>NC_139386.1:87184166-88525000 GCF_054392235.1 Sus scrofa
GCAACACCAGATCTGAGCCACGTGTGCAACCTACATCACAGCTCACAGCAACGCTGAGCTTAACCCACTGAGCGGGGCCAGGGATCAAACATGTGTCCTCATGGATGCTAGTCAGATTCATTTCCACTGAGCCATGACAGGAACTCCCAGGTGAGAATTTTCAATTAAAAGACAGTGGATTCAAGTCTCCTCCTAAGTCAGGGATCATGGGTTCAAGTCTCAGTTGGAGGTGTGGGTGGATTCAAGTCCCAGCCTGTGGATTAGAGTCCCAATTTGAGTTTTGGCTAGGTTAAAGTCCCACCCGGAAGGAGAGTGGTTTCTGTGTATGAGCCTATTTAACCCTCAGGAAGATTCTCTGAAGTAGGTTATTACTGTTCCCATACTAAACTGGACAAAAGTGAAGTGAAGAAACATTAACTGAATCACCCAACATTTGCATTTTGTAAGTGGGACATCTAGGTCTAGCTGGAACCCAGATTTGGGAACTAGGAGAGCTGGGGTTTTTGACTCCTCTTCCTCTGCATCCCACATCCATGCAGACCCCAGAGTCAGTCCAGCAGAACCCCATCAGATTTAAGGGGAGGCCAAGCTGAAGAGAGAGGAAACCATCAATACTGGCATCTTGAGCAGCTGCCAAGTTTTCCCTGACTGGGACTTGAAGGCCACTCACTGCCTAGGGAACCAGGTTTCTACTCTAGCTGTGACCAGAGTGATGACTGATAACTTTGTAATGGTAACTTTCTTGGGAAAGCTAATAGAATGCATGGCAAGAGAAAACACTTTCACTTAGCAACACGGGGAAAAATTGTCTGAATGAACTGAAAGACCTCAGCAGGCTTTTTATTTTATTTTTTTATTTTTTTTTTTTTTGCCTTTTCTAGGGCCGCTCCCTCGGCATACAGAGGTTCCCAGGCTAGGGGTCTAATCGAAGATGTAGCCACCGGCCTACACCACAGCTCAGGGCAACGCCGGATCCTTAACCCACTGAGCAAGGCCAGGGATCAAACCTGAAACCTCATGGTTCCTAATCAGATTCGTTAACCACTGCGCCAGGACGGGAACTCCTCAGCAGGCCTTAAATTAGGGCATTCAAGGGGGACACAGGGTATCCTTAAAAAAGGTCTAGAAAATTGGCTTGGAATTGAGCTAGGATATATGGTGTGTGTGTGTGTGTGTGTGAGTGTGTGTGTGCACGCGCACGCACATACATATTGCTATGTATCTATGTCTGTATATATGTACCTACATACAAATATATATATATAGTAGGATATGTGCATACTTTTCATCAGTTTTTTAGTATTTTCCACCCCACCATTGATTTCATGACATGAGTTTAAAGTGGGACCTACCAGAATGGCTGCTTTTATTCAGGTATGGATATAAAGTATTTCAGATACATCATGATTTCAGAGATATTAAAATGTGTACATATACAATTCGTACAATTTTTTCATCCTACCTGATCGTTGCTATCAGTATAAAAATATGCTCTTTCTGCTCCTATTTAAGAAAGAAAGAGGGGACTTCTCACTGTGGCACAACGGGATCAGCAGCATCTCTGCAGCACCCGGATGCAGGTTCGATCCCAGCCCTGCACGGTGGGTTAAAGGATCCAGCATTGCAATAGCTGTGGCGTAGATTGCAGCTGAGGCTCAGATCTGATCCCTGGCCCAGGGATCACTCCCTCCTTCTAGACGTGCTTTCCCCTCTTGGCTTCCAGGACATCTCCCTTCTCAGTCTCAGGACAGGCTTTCCTCTCCTGAGGAAACGGGTCCTCCTTTCCTCGACCCCTCAGTGTTGCCATGCTCCAGGGCTCAGCGCTGTATCCTCTTCCCCTCTCTATATTCATTCACTCCCTTGATGATGTCATTCTCAGTGTTATGGGTTGAAATTACAAAGCTATGTTGAAGTCCAATATCTTGGAATGTGACCTTATTTGGAAATAGGGTTACTGCAGACACAATTAGTTAAGGTGAAGATGAGGTCCTGGTGGAGTAGGGTGGGTCCTTAATTCAATATGACTGTCGTTCTTTGAAGAAGAGACACAGAGATAGAGATACACGGAGAAGGGTAGGAGAGAGCAACATGTGATGACAGAAATAGAGATTCAAAGTGCTGCATCTACAAGCCAAGGGACACCAAGGAGAGCCAGCAAATCCCCGTAAGCTAGGAAGAGGCAAGGAAGGATTCTGTTCTGCATGTGTCGAGCATGGCCCACTGATATTTTATTTGGGGATACCTAACCTCTAAAACTGTGAACCAACAATTATTCCTTGCTTTGAGCCTCCCAGTTTGTAGCACCTCATTACACAGTCCTAGAAAACTAACATGTCTACTCCTAGCTCTAGAAGCTAGTCTATCCCTTGAAGATTCCCCAGGTTTTTTGGCCACATCCACAGCATGTGGAAGTTCCTGGGTCAAGGATTGAACCCAAGTCACAGGAGTAACAGCCGTGAATCCTTAACCACCAGGCCACCAGGGAACTCCTGAAAATCCCCAAATTTATGTCTGTGGCTCATACTTCTTTTCAACTGTTTACTTCATATCCCCATTTGGATAACCAACAGGCATCTCAAACACAACGTGTCCAAACTGAATTTCTGATCTCCATCACTTACCTCCACCTGTAGGCTTCTCCATCTCCATTGATGACAACTCTATCCTTCCTGCTGTTCAGGACCATAGCTTTGGTGCAACCTTGACACTTCCTTTTTTTTTTTTTTTTTTTGTCTTTTGTCTTTTCAGGGTTGCAGGGCATATGGAGGTTCCCAGGTTTGGGGTCCAATCAGAGCTATTGCTGCCGGTCTACATCAGAGACACAGCAACACCAGATCCAAGCTGTGTCTGTGACCTATACCACAGCTCACGGCAATGCCGGATCCTTAACCCACTGAGCGAGGCCAAGGATCGAATCTGCAATCTCATGGTTCCTAGTCGGATTCTTTGCACTGCACCAAGATGGGAATTCCCCCCGCCTTTTTTTTAAAATCTTATACCCCACATCCAACATATAAGGAACTCTTATTACCCCTACTAATGAAATACCACGAATCCAACTCTTTCTCACCTCCTTCACTGTTAGCATCCAGGTCCAAGAAGCTGTTATCTTCTGTACAAATTTCTCTCAATTCTACTCCTGGTAGAAATCAAAGTCCTCACCATGGGCTGTGAGGCCCCATCAGAATGCCCTCTTCTCTCTTACCTGTGTGACCCCATCTCTTACCTGTCTAATCCTGTCTGATCCTGTCTCCTCCCGCTCCCCTGGCTTGCCCACTTTGCTCCAGCCACCTGAGCTTACTTGCTGTTTCTTGAAGATGCAAGGCACACTCCTTCCCTGGATCCTTTGCACTAGCTGATCTGTCTGTCTAGCTGATCTGTCTGCCTGGAATGACCTTTCTTAGACATCCTAATGATTAATTCCCTCACCTCCTTCAGGCCTTTGCTCAAGTATCAGATTCTCAATAAGCCCTACTCTAATCGTCCTGTTTTTTTGTTTTGTTTTGTTTTTGTTTTTTGCTTCTTAGGGCCACACCCTCAGCATATGGAGGTTCCCAGGCCAGGGGTGAAATTGGAGCTGTAGCTGCTGGCCTACGCCACAGCACAACAACACCACATCTGAGGTGCGTCTGTAACCTACATCACAGCTGGATCCTTGACCCACTGATCAAGGCCAGGGACCGAACCTGCATCCTCATGGATGCCAGTCAGATTCATTAACCGCTGAGCCATGACAGGAACTCCCCTAATGGTCCTGTTTATTACTGAAAACCACCCTCTATCATCTGTATGTGGATCTTCCTTATCTTGCTCTAATTTTGATTAGAATGGACACTCCTTGAGGGCAGGAATCTTTGTCTTTTTGTTCACTGATGTATCTCAAGTGTACATGAAATGTGCTCAAAAAATACTTGCTTAGATGAAAACACATATATATGAATATTTGGATATATTTATCAAGTGTTTAACTGCATTCTTGTTTTAAAATTACATATTTAAAATAAGGAAATAATATCTACTTTTTATAAACTATTCAATACAGAAAGTGCATAAAGTGTAAAGTGAAAAATAAAAGTGCCTGTTTCCAATAATCCACATCCAAATATAATCACTATTTCTGGTTTGGTGTGTGAAAATTGATCAAGGGAAACCCTCTAAAATAAATTCAAGAGGCCAGAAGGGGGAGCCCTCAGGCAGACCCATTCCATCACATTCACAGGAAGTATTGTCAATTACAGGCAGAAGAACCATCAACAGGAAGGTATCATCACCTACAGGTCCCAACAGGAAAAGATGAACACTGCATCACCTAAGAAGTCCACTACTCCGGCAATTCATCCAATGAGAAACAGTCATCACCCAGAGCTCTCACTGTTCTCCAATGTACTGTCCCTCAAAACAATCCCTCCCAGTTCCCTTTTCTGTAAAATAATGTTGCTCTTCTTTGTCTGTTGGAAACTTGCCTGGGGTTTTTGCTGTGGCTTGCTTGTCTCGAATTGCAATTCTCTGCTATTCTTGAATAAACTCGTTTTTGCTGGTAAAATAACTCATTGGTTTGTTGGTTGTTTTGCTCATTTGTTTAGGGCAGCACCTACAGCATATGGAAGTTCCTGGGCCAGGGGTTGAATCTGAGCCACAGGTGCAATCTATGCTGTAACTGTGGCAACACAGGATCCTTTAATCCACTGCACTTGGCCAAGGATTAAACTCACTTTCTCTGCAGCAACCAGAGCATTGCAGTCAAGTTCTTTTTTTTTTTTTTTTTTTTTTTTTTTGTCTTTTTGTCTTTTTGTTGTTGTTGTTGTTGCTGTTGTTGTTGCTATTTCTTGGGCTGCTCCCGCGGCATATGGAGGTTCCCAGGCTAGGGGTTGAATCGGAGCTGTAGCCACCGGCCTACGCCAGAGCCACAGCAACGCGGGATCCAAGCCGCGTCTGCAACCTACACCACAGCTCACAGCAACGCCGGATCTTTTAACCCACTGAGCAAGGGCAGGGACCGAACCCGCAACGTCATGGTTCCTAGTCGGATTCGTTAACCACTGCGCCACAACGGGAACTCCTGCAGTCAAGTTCTTAACCCACTGTACCACAGAGGGAACTCCCCCACTGTTTCATTTTTAAAGTCAACAGGTATATATTCTTCTAGATTTTTACGTGCATGCAGATGTGCACACAGATACATATATGCTTATGAAAATGAGATAATACTACTTAAGTATTTTCTAGAACATTTTCATTGACTGTATCACAGGTAAATTTCCATATCAGCACAGATAGACCTATTTTATTATTTTTAATCGTTTTTTATATGTACTGCACAGATAGCTAAGATTTTTTTAAATGATGGAGCAAACATCATCAGTTTTTAATTTGAGATATGAACTATTTGGGAAAGAGACTGTCCCACTTACTTTTATCTATAAATAAATTATTTTTAAAAAGCCATTTGTAAATAATATTACTAATGAATAGATAATTAAGAAAATAAGCACTTTGGGAGTTCCCATTGTGGCTCAGTGGAAACAAATCTGATTAGCATCTGTTAGAACACAAGTTCAATCCTGGGCCTTGCTCAGTGCGTTAAGGATCTGGCGCTGCTGTGGCTGTGGTGCAGGCTGGCAGCTACAGCTCCAATTTGACCCCTAGCCTGGGAACTCAATATGCCATGGGTGTAGCCCTAAAAATACCAAAAAAAAAAAAAAAAGAAAAGAAAAGAAAAAAGAAAAGTACTTTCATACTACCATCTAATAAAGCTAGTGCTAGAGATGGACCATTTATGTTGAAGCTATATAATGTACATACTAACAAGAGGCCATTCTTTACATTTACTAAGCTAGGTTGTGACTGGGGGGTCAGAGCTCTTTGGGTGACTCCACTCATGCTTCCCTGTTTTACTGCATCCAAAAATAGACACTGAATATACAGGTCTGACTGAAGCCTAGTGAGGCTGCAGAGGCAGGAGGGTGGAACACAATTCATATTGTATTCACTGAGCAGTTGAGAAGTCCAAGATCAAGGTACCAGTAGATCTTATATCTGGTGAGGATCTGCTTCCCAGGTTGCAGATGGCCATCTTTTTGTATCTGCACAAGGTAGAGAGCAGAGAGAAGCAAGATTTCTTGTCTCTTCTTTTTTTTTTTTTTTTTTCCTTTTGTCTTTTTAGGGCTACACCTGTGGCATATGGAGGTTCATATGCCACAGGCTAGGGGTCTAATCAGAGCTACAGCTGCTGGCCTACACCACAGCTCATGGCAACACCGGATCCTTAACCCACTGAGTAGGCTGGGGATCAAACCCACAACCTCATGGCTCCTAGGCCATGATGGGAACTCTTTGTCTCTTCTTATAAGTGTGTTAATCCCATTCATGAGGGCTCCATCCTCATGACCTAATCACCTCACAAAGGCCCTACCTGCAGATATCATCAGATGTGGGATTAGGCTCCAACATATGAATTTAGGGGAACGCAAACATTCAGTCCATTGCAGAATGTGTAAGTGTATATGTGTGGGTACACATAAGTATACACACACATCTGCATTTATTAAGCACCTACTTTATGTGGAATTTTCATTCATTATGTTACTTAATCTTCATAAGGATCTAGTGAGTCAAGTAGAACCACGGTCCCCAGTTTACAAATGTGGACACTGAGGCAGAGGGAAGTTTCATAAACTGTTTTGGTGGGGGTGGGAGAAAGGACTGATTACAGAATTGAAGTTCTCACTTCTGAATTCGAAATACAGATCTCTGTTAACTAGCAGCTCATCAGTCATCATGGGGACTATGAAATAATGCAAATAAAATGCCTAATAGGGAAACTGGAACTTAGTAGGAACCCAGCACATATTTGTCAGATACGAATATCTGTGTACTCGGCAGAAAGCATTTTTCAAAAAGTTGTCTGGGGGAGTTCCCTTGTGGCACAGTGGGTTAAGGATCTGGTATTGTCACTGCAGTGGCTTAGATGATTGCCATGGCACAGGTTCCATCCTTGGTCCAGGAACTTCCATATGCTGTGGGAGCAGCCAAAAAAAAAAAAAAAAAAAAGTTTCCTGGGGTGTTCCTGGGGGAGCAAAATGGGTTAAGGATCTGGTGTTGTCACTGCTGTGGCACTGTTGGATCCTTGGCCTTGAAACTTCCATGTGCTGTGGGCATGGCCACAAGAACGAAACAAACCAAAAAAAGTTGTCTGGGGAGTTCCCGTCGTAGCTCAGTGGTTAACGAATCCGACTAGGAACCATGAGGTTGCGGGTTCGGTCCCTGCCCTTGCTCAGTGGGTTAATGATCCGGCGTTGCCGTGAGCTGTGGTGTAGGTTGCAGTTGCGGCTTGGATCCAGCGTTGCTGTGGCTCTGGCGTAGGCCGGCAGCTACAGCTCCAAATGGACCCCTAGCCTGGGAACCTCCACATGCCGCGGGAGCGCCCCCCCCAAAAAAAAAAAGTTTAAAAAATAAAATAAAATAAATAAAAATAAATAGCCCTAAAAAAAAAAAGTTGTCTGGGTTTAATTAACAATTTTACACAGATAATCCTCCATCCTAAAAGCAAAAGATTGTCTACAGAAATTTTTAAATGCCCATATCTCCTAATTCTTCTTCCTTCTCTATTGCTATCCTCCACACACACGCAAACAGGGCAGATGTTTCAAGCTGAGACTGTTGCAAGTGAGGTCTGCAACCCACAGAACCCTGGATGGCTTCACTCACAGGCAGATGTGACCCAGAGTAAAACCCAACCCCATGAAATCAGTTTGTGGGAATATTTGCTCCCTTTTCCTTTCCTGGTTTTCAGTTTGCTAGAGCTATTTTATCAGACACGCTGTGTCCATGTCTTCTTTCCTAAGGCTCCTCCAACATTTTCTGGAAGTATGCACAGTGTGAAGGCACTAAACTGCTCACATGTGTCGCAAAAGACAAAAGAACTGAGGAGTTCCCTGTTGTGGCTCAGCAGTAACAAAACCACTAGTATCCATGAGCATGTAACTAGTCGGGTTCGTAACCCCTGAGCCACAATAGGAATTCCTATATCTCACTTTTATCCATAACTTTCCTCACCCAGAGAAAAGCCAAAGGATCTGTAAGACCCTGCACCATCCTGTTTCCTCTCTGAACTCAGATGCAATTTCTCTACCTCTTACTCATGCTTCTCAAGCCACACTCGTCTCACTGTCCCTTTAACAACCTAAATATGCTTTCTCCTCAGGGCCTTTGCACTAGCTCTTCTCCATGCCCCAGACTCTCTTTCTCAGATGTCTTCTTGGCTGACTCACTTCCTTCAAGTCTCTTCTCAAAAGACACCTTCTCAGTGAAGCTCTCTCTGATTACACTATTCAAGATCCAGCTCTACTCCTGTCACTTCATTTTCCCTCCTCAGCTTTATTTTTTTCTTATCATTTATCACTACCTAAAATGGAATATATTTTTATTGAGGCTTCTCCACCCAAGCATAAGCTCCATGAGGGCAGGGATTTTTGTCTTCCTTGTTTACTTGTAACTTTAGTGCCAGGAGCTGATATATCATGGCTACTCAGAAAACATTGTTGGGAGTTCCCTTTGTGGATCAGAGGAAATGAATCTGACTAGCATCCATGAGGAGGCAGATTCAACCCCTGGCCTCCCTCAGTGTGTTAAGGATCCGGCATTGCCATGAGCTGTGGTGCAGGTCACAGACAGGGTTCAGATCCCTCCTTGCTGTGGCTGTGGTGTAGACCAGCAGCTATAGCTCCAATTCAATCCCTAGCCTGGGAATCTCCATATGCCACAGGTGCAACCCTGAAAAGCCAAAGAGAGAGAGAGAGAGAGAGAGGGGGGGGGAGGGGGGGGAGAGAGAGAGAGAAGAAAATGCTCTTGAATGCAGGAATGAACAAGCAACAAAATTATGCTTGTTTTGGAGTTCCCATTGTGGCTCAGTGGTAATGATCCTGACTAGTATCCATGAGGACAAGGGTTTGATCCCTGGCCTCATTCAGTGAGTTAAGGATCACTGAGTTGCCATGAGCTGTGGTGCTGGTCATAGACATGGCTTGGATCTGGCACTGCTGTGGCTGTGGCATGGGCCAGCAGCTACAGCTCCATATTAGACCCCTAACCTGGGAACTTCCATATGCCTCAAGTATGGCCCTAAAAAGACAAAAAAAAAAATTATGCATATCTCAATATGTTAACCCTAATAGATGACATTGTGAAGAGGTCAGACACTTGCAGTTATAGATAGGATCACCATGAATATGACATAAAAATGCAGACCTGGTCACCTAACCTGTATTGGTAAATCCAACATCATAAGTGGCAGTGATTTTCCAAACTCATGAATAAATCTCAGTGAGGTTTGAGCAAATCGAAGTACATGCTTCCCTGAATTTACACAATAATGGCATTCATAAACAATCTGGTGCATAGCAGAACCACGTAAAACAAAACAAACAACATCTTTGTGCTCAGATTAAAACAGTTTGAATCTAGATTCAGAAAGTGACAGGTTTTTTGGGTGCGTGGGTCTTTCAAAAGTCGTAAGTAAGAGGAATTTTTTTTTTGCTTTGGATTGTATCATGTACAGCAAGACGTCTAGTATCCTTGGCCCCCACCCTCTAAATGCCAGGAGTGCCCTCTAATCATTGTGACTACCCCCAAATGTTCCCACAGATTTCTCAAAGTGTCATTTTGAGAACCACTGAAGGAGATGCTTTCTGTTCTAAGTAGCAGAGAAATAAACACACATAAGTTTAATAAAAGAGTATTTATTGGCAGTTCCCACTGTGGTGCAGTGGGTTGAGAGTTTGACTGCAGTGGCTCGGGTCACTGTGGAGACACGGGTTCAATCCCCAGCCTGAGCAGTGGGTTAAAGGATCCGGCATTGCCACAGCTGTAGCATAGGTTTCAGCTGCAGCTCGGATTCTATCCCTGGCCTGGGAAACTTCCATAAAAAATATATATTTATTGGGTCCTGTAACTGATGGGTCCAGGGGTACATCAACTTCAAGGAAAGCTTCATCCAGGATCCAATCATTTAGCCAGGACCTAAATTCTCCTATTTCTCACCTCCCAACACATACCTTTCTGTACTCTGTTTCCTAAGTTCTGGGTCCACCCAATATTCTCAGCAAAATGTCCTTGAGGCTTCATTCTGACTAGTCCCCATCCCTGAACCAATCACGTGGTTGAGAAGTGTGGGAAGTGCTGACAATCAGAGTCCACTCTGACTGTGGCAGTGGGAGAGGTCAATCCTATGTAAATCCCGTGGCTGACCCCCAGGGGGAGCAACGATTTCTTGAAGGAAATCTGAGGGTAACCTGCCAGCAGGAAAGGGAATGGATGCTGAACAGCAACTAGGTACCCACAACTCCTGAAGAGTCAGTATCTCTGGGAATGTAGCCTGAAACTCAGTAGCTTCACAAACTACCCCCAGGGATTCTTTTTTTTCAAAGAGCTTTATTGAGACACAATTTACATACCACAAAGTTCATCCATTTAAAATGTATAATTCATTGCTTTTTAATATATTCATAGTGGTGCAACTAACACCATAATCCAATTTTAGAACATTTTAATCACCTCCAAAAAAGACCCTTTACCCCATTAGCAGTCACTTCCATACCACTCCATCCCCAGCTCTTGGCAATTACTAATTGTCTTTCTGTCTCTTTAGATTTATTATTCCAAATATTTAATAGAAATGGAATTATGCAATATGTGACCTTTTGGGTCTGGCTTCTTTCACTTGCATAAATAATGTTTCCAAGGTCATCCATGTTGTAGCTTGTGTCAGCATTTCATTCATTTTTATGGCTGAATAAAACATCCATCGTGTGGTTAGGCCACGTTTTGTCTATCCATTCACCCATGGTCAGATATTTGGGTAATTTCCACTTTGGGGCTATTATGAATAATGCTGCTATGAACATTTATATACATATTTTTGTATGATGTATATTTTTATTTCTCTCTACCTAGAAGTGAAATTCCTGGGTCATATGGTACCTTTATGTTTCATATTTTGAGGAGCTGCCAAACTGGTTTCTAAAATGGTTGCATCATTTGACATTCCCACCAGCATGTACAAGCGTTCTTATTTCTCCGCCTCTTCCATAATGTTTGTTATCTTTTTCATTACAACCATCCTGTGGGTGTAAGGTGGAAACTTACTGTTTTTTCTTTTTTTGTTTTGTTTTGGCCATATCCATAGCAAGTTCTAGAGCCAGGGATTGAACCCCAGTCACAGCATCAACCCAAGTCTCTGCTGTAACAATGCCGGATGCTTCACCCACTGAGCCACAAGAGAACTCTGGAAGCTTGTTGTTCTGACTAATGACATCCAGCTGCTTTTCATGTGCTTATTGGCCATTTGCACACCTTCTTCAGAGATAGGTATGTTCAGATCCTTTGCCTATTTTAAAAATGGGCTGTCAACCTTTTCATTATTGAGTTGTAAAAGTTCTTTATTATAGTGTGGATACATGTCCTTTATCAGATATACGATTTGCAAATAATTTATCCCATCCTGTGAGTTGTCTTTTTTCTTTTTTTCTTTTTTTAGGGCTACACCTGCAGCATATGAAAATTTCCAAGCTAGGGGTCAAATTGGAGCTGTAGCTGCTGGCTTATGCCACAGCCACACCAACACCAGATCTGAGCCACATCTGTGACCTACACTGCAGCTTGTGGTAATGCCAGATCCTTAACCCACTGAGCAAGGCCAGGGATCAAACCCATGTCCTCATGGATACTAGTCTGGTTCTTAACCCACTGAGTCACAATGGGAAATCTTTTTTTTTTTTTCCTCAGTGTGCAGTGCCTTGATGTGGGCTCTCAGTACCCAGACCAGGAATTGAACCCAGGCCAAAGTGGTGAAAACACCAAATCCTAACCACTAGACCACTAGGGAACTCCTTCTTTTGTTTTCTCTTTCTCTTTTCTTTCTTTCTTTCTTTTTTTTTTTTTTTTTTTTTGCCTAGCCTGAGGCATGAGGAAGTTCCCAGCCAGGGATGGAACCCTCACTGAAACAGCAACCAAAGCCACTGCAGTGACAACACCAGATTCTTAACCCACTGCATCAAAAGAGGACTCCTTAAAGTTTTAACTTTTGATGAAATCTAGCATATCCAACTTCTCTTTAATTGCTTGTGCTTTTGGTGTTTTATCTAAGAAATCTCCAAGGGATACTTATAAATCCCAAAGTTTGGGAATTCCCATTGTGGCTCAGTGGAAATGAATCTGACTAGTATCCATGAGGATGCAGGTTCAATCCCTGGCCTCACTCAGAGAGTTAAGGATCCAGTGTTGCCATGAGCTGTGGTGTAGGTCGTAGACACAGCTCGGATACCCTGTTGCTATGCCATGGTGTAGGCTGACAGCTATAGCTCTGATTTGACCCCTAGCCTGGGAACCTCCATATGCTGTGGGTGAGGCCCTAAAAAGACAAAAAAAAAAAAAAAAAAAGCAGAGTTCTGAGAACCAGAAGCCTCTGAAGACATACTTAAATTATTTTTATTTTTTCATTAATATATTTTAAATGTTTTATTGGGTTAGGCCCTGGTCCTCTAGTGGTGCATAAACCAGGGTTCCTGTTCTCATGGAATTTGTGTCTACAAGTGGAGGTATACCATAGACAGACAGGAAAAAAATACATATATATATAAGTTGGGATAAATTTTATATTAGGGCTCTGAGAGAGACCAGAGGTTTAGATAGGTCAAGGAAGACTCCTCTGAGGTGGTGCCAATTTAAACTGAGATGTCAGGGGTAAGAAGGATTCAGTGTGTGAAGAGCGGCAGAATGATATTCCATGTGGAACATGCCAACATACTTCCCAGTTTTGCTTTGGTTTGGTTTAGTTTTATGTGAATTGCTGTATTGAAAAGATATTTTATATAAACAATGTCTTATCATATGCAGATTCTTCAATCAGCATTTAGAATTCACTTGTATGAGGCCTCTCATTTTAGTTCAGAAGTCTTGGGGGGTGGCAAAAGGAAGAGCTTATGAAACTGATTTGGGAGAAGAAAATTATTATATGTCTTTCTCTTATTTTTTGAAGAAAAATTAATCCTTACCCAAAATCAATGTCATGTTTTTCACACAACTGTATCTGTATGGCGATATATAGTGAACTAATACATATTTCTGCTACGTTTTCTCTGTGTTTGAATACTGATCACAGCTCAATATTAGCTTCAGAAGAAAAAAAAAATCTCAAGAAAGCAATTGGAAAAATGCATTTGTTGGCAGCAGTTTCTATCCTTGAATGCACAGTAGGTTCTGAGCTCTGAGCTATGGGAAGAAAAACCTTTGTGATAAATAATATATCTGATAATGAGCAGCAGGAGAAAAAAAAATATTTTCAGTTGAAGAGTTCAAAGTGAAATAGAGGAAGTCTGGAAAGGACAGCTTTTGCATCAGGGGTGGATATGGAGCTGAAAGAGCCATAACCGCTTTTGATCTCCATTCTCTCTATGCCAGTCTATGGCATATATTACTAGACCTTTCTTGAATACCAGCTTTTAAAAGGGTTTAGCTCTCAGGTTCTACAGCATTAGGCAATTTACTTATGTTATCTCATTTCATCTCTTTAACTCCACAGATAGGAAGGTATGAGTATGCCTAATTTATATATGAATAAGCTGAGATTCAGAGAGGTTAAATAACTCCCCCTGGGTCACAAAGCTAAGCCAGTGTCTGAGTCGATGCAAATAAAAAATAAATAAACAGGAATTTCAGAATGAAAGTCTAAAATACTCTTGAGAACAGACTGCTTGAAGCACCTTCAGGCATCTGGCTTATTGGTGACCTAGACTCTGAGAGGAGTTTCAGCTTCCAGTTTTTGACCAAATAAAGCATCTGTCTCATAGGAATATTAAGCCACCCCATTTACTTTTTGTGTCCTCATTATCCCATTTGTCCCTGAAGACAAGCTGGGTTTTACATCAGGTGCTCTAGTAAATTATCCTTCTAAATGGTACCTTAATGGCCTAATAAGAAGAAGAAAGCAACTCCCCCAGTGCCAGTCTGTAGACAAGGGACTAACTAATGCATTTATTAAAGCAGATGGATTTTAGAGGAATTTGAATCCTGGGAAGGCCGTCACTTTTTGCTGGAGTTCGGTAAACTAGGCTTTATAACTTTTTTTTTCTTTTCTCCTTCCAGCACCCATCTGCACCATATGGAAGTTCCCTGGTTATGGGTCGAATGGGAGCTGCAACTGAGGCCTAGCCACAGCCATGGGTAACACCAGATGCCAGCCACATCTACACCTACCTGCATCTTGGGGCAAGGGTTGGGGGTGTTCACTGAAAGAGGTCAGGGATTGAACCCGCATCTTCGTAGCCCAATGAGCTACAACCTAAACTCTGATAACGTCTTAAACTGATTCTTTTGCTGCCCTGTTTCTCTCCCTTCCTTTTCTTCCCTCCCTTCCTAAGGCAGTTTTACCGTTCGGTTCAACTTTTTTGTCCCTTTCTTAAGATTGCTACACAGAAAATACAAGAGGCTAGGGATGGCACATAACGTGGGGAGAAGGGACGTGGAAAAAAAGCAATATGAGAAGGAATTGTTCTGTTCTCTGATCTGGCCGCACCCTGATCTGTGTATTGTGATTATTGCTCCCCGGCCTTTAGGTTCAGAGCGAGGGGAGAGTAGCATTGTAAAGATCTGTTTACACCCACCCTGCCACTCGCAAGGGCTCTGGGGTCCGCAAAGGCTGGCTTCGAGGTCGATTCACTGTGATATTGCCAGGGCACAGGACAGTGCCTGGATGAATGAAAGGGGAGCAGGAAAGGCGATGCCAGGAGGAGTCCACGGCGAGATAGGAGCAGGAGAATGGGACTGTGCGGACCCTACAGGAAGAATCCGAAAGTGTGATAGAGAAATGGAAAAGGGGATGTCCCAACGGCTGGAACTGAGACGAGCAACGGGATCGGGGAAGGCCCGAGGAAGGACCAGAAAGGTTTACGGGAGAAAAGTGGTGCGAGCCGAAAGGGTAGGGGCGAGACAAAGAGCAGGAGCTGAGGCCAATCGTGGGAAGAAATGGCAAAGTGGCCGGGAGGGAGGGCAGACGCCAAGGAAGGGGCGTGAGGGATGGGAAGCGGCGGCGCCCGGGAGGGGAGGGGCAGCTGCGCGCGGGGCTCGGGCGGGGCCGAGCGGGGGATTGGGGAGGCCCGCGGGCGTAGGGGCTGCGCCGGGGCGGCGGAGGAGGGGCGGGCGGCGCCGGCGGAGGAGGGGCGCGAGCGCCGCAAAGTTACTTGGCCTGCGCCGGGCCGGGTCCTCGTGCTGGTGGCGGGGCGGCGGGAGGAGCGAAGCGGGGCTCCGCGGGCTGAAACCCGAAACCTCCGGTCCCCGAGCGCGGCCGGGAGGAAGGAAGCAGCGGCCGAGGCGGGGAGGCGGCCCGGCCGGACCCTGAACTGCTGCTGCGGCGGCGGCTCCTCGGTGAGTACCGGCTGGGGCACGGGCGGGGATGGAGTGGGGGTGAGTTCATTGTGTCGGGCTGGAGGGCACGGGGGTGCAGGCCGAGCGGGGTCTCCGCGCCCCCTTCCCCCAGGCCTCCCTGCCCCCACAGCGCTTTTCTTCCCTCCGCGCCCCCTTGGAGGTAAGGGGGATGTCCCCCCCGCCTCAGTCCGTTTTGCTTCGGGGAGCCCTGGCTCTTTGTGGGAAGATCTTGGGGGCGCGCCCCTCCTCTACATCGAGGGGCTTCTGAGAGGCCCTTGCCTCTAGCCTGCCTGGTTTCTCCGGCGCCGCCTGAAGCCCCCTTTCGAGACCCCCAGGAAGGGAGAACATTGGCGCTTCCCCAGAACCCAGCTGATGGGGGTCGTGCCCCCTCGGTCCATGGAGCTTTACGCCCTGCTCCGGGACAGATGTGTGGGGCTAAGCGGCCTCGACCCTCAGCTGCAATCCGTGAGGACCAGGTGAGTTACATCCTCCCAGTCGGGGCTCAGGGCGGTGCTACTGGAGCTGGGCGGAGGATGCACCCAGAAGTCGCCCGGCCCAGCTAGCCGCCGCCAGATGGGCGATTCTCCTCATATCTGCGAGAGGGAGACTCGGTTAGCTTTGGGGGGACTTGGTCTGCTTTCTGCGCCAGAGCTTAACCCCCGTGCAACCTTTTGATAAAGATATGTAGGGTAAGAATGTCTGTTGGATTCTCGGATGCTCTGGGGTGCATCAAAAGGATCTGCTCTCTAGTAACCACACAGCGGTGCGTTGGCATCACTTTATCGCACATCTTTGAGACTATTTTTGTCCGTTAATGTGTCTTTAATTCGTTTTGTGAAGTGCTTTCAAGAGCAGGTCATTTGCTCCTCCTTGTGAAGGTGGTATGGTTTTGGAGGGAAACGGTTTCAGTTCCTTGATGGGGATAATGATAACACCGAAATCATTAGCCTAAATCAGCCAGCGGGGCGTGGGGGTGAGGTGGGCGTCATTGTGCCCTCTCCCCATCCAGCCAGCACGGATTCAGCCTCACCTCTTCTCCTCCTGTGACCTGGACCTGGAAATGAGCTTTGGAGAGTTACTACATTGGGAAGTAGTAGGTGGCTTTCCCTTATAATCCTTCTTACTGCAGCCAGGAAGACAGGTGAGGAAAGGCATTTTCCAGGCCCCCAGAGGAAAGCAAGGAAATGAGAGGGACCTCAGATCGCAGGGATAGGGACTTTTCATCCAACTCTCTTTAACTGAGCTTCAGTCATCCATTTTGGTCACTTCTTCCACAGCACCCCTTTTTTTCCTGTCTCAATTTCACACTCATACTTCTAAAACGCTTCCAAACACTTTTATATACACTTTTAAATTTCATTCATATAACAGCCCTGTGAAGTATTTATAAGCCAGTTTTACAGGTGAGGCAGCTGAGACTCAAAAGGGGAAAAGTACTCTGCTCAGCAAGCAGGGAGCCAAGATTGAACTCAGGTTTTTTGACTTAATGCTTTTCATTCAGGGCTCCATCACACAGGTGGGTCCTTGAACTCAGGACTTTGTCTTGCACTACAGCTCCATCACCATGACAGGAAGAATAGGGATTCTTCCCAAAAAGGCCTGCCTTGCATTTAGAATTGAAATTCATGCTGCAGGTAGTCAAATCATCCTCTTTGTGTTGCAGCCCTGTGCAGTGAGTTTGAGAGATGAGGCTGGACCATGTGATCAGAAGGGCGGGGTTGGTTGGTTGGGTTCAATGGAAGGCAGAATGGGCTAAGCTGAATCTAGAATGTCAGGCAAAGGAGGTACATACAGTTCTGTAATATAAACTTTGCTGCCAGGGCCAGTCAGGAAGCCTGCCTGGGTGCTGGAGGAGAGCAAGCAAGAGAGTTGTGTGGGGGCTGTGTGTAGAGCATGCCTTGGTGGACAAGGTTCTAGCACATTGCTTGATCTGAATTGGGTAGGGGGAGGGGGAAGCTGCAAATTTTTGTGGAAGAAAGCTCCATGTTTTTAAAGTTGGCAACTAATTCAAGACATTTTGCAAAATGTACAGGACAACCAAATTATGTGTGCAGGCTGGTTATGATCTGCAGACTGCCAGCTTGCAACCTTAGGAAGTACTTGCTGTTGTTCCAAGGTGCAATAAAGCATGACTAGAGGGGAGAAGTGGTGTTTTCTGGCTGTTTTTCTTTGAGATCCAAAAACATCCACAGAATTGGAGATACCTATCAGTGCTACCTGGAGTTTGGAGGAAGGATTGACTTTATGACTCAATACTTCATTCATTCAGCCAGTAGTAATCTCATCTGTGATTCTAGTCCTACCCCAAGAGAGTGCTTACAGCTAGTTTTGATCTGTTTCCTTGGCCGATTTATATGCTCAGCTGGGTGGAGGATGGCATTGATGGAAGATATGTTGAGGGAATGCTGGGAGCATTCCCAAGGAAGCTTTGGGAACATTCCACATTTTCAATGTGGCTAGAGATAAAACAATGGAATATAGTAATTTTTTAGAAGTATGAGTTATTACAAAAGATTTTTAAAATATAAAATATATATAGGAAAATAAATTTAAGTTCCTCCACTCCTCTCTCCATCTGAGAGGTAACTACTGTACAGATATTATTTTCCAGGTCTTTTTCAGTGCAGCAATACATTAGGGAGTCCTGCTGTGGCTTAGCAGGTTAAGGACCTCACATTGTCTCTGTGTAATGTGGATTCGATCCATGACCTGGCTCAGTGGGTTAAGGATCTGGATCTGGCATTGCCCCAAGCTGCAGCGTAGGGCACAGATGCAGCTCAGATCTGCTGTTGCCATGGCTTGTGGCATAGGTCTCAGCCGCAGCTCGGTTTAGACCCCTGGCCCAGGAACTTCCAAATGCTGCAGGAGCTTCATGTGCTCAGGAACTTCCATATGCCATATGTATGTAAAAAAAATACATTGGGATCATATATAATTATATGGTATGACTTTTTTGACTTAACAATAAGACTTGCAGAGTTCCCAGCTGGCACAGCTGGGTTAAAGACTTGGCATTTTCACTGCTGTAACTCATGTTGCTGCTGTGGTGCATGTTTGATCCCTGGTCTTGGAACTTCCCCATGCCAAGGGTGTGGCCCCCCCCCAAAAAAAAAGATTTGGATGTCTTCTAACATCAATAATAGTGATATCTCATTCTTTTAAATGGCTATATAGTATTTCATAGTCTATATTCACCATAATACATTTAAACATTCTTCTATTGAGGGACTTTTATATTGTTGCCAACTTAATATGTTATAAATAATGCTGTAACGAACATCCTTTTACATAAGTCTCTGGCACTCGTATTTTTGGATAAAAATTACTCTTAGATATGGAGTTGGTAGGTTGAAGGTAATATATATCTTACACATTTATTGAAGCAGAATTTCTGTTTATTGGGATCTGGAGATTGTGCAGAAAAAGAGATCGATTTTATTAATTTATATTTTTCATTTTTTGCATTTTAGGACCGCACTCTCAGCACATGGAGATTCCCGGGCTAGGGGTCCAGTCGGAGCTACACCTGCTGGCCTACACCACAGCCATAGTGTCACCAGATCCGAGCCGTGTCTGAGACCTTCACCATCACTCATGGCAATGCCAGATTCTTAACCCACTGAGCAAGGCCAGGGGTGGAACCTGAAACCTCATGTTTCTAGTCCAATTCGTTTCCGCTGCGCCACGATGGGAACTCCTGATTTATTTATTAATAAAGTATTTATTTATTAAGTTTGCTTGTTTGAGGATAGGTCATATCTGGGGTACTGTACTTAGATGTAGGTAGTATACGTAAGGCTGTAAAAAGTAACACCTCCCTCCTACCCTTGCCCTCTGTTTCCCTTTATAGGAACAACTAATTTTGCCAGTTCTTGTCTATTGTAGAGATAGTCCGTGATCTATAGGCAAATAAAATGTATGTTCTGTTTTCTCTGTCTAAAAAATGAGTCTGGTAGCATACTAAATACCCTTTCTGCTTATGAAATTTAAAAAATCTTGGAGACCATTCCATATCAAAGTTAAGTGTAATTTAAATGTTGATAAATTCTTCCAAATCTACCCTTAAAGAAACAAACAAAGGAGATCCCTTGGTGGCTCAGCACATAATAAACCTGACTAGTATCCATGAGGATGCAGGTTGATCCCTGGCCTCACTCAGTGCGTTAAGGTTCCGGTGTTGTCGTGAGCTGTGGTGTAGGTCACAGATGTGGCTTGGATCTCGAGTGGCTGTGGCTTGGTTTGCTCTGACATCTGCAGCTCTGATTTGACCCCTAGCCTGGGAACTTCCATATGCCATAGGTGCAGCCCTAAAAAGCAAAAAAACAAAGCTCAGTTGAGGAGTTCCCTTGTGGCGTAGCAGATTAAGGATCTGGCATTGTCACTGCAGTGGCTAAGGTTGCTGCTGTGGCATAGGTTAGATCCCTGGCCTGGGAACTTCTGCATGCCACGGGAGCAGCCAAAACAACCAAAAAACATCTTAATTTTTATTCCCTCAAATTGCCCATCAATCTTTTAACAGTTTTTCCATTGAATTGTTTGTGATTCCATCAATTTGTGAGACACTTTCTGAATTCTGCATTTTAATCCTTTTCTTGTTAATAAAATATATTGCCTTTTATGTATTACCCCAGCTTTGCTTATTGTACCTTTGTGCAGAAGTGTTTAATATTTATATGGTTAAATCTGTAAAAAACTTTTCTCTATAGCTTGAAATTTTCTGTCTTATTTAGGAAGTCCTCTCCTATCTCAAGATTAAATTTTTCTAAATTTTCTCCTTCCTCTCTATTCTTTCCTTGCTTGTTTTCATCTAAAAATATTTTAAATTACTATGTCTTTTCTTTTAGTTGTCTTCGGTAACCCTCTCTGACCTTGAGGAGTTTAAGGTTTGGATTTGCCCATGAGCCTCTTTAGCCAATGTAACATGCCAGTTTTCTATCACTTATTTTTTTTTTTTTGGTATTTATATCTTTTTTTAGGGCCACACCCATGGCATATAGAGGTTCCCAAGCTAGGGGTCTAATTGGAGCTGTAGCTGCCAGCTTACGCCACAGCCACAGCAACTCAGGATCCGAGCTGCCTCTGCAATGTAAGTCACGGCACAGCTCACGGCAGCACTGGATCCTTAACCCACTGAGCAAGGCCAGGGATCGAACCTACAACCTCATAGTTCCTAGTCAGATTCATTAACCACTGAGCCAGGATGGGAAGTCCCCAGTTTTCTATCACTTTTATGGTGATTGTGTTCACCAAGTCTTAAGGATGTGCTCTTCTCCAGGTGGGAGAAGAGAGAGGGCATTCTGGACAGTGGAATCATTGTCATGTGCAGAGTCATGGAATTGGAGAGCAGCAGTGCGTACTTGGAGAACTGTTATTTATTCAGCATAGCTGAAGTGGAGTGTCCTGCAAATGAATAGATACTGCAGGTGCCAAGGAATGGCATGGCATAACCAGGTTTGTCTAGGGAACGGTCATTCTGGCAGCAGTGAAGAGGACAAATTGGAGTGGGGTGAGGTCAAAGACAAGAAGATGGAGTTCCCGTCGTGGTGCAGTGGTTAACGAATATAACTAGGAACCATGAGGTTGTGGGTTTGATCCCTGGCCTTGCTCAGCGGGTTAAGGATCTGGCGTTGCTGTGGCTCTGGTATAGGCCGGCAGCTGTAGCTCCGATTAGATCCCTAGCCTGGGAACTTCCATATGCCACAGGAGCAGCCCTAGAAAAGGCAAAAAGACAAAAAAAAAAAAAAAAAACAAACAAACCAAGAAGATGAGATAGAAACATCTGATCATCATCCAGGGGAAAGATGGTGAGGCTCTGAGCCAGGGTAATGGCAGTGAGGATGAAGTTAGTGGTGCTCTAGATGTCTATGATTAGGGAATGGAACCAACCAGTGTTTATGGCTTTACACACATTGTCTCATTGAATCCTTTCAATTCAGTGTGGAAATCCACAGCTCAGATAAATTCCTTAATCTACCCAAGTTCACACTCAGAAGTGTCATTCAGAGTCTTAGACCCATCAAGATTATCTGACAAGAGTGGTCTAGGATGTCCTAGGTTTCTGTCTTGAGTGATTAGGGTGGGTGGTGATTCCCCCCCCCCCCCCCCCAGGGTAGAGAAAAACACAAAGAATAGCATATTGAGATGGTAGAAGCAGAGATGATGAATTCCATTTTGCACATGTTATATCCAAGGTGCCTGGGTGTGGCATATGGGAGAAAACATCTACTAGGTGGGTGTATATGAATCCAGGGCCCCCAAGAGAAGTCTAGGCTATAGATGGAAATTTCAGAGTCATCATTGTTCAGATGAGTATAGAGAGAGGGTGCATACAGAGAGAGACGAGGTATCGTGTAGTACTCTTTCTTTTGCAGATGGTAAAAGTCCAGTCCAATTTGGCCTAGGCAAAAAGGAAAGTTATTGGTTCATGTCACTAAAAAGCTCAAGAGTGTATTTGGCTTCGGCATGGGTTCAGAGTTCAAATGATTCATCAGGACTTTTTTTAATAAATATTTTTTAAAAAGTTTTATTGAAATTAGTTGATTTACAATGTTATATTTTTTGCTATACAACAAAGTAATTCAGTTATACATGTACACATACTCATTCTCTTTCAAATTCTTTTCTCACGTGGTTTATCACAATATTGGCTAGAGTTCCCTGAACTGTACAGCATGTCCCAAAGGGTCAATCACTGCATATACCTTAGTGTGGATATGCCAATCCCAGTCCATCCCTCCCCACCCAGCACTCATCCCCTTTGGTAACCACAGGTTTGTTTTCAAAGTCTGAGTCTGTTTCTATTCTGCAAATAAGTTCAGTGGTATCCTTTTTTAAGATTCCACATATAAGTGATATCATATGATATTCTTTCACTGTCTGACTTCATTTAGGATGTCCATCCATGTTGCTGCAAATGGCATTATTTCATTCATTTTCATGGCTGAGTAATATTCCACTGTATATATTCACCACATCTTTACCATTCCTCTGTCGAACATTTAGGTTGTTCCCATGACTTGGATATTGTAAATAGTGCTGCAGTGAACACAGGAGCATGTATCTTTTTGGATGAGAGTTTTCTTCCAGTAGATGCCCAAGAGTAGGATTGCTAGATCATATAGTAGTTCTATTTTTAGTTTTTTGAGGAACCTCCATACTGTTTTCCATAGTGGCTGTACCAATTTCCATTCCCATCAGCAGTGTAAGAGGGTTCCCATTTCTCTGCACCCATTCCAGCATTTATTGTTTGTAGGCTTGATGATGATGACCATTCTGGCTGGTGCAGGGTGGTAGCTCATAGAAGTTTTGATTTGCATCTCTCTAATTAGATACATGGAGCATCTTTTTATTTGTTTTTTGGCTACCAATATGTCTTCTTTAGATCTGTCCATTTTTTTCATGGGGTTGTTTGTTTTTTGATATTGAGTTGTATGAGTTGTTTGTGTATTTTGAAGATTAATCCCTTGTTGGTTGCTTCATTTGCAAATATTTCCCCCCATTTTGTGGCTTATCTTTTCGTTTTGTTTATGGTTATCTATTCTGTGCAAAAACTTGTAAGTTTAGGTCTCATTTGTTTATTTTTGTTTTTATTTTCTTTATTCTAGGAGGTATATCTGAGAAGATACTGCTCTGGTTTATGTCAAAAGAATATTTGGCCTATGGGGACTTGTTTTCTTTCTTTCTTTTTTTTTTTTTTGTCTTTTTGCCATTTCTTGGGCCGTGCCCGAGGCATATGGAGGTTCCCAGGCTAGGGGTCTAATCGGAGCTGTAGCTGCCAGCCTACGCCAGAGCCACAGCAACGCAGGATCCGAGCCATGTCTGTGACCTACACCACAGCTCACGGCAACACCGGATCGTTAACCCACTGAGCAAGGGCAGGGACCGAACCCGCAACCTCATGGTTCCTAGTCGGATTCGTTAACCACTGCACCATGACGGGAACTCCGGGACTTGTTTTCTTAACTCCCCTTGCCTCATGCTCTCCCCTTGTGATGGCTAGGGGAAGCTGCAGGTTCAAATCCAATGGAGAGAGGAGCTGTCTTTCTCTCAGAGATCCCAGAAACAATCCTGTTATGTGTTGGAGTTCCCATCATGGCACAGCAGAAGCAGTCCTACTAGGAACCATGAGGTTGCAGGTTTGATCCCTGGCCTTGCTCAGTGGGTTAAGGATCTGGCGTTGCCATGAGCTGTGGTGTAGGTCGCAGATGCGGCTCAGACCTGGCATTGCTGTGGCCCTGAGGTAGGCCGGTGGCAACAACTCCGATTAGACCCCTAGCCTGGGAACCTCTATATGCCACAGGTGCGGCCCTAAAAAGACAAAAGGCAAAAAAAAAAAAAAAAAAAAAAGGGAAAGAAAGAAACAATCCTGTTATGTGTTATAAACTGATTGGGTCAGAGGGGGTTGGGATATGCTGTTGGCAAGGCATCAGTGGCATGTCACATCCATGAAGGCACATGAACTCAGAGGATAAAAAGGCTGACTCTTTGGAGGAAACTCAGGGGCAACTACAGAGCAAGGGGAAGAGATGTAAGGGGGGTAAACATTTAATACCTTCTGTAGGTGAGAGAGGAAGAAGTAGTGCCCCAGACCACATCTTGGGAAATAGTTACACTTACAGGGCAGCATATTACAGGTAGATATAAGACCGGTAGGGAAGAGGAGGGAGAGGTGGTAGAGAGCTAGATCAGGGGAGCCGAGAGAAGAGGAAGTCTCAGGAAAAAGTGAAAAATTGTCAAAGGTGCCAGATGCTGGGCAGACCCCAAGGAAGGGCTCATTGGATTTGGCTAGGAAGTCATTGGTGACTTTGCTCTCAGCAAATGTAGTTTTTTTTTTTTAGACTTGACTGGGCCTACCTTCTAGAGGGTTATATATTCCTGCCTGTCTGCTGCATTCCTCACCCAGGCCTGGGAATGGCCAGGTAAGGGCAGAGGTGTAGTGATGGCAGTCAGGAAACTTGGGTTTGTAAATAACTTGATATGGGACTCTGATAACTCACTGCATCTCTTCAGGCCTCATTTCATCATCTGTAAAATAATATGATGAGAATGAGTGACTTTTAAGGCCTCCTTTAGCTCTCAGATGTTGGAGATTAATGAATCTGATCACTGCTCACCACTTCTATTACCAGAACCCTGGTCCAAGCCTTTGTCTCCCACCTGGGCTATAGCAGCTTCCTCCTGACTGGTGTCCCTGCCTCCATGCTTGGCCTCTGCAGTCCATTCTTCACCCAGTGGCCAGAGTAACCCTCTTCAGACATTCCAGAGGCCTCTGATCCCATGTCAGTCTAATCTGCACTCCTGAACATGGCTCACAGCGCCCTGCATAATCTGGTCACCGACCATTGCCATGGTCTGCCATTCTCTTCCCGCTCCTCTTCAGCTTCCTTCCTATTCCTTACACATGCCAAGCACATTCTGGCCCAGGGCCTTTTCAAGGGCCCTTCCCTTGGCCTGAAATTCCCTTGTATCAATTTTTTTTTCTTCTGTTCCATTGTCAGCTCCTTGGAGAGACGTTGCTAACGACTCGCTCCCAGCCCTCTTACCCAGTCCCTCTCCCTTTACCTTGTTTTATTTTTCTTCATCGCACTTGCCACTCTCTGGAATTATTTTATATATTTATTAATTTTTTAGATATTTATTCATTGCCTTTTGTCTTTTTAGGGTCACACTTGCAGCATGGCACATGGAGGTTCCCAGGCTAGGGGTCTAATCAGAGCTGTTGCCACTGGCCCACGCCAGATCTGAGGCACGTCTGCGACCTACACCACAGCTCACAGCAACACCAGATCTTTAACCCACTGGGCGAGGCAAGGAATCGAACCCGCATCCTCATGGTTTCTGGTCGGATTCGTTTGCTGCGCCATGATGGGAACTCCAGGATTTTTATTTATTTTTAATCACATTTTTCCATAGTTTTCCCAGACTTACTGAGATGTGATCGTCATATAGCACTGTATAAGTTTAAGGTGTACAGCATAATGATTCGCCTTAAATGCATCATGAAATGATTATCACAGTAAGTTTAGTGAACAGCCGTCATCTCATATAGATTCAAAATGAAAGAAATAGAAAAAAATTTGTTTTCCTTCTGATGAGACTCTCGGGCTTTACTCTCAACAACTTTCTTGTGTAACTATGTGTTACTTAATATCTATGATGTTGGACACTACACCCATAGTATTTATTATTCTGATAAGTGGAAGTTTCTATTGTGTATTGTTTGTTTGCTGTCTCTGTCCTCTACCCCCTGAATGTAAACTCTTGGAAAGGAGAGATTTTGGCAGTTTGCTCAGTGCTGTTTCCCAGCTGCACAGTGGAGCTTGACACTGTGTAGGTATTCAGTAGACATTTGGGGGGGGGGTAGTGAGGAATGAGAAAGAGAGAGTTAGGAGTGTCCAGAAACCAGTGCAGTGAGATGTGGGAGAGAGGGGACATCCCCTGTTCCTTAGGACTGTATACGATGCCATCTGTCTCAGATATGGTCATTCAAAGAAATATATCTGAAAGGAATACCATTTTAAGCCATTTAAAAATAATATTCTCAGTTTTAGCAGTATAAGCTTCATTAGTTTTCTGGGCTCTAGGAAGATAATGAGTAAAACAAATAAGGGCAAAACCAATTAGCATAGTAATCATTGTGTGTCTTGTGATGGAAGTAATCATCTCAGTCTTATTCTCAGCATAGCTTCTGTATCTCCTTGTCTTCTTTGAGCCCCATGTGTGTTGATGGATAGAGTTGTTTTATTTTCCTTGACGCATCACTCCAGAGGCCTCTGATCTGTTTGTTAAGTGTATATAGTCGGAAAAAAAAAAAAGAAAGAGTAAATGAACCCAGTTACTCCTAGAGAACAGGATTTTTCAACCTGAGCACCAGACATTCTGGGCTGGATAATTCTTTGTTGGGGGTGGGAGGAGGTTGCCCTGTGCATTGTGGGATGTTCAGGAGCATCCTCGGCCTTAGATGCCAGTAGCATCCCCTGAGATGGGATAACCAAAGATGTTTCCAGAAATTGCCAGATGTCCCTTGGGGTGGGAGTAGAGGCAAAGTTGCCCCTCCTTGAAAACCACTGATGTCAAATACTGGAGTGGTGACTGAATTTGATTGTTATCTAGAGTCTTGTGGTTGGATATTTTCTTTTTTTTTTTTAGGGCTACACCTGTGGCCTATTGGAAGTTCCCAGGCTAGGGGTCAAATCAGAGCTCAGTTGCTGGCCTACGCCACAGCTACAGCAATTCGGGATCCAAGCTGCGTCTGTAGCTTGCAGCAATGCCAGATCCTTAATCCACTGAGCAAGGCCAGGAATTGAACCTGCATCCTCATGGATACAGGTTGGGTTTGTCACCACTCAGCCACAGTAGGAACTCCTGATTGGACATTTTCAGACCCTCCCATCTATCCTGATTCTCTTCGCTTTAAAAGGTGAGATTTACTCTTTCAGGGTGGGTTTGTGGGCATGGGACATCAGCCCCCTCTTCGCAGATAGAGGTAAATTAAAATTGCACGTGCTGCTGTGAACACAGGGGTGCATGTATCTCTTTGAATTATAGTTGTGTGCCTCTGACTCAGCTGTAGTCCTGCCTTCTGGTTACAAAGCAGTTCAGTTGTGGGTTGCCTGTTTTTCTGCAGTGACTGAGTTCTCAGGCCCTGAGCCTCTAATGGAGTCAGGACCAATTCCATTTTGCAGTCTCTTGTACTGCATCCTTCCTCTTCTCTGTTTTATCCACTTAAGTGGTCAAATGAAATCTCTTTGGTTTTAATGAAAATTTGAAGGGGAAAAAAGAATCGAATTGTCTTTTCATGTCTTAAATAACTTTCTTAAACATATTTTGAGTTTATCTTTTTTTTTTTTTTTTTCCCTTTCCTTTTTCAGCTGTACTGGCGACCTATGGAATTTCCCAGGCCAGGGATCAAACTGGAGCTGCATCTGTGACTTATGCCTGTGGCAATTCCAGATCCCTAACCTACTGCCCTAGACTAGGGACTGAACTAACACAGAGACAAGCTGGATTATTAACCCATTGAGCCACAGCAGGAACTCTCTTATCTTCTATTTTTTTTTTTTTTGTCTTTTGTCTTTTTGTTGTTGTTGTTGCTATTTCTTGGGCCGCTCCCGCGGCATATAGAGGTTCCCAGGCTAGGGGTCGAATCGGAGCTGTAGCCACCAGCCTACGCCAGAGCCACAGCAACTCGGGATCCGAGCCGCGTCTGCAACCTACACCACAGCTCACGGCAACGCCGGATCGTTAACCCACTGAGCAAGGGCAGGGACCAAACCCGCAACCTCATGGTTCCTAGTCGGATTCGTTAACCACTGCGCCACGACGGGAACTCCTTCTATTTTTTTAATCACAGAAAAAAAACCGCAGAAGTTTAATAACATGACTACTTCATGTAAACATGGGAGATACTTAATAAAATTGAGTAAAAAAATCCCAGAAATGGCCCAAGATACCACCTTAAATACAATTTTCAGCTAAAGAAAAAAGAAAGATGTTGGGGGCTG
This sequence comes from Sus scrofa, assembly GCF_054392235.1. NCBI lineage: Eukaryota > Metazoa > Chordata > Mammalia > Artiodactyla > Suidae > Sus > Sus scrofa. Next base: position 87,212,087 of record NC_139386.1, read on the forward strand.
GCCAGTTATGGGAGGTGAGCAGGAAAAGTAAGTAAGGTTGTTATGCAGATTTAAGTCTGGCATCCCCCACTGATAAGAGTTTCTTGTGATTTAGAGTTAGCCTTCTCTTCCCGGTACAGAGAGGGTGACCCACCTCTACCTCCAAATGGGGATTTCCATTATAAATGTAAATTTCTCCTAGAAAATGGTAAATTCTACTCTTTTAAAACATTTTTATTAGAGTATAGTTGATTGTGCCAATTTCTTCTGTAGAGCAAAGTGACTCAGTCATACATACATATATATATTCTTTTTCTCCTATTATCTTCCTTCAAGGTCTGTCCCAGGAGGCTGGATATAGTTTCCTATGCGATACAGTAGGACCTCATTGCCTATCCATTCTAAATTGAGTAGTTTGCATCTATTAAGCCCAAACTCCCTGTCCATCCTACCTCCTCTCCCTCCACCATAGCAACCATAAGTCCATTCTCTATGAGTCTGTTTCTGTTTTGTAGATCAGTTCATTTTTGTCATATTTTAGATTCCACGTATAAGTGATATCATATGGTATTTGTCTTTTTCTTCCTGACTGACTTAATATTCTCTAGTTGTATCCATGTTGCTACAAATAGCCATTCTTTTTTATGGCTGAGTAGTATTCCATTGTATATATATACCACACCATCTTAATCAATTCATATGTCCATGGACATTTAGGTTGTTTCCATGTCTTGGCTATTATGAATAGTGCTCCTATGAATACAGGGGTGCATGTATCTCTTTGAATTATAGTTTAGTCTGGATATATGCCCAAGAGTGGGATTGCTGGATAATATTTTTAGTTCTATTTTTAGCTTTTTGAGGAATCTATACTGTTTTCCATAGTGGTTGTACCTACTCTTTAATTTTTTTTATGGAAGTATAATTGATTTACTTTTTTTGTTTTGTTTTTGTCTTTTTGTCTTTTTAGGGTCATACCCACAGCATATGAAGGTTCCCAGGCTAGGGGTTTAATGAAAGCTGTTTCTGCCAGCCTACACCAGAGCCACAGCAATGCCAGATCTGAGCCGAGTCTGAGACCTAGACCACAGTTCACGGCAATGCCAGATCCTTAACCCACTGGGCAGGGCCAGGAATCGAACCCACAACTCATGGTTCCTAGTCAAATATTTTTCTGCTGTGCCACGACGGGAACTCCAATTTACAGTTTTGTGTTAGTTTCAGGTGTACAGTAAAGTGATTCACTTATACATATATATTTATATTTTCTAGATGCCTTCACCTTATAGGTTATTATAAAATATTGAGTATAGTTCCCTGTGCTATACTGTAGGTTCTTGTTGGTTGTCTTTATTGTTTGTTTGTTTGTTTGGTCTTTTTGTCTTTTCCAGGGCCTCACCTGTATCATATGGAGTTCCCAGGCTAGGGATCCAAATGGAGCTGTAGCCGCTGGCCTACACCAGAGCCACAGCAACGCGGGATCTGAGCCACATTTGCCACCTACACCATAGCTCACGGCAATGCCGGATCCTTAACACACTGAGTGATTCCAGGGATCAAACCCATGTCCTTGTGGATGCTAGTTGGGTTCGCTCATTGCTGAGCCACGACAGGAACTCCTGTTTTATTTATAGTCATGTGTATATGGTTAATCCCAGACTCCTAATTTAGCCCCCCACTCCCACCCCCACTGAGTTTATCTTCTGGCAGCCACTCCATTAGCTGCTTTCACACATGCTACTTCATATATTCCCCTCATAATCATATTAAGTAGGTTAATTCCACTCTTGTTTCTCTTGGAGAAACTGAGGCTCAGAGAGGTTAACAGACACAATCACATGAATTCAAACCTAGGTTCAGTCAAGATTCCAAAGAAGCATGTTATTCTACTGAATATCAGATCATAGTCGATCTTAATAGGTGGGGGGAATATAAAATACTTATTTTCTCCCACATGTAAAGTGCCATTGGGAATTCAGAGGGGAAATTGAGGAAGAATTTATAAGCCTTCTGGAGGGGGAAGCATCGTCATCTAAAATAACTTGTACTAAGAATGTGTATCTGAAAAGATAACTATAATATAAAAGCATAACTTCATATCAGGGGTGATGAGGGTCATCGTGGCAATGGAATGTTCCAGAAAGATGTCTTGAGAATTTTGCTCTTAAGGTGGACCTTCAGCTGATGTTATTCTTGTAAGTGTCAGCAAGGGGGTAGGTGGCCTGGGCTTTTGGTAGTGGTCACCAAGCTCTGCCAGACTGTGGGCCCAAACGCCCTTTCAGTATCACTTCCGTTGGAGAAGAGAAAAGGCTTAATTACAAAGTGCTGATGTGAATCAATAACAGTGTAAAAAATGAGTTTGAATTTTATTGATCACAAGAGCACATATAGACATCTGAAGAATAATAGTTTTCATATAAGCAACACATCATTGATTTGGTCTACGGGCAGTGACTGCCACCCAGAGCTTGGGAATGCCTGACCTAGAGGACTGTGATAGAACAGAGGAAGTAAAATAAGAGGGAAGCAGGATAACCAAGAAATAGTAATACTCTACCTTGTTATACAGGCCTGTGCAAATATCTTTTGCAAATAGAGCTACAGCCTCTTCAAGAAATTCATATTTTCTAGACTTAGGCTTTTGGAAAATTCTAGTGTCAGTCCTTTAGTACATAACATATTTATCTGCACATATGTATCTGCCTTTCTGGTGGTATGAAATCCAGTAAGACTCAACAGTCTTGTTTTTAAATTCAGCAGTTTCCCTTTTTACACTTAAAAAAAAAATTAAAATTAGGTGGAAACCTCTGAGCTCTTTCAAGGTCTTTGTTTTTCTGGAACATGCCACTGTTACTCACCTGAGCCATATAAATACAGTTAGCATGTCACTTACCTGGCCAAGTGCTAAGAAATAGGAAATCAACCCTCCCCGAAAGTGCAAGAGGAAATGACATTTGTGTGACAGAAGCCAGGGCTGGAGAATTTGCACTGAATCCTCTCTCAGTATGTCAGCCCCTCCTTTGCATAAACCTTTCATCTGCTTGACAAGGAAAACTGCAGGTAAGTCTGCTCTGTGTAGTGAAAGTGGCAGCCAGAGGTCGAAACACGTTGCAGAGAAAGTATCAAAAGGCAACAATACACAAGGCACACTTGGTATAAGAGAACATACTCTTATATTCCTTATCCAAATTGAGGGAATCACTGTGTTTGAAATCATGTAATAAAGGTTCACAGTGATAACTCACCAGCTGAATGACTGGGAAGCTTAATGCTCTCCTCTAAGATTTCAAAAGAAAGCAGTTGCATTAATATTGATCTCTGAGGTCACAATTCCATTTATCTTGGTGTTTAATGACCCTGAGTCTTCATAAAAATCATTGTTTTATATACTTTGTTTTAAAATATAGGGAAATGTGTAATAGATTTTCATGAATTTTGCCTAAAGGCTTGAAACAGTTTTGAAATTTTAAGGCAATAAAACCCTACCAATTCATAAAACTCACCTATCCAGAATAAGACATTTCCAAAGATTAGCTTGGGTTTTAGGGCCTTTTTAGAGGGGAAATTATTCCTGGAGGCCCTCTTTTTCTTTTAATTGGAGTATAATTGATTTCTAATATTGTGTTTCAAGTACACATCAAAGTGATTCAGGTGTACATTTTTTCAAATTCTTTTTCATTATAGGTTATTATAAGATACTATAATAGAGTAAATCCTTGTTGTTTATTTTATGTATATTTTATGTGGTGTATATCTGTTAAACCTATGCTCCTAATTTATCCTTCCTTCCCTCTCTCCCCTTTGGTCACTATAAGTTTATTTGCTATGTCTATGGGCCTGTCTGTTTTGTAAATCCGTTCATTTGTATTATTTTTTACATTCCACATATAAGTGATATTGTATAATAACTGTCTTTCTCTGGCTTACTTCACCCAGTGTGATAGTCTCTAGGTCCATCCATGTTGCTACAAATGGCATTATTTCATTCTGTTTTTGGAGGCCCCCTCTTCCTGATGATTAGGGTCTTTGATTCTACATAGAGTTATCATGGGAAAGGGTGAGCAAGTTAGAGTTATGGGATTGTTTGCCCCTTGGGGTCAAGGGGAATGGGGCAGGGGTGTATGGGAGAAGGGGATAGGTGGATAAATGGAGATGCTGTAGTACCAATCGTTACCAGCAATTAATTTGTACCTTAGTATTCATGCACAGAACAATTTGCCTTTCTCAGCTTCTCTTCTCACCTTTGACCTGTGTATCAAGTTAGGATTGCTTTTGCAGCATGTAAAGGAAACTCCAAGGACTTCATCAATAAGGGGTTGACTAGCTGTGTCTGGGCACAATGGCTTTACGATTCAGTAGGTGATTTGAGCTACTTTAGTCTTTATGCTCTGCATTTCATGGGCCATCCAGCCACGTGGCCAAAAGATGGCTGCTTTACCTTTAAGCGTTGAGTTTTGAGTTCCAGTCAGGAAAAAGGAGAGGGAAAAAGGCAGGAGCCACAGCTTGAGTCTCTCTTTTCATCAGGAAATGGACAGATTTCTGCTGCCTTGTAGACTTCTTTTCACTGGTACTGGGTCTGATGGCCACCCAAGCTCTGTGCGAGTGAGTTTATTTTTGTAGACACATTGGGTGCCCCACATCAAGTCAGGGTTCTTATTGATAAGGGAAAGGGGAAAATGAATATTGATTGGATGATAAATAATGTTTGCTGCATCTGCAAAACTAGTTCTCTGAAGGCAAGAAATGCCTAGTGTACCAAGATGTTCAGGCTTCCATTGTTAATTCACATTTTCACTTATTTATCCCATGTATTAGGCACTGTGTTTGCCAGGCACTGTTCTAGGTGCTGACTCCCAAATATACAGTCCAGAAATTCCTTACTCTCATGGAGTCTACAGGCTGGAGGGAGGGAAAGATATTAATAAGATAGATAAATAGGCACACACATGTGTACTAAAGAGAAAAAGTAGAGACGGGAATGGGGCCATGAGGTTTTAGAGAGGGGTGTGAATGTTAGGTCATGTGGATTGGGAAGGCTTTATGGAAAAGGTGACTTGAAGAGAGTGAGAGAGCAACCTACAAGGATATGTGGAATAGAGGCATTCTAGGCTTAGGCCACAGCAAGTGCAAAGTCCCTGAGGTAGACACATGCTTGATGTGTTTGAGGAATAGTGAGGAGGCTAATGTCATTGGAATGGGAGTAAAAAGTAATTTTTATTATCAAGTGAGACCAATCATGGAGAGCACATCATGTGGGAAGATGCAGGGCTTGTTCTGAGTGATATAGGGATCCTTTGGGGGTTTTGAGTAAAGTAGTGGCTTATTTGTGTGTTTTGAACTCAGTTTTAATGGGCTCACTCTGGTTGCTGTGTTGAGAATGAGGGCAATGGCAGATGTAGGTAACTAGTGAGAGAGCTATTTTAATAACCCAGAGAAGACATAATGTATCCTGGACCAGAGTGATGGTAGCAGAGGTAGTAAGACATAGTTGGATTCTAGATACATTTCTAAAGTAGAGCCAGTAGATTTGCTAGTGGACCAGATAGGAGATGTGGGAGCAAGTCAGGAGTGACTCCAAAGTTTAGGGTCTGAGCAGCTGGTAGGATGGGGTACTGCAACATGAAGTGAAAAACGTGGGAAGAGCAGATTTGAGAGGCAAAGGACTTGAAGTCTGGTTTTGGACACGTTGGGCTTGTGATGCCTGTATCATCCAAGTGGAGGTGTTGAGTCGGGAACTCTGGGGCGTGGCATTGGCTTCTCTCTGCCTGAGCACAGGCTCCTAACCCGACCCTTGGTCCAGTTGCCCAGTGAATCATCGCAGCCACTTCCGGCAGTAGCATCCGGTAGACTTCAAACAGCCTTGGGGAGGTCTGACCTGGTCTGACCCAGCTCTGCCTTTGGGGTTCGCAGGGATCCCAGTTCCAGATAGGCTGGCCATGGACCAGTGTCTGTGGGGGCTTTCCTGAGCCTACCCTGGGAAAACTGGCATTTCTCCTTTTCTCCCACCTAGGGGAGTAACGTGGTCCAGGTGAGGTGTCCAGTGTCTGACAAAGGAAAGGTTGCTGCCTTGCGTGCAGCTGGGACAAGTCCTGCCTGGCCTCCAGGTTGCTAAGGATTCCTCAGAGAGCTGTGGTCAACCTACCACTGCTTTCAATCCTTTTTCCTATGGCACTTTTCCATTGGGGCTTAAGACTCTCCCCTGAGTGAGTTGTCTTCATCATGACTTCAGCTGGTTGGTTGTGGATTTCCTGGGAGGCTGAAGTGGACCCTCCCCATTTGTGTTGACCAGGAAACAGGGGGTGACGATGGCCGCTTTCATTGTTGCTGGGGGATGCCTGGGAGAGAGGCCAGTGGCCCTTTGAAAAAAGTTCAACAGACAGTCGTCCATGGCTCAGAGTCCAGCTTGCCTTAGTACTGAATGTTCCTCACATTCTCCAACATGCACAACAAAAACCGCACCAGAGGAGTTTGATGAACAAAAAGTTAAGATTTGCTTTGCCGTGTAATCTGGGGACAGTGCAGCCCAATAAATCATTTTATTCAGTGGGTTTACCTTGGAGGTCACTGCTGGACTGGTCCCTAGGGAGGCATCCACGGCATATGGAGGTTCCCAGGCTGGGGGTCTAATCAGAGCTGTAGCCGCTGGCCTACGACAGAGACACAGCAACGCTGGATCCAAGCCACGTCTGTGACCTACACCACAGCTCATGGCAACACCCGATCCTTAACCCACTGAGCGAGGCCAGGGATCGAACCCACAACCTCATGGTTCCTAATGGGATTTGTTAACCACCGAGCCATGACAGGAACTCCCCAACTTTTTTTTTTTATTGTTGTAAAATGAACGTAAAATTTACCATCTGAGACATGTTTAAGTGCATAGTTACAAGTACATTAACTTGTATTAAGTACATTTATATGGTGATATGATGTAATCATCACCACTGTCCATCTCTAGAACTTCTTTTTATTACTCAATGAATTTATTGCATTTATAGTTGTACAGTGATTGTCGCAATCCAATTTTATAGGATTTCCATCCCACACCCCCAATGCATCCCCCTACCCCCACAAACTGTCTCCTTTGGAAACCATAAGTTTTTCAAAGTCTGAGTCAGTAACTGTTCTGTAAAGAAGTTCATTGTGTCCTTTTTTCAGATTCCACATGTCAGTGATGGCATTTGATGTTGGTCTGATTGTCTGACTGACTTCACTTAGCATGATAATTTCTAGGTCCGTCCATGTTGCTAAAAATGCCGGTATTTCATTCCTTTTAATGGTATGAATAATATTCCATTCTGTATACGTACCACATCTTCATCTACTCCTCTATCGATGGACATTTTGGTTGTTTCCATGTCTTCACTATTGCAAATAGTGCTGCAATGAACATTGGGGTACATGTGTCTTTTTGAGTCATGGTTTTCTCTGGATAGATGCTCAGGAGTGGGATTGCTGGATCAAATGGTAGTCCTATTTTTAGTTTTCTGAGGAATATCCATACTATTTTCCACAGTGGTTGCACCAATTTACAATCCCACCAACAGTGTAATAGGGTTCCTTTTTCTCCACACCCTCATCTTGCAAAACTAACCCCATAAAACTCCTTCTGTCCTTCTCCCACCAGCCCCAGGAATCCACCATTTTACTTTTCTGTCTCTGATATTGACTCCTTTTAAAGTGCCTCAGATAAATGGAATCATACAATATGTGTCTTTTTGTGACTGGCTTTTTTAATCTTAGCATAATGTCCTTAAAGTTCACCCATGTTGTAGCATATGTCAGAATTTCCTTCCTTTTTAAGGCTGAATAATATTCCATTATGTGGATCTACCATATAATGCTTATCAATTCATCAGTCAGTGGATGCTTGTATTGCTTTCATGTTTTAGCAACTGTGAATAATGCTGCTATGAACATGGTGTACAGATATCTCTTTGAGATCTTGCTTTCAGTTATTTTGGGGACATACCCAGAAGCAAAATTGCTGGACTGTATAGTAATTCTGTGTTTAATTTTTTGAGGAACTGCCATACTGTTTCCCCAGTGGCCATAGCATTTTACATTCCCACCAACAGTGCAAGGATTTCAGTTTCTCTACATCCTTACCAACACATAAAACCTATTTTTTAGGCTTTGCTTTTGTTTTGAACAGTAGCCATCCCAATGAGTATGAAGAATCTTATTGTAATTTTGATTTGCTTTTCTAATGATCAGGGATGTTGACTATCTTTTCATGTGCATATTGGCTATTTGTATATCTTTTCTTGGTGCAGGTTATTTGTTTTTGTTGTTGTGAATTTTAGGCATTCTTAGTATATTCTGAATATTAACCCCTAATCAGATATATGATTTGCAAATATTTTCTTTCAGTCTGTGGTTACCTTTCTACTCTATCCATGGTATCTTTTGATGCACAAATTTCAAAAATTTTCATGAAGTCCCAATTTGTCAATTTTTTCTTCTGTGCCTGTGCCTTTGGTGTCATAGCCTAGAAATCATTGCCAAATCCATCGCTGTGACTTGGTATATTTTTTGTATTGTTCTAAAGCCTCACCCCTGCCCCCAACTTATTTTTTTCCCCACTTTCAATGAAGTGATTAGACCAGTAGATCAATAATGCATTTTAGACTTCGTCAATCTTTTTTTTTTTTTTTTCCTGTGCCCAAGACATGCAGAAGTTCCCAGGCCAGAGATCCAACATGCACCATAGCAATAACAATGCCAGATTCTTAACCCCCTCAGCCACCCGGGAACTCTTAGACTTTGTAAATCTTTATTCATTCATTCCACAAACAGGGAAAGTATTCCAAGTAGAAGACAGACAGAAACTAAAGCAAATTCAAAATGGGAGAATGTAAGCACAGCCGGCTGGAGCAGAATGTACATGAAGTGGGTGGTGGGTGAGAAGTCTGGAATTTAGATGAGGCCATACTATGGTGAATCTTATGTGCTGTGGTGAGTAGATTGAATGAAGGTAGTTTCACAATCAAAAGATCAAATTGGAGGGCTACTACCTAATGTTCTCTTGAACTGGACACTTAACCTTTCTGAGCCTCAGTTTCCCCATTTTATTTATTTAGCACTTATGTGGTACCAAACTGTATTCTAAGCACTGTTCAAATACTAACTCACTGATTTTGCCCACCAACCCTATGAGGTAAGTACTCCTGAGCAGGAGTATCATCCCCATTTGACAAAGCAGGGAGCTGATGCCACGAGAGGTTAGGTACCATGTCAAGATCACAGAGCTGATAAGTAGCAGAGCTAGGATTTGACCCAGAGTTCCAGAACTCATGCTCTTAACCATATGTTTGCTGCCTCTCTTAAACAGGAGAAGAGTAATTCCTACCTCTAAAAGTTATTCAGAGGTTGAAATGAGATGATGTACTTAAAATTACGTGGTATGTTGCACACTGTTTTGCCAATGCTTATTTTTAATTTTTTTTGGTTGCACCTGTGCCACAGGGAAGTTCCAGGCTAGTGACTGAATCCAAGCCACAGCTGCAACCTGCACCGCAGCTGTGGCAGTGCCGGATCCTTTAACTCACTGTGCTGGGCCAGGGATCAGACCCACACCTCTGCAGAGACCCAAGCTACTGCAGTAGGATTCTTAACCTACTGCACCACAGCTGGAACTCCAGATTATTATTAATAATAAACAACACTTTGGAAATGGGTAAGAGTCTCAAGAGCATAGGGAGAAGGGAATGGAGCAAGGATCAAGAGCTTGATTTTGGAAAGACATTTGACAGAGTCATGGCTGACATTCTTGTGGACAGGGTCATGGTCAGTGAAGAGCCCAGGCCTCCAGACTTCTAGTTCTTACAGAAGAAAGTTATGGAGAACGGTGTGGTACTCAAGTTGATAATGAACATGCAAAGGGGACCAAGATCAGGTCTCTCCCATTGGCAACCTAAGAATTCAGACAAGGACCAGAAGGTCATTGGGGTTCTGACTCCAGCTTCTTTTCCTTCCTCTAGTGCATTTTCCCAAATAGACCAGGGCTCAGACCTGCTTTACAGGTGAAGTAAGAGGTTTAAATCAGGATGTTACTAGGTTTACGATACCCTTGTGGGAACAAGAGCAAAGCACTGTGCATTGTAACAGACCCTGGCCTGGCTGGCCAGGCACATCCCTTTGGGGCTGCAGGGGCCAAGTCATTGCATCCATAGTCTTTGGAGCAAACTTGCACGTGCCTGCCAGGAAAGCATAGATGGAATGCAGGGAAGGCGACCCAGGGATCCTGTGATCTCTTTCTGGCTCTCATCGAGTTGTGTGGTCTGGTTTGTGGGTGGGATGAGGGTAGGGGTTCCGTGTCTGTCTTATTACCTTAGTGCAAAACAAGGTGGTTATTTGAACCTACCTCTCAACTCCACCCCCTCAACTGCTGCAGCTGGGGACTGATGTGTATAAAATGCTTTGAGGTGCTAAGATGAAGAGCCCCTGAGAATATGGCCAAAATAGCCTGACTGTGACCTCGCCTGAACTTGTTTGAAGTGGCATTTAGGAATATTTCCTTGCCTGGAGGGTTGTTTATTCAAACATCTTATGTACCTACCTGTTGGCATTTGATTTCTTTAGAAGAGGGCATCTGGTGGTTTCAGCTTTTCACATTTCATAAAAATGGGAGGCCACAGGGAGGAATAAACCGCTGCCCTAATTGGGTATATTTAGGGATCTCAGAAGAGAAATTTATGCTAAAAATGATTTCCTCCAGAGAGGACTTTTGGAGAGAGCAGGTATGCCCTGTCATGTCCAGTGCCCCTTGTTGGAGAGGTGCCAAGAGTTCTGCCTCCTTCTGCCCAGTATGACCTCCTGTCTGTGGACTCTCAGGCTGTCCCTTTGGTGGCCTCATTTGTAAGGGGCATTATGGGGGTGAGTAAGGCCTCCTTTTCCTTGAGTGGCTTGTAGTCTGGGTCATGGATCTCATGATCCCACAGAGACTGCACTCTGGAGGGGGGAGGGTGAAAAGCTTCTCTGCCTCTATAGGAAGAAACTCCATGATACTAGGGTCCCTGGGTCTGTGGCATGGTCCATGGCAAGAAAAGGATACGGTTTTAAGAAGGAGGCTGAGAAAGGCAGAGCTGTGCCTGAGGAGTTGGCCTAACCTGGAGAAAGGAAAGATTCCTGGTACCATTGTCCAAAGAAGAGAGGTCCAGATGTGTTGTATGCAGATCATGTGTATCAGAGTATTAGCCAGGGTTCTTTAAGTAGCAAGTGGCAGAGACCCAGTCACGTTAGCTGTGAAGTGAAGGAGAAAATTCACTGGCACATATTATTGAGAAGAACAAGAAGATTCAGAATCTCAAATTATTTCATCAGTATGTTCTCCCCACCCCCCTCTTTCTCTCTCCTTCCCTCACTCTCTCATTCTCTCACCTTTATTTGCCTGTAAGCACTTTCCACATAGTGTCTAAGATGACCAGCTGCTGCAACCCCAGGCTCAATAAAATCAGCCTACCAACCCCATGGTAGGCAAGTCTGTCCTCCAGCAGCTCCAACCCAAGTCCTAGGTCATGTGACCATAGTCTAAACATATAGGAAAAGTCCTTTCTCGTAGTAAAATCGGGGTAAACTCTTCAAACAGTAACCAGAGCATGCAGTGAGGACTCACTGTGTGCCAGATGCTGTTCTATGCACTTGATGCAAATAAACTCTCTTAGTTCTTACAGTAACTTGGTGAGGAAGATAATGTTCTTTTTTCACCTAGCTCATAGAGGAGCTGGGCTTCAATCCCGGGCAGTTTGGCTTCAGAGTCTATATACTTGACCGTCGTCGTGCCACACAACCTCTGACAAATGCAGGGTGACAGCAGTATGAGCAGGAAAGACGATGTCCAGTGTAAGTTGATGAAAATTGGGGTTTTAGGTAAAAATACGAAGTGGGACCAGATGATATCCAAATTTATACAATCAAATAAGGGAAAGAGACTCCACCTTTGTATTATAGTAATTCTATTTTTGCAAAGCAGGGCATTTCTAGAATTATTTCTTATGAATTAGAATGCAGGCCAGTTTGTAAAACAAAACAGATGCCTGTCTATCTGTATACCTAGAATATAGTCTACTCAATATTCTATAGTGTTGCCTTGTTGCTTAATCCCAGAATGATACTGATCACTCACTCAAGTGACAAGATATGACTGTAAGTGACTTGAGGCCGTTGCCAGTAGTTTAATCCAGCAGATGAGTCTCTGTCTCTGGGAATAATTCAAGAGGACTGACCATAATACATGGAGCCATGGCAGTAAAGACAAGGCGGGCCTTCCCAGGTGACCTGTCTGAGAGTTCCAGCTCTCTTTCCCAGGAATGGTTTCTGATATGTTTACTCAGACCTCAGTCATGTTCCAGCCGTGTTGTTTCTCAGGGTTGCAGCACAAGGCGCTTTCTTTGGGCTGGGCAGGCTGTAGTGAATGTGGGGATGTGAAACACCTTCGTGTCTTCTAGCAGCACTGGCCAGGAGAGTGGTAATGTGAGTCACTCTTAGATTTGCTTCCATTCAATGGGCCTTGGCTTGTTGGGCCTTGGGTAAGCTGGCCACCTGCCAAGAAGCCTTCAGCAGCTGGGACATTGCAGATCCTCTCTTGTTAAAGTACACCCCTGGGGGATTTGCTGGGGCTTGTGCCATTCCCTCTCCAGGTCTCCTGGCAGACGCTGGGATTTTGGATCTCCCTGGGTACACAGCTCTTTGACCCACATTCCCCCTGGGGAGGGTTAGACCAGAGGACCTCAAGGACGGCAGCCAACTCTGGGCTCTCTGATTTCTGCAGTTTACTAGTGTGTCTGCTAATTAGAGCCACTGGAGAGTTACCAAGTCAAGAGTACTTTTATTCCTTTCTTTTTCTTTCTTTTTTTTTTTTTTTTTAAGGGCAGTTCCCAGGCTAGGGGTCGAATAGGAGCTGCAGCTGCCCATCTACACCACAGCCACAGCCACACGGGATCTGACCCACGTCGGTAATACTGGATTCTTAACCCACTGAGTGAGGCCAGGGATTGAACCCGCAACCTCATAGATACTACTTGGATTCGTTACTGCTGAACCATGACGGGATCTTCTTTTTCCTGTCTTTTGAATTGGAAGTTTTGCACTCTTTATCTTTTTTTTTTTTTTTTTTTTTTTTTGTCTTGTCTTTTCAGGGCCGCACCCATGGTGTATGGAGGTTCCCAGGCTAGGGGTCTAATTGGAGCTGTGGCTGCGGGCCTACGCCAGAGCCACAGCAACGCCAGATCTGAGGTGTATCTGCGACCTACACCACAGCTCACGGCAATGCCAGATCCAGGGATCGAACCCTCAACCTCATGGTTCCTAGTTGAATTCGTTTCCGCTGAGCCACAACGGGAGCTCTTACACTCTATTTTTATTCTGTTACCTTTATAATGTTAACACTCACATTTGACTTAATGATGATGAAGTTTTGAAGACCAGTCATTCATCAACAAATAATTTTTGAGTTACTTCCTATGGGCCAGATTCTTGTTCACGTGCTGGGAAAACAGCCATGACCAAGTCTCTGCCCTGAGTACAAACTAACTTGGAATATTATTGCTCCAGTCATACCTTTAAGAGCTTCCATTTTGCTTAATGTTTTAATTTCATCTTTTTTTTGAGGCTCCCAAGTTATCCATTTTTATAAAATTTGTTTTTGATGTTTAACTTTTTATATTTCAATTTCAGTGTTTGCAGTTCTGATTTAGATTCATCCATATATTTACCATTTTTTTATAACACTCAGTTCTTGCATCCTCCCCTTTATTTCTGGATTTACTTTTCTTCTTGAAATGTATCTTTAAGTGAATCATTCAGTAAGGAGTGATTAGTAAACATTCAGGCTTTGGTTGCCTCAAAATATTGTGCCCTCTCATGAATAGTATTATAAAACTTCAGGGCAAGAGTTCTTTACCTTAGCACTTCCAAGAAATGATCCCATTGTTTTCTGGTCTCTATTTCTGTCTTCTTCAAAAGAAGAGTCTATTAATCTATTAATCTAATTGCTACTTCTCTATAGGAAATTTTGCTTTTACCATTTTTCTCTGTATCTTGGTGTTTGTCATTTTTCATTGTGATGTGACTTGGTATAGACTTTTTCTGATTTTTTTTTTTTTTTGTCCTTTTAGGGCCACACCCAAGGCATATGGAGATTCCCAGGCTAGGGGTCAAATTGGAACTGTAGCCGCCAGCCTATGCCAGAGCCACAGCAATGCCGAATCCAAACTGCGTCTGCAACCTACACCACAGCCAGAGAAATGCTGGATCCTTAACCCACTGAGAGCGAGGCCAGGGATCGAACCTGCAACCTCATGGTTCCTAGTTGGATTCGTTTCCTCCTTGCCACGATGGGAACTCCAGTGTTGAATCTTCTTAATCCTGTTCTTCATGTATCTTGATTTTATTTCATATTTTCATTTTCTTTATCTTTTTTTTTTTTATTACATTCTGGATAATTTCCTCAGAGCTGTCTCCCGTTTCACCATCTTTTTCTTTAGCTAAATCTTCCATTCAGCATACCCACTGAGTTTTAAATTTTGCTAGCTAACATTTTCATTTCTAGAACTTCTATTTGGTTCTTTTTTAACAGTTCCTTAATATTTTTCATCAGGTCTTGTTCTTTCATTATGGTTTCTACCTCCTTTCCTTTTAAAGCTTTTAATTGTATTTACCTTATGGCCTCTTTTATATTTTTCTATTCTTTCAAGTTATTAGAATGTCAGTTCTCCTGGTTTTTGTTTTGTTGATTCTCCCTCATAGCAGATGCTGTGCACTCACTTTCATTAAATGTTTGTTTTGTAAGTGTGGAAATTCACTGTAGAGCCATTTTTTATTTACTTCTGCCAGCATTAACTTTCACATGGACTTAATAGCTTGGGTTTCTGCCCCATGCAGCACTTATAAATTTGATACCCTCATCAGCATGGCACATGACGCAGTGCTTGATTTGTCATGGAAAAAATCTTTAGGAGTTCCCTGGTGGCCTAGTGCTTAAGGATTGAGCATTGTCACTGCTGTGGCTTGGGTTCAATCCCTGGCCTGGGATCTTATGCATGTTGGGGATGCGGCCCAAAAAAAAAAAAAAAAAAAAAAAATCTTTAGTGCTTCACCCAGAGCCTCAGATAAATGACTATTTTTGCCACATCCCTTTGTCAGTGGGAGGGGTTTTGCTATTCCCTTTTTCATAGAGGAGGCAGACCTTCTAGAACCCACTATGCAGGGTACTGGTTCCAGTTCTCTGCCTTGTGGGACCCTAGGTCATCCTTCTACATAAGAACCTCAACCCCAGGAGTCTTGAATTAGGTGTAATTCCTTTTTGGCCACAGGGGTGAGATTACAGCTCACATATTTCTTTTTGTTTCTGTTACCTGTGGATATCCCTTTCTTTTTTCAAGTTTGGCTTTTGTTTTTTTAAATGTTGGGTCATATATAACCTTTCTGTGAATTTGAAGTTGTACAGTGTTCACATCAACTGAGTTCACTCCATTGCCAGAAACAACTCCCATAATAAGTGAAAAACACTATGCTTTGCTTGGATAAAATAATTATACCTTATAAAGTACTTCCTGTTTATTCTTTTATTTGCCTTTTTTTATTTCTTTAAAAAAATTTTTTTTGTTTCATTATGTTTATTTTGTTGAGGTATAGTTGCTGTATAACATATATAAGTTACAGGTATATAATATAATGATTCACCATTTTTATTTTTTAAGGAATATTTCCTTTTTTGACCATGCCCATGGCGTGCAGAAGTTCCTGGACCAGGAATTGAACCTGAACCATAGCAAGAAGCTGAGCCGCTGCAGGACATTGCCTGATCCTTAACCTGCTGTACCACAAAGGAACTCCTTAGTCACAGTTTTAAAGGTTATGCTCCATTTATTGTTATTATAAAATACTGGCTATATATTCTGTTGTACAGTATACTCTTGTAGCTTTTTTTTGACTGTGCCTGCATCATGCAAAAGTTCTCAGGCCAGGTATTCAGCCTATGCCACAGTAGTGACCTGAGCTACAGCAGTGACTATGCTGGATACTTAACCACTCGGCTACCAGAAAACTCCTCCTTGTAGCTTATTTTATATGTAATACTTTGTACCTCTTAATTCCCTACCTCTATATTGCCACTTCTCACATTCCCTCTCCCCACTGGTAACCACTAGTTTGGTCTCTCGATCTGTGAGTCTGTTTCTTTTTTTTTATTATATTCACTAGTTGTTTTATTTTTAAATTCCACACATAGGTGATAACATATAATATTTGTCTCTTTTTTTGTCACTTTCTGGGTATTTTTTTTATTTTATTGGACAATAACACAATGTTGTGTTAGTTTCAGGTGTAAAGGAAAATGTATCAGCCATGCATATACATATATATCCATTCTTTTTCAGATTCTTTCCCCATATAGGCTATCACAGAATTTTAAATAGATTTCCCCATGCTATACAGTAGATCTTTGTTATCCATCGATTTTGTACATAGTAGTGTATATGGAGGCATTCTGAGTACGTTTATTTTTTAATTTTATTAGAGTATGGTTGATTTATAGTGGTGTGTCAATTTCTGCTGTACAGACAGTATATGTTTTTCTCTGAATGACTTATTTCATTTATAATACCCTCCAAGTCCATCCATGTTGTTGCAGAATGGCAAAATATACTATGCTCTTATGAAGGCATTGTCTTCATTCCAGTCCAGTGGGGATAAAGAGGAGCACTCTACTAATTACAAGACATGTTAGGGGAATACTATGCTTTGCTTAAGTGAAGTAATTCTGCCTTATAAAGTACTTCCTATTCATTCTCTGATTTACTTTTATATTTCTTAATCTTTCTGACTGTATTTTGGGCATTTCTTTGAACCTTTTTATTTATATTTGAATAGCGTGTTTGTGCTGATAGGTGTAATAACCGAGCTCACACCACAAGGTTTTTCCTTACCTTTCTCTGTTTCATCTGTACCTCCTTTCTCCCATGATTAGAAGTATACTTCCTAACCTAAGTATGTATACTCAGTTGCTCTACACTCAGATGAATTGTAAACTTAAAAACACCATTAACAGCCTCTAACCTACTAAGTAAACATAGTGGTTCTTTTGTCATACAATATATACCCTTAAGGGTTTATAGTAAGAAAAAAAAAAATGCCGTGTTTTAAAACTGCTTGGGCGAGTTCCCACTCTGGCACAATGGGTTAAGAATTTGGTGTTGCCCTAGCTGCGGTGCAGGTTGCAACTGTGGCTCGAATTTGATCCCTGGCCCGGGGAACTTCCATATGCCTTGAGTTCAGCCAAAAAAAATTTTTTTTTAAATTAAAAAAAAAAAAACCTAACAAACTACTTAATTCTTTTCTCTATATGATTATGTTATCAATCTAATATATAGTTAGGCCTAACTTTTTTGTTTGCAATCAATTTTTTTTTTCTTTTTTTAGGGCCACACCTGTAGCATGTGGAAATTCCTGGTCTAGGGGTCGAATTGGAGCTGCAGCTGCTGACCTATGCCACAGCCACAGCAATGCTAGATCTGAGCCACATCTGTGACCTACACCACAGTTTGTGGCAACACTGGATCCTTAACCTACTGAGTGAGGCCAGGGATCACACCTGCATCCTCATGGACACTAGTTAGGTTCTTAACTTCCTGAGCCACAACAGGAACTCTTGTGATCAATTTTATACTTTTTACATCCACTTTTACTTAATTTTTATTATTTAAAATATTTACATGGTTCAATATTCAAAACTGAAAAAAAATATAGGAGTTCCCATTGTGGTTCAGTGGGTTAAGAACCTGACATAGGGTCTGTGAGGATGCAGGTTTGGTCCCTAGTCTTGCTCAGTTGGCTGTGGATCTGGCATTGCTGCAAGCTGTGGTGTAGGTCATGGATGCAGCTCGTATCTGGCGTTGCCTCTATGGCTGTGGTGTAGGCCTGTAGCTGCAGCTCTGATTTGATCCCTAGGCCAGGAACTTCCATATGCCCCAGGTACAGTCATAAAAAGAAAAAAAAAAAAAAAACTTAGAAAAACCTACTTCCATCTGTATCTTAGTTTCTGGTTGTCTTTTCTATTTTTTCCTATTGTATAAGTAAACACATACTTATGTATATTTTATGTGCAAGTGTATTCTTATCTCCTTTTCTCACATTCCCTTTTTTTTTCTTTACAGCTAATGCCTCAATAAGTAAAGTAACTCTGTGCATCTGTTACTTTATATTATGAACTTATATCTTTCAGGGTAAATATTTAGAAATGGAATTGCTGGTCAAAGGATATGTGCCTAGGGAGTTCCCTTGTGGTGCAGCGGGTTAAGGATCCAGTGTGTTTTTACTTCAGTGTCTCCAGTCACTGCTATAGCGTGAGTTCAATCCCTGGCTCTCAAATTATCCTTGCCTAGAGCTGTTATATTTTCCGCTCCCATGTGGCGTATAAGAGACTGCCTGCTTCCCCACAGCCTCACCAACAGAGAGCATTGCCAAGCTTTTGAATTGTTAATGGCCTGAAAGGAAAGAAATGGTGTCTCAATTTTAATGTGCATCTCACTTATTTATTTATTTATTTATTTTATATATATATATATATATTTCATTTTCCCACTGTACAGCAAGGGGATCAAGTTATCCTTACATGTATACATTACGATTACATTTTTTTTCCCCACCCTTTGTTCTGTTGCAACATGAGTATCTAGACAAAGTTCTCAATGCTACTCAGCAGGATCTCCTTGTAAATCTATTCTAAGTTGTGTCTGATAAGCCCACTCCCTCCCCCTCCCATCAGGCAGCCACAAGTCTTTTCTCCAAGTCCATGATTTTCTTTTCTGAGGAGATGTGCATTTGTGCTGGATATTAGATTCCAGTTATAAGTGATATCATATGGTATTTGTCTTTGTCTTTCTGGCTCATTTCACTCAGTATGAGATTCTCTAGTTCCATCCATGTTGCTGCCATCTCACTTATTTTGAATGAAATGGGGCATCTTTTCATATGTTTAGATACAATTGGTATACCTTTTTCTGTGAACTCTCTGTGTATATATAATATATACATATATATATATATTTTTTTTTTGTCTTTCTAGGGCCACACTTGAGACATATGGAAGTTCCCAGACTAGGGGTTGAATTGGAAGTGTAGCTGCCAGCCTAAACCACAGCTGCAGCAATGCCAGATTTAAGCCACGTCTGCGACCTACATCACGGTTCATGGCAACGCCAGATCCTTAACCTGCTGAGCGAGGCCAGGGATCAAACCTATGTCTTCATGGATACTAGTCATGTTTGTTACTGCTGAGCCATGACGGGAACTCCCTCTGTGTATGTCTTTTCCCCAGTTTTATTGAGATATAATTGACACATAACATTGTATAAGTTTCAGATGTACAACTATAATAATTTGATATGTGCATATATTGCAAAATGATTACTACTGTAAATGTAGTTAACATTCATCATCTCACATAGTTACAATTTTTTTTTTTTTTTTTTTTTTTTTGTCTTTTTTTGCC
The DNA here is from genome assembly GCF_054392235.1 of Sus scrofa. Classification (NCBI taxonomy): domain Eukaryota; kingdom Metazoa; phylum Chordata; class Mammalia; order Artiodactyla; family Suidae; genus Sus; species Sus scrofa. Next base: position 87,231,558 of record NC_139386.1, read on the forward strand.
ATTATCTTGGGCCTCTCCCATGGCATATGGAGGTTCCCAGGCTAGGGGTTGAATCGGAGCTGTAGCCACCGGCCTACGCCACAGCCACAGCAACGTGGGATCTGAGCCACATCTGTGACCTATACCACAGCTCACTGCAACGCCGGATCCTTAACCCACTGAGCAAGGCCAGGGATCGAACCCGCAACCTCATGGTTCCTAGTCGGATTCGTTAAACACTTCGCCACAGCGGGAACTCCATAGTTACAATTTTTAAAATGTCTTTTACTCATTTATCTTTTTTCATCTTTGTACATATTTTTAAGAATTCATTTTAAATGAGAGTGATATGTCCTTTCTCTGTCATAGAAGTTTTAAGTATTTTCTCCCATTCTGTCGCATGTCTAATGACTCAGAATCTCTTTTCTTTACCACAGTGCTATCCTTTGTGCAGTTTAGTATACCATGCCTATGTAGGGCCTTTATTTTGAGACATCAATTAATAATTTGCTTATAAGAGGGAGTAAAATTGAGAACTCAAAAAATAAAGACAAAACCCAGGAATAACCTTACAAAGACACAGGCATAGAAGGCGTAATTATAAAGTGTATTTATCAAAGAAAGCTAGAGTACCTAACATATCGCATAACTGAATCAAAATTCAGAATATTTTAGCAGCCTGGACATATGGGCCAAGATGCACAAAATAAAATTTAGTAGAAATAATATTTTGATGTTCCCACTGTTGCACAATGGGATGGACAGTATCTCTGCAGCACTAGAATGTGGGCAGTGGGCTGAGGGATCTCTGGCTGGAGCAGTGGACTAAAGCATCTAGAATTGCTGCAGCTGTGACCTAAGTCACAACTGTGGCTCCTGTCTGATCCCTGGCCTGGGAACTCTGTATGCTGTGGGGCAGCCAAAAAAGGAAATTAAAAATAAATAAATACATAATGTTTTGTATTTAGGCTTAAAAATGTTAATTCCGTAAGTTCAAGGCTGGGAACATCTGTCTTCACAGAAATTCCTATTTGTGTAAACTTTGGGTTTGTTTGTTTTTTTTTAGGGCCGCACTCGAGGCATATGGAAGTTCCCAGGCTAGGGGTCTAATCGGAGCTAGAGCTGCTGGCCTACACCACAGCCATAGCAACATCAGCATCAGATCTGAGCCGCGTCTGTGACCTACACCATAGCTCACAGCAACTCTGGATCCTTAAGCCACTGAGTGAGGCTAGGGATCAAACCTGCAACCTCATGGTTCCTAGTCGGGTTCGTTTCCACTGCATCACAGTGGGAACTCCCTAAATTTGGGGTTTTAATTGACCATGTGCTTACATAACAACCCAACAGGATGGCATAGTTGCCAAAAGAAAATACACTCTTAGAGTGAATAGCGGCAGGGAATTATCCTGATTATGGAGACAGTTGCCCCTTTGTGCTTGACACTTATCAGACCACATCCAGAATGGTAAGTTCAGTTTTGGGGACCACAGATGAAGAGGGTCATTGACAGCAGTAAGCAAGTCCAAAGCAGGGACTCTTGAGTTAGTGAAGAGTCTGAAAGTCATATCGGGAGCCTGGGGTATTTAATCTGGAGAAAAGAAAGCAAGTAATTTGTGAAGGATTTAAAGGCTGTCAAAAGGAGGAGGAATTAGAATTATTTGATGCTGCTCACACTCGCAGCCCGGGATCTGTGGTTATGACCCACGGGTCAGGCTCGCTATAAAGGGACGTTTCTCCCTGGCCTTAGGACTGCAGGGAAAGGGAAGGGCTGCCTTCTTCACCTATCTGCCCCCTGCGGCCAGAGGTGTCTGGACAGAGGTGTCAGGTCAAGCAGGGGCCAGGGTCAGGCTCCGCTGCTGGGTAGGCAGCCTGGGCACCCGGGTTCTTGCTGTCTTCCTCGTGGAACACAATCTTTCCTCCCTTTCTGGTGTCTTCTCTTTGTTGGGAACAAGAGCAGGTAGGGAAAGTGATCTGTGGGATTTTTTTGGCTGGTTAAAGTAGATGACAATTTTGGAGAAACATTCATCTGTAGGATTTAATGTTAAAATTTGTCAACCTGGAGTTTTCACCAGGATCTGGAGTCAGTGTCCCGAGAGCAGAGACTGCTCCTTGTTGAGAATGGTTGTGGGTGGAGACCTCAGACTACACCTCCTCTTACCCATGTAATCCTTTTCTTTTCTTTTCTTTTCTTTTCTTTTCTTTTCTTTTCTTTTCTTTTCTTTTCTTTTCTTTTCTTTTCTTTTCTTTTCTTTTCTTTTCTTTCTTTTCTTCCTTCCTTCCTTCCTTTCTTTCTTTCATCAGGGATCCGATCTGAGCTGCAGTTTGCAATCTATGCTGCAGCTGTGGCAACACCAGATCCTTTAACCCACTGCCAGGCCGGGGCTTGGACCTGCATCCTAGTGCTGCAGAGATGCCACCAATCCCATTGTGCCACAGTAGGAACTCCTTACCCATTTATCAATAATGTTGTCTCAGTATGAATTGAACTTGTTTAAGCCCTGCTTAGGGATCTCAGAATGATTCCTGTGTTAATCTCATTGTCTGATTTTTTTTTGGGGGGGGGTCCTTTTAGGGCCACACCCGCAGCATATGGAGGTTCCCAGGCTAGGGGTTGAATGGGAGCTCCAGCCACCGGCCTACACCACAGCTCAGGGCAACACGGATCCTTAACCCACTGAGCGAGGCCAGGGATCAAACCCACAACCTCATGGTTCCTAGTCAGATCTGTATCCGCTGCACCAGGACGGGAACTCCTCATTATCTGATTTTAATGGGCACAGGAATCAACTGGGGATGGGATTAATATGCAGATTCTGATTTGGTAATTCAGAAGTGGACCCGAGAGTCTGCATCCCTAGACAGCACCAGGAGATGCTGCTGGCTCAGGGTCCATCCCTGAATTGCAGGGGACCAAAAGCAGCGGTCCACATAGACCAAGATAATAGAATCACTTGCTCTATGCTTGTCTATAATGCACAGTCCTAAGCTGTGTACTTCTGTTCTCTGGGACCATAATCTCTAGGGGTGGAGCATAAGAAATGATTCTTAGAGCTGGTACTGCAGGTGATTCTTAAGTACAGTAAAGGCTTTGAACCACTGGCCTTGGGAGAATGGGTGGCTTATATTGGAGAAGTGCTTTGCATCTGAGGGGACACAGTGAGTCCTACAGAAAGTCAGTTGTAGAAAACCAGCCTCTTCTGTAAAGCTTGTGTGGAGGAGACCGGCTGGGAGTTTCTGGGACCTGAGCTATGCTCGTGGAAAGTGCATATACTGTGGATTAATGACTCTTTTCTCACCCCCTGGTCTTGTCTCTCCAGTCATCCAGCATGCTCTGCCCACCCCACGCCGAGGCGCACTGACCATGAGCCTCAACTCCTCCCTCGGCCACAGGAAGGAGCTGAGTAACTTCACTGAGGAGGAAGGTGGCCAAGGCGGGGTTGTTGTCACCGAGTTCATTGCCATTGTCATCATCACCATTTTTGTCTGCCTGGGCAACCTGGTCATCGTGGTCACCTTGTACAGGAAGTCCTACCTCCTCACCCTCAGCAACAAGTTCGTCTTCAGCCTGACCCTGTCCAACTTCCTGCTCTCCGTGCTGGTGCTGCCTTTCGTGGTGACCAGCTCCATCCGGAGGGAATGGATCTTCGGGGTGGTCTGGTGCAACTTCTCTGCCCTCCTCTACCTGCTGATCAGCTCGGCCAGCATGCTCACCCTCGGGGTCATTGCTGTCGACCGGTAAGCTTGCCTCCTGCATAGAGAAGCAAAGAATTTTTGAATGTGGGAAAAGGGGGTGGGCATGAGAGATCATGTGGGTTGTGACTTTCAAGCAGCCTTAGTTCCTCGGGAGGGTGTGAGGACCTCTGCTGGGGAGCATGAGAAGGCAGAGGTCTGCTTCTTTTTCTGTTCCTTCAACCAGAGCACCTCTGGTTTTATCTGATCCAGTTTGCATATAGTTTTATTTTTTAAAAAGAGATTCCATTGCTTTAAAAAAAACAAAACTCAGGAGTTCCTTTGTGGTTCTGGCATCTTCACTGCTGTACCTCTGGTTGCAGCTGTCACATGGGTTCAAGCCCTAGTTGGGGAACTTTTTTTTTTTTTTTTTTTTTTTTTGTCTTTTTGCTATTTCTTTGGGCTGCTCCCACGGCATATGGAGGTTCCTAGGCTAGGGGTTGAATTGGAGCTGTAGCCACCGGCCTATGCCAGAGCCACAGCAACGCGGGATCCGAGCCACGTCTGCAACCTACACCACAGTTCACGGCAACGCTGGATCATTAACCCACTGAGCAAGGGCAGAGACCGAACCCGCAACCTCATGGTTCCTAGTCGGATTCACTAACCACTGCGCCACGACGGGAACTCCTAGTTGGGGAACTTCTGCATGCCGCAGGTGCAGCCAAAAAACAAACAAACAAAAAAACAAACAAAAACACTGTGGAAACCTTTGCTCCTCAGTTTCTACTGAGGAAGGTGATCAGGTCCTCAGAGATGATAGGTTCAGGTTTTTCCTGAAGTGCTTCCTGCTGTCTGTTGCTTTGGGTTGGGCCAGAGCTGGACCAAAGGAGACCTAAGAGGAACTACTCACCGTCTTCCACAGTGCAGGGGGTTAAAGCCTGCTCAGTCCTTGACACAAGGAGAACAGGGGGAAGGGAAGACAACCCCAGAAATAAAGACAGGGTCATCTGAGAGAGACAAGGTGTGCCTTAACAAAATCTGGGCTGTCCCTTTTTGCAGCATGTCTGATGCAGACAGAAAGAGCTCTGTCTAGAAGATTCTTCCACATTCCCATATTCTGGTGTTAGGTTGTCAGATCTAGTTGTGCAAGTCCTGCAGATTATGGCAGCAAGTGTGTGATGCCGAGAGTCATCTTCTTTATTAGGATTTTGCCAGTAGTTATTTTATTTATCCCAGGCAAGGGTTCATATGCACGAGAGCAGAGGGGGGAGATTTAGATTCTGTGTGATTTGTAGAATTAGATGGAAGCTAGCAGGGGAGTCAAGGAAAACACAGAGGGGGTTCTCTAGGGCTGTTGTCACTGGGTGACACAAGTCCCCAGGCTCCCTTGGGACCATCAGCTGTTGTTTTTTGTTAATCAAATTTTACTTTTAAAAAATTTTTTTTTTGGCTGTGGCAGCATAATGTGGGAATCTCAGTTCCCAGACCAGGGATTAAGCCCAGGTTGCAGTGTGAAAGCACCGAATCCTAACCACTAGAGCAGCAGGGTCTAGACCCAGGTTTTTGACCTGATGAGGTGTGGCTGGATGGTCTACCCAGGGTGCAGGCCTCAACTAGGCCCAAGGCCAGAGTCCTGTAAGCTTTCTGCAGCTGTGGGGGATTAGAGTGAAGGAAGTAATCAGTCAGAACTAATCATATGCTTCCCCCAATAATGAAAATAATATGGAACATATAAGGAGTAAAATAAGAAATGTCCATAATCCTACCCATCAGAAGCCATCACTTTATTTTTTTTTTAAGTGTGTTTGCCTCCAGTGACTTTTGGCTGCACGCAGTAATTTTAGAAAATAGGCTCACGGCGCATGTGGTCTTGTGACCTGCTTTTTCATTTAATAAGTGATTATGAGCATTTTCCCTACCTGCAGATATCCTTTGAGAACATGACTTATTTATTTGTTTTGGCCACACCTGTGGCATGTGGACGTTCCCAGGCAAGGGCTCAAACCTGTGCTATAGCAGTGACAATGCCGGATCCTTTAATGGTTACAGGGTATTCCATCCTCTGGATGTGCTCTAGTTTATTTTTTACAGTCCCCTATTAGCTTAATATTTTATATAGCACTTTTGAGGAAGATGTATGTTTGCAAAATTGTCATGTTTTCTGTCAGAGTAAACACACTTTCAAGATTCTTGATGTCAGTGTTCCCTCTGTGGTGCAGTGGGTTAATGATCAGGCTTATCTTTGTGGAGGCACCAGTTCAATTCTCAACCCGGGGCAGTGGGTTAAGGATCTGGCATCGCTGCAGCTGTAATGTAGGTCGCAGCTCCAGCTTGGTTTCAGTCCCTGGTCCAGGAACTTGAGAGTGGCCAAAGAAGTGAAAAAAAAAAAGATTCTTGATATATAAAAGGCAGGTTTCCCTTCAGTAGGTTGTAGGTATTTACTCTAGCAGTCATTTGCCGTCATCCTATCAAGACTGATAAAGTAGCACTACAAACATAAATAGACATGTGTTGACAGTGGCATAGGAGAGGATCTCACTATTGTTTGAATTTCTTCTTCTCAAAAAATCATTACTTTTGAAATATTGCTTCATGGGCCCTGGGTCCTGTAGAAAGTGGAGTGGAGGCCAGCAGCTCAGGAACAGAGCAGGGGAGTGGGTTTTTAGTGCCTCTCACAGAGATCTTTGTGTACGGATGCTCAGTAAACAGTGGCATCTCTCAGAAGTCATAAACTGCTTACTTGGATCTGGGGTCTAGATAAATGAGAGTGAGATTTTTCACCACCTGATGTGACAGATTCTCAACTCACGCCATCAAAATGTATTAAATGAGAGAGAATTTGCTTCTTTCAATACTGTATTCTTTCACCCTGGGCTATATGCTGGGTGTCTACTCTGTGAAAGCAGAAACAAGAACTGTCGTAGCTCTCATCACTGCTTCTGATGGTGGAGCCTGAGGTGCTCCAAGGAAGAGGTGGCATGTGAGCTAGGGAAGAGGATTGCAAGGGCCTTTCCCTTAAAAATATAGTCAGATATTTTTAAGACCGTATGATGTGCATGTAATGCCAGTGTGTTTAAAGTACTGTGGGACACAGGAGGGAGCAGGGCAGAGCATGGTGAAAATGCAGGGTGTGTGTGCTGAAGGATGGGCGTGTCACACGGCATGTGACCCAGTTGGTCACCAGGGGAAATGGCTGGAAGTGGAAGAGGTAACATGTAGGAACAAGTGGCACCTCCTTAATCCCACTAGAGCTTTAATCCTGGCACCCCAGACCCGCAGCCCAGTCCCAGGGTCACTCAGTGACAGAGCCATGAGTCGAGAAAGGACTTCTGCCTCTCTATGATGATAAGTCACCAAGGCCTGGTTATCTTTGGGAAAATAGTTCATTTTCTCCTGCAAGCACAGGATGGATTGGGCCATCACAGTTCTCCAGCCAGATCTTTGGCTATAATGTATAGACTGCAGTAAAATTTATGGTGTCTTCAAATATTTTCATGGTAGATGCAATTTTTTTTTTTTAAATTATTGGTCACTTATGTGGCTAAGAATACGAACTGACTGGACCGGCTAATTTGATCATGCTTATATCCATGATCACCATTTGACCAAGATTTCAAACACTCCTTCCCCTGCCCCCCTTGATTTCAGGGAATTAAATTTACTTGATGTTACTAATTTTGAAAGTTGCATATTTGCCTTTCGATATTGGAAACCTCAAGATGCAGCTCGTGTGTGTGTGTGTGTGTGTGTGTGAGAGAGAGAGAGAGAGAGAATAAGAATGAGAAAGGGAGAAACGGAGAGATGGGAGGGACAGGGATGGAGAATAAGAGAGGGGAATGGAGAAGCAGAAGTGGTAGTAAAAGATAAGTTAGAGAATGGGAGTGGAAGAAAGAAATGGGAACGTCAAGAAAGTCGAAGTGGGAGTTTCTGGAGCACAGTGAGTTAAGGACCTGCTTTTGTCACTGCAGTGGCCTAGGTCACAACTTCTATATGCTGTGGGTATAGCCAAAAAAAGAAAAGAAAGGAAAGAGAGAAAAACAAGGTCAAGGGTCGTGATCACGACTAAAATGTGTTACATGCTAGTCACCTGCCAGGCACTGCCCTGTGCTGTGAAGAAGCATTGATCCCAGCTGATCCTCCCAACAACCCTATCAGCCCCCACATTGCAGATGAGCAAAGTTGGGTTTTGCAAACTTGCCAAAATCCATGTGGCTGGTAACTTGCCTAGTTTTGAGATGCTCAAAACTGGTCTCTTAGCCATCACACAATACTGCAAAGACAGTTGTCAGTCACATCCAGCAACAGATTCATTTAGCTCAGGGTTTCTCTACCTCAGCACAGTTGACCTTTCGAATGGGATAACTGTTGTGATGAGCTGTCCTGTGTGAGATATTGAGCAGCGTGTCCCTGGCCACTACTCACACTGGATGCTAGAAGCACCTCTCCAGGAGTGACAACCAAAAATGTCTCCAGACATTGCCACATGTTCCCAATGACGAACCTGCCTAAAGAAATCCGTTAAACTGGTTGGCAGATGAGCCCAAAGAGTCCATCATGTAGCCTCATGAAGGGAGGAGAGGCAGAGTGTAAAAAGGAGAGCTGGCTGGAGTGAAGTTCACCATTGAGACGTCAGGGTCCTAAATCAGCCCTGTGGAAACAGGTCCAGGCCAGGGACATCATTCAACCTGGGAAGATTTTTGCTGTGCATAAGTCCAGCCTGGTTACCCCTACTTTGAAGGTAACCTTGAAGTTGCCAGTGCTTCAGGTCCTTTTAAAATAGTTCTGATGTTTTTATTCCACACTGGGGTGGATGAAACTCCTGCTCTAAAAATGATATTTTAGTTTATTTGGGGGGGGGGGTGCTGCACATGCGGCATATGGAGATTCCCAGGCTAGGGGTTGAATCAGAGCTACAGCTGCCAGTGTACACCACAACCACAGCAACACAGGATCCGAGCCACATTTGCAACCTACACCACAGCTCACGGCAACGCCGGATCCTTAACCCACTGAGTGGGGCCAGGGATCAAACCCGAAACCTCATGGATACTAGTTGGGTTCATAACCCACTGAGCCACCATGGGAACTCCCTAAAAATGGTATTTTAAATGAAAGTAGCTAGGCGCTAGACCTGTGGGATGGTTAGTTATGGTGCCATCAAGAGATTTTTTAACTAAGTTAATGTGTTCACTCCAAGGTAGCTGTGGTTGGCTTAGATTTTGTTCATGATTTTAGTGAAGCCTTCTTATTAAAAACAGGGCTTTTTTAAGTGGTTGGTCTTGTGGCAGGAGAGTGAAGCCTTGGAGTGCCTATAGGCATCACAACTTTTAAGTTACACAGAAGCCTCTTTTGGGACCGAGGGTCGTGCTTGGGACTGTGTCTGAAAATGAATTGTTGGAGAAAAGATTGAGAGCTTCAGAAGACAGTTAAGAGTTATGGAAAGCAGGGGTTCTGTTGTGACAAGGATCCGGTGTTGCCATGAGCTGCCGTGAGGTGTAGATCGAAGACACAGCTCGGATCCCACGAGGCTGTAGCTGTGACGTAGGCTGGCAGCTCAGCTCCAAGCTGACCTCTAGCTTGGGAACTTCCATATGCCGTGGGTGTGGCCCTAATAATCCAAAAAAAGAAAATAATTATGGAAAGCCCCTCCATTTTGGCCTGTATTAACCTGCAGGGAATAGGGAGGTGCTTTTCTTCTATATTTTCCTTGGAACCTGCAACAAGACCTAAATGAGACTTAGGTTTAAAAAATGAAATTTCAAATCTATGAAATCCATTTTCTTCTGTGGATAAATCTTGACATGTTTGTCTTTTTTTCCTCCCTTTTTGGCTGTACCCACAGCGTATGGAAGTTCCTGGGCCAGGAATTGAACCTGTGCCTCAGCAGCAACCCAAGCCACTACAGAGACAACACCAAATCCTTAACCTACTGTGCCACAGTGGGAACTCTGACATGTTTTATCTTGATATGGATGTAGATTTGTGCATTTCAGTGTGTATAAATTTTACCTAATGAAACCCATAAAGCCAGAACAACCCCTAAAGGGTGTGGGTATATACAGGCAGCACCCTGGCTTTGGGGGCCCTTCTGATTCTAGGAGACTTACCCCTTGGGATGTGGTCCCAGCCCCCTGCCCAGGCATCCCACTGGGCTTGCAGACTCAGCTGGGAGAAATCACTGTCGCATCCCACTATCTTGCTCATGCCCAGAACCTCCGGCAGTGATGTAAATACCACTTTCCTTGCCATTGAATAATAATCCTCACCAGTGTTGAGAATAGCCAGAAGGATTTGTTTCAGAGGACAGCTTATTAATCATGATGATTTTTATGACTGGCCGAGCAGGGCTGGTCAGAGAAGCCAGGAACTGCTCATGCTCCCAGCCCTGGCCTCCCACACCCGCTGTACGTTCGCCCCTCAGGTGTTGTCTGGGGGCCTGCATGATTTTTAAATGGCAGAGGAAAGTAGAACTCTGTCTCGTTTCTCCTTAAAAGTGAAGAAAACCTTCCTGGAAGGGTCCCCCAGTCTCACCCCAGCAAAATTCCCTCACATTTCATTTGCCATATGACATCACAGAGGTCAGTGATTCACCTGGTCAGCTGGCAGGGGGTAGAATACCACTAGTGGCTTGATGCATCCCCTCAGAAGGGCCCAGTGTCCCCTGTGGTCATGGCAGTCTTGGAGGAACAAGATGGGGATTCTGTCTTCAGGAAGGAAGGGAGAGGAGTTCCCTTGTGGCATAGCAGGTTATGGATCCAGTGTTGTTATTGCATTGGCTATGGCAGGGGTTTGATTCCTGGCCTGGGAGCTTCCACATCCCGCAGTCACAAATAAAAAAAATAAAAAAAAAAAAGAGGGCAAAGATCCAGCTCTACCGCCACTGCCATTTATTTAGAGGGAGGCCCCCTCCAGCTCTTTCCCTCACTCCAGCACATTCTGTCCTTGGAGCAGACCTGCTCCTGAGGCTCTATGATTCTCTAAGAGGTTAGATCAGCTACCCAAGGTCACATACCTGGTGGACAGCCGAGTCACCATCTGAACCCGGGGATCTCCAACTCCAGAGGCGTTCTTTCACAGGGCTGCCTGGCCTTTGCAAGATGCAAACCCAGATGTCAGTGTAAGACAGGAATTGCTTTACTCCAGGCTGTGTGCACAGGGTCTGTAATCCACACCGTAATTACAGTGGTTTCTTCTTCTCAGACTCCATGCCCAGAAGCACTGTCTTTCCAGGCTGGACCTTAGCCAGGCCTCAAGGCTTGAGATCAGCAGCCACGGCCTTACCTCTGATTAGGAAGGCCCTTCTTACAGGGTATAGACGCAGGTGGCAGTTCAGGCTATGGCCCCTGTCCCTGGACTGCTAGCACCCAGGGATGACTCAGGACGGTCCTGGTGGTGGAGGTAGCTTCACAGGTGATGTGTAAGGCTCAGCCACATTCATTTCCTAATGTCCTGTCTATACCAGGCAGCATCAGTGTGGCCACCGCATCCCCCCACACATTGCCTTTGTGCAGAAGCCTCGTCATTAAACAGCATTTCCCTGGGATAAAATGTCTGGGTGGGGATGGTAGGGTTTACCTTCAACCCCATGGTCTAACTCCTCCCACCCATGCCAGTTAAAAGGCCGGCGAGGCTCGGTGTGCCCCAGCCCCCTGGCCCCTACCTTCACCCTGCGCCTGCCTGATTGAGCTCTGTGCATCTCCCCCATCGAGCCAGCACTCACATCTCCACATCTTGCCAGGGCTGGCTTTCTACCTCAGCTGCTCCTGGGCCAGTACGTCTGATCTTTTAAGACCTGGGTTTATGTGCCATCTCCTCCAGGAAGTCTGCTCTGCCTGACCCTGCAGTCGGTCTCCAGGGCCCTGCCAATATGAACCAGTAGCTCTCCAGGCATCCCTCCTTCACAGAGCTGAGGGATTAGGAACCAGCCCTGGTCTGTGGACTCTGGAGCAAGATGCTTTGCAGGAACTTGCTGGCATGTACGCTGGGGATGGTAAAGTCCGGTTGCCTGGGTTTTTATCTTCCCCTTCCTTATCGGGGGCAGAGTATCTATCCTTTCTCTGCTCTACTGTCTTCATCTATAAGATGAGGATAATGATAACACCCCCTGCTCCAAACAGTTGTTGTGAGGATTAAAGACGGCCCTTTCCACTCCAGAGTCTCACACCGTGCTTGAGTCTCTATCTCCCCCCGCCCACCCCCTCACCGTTTCACCTGTATTTCCAGTGCCTATAGCACGGTGCTTGGCACATAGCCAAGGAAGTGTTCGGAAAGTGTTCACTGAATGAATGAACCCCTTAATCCTTAGATGATACTCTGGTTTCTGAGGACCTTCTGAAAACTGATCTAAAAAAATTGTCAGAAACATAGAAATGATCTGGCTTCTTGCATGATCCTTTAGAGCTCCTGTAGATGCCCCAAGATCAGCCACACCCCCACATATGAATGGACTCTGGCCTGGCGGCTTGGAAGCAGGGCCGCCTACATTCTGTTCTTCCTGGCATCCAGCCCTTCTCTGATGAGTCCTACAGGGCTGTGTGGCATGGCCAGTCTGTGACTTGTCCAGGGGGAGTTGAGAGAAGGTCCTACTTTTAGAAGCATTTGCCCTGTGGCTGGGTTGGATGAGCAATTCAGACAGAGCTCCCTATCAGGAAAAGCAGTGGGTGCCCATCCTGGTGTGTCTTCTCTATTTTGACTCCTCTCTTTCACCTCCCTCCATCCTTTTTCTAGCTACTATGCTGTCCTGTACCCCATGGTATATCCCATGAAGATCACGGGCAACCGAGCTGTGATGGCACTTGCCTACATCTGGCTTCACTCCCTCATCGGCTGCCTGCCACCTCTATTTGGTTGGTCATCGGTGGAGTTTGATGAGTTCAAGTGGATGTGTGTGGCTGCGTGGCACCGGGAGCCTGGCTATACAGCTTTCTGGCAGATCTGGTGTGCCCTGTTCCCCTTCCTGGTCATGCTAGTGTGCTATGGCTTCATCTTCCGCGTGGCCAGGGTCAAGGCACGCAAGGTTCACTGTGGCACCGTGGTCATCGTGGAGGAGGACCCACAGAGGAATGGGAGGAAGAACTCCAGCACCTCCACCTCCTCCTCAGGCAGCAGGAAGAACGCCTTTCAGGGCGTGGTCTATTCGGCCAACCAGTGCAAGGCCCTCATCACCATCCTGGTGGTCATTGGTGCCTTCATGGTCACCTGGGGCCCCTACATGGTTGTCATCACATCTGAGGCCCTCTGGGGGAAGAACTATGTCTCCCCAACACTGGAGACCTGGGCCACTTGGCTGTCTTTTACCAGCGCCATCTGCCACCCCCTGATCTATGGACTCTGGAATAAGACGGTTCGCAAGGAACTACTGGGCATGTGCTTTGGGGATCGGTATTACCGGGAACCGTTTGTGCAGCGGCAGAGGACGTCCAGGCTCTTCAGCATTTCCAACAGGATCACAGGTAACGCAGGAACTTGCCAGGGAAGGGAGGCCCACCCTCAGCAGGTGTGGCATGTGGGCCCCTCCAGAGCTCTGGCAGGTTGATGGGCGGGAACTCAGACTGACAGTGGGCTTCTGGGACTAAGGCATGGGCTTCCTTTGCGGAAGGGTCCCAGAGTGTCCACGGTGACTCCCAGGCAGATTTCCTGAGCTCAGCAGTTCAGGGCAGGGGACAGCAGAGTTCAGAAATCCATGTTCTGTGACCTCAGCCATGGTGCATGGGCCTGGACAGTGTAGTTACTTCTGTCTAGAAGAAAAAGAACCCAAGCATTGGGCCAAGCTGCTGCTGCTTTCTCCTCTTGGCCAATCCTTTCTTTTCAGTGTTGTTTGAGGCAAAGTCAGCTTTAAAACACTCCCTCCCCTCCTTAGCTGTCTCTCTTGAATGGAGTCCTTGTTGGGCCTTTCCTCACAGGTCAGTGGTTTCCTCGCATGGTCCCTAGTAATTCAGGGTGTGTCAACACCAAACCTCCACTCCCTTGTTGAAGTGTCACTATCTGGTATGTGTAAAGCTGCTCCTCCATCTGATAATTGATTTCAGAGCTAATCATTTCTGGACACAATCCCATCACCTTTGATGAGATCTGGAGGAATTAGTCTAGTTAAGGACAGCTTTTAAAAAAAATTTTTATTTTTTAATTTTTGTCTTTTTAGGGCCAAACTCACAGTATATGGAGCTTCCTAGACTAGGGGGTTTGATTGGAGCTGTAGCCTCTGGCCTACGCTACAGCCACAGCAATGCCAGATCCAAGCCATGTTTGTGACCTATACCACAACTCACGGCAATGCCAGATCCTTAACCCGCTGAGTGGGGCCACAGATCAAACCTATCCTCATGGTTGCTAGTCAGATTTGTTTCCGCTGAGCCACAATGGGAACTCCCAGGACAGCTTTTTTTTTTTTTTTTTAAACCTTTTTAAGAGAATTTAAGTCTCGGAGTTCCCATCGTGGCTCAGTGGTTAATGAATCCGACTAGGAACCATGAGGTTTCGGGTTTGATCTCTGGCCTCGCTCAGTGGGTTAAGGATCTGGTGTTGCCGTGAGCTATGGTGTAGGTTGCAGATGCGGCTCGGATCTGGTGTTGCTGTGGCTCTGGTGTAGGCTGGCGACTACAGCTGATTCGTCCCCTAGCCTGGGAACCTCCATATGCCGCGGGAGCGGCCCTAGAAATGGCAAAAAGACAACAACAAAAAAACAAAAAGCCAAAAAAGAATTTAAGTCTCAGTGAAGAGTTGGGAAAATGGTACAGAGAATTCCCATCTACCCAGCTTCTCCTAGTGTTCATGTCTTGCCTAACCACGACACAGCTATCAGACCTAAGACATTGCCATGGGTGCAGTGCTGTTAACTATAGACTTGATTCAGATTTCACCCATTTTTGCACTGATGTCGTCTTTCTGTTCCAGGACCCAGTTCAGGATCCCACGTTGTGTTCAGTTATCATGTCTCCTTTGTCCTCTTCCATCTTTGACAAGTCTTCGTTCTTTCTTCACTATCTGTGACTTGACACCTTTGTAGAGTTCTGGTCAGGAATTTTGCAGAAGGCCCTTCAGTGTGTGTATAACTGATGTGTCCTCCAGATTAGAACAGGGTAGTACATCTTCAGCAGCCACTTTGCGCAGGTGACATGCTCTTCTTAGTGGTCACAGCAGGGGCACGTGTGTTAGTATGTCTTATTACTAGCAGATTTTACCCTTGACATCCTGATTGATGTCTTAGTTTGGCCTGCTATAACAAAATCCCATAGTCTTCGTGGCTTAACCTCTATGACTTCAGTTTTTCACACTCAGGAGGCTAGAAGTCTGAGATCAGGGTGGCAGCATGGTTGGGTTCTGGTGAGGGCCCTCTTCTTGGCTGTCCTCTTGCTGTGACCTCGCATGGTGGAGATGGATGGTGTCAGAGACGGGGACACCAAGCTCCCTGGTCTCTTAAGCACGCACTCTCATGACCTCATCTAAACCTGATCACCTCCACAAGGACCCACCTCTGAACACCCTCATGCTGGGGGTTGGGGCTTCAGTGTATGAACTTGGGGGGAATACTTTCAGTTCATATAGTTCAGGTGGTATCTGCCAGGTTTCTCCCCTGGAAAGTTACTGTCTTTTCCATTGTCATTAATGAATACAGCCGAGGAGCTACTTTGAGGCTGTAAAGATATTCCTTTTTCCCTTCAACCTTCAGCCGCCGTTGGTAGCATGCCCTGGTGGATCTTGCCCCGTAGTTACCATCACCTGGACAAGCTGTTGGAAGAGAGACTCAGAGGGTGCGTGTCAGATTATGCTCATGGAAAGAGCCAGTTCAGACTGTGGTCCTAGTCTCTTGCCAGATGACTTTGGGCAACTCACACTCTTCAGGAAATAAAGAGGTCTTCTACCCATCCTCTCAAGGGAGTGGGAAGAAACAACTCTTAATTATCATGACTTCTCAGTAGTCGTGATGATAGGAGCTCTTTTCCATGTGGCAAATAAACAAACCAACATTGCTGATTTATCTCATGGGTTGATGGAATGTTCCTTCTTGAGAAAGGAGGGAATTTGGGGACTTTCTGACTGTGGGAGAAAAAAATCTTTCTTGGGATCCCCATATTTTAACTACTGAATGCCCACCCCCTGCCACTGACAAGACTGTATTTCCTTTTGTGACTAATGAGCCAGGAGGAGTACACTCAGGGTTCAGTTTCCCTTCCCTAATGAACTTGTTGTTCAGATTTTGTAAAGCCACTTTTCTAGACACACAGATATTAAATGTTTTCAATTCCATTGACGTTAAGAATAAGGAAGGGAGGGGGTTCCCATCGTGGCGCAGTGGTTAACGAACCCGACTAGGAACCATGAGGTTGCGGGTTCGATTCCTGGCCTCGCTCAGCGGGTTAAGGATCTGGAGTTGCTGCGAGCTGTGGTGTAGATGGCAGTCTCAGCTCGGATCCAGGATTGCTGTGGCTCTGGCGTAGGCCAGCAGCTGTAGCTCCAATTGGACCCCTAGCCTGAGAACCTCCATATGCTGCAGGTGCAGGCCTAAAAAGAAAAAGGACAGAAGAAAAAAATAATGAGGGGAAAAAGAACAGAGGAGGAGAGGATAGATAGAACAAAAAGAAACACGTGCTTCGGAGGCCAAGATTTTCATGCAAGCCTCTTGGGATTATCCTAGAGGAGTTTGAGAGGCTGTGAGAACAGGAGGAAAACACCAGCTGTGGTTGGGTTGGCAAGTCTACGGCAGTGAGTGGTCTCTTCATGGAAGGAAAAGCAGTTCTTGTGGGATGTTTTTGGGTTGAAGAGCCTGTGGGGATGCTGGGTTCTGAGCTGTTGGCCTTCCCCTTGAATGGGAGCTGGGGGAATCCCCGTTGTCTCTTCCCCAAATGTCTTGATTTTGGGAGGCAGGCAGCAGCAGCAAAGGTCTTGGAAAGAGAGTAGGATGCAGTGCCCACCCCGCTCCACATCCTGCCTGTCATACCAGGAATGACCACAACCTTTCTGATCTGGAGGGAGAACCCTGGCCTCCACCTTGCATCCCCAGTCCCTCTGGCTGAGCCAGAGCTGAAAACGACCCTGGTCTGACGCCCTCTGCAGGCATGACTTGCATCTGCAGCAGACACCTAAATCCAAATGGGCTTTCCTGCCACCCCCGCCACCGCCTCAGCCACCTCCGTAACCCTCAGAGAATGCAGTGGAAGAAGGATGATAAGATTCTTAACAAAGCCAGCAAGAAAAGACTGGGAGGCCCTGGCTCGATTTTGTTCCCCTCCATTTGCATTGGCAGCTGCACAGTTTTCATCAAAGGGTTCAATACATGGAATTATAGACTTTGCTAATGGTGCTTGGGAGCACAGGCATAGGGCATTCCACAAATACCTGAACCTTCCCTGCCGACTCTGGGATGCCAGGAGTTTTATACACACATGATCATGTTTAGTTCATACATGGATTTCAGCCGTCATCCATGGATTGTGGTTCTCTCGTTCTCTTAGCCCCACACTGAAGAAGTGCAGAAGCTTAGATTTTCCCTGGATGCCTGCTGTCAGTGGACCACCAAAATACTTTGTGCTTGTGAGATCTCATTAGCAGATTCCCACAAGGCTCACCTAGGAAGGGAGACCTCCGGCCTCGCTGGGGGCTGCTGGGCAGTGCCACCTCCTGGTGGTAGGTCAACCTTGGAGTCAGAGTTGATGCTATAGAGTGCTGGGAGGTGCGCTAAGTGCTCAGGTTTGGTCTTGGGAGGTCAGACTCCAAATTCAAACTGACAGGTGGGTGTAGGCAGTCGGAGCAAAGGTGGGGCCAGCAGTTCCTCCAGCAGTTCTGCCCCCACTGACCAGCCAGGGTGGATATAGTCTAGGCACCACCCCCACCCAGCTCGAAGGGTGTCCTGGACATTGTGGGAGGGCAGCCTCTCCAAATGCTGCTCCCACCTGAGGCTCAGAGCTCCTGAAGCTGGGGACAGAGCCTTTCCAGTGATCTGCTGTAGAGGACACCGACTCCTGTCAACTCAGGGAGTGCCCCGCTCCAGGGCCTTTGTGAGCTTTAGGCTGGAGAGAGGGGAGGCGACCCTGGAACCTTTGAGTTCTCCTGCCTTGTCTTTCCACATTCCCTTCCTGGTGCCACCTAGAGGTCTCCTGCTTACTGCAAAGTGTCAGTTTTCCCCCAGACTTGCACTCCTCTTCTTTCAGCCTCTAAAAGGCACTCGTGCCTCTTCTGGCTGCACCAGGTTTCCAATCTGATCCCTGGGCCTGACGCTTGGTGCTTTTTTCTTTCTTTAAAATTTTTTTTTTTGGTAAAAGGGGTTGGATTGGGCCCGGTCCAATAGCTGTGTTGTTGTTTCATGTGGAAATGTCAAAAAACGTGGGGTAGCTGTGCCCACTCTCCAGTGATAAGTGCTGGATAAACCCAGGGAGTGGCCACCTGGCTGCCCTGTTTCCAGATCTCTTAGCCAAGCGTGTTGGTTTGGCTCCAGCAATCCCTCCCACTGGTGGTGACCAGGACTTGTGTCTGGCTTTTACCGCAGCCCCAGAGATGGCATCCAAAACCCACTGTGGCCTCATCCGTCCCAGTTGTCAGTGGATGTTCCCCCACAGGTCCCCCTCCTTCCCAAGCCCAGTTTCCTGCTGAGACATAGTCATATTCTGAGGCCGAAATTCTGATAGCGGGTGATCATATTTGGGGGCCTCTACCCCCACCCCCACTTCCCCTACACCAACCCCCAGGAGAGGGGAAGGCTCTTTGCAAAAGTGTGATCCCCACATTTCCTGGAAAGGAGGTTCTGAGGGCAGCCTACACTGCACGGGCACCCCCCCCCCATCCTCCTTGACTCTGGAGGAGAAAGGAGAGCATGTGTACTGTCACCTTGTCACCTCAGAAGAATTGGGATGAAAGTGCAGGGCAGAGGCCTCTCCTGTCTGTAAGGGTGCTGTGGCGGGGACAGGGATGTGGGGAGGGCACACGGGTGGTACTTCATGGCAGGTCATTAAATCTGATAGGTAAGTAGGTCTTCCTCATGAGATGGGAGGAGTCTGCCTTTTTTATGCTGTTTTTTTTTTTTGTTTTGTTTTGTTTTGTTTTGTTTTTTCCATTGCTGAGAACAACCGTGCAATCTCCATGGTCTTTGTGGCCTCCAGCCCTTTTCTTCACGGATTTATTATTTTCTCCATTTTCTGAGGACACCCAGTTAGAAATCTATAGGTTTTCTTGAGCTGCATTGTCTCCTGTGAGATCCATTTTCTTTCTTTTTTCTTCCCTCCTCTCAGTCTAGGGCCTTTCCTTCAAGGTCTGGTGATGTTGGCTCTCCCTTATTCCTCACTGTTAGTGGCCCAGGGAAGCCCCAGGCCGTGGAGCTGGAGGCGCGTGGATGGCAGGGTGGTGGGGCCGGGCCATTTCTCAGAGCGCCCAGCCCTCACGGTGGACGGGTTGGCTTCCCCGAGGACGAAGCCTCTGGTCTCCTGCCCAGGCTGGGTGAGGGAGTGGAGAGGCAGTCCCATTGTTACCTCTGCAGCCTCTCATTGTTCCCTTGGTTTTTCCCACGTGGCCTCAGCTGCCTGGTGTCACTAAGGCCAGAGTCCCCCACTTCCCCTCCTCCCTCTGCTCTCCTGCCAACATGGGGGGCAGGTGCCCAGAGCCCAGACTGGGAAGAGCAACAGCGGGGACCCACTGCTTCCTGTAGAGACCTTCCATCCATCCCTACCTGCTACAGGGGCTCTGGGTTCTCTAATTCCTGAACTTTTGGGGACCCCTTTCAATTCTCCCCGCCGACAGCCTCCGCTCTTTCCTAGGTCTGTTTCATTGCCGGCCCCTCACCTCCCAGCCTATGTGCATTCTCTCTTCTTAGAGTTTTCAGTATTTTAAAAAAACACAAACCCTTTTATATTTGTGTTTTGTATTCAGGTAGAATCTTGGGAATCTAATGTGCACCCCGACTCCATGTTTAACTGGAAGATCTTCTCCCAGGACTTATTTTCTCTCCCACCTGCCTTGTTGGTGTTTGACATTTGTCACCAGAGCTTCCCTGAGGGTGGGTGGGTAGGGGGCAGAGAATCCTGTCCCAGCCTCTGTGGGACAGGATGGGAACAAGGGGCAAAGGGAGGAAAGGCGGCCCAGGGCTTTCTGTCTTCCGTGGGTGGCGGGTGTGCTGTGCAGGACAGTGGAGCGGACAGGAGGGCCGCCCAGGGGGTGAGGCCTGTGGGCCCCAGTGGGGGACGGGGATTGTGCAGTCAGTGCCAACCTTGCCTTTCAGACCTGGGCCTGTCCCCACACCTCACAGCGCTCATGGCAGGCGGGCAGCCCCTGGGGAACAGCAGCAGCACGGGGGACACCGGCTTCAGCTGCTCTCAGGACTCAGGTAAGCCTCTCGCCTTCCCGCTGGTAGGAGCTCATGGGAGGGCTGGCTCCCAGGATGTAAGGGACAGGAGTCAAGGGTTTCTAGTCATGGTTTTTATCTCTCTCTCTCTCTCTCTCTCTCTGTTTTTTTTTTTTTTTTTGTCTTTTTCTAGGGCCGCATGTGTGGCATATGGAGATTCCCAGGCTAGGGGTCGAATCAGAGCTGTAACCAGCAGCCTATACCAGAGCCACAGCAACGCTGGATCCGAGCCTTGTCTGTGATCTACACCACAGCTCACGGCAACGCCAGATCCTTAACCCACTGAGTGAGGCCAGGGGTCGAACCTGCAACTTCATGGTTCCTAGTCGGATTCGTTAACCGCTGAGCCATGACGGGAACTCCAGTCACAGCTTTTAGCTTTCTAGCATCTCTGTGCTTCGGTTCCTTCCTGTAGATGGTGAGGACCTCAGCTCCTGTGCTTCCTGCCACCCAGTGGGGTTGTGAGATGCAGATTAAGTGAAAACCTTTGAAAAGTTAACATGTTAAGCTATTGTGAGTTGTTACTTGAGTTATAATAACTGCTGGCCTATGTGGACTCTGGCTGGAGTCAGCCAGCCCAGGTTTTCTTCTCAAATTGGCTTCTCAAGAACAGTGTTGAGGCAGGCTGCCTGTCTGTCTCTCTTTCTTTCTTTCTTTGTGTGTGTGTGTTTTTAGGGCCTCACTTAGGGAGTATGGAGGTTCCCAGGCTAGGGGTTGAATTGAAGCTGCAGCTGCCGGCCTACGCCAGAGCCACAGCAGCGCATCATCCGAGCCAAGTCTGTGACCTGCAACGCCGGATCTTTAACCCACTGACTAAGACCAGGGGTCGAACTTGCATCCTCATGGATACTAGTCAGGTTCATTACCACTGAGCCGTGATGGGAACTCCCTGCTCGTCTCTTTCCAAACCTTTGAGTTTCCCCATTTGTGATCTGGTACAACTGTCCCTCTGTCAGGGCAGAGTCAACAAGGTCGGGTGCCCTGTCACTGTTGTTACATGCCCTGCACCTGCCTGTGGGGAGCTCTGTCTCCCCGAAGAGACATCTCTACCAACATCCTCTAAACTCTCCCTGGAGCTGTTCCCAGGGGTTGGTGCAGACCTGGGGCTCCTCCCCTGAGCAGGGGGCTCTGTGATGTCACAGTCTGCGCCTGGCTTCCAGGCAGCCGAGTGCCACATCTTATGCTCAGATGACTGCGTCACCTCACCAGGCCCTAGGTGAGAGGCTTGTAGGCAGTGGCTGGTGGTGTCCCTCTGCCAGTCATTCATGGAGCTGACAGAGCAGCTCTTTGGGGGCTGTGTGAGTCTGAGTGTCTGTCTGAGTGCTGGGCACATGTGTGCTGGGGACGTGTGTGACAGACTGGCATCTGTCCATTTGAAAGGAGGGTGCCACGTCCTGGATCTCAAAGCACAGGCTTCCCTCTGTCCTCCTCCTTCTCTGCTGCTGCTGGAACCTTTGAAACGTCCTCTCTGCCTTGAGCTGTGTTTCCTGGCCTGAGCCTGTGTCATGGAATTCTATGTGTGGGGGCCATGGCCAGGGAGCCAGGCCAGGCCTCCTGTTATGGAGCGTTTCCCCCGGGCAGCCCAGAGGATTGAACCGCTGGTCACACCTTCCCTTGGAGGCCCGAGTCCCTGGTGTGATGTGAAGGACAGGAAGGCCTCTGTCCCTCCTCAGACCCCCGCCCGCTTCTCAGACCCCAACAGGGATCCAGAGGCAGAGTGACATTCGCTCATTAACAAATTTGTTTCTTTATTTGCCCAGCCACTGCTTTGACCAGATACCACACTAGGTGAGAAAGATGGGGTGAGCTGCCCTCACAGGGCTTGCTTTCTAGTGGTGAGGATGGCCATCCTGTGCACTTCAAATGGGCACTTGTGTGGGATGCAAATTACACCTCAGTAATTCTGCTCCGGGAAGCCAAGTGCCACAGGGACACAAAACAGAGTTGTGTGTGCTCTCTGTTGGAAAGGAATTGGTGGGAGGGAACATTAAAAAAGCTTCTCTGAGAAAGTGATGTTAAAACCTGAACAGGCAGAAAGGAGCGAGGGAGGGGACAGGGTTGTAGGTAGTAGAAGGAGCTTGGGCTTTGGGGTCCCACAGACCAAAGTGTGAGCTTTAGCCCCACAGTTTATTAGCTGTGTCCTCACAAGTGATGACTTCCAGTGATGAGGCACTTGCTGTGTGCCAGGCACTGTGTCACATGTGTACATGTTTCAACTCATAATCCTCCCAATAACTCTTAAGAGGTAGATGGAATTACGATAACCATTGTGCAAGCATGAAAAGATGCCAAGGGATTAAATCACCTGCCTGGGATCCTGGATCTGTCCCACTCTTGAACCTGTATGCTTAACCACCATATTACAAGCCTGCCGAAGGAATGTGCCTTTGCAAATCGTTCTTAAAGAACATGTGAGGAGCTCCAGGCTCCTCTTTTTTCTTTTCTTTCTTAGTTCCTTCCTCCTTCCTTCTCTTTCTCTCGCTTTCTTTCTTTCTTAAATGGCCACACCTGCAGCTTATGGAAGTTCCCAGGCAAGGGATCGTATTAGAGCTGCAGCTGCAGGCCTACACACAGCCACAGCAATTCAGGATCCAAGCCACATCCATGATCCATGCTGCAGCTTGTGGCGACACTGGGTCCTTAACCCAGTGCTCGAGGGCAGGAAATCAAACCCACATCCTCATGGACACTCTACCAGGTTCTTAACCTGCTAAGCCACAACGGAAACTCCAGGCTCCCCCTCTTTCCTAATTTCCTAAGCATCAAGGCCTTGAAAGACTGAAGGCTGGTCCCAACATCTGCCCTCCTTCCCTCCCACTCCCCCTGCCCATCAGCCCAGCTCTCTCTAATAGGCCTTCCTGCCGCTTTGCCTTTTCCCTCCACTTTATTTTTTTTTTTATTTTTTTTATTTTTTTGGTCCTTTTAGGGCCCCACCCGAGGCACACGGAGGTTCCCAGGCTAGGGGTTGAATCAGAGCTACAGCCGCTGGCCTACACCAGAGCCACAGCAACACGAATCCAAGCCACGTCTGTGACCTACACCACAGCTCATGGCAATGCCGGATCCTTAACCCACTGAGCAAGACCAGGGATCAAATCTGTGTCCTCATGGATGCTAGTCAGATTTGTTTCTGCTGCACCATGATGGGAACATCTCCCTCCACTCTTTAGGGGACATATTTTTCAATCCCTTCTTGATCCCCAAAGAAGTTTACATTTTCAGGTTTTAAATGTTTATTTAGGACAGCATATTTTAACTAGAAAGCTAGAAATTCAAACTGTAAGAAAAATCACTTGGAGCACAAAGCCCCTTTAATAGGGCCCCCTCCTCCACTCAGCCTGACTCCCCGTGCCCTCCGTTCCAGGTCTGGCACACTCAGCACTTCCAAGTAACCCATCCACCTGGATAACCTTGCTGTATTTTTGGTGTGTTTGAAGCAGCCCCAAAGCTGGCTGCAAACTCCTTGGAATGAAACAGTGTTTCTTGGGCAAATGCTGCAGGGCAGTTAGTCGCCCTTGACGGTGGGTTTGATTCAGTGGGAGAGAGGGATGCAAGGGGTGTTGAGAGCCAGCAAGAAAGGCAATGAGAAGGACTTGGTGGTGTTGCTGGGTTCCGGTGCACATCTGCCCTTGGTTTTAGGAACAGACGTGATGCTGCTCGAGGACTACACGTCTGACGACAACCCTCCCTCGCACTGCACTTGCCCACCCAAGAGGAGGAGCTCGGTGACATTCGAGGATGAAGTGGAACAAGTCAAAGGTTGGTTTCTGTCACTGATGCCTTTAGGAAAACAGGGGAAACGAAAGGATCTTTGGAAAATTCCTTGGCTCTGCCTGCCTCCACCCAACCAGGGCCCCACCTTCGCCCACCCTGATGTCGCTCCCGACCCTGCCAGTCTCACTGGAGTTCTTAGGTTTCCCAGCATCTAAGGCTAGGCAAGCAGTGGCCATGGTGCTGTATGTAGACACACACACAGAGCCACATACACAGCTACACACATGCATGGCACAGAGCTATACACACAGACACGTACACACAGCCACACAAATGCATACACAGCCACACACACGGCTCCACCCACATACACACACAACCCACATACCAGTTCTAGTCTCCCTCCCTCAGGAAGTTGCCTGACTGGATAAAACAGTTTCTGAGCCCTCTGTAGTTTCCTCTCCTTTATGGGTTACGTGTGGTTATAAATCTGAACGTGTCCTTCGGAGCCTCGGCTTCCTCACGTGGAAGACGGAAGCCATGCCCCGCGAGTGCCCTGCTCCAGCAGCACTAAAGGCTGCCGTCTTGAGTGTCTGTTGCCCAGAAGCTGGTAAGGGAGCTGGGATCCTGTGAGAGGAGTGCGTTCGGCTGTAGTCCAGTCCGATGTTTTTCTGCCCTACCTGTTCTGAATTCACCTCTCGGCACACATGTTGCCTCTGGAACTTGGGGTCTGGTTTCCCATCCTTTCCCATCCAGACAGGCTGATCCGAGGAGTGACCAAGGAGCCATCAGGCTGCGCATAGGTGTAAGACTCTCTTTGCCTCTGAATCCCACCGTATGAGGACAGCCACTCGCATGGCTGGGTGTGTATGTGGTGGAGGAGTCCGGGATCTGTAAGACATACATTCTTCAGAAATGCCGAGTATGAAAATAAATATGGGCTGGGTCAGAGCCTTAGGTTCATAATTAGTCCTATCTCTCTAGCACCCCTTCCTGATTCCAGATGAATGGTCATGGATGTCAGGGAGGCAGATGGCAAATTGTCTGCTTCACTGGCAAAGAGGATTCAAGAACAGAGCTTGGACCAGCAGCCTCATGGGCTTTATGATATATTACTCCCATATTTAAAAGAATTTTTATTACAGTTGATTTACAGTGTTCTGTCAATTTCTGCTGTACTGCAAAGTGACCCAGTTATATATATATGTGTGTGTGTGTGTATGTATATATGTATGTGTGTGTGTGTGTGTGTGTGTATATATATATATATATATATATATATACTTTTTCTCACATTATCCTCCATCATATTCCATCACAAATGACTAGATATAGTTCCCTGTGCTACACAGCAGGACCTCATTGCTTATCCACTCCAGATGCTATACATCTACTAACTGCAAACTCCCAATCCATCCCACTCCTAACCTCTCTCCTGTGGCAACCACAAGTCTGTTTTCCACGTCCATGAGTTTGTTTCTTTTCTGTAGATAGTTTCATTTGTGCCATTTATTAGATTCCAGATATAAGTGATATCATACTGTATTTGTCTTTGTCTTTCTGACTTCACTTAGTATGAGAGTCTCTTGGTACAACCGCTATGGAAAACAGTATTCCCATATTTTAAAGAAATGGATTGAAATCCTCCTTAATCTAGCGAGCCCACACAAGGCCAAGCTTGCTCCATCAAGCCAACTGTTAGGGGACAGCAATTCCAAAGGCACCTTTCTACAGGCAGGAAGGAGAGTGGGCACATGTAAGATGCACCCCCCTCCCGCCAATGAGTGACAGGGCAGGGAGGGGCCACGTGGCCCCCGCAACTCTTTCCCTCTTGGAGAGTAGGATGGAAGTTGCCTACTGCAGAAAACTCGAAAAGTAGGGGATACACCTTTCCCCCCAAGATGTCAGGAGGAAATAAGCAATGAGGTTAATAGTCATAAGGCCCTGGGTATGAAATTGAAGGACCCCTCCCACCCTCCCATCTGTGCCCCATTGTTAGGGGGTAGTAATCCTGGGGGAACCGTTAATGAGCTTCCAGTCCTGAGGGTCTCCATGTGGCTCTGGGGAATCTCTGACCAAGAGTGGAGGGGCAGAGACAACATTCAGGTTTGTGGACATTTACAGCCGTAGCTACTCCAGGGAGCAGAAAGATCAGAGAACTCTTTCAACCATGTAAACATTTGAATATCCTCCTAGAAAGTATTTATTAAGCCTTTTCTACAAGCCAGGCCTAAGCTGGCATCTTAGGAAGAACTGTTTCATTATCACGGTAACCCCCTAAAGTAATGGCTATGCCACGATCTTCTCATTACAGATGAGGGAGCTGAGGTTAGATACATAGCCTCTAAGATTTCCCAGAGAGTAAGTTAAGATACTCCCCTCCCAGGCCAGTTCCAGAATGGCCATGGTCCTGGCCCCCCTCTAACTGTTTTTCTCCCTTCTCTCTCAGAAGCTGCCAGGAACCCTATTCTTCATGTGCGAGCCGACGTGCATAAGTCCTTGGACAGTTACGCAGCCAGCCTGGCCAAAGCCATTGAGGCTGAAGCCAAAATCAACTTATTTGGGGAGGAGGCTTTGCCTGGGGTCTTGCTGGCGGCACGGACGGTGCCAGGGGCTGGCTTTGGGAGTCGCCGGGGCAGCAGAACTCTGGCGAGTCAGAGGCTGCAGCTGCAGAGCATCGACGAGGGGAACATTTTAGCTGCAGAACAGAGATGAGGGCCTCCCCGCAGGATGCCCATTCCCGTCTGGGCCAGGGCCCTGGGAGCAACATCTGGTCTTCAGTCATCAGACGAAAAACCTCTGAACACAACGTCTGTGAGTGACTTCGGTGTCTGTTGTGAGACCCCACCAGGCTTCTTGTGGGCCCCAGTGACGAGACCAGAGGCACCTAGAGCATAAAGAAAAGCAGGTGGAGGTGTGGTTGTGACTTTGTGGGAGGCGGGGCTGAGAGGGGGACTGGTGAGCACGGCCGGGAGGAAACCACCATGTGGGTCGCTTCCTCTTCTTCACAACCTGTGTCCTGGGAGTCCAGCCACGCACTGTCCCAAGGCCTCAGGCGAGCCCTTCCCGATGCACTTTGGAGGACGGCACTTCCGTGTAGTGGGTCTGGGCCGTGTGGGGCCGTCAGTTCTGCACTAAACGGTCCCCAGAAGAGAATCCAGCAGCAGAGCACCCCAGATCCATTTGCCACACGCTGTGTCCTGGTTATGACTTTGCCTTTGGTGGAGACACCTGCTGGTGCTAGAGGGGACAGGCCGGGGGCCCAGGGGGATGTTGTTGCTGAGAACAAGGCCCATCGTGTCCGCCTCCCTGTGGGCTTATTCTTTGATGTTTCAAAAGCAGGGAGAAACCACTGTAAAAGACAGGAGAGAGGCGCAGATACCAGATGTTTCATTTCTAGTTTTAAAAAACAATCCGTTTGGTTAGGACGCACCATGATCTTACTGAGCCCGAACGGGGCCACAGGGCCACGTGCTGCTGGGAAATAGAGATACTGTTGGAATCCTGTCACATAGGAAAACGTCGTGGAATAGATTCTGTTTGTGAGGTTTGATTGACCATTTAGATTAGCTGGCTGCCAGGTGCACAGGGAGTTCTCCCGTAGGCAGCAGCTACTAGTTCCCTGCCCTGGGCAGTTTGAGACAAGAGAGACTTGGAGTGAGCAACCTGCCTTCTGGCCTGGCTCTGTCTTACCTTATCATTTGGGACTTCTGTCACCTCTAGGAATCTGGGAAATGAGATAAGGGATTGGAGAGTTGGATTGAATGGTTGCCAGGATCATTTCTAACTCTGGTCTTTGATGTTTTTGAATTTGTAGCTTAGGGAAAAAAAAAAAAGGGCATCCCATGGACTAACATTTGCACAGTTTTTGTGTGTGGCTTCTCATGTGTGTGTGTGGAGGGGTGGGCTGGTCCAGTTGGTCTATTACGAGCATGTCCTGACACAGTGCCAACCAGCAAGACACATAAATGGGGCCAGAGGGCACCTCCTCGAGGTGAAAGGGGAGCTGCGGATTATGGTTCATATGCTGGATCTTCCCCGCCTCCCGTGAGTCAGGATGGCAGTTGAAGTGGGGGCTTGGAGTCAGGTCTGTGCTGACTGGAACCACCTGTGCCTGCCCTTCAGCCTGAATGATTAAATCAGCCAAGTGCAGGACCTTCCCCGCCTTCAGAATTCCAGGTGATTGGCAAAGGGTAGATTCCAAGATCCAGCTGCGTCTGCTACAGGGGCAGCTGTTCCAGAAAGTGAATGACCTTTGCAGTGTTCTTTGGGGTCTAGCTAGCTCTTGGTGAGGCAGTGTCTCTACTGTGTGGCTGGTCCCCTAGTGTGCAGTTTACAAAAGACTTTCCTGAGACCTGGGGGCTTGCTAACCTTCCCAATGATCATCTGATCATCAACAACCCCTGTGGGTCAGCTGGGTGCCAGGCACTGGTCGGATTCTGGATGAGAGTGGGAAGAAGCAGGTGGCTTTTCCAGAGGAGCAGAGGGCAGTTTCACCTGTGGGTTCTGCTGATAAGATGTGCAGATCAGGGAGTTCCTTTTGTGGCTCAATGGGTTAAGAACCTAGCGAGTATCCATGAGGATGCCGGTTTGACTGCTGGCCTTGCTCAGTGGGTTAAGGATCTGGCACTGCAGCAAGCATAGGTGTAAGTCACAGATGTGGGCTCGAATCTGGCATTGCTGTGGTGGTGATGTAGGTTGGCAGCTGCAGCTCTGATTCGACAGCTAGCCTAGGGACTTCCATATGCTGCAGGTGCAGTCCTAAAAAGAAAAAAGAAAAAAAAAAAAGATGTGTAGATCAGTCAGACTCTGCTCTCACTCCTGGGTGGCATGCCTAAATCTGAGGGCATTTATGTTCCCTATGTGTGATTTTTTTTTTTCCCCTAGCACTTGTCCTTGTCTAGTTTCTAAAGGGGCTATATTCCTGAGCATCTAGTGTGCACTGAGGTGGAACAGGGCAGAGAGACCTTTACAGGCAAGTTAGAGTAACTCACGATGGCCCCCAGGCTAGGCCTTTTTGAGTGCCGCAAAGTGGCTTGCAACCCAAGGGTTGGAGAGTACTTCCCCTGGACTGTAGTTGGCTGGGCTCTAGGGAAAGAGTCCTGGGACCCACCAGGTCCCCACTGGCTGATCCTAGACTAGCTGCGATACACTGGGATTTAATCTAAGCTAATCTAAAAGTACAAAAGCGTTCTCTGTGTTTGCCCTTTTCCGCTGAGGTCTGTTTATTCATCTACCAGGCATCACATCTATGTGCAAAGCATTGTAAACATTGGTTACTACTTGATTACTAACACTGGCTCTGTGAGTAGTAACATTAGAGTGTTTTCACTCTAACATAGGGAGAGACCTGGAGGCGACTGAGGCTAAATAGCAAAGTCAGGTAATGATTATTGAAAGAACTGCAGACTCCAGAGGGAGGTGATTATTTCCAAGTAGAGGAGTTGGAGGCAGCTCCGTGCAGAAGGTGACTGCTGGCACCAAACCTTGGAGGATGTCTGGCAGCTAGAACTATATTTTGAATATTCAGGAATTCAGTTTCCTTGATACGGCCTGAGTGGAAAAAGAAGAGCAAGAAGGAGGTGGGTGAGGAGAGGAAGACATCACCCAGTACACTGAGAGGCATTTTTTTACTGGCACATGGAAGTTCCTGAGCCAGGGATCAAACCCGTGCCACAACAGTAACCAGAGCTGCTGCAGTGACAACACTGGATCCTCAACTTGCTATGCCACGGGAGAACTCCTGAGAGGCATTTTTGAGGATACCTGTCCTTAGCACAGGAGGTCAAAACCCCAGCTTCCTTCACTGAAGCCAGGCCGTTAGCTTTATTCTGCTGTGCAGGGGCAGCCGGAGGCCTTCCTGAGGGGGCCGCGTGGACAGTGGCAGGTAGGACATTTGGCCACTCGTTCACTTAAAAATCTAGTCCCGTTGTCTGGCTTTGAAAACCGTTTTAGGACAGTTGCCCATCTCCGCTTCTTTCATGGGATTGCCACTTGACCAGGTTCCCATGCTGTCCCCTAGATAGCAGGTTTGGGGGCTAGTGTGACCCAGAAGGCACTGGAGTCTCACACCACACCACAGAGCACACAGCTCAACACCCCTTTGCCTTTTCCCAGGCCAGATGCACCAAAGTGAAGTTCAGGGCCTTAGGCACTAGGTGGCAGCAGTGTGGCTGTGATGCCACTGGCAGTTCCTGGAGGCAAAGGGCTAAGGATAAACCTAAAGGCTTGTTTGCTTCTGGGTTAGAGCTCTTACTCTGAACTCCTGGTCTCTACTGCAGTCCTCGGCCTTTAAAGGACCACCCAGCCAGCTTGCTTACAAGTGTGACCCCATTCAGGGTCACAGGTACTGCCACTGCTCAGCTCTGTGATCTTAAGCAAATCCCTGCTGTAGAAGGAGGGTTGAGGAATGTAAGACAAGGGCCATCTGGTGCTAACGTCAAAGTTTGATTCTCATTTAAGGAGCCGCTAGGTAGTCTCTGAGCGGCCAGCGAGACTAACTCAGGTATTTGCAATAGGCCAAGGACGTTTAGGGTGGACAGGAAAGGGGGGAAAAGTGCTTTGATATAATGAGAGGCCCTATTAGCCTGTTCAGATTTAACTAGATGAGTTTATCTCTGTCCTGACAGTTGGTCCCTGAAATCCTTGCAGATTAGACAGATCTCTAGATGGACCACAGGGTATAGTCATGACAGGGGCTCAGCTGTGAGCCCCAGCTATCTCCAGTCTGGAAGGAACCTTGGAAGTGATGTAGCTACAAAAGGGTGAGGCACTGATACGTACTGAGTGCCTACTGCATAACTGACCTGCTAAGACATCTGAGTGCCTGTCTTGTGCATTGGTTAGGCATTTCTAAGTGCTTTCTCTCATTGCCCATCTGTGCAAATGTGGTATCATGGGGACTGTGCAGGCTTGGGTCCCATGCTGCTATCTATTAGCAGGCTGTCCTTGGGCCACTTACTTATTCTGTATTGGTTTTCTCATCTATAAAATGAACTTTGTAATCTGTTTCTAAGTGGAGACATGGACTCCAGGGGAGCTTCCCTCTTAGGTGATGATGTGGATTCAAGCATTCAGCCCAGTATCTGGGGCAGAGTTGATGCTGAGCCACTGCTCTCTCTTCTCCATGCAGTCAGTGGGTGTATTATTCCTGCTTTACAGGGCTCGCTATGACAAGAAGTGAGCATCTGGAAAAGATAACTGTTATCCTAGATAAGAGGTATTGAAGGTGGTTGCCATGGGGATTGTCATGTTTGCTGTATAGCACAAAGGGACGTGGTGGGAAAGGGGACAGCAGTAGAGAGGAGGGAGGAAAGGCAGTAGCATTTGGAACTAAGGAGCAAAACTTTTCTGAAAGTTACTGGTTAGTGAAGACGATGGCGCCCAGGGCTGGTGTGGTGTCTGGAATTAAAGCACAAGCTCAGCTTCGACCTCCCTTACAGTCCAGAAAGGGTGCTCTCCCAGAGATGACCTGTAGTGACAGTGACTCCTAGGGTCACAGGCTCTCTGATCCTCCAAGCCCCCGAGGGAAGAGGAGGTGCAGGATCAACAGGCCATGCCACTGCCCACAGCATACAGAGCCCCTGCTGAGTCCCAGGGGAGAGAAGGAAAATCATAATTTTCACCCTGAACCAAAGGAAAATGGCTGTGAGCACAGTCAAATGTGACCACAGAAGGAGCAAAGCCAGACCGTCCTTCTGGGTTGGGGAGAGGGACACATGGAATCCAGGGAGGCCTAGAGAAGTGAAGGGACCTGCCCAATGTCTCAAAGCCAGTCAGCGCTGGAATGCCAGGTCTTGGCCATGCGACTGAGAGAAGGAAAGAACCAGCTTTGCTGCTGGAGGAGGATGAGGGATAGTTCACAGTTGTCATAGTTAGAAGAATAGGGCAGCAGGGCTTTATTAGGTAGGTAGGTAGAAGTACTGTAAACCCAAGGAGTTTGCAAGATTGGAATATGGCTTGCTAGACCTCTAAAAAACTGCAGGCCTAAGGAAAGTGATTGGATTCAGTGGAAAGAATTCAAAGCATAAACTCAAATCTGCATAAGATTACCAAGAGCACAGTTCTGCTCAGTGTTATTTTTAGGAGAACAAAATACAAAAAGCTGTTCCTTTCCCTCAGAAAGTGTTTTCCTAAGCAGTATTAATAGCTTAGAAATTAGAAGCCACTCGTTTCTCCTTCTGACAACACCATTTTGAAGTATCACTCATCACAGGAGAGTCAGGCCTGCGTGGAGGAAAAGACAGTTTTAGGGTGGCTCACAGGCCTGGGCAGGCAAGGCTGCCGCCTGTTTGGCTGGAAATCGGTCTGCGATGTGGACATCTTAAGGGACAGAGTCCTGTGCTGTGTTCTGATAACGGACCCCTGGAAGCACAAGTGGTTAAAAACCAGCCTTCAAAATGAAGACAAACTAATCCTGAAACACAGTTCACCTGAAGTATTTGGATGTTCCTTAAAGATTAAAAAATGCTTAGGATTATTATAAATCAATATTTACAAACAAGTGTATTAAGAATAGTTTTGTTTCCCTGATTAAATACCTGGTTTTGGGATGTGTACAGCTGTGGAAACTGAATCTGTACTTGAACTTGTGGACTGTGGACTTCTGGGGTGTCTCCCTCTTTACACCTCACCCCTGTTTTCTGCAGACATATCCGGTCTCCAGCCTCCCTCCCTTTGGGCAGTAAGAGGCCAACTGTTGCAGAGTTGTGGTGTGGGGATGTCCATCCCACTATCACCTGGTATGTCCATGTGTTTTTTCACAGACGCCCCCAAGACAATTAGATTAATAGAATATTGTTCAGTGACTTCCAGCATGACCAGGAAATGCACCACCAACACCATTAACCCAGAGTTTTTAAAGGCGGATTAATGAACAGCAGTGCTCTCAGTAGGTCCATCTCATACCAAAAGTCAAAGCGTGGGTGGTAGATTGTCAGAGACTCAGAACAACCTCAAGGCACAGAGCCCTTCACCTTTACCTGACCATGCACCTGCCACCACGAAGGCCAAGGTCATTTTTCTGAGGAGGTATGGGCACCAGGGTCCAGTGGGGATCCCCCCCGCAATACACACTGAATCATGGGAGCAGCCAGGACTTATCAATTCTGCTTCTGTAGAATGTTTTCTGTCTTTACTGCCTCATTGACTGCTTGTCTGGACTGCCCTGCTCCTTTGTAACATACAACACCAGAACTACAAAATTGCTAAAAGATAGGAAGCCTAATTCCCTGGGCAAATACTTTAATATTTGAGGTCTTAAATAAGTTTTAGGAGTTCCTGTTGTGGCACAGTGGAAACGAATCCGACTAGGTACCATGAGGTGCAGGTTTGATCCCTGGCCTTGCTCACTGGGTTAAGGATCCTGCGTGGCTGCAGCTGTCTGTGGCCGGCAGCTACAGCTCCGATTTGACCCCTAGCCTGGCAACCTTCCATATGCCTTGCGTGCGGCCCTAAAAAGACCAAAAAAAAAAAAAAAAAAAAAAAGTTTTAGAGCAATTTTAGTTTCCTGGCAAAATTGGGCAAAAAGTTCAGAATCCCCCCACTCCCACCTGCCCAGCCTTCCCCACTATCAACATTCAGCACTGGAGTGAACAAATGCTATTTTGATTTTTTCCAGTTGCTTCTCTTGCCAAGGAGTTATCTCCCCCTTGACTCCATTGAGTCCTCCAGCTTGTTCTGTCAGTCTTCTAGCACTTCTCTACAGCATAACCCTGTTACTGTTTTCCTACAGTGGAAGACACAGTGTGCTATTGTTTGCTTCAGTGGTCTCTTCGGTTATTCTGTAAAGCCCTAAAACCTCTGTGGTTTCATGTGGTCCTAACACAGCCCCTGGGAGGTAGCTGGTGCAAATGAGATTACCTCCATTTTTGGGAGGAGAAAACAAGCCCACAGAAGTCAGGTGGCTCGAGCAGGTCACATAACCATTTGGGAACCAGAAGCTAAGACCCTGGCACTTTTTGGAAATCAGGTAGTTGCCCTATTTGGGTAAGTCTCTCATTCCTTTCCCTTTAGCCATTTAGCATCTTCTTAATATGGATATATATGTGTCCTGCCTGGGGTAAGAGCTAGATGTTGAGGTCCAAATGCAGTTACCAGGCCAACTTGAGTTATTTTCCCTCTATCCCAAAACAGCCTGTCTTCTCTCAGCAGTAGGTGATCCTGGGCTTGCTGCATCTTCTTGGGAGGAGCATCCCTGGTCTCCATAGGGGAGATGCTTTGCCTGGCCACAGCTCTGAGTCTGTTCGGGGCCCAGCCAGAGAGAGCAGCATGGCAGTTTAGGAGACAGGAGGGAGAATGACTGAAGGGTTAAGTCTGCAGGGGCAGCGTCAGGTCATAACCCATAAGATACAGACCTGGGTGTAGATGGCTTAAGTCGAGTGAAGAGGGACACCAGAGGTGAGGAAGACCAGGAACTAGAAGACTGAACGGTCAATAGCTTTTAGATGAAATCTAGACATTGGAGTTGGGAAGGCCAGAAGCCAGAGGTCTCGGAACTAGCTTGTGCTAATGTGGTATGTGAATGTCCATGATGCTGTGGGATTGCTCGAAGTCTAACTCCTATACATGGGGAATGAGGGACCACTAATCATGAGAGACGATGACCAGAGGTGGAGGTAAAGTGCTTTAGAAGGAGAAATGAAAACAAAGCTCCTCTATGTGATTCGGTCACACAGAAGTCAAAACAGAAAAGGTTATTAAATCTAGAAAAGAATAGAGAAAGACAATCTTTTTACAAGGAAAGATTTAGAAAATGTGGTTCAAGGTAGCAAAGCATTTAAACAAAAAGACAAATTCAGGATATCTTAAAACAACCAAATTCTTTAATTAGAAAGCAACAAACATGCAAATGGCAAGTGTAGAAATTTATTTGAACCAACATTTTCACTATAATGAAAATTACTCTTCAACATTGATCCAAGCTCCCACATCTGAAGGTTAGGGAAAATATTGCACTTTGCATTTTCTAGCACTCCTCATACACGGCAAAAAGTTTTTAAAACATTTTGCTAGTTTTGTATTACACACGCTCCCAAATTCATGCACACAATCATTTCAAATCAATGTTAGGTTATCCCCCCAAAAGGGAAAAACTCCAAAAAAACCCATAACCTTTAAAATTGCACTAAAGCTCTGTAAAGGAAAAAATATAATAAATGTCTTATACAAATTTCAGAACATCTAAGTGCTTGCCAATAAGAGTTGATTATTCCTCATCCTCATTTTCATTCTCCTGACCAGAGCCTTCCGATCTGTCACCCTCCAGTCGGTCTGGAAAACACAGATATGAGACAGAAAGAAACACCTTTAATATTACAATTAAGGAGTTCCCATCGTGGCGCAGTGGTTAACGAATCCGACTAGGAACCATGAGGTTGCGGGTTCGATCCCTGCCCTTGCTCAGTGGGTTAACGATCCGGCGTTGCCGTGAGCTGTGGTGTAGGTTGCAGACGCGGCTCGGATCCCGCGTTGCTGTGGCTCTGGCGTAGGCTGGTGGCTACAGCTCCGATTCAACCCCTAGCCTGGGAACCTCCATATGCCGTGGGAGCGGCCCAAGAAATAGCAACAATAACAACAACAACAACAACAACAACAACAAAAGACAAAAAGACAAAAAAAAAAAAAAAAAAAAAAAAAAAAAAAAAAAAAAATTACAATTAAATAATTTTCAGTGCCTTTTACTTAAAATTAACTAGAATTTATGTAATTCCACACAGCATCATGTAAAAGTCAATTCACAGCTGTGTGTAGGTAAGTTATTTTTTTTTTTTTGGCCTCTAGAGACAAAAGACTAAAGGAAACACAGCATTATTAACTTTGAGTATTCATAACTTAAAAGATATGAAAATTATTTAAAAAAAAAAGCCAAACCCTAAAGATCTACAGCAGTGGTTTTCACACTGTTCCTTGGCACCTAGGAGCCCAAGGAGGTGTATCAGTTGTCACCAAGGGGAGTTTGAGGGAAGCTGTGTGAGAGAACCTGGGGACCATTCATGAGGGTCTGTGTATTTCTGTTTATAAAAATATTTCTTAAACATCTGCTGTGTTCCAGGAGACAATGGTGACCAAAATAGTCACAGTCTCTGACCTCAAGGAGCTTATCTAGACTGAACACTCAAGTGCGCGTATAATTACAACCTGGCAGGCGGGCACAGCATGTCCTCTCGAGTTTCCTGATTTACACTTGCTGTTCCTCTGCTTGGGACACTTTCACCCAGTTCTTCGGCTATAAAGGTTCTGCTTACTCATCGCCATACAACCGTTATCCCCCTCTGTGAAACTCTTCCTAGAATTTTTACAGCACCCAACTGGCAGAATTATAAACTAACTCCTTCATTCACATTCCAGAATATTTTACCTGTACAAAGATGATTCTAATTGCTATAATGGTTAGACTGCAAATCTTCTTGCAGCCTAGTCTGAGCTCTTGGGAGAGGAGTTTTTTTGGGTTTTTTTTTTCTTCTTTTATGGTTGCACCCACAGCAATGTAAATTCCCAGGCCAGGAACTGAATCCCAACCACAGCTACAGCAACACCAGATCTTTTGACCCATTGCACCACAGTGGGAACGCCTAGGAGTTATCTCTTTTTATCTTTATTGCCTCAGAACCTATTACAAGATGGTCAGTGAAAGTTTACCAATAGGGAGTTGCTGTTGCGGCTCAGCGGAAATAAATCTGACTAGTGCCCATGAAGATGTAGGTTAGATCCCTGATCTCACTCAGTGGGTTGGGGATCTGGCGTTGCTGTAAGCTGTGGTATAGGCCAGCAGCTATAGCTTTGATTCCCCTGGGAACTTCCGTGTGCCGTGGGTACTACACTCAAAAGCAAAATAAATAAGCAAACAGTTACCAGATAAATGAATATAAGTTTTACTAAGAAAATATACATTACATTAGCTTATGTAAAAAAGGCAACAGTATCAAATCTCTACCACCACTAAGATGGAAACCTTTCTGCTACAGAAACATTCCTCCAAGGTAACCTGGGGGAAAAAAGATTAGACCTAGGGGATGTTCAATCCCACTATCAATACCAAGAGAAGACTGAATCCTGAGATTTTATTTATTATCTACAGAAGCTTAAACACTTGCACTGATTCTAGGTCAGTGACACCTTTGTACAGAATGGACTGGATGTTTAATTATCCATGTGAATTAACAGATAAATCCTCGCTATGCTGATTCCATTTTGATGTCAAACTAATGAGCTATGTATGTGCGTATGACCTGTAACCTGAATTACATAAATTGTAGTTATTATTTTGGGTCTCACCTGCAGCATGTGGAAATTCCCAGGCCAGGAACCGAACCTGTGCCACAGCAGCGACCTGAGCTGCTGCAGTGACAATGCCAGATCCTT
This sequence comes from Sus scrofa, assembly GCF_054392235.1. NCBI lineage: Eukaryota > Metazoa > Chordata > Mammalia > Artiodactyla > Suidae > Sus > Sus scrofa. Next base: position 87,268,615 of record NC_139386.1, read on the forward strand.
AACCTGATGTGCCACAAGGTAACTTCAAATTTTAACTGTTATTATATAAAAAGTATTCAATACATATTTGTAAGACAAATGAACACAAAAGATTATAACAGACCTTCACAGATCTATGGAATCTCGACACAGTGGAAGACTTTCTGATCAATAAAGGGCTATTTAAGGATGTTAGTAGAAAAGAGATTATACTGTTTTTATTGTGTGATACACTTCTATAAGAGAACAAAACATGACGATGCTATTCTGCTTAACTAGAGTATCATGGGTAGGATACAAATGATGATATTTAACACACCTATTCTGTCATATTAGTGGAGCATGAGGAAGCAGTACCAGCCTTTCTTGAAATGTGCAAGGTTCCCCGAGTTCTTTTTGGTTGTCGCACTATGAACGAAGCTGGGGAAGTGGAGGGTTAAAAAATGTCACGGCTTTCAAATCAGGGAGAATTAGAATTCTCAGGAGTATAAAAGCAAGCGATAAGGAGTCAGGTGAGGGCCTGGAGTCTCTTACAGAGGGCACAGAACGACTGACAGTGGCTGCTGGAATGAAGAAGAGGGCAGAACATTTGTTCTTACATCCTTCTCACTTAACTGCTGCAGAGTCATTTCTCTCAGAATATAAACCCAATTTCTAAGAATAAATTAAATGAATCTTTTGTTCACAGAGTGCTACTGAGGTAGTAAAACTGCAGAGCAGTTCAACAGTTTCACAAATCTCTGTTTGGCAAACATAGACCATGGAGGTCTGAGGAACACTGTGTTCTTATAAATGAAACCTAGAAATAAGAATCGCTTCTATATCCACTGTTTTCAAAAGCAGACAACACCAAACTGCTTTTGTAAATAAGGTTTACATTTGCAGAAAGGTTCCTTTTATTCTCTGTTAGAAATATTTATTTAAGAAATTATGTTTTTTTTTTACCAGGGAAGATAAGATATGAAGAGAAAATAAGGTTGCTGGGAGGGTGGGGTAGGAGGGGGAGGGGACAGGGAAATCTGAAAAAAACTTTCCAAAGGAAACTTGTGTTCCACCAAAAAGAATCTAACACTCATTGTTAGCTAGAGGTTTGATACTAGAGCTTCACTCATTCATTCATTCATTCATTCACCCACCCATTTGTTCCTCAAACATCTACTGGGTACCTATCTTATGCTAGGTACTTGTCTAGCAGGTAGATATCCAGCTGTGAATAAGACAAACTAGGTCTCGGTTCTTAATGAGCTCACTTTCTAGAGGAGAAAAATAGAAAACTAATGGGTTCTCTTTCAATCTGTGTAACAAGACAACAAATGAAGAAATGAAGTTAGAGTAAGACAAAGAAAACAGACATTGCCCAGAAAGTGACAGAGTAAAAAGGAGGGTGTGAGAAGGCCTATGAAGCAACTTCATAGTGGGTGACTAGGGGAGACCTTTCTCAGGAGGTAACACTGGAGCTGAGACCTCAATTGTGTGTTCAATTATTAGGGAAGCTGGGGGACAACTTTAAGCTTTTTAGGCAGAGAAAACAGCCAGTGAAAAGGTCCTGAATATGCTAACAAGCTTCACAAGTCCAAGGAGGAGAAAAGTAGCCGTTTATGGATGAAATGTGGTAAGCTCAGGGACTCAGAAGCTGGCAGGTCAAGGTCATGCAGGACCTTGCGTGCAGACCTACATCTTGTAGACCAGAGTATGAAGTCTGAGTTTTATCTTAGGAGCCATGGGGAACCCCTGACAATTTTAAACAGGAATGACATAATCTATATTTTAAAGAAGGGGGTCAGCAAACTATGGCCCCTGAGCAAATCCACTCACAGCCTATTTCTGTAAATAATAAAGTTTTATTAGAACAGAGCCATGCCCTTCACCTATGTATTATCTATGGCTTCTCTGAACAACGTCAGAGATGAGTACAGAAACCACATGGCTCACAAAGCCTATTTCCTCTCTGGCCAATAAAAAAAACAAAAAGTTTACTGACCCACATTTTAAAAAGATCCCTCCAGCTGCTATGTGGAAATCAGACTGTATGAAGGTAAGATGAGAAGCAGGGAGACCAAGGGTAAATGGATATGATTATATTCTGGAGTAAAACTACCATAATTTACTGATGGAGTGAATTTACTGATGGATGACTTGGTAAGTGATTGTGAGCTCAACAGGATGCTAGGCTCTACAGATCCATCATGGACATGTGCCAAGATCCAAAGGTATGAAGGGATGCTTCAGGGTTTCATAAATAGTGTTAACACATCTGGACTCCATCCTAAGAGAATGGGGAGGCACAGGAGAATCTGAAGGCGAGAAACTGATCAGATTCTAATATATTCTAGAAGAGCTCAGAATATTTAACACATACAATTATCATCTCTCCAAAGCCTATCAAAGCTTCTGGGGATCTCAGAACTGCCTTTATCTCTCAAGACATTGCTTAGACTAAAAGTCCTTACTATAGCATTCTTGAAAATAATTTTGGTTCCTTTTTTAAAATGCAGAAGCTCAAACCCTATTCAGATAAAACAAATCAGAATCTTTAATGGATAGGAACCAAGTACTTATAATTTTAAAAGGGGAATTTGAAGTACACCCTTGATTAAAAATCACAGCTTTAACAGGAAGGAGCTGTCTAGTATCTATTCCCTGGACTTCTGAGGAAGCCTCGCAGAGTAATGGAGGAGCTGAAGTATTCTGTGGCTAACTGATGCTTCTTTGATCAAAGTCCACTAACTCTCCTTGAATATGCTTACATTACTGTACTTGGAATACAGGACAAAGAAGAAGATAGGAAAGGAATAGCTGACTGACTCATCAAATAAATAGATATCTTAAGGATAAAAGCAGCAGAAATACAAACTCTTGGGCCCTTTTTTTTTTTCTTTTGGCCATGCCTAAAAGTTCCTGGGCAAGGGGCTAAACCTGTGCCACAGTAGCCACCCAAGCCACTGCAGTGACAACACCAGATCCTTAACCCACTGCACCACAACAGAACTCCGTGGGTAGCTTTTCCTATCTAGTCTTTTACATAAGAGAAATAAGAGGGTGAGTTAAGCTGACTAAACCAACTAGAAATTGTCTCTTTTTGATTGCTGGCAAAAAACAGAAGAAAGGGAACCTTTATATTATAAAATATCTAATTCTAAAATCAAAGGACAGTAATAACTATTAACTAACAAACTGTTGCCACATTAGCACCCATTTAAAACAGATTCTTGCACAAATGAAGGAAAATTAGTTTCCTCTGGAAAACTCAGGAAGAGTTCTTAACTCTTAAGAACAAGCAAATTTTAGTTTTCATAATCAGTGAATGTTTTTCTTGTTCTATAAAATGCTGCCTCAAATCTGAAATCCAAATGGATGAACTTTAAGGGTTACTGTAACTGAAGAAAACAGATCAAAAGATGTTACAGTGATTAATAACACGAGAACACAGAGAAGTACTGCACAAATATTTTGTTGGACTACTAACAGTGTTTACATTTTTAGGTTTATTTTTTGTTTTGACCATTTGAAATTTTCACTCTTTCCTTGTCATAGGTTAATATTTACAATTTGAGGGTTATTTTCTCTCCAGCTCTATTTATTACAGACCTAAGAGGCTTCTTTCAATTTCTCAGATGTACTACATCTCTCCCCTCCAGGACTTGGACGAATGCTACCTACTATTTACTCTGCCTGGAATACTTCTCTCTCCCTTTCCCACTCTGAGGAAGAGACATGCAGTCTGCTGCTTATTTAGACCTGAAGGATAAGTAGAAGTTACCCTAACAAAGAGTGAGGACCAGAGGGAACAGCATGATTATAAAGATCCTGAGATGGGAAAGAGTTTGATGTACTCCCCAATTCAGAGAGTGCCAGAGGGGATGGAGTGGACAGAAAAGGAAAGCATGAACTAGAAAAGCAGTTTGAGAACAGCTCGTCCAGAGGCCTGCATGTCTTATCCATAACTTGAATATGTTCCCACAAGTGAAATTTATAGGTAAAAGCAGAGTAAACATTTGGAAGATAGTTTCAAATTCAGGCTTTACCATTTATCAGTAGTGTGACTTGGGGTAAATTATCACAAATAATCTATTTTGTAAAATGTTGGAGCTAAGAAGGGATAAATTTGAGAAATGACTAGTATCCTGCCTGATACAAGCACACTATAGATGGTGGTGGTTGTATTATTAAGTAATACCCAATATGTGAAAAAATATGTGATACCAGTGAGGAATGATAAACATTAATTGTAATATATGCATTTTATGTATCTGTGGCATTGAACCTCACAGTTTTTTACCTAAAACAAAAAAATATTGAAAAAAACACTGAACTGTTTCAACCCTTTTGGTAGCATGTTACATTCATACATTCATTTTTGTCTGGGCTGTGACTGATTTTGACTAACTCTACCATTAAGGGGTACTTACTATAACATATTTTAAGGTTTATGGTATGATCTTCCACTCTGAGAAGAAAAAGCACATTTGGTAAGTTTTCAAGTGACTTCATCTTTTCATTTTGACACCTTTCAATAAATTTGGCTCATGGGGATATAAATTACTAAGATCCAGAACTCACAGAACTCCTAGTTCAGAAGTTAAGCTGCCTTCATTTTGTAATTTATATAAATCCCTTTAAAGTAGATCTTAAATAATAATAGTAATACTTTTTCAACTCTAATAATGACTTTATTAGCACACCTACAGCTCTTACCAGCTCGGATATGATTCAGTGAAGCCAACATCCTCAACATGAAAGAGGCTGGAACTGTAATGGTATTTCTTGTCTCTTCCAGCATGAGTTCATTTCGAGTTATAACCTATGAGGCAAGTTAAATAACCATGTTAAAGACCACAGAGTAACTGAATCTCTTCCTTAAACATTAGAACAGTGAAGAATCAGCAGGTCCTAGGAGGAATTACTTCATTCTTCATATATATCTATATATGTCTTAATATCCACCTTAAGGCTACTCAGTGCCAAATAATTTAACTTGCATTCAATGGAGTAAGATCAGAAAACACGACTCTTTCAACTGGCAGAAAAACAGGTGAAACTTTGAGGCTACTTAAAACATTCAAGAATTCAATTTATTTCTACTTATAATTTGTTTTCCAGAGCAGTCTACTTTGTGTCCACTTAGTATTTTCCCCTCTAGCAGGACTGATACTTTACAGATTAGTGTTAAAATTATTATCCCTGGGGTCACTTGGGTTCCTCAAGAAAACATTCCCTTGATTAAAGCAAAGTAATCTTGAAAACAAAACCTTTGGACAAGAGTGACCAAAAGAGTGACCAAAGAGTGACCAAATGTCTTAAGTACCAAGAATAGGACTAAATGAACATCCATGAACATCTAGGGATCTGATGTATAATCACAGGCAAAGGAAAAAAGAAAAAGGAAAAGCAAAGAGTGTGGCAAAGGAAAAACAGGAAGAAAGGAAAGCATGAGAGGAAAAAAGATATTAATCTGATCAGCAGTCCTCCAGTGATATTACAGTACATTTTAAACTGATTAGGGTGCCCCTCTGGGCCTTTTACTCTCTTGCCCCAACCTGGCTTTTTAGTCCCAATGAGCTATTCTGGGTTTCAGCACACTGCCAGTTCATTTACCTGACAATAACGTGAAACATGATGATCCTTCTGTCTCAAATGTTCCTTTGCTCCTTGTCTGCCTGGCAATCTTAGTCCAATTTTGTTTCCTCTGTGAGTATTTTCCCATCCCATCTCCTCCATTTGCAAGCACAGCTGTTCCTTTCTACTGGGTTCCCAAACACCAAACATGTGTGCATCGCTGACACTGACCACACTGTCGTCTAGCCATCTGTATGCCTGTTAGTCCCACCAGTCTTTAAGTTCTGAAGGAAGGGTTTATCTTTTTAAATTCAGCACTGTGCCTGACATATACCAAGTGTTTTATAAATGTCTATTAAATGAATAAAAGTACATGTGGAAGTTTTGCTATGACCTGTCAGCTTTGGTTTAGAGTACAAGTTTTCCAACTCACTAATATTTTTAGCAATGACATTATTTTAAGAGGATGTAGTATCAAACTGAGTTGTACTCACCTCCTCATAGAAAGTAAACAATTAGTTAGTAGCTAATTAATGCAATGGACCCTTATTTTCCTAAGAAATCTTATGTAGAAACCCACAAATGAAAACCCTGGTTGAAGCTGAGGAGAAAATCCCCAGTGTTTACCTTTCATATCTTCCATCTTCCTGCTTCAAATCCTTTAAAAAACCTAGAGCTTCAGAGAACTTAGTCTGGAAACTACTGATTTAATAAGAAGCTGAGGAAAACTTGAAATATAATCATACAGGAAAAGATTCTCCAATCATTTGTTCTGCTAACTATTTGGCTATGTTTATGGAGAACAGCTATGGTAAAGCTATTTTCTTAAAAGAAAAGAACAGAGGTTTTTTTTTTTGTTGTTGTTGTTGTTGTTTAATGATTCTTCATTGCAATAAGCACAAAAAGTCAACCTATTTTTCTTAAACTACAAAACACTAAATCTATTATTACTGACAATCAATATTCTAATTAATTGTTGCCTCTCTAGTTACTGCAGTCATGTTGTATTCTTAACTTTCCTTTTTTTCTTAAAATTTGACCTCATTAAATGCATTAACTTGTTTTATGTTAACAACTAATACCAAAATGAGCTGCTTTGATTCTTTTTAAGACAGCACTTAAGGAACAAAGTGAAATATGAAATATAATAAGTATAATAAAAATCTTACTTCATCAGCAAGTTTTCGGTTAAAAATCCTGGACTCTTCTAGTGGTGACCAGATCTTTATGTCATAATCTATTCCAGATGAGGCTAGAACTAGAAATAAGATGGTCATATTAATATAAGGCTAAGAAATAAGCCATTAATTCATATAAATGTATAATGTATATATGCATGTATGTATATGTACAGCAAAATTGAGCTAGAATGGAAACTGTACCAACACATTTAACTGTTAACTGAGAATATTATTTTGAGAATTTCCTAAAAGTTACCTTAAACACAATTTTAAGATCATCTTGAAATCACATTTTTTTTTTCTTATTTACTGCTTCTTTATGAGAAATATGGGCAATTTCAAATGGAAGGCAAGAACAAGCCAATACTCCTTTGTTCTGATAAATTAATTCAGACAAGTGAAGATTAAAAGATTTGAGAATGTTCAGTTTGGATAAGTAGTAAAAAGTTTAATCAGCTGAACCTCTCACAGCTGATAAAACTTAGAACTATTAGGAAGACAAACTCTATAATTTCTTTTCCCATATTTTCTGCCAAAAGCAGGCTATAGATATCTCTTTTGTTTTAAACCCAAGAAGAGCAATACTTGATCCTAGTGGCTGCCTACTAGGATAATTTGGGTTATTCTTATATTAACACGAGAAAAGAGCTGAAGCTGATTAATCATACTAATGATTTCTAGCTCTTGCCTGATAAAACATTATCTTACTTGGGTCAAACGGATGTGGCTGCAGGCAGTTTACCACGTGATTATCAGCTTCCAGAAGCATTAAATGCTCAGCAGTGTGACGATCCCAGATGAAGATATGGCCACAGTCAGAACCACTCATTACAAAGTTAGCACCCCAGAAGTTGGCTTCTTTTATCTAGGGTTTTAAACAAGGAAATTATAAGAGAATTCAAATCAAACTTAATTTATAGTGCCTAAAACAGTACTTGGCACAGTAGGTGCTGCATTAATAACTGTTAAATGAATGGATGGGATTTCTGAATTTTAGACAGTATAATGGAAGTTTATAGATACGTTGTGGAACCTTTTCAAAATGGTCCTATTTTAGCTTTACAAGACAGTAAACACAATTCACAGGAAAAAAATGAATTGTTTCCTCCCATATTTTGCTTTATGCCAAAAGAACAAAAAGTACAGATCTTTTCATGAGCTATTAGAAGCTCTCACAATTGAGAAGGAAAGATAAATACATATTTACTTTTATGAAACAATGAGAAAAAGGATATATTCGCATGGTTATGATGGAATTTTTTAGCAGATGCACATGAATGAACCATCGAAACTCTGTGTACTTTTATCATTTTATCTGCAGCTGCTACTTTGCTATTTTTGGCAAAGCAATGAAGGGGAGCCAATTCTGTTGTTACTTGGAACTACTATTATATTTACTTACCTTCTATTTTTTTCCCATTCCTATCTCTATTTTTATTCAAAATTTTAACCAGCAAAATAAAAGAAATATAAATTGGTTACTCCTATTAATAATGAGTATTCTTTTTACAATGATTAAATTGTTACTACCAAAGTTACTGTTTGCCTTGACTCTAAATGAAGCAGATTAAGACCAATTCTAGATACTTTTTGATGACTCAATGAATACAGGAGAATACTTTCTAGATATGAATAGTTCAGAGTTACAGTTATGTTAATCATCTCACAAGATTTTCTTAGTAAATAATTAATATTGCATTGGATGTATAGACTTCTAGATTATAAAAACTTGAAAGATCTCAGAGATCAACTGGTTTATTCTTATTTCATAGTTGAGGAAATGAAAGTCAAGAAAGACGAAGTAACTAAAATCTTTACTTATCAATCTTTAAAAAAGAGTTATAATTAATCTGACTATATTTTGCAATGAACCGAGATTTCAAATACCCAAATCTTTCTCTCCAAAAGCAACAAAGGGCACTAATATAAGCTAAAAATCTACTAGTGTGAGAAAGCAAAAAAGATGCAATGGTTACTTGCACAAGCTAAAATTTTTTAAATTCTACAACAGTTCCTCAATAAGGTAGTTTTCTTGTAAAAAAATAATGGTCTTTCACAAGACATTATAGGGTGAAAACAATTACTTTGGGTAGAGGTAACTTTGAAGATGCAATAATTGTTACATTAAAATCATACTGGAGGAGTTCCTGTCGTGGCACACCGGAAACATCTGATTAGGAACCGTGAGGTTTCGGGTTCGATCCTGGCCTCACTCAGTGTGTTAAGGATCTGGCGTCGCCATGAGCTGTGGTATAGGCTGCAGATGTGGCTTGGATCCTGCACTGCTGTGGCTGTGGTGTAGGCCAGCAGCTGTAGCTCCGATTGGACCCCTAGCCTGGGAACCGCCATATGCTGTGGGTGTGGCCTCTAAAAAGCAAATAGATACATAAAGACGAAAGCAGAAATTAAAAAAAAAAAAGAATCACACTGGTATATATAAAAATAATCATTATGGAAAAAAATTCATATTATGAAACTGCAATTCTTCCAAAGAATGCCATGAGCCTTTGGTACCATTGTCCTGGAGTTGCGATGGCCCTTATAAACCATCTTTACTAGTGGCCTTCTAATGTTCAGAGTATCCAGTTCTTCCATTTCTTTCCTTTCTTTTCTCCGCCTGAAGAACTCCTGAATGCGGGCCACAGCAGAGCGTCTATGAGTTACATATTAAAAGAAAAAACAGAAATAAATTAAAAACATTCATAGGCCACTACAGAATGAAAATGAGCAAGATTAAAATACAGTAAAGTCTAGAAAATATTTAAACTAAACATTATTTCAATAAGGCATCCCCAACCAAAAGCATAAGAAGGCAGACACAATAGTGAGACTACATCAGACTAGTTGAGTTACTAAAACAAAATGTTTTAGTTAAGAGATCACTTAGAAACTTGGTACTGGTTGAGACAGTAAAGGAAATAGCATGCGGCACACTGGTTTTTAAAAGGCTACTTTATAAAAACAATACAGACAAAATATGCAATTTACTACAAATAAAATCTATTCAACGTTATTTGTCCTCTCCTTATTATGGAAATGCAAAGGCATAAAGAGAAACCAAAAGAAACTAAAGTTAATATATAATTGCAGTGGATAAATTTATGTTTTGTTTTGTTTTGTTTTGTTTTGTCTTTTGCCATTTGTTGGGTCGCTCCCGCGGCATATGGAGGTTCCCAGGCTAGGGGTCTAATTGGAGCTGTTGACACCAGCCTACGCCAGAGCCACAGCAACGTGGGATCCGAGCTGCGTCTGCGACCCACACCACAGTTCATGGCAATACCGGATCGTTAACCCACTGAGCAAGGGCAGGGACCGAACCCACAACCTCATGGTTCCCAGTCGGATTCGTTAACCACTGCGCCATGACAGGAACTCCTTTTTTTTTTTTTTTTTTAATTTACGTTTTAAGGTTTTGTTTAAAGACGTCTGTTCTCAGCAAAGAATAGACTAGTCAAGAAAAACAGAATATAAATGAATAAAACAAGGATCTTCAAATAGGATCTACTCCATATGAAATTCATATCAGAATAAAGATTTGGAGCTAATGAGGCAGATTGACTCTCCTAAGAACTGACTTGATCACAAAGCTGGAGAATCAAGAAAAATGGACTCTCTTTTAAAGACTGATTTAATTATTAGAAGAAACATTTCCAAATATACAATATTACTTAATAAGTTTGCTAGTTTGAACTTGGTATTTAAAACATTCTATTTTCACATATAATAGACCAAAAATCCAAAATATATGTCAGTATGAAAAATGAATACTATAACAGAAAAATAACTAAAGCACATGAATAAGGAAACTGCAGAAAAAATTGTTAATAAATATATAAAAAGATGCTCAGCCTCACTAATAATAAGATAAAAAATAAAAACAAATGGGTCTTTCTGTGTGTCTATCAGATTAAAAAGTTTCTACATCAGAGTGGCAAGAGTACAGGAAAATATGTTCTACTGGTAGAAGCTTGAAAGTGGTTTTATATATTAAAAAGTACATTCTTTTATATATTAAAACGTGTATTTACATTTTGTTATAAATGTTTCACTGAAGTAGAACACATATACAGGAAGCTATAAAATCATAACATATGTAGCTCGATGCATTTTCACAAAACAGACCCAGGTAACCAGCACCAGTATTGAGAAATAGCATAAACAGAATTCCCGAAGTCTCCCTGTGCTCCATTCCCATTATTATGTTCCCCTTATAGGGAAGCACTATTCTGACTTCTAACATCAAGGATTAATTTTGCCTGTTTGTGAATATTAATTAAATGGAATCATACAACACATATTTTGTGTCTAGCTTCTTTAACTCAACGTTAGTTTGTAAGATTCATCCATGTTGTTTAATTTAGCTGTAGTTCACACTTCCTCTTTGCTGTAGAGGACTACTTTGTATGAATATAACTATTCAACTATTGTTGGACCTTGGGTTGTATGTAGCTTTTGATTACTGCTGTAGTGTATTAGTAAACATATGTAGATATTTCCGTTGAGTATATGTCTAGGAGTAGAACTGCTAGACCATGGTATGTGTATATGGTTAGCTTATAGATTCTCCAAAACAATTTTTCAAAGTGGTTACAGCAATTGACAGACCCACTAGCAATATATTAGCATTTCAGTATAATATATTTTCAAGGAGAAATTAAATAATATCCATTAAATTTTAAAAATGTACTTGCTTTGAAACAGCAATTTTATCTTTTAAAAATGTATGCTGTAGAGAAATAAATATACATACACACACATATATATGTGCTTTGAGAAACACTGGAAGTAATCTAAATGTTTTATACATAGAAAGGATAGGTAAAATAAATTATGCTACATTCATATAGTGGAATACTTATGCCACCATTAAAAAATGATAAAAAAGATCTGGAGTTCCCCTTGTGACGCAGTGGAAACGAATCCGACTAGGAACCATGAGGTTGCGGGTTCGATCCCTGGCCTCGCTCAGTACATTAAGGATCCGGCGTGGCTGTGAGCTGTGGTGTAGGTCACAGACATGGCTCAGATCTGGCATTGCTGTGGCTGTGGCGTAGGCCAGCAGCTGTAGCTCTCATTAGACCCCTAGCCTGGGAACTTCCATATGCCACAGGAGCGGCCTTAAAAAGACAAAAAAAATAAAAGACAAGAAAGATCCATAATTAAGGACATGAAAAATGTCAGCATTATACTGTCATTATCTACAACATAGGTTAAAAAATAATTCATATGGGAAAACTTTACATACGTAGAAAGAGTCTAGAAGCAAAAAAAAAAAAAAAAAGTGGTGCAGCAGGTTAAGAATCCAGCATTGTTACTTCAGTGTCTTGGGTCACTGCTGTGGCATGGGTTCGATCCCTGACTCAGGAACTTCTACATGCCACAGGCACAGCCAAAAAAAGAAAAAAGAAAAAAGGAAAAACTACAGAAAACCAGACATTAAATTGTTAATAACACTTTCTAAAAGAATTATTTAACAGTTATGTAGTTTTACTTTTATAATAAAAGTTATTTTCTCTTTCATAAATGGTACATTACAAATTCTGTAGGCTTATTTTTAAAATGCTTAAAAAACTTTAACCTATGCTATGTATACTTTAAAAGGGGGAGGGGTCTAAAATTTTAAGTTAGATATTATTAGGAATTTCCAGACAGAAAGCTGACATGTTAAGTATATTCTGATTATCTCTTTCTGATTGGGAAATGATAAATGGGAAGTGAGAGTTCAAATTCTCTCAAAAGTAACAAAATATGATTGAACCTCTTTCTCTTTTCTAAAGTGTAAGAAAAAAGGACAATCAGTTAAAAAATGTGATAAACAAGAAACCAATAGAGAAAAAACTCTTGCTAATAAAGCTGAGTATTAGGTAGCAGAGGAAATAGAAATAATCCTGCTAATAAATCAAAGGCCTTAGGATCTGTAATTGGAAAAAGAAGAAATATGACGAATCAAGAATTAGATGGAAGTTCAAATCATTTAAAACAAGATGTGCGGCAAAATTACAGCTGATGAGTAATGACATGATAATAATTAAGAATTAGTGAGGATGGTATCAAATCATAAATGTTTATTTCACTTACAAGTTTGCTCTAGAATATAGTCTAATTTACTACTTGGTGTTTGTATAGCTTGGTCATCCTGATAAAGAAAAATTCTGAAATCTGGATCTCAAACTATGCAGTTTGTATTGTATAGTTCAGATGAGATATTAGGGCACCTACCACTATCCCACTGTAGACAAAGCTTCAAGTGCACAAATTTCAAATTAGATGATTAAAAAGTAACAGTAGATGCTATACTTTTATACATAATTGGGCAATGTCCAATTCAATAAAAATTTTTAAAGAAATGAATAAACTAAGAAGGAATACATGAAACTACTTTCCTGGAGGATATCCATAAAAAACACACAGAAAAAAAAATGCTGAAAATAATAAATTTAAATTATATTCCTTTGCAAATTTAATAAAATTAAAATGATATATACATACAAAGAACACCAATAGCAAACAAATATACATTAAAAGCCTATTGTGGGTTGGAAATCCTATAAAACTGGATTGTGATGATCACTACAACTATAAAGGTAATAAATTCATTGAGTAATCAAAAAAAAGGAATAAAATCATGAACGAGTCTTTAAAAAAAAAGCCTACAAGTTTCAAAGGTTTTTTTTTTGAGATATATTAGTTATCAGTTCTCTTATATGTATAAGCCTGCTTATGCTGATTTGGCATATGATTTTAAATTTATAAAAGACATTATAAAGCTAAATAAGCACAGAAAATTATAGAAGTGAATAAAACAGTAGTAATAAAGAGTACAGATTTCAACTCAATAGAGCAAAAAAAAAGGGAAAAAGACAAAAACAATTTTTAAAAAAGGATAAAAATCTTAATCCTAAAAAAGCTAGAAACAAGTCCAAAAATAGGCATGAAAATGATAAAGAGACTAAATTCACCAAAAGAGAAAAAAAAAGAGATTGTCCCAGACACACCTAAAGTATAAGGACAAGGACAAGTTTCAAGGAAAAGGATACAGTGTAGGGTACTGTGCAGATTCGTCAAATGAAAGACAGCAAAGCTTTACTATGTATGAGACAAAATAGACTGAGACAAAAAGCAGCATTAAAGGTAGAAAGAATTACTACGTATGTAGTAAGTTCAGTTTACTAGGAAGACAAAATTTAACACATATGTACCCAATAAAAAAACCTCACTTCATTAAAAAAGAAAATGATAGAACTATAAGGGCATTAAGACAGATACACCATTATATATAATAATATTGAAAACAATAGAATGCTGCTGTGATAATGGAGAAAAAATTGAAGGGGTTCAAATACATAATGTTATGAATGTAAAAGGTGGCTATGGAGTTCCTGTCGTGGCACAGTGGTTAACGAATTCGACTAGGAACCATGAGGTTGCGGGTTTGATCCCTGGCCTTGCTCAGTGGGTTAAGGATCCAGCGTTGCCGTGAGCTGTGGTGTAGGTCACATACTTGGCTCAGATCCCGCATTGCTGTGGCTCTGGCGTAGGCCAATGGCTACAGCTCTGATTCGACCCCTAGCCTGGGAACCTCCACATGACGCAGGAGCGGCCCCAGAAAAGGCAAAAAGCCAAAACAAACAAACAAACAAAAAGGTGGCTATAACTAAAGACAGAGCAGGAATTAAAAAGATGAAATAATATTATAAATTTGAAAATTCAGATGAATTTACAAATTGAAAAAAATCACCTAAAACTAACTAAAGAAGAGATAGTTCAAATAGTTCTATAACTGGTAAATAATTGAAATAATACTTAAAAACCATACCCCCCCAAAAAAAACACCAGTTCCAGATGGTTTGAAAAGTATGGCCTACTAAAATTTTCAAAGAAAAGATCATTCCAATCTTCTACAAACTCTGCCACAGAAAAGAAAAAGAAGAAATATTTTTCTACCCTTTCTCTGAGGCTAATGTAACTTTTTTTAAAAAGGGTCAAGAGAAGGAAATTCATTCGGAATATAGATGAAAAAATTCCTTCAAAAGAGGTCATAAAATCACTCCCTACAAATAAAAGTCCAGGACCAGATGGCTTCACAGGGAAATTCTATCAAACATATAAAGAGGAACTGGTGCCCATCCTCCTTAAACTCTTTCAAAAGGTTGAAGAAGAAGGAATACTCCCAAAGACATTCTAGGATGCCACTATCACCCTAATTCCAAAACCAGACAGAGATACCACCAAAAAAGAAAACTATCGCCCAATATCATTGATGAATATAGATGCAAAAATCCTCAACAAAATTTTAGTCAACCGAATCCAACAACATATCAAAAAAATTATACACCATGACCAGGTTGGGTTCATCCCAGGCTCACAAGGATGGTTCAACATACGCAAATCAATCAGCATCATACACATTAACAAAAAAAAAGTCAAAAATCATATGATCATCTCAAGAGACACAGAAAAAGCATTTGACAAAGTCCAACATCCATTCACGATCAAGACCCTCGCCAAACTGAGTATAGAGGGAACATTCCTGAATATAATCAAAGCCATTTAGGATAAACCCACAGCAAATATAATACTCAATGGGGAAAAACTGAAAGCCTTCTGACTCAAATCTGGAACAAGACAGGGATGCCCACTCTCACCACTGCTCTTCAACATCGTTTTGGAAGTCCTAGCCACAGCAATTAGACAAACAAAAGAAATAAAAGGCATCCATATAGGAAGAGAAGAGATCAAACTGTCACTGTATGCAGATGACATGATACTATACATAGAAAACCCTAAGGACTCAACCCCAAAACTACTTGAACTGATTAATAAATTCAGCAAAGTAGCAGGATATAAGATTAACATTCAGAAATCAGTTGCATTTCTGTATACCAGCAATGAAATATTAGAAAAGGAATACAAAAATACGATACCTTTTAAAATTGCACCTCACAAAATCAAATACCTCGGAATACACCTGGCCAAGGAGGTAAAGGACCTATATGCTGAGAACTATAAAAATTTAATCAAAGAAATCAAAGAAGATGTAAAGAAATGGAAATATATTCCATGTTCTTGGATTGGAAAAATCAATATTGTAAAAATGGCCATACTACGCAAAGCAATCTACAGATTCAATGCAATCCCTAGCAAATTACCCAGGACATTTTTCACAGAACTAGAACAAACAATCCAAACAGTTATATGGAACAACAAAAGACCCAGAATCGCCAAAGCAATCCTGAGAAACAAAAACCAAGCAGGAGGCATAACACTCCCAGACTTCAAGAAACACTACAAAGCCACAGTCATCAAAACAGTGTGGTCCTGGTATCAAAACAGACAGACCAATGGAACAGAATAGAGAACCCGGATATAAACCCTGACACCTATGGTCAATTAATCTTTGACAAGGGAGGCAAGAACATAAAATGGGAAAAAGAAAGTCTATTCAGCAAGCATTGCTGGGAAACCTGGACAGCTGCATGCAAAGCAATGAAACTAGAACACACCCTCACACCATGCACAAAAATAAACTCAAAATGGCTGAAAGACTTAAATATACGACAGGACGCCATCAAACTCCTAGAAGAAAACATAGGCAAAACACTCTCTGACATCAACATCATGAATATTTTCTCAGGTCAGTCTCCCAAAGCAATAGAAATTAGAGCAAAAATAAACCCATGGGACCTCATCAAACTGAAAAGCTTTTGCACAGCAAAGGAAATCAAAAAGAAAACAAAAAGACAACTTACCGAATGGGAGAAAATAGTTCCATCTGATGCAACGGACAAGGGCTTAATCTCTAGTACATATAAGCAACTTATACAGCTCGACAGCAAAAAAGCCAATCAATCAATGGAAAAATGGGCAAAAGACCTGAATAGACATTTCTCCAAAGAAGATATACAGATGGCCAGCAAACACATGAAAAAATGCTCAACATCGCTGATTATAAGAGAAATGCAAATCAAAACTACCATGAGATACCATCTCACACCAGTCAGAATGGCCATCATTAATAAATCCACAAATAACAAGTGCTGGAGGGGCTGTGGAGAAAAGGGAACCCTCCTGCACTGTTGGTGGGAATGTGAACTGGTACAGCCACTATGGAGAACAGTTTGGAGATACCTTAGAAATCTATACATAGAACTTCCATATGACCCCGCAATCCCACTCTTAGGCATCTATCCGGACAAAACTCTACTTAAAAGAGACACATGCACCCGCATGTTCATTGCAGCACTATTCACAATAGCCAGGACATGGAAACAACCCAAATGTCCATCGACAGATGATTGGATTAGGAAGATATGGTACATATACACAATGGAATACTACTCAGCCATAAAAAGGAACAAAATAATGCCATTTGCAGCAACATGGATGGAACTAGAGAATCTCATACTGGGTGAAATGAGCCAGAAAGACAAAGACAAATACCATATGATATCACTTATAACTGGAATCTAATATCCAGTACAAATGAACGTCTCCTCAGAAAAGAAAATTATGGACTTGGAGAAAAGACTTGTGGCTGCTGATGGGAGGGGGAGGGAGTGGGAGGGATCGGGAGCTTGGACTTAGCAGACACAACTTAGAATAGATTTACAAGGAGATCCTACTGAATAGCATTGAGAACTTTGTCTAGATACTCGTGTTGCAACAGAAGAAAGGGTGGGGGAAAAAATGTAATTGTAATGTATACCTGTAAGAATAACCTGACCCCCTTGCTGTACTGTGGGAAAATAAAAAAATTAAAAAAAAAAAACAAAAAACAACAGATGTTCACTCACTGCTGAAAAGAGACCAGCAAATAGTACATTCTGATTAAAAATGTAAGCTGCTTAAAGGGGAATTAAAAGGGATAGCTCTAGAAATACAATTTGGGGCCAGATTGTGAAGTACCTTGAATAGGAGACTAAGATGTTTTAGACTTTAATTTGGTGGGGTACACTGTAAACCAACTACAATGGAAAAAATAAAAATCATTTAAAAAAATATATATTAGCAAAAAAAATCCAATAACATATCCAGAAGATAATATGTCATGACCAAGTTGGGTTTATCTTAGGAATATAAGGATTGTTTAATCTGGATCCACATGCAAGAAGCTTGAAAGGTCCCACTTTGCAACTAACAAGTAAAAAGCTGAATGGACTGAAAAATCAACAACTCTTCTTGGATACCAGGACAAGGGAGGACACCAAGGCACCACAGGACTCTTGAATAGTTCCCCTCTTTCACACTTCACCACATTACCAAAGGCCTATTTATAGCAGCTCCTATTACCTAGTACATCATATACAGCTATAAAAAAAAAAAAATGCAAAAAACACAATCTGAATAGACAGAAAAGTGCTATCCTAAATACCAGGGATGATGGAATTCTCAGACTAGAAATTTAAAACAACTATGATTAATATACTAAGGGTCATAATGAATAGAGAGCATGGAAGAGCAGATGGGGGAAAATCCTATGAGAGAAACAAAAAGAAATGTGAGAGATCAAAAACACTGTTAAAAGAAATGAAAACTACCTTTGATGGGCTTATTAGTAGACTGGACATGGCTGAGAAAAGAATCTTTGAGCCAGAGGACATATCAACAGAATCCTTTAAAATGAAAAAGTAAAGAGCAAAGATTGAAAAAAACCCAAACAGAATAGCCAAGACTGTGTGATACCTATAGAAGGTATAACATACGCATAATAGGAATACCAAAGGGAGAAGAAAGAAAGGATAAGAAGAAATATTTGAAACAATAATGACAGAGAATTTCCCTAAGTTAAGGCCACATAGATCCTAGCAGCTCAGAGAACACCATGCAGGATAAACGCAAAAAAGAATTACACCTTGGTATATCATTTACAAAATACAAAAATCAAAGATGAAAAAAATCCTGGAAGAAGTCAAAGGAAAAAAATAAACTTACTGGAGTTCCCATCGTGGTTCAGCAGAAATGAATCTGACTAGCATCCATGAGGACACAGGTTCCATTCCTGGCCTTGCTCAGTGGGTTACGGATCCGGCAATGCCATGAGCTGTGGTGTAGGTTGCAGACATGGCTTGGACCCTGCGTTGCTGTGGCTATGGCACAGGCCAGCAGTTCCAGCTCTGATTCAACCCCTAGCCTGGGAACCTCCATATGCCACGGTGTGGCCCTAAAAAGTCAAAAAATAAATAAATTAAAAATAAATAAACTTACTTATAAAGGAATAAAGAATCTTATCCAACTTCTTAGAAACCAAGAAGCAAAAAGAGAATGGAGGAGTTCCTGCAGTGGTGCAACAGGATCGGTGGCATCTGTTTGATCCCCAGCACAGCACGGTGGGTTAAGGATGTGGCTTTGCTGCAGCTATGGCATAGGCTGCAACTGCAGCTCTGATCTAATCCCTGGTCCACGAATGCCATATGCTGCAGGGTAGCCACAGAGAGAGAAAGAGAGAGAGAATGGACTGAAATAATTAGAAGTGTTGAGAGAAAAAAAAACCACCAACCTAAAATTCTGTATACCCTGTTAAATTATCCTTCTAAAGTGAATGAGAAATGAAGTCCTTCTCAAACAAAAATTGAGGGAATTTGGTGCCAGTAGACTTGCCTTGCAAATGTTAGCAAATGTTCCTTAGAAAGAAGGAAAACAATAATAATAGCAACAATGCATTCCATTATGTATCCATATGTATAGCCATAAAAAACAAAAACAAAAATAAAAAAAACTACAATGTGGTATGGCCTCACAGCAGTCATAATGGCCATCATCAAAATGTCTACAAATAATAAGAGCTGGAGAGGGTGTGGAGAAAATGGAACCACTAAAAATGGAACTACCATATGATCCAGCAATCCCACTCCGGGAAATATGTTAGAAGGAAACCGTAATTCAAAAAGGTACATGCACCCCAATGTTTACTGCAGCACTATTTACAACAGCTAAGACATGGAAGCAATCAAAATGTCCATCAACAGAGGAATGGATAAAGAAGATGTGGTACATATACACAATGGAATATTACTGAGCCACAAAAAAGAATGAAATAATGCCATTTGCAGCAGCATGAATGGGCTTAGAGATTATCATATTAAGTAATAAAAGTCAAATATCATGATATCACTTATATGTAAATCTAAAAAAAGATACAAATGAACTTTTATACAAACTTATTAAATCTCTCATTATATTGTCCATTATTGTTCAATATTATATTGTTCAATATTATATTGTTCATTATACAAATGAACTTATTGAGAAACCGACTCAAGACTTTGAAAACAAACCTGTGGTTACCAAAAAGGAAGGATGGTGTTGGTGGGGAGGAGGGAAGGATTGGGAGCTTGGAATGGCACATGCACATTATGGTATATGGAATGGACGGTCAACAGGAACCTGCTGTATAACACAGGGAAACCTACTCAATGTTCTATGATAACCTATATGGGAGTGGATATGTGTATACATATAACTGAATCACTTTGCTGTACAGTAGAAATCAATACAACATTGTAAGTCAAGTAAATGTCAATAAAATTTTAATGTGACAATACCAAGTATTAGAGATCAATGAGATTACTAGTGATTGTACTAATTTACACTTAAACTTTGGAAAAAAATTTGAGATTATCTCATAAAATTAAACATTCCATTCCTAGATATGTATCCAAGAAAAACCCAGGAAGACGTTTCAGAACACTCAAAGCAACCGTGTTAGCAACAGCTAAAACTGGTGTAAAAAATTAAAAAACAGAAACCTCAATAGAGTTGGAAGACAAAGAGGGGGAGCTTTCTTTCCCCGTGACAGTAACAGCCCAATAGAAGAGGAAAGACTTCTCTTCTTTCCTGGCAAGAGCTCAGGCAATAAAAAGCCATGGACTCTGTTTACTTCCAACTTCCTTTTCCTCTCTAGAAGGAGTTTTTCCCTTGCCCACACTTGGCACCTGGCTCACCATGTTGGCAGATCCTAAAGTGCAATTCTTTGCTGATCCCAAATAAACCCATTTTTGCTGAAGAAATATCTGGCAGTCTGTCTGCTTTGCTTTAGGTCAGCATTTTGATGGCTCCAATGGGGTAACTCTGGGTGAGCAAACAGGTGCAGTATCCCCAGTTGATCACTGTCACCACTGCTTTTCTCACTAACACTAGAGTTTGAAGTTATGTCCTCTTGATCTAGCTCATGCCCTCTTTATGCTTGAAGCTCTTTAGGCTTTATTCGGGATCTATTTAAAGATTTATCTTACTGGTTAAGGCCTTGTTCTCCATGTACTCCTTTGGTGTCCATTTTGGATTTTGCAATCAGACTGTTTTCACTGAAACTAGTTAGCCTTCAGCCTAGTCCCTTCAAAACAGGGGACACTTCTCCTGAACCTGGCTAGCCTTAGACCCACTCCTTCAGAAACAGGGGTTGTTTCTGGAAACCATGCTGGGTTTTTTGTTTGTTTGTTTGTTTTAACCTTTGGCCTATTTTTTTGGAAGGGCTGTTCTCTAGAGACTGGCTAAAAAAAGTCTTTGTCCTTGCTCCTCCAGGACAAAGCTGCTGCCTTTGAATTGACTGGAACTGGCCGGTCAGTTGTTTGAATTGAGCTGTTTTGCTGTTAAACTGTCTGAAAAAATGTTTTCTCTAGATGAAAAACCTCTTAAAAATGGGATCCTGGAGTTCCTGTTGTGGCGCAGTGGTTAACGAATCCGACTAGGAACCATGAGGTTGCGGGTTCGGTCCCTGCCCTTGCTCAGTGGGTTAACGATCCGGCGTTGCCGTGAGCTGTGGTGTAGGTTGCAGACGCGGCTTGGATCCTGCGTTGCTGTGGCTCTGGTGTAGGCCGGTGGCTACAGCTCCGATTCAACCCCTAGCCTGGGAACCTCCATATGCCGCGGGAGCGGCCCAAGAAATAGCTAAAAAAAAAAAAAAAAAAAAAAAAAGGGATCCTAATTATCTAAGTATTAGGGAAGCTCCTCTTATGGGGACTGTGGCTAATTTTTATGTTTAAAAAACAGGTCCATTCTTATGAGCATTTCTAACTAACTGGATTGACCTGACCAAAGGCAATTTAAAATATCAACAGCCATTAAGGGGAACTTTTAAAATCCCCAAACTTAATTTTCTTAAAACCAAACTGGACTATAGCAGTTCAGAGTATTCCAGAATAGAGTAGATGGCTTATTTTGTTATTTTGAGGCTCCCTGACTTTACAGGAGTCCAAAATTGTCTCTCTGCAAAACAGGATTTCAAGACAAAGGATTACAGAAAGATAAAATGGCTCCCAAAGACCCAGGCTCTTCTTCCTTGGCTTCTTTGTCTCAGGCTCTGCCTTCAGCACCATTCTGCCTTTCTCCCTAGGCTCCCTGAATCCATACTGCCTCTGGTGCCATCTTCCTCCTTCCTTCTATGCCACCTATGCCTTCACCATACCTTCAAATGCCTATACTAATTTTCTTGCCAAATCTTCTCTTTTCTCTGAAATTCTCCCCATTCCCTTTTCCTCTGAACTTTACAGAAGCTGTTCTTTTCAAATGAAGTCTTCTGGGGATTTCGCATGGTGCAACGAGACTGGCAGCATCTCTAGAGTGCTGGGATGTAGGTTTGATCCCTGGCTCAGCTCAGTGGATTGAGGATCCAGGGTTTCTGCAGCTGCACCATGGATCATAGCTATGGCTGGGATCTGATCCCTGGCCTAGGAACTCCATATGCCATGGGGCAGCTAAAAAAGAAAAAAAAAAAGTTAAGTCTCCCAAAGATCCAGAGGCTAGAATTCTTTATACTCCCTGGACTAAAACTGAATGGCGAGCCACAGTCAGATTTCCCCAAAGTATCTAAAGATCTTCAAAGATTGTTGAGGAACTTAATATAGGTATTCAAACTTACCAACCTGGTTTCTAGGACCTATATAAGCTAGTTCATATGCTTGTTAGTGAAGGCCAGGTCCAGCAATGGATGAAAACTGTTGAGACCATATGAACTCATCATATGATCAGGCTCAGGCAATCACTAATTAACTTCATTAAGCAATTCCTAGGTGATAATGGCAAATACTGTGCTGGACATGCTACTGCAATTCCTTTTGATGTTGTTGAGTAGCATCTTTTCCTCTGGCTACTTTGACCCAAGAGACGGAATGATACACTCAAAGAGGATTATACCTTAGCCAAGGATAAAACTATGAACATTATACTAATAGTAGACATGCTTTTGGAGTAGCTCAAGATTTTGCAATGTTGTGGAAGCAGTGCGGCTTCCTTACTTCTAGTGGACATACAATTTAAAATGGCCCATATGGGGAGTTCTTTGGTGGTCTAGTAGTTGGGACTCAGTGCTTTCCACCATCGTGGCCTGAGTTCAATCCCCAGTCTGGGAACTGAGATCCCACATCAAGCTGCTGCATGTGGCAGCCAATAAATAAAGAACAGAAAATGGCCCCTATGTTCAGAAATTACTGAATGCAACACTTTTATGTGCCACTTTCAGCTATTATTAAGATTATGGTGCATTCCAAACTTGACTCTCTGGAGGCAAATAGAAATCACCCGGCCAGTATTTCTGAAAGGAATGCTACCCTTAAAGGACCCAAGAGCAGCCAAACCATTGTCATAGTCCAAAGGGATATTTCCTTAAATGATAACTTAAAAAACTGGCTAGAGGGTCCAAACAATCGATCTCAGAAAAGGAAAAACAAGACTGAAAATTCAACAACTGTTGGTGTGGTAAAAAGAAAAAGCTCTGGTTTAGACCAAATAACAATCCAGTTTTACCAAGGACTCAAAAATTCCCACTCACCACTGTACCTGCTTAAAACCATTGCTCCACTGCCAAAATGATAAACTTCATTAATCAATACTGATGGGGAAACATTAATAAGGCTGCAAAAAGTACCTACTTCACTTGCCCCACCTGTCCAAAGTATAACCCAGCTCCTGAATTAATTATTCAACTAATTATTATTATTAAATATTAATATATAAGATATTAGTACATATATTATTATTTGACTAATGCCATTAGTTGACTCCACTAATGGCATTATTAAAATTCAGTTGGGAGTTCCTGCTGTGGTGCAGCAGCAGGTTAAGGATCCAGTGTTGTTTCTGGGGTAGCATGGGTTTGATCCCCAGCCCAGTGCAGTGGGTTAGGGATCGGGTGTTGCTGCAGCTGTGGCAAAGGTCACAGCTGTGGCTTGGATTTGATGCCTGGCCCAGGAACTTCCAGATGCCATGGGTGCAGCCATTAAAAAAAAAAAAAAAAGATTCAATTGGCAAAGGCCTCCAAATACAGTGGCCAAAAGCACGGCTACTTAAATCTCAGGTCTGCCCCTTTTAAAATTCATAAGCTATTTATCCTTTGGGATAGTCACAAGATGTCCAACACTTGTCTCCTGCTTTTTTTTGACCTACATCTGATAAAAAGGGAGATACTCTAGTATTGCAAAAGCCTAACTGCTTCTATCAAAGATAAAGTTCTAGTAGAGCAATCTTCTCACCCTTGCCCTCAAGAGACAAAAACCTTAAGTATCACACTGCACAAGTTGGAAATTTTGTCTATTAAAAGAAAACTTCCAGCAGTTCCATTGTGGCAAGGTGGGTTAAGGATTCAGCACTGTCACTGCAGCGGCTTGGACCACTGATGTGGCATAGGCTTGATCCCTGGTCCAGGAACGTCCACATGCCACAGGTGCAGCCCAAAACAAACACTTTCAGAAGAACTCTTATCCACCTTGCGGAAAAGGCCCCTATCAAGTACTGCTAATCAACCCTTGTGCTGTCAAATTCCAAGGAATAGACTTTCAGATTCATCTGACACACCTAAGGAAAGCACTAAACCCTCACTGGACCTGCACATAATCTGGTGACCTGAAACAAAAGATTTCCTGGCACTGAAGCACATCGGATGAGACAGCTTCCCAAGACATCCAGAACAAGCCTGTTGGAAGTTTGTTACCAAATCGCTGATGATGACATAATGCTTCAGATATCTCCAAAATCGATGATCTTGATAACGTATGGACTTTAGATAAAAAGTACCTGAGACTCTTCCCTCCTAGTGACTCAGATGTGACCTTAATGGATTTCTTCTTATTATTTTTGGCATGGGGATGTGGGATCTGTTCTCAACTAGGGACTGAACCTGGACCCCAGAGGTTAAAGTACCAATCCCTAAACACCAGACCACCAGGGAATTCCCAAAAGGGACCTTAACAGGTTTCTAATCTGTGCGCTTTCCCCTGATGTGAGATGCTACATCCAGGAAAGGACCTTCCTGACACTCAAGGACTAAAAGCTAAAACTAGAAAAACCTGGACTCTTGATCATGCTTTCAGAGAAAGACCTTGATCAAAAGGAGGAAATGTAAAAAATTAATACACAGAAACCTATATTAAATACAGCTGGAGACCAGGATGGGGAGATCTCATGTCCTGTGAGCCCAACAGGAAGAAGAAAGACTCCTCTCCTTTCTAACAAAGACTCAGCCAATGAAAAGCCAAACTCTTCGTTTACCACAGCCCTCCCACCTTCCTTTTCCTAAGAAAGCATTATCCTTCCCTCTCTTGGGGTGGGGGTTGGGGAGCCACCCGCATGTGGCTCCTTGTGGTTGCAGACTCCAAACTGCAACTTTCTGACTGATCCAAAATAAACTCATCTTTGCTGAAGAAAGACCAAGCAGTCTATTTGTTACAGGTCAACACTGGAAACAACCTAAACACCCATTAATAGGAAAAAGGATAAATTATGGTATAGTCAGTCATACAATAAGTTATAATACAGCAGTAAAAGTGACTGAGCAATAGCTGTACGTAACAACATGGATCAATCTTAGTAACGTAATGTTGACTGGAAAAAAAAGATAGCAAGCCCAAGTTCCATTTACAGCAGGACATCCTTTTTTAAATAAAACTCAAAAGTAGGTAAAACAAATTAAGTAACACATTGTTTTGGCCTTTATGTTTATATGATAATTCTTCATTTTTTTTTTTTTAAGCAAGGCATTATACATATAACATTCAAGAAAGTGGTTACTGCTGGTATAGTGGGCAGGGGGACAGAATAGGGAGAAGTATAGGTAGATCTAAAGTACTAGTAATTTTCTAGTTCTTGGGTTGGATGATAGGTTCATGGGCATTTATTACATTATTAACTATATGAATAAAGAAAATGAGCCACATGTCAATCAACAATGATAGTGTCAGAAGCCAAAGATTATAAAAACATAATTCTCCCTTTCCTTAGATTAGGTTAGGAGCCCTTAATAATCCCATTGCTAATGCACCGTTCTATCACTGCAATTACTGTGTTGTAATTATTTATGCATGTCTGTGTATGCCACTGAGCCGACAGCTCAGAGAGGATGTGTTTTCATTATCCTTCTATCACCAGCATCCACAAGGGTCTGGTTCATATAGTTTACTAAATTAATTCATTAATAAATACGAAACTGATTCATCCAAGAATTTCAAAGAAAAACATCAAAGTATTAGCCGTTATTCTATTTCAAAGACAGTATTTAAAAGATGGGGAAAAAAAGTCTTTATATTTTAACACTTCATATTCTAGAAAACTGTTTCTAAAATGGTCAGCACAATTTCTTAAGATGACTCTAAGCTTAAATTTGCAAGTTATACCAATCAGAAATAATCCATATGTGTTAATTTTAAAAAATACTAAACTGGCACATTTAGTAGCTAAAAAGCTAGGCTAAAACATAAAGAGACATTCTTAAACAGCACTAAAAATATAAAAGTGAATTAATTTGCCTATTGTTTTCAACGGGAAAATCCTTCTATAAAACACCTTTACATAAAGGTAGAGTGGTACATATTAATCAGTACTATTGATCTTATTGAGACAGCTTGTAGAAGAACAAAATCTTAGGGGAGAGAAACATGGTTTAATCAGAGATTAGGAGAGAACTGATTTATTCAACCTGGAATTAAATGACTTTTTAAAAGAGTAATTCAGTAGCCAAAAGAGGTTAATATAAAAGGATACCATCCTAAGGACAGAACATGAGGACATGACTAGAACTACAGCATGTGAATTCTGAATTAAACTGAACAAAGATGTGTGAAATGCAGGTATGAAATACT
Source organism: Sus scrofa (assembly GCF_054392235.1). Taxonomy (NCBI): domain Eukaryota; kingdom Metazoa; phylum Chordata; class Mammalia; order Artiodactyla; family Suidae; genus Sus; species Sus scrofa. The sequence goes on from NC_139386.1 coordinate 87,295,394, forward strand.
GAAAGAAAGCCTAAGAGTCTCCTAGTCTAATGAAATTGATAGTCACAATCTGGAATATAAATTGTAATAACCTAAAAGAGCATTTTCTAAATTGTGGGATTTTTCATTAGGTGTTTCACAAAATATGTTTGTGTTCAAACAAATGTGGAAAACAAAAAGATTTCCTTGTTGCAAGTTTTCTCAGAGGCTTTATTTTACTAATGTTGTTTATAAATTTGAAAAAGAAGAATAGACAATGTACTATTTCCCAAACTCTGTGACATCACTATAGGGTATCAGAACACCTGTGGCAAGAGTAACCTCCACTTTGCTAATTTCAAAATTAAATTCTTCCACCTTAAAATAAACTGAGTTTGCATTTATTTTACAAAATTTGAGACTGACTTTAGGTTTTTATAAACACAGGAATGCTAGTCTCAATTCCCACATCCTCCCTTGACCTCTGCAATAGGAGAATTTCTGTAATAAATATTACATTTCTATGCTCTATTTTCAGAGCAGTTATAAAACTTTGGTACAAGAACCAAAGTTGCTATGGTATGTGTCAAAGAAAAGATAGTAAAACCAAAGAATAAGTTAAATTCTATTTATTTATGCCTCACTGGGCATGCTCATTTAACTCTGAATACCAGTACACCAAGTTCAAAAATCATAAGTTCTTTTAATTTATATTATACATACTTTTTTTCTCATATTAACTTAGTGGGTTTTTTTGGAAGAAAACCTCACTGATTTGAACCTCTCAATTTAGAATTTGTGATTATCCAGAGTTAAGCTCAAATTTACCATCAAATTATCAATAGAAAGAAGTTTGCTTGGGAGTTTCCATTGCAGTTCAGTGAGTTAAGAACCCAGCATAGTGTCCATGAGGATGCGGGTTCAATCCCTGGCCTCGCACAATGGGTTAAGGATCCAGTGTTGCCACAAGCTGAGGCACAGGTTGCAGATAAGGCTTGCATTCTGCATTGCCGTGGCTGTGGCCCATTTCAGCCCCTAGCCCAGGAACTTCAACATGCTGCAGGTGTGGCCTTAAATAAAATAAATAAATAAATAAAAGTTTGCTGTCTACCAGACAGCTGTAAAAAGGAAAATACAGCTGTAAAAAGGGAAAAAAAAAAAAAAAAGTCTGCTATCCAAACAAACCTGTGAATAATAATTTAGAAAAGATATGTTTTCTTAAAAAATAATACTTTTAAGTGCCCTAAAGCACTTATTTATAGTAAAAGCTATGTTGGTATTAACAAGTCACCTATTGTTAACAACAAGAAAGGTCTCTGGGTTGGAATTTCAGTCATTTCAACACATACTTTGGAGGTCCCTTGTGACAAAAGTGATTAAGGATTCAGCATTGTCACTGTAGTAGCTTTGGTTATGGCAGTAGCATGGGTTTGAGCTCTGGCCCAGGAACTTCCACATACCATGGGTGTGCCCCACCCTCCCAACCCAAACCACGTGTCTTTACAAGTATCTGAAATAGGTGAGTGTCTCGTTTCCACTCCTTCTGCGTATGTGCGGGGAGGTGGAGGGGGGAAGGAGGGTTGCTGAATTCTTTGCCTCAAAATGCATCAGTATGGAGATAAAGGACAGCAGGCCTAGGGCTCTATCTTTAGAAGGGGCTGTTTCCAAGGCTGGTCCTTGGCTGGTGTCTGGGAACTTGACTTTTGGAATGTTGCCTCCATTTTTCTGCCTGTGTGGGACCCTGAACCCTTCTGTACCTGCTTGCCTAGGTAGTCTGTACAAATAATGTGATTTCTGGAGAACATAGGGTCTGGAATTTAGGTAGCTGTGGTTGGGTGCAGAGCGTGCCTATGTGGCCAGCCCCCAGGAAAACTGCAGGCTTCTCTGGGCTGATAAACTATACAAATGTTACCACATTTTATTGCTGGAAGAAGATGCACATTGTATGGCCCATCTTGAGAGAAAGAGTGTTGGAAGCTTATGCTTGGATCTTCTAGGCTCTGTCTGATGTTTCTTTTTTCCCTGTCATAATAAACTATAGCCATGATTACAAGTGACTATTAGTTCTGTCTTTCTAGCAAGTCATCAAATGTGTAGGAAGGTTGTCAGACCCCCTAAAAATTCATAGCTTCTCGTTTCATTTCAAGTTTTAAGAAGCAGACTAAAACAATAAGCCAGCTACTCATCTAAAGAAATATGAATAAAAACTTAGCTAGAGTTTTAGATAAAAAAGGTACCTTTTCTTGGGCCAACTTTTATTTATATATCCATGTATTATGCTGGCCTTAAAGGTGCTTACATGTTACACAGGAAAACATATACATAGATATATGCAATGAAGTGTTACAGACAGCATAACAGATATATTTATAAAGGCACAGAGAAGAATTGTTCAGCCCTACTTGGGATTATGCAATGTACAGGCCAGGACAAGTTTCCAAAGAGAGCAGCTTAAGGTGAATGTTGTTCAAAGATGAGGTGGCCAAAATGATGGTGACAGGAGGTCATTTCAGTTAGAAGGCACAAAGTAAGTAAAGATATGGAGGCCTAAGGTGTATTTAGAGACACTCCAGATGTAGAGCATAGGAGCAATTCTTGGCAAAAGCCGTAAGCACAGGATGCCCTCCATTTCCATTTAGAGCAACATGGTACTTTTAAGTTGCAATCTTTACTGACAAAACAGAAATTGGCCTTGAATGCTTAGGCTACAAGGTGTTAATCAGAAAATTAAAAAGTCTTGAAAGAAATTCCATTCTACTGTTACTTATCTAGAAAGTGATAGCTAGCAACAGACTATTTTTATAAAAAGTTGCTTCAAATACACCTTAATGTTAAAATAACAGCACAAAAACAAAAATAATTTTGAGATTTTATATATAGGAACCCTCGTGAGAATGGGAGTTGATCAGGGATTTTTATACATCTACAATATTTTTTGGCTTCTTTCACCATTTCTGTACTCCCCATCCGGAACTTTACCAATTACACTTCTATTTGTTGCTATATGTTTTATATTCCACTTTGTTTTAGAAACAAATGATAACAAATGACATGTGCCACTAGAAGTATGTACAGGTTGATTTTGTCAGCAAACCAGGTTTAGGGTAAATGAATAATAGAACCGAAGTTCACTTTAAAGTTATATTTAAATTTTACCCCATTGTTAATCTTCAAATTATAGAATTGTCTGAGAATTATGTATCACTTAATATTTAGAGTGTGATATTCTTAAGTTACTAAGCTATTTATGAGAAAACTGCTTTATTTAAAGAAAATCAACTCTTAAACCCATGCACAAAATTAGATTCAAGTCCATTTTTTGTTACTGATCTCAAGGAGAGTGAGTATATTTGATGATACCAGAAAGTTGCTAATTATTACCCCCAATTCTTCAACAAAATATTCAGAGCAAGTAATTAATATTTAAAATATATCATTTCAGATTACAGTTACTTTATCATATGACACACTTGTAGTGAACATCAATTATATCTGCACACAGGAAATTTCTTTTCATTCTATTCCCATGCAGTGCATGCAGCTAAATACAGTTTGTGAAAAGCAACCAGCTTTACAATGCTTAGCACTTAGAGTTCAGTAAGTTCAAAGACGTAAAACTGTTAATAGGAAAGGTGGTTAGCTGTGGAAAAAGAGGACCTGGCAAAAAATTCATCATAAGGAAAAAGTAAAATAATGAAGGAACATACTGAATTACCTCATTATTCTATCACCTATTGTTGTTCCTCTGATATTAAATCTATTGAAGGGAACACAATAACTAAAGTCACTCACAAAGACTTCAAAGAATCAAATATTTAAAGCATTAAGGCCACTACTGTTATCATTAATCATCTAAATCTAAAAAACTTTTGTTTCTCTTTGTGATTTATGGTATTATGTGAGAATATGTCATTCAACTAAATGTGTATGAGGCAATTAAAGAAACAGAAACACCCACTGAAGACAGATTAGAAGGAAGACATTGCACTCAACCCCTTTAATCTTTTAAGTAGACTAGAACCTGACCCTGTTAGAAACTATACGGAACTGCACAGATTCCTATTATCAATACCATCCACTAGAACACCTACATTAGCTCCCCAGGGCTGAGCTGCTCTTTGGGAACTAAATAATTAAGACCTGAGCTGACTCATTTGTCCTAACCATAAGACTATATAATGAGCAAGCAAAGAATAACAGCTTTCAACTCCCTAGGAGTTCAATTCTTTCTCTATGATTACTCTTTTTCTCTGCAATCTTAATAAAGAATAAACTTGAATCATTAGAAATATTGTAAAAGCAATTATAATGATGACTAAATAGATAGTAGCAAATTTATAGTATACAAAGAATTTTGACTTTAAAAATGAAGGCCATATCCACAGAATCCAGAGTAGGTAAATGGAACCAAATTTCTATGCAACTAAGAAAAGCTTTTAGGAAGTTCCCATTGTGGCTCAGCGGTTAATGAAACCAACTAGTATCTATGAAAATTCGTATTCTCGATTCTTGGTCTTGCTCAGTGGGTTAAGGATCTGGCGTTGCCTTGAGCTGTGGTGTAGGTTGCAGATGTGGCTTAAATCCCGCGTTGCTGTGGCTGTGGCTTAGGCCGGCAGCTACAACTCCAACTTGACCCTTAGCCCGGGAACCTCCATGTGCTGCAGGTAAGGCCCTAAAAAGACACCCTACCCCCCCCAAAAAAAAACCAAGAAATGCTTTTTAAAATAGAGTAACAAGCAATACAGAGTTAATATCTTTAATCTTTAAAGAAACAATCTTTAGAGCATCTTAATTGAGTCTATAACTAAAAATCATTCAAAACTATGTGATAACTTATTTTGGAAGCTTACTTAGATATAAGTCTTTTTTTCCAGAGAGCAAAAAACTTGGATTTGGCAAGAGAAAGATACATCAGCCAAGCCATCATACCATGGATTTGGCGCTGTGAAAACAGTTTACATGAAGATCATCTAAATAAAAAAATATGATCACTTTTCTCTCAAGGGCCACTGTTTATGTTTCTAAGTCTAATATATAAAATCACTAAGGGAGAGTGTTCCCTGGTAGCTTGGCAGGTAAGGACTCAGCATTGTCACTGCTGTTGTTTGGATTACTGCTGTGGCTCAGGTTCGATCCCAGGCCCAGGAACTTCCAGATGCTGTGGGCATTGCCAAAAAAAAAAAAAAAATCACTAAGGGATAGATGTACTACTTTTATTTTTGTTTTTAATACCACATTAGAAAGTATATATTTGACTAATTATCTCTTTCTTCAATTTAGTTTCCATTTAATATTCTGTGCTCCTGCTATAGACAAAGTTAAAGGGGACCAAATATGTGGTGATTTACTGATTTCATTGTTTTAAACTCTGGTTATCTGTCAGTAGAGGCACTTTACCATACACTATAGCTTGGTTTCTTGCTCTAAGACCAATTTGCTATAAAACAGGGATCACCAAACTACAGTTCTTGGGCAAAATCTGGCCAGCTGCCTGTTTTTATAATGGCCCATAGGCAAAGAACAATTTTTGTTTGTAAATGGTTATATTTTAAATGATTATATAAATGCCTATAAAATACCCTTCATTTTGCCTCTTTGGCCAGCAAAGCCTAAAATATTCACTATCTGGCTTTTTAGGGAAAAAGTCTGCTGACCTCTGCTACAGAGTCCCAGTTATATTTATACCAAGACAAGCTATAGTTAATGAGAAGAGCATTCTATTTTGAAACATCTATGTTTATTTTCTAAGACATTTCCTTCTCATGCTTGATCTCAGCCCAGAAGTGAAAACCTGGGTCATATTTATTTACTCAAATTATAAGGATGCAAATCTATTAAAAAGTCATAGGAGTCCCCATCATGGCTCAGCAGTAATGAACACGACTAGTCTTTATGAGGATGAGGGTTTGATCCCTGGCCTCGCTCAGTGGATTAAGGATCTGGCATTGCTGTGAGCTATGGTAGGCTGCAGACATGGCTCGGACCATGCATTACTGTGGCTGTGACATAGGCCTGTAGCTATACCTCTGATTCAACCCCTAGCCTGGGAACTCCCTTATACTATGGGTGTGGCCAAAAAAAAAGACAAAAAATAAAAAAGTAAATAAAAAGTCATAACTTTGCATTACAAAGAACTGTTTTGATATTTTTACTAAATCTGTGTCAAAAATGGCTTAGCCATAAACTTTTTAGGTTTCATTAATAAAAATTAAATGTGGGGCAAAAAAGTTATGAGATCCACTGTATAATTCCTTATACAATTAAAGTACAGATCTAAGTACAGACTTTTACTGTCTTAATTTTGGGACCATTCCTCTGACATATCAAACTAATCTAGGTTTCTAAAATGGTGTCAAGGGCAAGGGGTGGGGGAGCTTTAAGATATGCATCCTTTTAGTTGGGCATTTCATCCAAGTGTGAAATGTATCCTTAGATTCTAAGAACCAAATGGTATGATTTTTTTTATAACAGAGCTTTGGAATTCTTTGTCCCTTTGGAAATAGAAATTCTCAAAAACCATATGCCTACTTACAAGCTGGTAGATGATTCTTTTCAGGTTCTTAAGAAGCAAAATTTCTTAAAACTTTCTCTTTAGATTAAAAGTCAACATACCTATTCCTCCAAAACTTAGAAGATAAATGGGCAGTTATCTCAAGTAAGAAGAGTCTTTAGAAAGGTACAGAAAAGTATACTTTGCATAGATAGTTCATGATTTAATGAATATGGTGCTAAGGAAGTTAGAACTATCAAAATTACTTAACAAAAATCAGAAGGAAGATTTTCCATTATTTATAATTTTTTGGTAAATAGCTAGGAAAAAATAATGCAAATTTAAAAGGAAAACTTGATATAATTGTGAAGTAGTCTATAATCACTTTAGCATTACCTCAATATGTATAATTTGGTGTGTGTATGTATATATATAAAATATTATATTTAATTTCACATATTTACTGTATGTGTATTTGTCCTCTCTTCTTCAATAAATTAGTTTTCTCAAAGGAAGGAATTATATTATTCTTCCGTTACTCTTAAGTTTACTACTATGTCCCACAGAATGAAACACAACAGTATACAGAATGAACTAAACTGAGTATAAAGAAGACTGAATAATATTTAGTTAAAAAAAAAAAAGCAGGGAAGCAAATGCAGACTCAGAGGTGGCTTCAAATCTGGCTCTAACCATGAGCACATGAATTTGAGTCCATGTGAGAAATAGGGTCACTTCCAGGCTGCGGCCCCTGATTATCCCACCTCCAAAAGATTCTGCTAGTTTAGTTCAGCACTGGGTTTCTTGGGTCATTAAGGCTATCAGAGGCCACTTTTGTGGCAGATCCAAACCTCAGGAACCCTTAAAACATATAAATCATCTAAGTATTATGAAAATGATAATGCTTAATCAAAAGATCCTCTAGTTTCTAGTAAGACAGCCAAAATAAAAACAATATGCTGCAAGATGTTCTGGATTCTCTAGGACCCGCCCTCTCCCAAAATCCTCCTTTCTCATTCATGTTTTACTACTGTGTGTAAAAAAAAAAAATCTGGGAGTTCCCGTCGTGGCGCAGAGGTTAACGAATCCGACTAGGAACCATGAGGTTGCGGGTTCGGTCCCTGCCCTTGCTCAGTGGGTTAACGATCCGGCGTTGCCGTGAGCTGTGGTGTAGGTTGCAGACACGGCTCGGATCCCGAGTTGCTGTGGCTCTGACGTAGGCCGGTGGCTACAGCTCCAATTCAACCCCTAGCCTGGGAACCTCCATATGCCGCCCAAGAAATAGCAAAAAGACAAAAAAAAAATAAAAAAATAAAAAAATCTCCTTTGGTCTAGAAAATAAAAAACCCCTCCTAAGCACCTCAGTTTCCTCAGTTGTAAAGCAGACTAGGTGTAAGTGTTAAATAATTGGCCTGACTAGAAGCGGTAAATAATTATGATTTTTTTACAAGTGTCTATATTATTTTCTAGATATATACGATTTCTTACTTAAGCAAACAGATCTGGTAAGTGACATGATGCTTTTTACTAGAAAGTGGATACTTAAATTATATTTTCACTTATGACCTTAGTATGGTTTTTAGCTATGTGAAGTACAGAAAAAAACAGGGACATATGTTTGCTTATATACTTAGAAAGCCATAAATGTACAAGCTTAAAATAATTATAGATGTTAGCTCTCTACCCTTGGTTTTAGAAACCATCAATTTGATTTTCAAATTGTGCCAATCTTATCTGCATATATCAAGTGGTGATAATACTCTAAAGGACTCACTCTGGATATAGAAAAAAATGACATTATGTTTTACTTATCCAAAATACATACTAAGAATATTGAAGCCAATGTGTGGCAGGTAAAGAGAAGATGTTTAATTAATCTCTAAATACAAAGATAGGCAAAGATTACTTCCTCTACATTTGAAAACAGAGTCACTGCAAAGTAAACACCTTGACCAAATATGACTAAAGGAATGTACGTAATTTTTTTTTTTTTGGCCATCCCATGGCATATGGAGTTCCCACGCTAGGTATCAAATCTAAGCCACAGTTGTGATCTAAGCTGCAGCTGCAGCAACATCAGGTCCTTAACCCACTGTGCCGGGCCAAGGATTGAACCTTTGTCCCAGTACTCCCAAAATGTACCTGATCCTGTTATGCCACGGTAGGAACTCTTACCTTTTCATAGTTAAGAAAAAACAATTTCACTGAACTACTACCTATAGTTCAGGAATTCTGCTTGTCCTCTGTTAGTCTTTATCCCTAGAGCTATTCTTACTGTAACTTCTTTTTAAGTCTAAGTAGCTACAGAGAATATCTTGGTTGCTTAATAAAGCTATCATTTATTCAGTGCTTTCAATTTGGACAGGTCTTGATTGGGATTTTTTTCCTAAATTCTGACAATAATTCTAGATAATCATAACCTGAGTTTTACACATAAGGGAACTGAACCTTAAAGAGATATTAAGTAATGTGAATGACTAAATAGCTGGTAAAGGGTAAAACCAGAATCCAAGTCATTATGACCGTGATTATTACATAATCTTGCCATTCTTTAATGGTAAATTAATCTTTTCCTTCTTTTTTTCACTTGACAGAAATATCAGAATATTTCATAAACAGCCAGTTTATTGAGCATAAAAGTAAGTGAGGGATTTCCTATTGTGGCTCAGTGGTAACAACCCGACTAGTATCCATGAGGTTGTGGGTTTGATCCCTGTCCTCACTCAGTGGGTTAAGGATCTGGCATTGCCCTGAGCTGTGGTGTATAACACAGACGTGGCTAGGATCTCGAGTTGCTGACGCTGTGGCATAGGTCAGCAGCTGCAGCTCAGATTTGACCCCTAGCCTGGGAACTTCTGTATACCATGGGTGTGTCTCTAAAAAGCACGAAAAGAAAGAAAGGAAGGAAGGAAGGAGTGAAATGGTTCTTCATACCTGTGTAAACATTTTAAAGATAAAATCTGATTCTTTGGAAGAGGACATAACAAAATGAGATACGATGGCACTAGACACAAATTGTAGAAATAGTTTTAGAAAAGTATGGAATGCACTATACTTTAAAAGATTTACTTTACTTAAAAAATTAAATATATCCTTATGAATATACAAAATGAAAAATGGAAAAAGTATATGAATATGTTAGCAATTTAATTTTATTATAGTTATAATATTTGTTATTTGCTGTGATTTTTCATTTTTGAAACTAAGTTGTTCAGTTTAGTAGAAATCACAGAAAAACATGTCAAAGAGAGAACTACTACTAACACCACCTGAATCCAGCGTCACAAGAAAAGCACAAAAATTGAACACTGAAAAAAAAAAAAAAACACTCAAAACTGGTAAAGGCCAGGGTGTCTACAGGACAATCTGACAACTAAATATAACCCTAACTTTATAAATAACCTGTTGGTCATTCTTAACATTCCTTCTTCTTGATCTATAAATTGAGGAACAAGCCTTAGAGCTGAAGATACAGAACAAGGAGACTTTTTGTTCTCCTCTTAAAGCACAGTTTTCTCAAAGAATGTAATATGTGGAACCATTTACAGTTTAGAAAATTCTGTGAGTTTATACAACTGAAAACACCCTTAGAGGAAGTAAGGGTCAAAAACAGACTCCTTTAATGTGACCAGAAACAAAACCCTGTGAATTATATATATATATATATATATTATTTTTTTTTTTTGTCTTTTGTCTTTTTTGTTGTTGTTGTTGTTATTGTTGCTATTTTTTGGGCCGCTCCCGCGGCATATGGAGGTTCCCAGGCTAGGGGTCCAATCGGAGCTGTAGCCACCAGCCTACGCCAGAGCCACAGCAACGCGGGATCCGAGCCGCATCTGCAACCTACACCACAGCTCACGGCAACGCCGGATCGTTAACCCACTGAGCAAGGGCAGGGACCGAACCCGCAACCTCATGGTTCCTAGTCGGATTCATTAACCACTGCGCCACGACGGGAACTCCTGAATTATATTTTTTATAGTTCATGTTGATTAAAAATTTACCAACCTATCACCAGGTGCTGCTCGATACCTTGCCCCTGGGATCAGGACTGGGTCATCGTCACTGTCATCTGTGTCCTGGAGAGCAGAGTCTCTGGCCAATGTTTCCTCCTGAGCTGAAGGTCCAACGGCTTCGGTTTGTGCCTGAGGTTCAGGATGGCTGGTAGCACTTTCGGTGCTAGTTTGATCTGAAGTTCCTGGTTCCTTGTCTTGTTCAGACAAAGTGGATTCTTCTGGAACCCCACAAGGGCCATCAAGATTGAAGTCATTCCTTTCTTCTGAGCTAGAACCCAATGTCTCAGAAGTAAGTTTATCTGATTGTGCTGTTGGAAAACAAAGTAACAATTAGTTACTTCGGCAACACTAATTATTTAATCTAGTTTTAGAGCTGACAAAGACATTTTTTAAGATAAAGTCTAGATGGAGAAGAAAATTCCACAACACATCTATTTGGAAATGATCTTAACTCTGGAGAGACTAACACAGATTAAGGCTTATTATTTTCCTATGAATTACCTAAAGAGACCAAGACAACTCACCTATATCTATATGGTTCTGTACTGTGTTTTCTGCAGATGTACCCTCCTGAAGTGTCACATCCTCTGATGATTCTTCAAGAGATTCTGGGAATTAAACCAAATTATCATTAAATCCTAAATTTGAGGAAAATAAATACCAATTTAATACTCCAGTTTTCCTATGTATAAGCAGTTCTTAACCCCTTTTGGGTCACAGACACTTTTGACACTCACATAGGAGCGGGACCTCCCCATCACCACTCCTTCCCCCAAGGTAAACACTCTGTATGTGCACACACAATTGTACAAACACTATCAGGGAAAGACGTGCAATTGTGCCCACTGCCCCTTCCCAAGGCCTATCAAAGCATGGACCTTCATGAACTCTATATGAAGAACCTCTGCTTTAGATTATCCCTCACAACTGACATTCCTTAATCTTGCTTTTTTTCCCTAATCTTCATAAAATCTAAACTTAAAACTGAGTATTTTTCTGCCCCTTTATCATGCACTTGTTCTAATTTGAACTATCATCAACAAATAATAAAGCTGACCCCACCATAAATTCTGTCAGGCCATTGAAAATACTTATTTTGGGATTTAATTCCAAGACGTGTGAAGGATCAGTATTTTTGTTTCTACCTGGACATCTGCTTACCAGACAGTTATTTTACATACATTTAAATTTCTGTAAACTAAAAAAAAAAAGGAGTTCCCATCGTGGTGCAGCACAAACGAATCCGATGAGGAACCATGAGACTGCAGGTTCAATCCCTGGCCTCACTCAGTGGGTTAAGGATCTGGCATTGCAGTGAGCTGTGATGTAGGTCACAGACACAGCTTGAATCTGGTGTTGCTGTGGCTCTGGTGCAGGCCGGTGGCTACAGTTCTGATTGGACCCCTACCCTGGGGAACCTCCATATGCAGCAGGTGCAGCCCTAAAAAGACAAAAATAAATAAATAAACAAATTCCTGTAAACTCTGTTATAATGAGGCATCTATCCATTTAATGAAAAAGAATCCATTTATTCCTCTTTTTTTTTTGGTCTTTTGTCCTTTTAGGGCCACACCCACGGTATATGGAGGTTCCCAGGCTACAGGTCGAATTGGACCTGTTGCCGCCGGCCTACACCAGAGCCACAGCAACGCCAGATCTGGGGCCACATCTGCGACCTACACACAGCTCATGGCAAGGCAACACCAAATCCTTAACCCACTGAGCGAGGCCAGGGATTGAACCTGCAACCTCATGGTTCCTAGTTGGATTCGTTTCTGCAGCGCCATGACGGGAACTCCATATTCCTTCATTTTCAAGTACTTTTTGAAAATCTACTGTGTTTTAGGCTGTCCTAGCCCCTAAATTTCATATGATTACATAAAAATATTCTACAAAAGGGTTCTAAAAACATTTCCTAAATGGCATTTCCTGTAAGAAATAGGATTCATTCATAGCCTGTTCAGATTTTATTCCTTTTTTCCCCTCCATAAACCACCTATACTCTGAAAAAAATATCAAGACAGATACTCTGGATTTCACTGCTAGGTATAAAAACGCTAAGGATAATTTGAACCAACATTTACATCTCACATATGTTCAGTACGATGACAATCTATCTTGGTAATTGCGTCCACAGAGGGGAACTGTGCTTCACTGTGATGTCCTATCTTAAATGCTTAAGGTCCTCACCTTTTGCATTTTCTGTTTGCTTATTAATAACAATGACTGTACTACTGGGGTAAAACTAATCTACTAAAAATAGGAAACAAAATTGCAGCACTGAGGTAACAGAAAATTAAGTAAACATCCAACACTGGGTTTTGTAATGACAAAAGCAAAATAACACCTTACTTATTTCAGTCTCTCCTTCTGGTGGTTGCACTGAACTCTGTGGGACCAAGGATTCCTCCTGATCCTCAGCTTTGCAGTGGCTTCCATTTCCTCTAGAACTTGAGGCAGTACTGCTCCTACCATCAAGACAAGATAAGTGATTCCATCAAGATGTTAATAAACATAAACTTAGGGTAATTTTTGTATTTTACAACTAGAGAAGTTGATAAAAAAAATTCAGACGACAAATAAAATATTTCATGATTTATTATTTTAATAGTACCTGCAAAACATCACATAAAATCAAGGTGATTATTCTAATCCACTATAATCTTTTAAAAAGACTTAAAAACTTTAAGGATCACTTCTTCATTGTTTTGATGCTTTTATGATCTGGTACATATTTCTACAAGTCTCTCAACTGAATTTTAATTTAATCACATAATCTCTCTTCTCTTCTATGGTAGAGATGGTTCACCATATCCAAATCCTTAATTAATTTACAGGCTTTGAGCACATGCCCTTTTAGACTTTGTTGTTCTAGGCTACTTTTAAATTAATACTTGAAAAGAGGCCTGGAAATTTCTTAGGTCTTTGAACACAGTCTGTGGATCACTGCCTGTTCTAGATAGTTGTTCAGATATGGCAAGTGACTGAGCGCCATGGTTTTGTAGAAGAGAATAATGTTTTCTGTTTTAGTTTTAATACCTACCTGATGATGACCATAACTATGCTAGAATTTATGGCTAGAACAGAATCCCAGACCAATTTAAATAATTTTCAATGAACACTATGTGACAAATCATGACATATGTGTAAGAAGGAGACTGTCTGGGAAAGAAAATAGAGGAAAATGTATAACAATCTGACTAAAGTTAAAATTAAATTCACAGAAATCCAACAATTTCTTAAATTTAGTAGATGTGAACAAGAAAAAGAAACTGAACAGTTACAGTAACTTAAAAAACATTAATTATAGACAAAGAGCAGTGACTCAATAAACAACTCAAAGTATCATGGAGTTTTTGCCCAACTTTTATAAAAACTCTTTTATGCTAATTGCAGAAGTCAATTTGACTTTTTTTTAAAAGGGCAAACATATATAATATGCTTTTTAAAAGACTGTATATCTATATGGGTATATATGCAGAGAAAAATGTCAGAAAGCACATTCACCAACGTTAAGTGTCATCTCAGTAGGACTACTGCAAGAGAATTTTTTCATATTTTTCTCTAGATTCTGATTTTTTTTTTTTTTGCAATGAACATGTGTTTCTTTTTAACCAGAAATAATGTATAGCAATTTTGGTAAAGAGAAGCCAATGTGATAAATAAATCTTTTTTTTCCACTGAGAAAGCTATAACACAGGTTTAAATGAAATGCGCAATGTATAATAGTTATGATAATTAAAACACTAGGGCACTGATGTAGGAACAGAGAGTCATTAGTGGCAAAGACAAAGTAATCAAGTAAATACATTAAGCATGTGTTAACATGGCATTTCAAATCACAGATAAATAACTACATTGTTTGATAAATAGTACTGGGACAAAGGAAAAGCCATGTGGAAAAATAAACTATAAGCTCTACATCATACCTCATGGTAAAATAAATTGTAAAAGGATCAAACATGTATTTTTGATATAAAAAATCACAGAACCGTAAGTGGAAAATAAGAAGAAATCTTCCCCTAATCCTGGGAAGGACAAGGAGCATGAGCTCACAGGCTGAAATCATAAAGTAAAACTACTGTAAGTAAAGTGAAAGACAAACAACAAAACTGAGAAAAATATCTGGAGCAAATGAAAGACAAATGGTATTATCTCATTCAATTCTAATTTTTTTCTCTCACTCAATTCTATAATAAATAACTCTTACAAATCAATAAGAAAAAAATAAACACCACAGTAAAAAACTGGGTAAAGGATCTGAAAGGCAATTTACAAAAAATTACAGTTGTAGCTAACAATTAATTAAAGCCTATCATGTACCAGTCAATGTGCTAAGTGCATGTACTTTTCCTGCATGTTCTCATCTTCCCAACAAATCTTTGAAGTAGCTTCTATTAAATATGCCCATTTTCAGATGAGAAAACTAAGATTCAGAAAGGTTTAACAGCTGGTCAAGTTCAGAGTCCAAACTCTTGGTCAGGGTGTTCTATTGCCTTATCTATCATCAGAGAAATTAAAAAAAAAAAGACACCACACTAGCATAGATGACAGAAGACTGCATACCTTTTTGAATTTTTTTAACAAAAATACAGAATACTTTTGCAATCAGAAAAAAAAATCTAATTACTTTTCTGATAAAGAAATAAACTAGTGAAAAGAGAATGTAATTCATGGTCAATTTTTAAAGAAAGAAAAGCGGCATTCAAAAGAAGAGTGGGACTAAAGATTTTGGTCAAAAAAATGCTCAGATGAGATTCTTTATAAGAAATCAGCCCCTCTGTGCGGAAACATGAGAATAGAAAAGACATAAAGAATAATAATGGCAATCTTCTCTGATCTTAAATTATGTATTAAGAAAAATGGCCATAGATGTCATGATTTTTAGAAGATGAGGTCAATTACTAGAGTAAATAAAGAAATTCTAATAACTGTACCTTCAAATACATATATCCAGAATCCAATCTCTTCTACTGTCTCCACTGCTCCCACTCTGGTCCAAGACAACACTATCTCTCAAGTTGCTTACTGCCAAAGCCTTTTAACTGGTTTCCTGGCTTCTACCTAAGGCCTATTCTCTACACAGCAATTAGAGATATGCTTTATCATTTTAAAGATCCTCCTCACTTACCTGGTTGAACTTATCTGCTACAACTCTCTTCTTTGGTCACTGAACTCCAGTTTTGTGGGGTTTTTTTTTAAGATGCTTGAATATATTAAGACTGCTTCTACTTCAGAGTCTTTGTACTGGCTTTCTGCCTAGAATGCTCTTCCCCAAAATATATGTGGACTTCACTTCTTACCCTTCAAATTGTTCAAATGTCATCTTCTCAACAATGCCTAACACTTCCCTAGGCTTCCCAATCATCCACTCTATTTTCCTCCATAGCACTGAATACCAGCTAACATACTACACAATTTACTTATTTATTATGTTTATTGTCTGTCTCCCCCACCTAGAATGAAAGCTCAAATGGGGCAGGGATTGTCTACTTTCTTTTTCACTGATATATTCTCAGTGTCTTGGACAGTCTTTGGAACATAGAATGTATTCAATAATATTTGAAAATCCTCTTTAATCAAAGATTTTAATATAAAAAACACACAGGAACACAAATGAAAACCAGTGAATTGGAATAAATACCATATATCAACATATAATTAATTATATATTAATAAACAACATATAACTGTATCATATATTATTTATATATGACATATTATATATTATACTAACATATAATATATAATAATATACAATTAGGTATGTTAATATATTAATTATACAGAACAATTAATATATTACTTAAGTGATTAATATAATCACCATATATTAATCACACATATTAGTATATAATTAATTATATATTAAGATGGATTATATTATCTACATATTAGTATAATAACAGTAACAAATACAAAATTTAAAGAATTTTGCAAAGAATTTAAGAAGCTCACATAACTATACTTTTTAATATAAGATTTGCCTAGATTAGTGAGCAATAAATATAATCATAAGTGTCATTAAATCTATTCAACCATTAAATATAAGGTTTAAGCACACTAGTAATCAAATAAAAATAATTTTTTAAAAAGTCAGTATATTAAACACTGGCCTGGAGACAGAAAAATGTATACCTTAATATGCTGTTAAGAGAAATGTAATGACAGATATCTTTTTGAAAGTTAATTTTATAGTATCTTTTGACCTAAACATAGTTTATTTCTGGAAAGATAGACAAAATCAATAATCTTATTTTATTTTATTTTTTTAAGGGCCGCACCTGCAGCGTATGGAAGTTCCCAGGCTAGGGGTTGAATCAGAGCTGCAGCTGCCAGCCTACACCACAGCCACAGCTACACAGGATCTGAGCCACGTCTGTGACCTACACCACAGCTCACAACAATGCCAGATCCTTAACCCATTGAGCAAGGCCAGGGATCGAACCTGCATCCTCACAGATACTAGTCAGGTTCATTAACCCTGAGCCATGATGGAACTCCCCAAATCAATAATCTTAAATGTAAGAAAAAGCTTGTAAACAAAGATATTCACCGTAGCCTTATTTGGTAAGAATAAATAAATAAATTCACTGCCTAATTAAAGGGAAGTGGTTAGGTAAAACTATGGTATATTCACTTGATGGAATCTTTTATACTGCTGGTAAAATAATACCTATGAAAACTAAGGAGTAATGTGGGAACATTTATTATAAAGTTAACGCAAATAAATGCAGGGGAGAATTGAATATATTTGGTATGATTAAAATCATATTTTAAAACTCAAACCAAAAATATTAACGTATATATACACATACACACACTGTACACATAGGACCAAGACTGCAAAAAGCTGCAAAATGTTAGGTTTATTAATTTTTGCACTAATAGTCTATAGGTGATTATTTTTATCTTTTGTAT
Organism: Sus scrofa; assembly: GCF_054392235.1. Taxonomy (NCBI): domain Eukaryota; kingdom Metazoa; phylum Chordata; class Mammalia; order Artiodactyla; family Suidae; genus Sus; species Sus scrofa. Next base: position 87,312,779 of record NC_139386.1, read on the forward strand.
TTTCTATCAGAAGAAATATCACAGGACCAGCAATATCAGTATCACCTGGGAAGTTTCTAGAAATGCAAAGTCTCAGACCCCCACCTCAACTCTGACAGTGGGGTCTAGTAATCTGTGTTTTAACAAGCTCTCCAAGTGATCCTGAAGCACACTAAAGTTTGAGAATCAATGCGTCATTGCAAAACAAAAGATAAAGATGATGAAGTGCTAACAATAATATCTAATACAATCCTACAAAATGGCTAAGAACATCTTTACAAAAATATTAACTTACCATTCATCTGTAAAGTTCAGTTTTATTGTGCTTGTAGTTGTTCCTTCTGTGCTGTAGTGCAAACTTAAAACTGGTTCACCTGTCCCTGGTTTGGGGCTCAGCTTTTCATTATTGTTATCTGAAAATTGTGTTTAAAACATTTGAAAAAAGTCTCTGAAACCAATAAAAAGATGACATTTCCTAAAATTTTAAAACTTAAATTAGGTTGTCCTTGTCATAATTCTTTGTCACATCTGCTATGGTTCTCACTTAAAATTCCAAAGCAAGTGTTATAGAAACACTCCATATTGCAAAGTGGCACTGCATCAAATTCTGGTTTTGTGTACATGACTCCCTTTGATTTAGATGGAAATCACACACATTTGAGAACCATGTTAGGGAATCAAAGAATATTAACATGCAATGACATACTTTATAAACTGGTACTTTTATTTAATGGAATGCTCAGGATTTTATTTTTCAGTTGCTAGAATATCAAGAATGACTAACACTGGCACCTTCGGAAACACTGAGAAGAAGTAAGGGCTCCAAAAGAAGCCATTTGGTAAAAACTTTGCTGCAACGAAATGCTATCATATTCTTTCTGTTCTTTTGAATTCATAGACTATAATCTAGGGAGGGATTACAGCCTGTACTCTATTGGGAAGGCGGCAGAGAAGAAAATTTATTATGCTGTGTTATTTTCTAAAACTCTTTTTGTTATTAAGATCACATGTTTTGGTATAGTTCATCTTCTCCCCCTGACTCACCTTGCAAAAAAATCTGTTTTCTAAATTATGGAAATGGCAATACCACCTTAAGAGTCCACAAATGATGTCCACAATATATATCCATCTCAACATACAAAATCTTTGCAAAATGGCAAATAAAACCAAGAAACTCTACAGAAATTGAATACAGAATACTTTAAAGTCACCTCTCCCTTCCCCCACAAAATGAGAACATGGATATCCAAAGACAAAATTTAACAGGACTTTAAAGGTTTTCCTTTTTATGATGAGTAACAGCTTAGGGGAACATTAAAATGTATAGGGAATAAAAACTGCTTAATAATCAAACATGTAACATTTCTGCCAGTTGCTTACAGAAAGAAAACTTCTGTGACATAATTGCTTTCTAGATACAAGTTCAAGGACTTGATATAATAGTACTAAAAATAAGATTTCTGTCTAGAAAACAGTAACAACAAAAGCAGTAATAACTTAATAAAATCAAAATTACTCAGGATTTTTGGTTATTAGATTTACTTTATATTGCAATGAAGGATTTAATTCTTTCTGCATTCCTCTTGAAGACACTGGAGCACTTATTAAAAGAGAATCTGATAGAATCTCTGCTCCAGCTTTTATTCTGTGAAAGGAGAATTAATAAGACTTAAAAATACAGAACTATAGCAGAAAGGAAAAAAGATTCTCTCCGAGAGATGAGAGGCCAAGCTGATAAAACTCAGGAGCACCAATTCTTATGTCTTTACTTCTAACTCATGAGAAATCTCCTATAAGATTAATTTGAGGGGAAAAAAAGTGGGTATCAATTATAAAGCTGGCCTATCAAATGGTAAAGTCACTTTGTTTCTGTATTACTGTTGTTATGTCTATGTTCTTGATATAAACAGCCGCTGGGAAAAAAAATTAACAATCCATTACAATTTTCAAAGATTCAGTATTATATTCAATGTTTCAGAGGACATATTTTACCAAATGGGATTCTGATAAAATAAATGAATTAATAGATCTTTAGCTTACATAAAATTATCAAGAATGGGACTTTTAAAATATCTATCCTACCCTTGCCAGTCTTTGAAAACTTTGCTGTTACTCATTTGTTCACATATAGTTTTCCCTTATTTTTTAGTTATGTTGCTGAAATTTCTGTCCCGCTGCTGCCAAAATCATAGTTATCCTTAGGAATCTGCAGTTGGTGGAGACAAACAGCTGAAATATTCGATGACCAAAGAGACTAAGAGGTAACACTGGGACTACTTCTTTCATTATCTCTCACAACATTTTATAAAGTGCCTTGCTACTTATTTTCTTTTAAAGTAAAGAAGGAATAAAAAACAAAAGCAGGCCTGAGAGAATTGGAGGACTGAATTTCTTAGATCTACCTTGGTCAGGAGTTTAAGTTTTAAGAAGCCATTTAAATGTTGTATCTTGGAGAAAGCTATAGATATCTGCATACTATGACTATAGGAATATAATAGACAAAGGGCTTTGAGTAAACAAAGATCTAAGAGATCAGAATGGAGTAGAAAACATCTACCAACCTCCAAGGGCACTCCCAAACTCCAAAAGCAAGAAGCTTCCTGAGAGGATCAATGTTAATTAAAACCTTCTTCCTAGGTAATCTACCACCAAATTATTATTTAACCTCTCTTTAATATAATCTACATGTTGTAAAGCATGTAAAACACAGCAGCATTCATTTAACTTATAAATTAACTATAGTTGATAGAATTTGTTCATTTAAGTTGTCAATGAAGTCATTGGCCTCGAGTAGAATTGGCCCATCACTATATTTCTGTTAGCTACAAAAATTTCAGGCCCCCAAGTCCATCTATTTCCTTGCAGACTGCACATAAATAATGCCTCTGGCAGAAACACAATACTGTGTAGAACCTGGTTTCTTGAGGTATTAATGGGAGATTTTTTTTTTTTTTATTAAATGTGAGGTTTACAATTCATTTCCTAGCCTTGTTCCATTCTACTCTTCCTAGCTTAATACTCTTCTTCTTGATCATATACTACCTATCAAACTGAACTGTCTCAGAAATGTAGATCCCTGGCTTACTGGCAAATTAATTAACAAACTGAGTCTGATAAATGAATATTTTTAGCTAAAAAGGTCTACGAAAATCTACTTTAAAGAACTAAAAAATTACAGAGTTACCGCTGTGGTGCAATGGGATCAGTGGCATCTCTGGAGCCCTCGGATAGTTTCAATCCCTGGCCTGACAAAACAGGCTAAGGATCTATCTGGTGTTGCCATGGCTGTGGCATAGATTGTAACTGTGGCTTGGATCTGATTCCTGGCCGGGAAACTCTATATGCCTCAGAACAGCCCAAAAAAGGAAAGAAAAAAAAAAAGAAAGAAAGGAAAGGAAAGGAGAGAGGAAGGGAGGGAAGAAAGAGAGAGAGAGAGAGAGGGAGGGAGAGGGGGAGAGAGAGAGAGAGAGAGAGAGAGAGAGAGAGAGAGAGAGAGAGAGAGAGAGAAAGAAAGAAAGAAAGAAAGAAAGAAAGAAAGAAAGAAAGAAAGAAAGAAAGAAAGAAAGAAAGAAAGAAAGAAAGAAAAAGAAAGGAAGAAAGAGGGCGTTCCGGTCATGGCACAGTGGAAACGAATCTGACTAGGAACTATGAGGTTGCAGGTTCGATCCCCAGCCTCACTCAGTGGGTTAAGGATCCGGTGTCCTTGACATGAGCTGTGGTATAGGTGGTAGATACAACTCAGATCTGGTGGTGTTGTGGCCCTGGCATAAGCTGGAAGCTACAGCTCCAATTCGACCCCTAGCCTGAGAACCTCTTCCACATGCCACAGGTGTAGCCTTAAAAAGACAAAGGAAGAAAGGAAGGAAGGAAAATTTTAAACATATTTGTTTTATTTTTACTTTATTTGAAAAAATAGTTGTAACCATTTTAATTTTCACTAACTTGTTCTATGTGTTAAAAGCTGGATCAGCAAACACATTCTAAAAACTGTATTATTCAAAGTCTTACCTCATTAATGTACAAAAATATATCATTGAAATATATTGCTTAACAAGTAGAGAGTTTAAGAGCACTGAGATTTTAGAAAACCTAATCATTGACTTTATATAGAAAGCACCATCATGATAGTAACTAAAATTTATTAAGCATTGCTATGTCCTAGGATATATTAAGTATCCTTTGTAAAACCATATTACTATCTCTATTTTATATATGAGGAAACTGATGATAGATTCTTTATCTCTAGTTACCTAAGTCTCTTTCTATATAAAGATCCTACCTAATATACTATCTTGGAAATAACTTGAATCTAAAGTAGAAAATAAGATGGCTTGAATGACTATTTTAATTAAGAAATATCAATTGTTGGTATTATTATTTCTATCAGCAACTTTAATATAACTGAGCGACGTTCTGGTAGCTCTGGTAGCAAACCGTTACTTTGGTACCAGAGTATTGGAAACTATGCTCTATCTTTTCAGGACAGATCGAACTGCTTCTTCTCCCTCTCAAAAACACTGCAGGGGTCTAAAATTAACTGTCATGCACTCAGCCCAATGCAGTGTAGTGGGGGGGGAAATCACTTTTAACTTGTTTGACACTGCTAGTTTTTTAAAATGCATTCATATTGCTTTGTAATTTAACTATTAAGAATAACTAATGATGTTAGTAGCTTAGAGTGGCCTCGATCTAGACAAACTATCACCTATTTAAAACACATGCTTCCTGATGGAGGCTAATGTGAGAAAAAGACTGTATATATGTGTGTGTGACTGGGTCAATTTGCTGTACAGTAAAAAATTGATAGAATACTGTAAATCAATTATAATAGAAAAACTAAAAAATCATTATAAAAAATAAAACACATGCTTCAGAAGCACAGACATAGTCACATAAAAATCAAGTCAATATATTGTAAAAGACTTTTGTTTTTCAGATTTGGAAGTTAAGAGTCAATAACATGAGATTGTGGAAAGCACACTTAAATAGTCTTTCCAGAAAGAACCCTCAGAAAAAAAAAATCACAGAATGTGATGGAATATAATCTGAAGGCAACTTGTTTGAACATTATTTAATCTGTGCATTTCAATTATGACATTATAACCACTTGTGGTTCTTAAAAAACATGCTCAATATAGTCCAAAATATGCTATCGTGATAACTAGGTTTGTGTATCATCTAAATATTGATATGAGCTTTTGGACTTTTAGCTAGGGTGTCCCTGAAGACCTATCCTATATGTAAATTTAAACAAAGTAATCAAAATGAAGACAATTAATAGAACATGGCCATAATAATTTGTTTAGAGCCACTAGGCCCAATATCTTCTCTCTTGTCCGCTCACTATTATAACTGTAAAATCAACCATTAATCACCTGTAGTAGCTTAGATAAACTGAGATCATATGGAAATAATATATTTTTTGCCTCAGAAATTTTCTATTACACAATTAACTTGTCAACATTTTCCTTCCATTATGCCAAATGTTTAAAATCAAAATCAAATCTAAAAGGAAGCAAAACACATGACAAAATCCTCTGAAAAAATGTTGACATATCAATGATAAAGCTCAACTATCTCCCCAAATTTTGCACCCCAACTTGCCTAGCATACACAGAAGGAAAGGTGAATTTCTCAAGTATAAATTCTAGACCAAGGCAAAATTTCCACTTTTATAGGCCTCTGCATTTCAACCCAGTGAAACTGCTCTCACTAATGAGATTGATAACCTTCCCGATGATTAATTTAGTGGAGAATTTTTAGAACCCAGCAGACAACTCTCTTATATACCACTCTATTTTCCCTATTATTTCTCTCTGTAGTTGTTACTTATGTAACAGCTCTCCTCTAGTAAAATCTTTAATTCTGGAGGAGTTTTTTTTTTTTCTTTTTTTTTTCTGATTTTTTTGGAGACGTTTTAGAGGTCTCACTTTTTATACTAATCCTAGTTGATTTCATCTATTTTCATGGCTTCAATTATCATTTACATGCAGAAAGTTCTCCAATTAACTTTTCTAGCTCTGACATCTTTGCCAAGTTGCATGACATACAATCAAATGTCCAACAGACTTTTCCACAGGTAATTGAAATTCAACATATTCAAAACCAAGCTTCTGATCTCCACCTCCTTCTACACATCCTCTCCCACATCTTCTTCCTTTTTTTGTTTTTTTGTTTGTTTGTTTGTTTTTTGGTCTCTTTGTCTTTTCTAGGGCCCCACTCGCGGCATATGGAGATTCCCAGGCTAGGCTAGGGGTCTAAATTGGATCTGCAGCCGCTGGCCTACGCCACAGCCACAGCAACGCATGGGATCCAAGCCGAGTCTGTGACCTACACCACAGCTCATGGCAACGCTGGGGATTGAACCCACAACCTCATGGTTCCTAGTCAGATTTGTTAAGCACTGAGCCACTAAGGGAACTCCTCTTCTTCCTTTTCTAGGGCTACCTATTTCAGGAAGTATCCATTCATGTAATTGTACTCAGTCAAAACTTTGGAGTTACTTTTGCTGCACTAGAAATGTCACCTGCTAATCGCTTTCATTGCCTCCCCCAAATCAACACAGATAAACATATAATCTAAGTCAAAATCCTGCATTTACAATATAAAAACAGACTTAAAAACAGCCTGGACCTGCCACTGCCAAATCATCCCCATATAGAAATTTTGGAGTTGTCACTTCAATTTATTCTCTGGACTCCACCTCAATTGTTTGTCTCATTCATCAAATTCTGTACATCTACACTCTAAGTATTTCTTGAATTTCTTCACATCTCTACCTTAATTCCATCATCAGGTCAAAATCCTAATTATCAGGAGAACCTCATAAGTGATTTAGTCTCTAATCAATCCTTTATACTCTATTCAGATCAGGCCCTATTCTGTATTTTTAAATCCTTCATTAGCTATCTACTGTTCCTTTTTTTTTTTTTTCCCTTAGGGCCACACCCAAGGCATATTAAGTTCCTAGGCTAGGGGTCAAATCAGACTGTAGCTGCTGGCCTACACAACAGCCACAGCAATGTGGCATCCGAGCTGCGTCTTCGACATACACCATAGCTCATGGCAATGCCCATTCCTTAACCCACTGAGCAAGGCCAGGGATTGAACTAAAGTTCTCATGGATACTAGGCAGGTTTGTTACCGCTGAACCATGATGGGAACTCCAGCTTCCTACTGTTCTTAAAAGAAATATAAAACCTCTAAAAGTCTAAAAGGTCCTTCTCAATCTGGACTCTACCCATCTCTCGAAGCCAAAGCACACTCTAGCCATGCTGGGATTCTTCTGGTCATTCTAACGTGATTATCTCAGAGCCTCTGCACATGCTATTTACGATCCCCTTTACTTCCTTCTCTGTTGACCTAACTTACCCATACTCATCTTTCAGATTGCAGCTAAAATGTCTCATCCTGAGGAATGCCTTATTTGGCCCCTTACCAGAAGAGATAAGACCTCACTCTTACACGTTCCCCGCGAACCTTATTTCCTGTTTTGTAATACTCATGGCACATATTAATTCTTTTCATCATCTGTCTTTAGTGTTAGATGAGGCAAAGCACAGTAGTTATGACCACAGACACCGGAACCAGTCTGCTTGAGTATGAATCACATTTCTAACACTGATGCATAGTGCGTGACCTTAGACAAGTTTCTTAACCTCTCTTTACCTCAGCTTTCTCATCTGAAAAAAGGGGATAATAATGCTACCTGCTGCATAAGATTGTAGTGAGGATTAAGTAAATTAACATTTAAAAATTGTTCAAAGTAATGTTTGGCACAAAGAAAACGCAGTATTAAGTGTCCAAGTTGTTATTATGGTTAATCAACTCTATTATTGTTGTTGCTGTTGTTACTATTAATCAACTCTATCTTTTAAGCACAGGGAGAATTGGCTTTATTCATTTGTGCATCCTGGTGCTGGGCCCAGTATTTGCCTAAAGGTAACAGGCATCTAAATATAAAGTGAATTAATGAAACAGACATACAAATATGGCTCCACCACTTAACCACAGGTTAAGTCTTCAGATGTTTCTTGGAGTCCTCTTCCTTCCTCAGTAAAATGAGGACCATATTAGTATTCACCTCACTAAATTGCAAAAAATAATATACGTAAAATCCTTAACACAATGCCAGCCACATACTAAATATCAGTAAATTTCAGGGTTTTTTTGGCTTTTGGGTTTTTTTTAGGGCCACTCTCTCAGCATATGGAGATTTCCAGGCTAAGGGTTGAATAGGAGCTATGGCTGCCGGCATACACCACAACCACAGCAACACCAGATCCGAGCTGCATCTGCGACCTACGCCACAGCTCATGACAACGCCAGATCCTTTAACCACTGAGCGAGGCCAGGGATTGAACCCACAAACTCATGGTTCCTAGTCAGATTCGTTTTGGCTGCACCACAACAGGAACTCCTCAGTTATTTTTATTATAGACAATTCTGAGTTAGAAAACAATTTAACTAGATATATAGATATTGATTTGGTTAGCAGGAGAGTGAAACAAGTGAGCATGTTCAATAAAAACTATAGTGTTTAATTTCCAAAGATCAAATATATCACTAATTGCAAGATTTTAGACTTAATAGTTGGATAAAAGAGGACTAGCTACTTCATTCTAAACAATGAAGTAATAACTAGTTCTAAGGAATACAAAAAATCTAGAATGAAGCTTTTTTCCCTACAATTTAAAATATTGTATTTACAGATATATTCCAGTGTGATGGATACTGAACCTACATTTTGCATCAATAGAGCAAATTTCAATAATTAGATATTTTATAAAAATTAGAGTTGTCAAAGTACATTTAATGGCAATTTTAAATACTGCCTGATGTAATACTGTCAAATGATACCACTAAAACAAAATTTCAAGTTGGTGACAGTGTATAATCTTAAGGGAATATTTATGTAATATATGACAGGTCAAATTTCCCCATTCCCAATCTACCCTAGCAGAATTAGTAAAGTCTATTTCACTGGTTTTTGACCATCCACAAGTCCCTTTCTGTAAGTAAACATTTTATTCATGTCAAAAGAAGTCTGCTTATATAACATCATACGTAATAGATAACTAGCATTTACATTTTTAAGGCCTACAAATTAGCATTTTTATTGCTTTAAATCTAGAATAGAAAACAAGTGTCTGACAGATGTACAACTGCCTATAGGTGTACATTTCAAATTTAATAGCATTATCAACTTCCATTTAATTATCAGTATAAAGAATACAAAGCAACTACGAGTTCCCTTCATGGCTCAGTGGTTAACGAATCCGACTAGGAACCACAAGGTTGCAGGTTCAATCCCTGGCCTTGCTCAGTGGGTTGAGAATCTGGCATTGCCGTGAGCTGTGGTGTAGGTCACAGACGTGGCTTGGATCCCGCATTGCTGTGGCTCTGGTGTAGGCCGGTGGCTACAGCTCTGATTAGACCCCTAGCCTGGGAACCTCCACATGCCGCAGGTTTGGCCCCAGAAAAAACAAAAAGGACCAAAAAAAAAAAAAAAGAATACAAAGCAACTTGCTTTAATCATGGCCAAAATTTAAACTCAGGTAAAATTATGTTCTTATACCCTCTCAAAAGTTAAATGTTAATGTAATAGGTTTCTATTGTTATTGTTAATAAAAGAAGGGGGAATTTCTGGTCTAAATATTTTTAACAGGAAAAATTTGTTAGTTTTAGTAGTAGGCAAGAGAAATATATGTCAGAGAGGATTCTTCCCTTAAAGTACAGTAGTTATAACAGAGATATAAATAAAAGGAAAAACAAACATACTCATTAACTGTATTCTTATTTCTCTATCACTTACTTCTTTAGAAAATATTTTGAGGAGTTCCTGTCATGGCGCAGTGGTTAATGAATCCAACTAGGAACCATGAGGTTGCAGGTTCGATCCCTGGCCTTGCTCAGTGGATTAAGGATCTGGCATTGCCGTGAGCTGTGCTGTGGGTCACAGACGAGGCTCCGATCCCGCGTTGCTGTGACTCTGGCGTAGGCAGGTGACTACAGTTCGGATTAGACCCCTAGCCTGGGAACCTCCATATGCCGCAGGAGCGGCCCTTGGAAAAGGCAAAAAGTAAAAAAAAAAAAAAAAAAAAAAAAAAAATTTTTTTTTATAAAACACAATTAAAACTATTGAGGCAGCAAGGCAGCTCCATTATGATCTTAAAGTTTAGACTGAACATTTTAGACTAAATGTGCTTTTTCAAAAATTCAAGATAAACAAAAACACTGATTGCAATTAATCAGTTTAATAATGTATATAATTATTGAAAAAAAATTTTTTCAGTGACAGATGTCAATTACAACTTAAAAAATTTTGCTAGTAACATTTTTATCCTGGTAATCCCTCAAAATAAAGAAAGAAATCTATGACCTACTATGTGAAATTAAATTATGCAACACTTAAAAGCACTTGGACACCTGGGAAGATGAATACTGCCAGGTGAGGGTAAAACTGAATTATCAATTAAAAACATATTAATGTCTCTTTAAAAGTATGAAAGAAAAATTTTAAATATGCTTAAAATAATAATCATTAGAGATATATTAAAAAGAAAACCTTATTAAGTGTACTACTTTTTCCATTCTATGGGATAGAATGGAGAGTAGGGGTCTTGACAAAGATTAAAACTTGAAATATAGCATATCTGGTGATATCAGTTATCCCCTAATATCAGTTATCCCCTATAACTTTAACCTTTTCCACAAAGAGTCTAAGAGTCTTATTCTATAAACATGCTATGTTTGAAATTACAACCGCCCCTTAAACATTGCCTTTCTTCTGTCTTTACATTCTTTTTTTTTTTTTTCCCCCGGTCTTTTTGTCTTTTTAGGGCCACACCCAAGGCATATGGAGGTTCCCAGGCTAGGGGTTGAATGGTAGCTACAGCTGCTGGCCTATAACACAGCCACAGCAACACCAGATCCAAGCCGAATCTGTGACCTACACCACAGCTCACAGCAGCGCCGGATCTGTAACCCACTGAGCATGGCCAGGGATCAAACCCACAACCTCATGGTTCCTAGTTGGATTTGTTTCCCCTGCACAGGTGAACTCCTCTTCTGTCTTTTCATTCTTAATTGAGCTTATTGAAAGAGTGATCTACATATCATTGTCTCCACTTTTATTTTTTCACTCTTTCTTCTCAAACCACTGTTATCTGGCTTCTGCCTCCATATATCACAGACCTGCAGTGCCAAAGCAATCAGTAACTCACATACTGCCAGGTTAAAAAACATTTCTCTGTCCTTTGCATATTTGACATTACTGCTTCACAACACACTGCTGACCAGCTCCTCTGTGACCTTTTCTTTTCCCCTGGTTTTGGATATGACATTCTTTCTGCCTTGCCTATTTCTCTGATCATTCCTTTTCTGACTCCTGAGCCAGATCCTTTTGTCTCTTGCTTCTCGTGCAGACTTTCCTTCTTTATCTTCTTTTCCTTAACAATCTTACCCACTCTCATTGTTTCAACTGTTACCTGTAAATTGACGATTCCTCATTTTTATCTCCACCTCAGACTTCTCTGGTAACAGCGATCCATCTGTCCATGCTATTTCTCCATTTGGATGTCCATAGGTACTTCAAACTCAACGTATCAAGAAAATCTCATGTATCTTTTTCCCCTTACAACCTGTTGTTTCTGCTGAAATCCCTATCTTGGTTCATAGTATTTCCACCATCCTATCAAGATACTTGGATATCCTTCTTTCATTTCTAAAAACTATTCAAAGTCCTATCCATTCTACGTCTGAAATATTAAAAAAAAAAAAAAAAAGTCTGTCCATTCTTCTCATTTCCCACTGCTACCACCTTAGATTGGATCGCTCATAATCTCTCACTTGGCCTACAGTAAGTAATAGCCTCGGATGCGGTGTTGCTGTGTTTAACTTTACTCTCTCCCAACCAACCATCTATATAGCACTGCCAAAATGATCTAAGACATAAATCTGGTTGTGTTTCTCCCAAGCTGTAATAATTTCTATAGCATCCCACTGCTTAAGGAATTAATTTACTCACTCATTCAACAAATATTTACTAATGAAAACAGATATGGTGTTAGGCATTGAAGAAAAACATTTACAGAATACAGAGAAAGATTGGCATTAAACAATCAAATAAAATGTATGATTATAAATTCTGACAAATGCAGTGAAGGAAAATAGTTCGCAAAGAGAAAGAGAACTACTTCAGATTAGAACGTCATATTAATTTTAGCAAAGTAACACCTAAGTGAGATTTGATGAGTAGAAGCTGCTGAAGGGAAAAGCATTTTTGGTGGAGGGAACAGCATAGACAAGAGATCTAAGAGGGAAACAAGCTTAGAGTGTTAGAAGAATTGCAAGGCCTAATTGGCAAGAGCTTAGTGCGTGAGGGAAGGGGCCGGGTCACATAGGCTCTACAAGCCGAGGTATGGATTTAAATTGTTTTAAGGACAAAGGGACAATTTAAAAGTTTTAGGCAGATGAATGACATGATTAGTTTACATTTTAAAGAGTTCATTCTGGCTGCTGGTAGAGAATAGACTATAGCCTGAGTGGATGTGAGGAAACCAGTTAAGAGGTTATTTCATTAGACCAGGTGAGAAAGACAGTAATGGGAAGTTTCTGCTAACTTTTACAGTAGAAGTTATCTTTAGGTAATGTAAACTTATAATACAGAAATCCCCAGTATTTAAAAAACTAATCCTGCTGAACAAAAAGCCATGTTTAAAAGCTTAGGATTTAAATTCATCTGGATATAGTGTCATTAGAATGTTTCTGCTCAGAGAACTTATTACAAAATTACACTGATTATTATCATGTGCTATTCAGTATCTGACCTTTTATATAACATCTCTACTTATATGACTAAAAGGCATACTTTACATGGCCAGAAACCTAAAGAACCTTTCGATTTCTGCCTCTGAACTAGTCTGCCCTTGTAAATGGCATCATCCCGTTATACAGGCACTAATGCCAAACATCTGGGAGTTATCTTTTATTCATCTCTTTCGGTCATAACCCATATCATATGTAAATTAATTACCAACTTAAAATATAATATTCAATATAATTTTGTGAAAATTATTCTATGAGATTAAATAAAATATGAATCTGGCTACAAACTCTCTGGTAGTATTTACATTCATATAGCCTTAACCAAAAAAAGATTATTTGGTTAGAGAGCAATTTTAAACAGTAGTATGATATATTATAATATGGTGTTATGACTGTGTTTTACACCTTAAGGTAATTATTCTTCACTGTTAATACGTTTACAATGAATGTATCAAGATAAAACATGCATAATGTCTTAGTTCTCAAATTCATATACCAATTCATTCATTCGTTCTCAAGAACAGAAAACCTATAGCAAATAACTTGTCATCTCAGAATAATTTAAGAGTAGATGTACATAAGGAGTTTCTAATTTGTTTCAAAATTAGTTTCTGAAAATTCTCCAAAAAGATAAATTAAGATCTATTTCACACTAAATAGGTACTTCAGAAGTATTTCACTTCCTTAATACTGTTGACTAATGAATCATCCTATACATGTAAACTTTCAGGCAACTAAAGCTTATGGCTTTAGTGCTGAATTATTCTTTTTTAATTTTTTGAAAAATACTTGTAAAATCTGTCTCATCAGACTCTGCTCAAAGTTTCAAAGTTGATTCTATGTACCTCTTCTACCTCAAAAGTACAAGTGGAAGGGGACTTTCCTTTTTATTTTCCTTTCTTTTTTTTTTTTTTTGGCCGCACCACGGCATATGTAAGTTCCCGGGCCAGGGATCAAACCTGAACCACAGCAGTGACCCAAGCCACTGCGGGGACAGTGCCAGACCCTTAACCCACTGAGCCACAAGAGAACTTCCAATTTTCCCTTTTCACTGGGGGCATTGGAGCTTATCTCTGCATTCATAATTGTATTCCATAAAATTAAAGCTGTCAGTTTAACTACCAGATAAGTGAGACATCAAAATATCATTACTACAGCCAATGTCATAATACAGAATATTTCCATGTTCAAATAACTCATTCTAAATTAGCCACTACATAATATGCTAACCTTACATCCACAGTTTCTACACAATTTTATGATAACTAGAATCTTTTAAATGGATCAGTTTTTATATCCATTATAAAACTGTTATAGGAAGAGATTTCAAAGTTGGCATAAAAGCCAAAAGTAGAAATTGGCTTACACTGAAAATAATTTGTATAGGCCAAGGAGGCCCTATTTGCATAATACCATCTAAGATAATTTAGCCCACAAAATACTGTTAGACCATAATTAAAATGAAATGCTATGAAAAAGTGAGAGAAAGCTTGGTTTATGCATTGCAATAAAACTATGGATGGATGGGCATAGCGCATCTCCTGTTGCACGCACCCTGTTGCTCGTCAAGTGACATGGATCCGAGCTGTTTGTTAACCACAGAAGAAGGAGAATCTGAAACAAAAATGAGATTTCAACTTAAAAGTAAGCAGCAGAAAACTGCACAGCAATGTCATGATCATCTCTAAGCTTAAGAAACAAATGTATAAGGGTGGGGAATAGAAGTAAGTACTGTGGTGTGTTTCCCAAGCAGTGAGTAAGCAGGGCCATGTGCTTAAGATATGTTATTCCAGGCAAGCATTTAGCAATTTTGAGAATGAGTTCAGAAAATATTCTTCTACTCCCATGCATACAACTTTTATCAAATTCTTTTAGCACAAGCACAAAGTGCGAGGTAGATAAAAGAGGAACAGGATATCTTCTTCACTAAAAAGAAGATTCTTTGTCCTTCTCAAACCCTCTCTCCAGCTCCTTAAAATGGCTTTTGTTTTGGATTGGAGGAGTCAAAGCATGAAATGAGATGCTCACTACATTGTGCTAGAAGTTATCCTGAGCTAAAAAAAGGAGGTCAAGTGAAGACATTAGACAAAGAAAATGATTTATAAGGGAAATATTCAATGAAGTAATTACCATTACAGAAACACAGATCATGTTTAAAACTCAATGGTATATGGTGCATACTAAAACTGTACTATGAAGACTAAGGTTTCTTTAGGTGCCTGGTGAGAAAAAGAAAAGAGAGGCAAGGAGAAGGCTCATGGTCTCAGCTTCATGCCTTCCACCTTGGCTTCAAATAGAAAATCTTATTTTTATCCGATTGATTCACTAAGTTTCTATGTAAATGACTTTGTTTTATAAACAAATGGGTTCTACTGTTTGAAAAACACTGGTATAAAGGAAGTCTGCATGATAAAATGGAAAAAGCATCTATCTAGAGTTACTAAGTGTTGATTCTAACACTGGTTTTGACAACAATTAGCTATATGACATAGGGTAAGTCACAATATTTTTAAGCCTCAGCTTTTCCTTCCTTCCTGGTCATCCTAGGGACCTGGTAACTAGGGCACTAGAGAACAGAAGGAGGTGCCTACCATTCCTGGCTTGGGTTCCAGTGTCTTAATAGAGCTACAGGAAAAGAGTAAATGTGCATAGCAAGCATAGCTCTCCACTAAATGTAAGAATAATTCCTGGTTTCTAATATTCTATGCTTGGATTCTTAGCAATCATTGTTAATAAAACAAAAACTCTGCACTTTTGGCTGGTCACTCTCTATTCATGTTGACACATGATTCCCCCAAAGGCAAATATACTGAGTTAACAGTGTCCTTAATTCAATAGCTGAGAATTTTTTAAGATAGCCCTGATTCTTAAGCAATTTCATACCACTTTATTGCTTCAATTTGTACATTTAAAAGTCTGAATGCTGCTACCAGTGTATCAATTTTGATTTATCTACCTTCTGAGATAACCAGTTTGCTCAAAGATTTTGTATTACTAGATTCTGATAAAGCATGATCATTACATAAATAGCTTTTACTTATCTTTACTTATCACCTCTTCATCAGAACATTCAGCTCAACAATTTTGTACTAAACAAAAAAGTAGGAATGGTAGTATTTTAATCAGTTCCCTAATCTAGCCATGCTTTACGTTCTTTTATAAGCCTTCTAAAATATCCATTTCAGAGTTAAATACAACATTCCTATGTATGTTCTTTGAGAAAAAGAGATAAATTGGTCTTTAGGAAAAAACAAAATCATATTCTTTGAAGTAAGAAAAACAATAAAAATGTGAGTCACAGTGAAATAAATATTGGAAAATACTCTGAGAAAGTCTCTTACAAAGTGTTTTTCTCATCCCTTTGGATCCGTTACACATTTCATTGTACTCTCATTAAGAACCCTCAGGAGTTCCCATCGTGGCACAGTGGTTAACGAATCTGACTAGGAACCATTAGGTTGCAGGTTTGATCCCTGGCCTCGCTCAGTGGGTTAAGGATCTGGTGTTGCCCTGAGCTGTGGTGTAGGCTGCAGATGCGGCTCAGATCCAGTGTTGCTGTTGCTGTGGCTCTGGCGAAGGCCGGCGGCTACAGCTCCAATTAGACCCCTAGCCTGGGAACCTCCATGTGCTGTGAGTACGGCCCTACAAAGACAGGGGGAAAAAAAAAAAAAGAACCCTCAGAAAAACTATCGACTCTCCAAGTGATCGTTCTTCAAATATTTAATTTTTTCATGAATATTGTGAAATGTACAAATCTTATGAAATAAAGTGCATCTTATATAGTTTTTAAATAAAATTTAGGAAAGAGTAAGTCTCTTAAAAATCACGTTAGTAAAGAATCTAGAATGCTGTCATCTACACAAAATTCTGTATTATCAAACTGCTGAAGTATTTAAAATATTAACAAAGTTTAGGTCAATAATAAACAGAAAGATAATATTAAACTAAAAGGGTTTTTCCCTTTTGGTTTTACAGTCTGTCATATAGATTCTGTATATCCGGGGATTATTTGTCATTCTTCCTATGCTGAAGACCAATCTATAAGAAGTATTCCTTCTTTTTTTTTTTTTGTCTTTTGTTGTTGCTATTTCTTGGGCCGCTCCCGCGGCATATGGAGGTTCCCAGGCCAGGGGTTGAATCGGAGCTGTAGCCACTGGCCTACGCCAGAGCCACAGCAACGCGGGATCCGAGCCGCGTCTGCAACCTACACCGCAGCTCACGGCAACGCCGGATCGTTAACCCACTGAGCAAGGCCAGGGATCGAACCCGCAACCTCATGGTTCCTAGTCGGATTCGTTAACCACTGCGCCATGACGGGAACTCCAGTATTCCTTCTTGATCATTGCTTCCATTCTATTTCAAATCTGGGGTACCATGTAACTGTTTTTGGAAGGATTATTTTCCTGTCACATAAACATTTGAAGTAAAATGTCTTTATATCACTAGACAGTCACCAGAATACATATAATTTCAAACTTACAGAAATATTTCCAAACATTAACACAATAATGAATGGAATATCTAATATTTAAAAAAAATCAAGTATTGGTTCAGGACTTATTGCTTCAGTTGTTTGCAAACTCTACTCCATCTCTCTATAAAATATCTTCTAGAAAGCACTATCACAAAATAAAAGTCTGACTATATGGTCCAATGATAATTTATTACAAATGCAATATGGTTAATCAGTTTATTGGAAGTGTTTACAATTTTTACTACTTTTAGGCAGAGCTTCCTTGCCTGCCTGCTTGCATCTCTCACAAGCGTCCTATCCTAATAAATCTATTTCTTGCCTATCAAAAAAATAAATTAAATTTTTACCATTTTTAAAGTATACATAACCTTTAAGCAAAAGCTCATTCAGTACTAAGCTCAAGGTGCCTCATGGCTAATTACTGTAAATTTCCAAAAACTTTTGTATTTTAGTTTTGAGAAAATTCTTTAGCCCCTTGACATCCAAACTTTGTCAACTATAGAAAAAAATAACAAGGTCTCTTTAGCCAGACTCCCTGGGTTCAAATCTGGCTTTTCCACTCAGTAATATCATAGCTGTGGGCAGGTTATTTAACGTCTCTAAGTCTCTGTTTCTCCATCTATAGAATGGGAATAATTACACTATTTACCACACACTGTCCTTGTGAAGATTTAGTGAGATAATCTATGTAAACTATTCAGGTATCACATAGGAAGAAAAAGTCAAACAAATAATGTTGTTAATTAGTTGCTTGTTTTTCAGAAACATGGTACTTAATGAAAAATAATGACAGGAAGTTGTTCTGAAAAACATGGAGCATATTCCCATATTTAAAGTTCTAAGAGACTCATCACTGTTTTGCTTAGGACCCTATCATTCAAAGTAGTCAAGAAGTATCTGCAAAATTAGGCCCAAATCACATCTGATTTATTAACTGCTTATGTCATAAAGACTAAAAACATGAGTCAATCGCATCTATTTCATTAGTGCTATATGTGACACATCCTAGACACTGTGGGGAACTGGATGTTGAACAGAGCCTGCTTTCACAGGATCGGGTAAGTGCTGATTTTTTCCAATATGGCTCAGTTTTGAAAAGCCCTTTTTCAAAAAATATTCACAATGTTTTATACCCTTTTGGGGTATAAAGATTACTTCTTTTTCTTTTCCAATTGGCAAAACCGTGCCATAAAGTGAAAAAACAGTTCCTACCTGACACCCTCTCTAGGCTGGCTCCATGCTCCAGTGGGGCTCTGTGGTGGTTGGGCCAGTACCAGCAGACTCCACAGGGTGTTGTCACTCTGAGCAGGAGCCAGCAACCCATGACTTCAGGGGACCTGAAATGGAAAAAAAGAGTTGGGTTTAAAATCAGCCATATGCTGAATGCCTTTGCCACAGCTGTTTACGGCATTCATATGATAAGCACACATACAGCTCATTCAAAACCCAGAGTGCATGGCCTTAATAATATGAGGACATTTTAAGGTAGTAAGTTAAAGATACTATAACTAAGATAGTTCGTTA
The DNA here is from genome assembly GCF_054392235.1 of Sus scrofa. Taxonomy (NCBI): domain Eukaryota; kingdom Metazoa; phylum Chordata; class Mammalia; order Artiodactyla; family Suidae; genus Sus; species Sus scrofa. The sequence goes on from NC_139386.1 coordinate 87,331,584, forward strand.
TTATGTGTACTACTCTATGTAGAAGTATAAAAACTTCATACAGTATTCGCTACCTTATGCCATCTCTATGAATTATGGCAGGCCACACTTTCCAAATAAATCAGTAATTGGGAAAGACAATTTCAGAGGCATAAAGCCAGGGACAAGAACTCATCCAGTCTAACAACCTAGGCAGTAATCTGATGAAAGCAAATTCATCTCTGTGATTTTTCTTAAGGCTAGAAATAAGTTGTGATTCATTTCCTAAAAGCCTAGGGAAAAAAAATGCCCTTTTTAAATAAAGTGAAAATATTTTGAGGTAATATATAGTGTGTTTGAAAAATAAAAATTTTGAAAGTTAGCTATGAATAATTATCATTTATAGGTGTCAAAATTCTTTTAGACCAGTGGTTTTCAAAACGTGCTTCAGGGAGCAGAGGTGGCAAGAGGCGCAAACAGTTGGGTTGTCATTTCTTAACTCTATATTAAATCACAACAGTGTCACTTTTATATATTTTATATTAGAACTTACTCATGAAATCCTGATTTCACAGCTGAAAAAATGGGGTGGAGGGAACACTTTAAATATATCCTAACATCTATCTTATACAGCTCATTTTAAACAGCATTTGGTACCTTGGAATAATGTTTCAGTTTTTAATTGCCAAGAAATACTGGAATTTGGCCTCTTCCCATTTGATACCCTCAAATGTATATTATTTCTACAAAATGATTTGATGGTTTGATCCTATTTTCCTATAGAAATGAAGTATTATAGATTCATCTTACACTTAGCCTTTCACAGAAGACTTTCCTGAGTCCTATATTTTGAAAAAAGAATAAAATATCTGCCAGGCAATGTAATCATTCAGAAATTCTACACTTGCTAACATTTCTTGGTTTCCAAATCACATTAATGTCTCCTTTGAATAATATACACCTAAAACGCTTAAATAGGTGAGAAGATGATAGAAATATCATTTACTGAGGGTATCATCACTTGCTGGGGATACTGTATAATGATATAACGGGAAAATGCGTTATGAGAATTGTACCCTCTTATATTGTTAAAAAGTTATAATCCAGAATGTTAATTTTTGTGCTACCCTCACTGATGATTTTATTAGTAGCATCTAAACATGAGCAAATGGATCAATTACTATCCATAATACACATAAATAAAATTATCTTTATATATTACGAAATATAACAAAATGTTCTGCCAATTGTTATTCAAATAAAACCTACCTTCCTGTTGAATTTCATAAATTTAATTACTATTCTGTATTTTTATAATTTGAATGTTCTGAAATGAAGAATTTTGCATTAGATCAACTCATCTTTTCTTGTCCATTTACTAAATGGCCAAAATACATAGACTTTATTAGCTGTCCTTTGTAAACAAATAAAACATTATTTAACTGCTGTTAAAGTTTTTAAATACCTGATAGTGTTTCTGACATGTGAGGACAGAATAAGATAAAAATAGCACTAACAAATGAACCCAGGGCATGTTACAGATTAGGCTTTCTAGGGTCTCTTATGAAGGCTATGATAAAAGCATATGGTATAAATGAAGTACTTCACCTTGTAGGTGAAGGTAACAACATACATTGAGTGACAGCACTAAAGGCCACTCAGTATTGGTCCACGTGGAGAGCCTCAGGGGCCCAATATGTTGTTTAATAACAAAACTAAAATAACATGTTTTTCAACTTCAAAACCAAGAAGTGCTTTGGAGTTCCCGTCGTGGCGCAGTGGTTAACGAATCCGACTAGGAACCATGAGGTTGCGGGTTCGGTCCCTGCCCTTGCTCAGTGGGTTAACGATCCGGCGTTGCCGTGAGCTGTGGTGTAGGTTGCAGACGCGGCTCGGATCCCGCGTTGCTGTGGCTCTGGCGTAGGCCGGTGGCTACAGCTCCGATTCAACCCCTAGCCTGGGAACCTCCATATGCCGCAGGAGCGGCCCAAGAAATAGCAAAAAAAGAAGACAAAAAAAAAAAAAAAAAGAAGTGTTTAACTCAACTGTGGCTTTTTAAAGATCACCAGAAATAGACTAATTGCCAAACTAGATACTATTTAATAAGAATTATGCTCAGATGTTGGAAAACATCATTTTATTTTACAGAGACCATAGAATCACCCTAAAGCTTTCCGATTCTAAAAAGAACTTGCTTCAATTCAAATTGATGAACTGGACATAAAGACTGAGTGTCAACAGTTTCTTAAAATCCACAATGTACATTTCTCTACTGATACTGTAAACAGTTTTGTTTTACATTCAAATTCACTTTAATACTTGGTTGTTATCTGCTAAATTTCAGTATTTTAAAAATATTTATACACATAAGGACATTTTATCTTCCCTCTTTTTGTTTTATATGTTGAAAATTTTTAGTTTTAAAACCCTTGAGCTAGTGCTTAATACATAGCACAAAATCATAGTAAAATGTCTTATTAAATGTCACTTCTGTAATCTAAGCCAAACTCTCATGTCAGTTATAAGTATCAGAAAAGATTTCTTTACATTAAAAAAAAAGTCAGAGAAGAGTTCCCGTTGTGGCTCAGAGATTAACGAATCTGACTAGCAACATGACGTTATGGGTTCATTCCCTGGCCTTGCTCAGAGGGTTAAGGACCCGGCGTTGCTGTGAGCTGTGGTGTAAGTGGTAGACACAGCTCGGATCCCATGTTGCTGTGGTTCTGGCGTAGGCCAGCAGCTACAGCTCCAATTAGACTCCTAGCCTGGGAACCTCCACATGCCACGTGAGTGGCCCTAGAGAAAGCAAAAAACAAAAAAAACAAAACAAAACAAAAAGTCAGAGACATCTTTGCTTAACTGATATTCCCTCTATTAATAGAATATTAAATAAAAAAAATCAGATCCACAATTTGTTCCAAATATCACACCTATAATGCAGTTATTTAAATCTATTTGTATTTCACCATGGTATTATATAATACGCTTTTGTTATCAAAGCACTTAGTGGAGGCTGTCCAGTTTTACTAATACACAAGTTAATTCCAAGTAATTTAATCAGTTTACAAAGTAATTAAGCCCTAAGTTATAACTCATTAGGGTGGCAAAACTAAATCTAGCACAGTAGTGTAATCTTATTAGTATGAGAACCCAGAGACAATCTAATTCCTAAACAAAGGTTTGTAGTACCTACTATAATACCTATAGTACAGAACATATAGTATTTTATCCCATCTTGAAAGAATTAAGTTGAAAGATTATTTTATGCTATATTTTTCACAAATTCTTTGAACAAATATTTATTGAGCATCATGAGCTTTTTGGCCATTAAAAATACTGGGCCACTAAAATACTCAATGAAAAAAAGAGTGGCACAGATTATCACTGTCTTTTCAGAGTTTTATAGCATAAAAACAGGAACATAAGACTAGAGTATTTCTGCTACCCTATAGTCATAAAGTTGATGATGTGTAGGAGGAATAAATAAGTATTAAAATTTCTGAAATAATTACAGAAGGGAATGGTTGATTCAGCATGCTAGTATGGCCAAACAACATTAGAATTCTAAAATCTAGCATTACTAGGTTTATATGAGACTAGAAACAGTGGTTAACTTTCAAAGCAAAAAAAAAAAAAAAAAAAAAAAAAAAGAAGTAGTCATATGCATGGATATCATTTCAGCATATAGGGAATTTCAAGAGAAGTATCAATGCAGGCTCTAAATACACTAGATTATTAGATAGTAGCTCATTTGCCATAAAAGTAATAAATATTTGCTCTTATCTAAAATTACAAATAAAATAATGAATTTTTTTATATTCATCTCTCTAGCAAGTGCTGCCACCAGTTTGTCCTTCTAGCCATGTGATGATAAATTTTACCATATGCAAGAAAGGGAGGGAAAAGCTGCAAGCGCATCAGCTCTCTTTGGAAGGGGAAAAGGGAAGCCTCTTATTACACAGCAGCAATGCTAAAACCAACTCTACCAGCTGCTTAAGGACACTTGACATTAATAACCTGAAGCCTGAGGGTCCTGTGAAGAGCCCTCATGAGAAGACTGATGAGAAGTGGAAGGCTGTTTCTGGGTACGCGCAGCGAGCTCCTGCTGCCTCTGCTGCTCAGCCTTCTTAAGCCTCAGTTGTTGCAGGCGCTTACGGAGCAAAGCTATCTCAGGCCCTCTTAGAAATTCTAACACAGATAGGAAAAGAAATGTGAACAGATAGTAACAACATAGAAAATAGTAAGAATCTGATTACACATTAAAGAGAGATGGGTATATAAATAAAACACACATCACACAGAGGAGTACTAAACACAAAGCTACTCATAAAAAATTACTGGTCATTAAATTACAATAAATGATACACACACACCCAAATTCTTGTTTACCTATGATGAGTTAGACATATAGAGTTCTCTAAGAATATTTAAGTAACAGAATGAAAACAAAATCTTTCATAAGCAAAACACTTATAAGTGAACATTCCTAATTTCATTTCTTTTTATAATACTAAGAAAAACTAAAAAATATCAGGTATCCCACCTAATTTATACATAAAAAACTCCTTTACTAATTTCAATCAAATAATTAAAATTATGAAAAAGTTATGCATTTGGAAACAATTCTTGGAATTTATTAAGAAAGCCCTTTAAAAAGTAAAAGTTATATATTTTTCAGCTAAAATGTTTCTTCTTATGTTAGAATTATCATTTACTTCTTTTAAGCTGAAAAATATTTACATAATCTTTAATATTTTCTTAAACTTTATCTGAAGCAGTGGTCATAGATACAACATAACATGAAATTTTGCAGAGATTACCGACTGCCTGCTATGTAGGAGGCATTGTTTTAGCCTTTGGGGAGAAAAAAGTTCCTACTCGTTTGGAGTTTATGTTCTGAGAGGAAAACAGACATCAGTGAACATATATACATATATGTAATATCCATGTATGTATGTGTAGTGTCAAGGGGGATAACTGCTTTGAAGTAAACTGGGCAAAGTAAGGTAGGGGGGACGGAGGTAATGGGGATGTGGTGGTTGTTGTATGTATGGTCAATATGGAAGGCTTCTCATAAGATGATTTCTGAACAAAGACCTCAAAGATATGAAGGAGTAAACCACACAGAATATCTAGAGGGAGAGTGTTTCAAGGGGAGGAAGGAGCAAGTACAAATGTTCAGAGGGGCAAGTGTATCTGGATGTGGGAGATGTATTACCAGTAATGGAAGAAGAATTTGCTGATAGTTCAGATGTAGAATGATCCCAAAGTTTTTGGTGTAAATAACAGTAAAATAGGGTTGCCATTTATTGCAACAGGGAAGAATGGAGAAGGAACAAGTAGCAGTAGAGGGAAGACAACTTACAGATATCCAACTGGAGAAACTGAGTAGGGACTGACTTTAACAGTCTAAAATTCATCAATAAATCTGGATGCCACTGATGATGTTACTTTCAGCCACTTTGAGAATAAGTCTTAGAACTGAACTCTGGTACATTTCTGTGATTAAGAGAAGGAAGAACAGGAAGAGTAAGGAGAAGCCAGTGAGGAGGCTGGAAAACTGAGTGAGCCGAGTTCTGTAGGCTCAGTGATGAAAGTGTGTCAAGAAGGATAAAGTAAGCAGTTATGTCCAATGCTGCTGATAAAATGAAAAAGATACTGAGAACTAATCACACACAAGACCTTGACAAGAGCCATTTCAGTGAAATCACAGGAGCCAAAACCTTACAAGAGAAAGGGGAGGCAATTAAGTAGAGGACGAAGCATATATCCTTTTTTTTTTTTTTTTTTTTTTTTTTTGGTTTTTTTAGGGCCACACCCACAGCATATGCAGGTTTCCAGGCAAGGGGTCCAAACAGAGCTGTAAGTGCCAGCCTACACCACAGCCACAGCAATGCGGGATCTGAGCCACATCTGTGACTCACACCATGGTTCACAGCAATGCAGATCTTTTAACCCACTAAGTGAGGCCAGGGATGGAACTCGTGTCCTCATGGATACTAGTTGGGTTTGTTGCTGCTGAGCCACAATGGGAACTCCAAAGTACATACACTTTCCCTAGGAGTGTTGCTGCTAACGGAGAACAGAGAAATAGGATGAATGTTGGTGGGAGAATAAAGAGCCAAGGGAGGTTTGTTTCAGTGTGGGGGATAATAGACACGTGTGTATGGTGAGGGACAATGTTTAATTAGGAGAAGAAAGAAAGACGATGAAATGGGCAAATGCAGCAACTATGTCCTTGAGTACATCAAGGGAGATGAGCTGCAGTAGAAAAGGGGAGGAATTGGGTTTAGGCAAATGCATAACCAAAAGGGAGGCAGAATATAAGGGCAGAAGATTCAATAGCTGTAGATTTGACAGAGGGAGCACATGAAATTTCTCTCAGTGACACTGACAGCAAATTATACAACCTTTAAATAATTTTCAGCCTTTTTTACATAGATTATAAAAGTGAAAATTTTGGTTTACTGTTTCAGAACCAATCATGCCAGAGACACTAATCTCTTGTTATCATGCCCTATATTTATAAAGAATTTTATTCAATTGGCAATTAAGATTTAACAATGCAAGTATCATCACAGTCCTTCATTGCTAGTTCCTCCTAGAAAATTCTCCAGTACCAAGTAGGATAGTATTCATTAATAAATAAATTGTGATGCTCAATAGTATAGTGCCTTCTTTTTACGTCTATACATATACCATAGTCATTGTCAGCATAATAGTAAGACTTTTAGCAATATAAAATAAAGCACTGTTATACAGCCATCAAGTATTTGTCAATTTATACTTCAAAAGAAATTACCATACAGAGAGAGATTATAGGTATGTCAAGTTTTGTTAAAAATACTGAAAAAACATCACAAAAAAATTCACTCTACTTCACTGTTGTTTCAAATGCTCTCTCTTTCACTGCCAAATGTTTTATGGGGATATGAGTCTCCACCCTAGACCCATTAGGTGACTGGCAAATCAAAAGCAGGCTTTAAGTACAAGTAGTGATTCTCTGTAACTTGGAAAATTAATATTTAGTTATGATAATGTCATGAACCATTAATTTAATGCTTCTAGTGTTTTTCAAAGATGAATTTTTGGTTGTATGTAGCCCCCCGATTCCAGTTTATTAAAAAATGAGGCTAGGGAAAGAAATCATCACACAGCTAACTAGGAAAGGCAAATACTGAATTAAAAATTCCCAGGAGATACACCAGACTAAACAAATAATTCTGCTGGCAGTATGAAATATTCCAGGCACATAAGATACATACACATTACATCCTTTTAAAAAATGTATAAACAAAAATATACTGTATATGAATAAATGCTTGGAGAAATAGTTTTTTGATAACATTAGCCAAAATTAAAAGTGAATACAATGAATACTTTTGGGCTGAATTTTAAAAACAGTAACAAAAAATTATCAACAATGAGTCAGGAGCTGCTAACAGGAAATTTGTACTTTCATCTCCTGAAACTACTAACCCTATTCTTGTTTTCTTCTTAAAGACTCCAGGCTAGTCTCCACAATGGCAATTCCTACTGATATAAAAGAACAATAATCTACAGTTGATCTAACAAAGATCCATTTGGTTCTAACTTTAAGTCCTATCTTTCTTCCAATACATAGGATCTTTTGTCCTGGACTCTGGATTATTTTTATATCTAATTTGTTAGCACTCTACCTGCTTGCTATCAACTGTCCTCTACTCCTAACTTGCTCCTTTGTCCAGGTGATTCTTACGTATTTTTTTTCTTCTAGAACTGGTAACTCTTTTACTGACTTCCAAGTTCTTTGATCTCTTCTTTAGTTTCCCCAGAGTGGTCATTAGCCTAATATTTCCACTTATTTCTAAGCTATAAATTGCCTATACTTTATCTGACTAGACTCTGATCCTATTTAAGGAAACTCTAAACTAAATATCTGGGCTTTGAAAGGTTTGCTTTTCTATGATATACAACAGAGTTCTTACTTTCCCAGGAATTTTTCTACAGAGCTCAATTTAGCTATAAAGATTCTGATAGACCTAAATAAATGTGTAAATCTAAGCAGACACAATAATTTGTACATAAGCAGAAATACATGCATAAGCTATATTATATACTATCATAAAAAAACTCAATGCTCATGGTCTGAGTGGTCCATTAACTGGACCACAGGGATCCTTTAGGTGACTCACTTCTCAAGGCAAGTTCTCCCTATACAATGAATTTTGCAGGTACTGATACTCCCATTCAATCAAAAGACACTACCTCTCTAATCAAATTCTTTTATGTAGAATAAAATAAGACCAAAGCAGGTAATTAAGCTATAACATGATGGAATGACTGCTACATTTAACCCTCTCTTATTATAAGAAGCTCCTTACCATGGGGAAAAAATTACAAAAAACATAGGAAATGAAGATACTTTCAGGCTTAGTTTCAGAAACAACTAAATGTAATGTCTAATAGGCATTAGTGAGAAAAAAAAATATTTTATAGTTATTATGAAATACTTGTTATAAATAGAATTTAGTTTCAAATGGACTATGTGAATCAAAATTCAAGAAAATGAAGGGTGAGGTAAAAATTAAAAAAAAAAGAATCAACTGACTTCAGAATCTACTTGAGTATATTCATTTTCCTAATTCAGCTATAAAACCCAAAGCCAACTCTGTAGCCCCTTTAGACCCACTATTCTTCACATATGCATTTTATAATATTTGCCTCCCTGTAGCTCCACTTTTTTCCTACCTATATTTGTCTGTCCTGGTTTCATCATTTATAAAAATTATTTTAAGTATTTTTGTAAATTATCATAAAATATTTCTGGAATGATGTAAGGAAAAATATCTACTCAGTCTTGTGTGGTCTGGACAGCCAAAGGCACATAATAGATCCAAAGCCAATAAATGACTGGATATCCATTCACAGCATCTCCCCTAGACAGCATCAAATCTGGGGAGACTACTGGAAATATCCAGAACAAATGAAATGTAACTGAAACTGTAAAAACTATTATATAGCTTATACTAGCCTAAACATAACAATCTTAACAGTACGTTTGAAGAGTGACTATTGCTGGGAGGAAAAAGAGGCTTACATAGAACAGGATAGAAAATGTCTATGTCTTTATGAGAGCAAATTCTAAAAAGAGAAAATAAGTCATCAACAAATCAATAAAAGTAAAATACTTACAAATTCTAACACGTGCTTTTCAGGAAATACAGGGCTATATAAAAGAGAATAAAATTTTAAGGCAGGTAGGAAAGGAAGACGAATATATATCTAGGGTCGTTATAAGACTTCCCTTGGGTGACACATGCACTGAGAACCATGAAAAGGAAAAAAGCCAGGGGAAGAGCTCCTCTGGTACACAGATTAATAAGTACAAATGCTCAGACTCAGAAAGAATGAGATAGGAGAAAACTTGCCACATTGAAGGAACTGAAGGAAAACCAGCACAGCTGGAGTATAATGATGATTAGGAACTGAGAAAGTCGTATGAAATGAGGCTAAAGAGGCAAGCAAGGGCCTGGCCATGTTAGGTTCTTCTAGGTCCACAGTAAGGAGTTTGAGCTTTTTCCTTTTGTATTTATATTTCTAACTGCAAAGTTATATAGTTTGATTTGACATTTTAAAATACTCATCCTGGCTACTGTATGGAGAATAAATTATAAGGGAACAAGAGTAAATGAAAGGAGATCAAAAGGTGTACCACAATGATGTGAGATGGAAAGAAGTAGAACATACTTTAGATACAGAACCAACAGGATTGCTGAAGGATTGGGTGTGGAAATCAAGGAATCAATAACTCATTGGCTGTTAAAACAAGCAAATGGGAAGTAATTAAAATTTACTAAGGAATGAAATGACCAAGATGAAACATATCAGTGAAATGGGAAGGGTAGGAGGATAAATTGTTTCAATTTGGACACATTAAACATAAGACGCCTGAAGACAAAGAAAAAGAAATGTCAAATAAACAGTTGAACAAAGGAATCTTTAACCCAAGTAGAAGATCAGACTATCAATATACATTTGGGAGTCAACTTAGAGGAGCCATTAAATGCTTATGGGAATTGATGCAATTAACCAGAGATAGAATGCTTGTAGGGAAGAGAACACAGACTAAGGGGTCCTATCTACTAAAATACTGAGAAGTAATGATAGAACAAGAAACTTAAAAAATGGTTACTGAAAACCAGCCAGAGTTGGTAATAAGAGTAAAAGGGCAAAAGTGGCGTCACAGATGCCAAAAAAGGAAAGTGTTTCAGGAAAGAAGTGACAGACTGTGTTAAAAACAACTGCGTTAAAAAAATCTAGTAACACATATGAGCAATATCACACAGTATTTGTCTTCCTCTGTCTGACATTTTCCTCACTTTTAATAGTGGTTGCCTTTGAGGAGAAAGAACCCCAGTGGGTGGAGAGGGGATTTAATTTACCTTTTGTACTTTTCCATAGTTTGAATTTTATAACCTTAAACAAATATGACTTTTAAAAATTTCCAACACAGTTAAAAAAAAAAAAAAATCTAGTAACAAAGAAGAATACTTTTTTTTTTTTAGGGCCGCACCCGTGGCATATGGAGATTCCCAGGCTAGGGCTAATTGGAGCCACAGCTGCCAGCCTACACCACAACCACAGAAATGCCAGATCCGAGCCACATCTGCAACCTACACCACAGCTCATGGCAACACTGGATCATTTACCCACTGAGCAAGGCCAGGGATCAAACCTGCAACCTCATGGTTCCTAGTCGGATTCCTTTCTGCTGCGCCACAAGAGGAACTCCACAAAGAATACTCTAAATTAGGTAAAACGGAAGTCACTGATGACGTTGACAAAAAGTTTCAGTGAAAAAGGAGGGTGAAAGGCAGATTGGAGTTTGCTGATAAATAAGTGGGAGATGAGGGAATTTCCTGGTGGTCCAGTGGTTAAGACTCAGTGCTTTCACCACTGAAGCCCAGGTTCAATTTCTAGTTTGTGAACTGAGGTCCAACATCAAGCTTCTGCATGCCATGAAAAATGGTAAGAAAATGGAGACAATATATGTAAAAGACAGAAGATAATAACAGAGCATGTTTGAAGCAGAAAGGAAAAACTCAGCAGAAAGGTGAGCAATGCAGGAAAAGGAGCAAAGTCCTAGAGAAGTTGGAAAGAAATGGGAACTGCACTGGCTAGCCTTTTTTAGGAGCAGACACACTTCTTCCCCAAATGTGACTGCTTCTGTCACAGACAATGTGAGTACAGTTGGGAGATTTGAAAGTAGGAAAGTGAATGCTTCCCACCCCCCACTGTGAATGAAAGAAGGTTATCTATCACCTGAGGGGTGGGATGAAAGTAAAGGATGGTGCAAAAAGCTTGAGAGAAATGAAGGTGAGAATGAGACATTTTGACCAGTTGTTGAGCAACAGTGTTCAAGACTGCTCTGATGCAGTGTTGAGTACCCAGTGAAATCTGTGGTCATTTTTCCACTAATATTCGGTGACTCAACTGCAGACTGAGAAAAGGCAAATAATTAGGTTCAATCAGAGATGGAGTTTTGCCAGGCAAGTCTTCACAGCACTGTTATCCCTCTCCTTCATGCCAGCAAAACTGACAGAGGAAATGCAAGGGACATGAACCGAAGATACATTTACATACAGAGATATGCACAGCAAGGCAAGAAGTATCCTTTTTCATTTTCTCTATCTCTATGCAAGGCAATAATAGAAATCATGGCTCTAATAGGACACTCCACCTACATGTAAAATTCCTATTATGCACAAATCCATCTGGACTTAGAAGTGAATAAAAGATTGAGAGAAAAACAAAACATAAAAAACATTAAGTCCTTACTGTTAAAATGCTAAACTCTGGGATTATGAAAGGCCTATTCCTACTGTCAAAACATTGGCAGACATAATCTTTGGATGCTATATTATATGTTCCTTAATAGCAATACTATCTTGGTAACATGGAAATATTCCAATTTTCCATAGTTTAGTCAACCAAAGTTCTTTTTATAACCTACTAGGTAAAAGTATTTCCTTACTTCCTTGGGAAAATGTTTAGGCAAAAGTGCCAAGTAATGTTCAAACAATATTATGTGATCATCACCAAAAAAAAAATGCTTTTTTTCTATTTCAATGATTCAATGACTACTGCATTTAATTCTTATGTCAAATACTTTTTAAAAATTTAGTAACCTGAAATGTAATATTAAAATGTCTTAAGTATCTATAACAAAAAGAAAAAAAGAACCTCCAAACTAAGTAGGTTACTTAGAAATGTGTTGGAGAAACAACTGGAATTAGTTAAGATTCAGTAGAATGTGAACATGAGCTAGGGAATCCTCTTGCTAAGTTTTGATCAACTTATAATTGATCAAAATCTTTAAGATTATTCCCAAGAATGCAATCACTTTAAAAAGTCTTTATTTTTAACAATTTTACATGCTTTGAAAAGCAAACTTTTAACTGAGTCCCAACTTCCCAAACCCTAAAAAAAAATATTTATTTTCTCATAACTCAAAATTCTATGTCAATTAGCGTGTGGAAAACCTAATGTTATGGCTCTTCCTTAGGTTATTATTATAGGTAAATTATACACAAGTATTAACAGTTACATAATTGACTCTGGCTTCTATTCCCGTAGAAACTGAAAATTAATTACCAAAAATGGAATACATACTGATAAAAAAATACTTAAATTAAAATACCTCATGTTTGGTGATTTGGCATCAGATTTCAGAGAAGCAAGAATAAGGTGACAACTTGGCAGTTAAACTGTTAGGAATTTTTTTATAGGCTTTAGCTTAGGCCTGCCAACTGTATCTTTAGTTGCAAATATTTTTATTATATGTTGAATAAAATACTTCCTTGGAAAAAACCAAAGAAAGATATGAATAAACAGCTTATTGGTTATTATAAATAAATAAAAACAGTTAAAATGCCAAGTAAACTACAGACATATCTGCTAAAAATTACTGATGTAAATACTAGTACATTCCACAGCTGGGGTGAAGTTTGAACATGAGGAATTATAATACTGAAAGGAAACTGTGTTTTAACAGAATTTAGGAGTTGATTTTTTTCACTAATATCAAATACCAAAACAATAAGGATTTGTAAAAAAAAAAATTTTTTTCATGTAAATACAGGAGAAACATTCTTGTGGTAAATTGTATATATTGTTGACAAGAGATCACATAAAATGCACCATAAAGAATGTATTAAAAATACTTCATGATTTGAGGAAAAATAATAAAAAAATATAAACACAAGTGGGACTAATAATAATCAGGGCTATATTTTCACTATCACTTTAATACAGACTTACAACCAAATAAGTCTAAGAGAGATATTTTGGACTATAATGGTCTATATAAAACTAACAAGTGCATTAAACTATATCAAAAGACTATCTGCTGGTACTTACATCATTTAAAGAACTGTCTTATGTAAACTGAAGATTCCTGCTATTTGTTAAAATTCATGCAAGTTAGGCACACTTGAATTTTGTTTTTAAGTTACACATTCACATATTACATGTCATTTTGATCATTTATTACAGCAAGAACAAGCTGATGTGATTTAGTATCTTTCAAAATAGCTCATAAAGAAATTTTCATTATTAGAAATCATCAGAAACACAGCTATTTAAAAAAAAACATCCTCACCAGACTGATGATGTGTATGATGTCCAGATGCTTCAACAGATTGCCTTTGTTCACTGTCTGGAGAAGGAGAATGAGGGCTTTCTGTAGAAGATGATGCCAAATGTGCCTGAGCTGATGCTGCAGATGATGTAGAAGGTTGAAGAAACTGTTCAGCTGGAGTATCTACTTCCATTGCAGTTTCACCCACTTCTGAATCAGTACTTGATGGGGCCGTAGGAAGAGTTGAAACATCTGACTGAGTTGTTCCACCTTTGAAAAACACAAGTTAATGCAAATGCCAATACTGAATGCTTGCTAAAACCATCTCCTCTAAAGAGATATGTTCAAGAAATACAAGTGCACTTGAGTGTACACACGCACATGAACACACATACACACACAGAGAAACAGATGATTTCAGGATATCAAGTACACCCACTTCCGGTTTACTAGGTCCATCTGGGTAAAAATCCATCCACGGCAAATTCTTATTAAAATAATTTTTCAAGCAAAATGCTTAGTACTGTAGCTTAACTTAGACAAAACTATACGACAGCTTATGAGATGCCTATACATAGTGCCTGGTCCCTTAAATTTGACGATAATAATTATGATTTAATAGCCAGACAACAGAATAATGGATTTATATTAACATATTTCTACTTCATAACATGAGGTCCTTGGTAAAATATTTAATAAAAAATTTTATTGACAAGTAAAGCTACAAATAGGTCAGAATAAGATTAAGTTTCTGATTCCCATTTCATTAATAGCAATGTTTTAACTGCTAAAATCACGATACAGTCATGATTTTAAAAGGCTTGAATGTTTATTATGTGTTGTGCTAGGCCTTGTGCTATCTGCAAAATTAAGAATACTCAATGACCATCCAAAATTTCCCTAATTTTTCAGCTCCTAAAGTAACAGAAATAAAAGTAAAAATAAACAAATGGGACCTAATCAAATTTAAAAGCTTCTGCACAGCAAAGGAAACAAATAAACAAAATGAAAAGACAACCTATAGACCGGGAGAAAATACTTGCAAATAATGTGACCAACAAGGGCTTAATTTCCAAAACACACAAACAGCTCATATGACTCAATAACAACAACAAAAAAAACCCAATCAAAAAGTGGTCAGAAGACCTATATAGACATTTCTCCAAAGGAGACATACAGATAGCCAACAGGTACACGAAAAGATGCCCATCATTGCTAATTATTAGAAAAATGCAAATTAAAATTACAATGAGGTACCTGAAATTGGTCAGAATGGTCATCATTTAAAAAATCTACAGATTATAAACGCTGGAAGGGGTGAGGAGAAAAGGGAATCCTCTTGTATTGTTAGTGGGAATATAAACTGGTACAGCTATTATGGAAAACAGTATGGAAGTTCCTCAGAAAACTAAAAATAGAGTTGCCATATGATCCAGCAATCCCACTCCTGAGCATATATCCCAGCATAATTTCAACTCAAAAAGATACATGCACCCATATATTCATGGCAGCATTGTTTACAATGGCCAAGACATGGAAACAACCTAAATGTCTATTGACTGATGACTGGATAAAGATGTAGTTTATATATATAACAGAATACTATTCAGCCATAAAAAAGAATGAAATAATGCCATTTGCAGAAACATGGATGCAACAAGAGATTATCATACTCAAGTGAAGTAAACAGAAAGAGAAAGACAAATATTATACGTTACCACTTTTATGTGGAATCTAAAACATGACACAAATGAACTTATCTACGAAAGAGAAACAGATGCACAGATAGAGAAGACACATTTTTGCCAAGGCATAAGGAGGGTGGGGGATGGAAGGATAAAGAGTTCGGGATTAGCAGATGCAAACTGCTATATATAAGATGCTCTTGGGACAGAACATGATAGAAGATAGTATGAGAAAAATAATGTGTATATATATATATATATATATATAAAACTGTGTCACTATGCTGTACAGCAGAAATTGACACACCACTCTAAATCAATTATACTCTAATAAAAAATAAATTTAAAAAATTAAAAAATATATAGGATGCATAAACAACAAGGTCCTACTATGCAGCATAGGAAACTATATAAATATCCTGTGATAAACATAATGGAAAAGAATACATACGTATTAACTATCATAGCAGAAATTAATACAACACTATAAATCAACTAAACTTCATTTGGGGGAGTTCCCTGGTGGACTAGTGGGTTATAGATCTGATGCTGTCACTGCTGTGCCTTGAGTTGCTGCTGTAGCATAGGTTTGATCCCTGGCCCATGAACCTTGCCATGCCATAGGCGCAGCCCCCAGCCCCAAACAACAACAACAAAAATTTCACTGCATTGATTTTGCTGAAAATCTAGATTACTAAAAGAAAAATGAATGAACTAATCAAGTTCATGTCTTAAAAGATGCAACCATCTGAGTTCCCTTTGTGGCTCAGCAGTAACAAACCCAAATAGTATCCATGAGGACACGGGTTCAATCCATGGCCATGTTCAGTGGATTAAAGGACCCAGTGTTGCTGTGAGCTGTGGTGTAGGTCCCAGTAGCAGATGTGGCTTGGATCCCGCGTTGCTATGCTACAGCAAAGGCTGGCCACTACTGCTCCAATTCAACCCCTACCCTGGGAACTTTCATATGCCACCGTGAGAGCGGCCCTAAAAAAAGACCCAAAAAAAGAAGATGCAACTATCACAAAATATGAAAGTTTTTCTTTCAATCATCTTGATTTAAATACTTCTTAGTTTAAATTCAAGCACAAATTTAATAACTCTTAAGTGAATCTACTGTCTAAGAAATTTAAGTTTATATGCAGAACTTAACTGTTTATGGATGACATTCAATACAATTTTTCATTTTGGGATTTAAAACATTTAACAGTTAACTTTCATACTCCTCATTTTTGACAGAGATAGGTAATTTCCCAAAGACCAAAACTGGAAGGTAGTGAACCAAAATATTAAAACAGGTCAGGGAGTTCCCGTAGTGGCGCAGCGGAGACGAATCCGACTAGGAACCATGAAGTTGCAGGTTTGATCCCTGGCCTCACTCAGTGAGTTAACAATCCAGTGTTGCCGTGAGCTGTGGTGTAAGTCATAGACATGCTCAGATCTGGCGTTACTGTAGCTGAGGTGTAGGCCAGCAACTATAGCTCCGATTAGACCCCTAGCCTGGGAACCACCATATGCCGCAGGTGCAGCCCTAAAAAGACAAAAGACAAAAAAAGAAAACAGGTCAGCAAACACCAGAAACAATAATTAACAGCTGTTGTATATAAGTAACCAAAAGGAGAAACTATTCAGTTATGTAACATTTACATATCTATAGAGTTTTATCTACTTCCATTCTTAGAGTACATACAAAAAGAACTTGCAATGGGGAATAGCAGACTCTTACTTTTTTTGAGAAAAGCAAAAAATTAGGGCTAGATGTAGTAGAACTGGAGGAACAAATTATACCAAATACCTTTTGTCCTATACTGTCCCACACAATACAATAAGAATCTTGTGATTACTAAAGATACAAAACATGGTGCACATCAGATGATATAAATAAAACTGACCTTCATAAATAGTTTTTGTCAGCTTTCTGATAACTTCCAATTAATAAGAAAAATTACCTCTGGGTCGAGGTCTTCCTCGTCCTCTATTGCTTTGTGCAACTTCACTTGCTTCCTCAAACCACCGTGATAACATGTCAGACATTCTCTGCATCAGTGACACATTGGGACTTTGCTCTCCTATGACAACACAGGTCTTATCAGTGAATTTAGTAATAAAGTAAGATTTTTCATTAATGCAAAAACATATTCGAAAGACTTTAAAATGAAAGTAATTTTAAAAAATCAAAATTTTTAAAAACCTCATGGTTACTAGTCAGATTTGTTTCTACTGCGCCACAATGGGAACTCCCCAGTGTAGCAGTTTCTTATGCTTATCAAAGGCACTTTTTAAGGAAGTTCCCGTCGTCGTGGCTCAGTGGTTAACGAATCTGACTAGGAACCATGAAGTTTCAGGTTCGATCCCTGGCCTTGCTCAGTGGGTTAAGGATCCAGAGTTGCTGTGAGCTGTGGTGTAGGTCAGACGCGACTCGACTCGGATCTGGCGTTGAAGTGGCTGTGGCATAGGCCAGCGGCTAAGCTCCAATTAGACCCCTAGCCTGGGAACTTCCATATATTGCAGGTGTGGCCCTGGCAGGGGAGGGGGGAGCACTTCATAGGAAAAAAAATTTTTTTAATGTGCTCTCATAAAACTCTCAGGTTGGAACTGAGAGTTTTCATTTCTCTTTATGATACGTACAAAAGGCAAAAATTAAGAAGTTCAATAATACCCAATGTTTTATGTGGCAACAAACGGAACAGTCTTACATTTTGAGAGAGAATGCAAAGTAGTGCATACTTTTGGAAGGTAATTTGATTACTATCAAAATTAAAATGTACTCATCCAGTGACCCACACATTCATTCCACTTTTAGGAATTTATCCTAAAGCACACTTACTTGTACAAGTACTCTAAGATGTATATACAAAGATGTTGCAGCATCACTTATAATGGCAAAAAAATGGAAACAAGTCTAAACATTAATTTTTACATATCCTATTAAAAAAAAAAAAAGTTGACCGAAGTACAGTTACCATCTCGTTCTCTTTCACTCTCAGGCCTTGCTCGGGGTCCAGTATCTGACCAATCACCACGAAGTCTCAAACGCTTAACTGGAGGCTGTCGTAACTAAAAGATGAGAAGAAAACTCATTTGCTCAATTCTTAAAGCACACTATAAGTCTAGTAGATTCTTTCCATCTTCTCACTTTCTTTACTGAGATGTTAAATCAAAATATCAAAAAAGAGCCATAAATATCCACTGATGTTGACAGCCTATACTTATTATCTTCACCCTAAAGAGTCTGAATGCAACTTTGAAATCATGTAAATGTGGTATCTAATCCTGCTTGTATCACTTTCCAGCAGACAAGAGGAAAGTTATCTAATTATGTTGAACCTAAGTTTTCTTTTATAATAAATATAGTCTAGGTAAAGTACCTACATAACTAACTGGCAATAGGAGTTATTATTTTACTATTATTATTGACAATTTACTCTGATTCTCCCCCCAGCATCTCTTCCAACCCTGCATTACTCACCTCAATGTCTCTTAACTCTACCTTGTTGCTCTCATTCTCAGCTAGTAACTTTTCCTCCTACTTCAGAGAAAATAAAGTCAGTTCCATAGAAATGACATCAATTTCCTCAGCTACATTCTACAAACTTACACTTCTTAATTTCTTCCAACCTTTCGCAAAAGATGTATCACTTGTTTTGTTTAAGCCTAAACTATTCTTTTTCTTTCATTCCCTCAACAATTATTCTTTCTCTACCTACACTCATTTCTTCTTTCTTGGTTCTTCCTTAAAATACGCTAACAATTCTTATTTTTAATAAACAAAACACCCTAATTTCATATTTCTAATGCAGCTACACTCTTTTCTCATGCTTTCTGAAGCTTTACTGTCAAGCTTCTATTTAAAAGTTTATATTCTTTCTATTTTTTTCTACCACTCCTTCCTTAATTCACTGAAATCAACCTTACGCTCCCATTTTTCACTGAATTCATTCTCACCAATGTAACCAGTGAATGATCAATTAAGTGATCAAAAATCAATGTACAATTCAAATGTCACCTTTCAGAGCTTTTTTTTTCTTTTTTGGCTGTGCCCACAGTATGCGAAATTTCCCGAGTTGGGAACTGAACCCACACCACAGCAGAGACCAGAGCTACTGCAGTGACAACTGCCAGATCTTTAAGCCACTGCACCAAAAGGGAACCTCAGAGCTTACTCTTTTTATTTGATGTCTATATCATCTGACACTCTTAATCACTCCCTTTTACTTTTACATTTTTAACAACTTTTTATTGATATAATTAATATTAAAGTATAGAAATCAGTGGTGCATATTCACAAAGCTATGCAACCACCTGCATCACACTAATCCAGAATATTTTCATCACCTTAAAGAAAAAACCCTATACCTATCAGCAGTCACTCCCCTCGTCCCCCTCTACTCACATCTTGGCAACCACTAATCTACTTTCTGTTTCTATGGATATGCTATTCTAGACATCTCCTATAAATGAAATAATATGTGATCTTTTGTATATGGTTTCTTTCACTCAGCATAGTATTTTTTCAAGGTTCATCCACATTGCAGTATGTATCAATATTTCATTTCTTTTTATGGCACAGTAATATTCCATTTTTTTGGATATACATTTTATTTATTCATTCATCAGGTGATTAACATTGAGTTGTTTCCACTTTTTGGCTATTATGATTAATGCTGCTATGAACATACATGCAAGGTTTTGTTTTGTGTTTTTTTTAGGCAGCACTAGTAGCATATGGTGGCTCCCAGGCTAGGGGTCAAATCAGACCTACAGCTGCCAGCTTACACCACACCCATGGTAACGCAGACCCGAGCAG
This sequence comes from Sus scrofa, assembly GCF_054392235.1. Lineage (NCBI taxonomy): Eukaryota > Metazoa > Chordata > Mammalia > Artiodactyla > Suidae > Sus > Sus scrofa. The sequence continues at coordinate 87,351,655 of NC_139386.1, forward strand.
CATCTGCAACCTACACCATAGCTCATGGCAACGCCAGATCCTTAACCCACTGAACAAGGCCAGGGATCGAATCTGCAACCTCATGGTTCCTAGTCAGATTTGTTTCTGCTGTGCCACAATGGGAACTCCACATGCAAGTTTTTATGGAGACATATTTTCAACTTTCCTGGGTATATGTCTAGGAGTGAAAGTGCCGAATCATACAACTTCTACATTTCACTTCTGAGGACCTGCCTCTTTTTTTTTTTTTTTTTTTTTTTTGGCTTTTTTGTCTTTTTGCCATTTCTTTGGCCGCTCCCTCGGCATGTGGAGGTTCCCAGGCTAGGGGTCGAATCAGAGCTTCAGCCACCGGCCTAAGCCAGAGCCACAGCAATGCGGGACCCGAGCTGCATCTGCAACCTACACCACAGCTCACGGCAACACTGGATCGTTAACCCACTGAGCAAGGCCAGGGATTGAAGCTGCAACCTCATGGTTCCTAGTCGGATTCGTTAACCACTGAGCCACGATGGGAACTCCTAGACCTGCCTATTTTCCAAAGCACCCGGGCTATTTTATATTCCTACCAGTGATATCTGAGGGTACCAATTTTTCCACATTTTCATCAACACTTGTCACTTTTTTATTTTAATCAATCTAGTAAGTGTGAACTGGTCCCTCACTGTGGTTTTGATTAGCATTTCCCTGATAGACAGTGATACTGAACACCTCTTTATGTGCTTACTGGCCATTTGTATATCTTCTTTGGGGAAATGCCTATTCAAATCTTTTACCAGTTTTTAAATAAGGATTTCTGTCTTTTTATTGTTATAGAGTTGTTAGGTATTCCTTATATAACATATTATGGATACTAGATTCTAAATGATAAATCAGATATATGACTTGCAAACATTTTCTCCCATTCTGTGGGTCACTATTTTCTTTAACAAAACAATCACTGATTTTTTTTCCTTCAAAATCAAGCAGATTTTTTTCTGTAAATTTATTTTCTCTAGAAAGCATACCAAGCAACAAGGAAAATGGAAAAAAATAAAACCTCTACATCCTCAGCAAAGGAAACAGGAAAAAAAAAACCCCACAAAATTTCATATTATGTATAAGTATGATTAAGAGCAACTGAGGGAGTTCCCATTGTGGCTCAGCTGTAACGAACCTGACTAGAATCCATGGGATATAGGTTCAATCTCTGGCCTTGCTCAGTGGGTTAAGGATTCGGTGTTGCCATGAGCTGTGGTGTAGGTCGCATACACAGCTTGGATCCTGTGTTGCTGTGGCTGTAGCATACGGCTGGCAGCTGTAGCTCTGATTCGACCCCTAGCATAGGAACTTCCATATGCCAAAGCTGAGGCCCTAAAAAGCAAGAAAAAAAAGCAACTGAGAATAACCAAATCTGCAGAGCAAGTCAAAAATGTGATAGAGAATAATCAGATTACAGGGTGCCTAGTGTGGCAGCTGTCTAAAATCTCAAACAATCATTTCCAGAAAGAGAGAGCCTCACCCTGCATATAAACTGCATTTAGAATAACAAACTAGAGTTCGGTTCCATGGTTATGAGAGAGATTTTTATATTACACAGGCAGAAAAGTAATGTTATATAGCCTCTGCAACTATTTCTGTAAGATCTTTAAGTTAAAAACAGCCCCAAGTTAGATTCTTTTTTGAGACATGCAAAATAGTTTAGTCAAGAAGCCTGATAATAGGTAGTTCCTGTCATGGCTCAGTGGTTAATGAACCCGACTAGAATCCATGAGGATGCAGGTTCAATCCCTGACCTTGCTCAGTGGGTTAAGGATCTGGCGTTGCCGTGAGCTGTGGTGTAGGTCACAGATGTGGCTCAGATCCCTCATTGCTGTGGCTGCAGCATAGGCTGGTGGCTACAGCTCAGATTTGACCTCTAGCCTGGGAACCTCCATATGCCGCGAGTAGGGCCCTAAAAAGACAGGAAAAAAAAAAAAAAAAAGTCCTGATAATAATACAGCATTCATTCAGTCAGTCATTCAATAAATATATTTTTAGCAACTTTTATGTGTTGAGCACTATTCTAGGTATTGGGGAAAGATCAAGGGACAAAACATAAAAATCTCCAATGTCACAGTTTATGGAATATATGAAATAAAAAAGTAAAATATACAAAGAAAGTGATCTGTTACAGAAGGGAAAAAAAAAAGTAGGAAAGGGAGATAGATAGCTAGTACCAGAAAATTAAGGATTACTATTTTAAAGAATGTGGTACGGTAGGATGTAATGGAGAAAATGACAGAAAAAGAAATCCAGATGAGACCATTTCAGGCAAAGTAAATTCAGAAGCACAGTTAGCCTGTCTGAGTAAGTAAGAAAATAGATATGGCTAGAGCAGAGGAAACAAAGGAGAGAGCAGGAGAATAAGAACCGGATGACATAAAATTGTAAAGCCACTTTAAGGACCACAGTTTTGTTTTGACCCAGGTGGGGGGCCACTTGGAGGGAGGATCAGAAAGATGGCATGATTTGACTTAGGTTTTAAAGGGTCACTTTGTCTACAATGTAGCTAAAGGATTGGAGAGAGTGGATGTAATAGCAGGGGACTAGTTAGAAAGCTACCATAATAACACAGGAGGAGAAATGCTGATGCCTTGAATCAGGATAGTAGTGGTAGAGTAGGAAGTAGAATTACAGATTTTGAATATAGGCTTCCTCCGCTATCTGAAAGCAAAATGTTCCTCTGAAAACTTTCCTAAGTCGAAATGGAATAAAGAAGCAATTACCCTAGGACATATCTTGCTAACAGATGCATAAAGTAAATCAAGATAAAGCACAGATGCTTAGAAACACAATTCAAAGCTATGGTGGCCGGATGCTGAAATAGAGATATAAGTCAAAGCTACAGCAGGTTGATGCTGAGATGCCAAGTGTAGTTCCAACGAGGGAGCTTGGCAATGCCACTTGTTGTTCAGGGTGCACACTGCAAAACAAACACTGATTGCTATTTTTGCTTTTCGCCTTTTTTTTTTTTTTTTTGGTAAAAACGAAAATCCTCTTTGGACTTCAGTTAGTGAAAGCAGGTACTAATGTAGGTCTTTAATAAAAGCAAAGTGATAAATAAGCAAGCTTTCAAAAAGTGGAGGATTCTTATAAAACTTTTAGGAGTAAATTATGGGGACCAGGAGAAAATGAGAGATTGGATTTAACAAAGCAGTCCAATAATGGGGTGGGTGAGAAAATTGTCAAAAAGATGTGAGCAAAAGTTAAATAAGACAATAAAAAGGAACACAAAAGTAAAGGAAAATGAGAAGTGGAAAAAATTTAAATAAGACACATGAATATGCTAAATAAAGGGGAAAGGTAAAAGAAATTATTAAATCATATAGGAAATAAAGATATACTTAACAAATTTAGAAAATAGAAAAATATGAAAACATAAGGAAAAAATCATAGATTAAACTTCTATTCATACCTTAAAACCCTTCTCAAGTGTTTTTTACGTGTCCAATTGAAAACAATTATTCCTTCCTTTGGTCAACTTATACAGGACATAATTCTTAAATATAACTCTATTATTTAAGTTCCATATATTAATTTATATTTTATTTATAACTTTATTCATTTATTTGTAAACTCCTGAGTCAGAGATCATGTCTTTGTCATAGTCACCCTTGATTTTTTAAAGTTTAGTACAGTGTACAGTACATAGCATATAGTAGGCACCCAATAAATATTTGGTGAGCTGAGCTGAGTCTGTCTGAATATTACCGTCAAGGACTTAGCATAAAACACTGAAAGAAAAGACAGTGAGATTGAGAGATTTTAATTTCTTCTATATACACCTGTGAACTATTTTGCTTATTACAATAAAAATAAATTATTTTTTTAATCTTAATCCATTTTTAGAATTATTGTTCCTAATTTAGTTCATTCAGAGAATACTGAGAAAAACACGTTCAGAATAAAACCAACTGTTCATGACTCAGCCTCACTGACTCTGATTATATAAACGTCTTTTGGCTAAGTATTCTATGGTATAAAAGCTAGCTGGCTCACTTAAAATGTTTCCACATTTCCCCAACTCTTTCATTATGCAACAGTCACAAAGTTTGACTGCAACTTTACTGAAGCACATTATCTCAAGAGGAAATTACATAGCAACAACAATATGACAAAGCAGATTTCATATATTCAATCAGACCAATAAAGTCAAAAGAGCTTTCACTAGCCATCGTGTCCTCTTCTTCACCAACTGCCTAATTCATTTAAACACAGTGCCACATTTAAAACACTAAAAATAAATTTATAAAGTAATTTTTATTTTTATTTTTAATTTTATAGTCCCTTCAACCAGCAACTGTAAGAACTGGATTTAGTTTTGCATCTCACTAAGAGTTATAAAATTGTCGCTGTTCTTTAGTACCTTTGAAATGTATTCATTCATAAGACTTGGGTCAAAACCATAAAGTCACTGATGATTAACAAAAAGCAATGGTTAATTTCAAAAGATATTTATATTCCAAAGAATAGCATGAATAAACATAGGATATCATAAAATAAAAAAAGCCAAAGTGGAAAACATCTTGGGGAAAGAAGCTTAACAGGTTAAAGCAAACATTTTTCTATCGCTATACTGACCAAGGCATATGATTTCTTTTTTCGTTTTTATTTAAGGATATACTATTTCTGGTTTTCACTCTTCATAAATAAGAAAACAGTTCACTATTTTAGAGTCATGTTAGGGACAATAATTCTTTCACCTATTTTTAATACAAATATATATATATAATGTATAAACTTTCAAGAGACTAAATGCTTATGTTCATGCACCAACAGGAGTTTAAGCGATTATCATTTACTATTTATAAGTGGATAAGAATCTCCTCTCTTGATTATGTACACACACCACACATACAAACACTTTATTTTGCCTTTTTCTCACTCATTCATATGTATTTTCTAAAATGTACCCAGCAATAATATCATATATCACTAGTTCATATTTGTGAAATAGGTAGAATCAGGAGAAGAACTGCTATCCACATATGAATAGTAAACATTGTTATATGAATATAAACATTTAGTCTCTTGGAAGTTTACACATCACATTTATTATTACTTGCTTTTTAGGGCCACACCCGCAGCATATGGAAGTTCCCAGGCTAGCTGAACTGGCACTACAGCTGCAGGTCTACACCACAGGCATAGCAACTCAGGATGTGAGCCGGGTCTGCAACCTACACCACAGCTCACAGCAACACTGGATCCTTAACCGACTGAGCGAGGCCAAATACTGAACCCACATCCTCATGGATCCTAGTAGGGTTCGTTAACTGCTGAGCCAGGAAGGAAACTCCAACATTTTTTATTATCTTAATTGCCCTTTCTGTAACTGTTAGAACTGTTAATTTTTCTTGTTTGCTGCTGTGCATCCATAAACTTGGAGAAACATTTTGCTACTAAATATTTTCTCTTTAAAAGTAAAAAAAATAATAATAATCATTAAAAAATTAAAAAATAAAGGGAAGTCCCATTGTGGCGCAGTGGTTAACAAATCCAACTAGGAACTATGAGGTTGTGGGTTCGATCCCCGGCCTTGCTCAGTAGGTTAAGGATCTGGCATTGCCATGAGATGTGGTGTAGGTCGCAGACATGGCTCAGATCCTGCGTTGCTGTGGCGTATGCCAGCAGCTGAGCTTCAATTCAACCCTTAGCCTGGGAACCTCCATATGCCTCAAGTGCGGCCCTAAAAAGCAAATAAATAAGTAAATAATAAAAAATAAAAGTAAAAATACTTTACAATAAAAAATAATTAAAAATATATTAAAAAATAAAATATTTCACAATACTTTAGTCTAGCACCTTATTTTTAATTATTTATTACTCCTGTTCTTTCATGTATGATTCATGTCCTTGTTCCCTAGACTACAAATGCTTTGAAAATTAACTATTTCCTGAAGCCCTTCAAGCCCCAGGAGTTATAAAATTAATGCTCCAAGAGTTAATGAATTAATGTTTTCTGAAGTGAAAAAAGAACATGGTTTTGAGTAAACTTACTTCTTCTCTTCTCTCTTCTGCAGAAGGAGTTTTAAGTTCTCGTGCTGTATCATCTTTTGGATCAAAAAGATATATGTAATCTGAAGAGTAACTAACAAGAATCTCTTGACCATCTTCACTGTAACACAGAGATGTCACCCTGCAGGACTTATTATTAAGATGGGAAGGGATAAAACGGGCGACCATTCCAGTAGTTCCTCGACCTGCATAATTCCCTAAATAAGAAAATACACAATGCTTAAAATTCATCGTTTTCTTCAAGAAAAACACTTTCAAAACTTCTAATCTGAATTGTGAGATATGTTATTTAATGTAGGAATACAAATCCAAGCTATCATATTCTATTTCTGGAAAAGACTCTTTAGTCAACAGATTTTATAAAAAAAAAAATTAAAAAGAATACAGTACAGAGATTCTTCCAAAAAATATTCATGATTTTCTAGAATTCCAGATTATGTCAATGGTTTCCTGGAAATTTATTATTTAATCTATTGAATGACTTGTGATTATAATCACACTAAATCTTTTTAAATTTCTCCAAATTAAGATAATTTTTATAATATAAATAAGAAAGCTGTAATTACTAGCATACTAGATAAAACAGCATAGTATTTTTTAATGATTTACCTTTTACTTTATGTCCTTAAAAGATTTTTGATTGTCATGAAATTCTCCACTTATAAGCTAACAGAGTGAGAATATCACTCTAATTTTAACTGTTTTGGGTATAATTAACACAACACAATATGACAGGGAAAGGTACAATTGGTACTTTGTGTCCCCTAGGCCCAAGACTGATAAATTTTAAGAATCCCACAGAGTGGTATAATTCTGCACTATGAGGTCTTGCCCTGCCAAAATGTCAATTGTGTCCCATCTGCTGAGAAATTAAAATTAAGCCTATAGTTTCTTAACATATTACATTGTTCCCCTTAAACATGCATATCCAAATAGACAAGCGTCCTCAATCACAGTTCAAAAAGAAAAAAAGATCCCATCTAGTTTTCCCATTTCAATAATCTATGTCCCCTCTCACTGGACATTGCTTGACATTGAGATCAACACTGTTAGTTTCTGCCAGGTTCACTTTTAACAACATAAAATATGCGAATATATATAAATGTGTATAAATGTATATATATTTGCTGGGTGTATGTGTGTCTGCATGAGAGAGAGAGAAATCTTAGCCTTCCTTGATAGAAAATGCTAATGGAAGTTGGCTTTGAATAGACTATTTCAGGAGTGGTTTGATTCCAAAGTGGATGAGGAACATGAGAAGTTAAAGGCAGACTCAAATTCAATAATGCAGTATCATTAACAGTACTTTAGCAAGGCTACTAAGTAGGCATAAACACAGGCTATACACTAACACACAATCAAGTCACTGTTTTTTCCTACTTTTTCTCTCTATCATCCTTACTATTATCCCCTGGATTGAAAAGACAGCACTGAGAAATTAGGAAAGCAAAGTGCTGTGGGCTGAAGAGAAATCCCTGAAAATTCATGTCCACCAAGAACCACAGAACATGATCTTATTTGGAAATAGGGTCTTTCTACATGTAATTAAGATGATATCATACTGGATTGGGGGTAGGTCTTAATCCAATATGACTGTACCCTCATAAGAAGAGGAGAATGTGGACATAGATACACACAGGAGAAAATGGCAAATAAATATGGAAACAGATTGGACTGATGCATTTAAAAGCCAAGGGATGCTAAGGATTGCTAGCAACCACCAAAACCTAGGAGAGAAGCAGGCAACAGATTCTCCTCAAGAGCCTCAAGGAGAAACCCTTGATTTCAGACACTTAGCCCCCAGAAATGTGAGAGAATAAGTTTCTGTTATTTTAAGCCATGGATTTGTGGTAATTTGTTATAAAAGCCCCAGGAAACTAATACATCAAGTGTTATAACTTTTTAAAGTGATAAAATGAAAAAACATCGCCCTGATGGTGGTCATAAAAACTTGGTGAAATCCTATTTTTTATAATAATGCATAGTATTTGAAGACATTCTATTTACAGAATTTTATGTCAAATTAATAAAATTTTAAAACTGCAATACGTCACAAAGATTTATTCTTTGACTGACCCTCTTATGTCTTTTTACCTGTAGCTCTTGTGCCCAGCATTCGCCGATCATATATTCGTACTGAGCTATCAGAACAACCAACAGCAAGATAATACGGTATTGGTGGACAAATAGCTACAGATGTGGCAGCACGTCGGCAGTTAATTAAAATATCCTACAAAAAATAAAAGAATACCAGTTACATAAGCTTAACAATAGAGAATACTCTATTTAAAACATTTTCCTTCAATTAGAAGAAGAAATTCCTTCTCAGGAATCTTAATTCAGTCAGCATGACAATGAGGGAGGAAGAAACAAAAACATGCCTCCTAAATATTCCTATACTCAGGAATATAATGAACACTGTCTTTAGAAATATTTTAAAAACTTAGAAATACTTAAAAAACTCACATATTACCTATGCAATACTTAGTCATTAATGTAATTACTTAGTCATTAATGTCATTAGAAATGCCTGCTATTATTAGTCCACTAGACAGTAAAGATGGAAGTATAATCAACCTTTATCTATGATAAGTATTAATGATTATTTTTATGGTACTCATGATATTTTAATTTTAATTATTGCTATTATAATGTAATAAAATGATCATAACCTGATTTAAAAATTTAATATTTTTCTTTCGGGGGGGCTTTTTTTTTTTTCCTTTATTGCCACGCAAGGCAGTATGTGGGCATTCCTGGGCCAGGGATTGAACCTATGCTGCACACAGTAGCAACCAGAGCCACAGTGGTAAAAACACAGGAGCCTCAACCCCCTAGGCCATCAGAGAACTTCCATAAAATTTTATATTTTTCTTAACTTGTAAAATCTTCCTCTTTACCAGCTCAAAAACAATGTACACACATATATACTAACCATGTCAAAGACAGGTTTTACTATAATATCACTACTTATCTCTATAACAAGCACTAGAAAATGTAAGAACTATCACAACAAAGACGTAGAACCTTAAGATAGTCTATAAATTCTATACTATTCTGTCCTTAACTCTAACTCTTCACTCTTAAGTTATACTTATGTTAAGTTTTATAAATTCAGTTACTGTCCTCAGAACACTATTCTTTTTTTCCCTTTTTTTTTTAAATGACCTCATCTGCAGCATACAAAAGTTCCCCAGCCAGAGGGTGAATCTGAGCTGCAGCTGCAACACCAGATCCTTTAACCCACTGTGCCAGGCCAGGGATCAAACCCGTGCCTCTGCAATGACTGGAGTGGCTGCAGAGGGATTCTTACCCCACTGTGCCAAGAACTTAATGAACATTATTTTTTTTTGGCAGGGGGAAGGCTGCACTTGCAGCATATGGAAGTTCCCAGGCTAGGGGTTGAATTGGAGCTACAGCTGCTGGCCTACACCACAGCTCAGGGCAATAGCAGATCCCTGAACCACTGAACGAGGCCAAGGATCGAACCCGCATCCTCATGGATCCTAGTCGGGTTCACTACCTCTGAGCCACGACGGGAACTCCTGAACATTGTTCTTATTACACAAAATTCTTTCACAAAGTACTTCATAATTCTAAATTTTTAATATTTAAGAACTGCCCTAGTTACCAGTTTTTCTTTATGCTCTATCTCTATTCATTTTTACATATAAAGAAATCAATTATCTATTCATTTTTACTATATAAATAAAAGTTTTACTGAGGAAAAGTAACAATATTTCACTTATTAGCTTTGTTTTATTTTTTAGGTTCATGGGGGTTTTGATTATAAAAGCAAAATTAAATCCTACTATATTGTATACTGAAATACAGCTTAAAAGAATTTGATATAACAAATTTTAGTACCTATTATTTACTAAGAAACAGGTATATCAAATGCCCCTAATAAACAACTTGACATTTTAAACTTATTTCTGCTTTTAGTTCAAAGCTTTCCTAGTTATGTATGTCTGTGTGTGTGTGTGTGTATGTACATGCGTGTGTGTGTGTGTGTGTGTGTGTGTAAAATACAACAACTGAATTAATTTTTTTTCTTTTTACAGCTGTACCCGCGGCATATGGAAGTTCTGGAGCCAGGAGTCAAATCAGAGCTGCAGCTGAGGCTTATGCCACAGCCATGGAAACACCTAATCTGAGCTGAATCAGCAAACCACACTGCAGCATGAGGCAATGCCAGATCCTTAACCCACTGAGCAAGGCCAAAGATGAAATCCACGCCTTCATGAAGACAACATGGGAACTCTGACTTAGATGTTTTTAAAATTTTCTCCTGTTTCAATGTATAATTTGTTCTCCACCTAAAGCATGTTAACAATATTAACTATTAAACATGTTAACAGTAGCAACTGGATTAATTAACAAACATTTAACATGAGTACTAGTAATTCTGTTTCTTTTTTGGGGGGGGTAAAGGTCAGTAAAAATATATTTAGCAATATTTTCTTATTTCATTTATTACCCCATGATCTGAAACAAAAGCTACTGTCTCTAAATAACATTTGGGGTTAGTTGTCTGGGGCCTTAAGCTGACTGATTTCTCAGGCCTTGTTCCAAGTTTAAAATACTATTTTAAAAATTACAAAATTGAGGAGTTCCCATTGTGGCTCAGCAGTAATGAACCCAACTAGTATCCTTAAGTGGGTTTGATCCCTGGCCTAGCTCAGTGGGTTAAGATCCAGCACTGCCATGAGGTGCAATGTAGGTCACACATGCGACTGTGACCCCATACTGCTGTGGCTGTAGCATAGGCTGGCAGTTACAGCTCTGATTCGAACCCTAGCCTGGGAACTTCCACATGCTGATGAGGGTGTAGCCATAAAAAGACAAAAATAAATGCAAAATTGATAGTGAAGCTCCATATTTAGAGACGTGAGTTAAATCTGAATGAATGAGTTGATAAAACATCATGTAACTACTGAGAAGAAAACATGTAAATAATTCTCAGTTTAAAGGACGAGGTAAAAGTAAAAAGACACTAACCTACTACATGATTTTATAACTGCTACTGGTAAGCAAAAATTGTCTCCATAACATGGTAAATGGAATGAATTAATACTTCAAGTTCTCACAAGGCTAAAGTATATATCTGACAACTATATAAATTTTCATAAATATATTTGCAAGTTAGGAGTTCCCGTCGTGGCGCAGTGGTTAACGAATCTGACTAGGAACCATGAGGTTGCGGGTTCCATCCCCGCCCTTGCTCAGTGGGTTAACGATCCGGCGTTGCCGTGAGCTGTGGTGTAGGTTGCAGACGCGGCTCGGATCCCGCGTTGCTGTGGCTCTGGCGTAGGCCGGTGGCTACAGCTCCGATTCAACCCCTAGCCTGGGAACCTCCATATGCCGCGGGAGCGGCCCAAGAAATAGCAACAACAACAACAAAAAAAGACAAAAGACAAAAAAATATATATATATATATTTGCAAGTTAAATACACATTCCCTAACTTCACTATTAACATTTTAATTAAGGAGTTCCCACTGTGGCTCAGCAGAAATGAATCTGACTAGTATCCATGAGGACACAGGTTCGATCACTGGCCTCTCTCAGCAGTTTAAGGATCCGGCATTACTGTGAGCTGTGGTGTATGTAGGTCACAGACGCTACTCGGATCCCGTGTTGCTGTTGCTGTGGTGTAGGCCAGTGTCTACAGCTCCGATTCTACCCTTAGCCTGAGAACCTCCATATGCCACGGGTGCAGCCCTAAAAAGACAAAAAAACAATTGTAATTAAACTTTTTTGATTATAATATATACACTAATGAAAGATTTTATAAAAAATAAATAGTTTAATTTACCCATAAACTAATGACCTGATAGATAACATACTGTACAATTTTAATCTTAATTTTTTCATTTGTACAAAAAATTTGATTCTTACATCTTTGCAATCTTCTTTTGTGCAGCTAGTTTTGATGCGTGTATCAAACCACCTAACAGTTCCATCTTCACCACAAGAGAGAAAAGTATACGGGTCATTAGGTACAGTCATAATCTGAAAATGAAAACAAGAGAAAAGGTAATATTGAACATTTAAACCAAAGGCTCTGAAAATCACTGCTGCTATATTACAAAGTGATTTTGGAAAAAGCAACCAAAAATCATTTATTTTAATTATGACTTACTCATACCATAATGCAAAAAGTGTAATACATATAGAAATATACAAGAAGTAATTACTGAATTAATGCTACTCATTACAGTGAAGTTTGAAATTAATGTACCTTCAGACAGAAAGTTCTTTACAATTGTCTAAAAACTTGACAAAAAAATTCTACCCTAGGAAGCTTGTTCAGGCTTTGCATAGACAAATTTTTTATTTCTTGGATGTGGATTTATACTTGTGTTAGAAATACATTATAAAATTTTTTCTCTGATAATGTTTCTAAAAACCATGTGATGCTGAATTATCCTAGTACAATGGACATCCATATACAAATAAGTGAACTTGACTCATACCTTCCAACATACACACACACTTAAAATGGACTGTTGACTTAAACATATATCTAAAACTCTTACAACTTCTACACAAAAATATAGCAGAAATCTTTGTAACCTTGTGCTAGGCGACACTTTCTTAGATATCAAAAGCACAATCATAAGAACAAATTGATTAATTGGACATCATAAAAATTAGAAACTTGTACTGCTTGGGTTTTTTTTGGTCTTTTTAGGGCAGCACTTACTGCATATGGAAGTTTCCAGGGTAGAGGTCCAACCAGAGCTGGAGCCACCAGCCTACACCACAGTCACAGCAACACAGGACCCAAGCCGTGTCTGCGAACTATACCACAGCTCACAGCAACACCGGATCCTTAACCCACTGAACAAGGCCAAGGATTGAACTCGCATCCTCATGGATGCTAGTCGGATTCATTAACCACTGAGTCACAACGGGAACTCCCGAAAGTTGTACTACGTGTAAGATACTATTAGGCATGGTAGAGAGAAAATACTGGCAAATTCTATAATAGAAGAAGAATTTGTATCAAGAATATATAAAGACGTCTCAAAACTTGATGAAAAAAACCCATCATTTTTTTAAAGAGGACAAAAGATTTAAATTGTCACTTTACCAGAAAAAAAAAATGTAAAGATGGCAAGTTATATATATGGAAGAAAGATGCTCAACATCATGTTATTAGGGAAATGCAAACTAAAAACACAAGATACCACTATACACTCACAGAATGACAAAAAAACTTAATGACTGTTAAAACCAAGTTATGACCAGGATATTGAAGAATTAGAACACTCATACATGGTTGGTGGGAATGTAAGTAGCACATTCATTATGAAAAAGTTTGGAATTCCTAAAAAGTCATTCCAGGGTTCTTGTCATGGCTCAGAGGGTTAAGAACCCAGTAATGTCTCTGTGAGAAAGTGGGTTCAATCCCTGGCCTCATTCAGTGGGTTAAGGATCTGGCATTGCTGCAAGCTATGATACAGGTCACAGATGTGGCTCAGATATGGCGTTGTTGTGGTTGTGGCATAGGCCTGCAGCTGCAGCTCCAATTCAACTCCTGGCCTGGGAACTTCCATATGCTGCAGGTATGGCCATAAAAAAGAAAAAACAAAACAAAAGAGTTATTCCTACTAGGTGATCCAGCCATTCTACTCCTAGGTATTTTCCCAAGCGAAAAAAAAAAAATGTATATCCACACAAACACTTGTATACGCATATTCACAGAGCTGTATTTCTAATAGCCAAATACATGAAACCACCCAAATTCCATCTACAGGCAAATGGATAAACAAACTGTGTTATGTCCACATGATGGAATTCTAGCAGCTGAGTAAGGGCTGTTGTAACAATACCACAGACTGGGTGGCTTAAATAAACATTTATTTTTCACAGTTCTGGAGGCTGCCAAAGTGCCAACCATAGCTGTGTTTTGATTAACGTCCAATCCCTGGCTTGCAGACAGCCAACTTCTCATTGTATCCTCACATGGTGGAAAGAGGACTAGCCTCTTCCTCTTCTAATAAGGGCGCTAATCCTTTCATGAGGGCTCCACCCTCATGATGCAGTTACCACCCAAATGCCCTACCTTTACATACTATCTCAATCACGTTAGGACTTCAACATAAGAATTGAGGGGCAGAGGGAGACACAAATATTTATTCCATAAAAACTAGTCATCATTAAAACAGAATAAATGAATGATACATGCTACAACATCGATAAATATCAAAGTAATTATGCTAAATGAAAGAGCCTAGACAAAAAAATACATTCTGTATGATTTCATTTCTATCATATTCTAGATCACCTTTGTGATCAGGGATGATCATCAAAGTGAGGTTACTAAGGGTATGGAAATTTTAAGCAGTAAAGAACATGGCCATTATTTTGATGATGATGGTTTCACTGGTATAAACATGTTATCAAATTATACACATAAAACATGCGGACAAATTATTATTTTATAGGCTACTGAAAAAAATAACTACGCAATGCTGAACTGCTTTAAGCATTTAAACTGACCTCTCAAAATATTATTTTAGTAACGATGATAGTTCTATAACAATGCAAATGTACTAAATGTCACTGAACTGTACAGTTAAAAGTGGTTTGGATGGCAAGTGTTATATTACACATATTTTACCGAAATAAATATTTTTTAAGAAATGAAACATTTTAGATATTCTATATCTATCCACTTCTAGTTTAGTAATAATACTGTAAGTTTAGGCCCTCTGAAAATTGTCCTGTCCAAGATACTCCCCCTTCTCTGTGCTTAGAAGTAGAAACTACCAAATTTGGGTATTTAGCAATCCCACTTGGGGATTTTGTGCACTGATAAACAATGGAAGATATGTTATTATATTTTCAAACTTTGTACATGCAAAAAGGTGCTCAGATCCACTAGCCGTCGAGGAAATAAATACAAATTATAATCCTAAGTAAAAATCTCTACACATCACCAGAATGACCAAAATGAAAGGGACTTGATATCCCATGTCAACGAGGATATGGAGCAACTGGCACTCTCACACATTGTTGATTGGGAGTACAACCACTTTGAAAGAGCATGTGTCCAAATGAACCTTTCCACAGAAAAGAAAATCATGGACATGGAGAACAGATTTGTAGTTGCCAAGGGGAAGGGGAGGGAGTGGGACAGATTGGGAACCTGGGGTTATCAGATGCAAACTATTGCTTTTGGAATGGATAAGCAATGAGATCCTGCTGTATATATAGCTCTGGGAATTCTGTCTAGTCACTTATGATGGAGCATGATAATGTGAGAACAAAGAATATATACATGTATGTGTGACTGGGTCACCTTGCTGTACATTAGAAAATTGACAGAACACTGTAAAACAGCCATAATGGAAAAAATAAAAATCGTTATTAAAAAAAAAAAAAAACAACTATACTTCCTTTAAAAAGTCTATTCAGTTACTGAAAAGGAAAAAAAAAAAAAAGAGAGAGAGAGAAAGAGCCTGTGTCAGTATCTACCAAAGCTGGTCATAAGCCTCTTCCATGACCCAGCAATTCCACTACAAATAAATGCCTTCACAAAGGCACCTAAAGATGTATACCAGAATGTTCATAGCAGCCCAATTCATGTTAGCTAAATACTTGAAGCAATCCAAATGACCAGTAAGAGACTAAAGATAGAAACTGTGATATATTCCTAAAATAAAATACTAGAGCAATAAGAATAAACACGTCATTCTCAAATTACATTAAATGAGCCATTAAAAATAAGAACAGAAGATTTCTTGCCAGAAATCAGCTGAGTAACATCTTTAAAGTAGTAAAAGTAGTAAAGCAGTATCGGGAGTTCCTGTTGTGTCTCAGCAGGTAGAGGGCCAGTGTTGTTTCTGTGAGGGTGTGAGTTTGATCCCTGCCTTCCCTCAGCAGGTTAAGCATCTGGCATTGCCATAAGCTTCAGTGAGGTCACAGATACAGCATGGATCTGGTATTGTCATGGCTGTGGCATAGGCCTCAGCTACAGCTCCAATTCAACCCCTGGCCTGGGAATTTACTTCCACATGCTGCAGGTGTGGTCTTAAAAAGAAAAAGCTGTCAAACTAGAATTATATACCCAGAGAAGTATCTTTCCCTAAAAAGGGAAAATAGACTTCTCAGAAATAAGAAAGCTGAAAGGATTATTCAGTGGAAGAGAAGCCAACAAAGGGCACTTCTTACCTAACCATTACCCACTATTTTTGTAAAAAAGAGTTTAAATGAAGCTCAGCCACACTCAATCATTTACATAGTATCCAAGTTTGTTTTTCTGATACAATGGCATATCTGAGTAGTTATGACAAATATAACATGACACACAAAGCCTAAAATATTTACTATTTCATCTTTTACAGGATAATTTTCCAAACCCCTATACTAATAGACTGGCACAATATAAAATATATATATTTTTAAATCCTTCACGTAAAAGGAAAATGATGCCACATAGTAACCTAGATTTATGCAAAGTATTAAAAGACTATAAAAAATAAATACATAAGTAATCATAACACTTTTCTTTGTTTTAATTTTTTTTTTCTTTTTTCTTTTTCCACACCTACAGCATATGGAATTTCCTGGGCGAGGGGTCAAATCAGAACTACAGGTGCCAGCCTACACCACAGCCACAGCAACACCAGATCCCAGCCACATCTGCAAACTACACCACATCTTTTGGCAATGCCAGATCCTTAAACCACTGAGTGAGGCCAGGGACTGAACCCACATCCTCATGGATATTAGTCGGGTTCTTAACCTGCTAAGCCACAACGGGAACTCCTGTTTTAAATTTTTTTTTAAATATAATTGAATGTATCTTCTTCAGAAAACTAAGAGAGATACCATATGATCCCAGCAATCCCAGCCTTGGGCATATATCCAGATAAAACTATAATTCAAAAAGATGCATGTACTCATATGTTCATAGAATCAATATTCACAATAGTGAAGATGGGAACAACCTAAATGTCTATCAAAAGATGAATGGATTAAGACAAAGTGGTACATATATAAAATGGAATACTACTCAGCCATTAAAAAGGCAAGAATGCCATTTGCAGCAACATGAATGCAAATAGAGATTATCACACTGAGTGGTAAGTCAGAAAGAGAAAGACAAATACCATATGAGATTACTTATAAGTGGAATCTAAAAATGGTATAAATGAACCTATCTACAAAACAGAAACAGACTCACTCACAGACATTGTGGTTCCTAGGGACAAAGGGGGATGGGTTGGTAGTGGGATGGACTGGGAGTCTGGGGTTAATAGCTGCAAATTATTACATTTAGAATGGATATACAATGAGGTCCTACTGTATAGTACAGGGAACTATATGGATAGACCATGATGGAAGATAATATAAGAAAGGGAATGTGTGTGTATGTATGTATGTGTGTGTGTGTGTTTATAAATGGCTGGGTGTATATACACATGTGGCTGGGTCACTTTGCTGTACAGAAGAAACTGACACATTGTAACTCATCAACTATAATTTAAAAAAAGATATATGACAACTAAAGGAAGAATATCAACAACATGTTAGGGAGGTTATAAAACATGTAAGAACTGGCATTCCCATCGTGGCTCAGTGGAAATGAATCTAACTAGCATCCATGAGGACACAGGTTCGATCCCTAGCCTCACTCAGGAGGTTAAGGATCCAGCATTGCTGTGAGCTCTGGTGTAGGTTCCAGATGTGGCTTAGATCTGACCTTGCTGTGGTTGTGGCATAGGATGACAGCTACAACTCTGATTCAACCCCTAGGCTGGGAAGTTCCATAAGCCGTGGGTACAACCTAAAAAAAAAAACAGACCAAAAAAAAAGGAAAATCAGTAAGAATATGGAAGGCTTGAGCATAATCATCAGTCACCGTGACATAACTGACATTTATGGAATACTCTACAAACAGAAGAATATGTATTTTTTAAGTGTATAAGATAATTTTACCAATAAACCATATTCTGGGACAATACAACCAGTTTCATTAAAATTAAAAGGATTTGGAGTTCCCACCATGGTGCAGTGGATTACGAATCCTACTGCAGCAGCTTGGGTTGCTGCAGAGGTGTGGTTCAATCCCCAGTGCAACATAGTGGGTTAAAAGGTTCCAGCATTGCCTCAGCTACAGCTTGGATTCAATCTTTGGCCCAGGAATTTCAATAGACCACAGGTGAAGCCATAAAAAAATAAACTAAATTTAAAAGATTCAAGTCATGCAAATTATGTATTCTGACTGAGAATTGAACTAAATTAATTAGAAATCAGTTACACAAATGATTAAAATAGCTTTGGAGTTTCTGCTGTGGCACAGTGGGACCTGGCTTTGCCGCAGCTGTTGCACAGGTCACAGTTGCAGCTCGAATTCTGTCTCTGGCCTGGGAACTTCCATATGCCACAGGTACGGCCGTACGAGGGAAAAATAAAGCTTCAATTCCAATAACCCCAAACTGAAAAACAACTCAAAAGTACAACTATTTCAAGACATTTGGAAACTAAGTGACACACTTATCAATAAATGATAAATCAAAGAGGAAAATAATGGAAATAAGACAATATATTTAATTGAAATATATTTTTCATTTGAAACTTTAGCATATCAAAATTTGTGAAATTTACCTAAAGAATACTTAATGGAAATGTTATACCAACTTCCTGTATTAGAAAGAATAAAGGTCTCAACAGTGACTTCAGCCTCTACCCTAAGAAACTAGAAGAAAGGGAGCAATGAAACTCACCACAATAAATAGAAGAAAAAAATGGAGATCAAAAATAGAAAAAGGAGGCATTCCCATTGTGGCACAGTGGTTAAGAATCCAACTACAGCAGTTTGGGTCACTGAAGAGGTGCAGGTTCGATCAGCCTGGAGCAGTGAGTTAAAATGGATCTGGCATTGCTGCAGCTGTGGCATAAGTTGTAACTGAGGGTCAGATTCAATCCCTGGCCCAGAACTTCCATATACTGTTGGAGTGGCCATTAAAAAAGAACGAAGAAAGAAAGAAAGAACGAACGAACGAACGAAAGAAAGAAACGAAGAGGAAAACAGAGAAGAGCATGGAAACTAAACTTGGTTCTTAGAGATTAAATCTCTACTCAGATTGATAAAATAGCAAAAGAGAAAACAAGCTCCTAACAGTGATAAAGGCGACATCGCTACAGTTTCTATAGATGTTAAAAATTAAGAGAGTATTATGAACTTAAACCAACAAATTCAGCAATACAGATAAAACGGACAAGTTCCTTGACAACGATAAAATACCAAAGCTTGTTAAAGCAGAAGATGTAACCTAAATAACCAAATATCCATTTTAAGAATTAAAATATGTAGTTATAAACATTCTATAAAGAAAGCACTAGGACCAGTGGCTTTATTGCTAAATGTTCCCAAACATATATGAAATAAATATTACCACTTCTATACAAAGTTTCAGAAAACGGAAGTGGACAAATGTTCCAAGTTATTCCAACAGGTCAATCTTACACAACAAAAAAATCAAAGAAGATGCAAGAAAAGAAAGCTAAAGACCATCTCTCAGGAACATATCCGCCAAAAAAAAAAAAAAAAAGCCCTTAACAAAATGAATACAACGTAGAAAAAAAGATAATATATCAATGTATGATGATGTAAAATTAACTCATCATATTAAGAAACTAAAAATAAAAATATAGTATTTTTTAAAACGCAGAAAGATATTTGACAAAATCCAATATACATTCCTGTTAAGTATAAGAACAGGAATAGAAAGAATTAACTCAACCTGGCAGAAAAACATCTATGAAGTATACCCACTGTCATACCTACCAGATCGAAGATCAAAACAAGGGAAGGATGTTTAGTTTTACCACTTTTATCCAATACTGGACTGAAAGTTCTAATAAATATGATAAGAGAAAGAAATAAAATGAGTCCAGATGGGAAAACAAGTAAAATTGTCTCCATATTCACAGATGACATAATCTAAGTAGAAAATCCTATGTACTAGTTTTCTTAAAGTTATTACAACTGCTAAGTGCATCAAAACTGCAGAATGTAAGATCAACATGTAAAAATCAACTGTATGCGAAAATGCTAGCAACCAATTAGAAACTGAACAGACATGAGAAAATATGGAATATTTAAGGATAAGTCTTAAGATATATAAACTGAAAATTAAAAAATTTATAAGTAATAAAATGTATTGCAAACATGGATTAGAGGATTTAAAATTGTCATCAATTCTCCCTAAATTGCTATATTCAAATAAATGCCAGGAGGAATTTTGACACTATGATTATCAAATTCATGTGGAAATACAAAAGATCTAAAGTATCTAAAATAATTTTGAAAAAGAAAGAAGAAAGAACTTATACTACTTGGTTTCAAGAGTTAAAATAAAGCTACAGTAATCAAGACAATGTGGCACAGCATAATGATAAATCACCAGAAATAGATCAAAATAGAAATGGTCAATTGATTTTTGATGATGATGCAAAAAAAGTTCATTAGAGAACAATAATGTTGGAAAACTGGATATCCATATGCAAAATACTGAACTTAAAGCAACTATCTCATAGTTTACTTAAAAACTGACACAAAATGGATCACCAATCTAAATGCAAAACTTAAAACTTTTAGGAGAAAACCTTTTTGAGGTTTGGTTAAACAAAGATTTTTTTTTTTTTTTTGTCTTTTTGCTCTTTCTTTGGGCTGCTCCTGCAGCATATGGAGGTTCCCAGGCTAGGGGTCGAATCGGAGTTGTAGCTGCCAGCCTACGCCAGAGCCACAGCAACTCAGGATCCGAGCCGCGTCTGTGACCTACACCACAGCTCACGGCAACGCCGGATCGTTAACCCACTGAGCAAGGGCGGGGATGGAACCCGCAACCTCATGGTTCCTAGTCGGATTCGTTAACCACTGAGCCACAATGGGAACTCCAAACAAAGATTTTTAAAGACAACATTGGTCCCCCTCAAAAATTATACATTTGATAAAATGGGTTTCTCCAAAATTAAAGAACTTCTTTTTGAAAGCTACTTTAAAAAAAAAAATGAAAGGCTAGCCATCAACTCTAAGAAAAAAATTCTAAGTCATTTACTTGAAAAATACACAGAACGTGTTTTTAAAAACCTTCAAAACTCAATAATAAAAAATAAAAGACAAAAGACTGAACAGACAATTTACCAAAGAAGGTACATGAAGAAACAGAAAAACATGGCTCAAATAAAGGAAAAAGTAAATATCCAGAAACCAACTCTAATAAAATGGAGATACATGAATTACCTAAAAAAGAATTCAAAGTACTGGTGATAAAGAAACTAACATGCTACAAGAGAATACAAATAAATAGACAACTAAATAAAATAAGGAAAATAATGATTAAACAAAATAAGAAAATTACCAATGAGAAACTGGAAATATGAGCAAAATAGAAATTTTAGAGCTAAAGAACATAATAAGGACATTTTAAAAGTTACTAAAGGAGGATAAACAACAGGCTCAATCAAGCAGAAAAAAGAATCACCACATTCAAAAACAAATCACTTAAAATTATTAAGTCAGAGGAACAAAGAAGAAAAAGAATGAAGAAAAGTGAAGAAAGCCTAAGGGCCTTATAAAATATTACCAAGACAATCAATATTCCCACTATGGGAGTTCCAGAAGGAGACACTGGTGGTTGGTAGAGAGTTTATCTGAAAAAATAATGGCTGAAAATTTCCCAAATCTGAGACAGAAGATGAACATCCAGATTTAAGAAGTTCAGAGGACTCCAACTAGAATGAGCCCAAAGAGGCCCAAATGGAAACATACTATAAACAATTTGACAAAAGCCAAAGAGTAAATCTTGAAAACAGCAAGATAAATGTGAAATTATTACATACAAGGGGATCCCATTAAATCAGTGGATTTCTCAGCAGAAACATTACAGTCCAGAGGGGAGTGGGATAATATACTCAAAGTACTGAAAAAAAAGACTTACAAACCAAGAATTACTAGAGCCACCAAAACTGCCCTTTAAAAATAAAGGAGAAATAAAGACCTTCCCAGATAAACAAAAGCTGAGGAAGTTTATCACCATAAGACCTGCCTTACAAGAACTGCTAAAGGAAGTTCTTCAGTTGAAATGAAAGGCAGCAACACATAAGCATATAAAAATACAAATACAGAAAACTGTAAATGCTGTAATGGTGATGTATAAATCACTTTTGAGTATAGATTTTAAAAAAGCATTAAAAATGATTATAATACTAATACTATAGAATACTATAGAAAGATGTAGTTTGTTGCACTGACAACAAAGTGAGGAAAGAATATAAATAGTAGAGTTTTTATATGTTTTCAGCTCAAGACAGATTGTTATAACTATGTTTTATATAATCCTCACAGTAGCCACAATGAAAAACCCTATTAAAGATGCCAAATGAAAACGAGAAAGCAATAAAAGCATGTCACTATTTAAAAAAAAGAAAAGAAAAAGAAATCAAAAGATTACAAAGGAAAGCAGCAAGAGGGAAAAGAGTGGCAAAATATCTGCAGGACATATGGAAAAAAAAATTTAATGGCAATAGTGAGTAATTATCAGTAACTACTTTAAATTTAAATGGTACAGTACTAAGTGGGAAAACTATGGTAATAAGATACCTATATTAAAAAAGAAAAAAGATCTGAAATTAACAACTTTATACCTCAAAGAACTGAAAATAGAACAAATTTAAGCCAAAGTTAATAGAGGAATAATAAAAATTAGAGCACAGGAGTACCCACCGTGGCACAGTGGGTAAGGATCCAACCTTGTCTCTGCAATGGCTTTGGTTGCTACTGAGGTGTGAGTTCAATCCCTCGCCCAGCACAGTGGGTTAAGGATCTAGTATTGCCACAGCTGGGGCATAGTTTACAGGCTAGGGGTCAAATCAGAGTTGCAGCTGCCAGCCTACACTACAGCCACGGTAACAATGGATCCAAGCTGCATCTGAGACTGACACCACAGCTCAGGGCAATGCCTGATCCTCAACCCACTGAACAAATCCAGGGATTGAACCAGCAT
Source organism: Sus scrofa (assembly GCF_054392235.1). Lineage (NCBI taxonomy): Eukaryota > Metazoa > Chordata > Mammalia > Artiodactyla > Suidae > Sus > Sus scrofa. Next base: position 87,374,717 of record NC_139386.1, read on the forward strand.
CCTCATGGATACTAGTCAGGTTCTTAACCCACTGGGCCACAATGGGAACTCCCAAGAAGATAGTGATTTCTAATTTTAAGACTTCAATCTTATTTATTTTCAAAAAGTTCCCTCTGGGTAAAAGAGGAAAGTGATGAGAAGAGCAGCTGTGTGTGTTAAATTGTCCCCAGGTGAAGTGGTTCAGAGGTGATCTTTTTTTAAACTACTTAGCAATAACCACATATTGGGGTTTGAGTGCAATTTGAGACAGGTGGGAGGAGGACAAACTTTTGGCCAGACTGTTTCAAACAAAATAAAAAAAACTAAAGAGAGCACTACCATCCCCCGCCACTGCATTTCTGTAGAAAGCAACTTATTTTTTTAGACTTTTTTTTTTTTTTAAGGAAAAGAAAAAGACCCTAGCAAGTAAAAAAATCTTTTTAAAAATGATTTTTTTTCCTATTTTCTCCTTCTCTACTTTTGGAGAATGAACTTATCATCCTGGCTTCTTACATTAAACCATAGCTGACCTTAATTTGCAATTAGTCTATTAAAGTAAAAAGAGATATTGTGAAAATAGGATTGATGTTGAACCTCAGGGTAGGGGTTAGGAACAATTTATAAAAAGGTAGTTTAGAAAAATATATTTTGGTGAACGAAAACCACAGATCACAGATTCCTCCCAATACGTTGATCTATCTTTGGACTGGCCCCTTTCTCTGACCCAACCTGTTTCCCCACAGGGTTGGGAGTGGATCTGTGAACACAGTAGAGGGAACTTCTTTGCATTCTGCACAAAGCACAAGTCTGGACAGCCTACACTCTGGCCAGCACGATTTAAACTGGAGGACTGATCCTGGACCAATTTCGCTTTTTCTTTAAAATTTTTTTCCCCTGGGAGCAAAAAAGTTAATTATGCAATTGAATATATTCCTGGATGCATTCAAAGAGGAGGAATAAGTGTACTTAAGTGTCAAGTGGGGCTATTTTTCTGTATTTGGATTTCTCTTTTGAGGTATGTACCATAAATCATCCCGCAGAATCTAATTCCCACACCTGATCCAAGGCAGACATGGGCTGGGTGTGTGTGTTAGAGGGACTCACGTTTGCCATATGTTGTTTCTGCCCAATCAGGAAAGATGTCATCCCACCTTCCCCTTGGTAACAGAGCCAGCCAAGACTGTCCTCTTCATTGGAACTGCTCACAGTTTAGAAAATTTGCTCTCTCAACAAAGTTGAAAGTCATTTATTTTCTAAATTTCATTGGCTAATGATTTAATCATTTCCTATGGCTATTAATTCTTAGACCTTTATCTGAAAATAAGTTGGTGTTAAGGAAGCAATGAGGTCAAAGGAGATCAGTTACAAACAAGGCTATGTGTATATTTCTGGACAGGGCTGGGACTCCCTTAGGGCTCAAGGCTTGGGGAAAATGCTGAAATGACTCAAAGATTAAGATAAATACTGTTTTAATGCAGTATTTTTTAAAAATTAATGCAAAGAATCTGTGATGGTCAAAAATATCAAGGGCTTAAAAAGACTGGATCCAACAGAACTGGGATTAGGGGAGGGGAGAAAAGCTGAATTGAACAAGAATGGAACTGAATCCTGCCTTTGTTTAGAATTTTGATACTTTGTTCACTGTGGATTAGTTTTGATTTTCAAAAAATACTGCACTGAAATAGTATCCTGGGGAGTTTTCTTGTAGCACAGTGGGTTAAGGGTCTGGCGTTGTCACTGCAGTGGCGTGGGTTCGATCCCTGGCCCGGTAGCTTGCACATGCCCTGGGTGTGACCAAAAAGAAAAAAATAATAATAATAATAATAGTATCTCGGTTGCTGGGTGCCCAAACCCAGCACCTTAAATTTTGTGTCCAAACTGAGTGCGCCTTGCTCATCTTACCCTGTTTCTGGGTTTAGAACAACATTGGTGAGACCACCATCTGAAGAATTTCTGTCCCCTAACATGCACCTAAACAACAAATAGTTCAAACTCACACCTAGAATTTGCACAGCTCACCTTGCTTTCCCATGGGCATCATGTGTACCATAGGACTGTGGCCTGGACCAAGAGGAAGGGAAACAGACCCAGGTTCTGCCAGGGAATAAAACCAGGGAAATTTTGATTCTCCACTGGACTCCTTTATTTGGATTTAATTTGTCATTAGATTCTAGTTAATATTTTGATTTTAAAAACTGAGGACTGGAGTTCCCGTCATGGTGCAGTGGTTAACGAATCTGACTAGGAACCATGAGGTTGCGGGTTCGGTCCCTGCCCTTGCTCAGTGGGTTAACGATCCAGGGTTGCCGTGAGCTGTGGTGTAGGTTGCAGATGCGGCTTGGATCCAGCGTTGCTGTGGCTCTGGCGTAGGCCGGCAGCTACAGCTCCGATTTGACCCCTAGCCTGGGAAACTCCATATGCCGCGGGAGCGGCCCAATAAATAGCAAAAGACAAAAAAAAAAAAAAATTGTTATTAAAAACTGAGGACAAACATGAACAAAAACGGAAACCTTGTATCATGTTTGCTTTTGCTTTGACTTACAAGTCAACAAATCCCAGTTACTTTTGACTTCTTTTCAAATAAAAAAGTTCCCACTATGCTGCAGTGGGTTAATGAACCGGCATTGTCTCTGCAGAGTGCAGGTTTGATCCCTGGCCCAGAACAGTGGGTTAAGCATCTGGTGTTGCCACAGCTGTGGTGTAGGTTCCAGCTGTGGCTCAGATTTGATTTCTGACCTGGGAACTTCTTTATGCAGTGTGTGCAACCAAAAAAAAAGAAAAAAAATGTAAAAATTCTGGGGGGTGGCCTAGAGGTGAGTATGGTAAAACAGTGCTCTAGGTTCTACAGCTTTTTTTGATTAAGAAATACATTTTTTTTTTGGAGTTCCTGTCATGGTGCAGCGGAAACAAATCCAACTAGGAACCATAAGGTTGCGGATTTGAGCCCTGGCCTCGCTCAGTGGGTTAAGGATCTGGCATTGCCATGAGCTGTGGTGTAGGTTGCAGACATGGCTGGGATCTGGTGTTGCTGTGGCTGTGGTGTAGGCCAGCAGCAACAGCTCTGATTAGACCCCTAGCCTGGGAACTCCTGTATGCTGTGGATGTGGCCCTAAAAAGCAAAAAAAAAAAAAAAACAAACTCTTTCTCTCTCTTTCTCTCTCTTTCTCTCTCTATATATATATATATTTTTTAATTTGGAAAGGTTAAAAATAAATAAAAAGTAAGCCTTCACATATATGGTCAAATGATCTTTCAGAAAGATGCCAAGGTTACACAATGGGGAAAAACAATCTCTTCAACAAGTGGTGCTGGGAAACTGGATATTCACATGTCAAGAAGCGAGTTGGACCCTTATTTACGCCACTTACCAAAATTAACTCAAAGCAAATTAAAAACCTAAATGTAATACTTGAAACTATAAAATGCTTAGAAAAAAAACCTGAGAAAAAGCTTCATGACTTTAGATTTGGCAATGATTTCTTAGAACACCAAAAACTTAGGCAATAAAAGCAAAACCAAACAAAATAACACCTAAAAACCTGCAATCCAATTAAAAAATGGGCAAAGGACTTGAACAGACATTTTTCCAAAGACATACAGATGGATTAACATACACCAGAAGAGATAACTGAACATCACTAATTATTAAGGAATGCAGATCAAAACCTCAGTTAGCTCTCTCATCATACTTGGTAGAATGGTCCCTATTTAAATAAACAGAAAAAATAACAAGTGTTGACAAGGATGTGGAGAAACTGCAACCTATGTGCACTGTTATTAGGAACAGAAGATGGCACACCTGCTATGGAAAACAGTATAGAAGTTCCTCAAAAAAATAAAAATTGAATTATGATACGATCCAGCAATCCCAGTTTTGGGTATTTATATCCAAAAGAATTAAAAACAGGATCTTAAAGAACAATTTGCACACCTGTGTTCATTACAGTATTATTCACAACGACTAGAGGTAGAAATCCTAAATGATCACTGATGGGTAAACAGATAAAGAAAATACAGTATGAATATACATGGAATAGTATTAAGCCTTAACAAAGAAGAAAATCCTGTCATATACTACAATACAGATGACCCTTGAGGACATTACGCTAAATAAAATAAGCCAGTCACAAAAAGACAAACACTGCATGATTCTACTTCTATGAGGTATCTGTACTAATCAAATTCTTAGAAACAGAAAGTAAAATGGTAGTTGCCAGGGGCTGGGGTAAGGATGAATGCAAGAATTATTCAATGGATTTTAAAAATTATTTTCCATTCACAGTGTATATGTATTCACCAAAAAACATCTTAAGTAAAAGGATATATACTGCTAAAATATCCTTACATAGGCTGCCTCTTTTGCTTGTATGCTGTTTGGGATTGTGATTTAGTTTTCTAAGAAATGAATTATGCTAATACAAAAAAATCCATGGGGGGGGGAGGTTGACTCCTACTTCATATTACCAATCTGGTTGAATTATCTACATGCAAAAGACAAAACAATAAACTTTCTATAAGAGAACAGAAGAATGTCTCCATAACCTTGAGCTAAGAAAAGATTTTCTGAATAGTATGCATAAAGCATTAATAAAAGAAAAGACCAACACGTTAGACAACACAGAGAACGTTTGTTCATCAAAAGACATCATTAGGAGAGTGAAAATACAACCACAGAGTAGGAAAAGATAGCTTCATATGCAGAAGATGTAATAAACTCTATAAATCATTAATAATGAAATAAGATGGATGATCCAACAGAAAGAAAGATTAAGAAATAAACCTGAATAGACACTTAACAAAACAGGATATCCAAATAACCAATAATCATATAAAGAGACGCTCAACCTCAGCAGTAGCAGCAGGGAAAGGCATTTTAATCCAAAGGAAGATGACACTATATAACCCGCCAAAGTTAGAGATTAACAATACTGTCAGCAAAGATGAGGAGCAATAGGAACTCTCATATGCTACTGGTGTAAATGATATTTCACTGTGGAAAACTATCTGGCACTATCTCTGAAATAAACATGTATCTTCTGATCAAACGAATTTACTTCTAAACATAAATGTACTGAAAGTCATGTACAGGAATGTTCTCCAAACTGGAAATCAAATGTAAAATTTTTGTCAACAAAAAAACAGATTGATCAGCTGTGGTTTATTCACACAATGGAGTACTAAAAAGCAGTGAAAATGAACAAAATTACAGTGGTACTCGACAGATGGATTTCGCAAATATAAGATAAGATTTTGCTTAGCAAAAGACATCAAATTCAAAAAACAAAAACAAAAGACCATTTAATATGGCTTCATTTATATAATGTTCAAAAACAGAAAAACTACAGTGGGTAGAAAAATAAAACACTAGAAATTAGGATAAAGAGGATTCTAGGAAACAACACCTTTTATTTCTTGACCTCTGTGGTTGTTACATGAATAGATTCACTCACTTTGTGAATATTTACTGAGCCATATACTTAATATTATGTACTTATCCTATGTTGTACTTTGTAAGAAAAAAAGTTTAATGGTAGATGGAATAAGAAGGTCTAATATATAACTAATCAGAATTCAAAAAGAAAAAAAATACAGAGAATGGTAAAGAATAACTAAAGACTGATTAACTACAAATTTCCCTCATTTTTAAAGATTTCAATTTCTCAGATCAGAACATCAATAAATTCCAAGAATGAAAAATAAAAAGGAAATTCACACCTAGATACACTGTTGTGACATCAATGAAAGGAAAAAATAAAACAGCAGAGAAAAACAGAATTAAATGCATCAAGGAAGAGAGAGAAATTAACTATAAAGGGATCACAATTAGACTAACGACTGACTTTTCAACTTCAAAAGTAAGTTTAGGAGTTCCCATCGTGGCGCAGTGGTTAACGAATCCGACTAGGAACCACGAGGTTGCGGGTTCGGTCCCTGCCCTTGCTCAGTGGGTTAATGATCCGGCGTTGCCGTGAGCTGTGGTGTAGGTTGCAGATGCGGCTCGGATCCCGCGCTGCTGTGCTCTGGCGTAGGCCAGTGGCTACAGCTCCGATTCAACCCCTAGCCTGGGAACCTCCATATGCTGAGGGAGTGGCCCAAAGAAATAGCAAAAAGACAAAAGAAAAAAAAAAAAAAAAAAAAGTAAGTTTAGAATATAGTGAAATATTGGAGTTCCCATCATGGTGCAGTGGTTAACGAATCCGACTAGGAACCATGAGGTTGCGTGTTCAATCCCTGCCCTTGCTCAGTGGGTTAACGATCCGGCGTTGCCATGAGCTGTGGTGTAGGTCGCAGACATGGCTCGGATCCTGCGTTGCTGTGGCTCTGGCGTAGGCTGGTGGCTACAGCTCTGATTAGACCCCTAGCCTGGGAACCTCCATATGCTGAGGGAGTGGCCCAAAGAAATAGCAAAAAGACAAAAGAAAAAAAAAAAAAAAAAAAGTAAGTTTAGAATATAGTGAAATATTGGAGTTCCCATCATGGTGCAGTGGTTAACGAATCCGACTAGGAACCATGAGGTTGCGTGTTCAATCCCTGCCCTTGCTCAGTGGGTTAACGATCCGGCGTTGCCATGAGCTGTGGTGTAGGTCGCAGACATGGCTCGGATCCTGCGTTGCTGTGGCTCTGGCGTAGGCTGGTGGCTACAGCTCTGATTAGACCCCTAACCTGGGAACCTCCATATGCCGCGGGAGCGACCCAAGAAATGGCAAAAAGACCAAAAAAAAAAAAAGAATATAGTGAAATATCATCTGAAATAGAAAAACTATCAAATTAGAGATCTGTACCTATTAAAACTACCTTTGAAGAACTGACAAAAAAGATATTTTCTGGAAAATGATGAAAAGTGAAGAAGGGCATGAAAGAAAAAAAAGAAAAATAGGGAACCAAATTCTCATCTAAAGGAACTGTTAAATAATGTACCTTAGGGAGTTCCTGTTGTGGCTCAGCAGCAACCAAACCAACTAGTATCCATGAGGACGTGGGTTCAACCCCTGGCCCCGCTCAGTAGGTTAAGGATCCAGTGCTGCTGTGAGCTGAAGTGTAGGTTGCAGATGTGGGTCAGATTTGGCGTTGCTGTGGCTGTGGTGTAGTCTGACAGCTGAAGCTCCGATTCAACCCCTAGCCAGGGAACATTCGTATGCCATGGGTGGAGCCCTAAAACACAAAACAAAACAAAAGAATGTACTTTAGGTACAAAATGATCCCACATAGGTAATCTGTAATGGAGGAGCCAAAGTTATTGGTCAGTTAAGTAGGTAAATCTAAACAAACACTATTAAAACAATGATATTTTACAACAAGTGGGAAAATAAGACATAACTACATTTCTGAATATTATAAGCATATAATATTAGCAAGGGAAGAAGAAACTATAATATGATAAGGTACACATTCAGGAAAAGGGCAAAAGTATTCACTGACTTTAAAACTTTGTTAATTATTCTTGTAAAACACGAATGGCTATCATCCTTGCAAGTAGCAGAAACAAAATGGGCCAAAAAAACCTTCAAGCAATTCAAAAGGAAGGCAAAAAGAAGAGGTAAAAATTAATAATGGAAATCTTTTTAAAATAGAAAACTGATAGTAAGATAAATAAACAGATCCAAATACATCAGCACTCTCAATAAACATAAATTGAATCTCCACTTAAAAGCCAACATTGGAGTTCCCATCATGGCTCAGTGGTTAATGAATCTGACTGGGAACCGTGAGGTCATGGGTTCAATTGCTGGCCTCGCTCAGTGGGTCAAGGATCCGGCGTTGCAGTGAGCTGTAGTGTAGGTTGCAGATGCGGTTTGGATCCCGAGTTGCTGTGGCTCTGGTGTAGGCTGGTGGCTACAGCTCTGATTAGACCCCTAGCCTGGGAATGCCCATATGCCGTGGGAGTGGCCCTAGAAAAGGCACAAAAAAAAAAAAAAAAAAAAAAAAAAAAAAAGCCCACATTGTGAGAAATGGGTAAGAAAACAAAATCCAGCTATAGGATACTATTTTTATAAGTACACATCATAACATATGGACAAAGAAGAGCTGAGATTCAAGTAATGGAAAAAGATATACCAGGTTAACACAAATAATGGGATGCCAACAAAGGCTTTGATACAAAGAAATGAAATGACAAGATTACAAAGGAGCATTCTGAAGAGTAAGTGATTTTTCCAAACCAAGTATAGCTATTGCTATACATATATATATAAAATATTATTATATATATATATATATAATATAATTGACATTTAGATTCATTTCACCTCATTTAATTCAGCTCAAGGCTTGAGCTTACTAATATCCTCTAAGAAATGGATTCTTTTGTCTAGTATACTAGCATCCCTTTTTGACATGCAAATATTTGATAAACACACCAGCAATGACTTTAGGCAAAACAGTGAGAAAGTAGTCATGACAATGAAGTCTAGTATAGAATCCTGTAGCACAATAACAGAAGCATCTTTAAAAGCTGATACTGTTTGCTTAGAGTGTACCTGCCCAAGTAACTACAAACCCTGTTACGATTACTCACACCTTATTTAACTTTATACACAAGTTAATCAAGAATGATTTTCTCAAATACTTTACTGAAATTTAGACATTCTGTCAACAATATCTTTACCTGTATATGCATGTGTACATACACACATACAAATCTAAACATGTACATACACACATATATCTACACACATGCACACATACAAAACATGCATTTACAAATATGTCATATATATAAATCACAGTACTACTGTACCTCATAGGTAGTTCCATAATGGCACGTAAACTGGCATTGTCTGTTGGTTTCTGCATCTTGCTCAACATTGGTATAAAATATTACTCCATCACCAGAGCAGGATACAATCTGCTTATCATTTGTGCATGGCAAGAACTTTGCACTAAATATATTTGCTCGGTGCCCTGAACGAATTGTTGTCAAAACCTAAAACACACAGAGGAAATAGTTTTTAGTAGTTTATTATTTCCCAGAAAGAAACGTTCATATTTAATACAATCATAGTCAGGAATAAATTCTCATTAACATTCTCATCTCAATGAAAAATTATTATTTGGGAGTTTTCACTGTGGCATAATGGGTATGGCGGCATCTCTGCAATGCCAGAATGCAGGTTTGATCCCCAGCACAGTGGGTTAAAGAATCCAGCGTTGCTGCAGCACAATTGGTGGCCCAGGAACTCCATATGCCATGGAGTGGCCAAAAAAAGAAAAAACAGACAAAAGTACAACTCAAAAAGATATATGCACCCATATGTTCACAGCAGCACTATTCACAACAGCCAAGATATGGAAGCATCCTAAATGTCCATCAAAAGATCAATGGGGAGTTCCCGTTGTGGCGCAGTGGTTAACGAATCTGACTAGGAACCATGAGGTTGCGGGTTCGATCCCTGCCCTTGCTCAGTGGGTTAACAATCCGGCGTTGCCATGAACTGTGGTGTAAGTCGCAGACACGGCTCGGATCCTGCGTTGCTGTGGCTCTGGCGTAGGCTGGTGGCTACAGCTCCGATTAGACCCCTAACCTGGGAACCTCCATATGCCACGGGAGCAGCCCAAAGAAATAGCAAAAAGACCAAAAAAAAAAAAAAAAAAAAAATCAATGGATTGAGAAAATATGGTTCATACATGCAATGGAATACTACTCAGCCATAAAAAGGAACAAAAAATGCCATCTGCAGCCACATGGATGAAACTAGGGATTATCATACTAAATGAAGTAAGTCAGCACGAGAAAGACAAATACCATATATGCGGAATCTAAAATATGGCACAAATTAACCTGTCTACAAAACAGAAACAGACTCACATAGAGAACAGACTTGTAGTTGCCAAGAGGGAGAAGGGAAGGAGTGAGATGGACTGGGAGTTTGGGGCTGGCAGGTATAAATTATTATACTTAGAATGGATAAGCAATGAAGTCCTATTGTGTAGCACAGGGAACTATATCCAGTCTCTTGGGATGGACCATGATGGAAGATAATATAAGAAAGGGAGGAGTTCCCGTTGTGGTGCAGTGGTTAACGAATCCAACTAGGAACCATGAGGTTGCGGGTTCGGTCCCTGCCCTTGCTCAGTGGGTTAACGATCCAGCGTTGCCGTGAGCTGTGGTGTAGGTTGCAGACGCGGCTCGGATCCTGCGTTGCTGTGGCTCTGGCGTAGGCCGGTGGCTACAGCTCCGATTCAACCCCTAGCCTGGGAACCTCCATGTGCCGCGGGAGCGGCCCAAGAAATAGCAACAACAACAACAACAAAAGACAAAAAGACAAAAGACAAAAAAAAAAAAAAAAAAAAAAGAAAGGGAGTGTGTGTGTGTGTGTGTGTGTGTGTGTGTGTGTGTGTGTGTGTGTGTGTGTGTGTGTGAATGACTGGGTTGCTTTGCTGTACGGCAGAAATTGGTACACCACTGTAAGTAAACTATACTTTAATAAAAAATTATCATTTGATTCCAAACTATTATAATTAGGGAAAAAAAGAAATTAATATTTCACATATCACATATTTTCTTCTTTTCCCTCTGAGATGTAAAGAAGATTTAAGTATCATCAATTGGAATAGTGTTGAAATCAAGTCCCCCTAAAACTGAGTTACTATGCTGAGTTCATGATTAACCTCTTTATCCAAAATATTATTTCCTTTCTTGTCCAACACCTGATCCCCTCAAGACTAAGGAGAATGAAAGAAAAGGGGGAACTGAAATTGTGCAGGACCCTATGGGGCCTTCCCAGGCATAAAAGCCTGTCCCCTATTTTTTACTGTAGGAAAAAGGCTTTCAGCCCCTAGACCTTCTCTGAGTTCCAAAGGGCAGAGTCAAGCAGGTACTAACCAGGAGACTGAAGGAATGCAGAAAAACCAAGGCACCAGATTCTGGCTCTTTTTTTCTCTGGCAGGAGGAAAAGAGTTGTGTAGAACAATTCACTACATGTCTCTGAGTTCTACAGGAACTAAGGCCTCCAACGAGGTGGAGGACGCTAACTTCAGGCTGAGCACAAGTATGTGGACCTCAGACTGGTTGGAACCAGAAAGCTGATGACTGGGATTCCTGGAACTTCAACCTGTGACCTCACCACCAGCCAACCAGAGGAGGGTTACACGGCCTGCAGCTCTCCCCCCAAATTTTGTGTATAAGAACGTCTTCCCTGAAACCCATGGGGAGACTAGGTATTCTGAGCAGAGGCCGCCCAATCTCCTTGCATGGTCCTTGCAATAAACCCTTCTCTGCTCCAAACTCCAACATTTTGGTTTGTTGGACCTCACTGTGTGCGAGTCACATGAGCTTGGGACTGACAATAGTGCCTTGAAAATTAAATAAACATATTTTCTTTCACCTACGTGGTATATCTGACACATTCATAAACTCTCAGTAAATACGAAAAAACTATCTTGATTGACTTTTGAAACTATTTACTAGACGATTATTAAGTTACTCCCTTTTAGGATGAAGAAATAAAAATAAACTGAATTTAAAAGAATCATAAAATTAAAGTAATAAAAAAAAAAAAAAAGGAGTTCCTGCTGTGGCGCAGTGGAAATTAATCCGACTAGGAACCATGAGGTTGCAGGTTCAATCCCTGGCCTTGATCAGTGGGTTAAGGATCTGGCGTTGCTGCGGCTGTGGCATAGGCCAGCAGCTACAGCTCCAATTAGACCCCTAGCCTGGGAACCTCCATATGCTGCAGGTGCAGCCCTAAAATAGACAAAAAAATAAATAAATGAAATTAAAGAAATGGTATCCATTAGAACATAGCAAAAGTATAAAATAAACGTTTTAATATCTGCAATATACACTGCAAATGACCAAATCTCCCAACAGCACATAAAAATTGAGAAGGGGGAAAAACTAATTTTTTTTAAAATGGACAAAAGATCTGAATAGATAGTCCAAAGATATAAAATGGCCCTTAGAAGTATGAAAAACTATCCAACTTCATTCAAAAAGCAAATGCAGGAGTTCCCGTCGTGGCACAGTGGTTAACGAATCTGACTAGGAACCATGAGGTTGCGGGTTCGGTCCCTGCCCTTGCTCAGTGGGTTAACGATCCAGCGTTCCCGTGAGCTGTGGTGTAGGTTGCAGACACGGCTCGGATCCCGCGTTGCTGTGGCTCTGGCGTAGGCCGGTGGCTACAGCTCCGATTCAACCCCTGGCCTGGGACCATCCATATGCCGCGGGAGCGGCCCAAGAAATAGCAACAACAACAACAACAGCAACAACAACAACAACAAAAAAAAGACAAAAGACAAAAAAAAAAAAAAAAGCAAATGCAAATTGAAAATACTTTCATATACTAATTCCTACTTTTCAAAGCAAAAATTTACCTTGACAATACACTATACAAGTGAGTATTGGGGGTGGGGGTGGGGGATCACCATACTCTTAAACAATTCTGGTGGGAATGTTAAATGGTATAAGAACCAATGGAGAGGAATTTAGCAATACCTCACAAAACCACATATACATTAACCCTCTGATCAGATAAGTCTATTTCTAGCAATGTACCCTGAAGATACATATGCCTCCAACAATACCAAGAAAAAAAAAAAGCACCAAGTTATTTACTGAGGTATTTAGAACAGCAAAACACAGGAGAATAGCTGAATAAATTATGGTACATCCCCATAATGCATATAGTATGAGAATTTAATGCAATGGGAATATACAGTGTGCTTTCAAAACAAAAACAAACAAACAAAAAAAACTGTGCTAAAAAAAAAAAGGAGTATGTCAAAACAGAAAAAAAGGTTACTTTAGTTCATTTTAAGTGTCTTATCAAACAAACTGGGGCAATTTAACATCAAAAAGAGTATCAGTGATAGATAATGACTTACTGAATAAAAATAAAACTCTAGGAGTTCCTACGGTGGCTCAGAGGTGACGAAGCTGACTAGTACCCATGAGGATACGGGTTCGATTCCCCGCCTCGCTCAGTGGGTTAAGGATCCAGTGTTGCTGTGAGTTGTGGTGTAGGTAACACACGGCTAGGATCCCACGTTGCTGTGACGTAGGCCAACAGCTACAGCTCTGATTCAATCCCTAGCCTGGGAACTTCCATATGTCACAGATGCAGCCCTAAAAAAAAAAAAATCTGTCAACTGATAAATGTAGAAGGAATGACAGAAATAAAAATCACTATTTGTAACAACATAACCACAACTAGTTAAGGCAAGAATCAATGAATACTGAAGCTGCAATATGAAATATTGTTATGGAACAAATTGTTCACTCAATCTCAACACACTACTACAGAGACAGCTTATTAATCACAAAGGGTAAATGTACCTACACACTGGAAAAACCAAACTTAACATCACCAATTAGGGGAAAAATTAATATCGTGTACTACAATGTCACCTATGAAGAATTCTTAGCAAATATGTATAATTCTGTTTGTTTTTTTTTTTTTTTTTTTGTCTTTTTAGGACCACACCCCACAGCTTATGGAGGTTCCCAGGCTAGGGGTCTAATCAGAGCTGTTGCTGCTGGCCTACACCATAGCCACAGCAACGCCAGATCTGAGCCGCATCTGCGACCTACACCACGCTCACGGCAATGCCAGATCCTTAACCCATTCAGCAAGGCCTGGGATCAAACCTGCAACCTCACGGTTCCTAGATGGATTCGTTTCTGATGCGCCATGACGGGGACTCCAAAAATATGTAATTCTAATCTACTCATGAGGAAACAATCAGACAAATCTAAATTGAGAGACATTCTTTAAAAACAACTTGACTAGTATGTCAATACAACAACAAAACAACATATCAATGTCATGAAAGACCAAAAATTTGGATGAATTATTCTAAAGGAGGCTAAAGAAATAAGACAACTAAATGAAATGTGTGATGCTGGATTGGGGGCAAGATTGAAAGAGGCATGGCAGCAATAAAAAATTGCTAAAACAAATGGGAAAATCTGAATATAGACCATATATGTATATATGATTGTGTGTTGTGTTTTTTTTTTGTGTGTGTGTGTGCGTGCACGTGTACGTAATAGGATTTCAGGATTCAGAAACATCAAGTTTCCCTCTGTTAAGTCAGAACCATTAAGTAACGCTATCTCTGAAATAAAACTATGGCCTGTCCTTTAACCAAGAATAGCCTCAATACCAAATGCTTTTTAAGGTGAATAACCACAAATATTTATTTAAATATCTTAACTATTTAAATGTGGGGAAAAAAAATACATGGACAATTTATTCTGTAAGATTGCTAATATTAAACACTTCAGTCTGCCAATCTACCATGTTCTCACTTATATAAAAATATCTGTATACTTAGTCTCCTATACAAAGTGAGAAAAAGAGCCAATAAAAATAAGAATATAATCCTAATTAAAACTTCATCTGAGGAGTTCCCTAGTGGCCTAGCAGCTAAGAATCTGGTGTTTTTCACTGCTGTGGTTCACATAACTGCTGTGGCATGGATTTGATCCTAAGCCCAGTAACTCTTGTATGCCATGGGCACAACCAAAAAAAATACAAAAACAAAAACCTTGATATGACATCAGAGTTTAATGAATTGGATATTATGAAGCATTTCATTAGAACCCAGCCACTGTTTGCAAACCAATAAAATCCAGTTTCTTAAATTGCTTGGCTGAAGATTAGATTCAGAGCATAAAAGAAAAAAAAAAAAAATCACGCTGTCATTTTTTTCCCCACAGACTGGTTTACTGAGATAATGTCACTTTGGGCAATTTTATCCACATGGATAAAATGAGGCATACTTAAATTTTCTAGGGTCAAAAGGCTGAATGAAATCTAATGTTAGCGTAAAGAAACTAGGGAACTTGTATGTGATAACTTTCAAATTATATAACAAACTTTAGCAAAATAAGGATATTCTTTACAAATGCCCACTCCACGATTATTCACTCTTTCTTGATTACCATATTCTTGATTTTTTTCTCCGATTAAGTTGTAGATTTTGAAAAACCACTTTACCTTTCTGCTGTAAGGATTACTAATTACTAACTTGGTGTCATCTGAGCCAGATAAAATATATTCTCCAGTCTCATTCCAACAGATTGTATTAACCTAAAAAGAAAGCAAAAGAAAAATTTAAGCAAACTGAAAATAAAAACAAGCATGCCATCTTCACTTAGCTGATAGTTCAAAATATAAATCACTAATGAGGTTATGTCTATGGTAAAGAGTATTTACCAGGCTACTTACTGAAAATATATACTGAGTGCCATTTAGAAAACACAATGTTCATAAATTCACAATGAAGTATGTCTTTCTTAAGTTTTACCTAAACTTATTTTAGTCTATTTTATATCCAGAGACATAAAACCAAGTCACTTAAAGAGGAATTAGAAAAGCTCACTATGGAGCTATAGTAAACAAGACTGTGTAGTACTGTCATGATCACAGACATAAAGCAGTGGAATGGTATTGAGTCTAGATGTAATGTTTATATTTTTGGTCAGGTAATTCTTGACAGGGGTCCGAGACCACTGAATGGAAGAATAATCTTTTCAACAAAGAGTGCTAGGACAACTGTATATACACAAGCGAAAGAATGAATTTGGACCTCTCCTTCACACCATAAACAAAAATCACTGAAAATGATCAAAGAGTCAAATGTAAGAGCAAAATGTAAAATTTTTTAAATTTTAAAACAAAGGTACCAATCTTCCTGAAAACTAAAACCACAATGAATTACTATTTCACATCCATTAAGATGGCTATAATAATTTAAGAAAAATAAAATACAAAATATAAGAAGAGTTAGAGAGAAGGTCAAGAAACTGGTACCCTGATCCATTTCTAGAAGGAATGCAAAGGAGTACAGCTATTTGGAAACACTGAAAAAGAATTACCATATGAGCCATCAATGCCACAAGATATATATATATGCCACAAGAGAATTAAAAAGATGTCACAAATCACTTGTACACAAACTTGTTCACAGCTGCATTATTCATAATAGCCAAAAATGGAAGCAACTCAAATATTTACCAACTAATGAATAAACAAAATGTGAGAAAAAAAAATGTGAGTAACCCACTTGCTCATAACAAAATATCCATACAATGAAGTATTATTCAGCCATGAAAAGAAATAATGATACATGCTGCAACAAAGATGAACCTTAATAACATTACGCTAAGTGAAAAAAGCCAGTCTGAAAGGCCACATATTATATGGTTCATGTACATAAAAGTCCAGAATAAGTGTATCTACAGAAATAAAAAGCAGACCAGTGACTGCCAATAGTTAGGTGGAGGTGAATGAGAATGTCTGATAATTGGTACGGACTTTCTCTTTTGGATGGTGAAAATATACAGGAATTAAGATAGTGGTGACAGCTATAAAACTTTATGAATACAGTAAAAAGGCAGTGAACTGCACACTTAAAATAGATGAATTTTACAGAATGTGAATATCTACATTAAAAAAAAAATTACTGGGAGTTCCCGTCCTGGCACAGTGGGTTAAGGATCCGGCATTGCCATGAGCTCTGGTGTAGGTTGCAGACATGGCTCAGATCCCGCGTTGCTGTGGCTCTGGTGTAGGCCGGCAGCTACAGCTCCGATTCAACCCCTAGCCTGGGAACCTCCATATGCCGCGGGAGCGGCCCAAGAAATGGCAAAAAGACAAAAAAAAAAAAAAATTACTGACTTCCACTTTCAGTCAAGATGGAGAAACAAGGACCAGATTTACCATCACATCTGAAATAACCAAAAAATAGTAGAATATACATTCTTTTTAAGCATACATGAAATATTTTCCAATATAGAAAATATTTATGGGCTATAAAACATATCTCGATATATGTAAAAGACTTTAAGTTTTACAAAATATGTTCTGTCCAAAATGGAATTAAATTAGAAATCATTAAAACAAATATCTGAAAACCATAAAGTAACAGATGATCAAAAAAGAAATCACAAAATAAATTACAAATTATTTTGAACTGAATGACAATAAAAGCAAAACAATAATTTACTCGTTACAGCTAATGGAGTGCTTGGAAATTTATACCATAAAAACACCTATATTAAAGAAGATAATGGTTCCAAAACGATAACCCAAAAAGCTATAAAGAGAAGACCAATGAAACCAAAAGTCAAAAGAAGACTGGAAGTAACAAATATAAGAGCCGAAATCAATGAAATAGAAAACAGGAAAACACAGAAAATTAAGAGAAACCAGAAACTCATGCTTTGAGAAGACAATCAACAAACCTCTCTATCCAGACTAATCAAGAAAAAGAAGGGGCAAAGAGAGTTCCCACTGTGGCCCAATGGCTGAAAGAGGAAAAAAAAAAAAAAAGAAAAAGAAAAAGAAAAAGATGGGGCAGGGAACTTATTACCGATATCAAGAATGACAGCAGTGACATCATTAACTACACATTCTAAAAATATTTAAACATATAAAAGAATACTGTGAAAAACAATTTTATTCAATAAATTCAATAATTTGGAGAATTGAAAAAAATCCTTGAAAACAAAATTTAATCGATACAAAGTCCATTTTTATTAAGGAATTGTAATTAGAATTTTCAACAAAGAAAACTCCAGGCCCAGACTGCTTCACTGATCAATTACGCCGAATGTTTTCTGGTTTGGTTTTTTTTTTGTTGTTTTTTGGGGGGGCCATGCCTGAGGGATCAAACCCACACCACATCGGCAACCAGAGCTACAGCATGACAATGCAGATCTTTACCCCGACTGAGCCACCAGAGAACTCCTGACAAATATGCATTTTTTTAAATATAATGAAAATTCTATACCAAGTCTTTTAGAAAATTAAGGAGGACCATATACTTCCCAACTCATTGGTACAAGAAAACTATGGACCAATATCCTTAATGTACACACAAAAATTCTAAAACAAAACTTCAGAAAACTGAATAAAACAATATATATAAATAGGTAATACAATCATGACTCAAAGAGATTTATCTCTAGAATGCAAGACTGGTTTGACATTCAAATATTAATTAATGTAATTTATGACATTTAGAAACTAAAAAAAAAAAAATCATATGATCACAGAAATAAACACAGAAAAGACATCTGAAAAGGATCCAACAACAATCCATAATAACAGCTCTCAGCAAAGTAGAAAGGATTTTTTTTCAACCTGACAATGAATATCTTATTAGGAAACCATCATAGCTGGGAGTTCCCAAATGGCTCAGCAGCTTACAAACCCAACTAGCATCCATGAGGGCTCAGGTTCAGTCCGTGGCCTTTCTCAGTGAGTTAAGGATCTGGCATTGCTGTGAGCTATGCTGTAGGTTGCAGACATGGATCGGATCCTGCATTACTATGGCTGCATAGCCTGGCAGCTGCAGCTCCAATTCGATCCCTAGCCTGGGATCTTTCATATGCCACAGGTTTGGCCCTAAAAAGCAAAAACAAACAAGCAAAGCCATCATACTTAATAAAAACTGGATACTTTCCCTCTAAGAACAAAAGGAGACAAGGATGTCTGCTCTCACTTCTGTTCAACACTGTCTAGAGTACTAGACAGTGCCATAAGACAAGAAAAAGAAATAAAAGGAAACCAGACAGGAAAAGAATAAAACTATTTTTATTCTGAGAAGACATGCTTCTTTATGTAGAATAACCTATAGAATCTTTTTAAAAGGGATTGAAACTAATAAGTGGTTTAGGAAGTTTGAAGGATACAGATGAATACCATATTCCCTCCGTATCCATGAGGATTGGTTCCAGGACCCCTCGACGAATGCCAAAATCTGCAGATGCTCAAGTCCCTTATATAAAATGGAGCAGTACAGTTGACCCTCGGTACCCACAGATGAGGAACCTGTAGATGTGGAGGGATGACTGTATGTAAAAATAGCACAAGGAAACCACATTTTGATGTCACCAGATATCCATTAGAATGTCTAAAATTAAAAAGAATAACTACATCAGGTCTGAAGGAAGAGACAACAATATAATAGTAACAAACTTCAACACCCCACTTTAAACAATAGATAAATCACAGAGATAGAAAATCAATAAGGAAACATTAGACTTAAACTACACTTTGAATCTAACAGATGTACACAAAAGATTCCATTCCAGAACCAGCAGAACAGACATTCTTCTCTTGTGCACATAGAACATTCTCTAGGATAAATCACGTTAAGATCACAAAAGAAGTATCAGAAAACTTAAAAAAAAAATCATATCAAATATTTTTTCTGACTACAGTGGTATAAAAACAGAAATCAACAGGAGGAAAACTGGAAATTTCACCAGCATGTACAAATTAAGTAACACACTCCTGGACAACATAAGGAAAAAAAAATATATCTTGAGTCAAGTGAAAATGGAAACAAAACATATGGGATGCAGCAAAAACAGTTTTAAGCAGGGAGTTCACAGCAACCAATGCTTACATTAAAAAGAAAGAAAGATCTCAAATAACCTAACTTTACACATTGAGGAAATAGAAAAGAAAAAATCCAAAGTTGGCAGAAGGAAGGATTTAACAAAGATCAGAGCAGAAATGAATAAAATAAAGAATAGGAAAATAAAAGGTCAACAAAGCTAAGAGTTGGATTTTTTTTTTTTTTTCTTAAGGGCTGCACCCACTACATATGGAAGTTCCCAGGGTAGGCATTGAATCCAAGCTACAGTTGCAGGTCTATAGCCACAGCAACGCAGAATCCGAGCCACGTCTATGACCCACACCACATCTCACAGCCACTCCAGATCCCCCGACCTAGTGAGCAAGGCCAGTAATTGAACGTATCTTCAGGGATTCTAGTCAAGATGTGTTTCCACTGTGCCACAAAGGAAACTCCCAAGAGTTCAATTTTTGAAAAGATTAACAAAATTGATAAATCTTTAGATGGACTTAACAAGAAAAAAAAAGACTCAAATAAATAAAATTATAAATGAAAAAAAGACATTACAACTCATACCATAGAAACACAAAGAATCAAAGAGACTACTATGGGCAATTATACATCCACAAATTAGACAACCTAGAATAAATTCCTAGAAACATGTTATTGACCAAGACATATCATGAAAAATAGAAAATGTGAATAGACCAATAATGAGTAAAGAGATTAAATCAAAACCCTTCCAACAATAACAACAACAACAACAAAAGCCTAGGACCAGATGGCTTTACAGGATTTAAATGTTTACTAAACATTAAAAAGAATTAATTAACCCTTCTCAAAGTCTTCCAAAAAAATGAAAAAGGAAAGAACACTCCCAAACTCATTTTCTGAGGCAAGCATAATCCTTATACCAAGGCCAGATAAAGATATTACAAGAAAAGAAAACCATAAGCCAACATTTCTGATGAATATAGAGGCAAAGTTTTTCAACAAAATACTAGAAAATTGAATTCAAAAGCATATTAAAAGGATCATACACCATAATCAAATGGTGTATGATTTATCACTGGGATGCAAGAATGGTTCATTATAAACAAATCAATAAATGTAATACACCATGTTATTGGAATGAAAGCTAAAAATGATCATCTCAATAAATACAGAAAAAGCATTTGACAAAATTCAACATCTTTCATGATAAAAATTCTCAACAAACTAGGTATAGAAGGAACACATCTCAACATAATAAAGGACATATATGATAAGCCCACAGCCAATATCATACTCAATGGTGAAAGAATGAAAGCTTTTCCTCTAGGATCAGGAACAAGACAAGGATGTCAACTCTCATCACTTTTATTCAACATAATACTGAAGTCTCAGCCAGAATAATTAGACAAGAAAAAGAAATATGAAAATTGGAAATAAAGAAGTAAAACTGTCTCCATGTGCAGATGGCCTGACCTTATGCATCGAAAATCCTGAAAACTCCACCAAAAATTTGTTAGCACTAATAAATGAATTCATTAGCATCAAGATATAAAATCAACAAACAAAAAACAGCTGCATTTCTATGCGCTAACAATGAACTATCTGAAAAAGAAATAAAGAAAACAAGCACATTTACAATAGTATCAAAAACAATAAAATACTCAGGAATAAATTTGACCAAGGAGCTGAAATCTATACCACAAAGATGAGAAACACTGATGACAGAAATAAGTGACATATGTCATGTATGAGAAGAGTTGTTATTCTATACTACCCAAAAGCTATCTATAGATTCAAGGCAATCCTTATCAAAATTCCAATGGCAATTTTCACAGAAATAGTAAAGAAATCCTATAATTTGTACCGAACCACAAAAGACCACAAATAGACAAAGCAATCTTGAAAAAGAAAAACAAAGCTGAAGGCATCGAACTTGTTGGCTTCAAACTATATTACAAAGCTGTGTTAATCAAAATAGTATGGTATTTGCCTAAAAACAGACACATAGATCAACAAAACAGAACAGAGGACCCAGAAAATAACCCATGCATACATAGGGTCAATTAATTTACAACAAAGGGAAAAGAACAGTCTCTTCAATAAACAGTGTTGGGAAAACTGGGTGTTCACATGCAAAACAAAATTAACCTGAAACAGATTATGGATTTAAGCATAAGACCTGAAGCAATAAAACTCCTAGAAAAAAATATAGTGAAAAGCTCCTTCACCTTGACCCTGGCAGTGATTTTTTTGGACAGGACACCAAAAACACAAGCAACAGGAATTCCCGCCGTGGCGCAGTGGTTAACGAATCCAACTAGGAACCATGAGGTTGCGGGTTTGGTCCCTGCCCTTGCTCAGTGGGTTAACGATCTGGCGTTGCCGTGAGCTGTGGTGTAGGTTGCAGACACGGCTCGGATCTTGCATTGCGGTGGCTCTGGCATAGGCCGGTGGCTACAGCTCCGATTAGACCCCTATCCTGGGAACCTCCATATGCCGCGGGAGCAGCCCAAGAAATGGCAAAAAGACAAAAAAAAAAAAAAACACAAGCAACAAAAAGAAAAATCAGGGAGTTCCTGTTGTGGCTCAGCAGGTTATAAACCCAACCAGTATCCATAAGAATGTGGGTTCAATCCCTGGTCTCACTCAGTGGGTTAAGGATCTGGCACTGCCATGAGCTGCAGTGTTATTTCCAAAAGCCAAGACATGCAAAGAACCTAGGTGTTTGGCAGTGGGTGAATGAATAAAGAAAATATGATTCACACACACAGATATATATACACACACACTGGAATATTTTTTGGCCATAAAAATAAAGGAAATCCTAATATCTGCAATGTGGATGAACCCTGAGGGCCAGATAAAGAATGAGAAATACTATGCAATACTGCTTATATGTGGAATCTAAAAAATGCTCAACTGACCGAAACACAGAGTACATTGGTGGTTGCCAGAGGCTGGGAAGTTAGAAGAAATGAGATATTCAAAAAGCATAACTTCCAGTTATAAGTGAGTTCTGGGACCCAAGTTCTCCAGTGGCTCAGCGCAGCGACCTGACATTAATACTGCTGCTGTGGCTCGGGTTTGATCCTGGCCTTGGAACTTCCATGTCACAGATAATGGCCAAAAAAAAAGGTTCTGGGATCTAATGTACAGCATGGTGGTTACAGTTAACAATGCTGTGCTGTATATTTGAAAGATGCTAAAAATAAAACTTAAATGTTCTCAACACCATCTCCATGACAATAAAAATGCAATTATGTGAAGTGATAAATGTGTTAACCAAGCTTATTGTTATAATCATTTTGCAATTTATATATGTACCAAATCATCACATTTTACACATTAAACTTATACACTGATATACATAAATGATATGTCAATAAAGATGGGGAAAATAGAGTAGATGGATGCTCATGAAACTAAAATATGTGATTATGTGTATTAGGGAGCAGAAAGAAATGGGGTAGACAGGAACAGGAGTAAGAGCCACACTTCTCAATGTATACTTTTTTACATAATTGATTTTTATATCATGAGAAGGCATTACTTTAAAAATTAAATGCAAAAAAAATAAGAACATAATGTTTAAAAAGTAGTGCAAAAGCCAAAAAGATATCTTTAAGCTTGCAGGAAAAGTTTACCTTCCACTCATTTTTAGAAAAATATTTAAGAATATACCCAGTAAAATCTGAAAGTAAATTCAAAAATGCTAAGATACAGAATCCACAGCTCGTAAAAACTCATAAAAGCATTATACACTATACGTTATGGGAAAATTCGTTTTAAATTAACACTAGAAAATTCTCCTTTGGGTAAAGAGAAAGATTTGACCTTTGGTCCTTAAAGAAGGACATAAAATCCAACTTGCAACACATGGTTTGCCTCTTCAATAAACACTTCATTAAGTGCCAAATGTGTGCTAGCCACTATCTCTCAATTCTAGATGAAGAAAATTAATTTATGAAGATATTTTGGGGGCCAGAGTGTTAGAGTAGAGGGAGGCAAGTATATAGACTACGAACAAATAAATCAATGTATAATTTTAATGTCAGATAGTGACATGAATTACAGGGGGAAAAAACCATAGCAAGGGAAAGATGCTGATCAGGAGTAGGGAGCTATTAGAGTGGCCAGGAAAAGCTTCTCTATTAGGTAATACTTAGAGCTAAATGAAATGAGGAAGTAAGCTTCAAAGATATATGAGGAAGAGAGTTCTAGACAAAAGACATAAAATATATAAGGCAGAGGTGTACCTGGGGTACTTAAAGGAACAGAAAAAGATGAGCTGACTGAAACAAATACGTATCATGGAGAACACAGTAAAGGATGAAATGGAGAAAAAAAAAGCAAGTGCCAAATCATGTAGGGCCTCTGAAGCAATAAGGCTTTTGGGTTTACCCTAAGTAAGCTAGAAACCCATTGGAGGGTTTTGAGCCACTGAGTGTGCTCATCTATAAAACAGGTGATATATTACATAATTTTCTTCATAAATGTTCTTCCTACCCTCTCCTTATTATGAAGAGTTTAACAAAACTTAGAAATGTACATATGTGGAATTCCCAGTGTGGCTCAGTGGTAACGAATTTGACTAGTATCCATGAGGATGTGGGTTTGATCCCTGGTCCCACACAGTGGGTTAAGGATCCAGTGTTGCAGTAAGCTGCGGTGTAGGTAACAGACACAGCTCGAATCTGGCACTGCTGTGGCTGTAGCTATGACTGTGGCATAGGCCAGCAGCTGCAGCTCTGACTAGACCCCTAGCCTAAGAATTTCCACATACAATGGATGCGGACCTAAAAAAAAGAGAAAGAAATGTACATATACATAAAACTTATTAACAATGTTTACTGAATTTCAACTTTTAGAATTAATACACAGACAAATTCCAGAAAGTAACAATGGCTACAGAATACGAGGTAAATGTAATCAACATGACAACATAAAAGCATATGTAGCTGAAAGTGGTGTGAAACAGAAAGAGACAGGAAGGTAGAAGAAAGGGTGAAAGCATTTTAAGTATCTCTATTTTACAGCATCAAATACTGTCTGTGACTCGCAGAAAAAGAAAAAGATGTTTATGTATGTTGTTTAAAGTTATAGTGACCACTGGAGAGACTAAAAACAGTAACAAAATTTCTGAGAAGCCTAAATCTTAGGAAAGTGTATAAATTAGTTAATTCCTCTTCTATCACAGCAAGAAATCAATGGACAAAGCCCAAATTTGACAATTCAAGAAAAACCAGTGTAAGAATATCATATAAAGATAGGACAGCAATCACCAGAAGATGTGAAATAGAAAACAATTAAAAGGAGTTCCCATCATGGTGCAGTGGAAATGAATCTAACAAGGAACCATGAGGTTGCGGGTTCGATCCCTGGCTTCCCAGTGGGTTAAGGATTCGGCGTTGCCATGAGCTGTGGTGTAGGTCAAAGACATGGCTTGGATCTGGCGTTGCTGTGGCTGTGGTTTAGGTCGGCAGCTACAGCTCCAATTCGACCCCTAGCCTGGGAACCTCCATATGCCGCGGGAGCGGCTCAAGAAATGGCAAAAAGACAAAAAAAAAAAAGTTGGATTCCTTAGAGTTAAGGCCTAGACCCCCTTTTCACTTTGCAATTTCTTTCTGTGTTCTCTTCCTAGTCTAATGTTTTCAATTAGCAGCTATAACAGTGTTTTCCAAAGTACAATCCATGGATTACCTACATCAAAATCACCTAAAGTGTTTATCAGACTAGAGTTTTCATTGGCCTTAAAGTCAAGAGATTTGTTCTTCTTTGTTTTGGTGTCTTAATTTCTTAAGAAAAGAAAAAGAAAGAAAGAAAGGAAAGAAAGAAAGGAAGGAAGGAAGGAAGGAAGGAAGGAAGGAAGGAAGGAAGATGGAGGGAGGGAGGGAGGGAAAAGAAAAGAAAAAAGAAAAGAAAGGAAGGAAGAAAGGTTTAAAAGTAGAATTGAGATAATCGTCTTGTAATGAAATAGGTATCCCAATTGTAATAGGAATAATATATCCTTATGTATGTCAATGAATGTACTCTGATTTTCAGTAATTACTAGCCCTTGTCTATTGACTCTTGGAAATACCAAAAACCAATCTAGCAAACTCAGACCATAGAGCTTATTTGGTAACAAAGTTCCTCAACTCTTCTGCCTTTGTCACCCACACTATTGTAAAAGTCTTGTAAAGGAGAAAATAATGTAAAAGTTACATGACCTGACTTACATGCACAATCTAGGATCTGTGTATTGAATGAATTAGTGGAATAATTAGGGGACTAAAGTGGAGTAAAAGAAACCAAGTAAGAGGATACTGCAGTAGTCCAGAAAAGAGAAGTTAGCTTAAATTAGCACAAAGATAGAAGTGAATGGACTCCAGATATACTCTGCAAGTCTTATTTATTAGAGAATAGACTAGATGTAGAAGTTGAGGGTAATAGGGAGATCAAAGACAACTTGAAAATTTTTAACTTAAATAGCTGGATGAATGATGGTGCTATTTATGGAAATATAGAAGGTTATGGATTTAGCGGAAACAATCAAGTATTTGGTTTAGCTATTTGAATCCTATGATCAATCTTACCATCACTAAAAGAAGGTCACCATCTAACTCTGCATGCCTCTTTAGGCTATATAATATGAAGTGCATAGTATCACCTATCCATCTTTCTTGCCCCCAAAGATGGATCTGAATCTAATCAAACTTCTAGAAGTATCTTCCACTTACAGGAAATACAAAGGATGTAGAAACGAGTTAAATGACACCACAAAAAAAAACAAAAAAAAACAAAAAAAAACAGTATCTAGAATGTGGAACAATGTATACGAAAACTGACTCAGTTTCTGCAACAAGTTAATGGGAGGGACAAAAAAAGGGTAAGATTACTCTAGATTAATAGAGGTTTAAGAGGCACATCAATCGAGGTATGGACTTTGCTTGGATCCTCTTTTGAACAAAAAACTAAAAAAGACTTTCTCTTTTTTGGCTATATCCACAGAACATGGAAGTTCCTGGGCCAGGGACCAACACCAGATCCTTAACCCACTACACCAGGCCAGAGATCGAACCTGCGCCTCAGAAGCAACCCAAGCCACTGCAGAGACAATGCCAGATCTTTAACCAGCTGCACCATGGCAAGAAAGCCTCAAAAGACATTTTTAAACAATGAGGGAAATTTGATTATGGACTGAGTATTAGATGATACCAAAAATACACTATTAATATTGTTAAATCATGTAATGGCATTTTAATTACATAAGAAAAATTTCCATTGTTTTTTGGTAACATACAGGGTCAAATGATATTATTTCTGAGCTTTGCTTTAAAATACTTCAGCCAGGAGGAAAAAAAAAAAGAAAAATGAAATGGAAAAAGAACATGTGCCAAAATCTTGGTAACTGCTAAATCCAGGTGCTGAGTATATGAAAAGCATGACTGAAGTTTTCATTAACAAAATTTAAAAACAAAAGAGTTTTGATTTGACCTGGTTAATTTTGGGGTGCTATTAGACATGCTACTGGGAATATTAATAGAGTTATAATATATGAATCTGGAGTTCAAGGAAGAAGTGGCAAGTTGGAAGTCCTGTTTTTTTAGCCACAGGCTACATAGAAACATTTAGAAAAGTGACGTGAAACAGGGTGGGAGGAGTCAAGACAGAGTGTTAGTACAGCTAACGTTTCAAAGTGGAGAAGTGGAGGAGTCAGCTAAGATGAAGATTATGCAGCAAGTAAATGGGATAGAAAGAAAACCAAGACAATGTGGGGTTAGCAGAAACCAAGCAAAAAAATTTTCAAAAAGAAAATGTGTTCAACCAATGCCTAAGGTTTCTGAGAAGTGACCACTAGATTTGCAGAAATGAAGATCACAGTACCAGTAGAGCCAAAGAGATGAAATTCATCTTCTAAATTCAAAAAATAGTTTAAAGTTTTAATGTAAAACTTATTTCTCCCATTTTATTATAGTTAGTCACAATCTCTTCTGGGAGGATTGCAGCATTTCCTCAAACATTTGAACACTTAGTATTAAAGTCCTTCACAGCTGAGAATTAACTATTACTTACACAGCCATCATGCACATTCAGGGTTGCTTCAAGTTTTAATCTTTGGATAAATTCTCTTCTTCCTGTTTAAAAAGAAACAAAGGACTAAATAAATCATAAAATTTACTGCTTAGAAAAGTATAACATGGAAGTTAAGAACCAAGAAATTGGCATGAGGTAAATTCAAGCTCTAATTTCAATTCCTTCATTTATAAGCTGAGTGACACTGGGCAAATTAATTCCTCCTTCGACTAGTTTTCTCAGTAGAGTACCTACCTACCTACCTCATGTGGTTATTGTAAAGATTAAGTGATTCAAGGACAGAATGGGCTTAACACAGTATCTGCCCCACAATAAACATTCAAATGTTCCCTTCATTTATCCATTCACTCAACAAATACATTGCATACTTACTCTCCATTCCTGGTAGTGTTCTAGGAGCTAGGAATACAATGATAATACAAAACAGAAAAATATACCTGACTCTAGTGGGGGTTAATGGAAGACAATAAACAACATGTGATTTCATGAAAGTGCTATGTGGAAAAATAAAGCAGAGAAAGGGGCTAAGAGAAGGCTGGAGGTGAGGGATAGAGTTTTCCATTTTAAATATGGTGGCAAACAGTGTTTGATAAGATGCCACCTATTTTTAAATACATCTGAATTTCAGAAATGTTAAAATATTTAAAAGTCAATTTCACAATGATGAAATGTGGCAATGAAAAAATAAAATCAGCCTAAATGTCCATCAATAAAATAATTATAATACTTCAACAGTAGAATAACTCCTTCTTTGAAAAAGAAGAATATGTTTCTTTAAGAAATGATCATCTTTACCAAAAATGGACCAAAAAGCTCATGTTTATTCAGAAGCTGTAACGAAAGGAAGCTGAATATATGACAAAGAACGGTAATTAGCTAAGTAATCAGGCTGATGAGATTTCAAAATTAAATTTAACTATGCTCTCTGTATACTGTCACAAGGGACAAATTTCTCTATTATGCTTTCTTGAATTCAATGGAAAGAGCAAGATCTTCTTGAAGCCAAATTGTTTTCCTTGTCCTTGCCTGTAAATGGTAAGACGACTAGATAAAGGATAAACATGTGGGTTAAAGATCTAGGGTTGGGAGGGTGGGTACTCTATGGTTCCTAAACTTACTGGAATAAAACAACCTGCAGAAATTCAGTATTTTCATGAATTAGGTTGTACTTTATATAAAACAGATAAAAATGTTTTAAATATTTTCCTTTTGGCTATATGTAGGTGTGGTAATCCTACTGAGTTTTAAATAAAGAGTTAAGAAATTAAGTATTCAAATCAACATGAACATCATTAAAACTCA
Source organism: Sus scrofa (assembly GCF_054392235.1). Lineage (NCBI taxonomy): Eukaryota > Metazoa > Chordata > Mammalia > Artiodactyla > Suidae > Sus > Sus scrofa. The sequence goes on from NC_139386.1 coordinate 87,403,379, forward strand.
TTAAAATACTAATAAAATAGTATTAAAACATTTTTTTTCCCAAATTTTTTAAATTTGGGTTTGAAAATATGACTATAGCCATTTCCATCTGGAGAAAGTAGTGGTACAATAGGAGCAAACAGAAAATAAAGTAATTCAAGCAAGAACTCTTCTATATGAACTTAAACTTGTACATAAAAACATGCACTGAGACATCATAGCTAGAGACAACACAGCTCCCGAATGATATCCCCATATGTGATTTAGGAGATCAAAATGATTGTCTTGTCACACATTTCACAAATGTGCTTCTAAAACAACCTAGTGTAAAACCTCTACCTTTTTGGTAATTAAATGCACAACACCAAGAAATAGGAGCTGAAAGCTAGCATGGAATAAGAACTGTAAGCTAAAAAAAAAAAAAAAAAAAAAAAAAACCCTGAGCCCTCTTAAAATAAAAATAAACTCAAACCTCTTACCAAGAACTGTGACGAGTCTGGCCTACTTGCAAGCTAACAAATTACCTGCCACCATTTCATGGATGTTGGCAGAAGATATAAGACTCCTAGGTCAGAGGCAAAGGATTTTACTACCGGAGCAGAATAAGCTTCAGGTTCACACTGGTTCCCTTTGCCTGCTAATTCCCACAGGGTGATACAGAGGGGCCTGGCAGGGTACTGCACTTGCAGTGGGTTTGAATCACAGCTGGGGAACTCTGAACTGAGGGAACTCAAATCTTATCTCAAACAAATGTGCCTAATCTTTGTCCCAAAGGAAGGCATTATCTTCACTATCCTGGACAATAAGTAAATCTGTCCTCTGCTCCAGAGGGAGATACTATATCTCCCAAGGCTGTTCCCTAAATAAACATCCTTGAAAAGATAGTCCAGAACAAAGCGGCCAGTGCCACTGCTCTGTGAAGAAATACAAAAGAGACAGGGAGAACTACCTCCAAAAAATTACATATTTGTTATGGATGAATTTACCTACAACTGTGGCTTCCTAATCAAGTCTTTCCTGCAGCCCGAGCTGCCTCATTTAATTCTGTCTCTACTTTAAATTCTATTCTATATTAATAGACAGTAAGCTCCATTAAAAAGGGGAACATCTTCTGTTCACCTAAGTATCCTAAGTGCCTAGAATAATGCCTAGGAAAAAGTAGGCACTCAATATACATTTGCTGAATCAGTGAATAAATGAATTATAACATTGATTCTGTTCTAACATATTTTCACTCAATAATAAATGATAAACAACTTTCACTGACAATAAATATAGACATATGGCTCATTTTTAATGGCTTTGTAACTTATTAAACAACTTCCTAACTTATTTATTCACAAACCTATCTCATTAGAATACGTTGCTCAGAACAAGAAATAAGAAGTATTTGGTTTAAATATCTAATTTGGAACATGTTACACATACACCAGACAAAACTGAGCCTCTTAGAGCCTTAGTTCTACATTTGTAAAAATGTAATATTTGATAGGAATAATAGCATCCATTTTACGAGGCATGTTGTCAGGAGTAAATTAATTAGCATATGTAAAACTCACAGATGTCTCTGATAGACTATAGACACTTAAGGTTAGCCCTTGCCCTATGTACAGGTGGGATTCTTCTAAGTTAATACTGTCTGAAATAGAGACAGAATAGTACTTTAACAAAAATTCTCACTTTACTTGAATCTATTGCACCTTTGAGCTACTTCTCTTTAATGTCAAACTTAACTGTCTAGTCATCTATAAATGCTGCCTTCTCTAGTTCGTTGTCAGATCTTCCTTTTCCTGCACTGTTTTGCCCTCTTTTATCCATGACTTTGTTCTCAGAAATCATGGGGTATCAGTAAACCCAATGGTCTCTTTCAAGCCACATTTTTCATGACCTCATAGTATCAGCTGTCACAGTAACTGTGTCTCCTTGAAATATTCTTCTTCTTTGGCTCTCAGGACATCTCACCAGATAACCAGGAGAACTAAAAATTAAAGAGTAACAAACTCTGAGAAAAAAAAAAAAAAAACCCTGTGTTTTCTTTGACAAAACACAGGACAAAGGACTGCTACCAAAATGTGTGAGAAAACAGTGAAAACTCAAATGAATGTTTAAAGGACAACTGTGGGCTAGAGAGGCAGTTTACAATCTCTGGGTTCTCAGGCACAAGCTAAATCTACATTTAGTTACCAGCTCTTTTCCATGACCCTCCCTCAAATACTCATAAGAAACACTGAAAAGAGGGAGTTCCTGTTGTGGTTCAGCAGTAACAAACCCCACTAGTACCCATGAGGACGCAGATTCGATCCCTGCCCTTGCTCAGTGGGTTAAGGATGTTGTTGTGAACTGTGTTGTAGATTGCATATGTGACTTGGATCCCACGTTGCTGTGGCTGTGGTGTAGGCCAGCACCTGCAGCTCCAATTGGACCCCTAGCCTGGGGACCATATGCCATATGTGTGGCCCTAAAAAAAAAGAAAAAAAAAAAAGTAGAGGAAGAAACACTGAAAATAGCAGGGGGACTGAGAGAGTCCTTATCTTGTAAGACTTAGAAAGGAATCCCCAGTCACTTTTCAGGCTTCCCTTCTCTCCTGAGAAACAAGTCTTAAGCCGCAGGGGAAACCCTAATTAAAAAGAGCCTCAGCAAAGGTCTACTAGCTTTAAGAGAGGCAGGAAACCCTCATATCCATTTCAGGCAAAGGCAGTGAACAACCAGCAGCAATAAGTGCTGTGCCTTTGAAATGTGTCAACTCACACTGAACCACGTTTCCCAAAATTTCTTCCCCATATGTTTCATGTGACTTGAATTATCAATCATTTCTGCACAAGACTGGCAGGTGGAAATAAAGCAACAGTACTGATTTTTATGCTCAGAAGGCAGATTCTTAGGTTGCGTGTATATATATATATATATATATACTTGGCTGGTTCACCTTGTTGGAATGAGCAGCAGCCTGGCCTATAATTATCCTGCCTACCCATGGATCCTCTTTTAGCTTGCTGGAATACTAGGCCATGTTAAGCTCCAGGACAAAGGGTGGCAGTTTCTCCTATAGAACATGTACATCTGTAAGACTGGAGATAGTCAGAACTGGCATAGATCCTATGCATTCATGGGTTCAAGCTTGTCCTTCCCACCCCCCATTACCATCATCCCTTCCCAACTGTCTATCTTGAGGATGTCAAGCACCAGCAAACAATATGAAGAGAATAACTTTACAGTTTAAAGAGTTCCCACAATTATATAAAGTCAAATACCAGTAACATATCTTTGTATCTTTGTATGTATGTGTATCTCTCAGTAATTCTGCTTCTTACTCTCATTCATGATTAACACTGCCAGCAAACTAGCAAAAGAGGGAGGGAGTTCCGGTGGTGGCGCAGTGGTTAACGAATCCAACTAGGAACCATGAGGTTGCGGGTTCGGTCCCTGCCCTTGCTCAGTGGGTTAATGATCCGGCATTGCCGTGAGCTGTGGAGTAGGTTGCAGACGTGGCTCGGATCCCGCGTTGCTGTGGCTCTGGAGTAGGCCGTTGGCTACAGCTCCGATTCAACCCCTAGCCTGGGAACCTCCATATGCTGAGGGAGCGGCCCAAGAAATAACTAAAAAGACAAGAAAAAAAAAGCAAAAGAGGGAAACTCCCTCAGTCTGATAAAAAGCACCAATATAAGAGCTAAAACTTACATTTAATGGTAAAAGACTGAACCCTTTCCATATAAAGTCAGGAAAATATAAGGAAGTCCACTCTCACCACTATTAGTAAACACTTTTAGCCATTGGGATGAAGTAAGAAGAAAAAAAAAGATTGGAAAGGAAGAAATAAGACAGTACCTATTGAAAGATGACATGATTTTCCATGTAGAAAAAAAATCTCCTGGAATATACCCAAAAACATCCAGGAATAAGTGAGCTTATTTAGCAAGGTTGTAAGCTACGAAATCAACACAGACTCAAAAAAAAAAAAAAAAAAAAAAAATCACACTTATATACTATGTGGAAGCTGAACTTAAACACAATCCATTTTAAATTGCTCAAAATATTAAATATTTAGACATAGACATAATAAAACATGCTGAGGATACATATCCTGATAATAACAAAATGCTGATGAAAGAAACCAAAAAACTAAATAAATAAATGCAGTGATATACTGCTTTCATGGATCAGAAGATTCAACATAGTAAAGAGGTGAGTTCTTCCCAAAATGATATATTAAGTCCAATGCAATTCCTATCAATTCCCAGCAAGATATTCTGAAGATATGGACAAGCTTACTCTAAAATTCATATAAAAAAGCAAAAGATCTATAAGAGCTAAAACAATTTTGAAAAAAAGAATTAAGGAGGGAAAAAGTCAATCAACCTGATGTAAAAACTTACTACACAGTAATTTTTTTTTAATTTTTTTATTTTCCCACTGTACAGCAAGGGGGTCAGGTTATCCTTACATGTACATAGTAATTTTTAATGAAGATGCAAAAGCAATACAATAGAGAAATACAGCCTTTGAAACAAATGGTGCTAGAGCAAAGTGGACATTCATAAGCACAAAAAATGAACTTTAAGCTAAACCACACACATCAAACAAAAATGAACAAAATGGATCCTGGATTTAAAAATGTAAAACTATAAAAGTTTAGAGAAAAAAACATAGGCGGTAATCTTCAGTACCTAAGGATAAGTTAGGAGTATTTAAACATGATACCAAAAGAATAATCCACAAAAGAAAAAAATTGATAAATGGGACTTCACCAAAGTTAAAAACCTTTAATTGGAGTTCCCGTCGTGGCGCAGTGGTTAATGAATCCGACTAGGAACCATGAGGTTGCGGGTTCGGTCCCTGCCCTTGCTCAGTGGGTTAACGATCCAGCGTTGCCGTGAGCTGTGGTGTAGGTTGCAGACGTGGCTCGGATCCCACGTTGCTGTGGCTCTGGCGTAGGCCGGTGGCTACAGCTCCGATTGGACCCCTAGCCTGGGAACCTCCATATGCCGCGGGAGCGGCCCAAGAAATAGCAACAGCAACAACAACAACAACAAAAAGACAAAAAGACAAAAAAAAAAAAAAAAAAAAAAAAAAAAAAAACCTTTAATTTACTCCATGAAAAGAAAAAAAAGACAAATTACATACTGGGAGAAAACATTTGCAAACTGCGTATCTCACAAAGGCCTAGTATTTAAACTATATAAATAAGTCTCAAAATACAACAGTTAAAATAATAATAATCCAAGTAGAAAATGAGCGAGAGACAAGAAAGATATATCACTGAAAATATAAAGATGGCAGGACCCCTTCAAGCACCAAAACACCAAAAGTCAGCTGCACTAGGACATGGCCCCACCTGTTAGTGGGCCAGCAGCAGCCCCAGAACTCCCCCACCACACAGCCAGCTACACCATGACCCAGCCCCAGCCACAAGCAGCTGGAAGTTTCCATACTATTCAGTCTGAAGACCAACTGGGGTGGGAGCCAGCCCCACCTTCAAGAGTGCCACAATAGTCAGCCCCATGACAATGAAAAGGCCCACACAACCCACATGGGGGTACCCATAGATCACACATACAGCTCTGGTGACCTGAGGGGAGTGTGCTTATTAGCCCCACAAGGTATCTCATATTAGACCACTTTTCCAAGATCAGAAACAAAATGGATCTATCTAATACATAGAAATAAAAACAGACAATTAAGCAAAAGGAGACTGACGGAGAATTACATTCCAATTGAAAGAACAAGACGAAATCCCAGAAGAAAAACTAAGTAAAATAGAGATAAGCTAAGTGAAATAGAGATAAGCAATCTACCTGATAAAGGGTTCAAGACAATGATATAAAGGTGCTCAATGAACTCTGGAAAAGAATAGATGAAGAGGAGTTCCCATCGTGGCCCAGTGGTTAGTGAATCTGACTAGGAAACATGAGGTTGTGGGTTCGATCCCTGGCCTTGTTCAGTGGGTTAAGGATCCAGCGTTACCATGAGCTATAGTATAGGTTGCAGACGCAGCTCGGATCCTGCCTTGCTGTGGTCCTGGCATAGGCCCGCAGCTATAGCTCCAATTAGACCCCTAGGCTGGGAATCTCCATATGCCACAAGTGTGGCCCTAGAAAAGGCAAAAAAAGACATTAAAAAAGACTGGATGAACACAATGAGAAGCTTGAACAAAGAGTTAGAAAATATGAAGAAGAACAAAACAAAACCAAAGAGTACAAAAACTGAAATAAGTACACTAGAAGGAATCAGCAGTTAATATGATGATACAGAGAAAAGGCTTAGCAGACTGGATGATATAACAGTGGAAATCCCCAAGCTAAACAGAAAAAAGGAAAAAGAATTTTAAAAAGTAAAGACAGTTTAAGAGACCTCAGAAACAACATCAAGCACAATAAAAATCATATTACAGAGAAGAGAGAAACAAGCAGAGACTTTATTTTAAGAAATAAAAACCGAAAATTTCCCTAACCTGGGAGTAAACAAAAAAGAAACCAAGGTCCAAAATAGCAGAGTCTCAAACAAGATCAACTCAAATAAATCCACACCAAGACAAAGAGCAATGGAAATGTCAAAAGTTAAAAAAAAGAAGAAAATCTTAAAAGCAGAAAGGGGAATGCCATCATGTCTCAGTGGTGAACAAACCTGACTAGTATCCAGGAGGACACAGGTTTGATCCTTGGCCTTGCTCAGTGGGTTAAGGATCCGGCATTGCCATGAGCTGTGGTGTAGGTCACAAACAGGGCTCAGCTCCTGTGACACTGTGGCTGTGGTAGGGGCCAGAAGTTGCAGCTCTGACTGGACCCCTAGCCTGAGAACTTCCATATGCCGCAGGTACGGCCCTAAACAAACAAACAAAAAAAGCAGAAAGGGAAAAACAATTAGTTTTCCACAAGGAAACTCCCAAAAGTCTATCAGATTACTTTTCAGCAAAAACTATATAGGTCAGAAGGGAGTGACAATATATATTTAAAGTGATGAAAGGAAGTGGTTAGATTTATTTGACTGTAAAATTATTTATATCTCTCAAGCCTGTCTTTTTATATATATTGATTTCTATATATAAACATCATACTAACCACAAAGCAAAAAATCTATAATAGGAGTTCCTGTCATGGCTCAGCGGTTAACGAATCTGACTAGGAACCATGAGGTTGTGGATTCAATCACTGGCCTCCCTCAGTGGGTAAAGGATCTGGTGTTGCCATGAGCTGTGGTGTAGGTCACAGACATGGCTCAGATCTGGCATTGCTGTGGCTGTGGTGTAGGCCAGCAGCTGCAGCTCTGATTCTACCTGTTGCCTGGGAACCTCCATATGCCACAGGTGCCGCCCTAAAAAGACGAGACAAAAAAAAAAAAAAAAAAAAAAAAAAATTCTATAATAGATACACACACAAAAAAAGGATGCTAAACACTAAAGACAATCATCAAATCAAAAGAAAGCAAAAGAACAACACAACAGGAGTTCCCGTCGTGGCGCAGTGGTTAACGAATCCAACTAGGAACCATGAGGTTGCGGGTTCGGTCCCTGCCCTTGCTCAGTGGGTTAACGATCCGGCGTTGCCGTAAGCTGTGGTGTAGGTTGCAGACGCGGCTCGGATCCCGAGTTGCTGTGGCTCTGGTGTAGGCCGGTGGCTACAGCTCCGATTAGACCCCTAGCCTGGGAACCTCCATATGCCGCAAGAGCGGCCCAAGAAATAGCAAAAAGACAAAAAAAAAAAAAAAAAAAAAAAAAAAGAACAACACAACAATTACAAAAATAACAAATAATTAACAAAATGGTCGTAAGTACATATTTATCAGGAATTTTGGGGGAGGCCACACCTGTGGCATGTGGAAGTTCCCTGGCCAGGTATAGAACCCACATGCTAGATAATTACCTTGCTGAGCCACACAAGAGCTGCTCATAAATAATTTCTTTAGGAGTTCTCACTGTGGTACAACAGGATTGCACATCTTGAGAGCGCTGGGATGCAGGTTTGATCCCCAGCCCAGCATAGTGGGTTAAAGATCTGGCACTGCCACAGCCATGGCTTAGGTTGCAACTGTGGCACAGATCTGACCCCTGGCCAGAGAACTCTACATGCCACAAAGCAGCCAAAAAATAAATAAGTGAAAAAATAACAATTATTATTATTATTATTAATATTTTGCTTTTTAGGGCTGTATCCATGACACATGGAGGTTCCCAGGCTAGGGGTCCAATTGGAGCTACAGCTGCTGGCCTATGCCACAGCCACAGCAATGCAGGATTCGAGCCTTGTCTGTGACACCTCAGCTTGTGGCAACGCTGGATCCTTAACCCACTGAGAGAGGCCAGGGATTGAACCCACAACTTCATGGTTCCTATTCAGATTGTTTCCACTGTACCACAACGGGAACTCCAATAATAATTACTTTAAATGTAAGTGGACTAAATGTTCCAATCTAAAGGCAAAAAAAAAAAAAAATAGATGAGTGGATAAAAAACGAGACCCATGTACATGCTGTCTACAAGAGACATTTCAGATCTAACAACATACAAAGTCTGAAAGTGAGAGGATGGAAAATGAATTCCATGCAAATAAAAACAGAAAGCTGGGATAGCAATGCTTATATTCCACAAAATAGACTTTAAAACTAAGATTATAAAGAGACAAAGAAGGAAATTACATGATAAAAGGATCCATACAAAAACATATACAATTATAAATATATATGTTCATAATATAGGAATACATAAATACATTAAGCAAATATTAACATAAAGAAACTGAAAGTAACATAATAATAGTAGGGAATATTAACACTCCAGTTAAATCAGACAGATCATCCAGAAAGAAAACCAGTAAGGAAACACTGGCAAAAAATCCTCAACAAAATATTAGCAAATCATATTCAACAATACATTATAAGGATCATATACCATGATCACATGGGATTTATTCCAGGGATGCAAGGATGGCTCAACATCTGCAAATCAACCAATGTGATACACATTAACAAACTGAACAATTAAAAATCAATGATCATATCCATATATGCAGAAAAGCTTTTTAAACAAATTCAATATCCACTGATTAAAAAAAACAACTCAACAAAGTGGGTATAAAGGGAACACATCTCAACATAATAAAGGCCCATTTTACTGACAAGTACAACACTAACATCATACTCAAATACTTAGCATTTCCCTAAGATCAGGAACAAGACAAGGATGCTAAATCTCAACATTTTTACACAACAATCAGACAAGAAAAAAAATAAAAATAAAAGGAATGCAAATTGGAAAGAAGTAAAACTGTCACTGCTTGCAAATGACATGATACTATCCAGAAAATCCTAAAGATGCCACCAATGAAACTATTAGAATTACTGAATACAATAATGTTATAGGATACAAAATTAATGTACAGAAATCAGTTGTTTCTACAATCAACAAACCACCAAAAAGAGAAATTAAGAAAACAATCCCATTTACAACTGCATCCAAAAGAAAAAAATACTTAAGAATAAATCGAACCAACAAAATAAAAGAGTGGAAAACTATAAAATATTGATAAAAGAAAATGAAGACGACAAAATTTTAAAGATATAATGTGTTCATGGATTACAAGAACTAATATTTTTTTGTCTTCTTTTTATTTTAGGGCTGTACCCACAGCAAGTTCCCAGGCTAGGGGTCCAATCAGAGCTACAACTGCCGACCACAGCCACAGCCACAGCAACAAGGGATGTGAGCCGCATCTGTGACCTACACCACAGCCCCTGGCATTGCTGGATCCTTAGCCCACTGAGCGAGGCTGGGATCAAACCCGTGTCCTCATGGATACTAGTTGGGTTCATTACCCCTGAGCCATGATGGGAACTCCAGAATTAATATTATTAAATGTTCATAGTACCCATGACATTCTACAGATTCAATGCAATCCCTATCAAAATACCAATGGCATTTTTCACAGAACTAGAACAAGTATTGCTAAAATTTGTATGGAAATACAAAATACCCCAAATAACCAAAACAATCTTCAGTAAGAACAAAGCTGGAGGTATCAAACTCCCTAATTTCACTATACTATAAGGTAAAGCAATCAAACAGTATGGTATTGGCAAAAAAACAGACATATAAATCAATGGGATGAAACAGAAAAGCCAGAAATGAACCCACACGTAGATGGTCAATTAATCTACAATAAAGGAGGCAAGAATACACAATGAGTAAAAGATAGCCTCTTCAATAAATGGTGTTAGGGAAACCATACACCTACATGGAAAAAAGTATCAAACTGAACAAACTTTGTTACATAATATTAAAAACTCAAAATGAATTAAAGACTTAAACGTAAGACCTGAAACTATAAAATTGTCTAGAAGAAAACACAGGCAAGATGCTCTCTGACATCAGTCTTAGTAATATATTTTCAATATGACTCCTCAGCAAGTGAAACAAAAGCAAAAATTTAAAAATGGGACTACATCAAACTAAAAAGCTTTTTGTATAGCAAAGGAAACTATCTACAATATGAAAAGGCCACCAATTGAATGTGAAAAGATTTTTGTAAACAATATATCTCATAAGGGGCTCATATTCAAAATACACAGAGAAAAAAAAACGCAATTACAAAAAGGGCAGAAGCCTCAATGGACATTTTTCTAAGGATGACATAAAGATAGACGGTCAACACACACATAAAAAGATGATCAATGTCATTAAACATCAAGGAAATGCAAATCAAAACCACAATCAGATATCACCTCACACCTGTCAGAACGGCTCTTACCAAAAAGACAACAAATAAGAAGTATAGGACAGACACAACTTAGAATAGATTTACAAAGAGATCCTGCTGAATAGCATTGAGAACTTTGTCTAGATACTCATGTTGCAACAGAATAAATGGTGGGAGAAAAAATGTAATTGTAATGTATACATGTAAGGATAACCTGACCCCCTTGCTGTACAGTGGGAAAATAAAAAAAAAATATTTAAAAAATAAATAAATAAATTTAAAAAATTAAATTAAATTTAAAAAAAAGAAGTATAGGAGAGGGTGTGGAGGAATGGAAACCTTTGTTAACTGTTGGTAGGAATGCAAACTGGTACAGTCACTATGGGAAATAGTATAGAGTTTCCTCAAAAAAAACTAAAAAGAAAACTACCATACTATCCAGCTATTTCAATTCTGGATATTTTCCAGAAGAAAACAAAAACACTAATTTGAAACATATGCATTTATATGTTTACTGCAGCATTATTTACAGTAGCCAAGATATGGAAGCAACCTAATTGCCCATCAACAGATGAATGGATAAAAAAGATGTGGCATATATATACACAATAGACTATTACTAAACCATAAAAAAGAATGAAATCTTGCCATTTACAACAACACAGGTGGACCTAGAGGGTATTATGCTAGGTGAAGTCAAAGACAAATATATGATTTCATTACATGTGGAATATTAAAAACAAAACAAACAAATGTAACAAAACAAAAACAGACTCATAGATGGTTGCCTGAGGGGAGGGGGCTGGGAGGGGCGAACAGGTGAGGGAGACTAAGAGTTACAAACTCTCTTATGAGATCCCATTGGTGGCTCAGGGTAAGAACCCAACTAGTATCCATGAGGATGTGGGTTCTACCCCTGGCCTCGCTTGGTGGTTTAAATATCCAGCATTGCTGCAAGCTGCAACGTAGGTTACAGACACAGTTCAAATCATGCATTGCTGTGGCTGTGGTATAGGCTGGCAGCTGCAGCTCCCATTCAATCCTTAACCTGGACTTCCATATGCCGCACATGCAGCCCTAAATGGGGGGGGGGGGGGGAAGAGTTACAAACTTCCAATTCCAAAATAAATGAATCACACTGATGAAGCAATGTACAGAATAGTAAACATAGTCAATAATATTGTAATAACTTTGAATGATGACAGATGGTAACTAGACTTCTCCTGATGATTTTGTAATGTACAGAAATACTGAATCACTATGCTGAGACCTGGAAATAATATAGTGTTGTAGGTCAATTAAATACTTCACCTAAAAATTGATACTTCAATTTAAAATAAAATCCTTCAATTAATACAACACTTCAATTTTAAAAAAAGAAAAAGAAAATTAAAGGATAGTTTTAAAAAAGCACATAAAAAGATATTCAACATTAGCAATTAGGGAAAATACAAATTTAAACCACGAGTTATCACTACATACTTATTAGAATTACTAATTTTTTTTTAAAAAGTGGCAACACCAAATGCTGGTGATAATGCAGAGAAACGGATTACTCATGCATGGGTGATGAGAACATAAAATAGCTCAACCATACTGGAAAAAAGTATGGCAGTTTCTTACAAAAATAAACAATGCACTTATCATACAGTGCAGTAACTATAACTACAATTCTTTTTGGCTCTTTTGGTTTTTTTTTAGGGCAGCACCCAGGGCATAAGGAGGTTCCCAGGCTAGGGAATGAATTGGAGCTGTAGCTGTTGGCCTACATCATAGCCACAACAATGCAGGATCACAAAAATGCAGCATCCGAGCCATCTGAGACCTACACCACAGCTCAAGGCAACGCCAGATCCTTAACCTATTGAGCAAGGCCAGGGACTGAACCTGTGTCCTCATAGATGCTAGTTAGATTCAATAACCCATGAGCCATGAGAGGAACTCTAGTAACTAGCATTCTTGGACATCTATCCCAGAGATTTAAATATATGTTCATATAAAAATCTGTATGTGGATGTTCATAACAGCATTATATTTAATAGTCAAAAACTGGAAATAATACAAATATCTGTCAATCAAATGAATGATTAAATAGTCATACATCCATATCATGAAATACTGACAATAAAAAGAAACTACTGTTACACGCAATAACTTGGATGCACCTTGTACAGAGTGAAAAAAACCAATTTCAAAAGTTAACATACTAGTTATTTATAATATTACATACATATTGTTTATATAACATTCTAGAAATGCAAGAATTATAGAAATGGAGAACAGATTAGTAGTCACCAAGAGTTAGCAGTGGGAGGAAAAGATGTAGCTATGGCTAAAAACAGTATCACAAAAGACTATGGAATTGTTCTGTATCTTAAATGATATTAACCACATCAATTAATCAAAAATTAACACTGATTTACTAAAATTAATTAAAATCAATGTTAAAACTGCATGGAACTAAATATATACCATGCAAAATCCATATATAATTGGAAAAAATCTGAATAAGGTTCATAGATCTATATCACTTTCCTGATTGTGATGTTTTAATATACTGTACAAAATATTACCATTGGGGAACTGATCAAAAAGTACATAGGAATCTCTTTGAAATATTTCTTATAACTGCCAGTGCATCTACAGTTACCTCAAAATTAAAAGTTAAATGCTACCAAACAAAACAAAACCTCCCCACAAAGAAAATTCCAAGCTCACTCAAATGGCCAATGATGAATTCTATCAGACATTTAATGAAAAGGTATTTCAATTCTATACAAACTTTTCAGAAAAAGAAAACACATTCAACTCATTTATGAGGCCAGCACTATCCTGATTACAAAAACAGGCAAAATATAACAAGAAAACCATAAGCTAATATCCCTAATGAACGAAATACAAAATTCTTACCAAAAGTGAAGCTAGCAATATACAAAGGATAACTTATCATAACTAAGAGGTAAATCAATTTAGCCCAGGGAGTGAATATTGTCTCAATATTCAAAAATAAATCAATACATTAATACCTCATATTAACATAATCAATGAAAGAGAAATCATATAATAAACTCAATAGATGCAGAAAAAAAACCCTGACAAAATTCAACAGTTAGTCATGATAAGCACTCTTAGCAATTTAAGAATAAAAGAAATTTCTTCAACAGTTATCTACAAAAACCTAGTCAACAACATACCTACAGTTAAAGACTGAATGCTTTCCAAGATAAGGAATGAGGCAACGACATCCATTCTTACCTACTTCCTTTCAAGATTCTACAGGAGTCCTGGCCAGTGTAATTAAGTAAGAAAATGAAAAAAAGCTAAATACATACAGATGAAAAACTAAACTGTCTTAATAAGCAGTGACATAATCATTCACATAAAGTTTTTTAAAACTTGCAAAAACAATGTTTATGAGAACAAATGAGTAGGGTGAGTAAAGTTGCTGGATGTAAGACCAATTAAAAAATAATCAATTACAGAAGTTCCCTGGCAGCCCAGAGGTTAAGAACTTGACATCACTGCTATGGCTCGGGTTCAGTCCCTGGCCCAAGAACTTCCATATGCTGTGGATACGGCCAAAAAAAAAATCAATTATATTTCTATATATGCATGATGAATAATTTGATATTACTTATAAACTACCTAAAATAATATTTAAAACATTAATATATAAATATAGCAAAATATGTACAAAATTTGTACACTGAAAAATATAAAACATTTCTGAAAGAAATGAAAGAATATCAAAATAAATGGAGAGAAGCCACTATCACGAACTGGAAGATTCAATATTGTAAAGACTACAGTTCTCCCTAAAATAATGTATAGATTCAGCACAGTATCAGTCAAAAACCCAGCAGTCTTTTTTGTAGAAATTGAGATTCTGAAATTTTAAAAATGCAAAGGACTCAATAGCCAAAATAACTTTGAAAAAAAGAACTAAGTTCAAAATATCACACTAGGGAGTTCCCGCCGTGATGCAGCAGAAAGGAATCCAACTGGAACCACGAGGTTGCGGGTTCAATCCTTGGTCTTGCTCAGTGGGTTAAGGATCCGGTGTTGCCCTGAGCTGTGCTGTAGGTCGCAGACGTGGTTAGGATCTGGTGGGGCTGTGGCTATGGCTATGGTGTAGAAGGGCAGCTGTAGCTCAGATTTGACCCCTAATCTGGGAACCTCCATATGCTGCGGATGTGGCCGTAAAAAGCAAAAAAAAAAAAAAAAAAAAAAAGAAGAAGAAGAAGAAGAAGAAAAAAAAAATCACACTGGCTTATCTCAATACTCACTATAAAGACCTGAAGTACTGGCATAAAGATAGACACCTCCATTGACGGTATGTGTTAAGAGAAAATGACTTACATACATGTTACATGGTCAACTGATTTTCAACAAAGGGGAAAGGACAGTCTTTTCATAAATGGTGTTGGATCAACTGCACATTCATATGCAAAGAAATTAAATTTGACCTTTACCTCACAACATGTATTAAAACTAATTCAAAATTGTTCACAGACCTAAATGAAAGAGTTAAAAATAGAAAACTAGAAAAAAAAGCATAGTATAAATCTGTCTCTTTGGGTCAGATAAAAATTCTTAAATAGGACACAAAAAAGCATCAACTATGTAAAAGACACCATGAAGAAAAAGACAAAAAAATGTGCAAAAGACATATCTGATTAAGGACATGTATCAAGAATATAAAAAAGAATTCTTACAATATTAAAGAGGTAAATCTAAACATTTAACCAAAGTATACAGATGGCAAATAAGCCATAAAAATATATTCAAAATCATTAATCATTACAATCAAATCAAATGTAAATTTTTTAAATAATAATGCTACCATTATACCTATATACCTACTAGAAAGGCTAAAATTAGGAAGACTCAATGTCAAGTGCTGATGAGAATGTGGAACAAATGGAATTCTCAAACACTACTGATGGGAATGCAGTATGGTACAATTATTTTGGAAAAGTTTGGTAGTTTCTTATGAAATGACACACATTTACCACACAACTCAGCAATCCCACTGTAGGAATTACTCAAGAAATGAGGATTTAAAAATGTCCTACCCTAGTATTTTTTCCAAAGTATAAATTAAAAGTTTGTCTTCTTTATTAGCCACCAGCAGTACTCAAAAAAATTTCTGTTTTCATCTGCTGCAAGTACTTGGGAAACCCACCTACCCTAACCTTGAAGTCAGTAACATTTAATCACGGTTATAAAAAAAAAAATACATACCATCTAGTACAGCTCTGCAAACCCCAAGCCAAGACTCATTAGTGGATATTCCACTGAGTCAATGCCAACGTTTTTAACAACATGATACGGAACAGAAAACAGAATGCCCCATACCTAGTAAGCTTAAATACTATTTGGGGAATCTTTTATTTCAACTATGTGTGTGTTCACAAATTGCCATGTAAATGTATTTTTACTGTGGACTGTGGTTGAACATCTGAAAAATGCTGACATAAAACATACCTGTAATAGAAATTCTATGCTACCGGAAGTTCCTATCCCTTTAAGCACTTTCATCCTATACCAGAGAGGAATTTGAGACCTATAGTAGAGCTATTCAATTGTCTGCAGCTACTATGATTAAAATGTGTTTCCTATCTTCAGGAATTATCAGCATATTCTATTACATGTATTTGTCATATTTGACTGTCCTTATTCACTAAGAAATTCAGACATTTTTCAACTTCCACTGAGTTTTTTTTAGCCACACCCTTGGACCAAAGTTCCTTGGCCGGGGATCGAACCCACACTACAGCAGTGACCTAAGCTTCAGCAGTGACAAAGCCGTATCCTTAACCTACTGAGCCCAGCAGGGAACTCGATCATTGAGATTATAAGAGTAAAAAATATATATACAAATATTTCACTAACTTTTCCATGGTAGACAACAAAGACACAAAAGTCAGAATTTAGTGACCCTCATTAAAATATATTGTAACTTGACAAAACTTTATCACTAAATAACCTGTTAAGTCTAAATGTAGATGTATTCAGGATATGCTAAAGACTAAATGCAAAATTATCCATTTTAATACATATGAGTCTAATGATATTCAAGTGACACAGACTTCCTAATCACCTCACAAAAAGAGATCTCAATCTCCAGTATAAAGTTGTCACTGGCTTTGTGGTATAGTCTGAATGTTCCTGCCCTGCCACCCCCAACCCTGACAAATTCCTCTGTTGAAATCCTAACCCCCAAGGTATTAGGCAGTGGGATCCCTGGGAAGTGATTAGGCTTAGATTAGTACCCTTATAAAAGAGACCCCAGAGAATTAGCTCACCCCTTTTGCCTGTGAGGTTACAGTGAAAAGATGGCTATGAACCAGGAAGCAGGCCCTCTCACCTGACTCAGAACCTACTCATGTGAACACCCTTATCTCAGCTTTCCAAAACTGAAAAATAAATTTCTGCTGTTTATAAGACACCCAGGTTATGGTGTTTTGTTATAGCATCCCAAGCTGACCAAGACATTGCCTAGTCACAGTTCAAACACTTTATATTAAACACATAATACATTAGAGCAAACAGCTCCCTTGAAAATTTCCCTTAAATTGCTTGTTTTAAAAACTGTCTTTAATTTATAAAGGTTAGAAAGTATCAATTCAAATTGTAGACAAGTCCAATTAAAATGAAAGAAATAGGAATGGATAGAAGAAATGTACAGAAACGTTAGTTTCTTTTATAAGCAATGTTTACCTCTATAAAACTGTAATGAAATATGTGTGGCTAATAAATTATTACTATAACAAGCACTGAGTTCCGAAAACACTATTCTATAGCTAGCATATGGTAGTTTGAGAAACTCTGAGACCTACAGGTGTCTCTGACTCTGGACTTTGACAATTAGTCTTTAGAAAAATTAATTCTCCATTGAAATTTAGATCAGACTCATAAATACGTCAATCCCTGGAATGGCCTCTGAATCAGTGCTAGACAAAACAACACTCTACTGGTTCAGGTGCATCTTGTGAATTTGGGGATTATAAGTAAACATATATATACTTTGCCGAAATAACATAGGACAAATTGATTATCTTCATTCCAACTTTTTTTTTTTTTTTTTTTTTTTGGTCTTTTTAGGGCCACACCCACAGCATAGGGAAGTTCCCAGGCTAGGCCTCAAATCAGGGATACAGGTGGCCTACGTCACAGCCACGGCAATGCCAGATCCTTGACCCACTGAGCAAGGCCAGGGATCAAACCCACGTACCGGTTGGGTTCTTACCACTGAACCACGACGGAACTCCTTTTATTTTTTCATTCCCACAATATAAAAGGATATTTTGTGAACTGTAATTTTCTTTGATTGGAGGAAAAAAAGCAATTAATGACATTTAAATAAAACTACCTGTAAAAATTTTTTCTTAATTACAAAAGAGAAATCACCTGTAAAGCTTGAATACTACTATTGAAAAGACACATGCTATGGTTAACTTGAAATGTGTCTGTTATAAGGAAACCCTGTAGGAGTTCCTGTTGTGGCTCAGTGGTTAACGAATCCGACTAGGAACCATGAGGTTGCGGGTTCAATCCCTGGCCTTGCTCAGTGGGCTATGGATCCAGCGTTGCCGGAGCTGTGGAGTCGCAGACGAGGCTAGGATCTGGCACTGCTGTGGCCGTAGCATAGGCCGGTGGCTACAGCTCAGATTAGACCCCTAGCCTGGGAACCTCCATGTGCCGCGGGTGCAGCCCTAAAAAAGGACAAAAAGCCACACAAAAAAGGAAAAGAAAAATCTGTCAATTCCTTCCATCCCAATTTTACTGTTATTTAGAAGTAATTCATTACCAGAAATACAAAAAATGGAAATTAGAAAAATATTTCATCTACACCACTCTAGATAAACAATCAAAATATTTAAATACTGAAGTCTCCAAAAAAGAAATATATTTACTTTTTAAAACTCTTGGACTTGGACTTTTTAAAAAGAAGACCTTATAAATGTACTTCGAAATATCATTTTTTTAAACATCTCATTAATTCAGCCACTATCAATATGGATTTTTCTGTTTCCTGGATGGTAAGCCAAAATTAGCACTGTGAGTGTGGAAGAGTTGGATAAATGCAAGGTGTAAAGATGGTCTCCTAAGGCCAAGAAATTACAAGCTATTTTCAAATACTTAAAAAACCACTTTTAAGGAAGCTGCTCCAAGAATGTGCTAATTATAATGTATATATTACTAACACATTTAAAATATTATATAACATGGAATTCTCTGTATGAATATACATATATTTGAAAATCTGTAATTTAGACTTTCAACAATAAACAGTGGAATCTTACTCAATTCCCCCTCCACCCAAGACACAAACGCCACTCTCATTAGGGAGCTAAAAGAGGAAGAGAAAAAGAAAACATATAGTTTTATTATATTTTGACTCTATCACAGATACAGCTGAACTGAACCAGACGAAGCATTAATATATAAACCTGCATATAAGTACTACTTATTTAAATGCTCCAACTAATTGAGATAAAGGATCAAATGTAAATTCATTCATGCAGGACAGTGTTAAAGTTCTTTCTCTGCAAGTAAATATTAAAAGAAATACTGCACATCTTTTTAGGTTAATGATTTTAAAAGCACTCTTTACCGATATTTAATTTTAAAATGATTAATCACCACTCCAGGTACTTATCCTAGAACAAATGCACAAAAAGCTTGTACCAGGATATTCCCACTGTAGTGCTGTTGGGGTGATGGGGGGGGCTGAGTCTACCATGACACCTTCATACTGTTAAATATTATGCAATAGTTTAAAAAGCTGAATAGATCTATTTTTACTGACATGGAAAGAATTCCAACATGTACACATGTGCTTGTTAATTCAAAGGAAAAGGTCTGGAAGACTATTCAGGAAACAACACTGTTACTTCTCTAAGGGGGTGTGTGTGTGTGAAATTGGAATGGGAGGAATAATAAGGATTTTTGCTTCATTCTTACTAAGTTTTTACAAGGAGAACATATTCATGTCACTTGAGACACCAAAAAACAAGAGCAAGGGAAAAAAATGCTTGCTAACTTTTCTCAAATAATTCACAAACCAGAACTGTTAGGCGTAATGAGATGTCATTTTCTTTTGATTCTAAGGCAAAACCAAATAACATCAAAAAATACCTAGCAAAAAGCGACAGAATTGGAAAAAAATTAATGCTGTCATTTTCAAATTCAAAGAAAAATTAAAAGAGTAATGAAAAGATTTGCAGAGGAAGAAATAAAATAAATTACTAAATCCGTCCACTTTTAGCTCAGGCGTGACCCAGAATCCTCACAAATCCACTTTCCCCAAAACGAAAAAAAAGTGTAATACTGTTCCCTCAAGTATCAAGGTTGTTTTTAGAAAGCTTAACTAAGAAACAGTAAATGCCAAGTGTGTTTCACAGGGGGGGAATGGGAACGTGAAATCCTACACCTCCTTAAAGCGGTCAAAACGACTGAACACCAGAGTCCAACTGGGAATGCGCGCGGGGGTGGGGAGAGCTCAGCTATCACTTTTAGGTTTGGCTCGGAGCCGCAGGACAGTTTACATAGAGTCTGTTTGGAGCGTAAAGTCCCCGAGGGTGGTCAACGCATCACTGGCGACACCTAAGCCCTCCCGAGACTGTAGGGGAGCGGCGGTCAACACAAACTTAGGTCCTTCGGCGGAGCGAGGACAGCGCTGGAGAAGAGCTAAAGCGCCAACTTTTGCTCTAAACGCTGCAGCACCGGGAGGTTCGACAAGTCTTCTCCCGAGTCCCACTCCAGAAGCCACCCTAACACCAACCTTAGCCACTACTGTCTGCCCCCGGTCCGACCCCCCGAGGAAAACCCAGCAAGGGCGGCGGCTGGCAGCATGCAAAGGGGAGGCTTGGCCGTGGGAGGACACGGGCGCAGAATCCGACGGCCGAGGTCCACCCAGCATCCCTGAGTCTCCGGGGGACCCCTACCAGGCGCTATCCCACCTCCAACAGCCCCCGCGGCGCGGCCCCCTCCCCCACCTCTGGGCGGCGACCTCAGCGCCTCCGCCCCGGGGCCCCTGCTCACCCAGGTAGCGGCTCCGCAGCCGGGAGGGGTCCTCCAGCCCGAGAGACCTTTTCCTCACGTCCCACAACAGGTGTGGGCAGGAACCACCCCGAGACATGGCTCTGCCGGGCCGGGGGAGGAGGGGAGACCACCGCGTGGGGGAGGGGAGGAAGGGGAGGGGACACGCGGCTCAACACCCCAGCCGCACCGGCACCATCCGCGCGCCGAGCCTCGCGGGCGCAGCGAGTTAGATGGCGGCGGCAGGATCGACCCGCGCGCCTTCGCCCCCGAAGCCTGGCCGCACCCGGGCCAGAGCTCGCCTCATACTCTCCCTCTCAGACTACCCAGAACATCCAGAGATCAGCAACAGTCCCCTCCCTCGGCCCCCCTCCAACAGGAGGAGACCGAGGAGGCGGAAGCGGCCTCGACTCCTCCCTCTCCTCGTTCTCTACACCCTCCCTTCCAAGCCTTCTCGCGAGATAACGACCACCTTGGGGACTGAGGCAGGTGTGCGCCAACGCTGCCCTTACCCTAGAAAAATGGGTTCAGACCACTCTAGCCAAATCCTTTATGCTTTTTGGATAAATGAGGACTAGAGGGAGAAGGAGTTGAAATCAGAAGTTTTTCGCTCACGAGTCTCATTCCAAAGGAAGCAAGAGAATTGTGCGGCGTCATCTTTAGTCGGGGCACGGGAAGGCCCGAAAAGCCCATTTTAACTAGGGGCCTCCTTAACCAAAGTGAAAGGGGATCAGAAGCGGTGCAGCTTCACTTTCCCTTCTCCAACATGGCCTCCAGGGCAGCAAGGAGAAATTGGAGGTTTGCTCTGGACCCCGCCCGCGCCTCGGGGCTGGCCAATCACCGCGGACAGTTCTAGTTGCGCAAGCGCACTACAGGTAGGACGCGAGGTTGATTCGGTGAGGCAATCCTTTTGCCACCTGTTTCCATGACCCCTCCTCCTCTTAGGCGGTGGGAGGCCAGTAGGCGGGCTGGGGGCGGGCCATCGCAGTGTCTCCGCCCCGTCCACCTTCTCTGGGTGCGGGCCCGCGGGTAGTTGGAAAGAGGTCAGGCAGAGCTACGGGAAGGGCACCCGGAGGAAGAGGAGGGCGAGAGGCGTTGAGGCAGGGGAGAGTGACGAGGTGCCCTTCATTGTCAGCCAGGGACGAGCACGCGGCCACTCTCCCCTCACTCCGACTGCCCACGATCACTCGTCCGCAGAAATGTCAGCCGCCGGCGCCCGGGGCCTGCGAGCCACCTACCACCGGGTTCTCGATAAAGTGGAGCTCCTACTGCCTGAAAAATTGAGGCCGTTGTACAACCACCCAGCAGGTAATGAACCCAGAGTGGCTCTCACCGAGTCCTTCCCTCCCCGTCCCTCTAAGAGACGTTTAGAGGCCCGCTGACAACTCTGCCGCTGGAGGCGTCACCCACAGCCCCATCCCCTTCCCTTTAAGTGAAACCGTGTACTCTTTCTTGCATTTCACGTTTTCTTTTCCAGCATCTTTCATCAACTCCTAGTTTTCAAGCAAGCGCCCTTTGCGACCTTGGTTGCACCTCATCCCTTAGGCACCATTCACACCCGGACCAGGCCTCTGGGTTTCATCCTTCTCCGTTTCTGCGGCCAGGAAAGGGTCTTGGGCCATTAGGAAACCTCATTTCCTCTTTTCCTCCAAGAGTAGTGGTATATTGACCCACGCGGAGAAGAGCTGTCGTACCGCACCGGCGGATTTAGAGTAAAGGTCGTACTTCCTCAAACTCCAGCTGACAGGCCTGCAGATGTGTTACCCGGGTTTCTGAGTCAGTGTCATTCCTTGTCCCATAGGCCTAGTTTTTTTAAAGTTAACCTTATTTATTAAATTACTACTAAACCAGCTCTCCCTAGACCTTTTTGTGCGGACGGACCTGGATTTAATTCTGCTCAGCTTGCTTACTATAGGTGTGACCTTGGGCGAAATCTTTTATCTTAACTTCTGTAAAATCTGATCGATGTGAGAGTTAAAGATAGCATATGTGTCTGTTTCTTTATAAATTCTCCATAAATACTAGCCCCCTCTTTAACCTATTGGAAAACAATGTTCTTGTGGTTGAAAAAAAATAATTCTATAAGAAACTGGAAGATTCCTAATTCCTCCAACTCAATTTAAGGTCCAGAATTCTGTTACATTGTCTATAAAATGGTTAGTAATAATACTTACTTGGCTGGGAACTAAAACCAGATATATTCTGAATTCACTTTTGAGCCTCAGACTTAGCAAAGGAGAAAATGTATTATAAATGGAAAGACTGAGTACAACTCCAAAGCGGCCCATTTTTCCTACTATCTAAATCTATCTCTGCAGTTGGTGTCATTAGGAAAGCTGTCTAAGTCATATATCTGACTGAAGCAGCTTTTGGAAGTCTGAGATGGTTACTAAATCTGATTTCCAGTTTGATAATGGAATGAATTGTATCTTGGAATTTTACTTTAGTATAATGTAATTTATTGCAGTATTGTATGCTTTATAAAATTGGTTTTTAAGGAGAGGTTTTTGTTGATAAAGAATTTCAGTTTGTTTATCTTTTGATTTTTTTTTTTTTTTTAACACTCAATTTTTTGGAATTGTGCTGTTTCGTGGCAGAGATTTTCGGATGGAGAGTTGAGCAACACTTCTGTAATAATCTGGGTTTTAGACTCAACAGAATTCTATGGAGTCCACCCTGACCATTGTTAAGCTTTGTGTTTGGGCTGTAGGATAAAGACAGAGGAGTTTTAAACTACTTTAAAACTGAATTGGAGGGTAGTTCTGTAGTGATCTTTTCCAAGGCCTTGGTTTTAACCACTTAAAATCATTGTTTATAATACTTTATTCAACTTTCAAAATAAAAGTTATTGTAAACCTTTTTTCAGTGTAGTGGAAGGAGCATGGGCTTTGAAGCCACCTTGACCTGGGTTTGAATCTTGGCTCTGTGACCCTGACCTTAAATCCCCCAATCCTTAATTCTAATCTATAAAATGGAGATAATAATCATCACCATTTAAGGATTGTTGTGAAAATCAAGTGATGGTATTGTCTGTAAAACATGTAGCAGTGTTTGCACTTCAACACTCAATAAATGTTAGTATTTGTGCCCTCTTAAGCTTTTCACCAGTATACAGAGTAAGTATATGTATCAGTGCAAAATGATTTGATTAAAAAGTTGTAGGCACACCAATGTAGAAATGAAGAAACATGAAAAATATAACTTGAGATTAATATTGAATAAAATCTGAGGAAAAATGAGTTATCAGACTGAATATTCAAGGTTTTTATGTACTATTTTGCATAATAGTATGTTTCTGGATCATCATTTTATTTCTTTTTTTTTTTTTTCCGGGCTTTTTAGGGCCTCATCTGTGGCATATGGAGGTTCCCAGGCTAGGGGTCTAACTGGAGCTACAGCTGCCGGCCTACTCCAGAGCCACAGCAAGCCAGGTCCAAGCTCCGTCTGTGACCTACACCACAGCTCACCTACACCACAGCTCATGGCAACACCAAATCCTTAACCCACTGAGCGAGGCCAGGGATCAAACCTGCAACCTCATGGTTCCTAGTTGGATTCCTTTCCGCTGCGCCACGACGGGAACTCCGACAGTCACTTTCTTACCATGGTTCAACTTTTTTTCAACTTTATGATGGTTCAAAAGAAATACGAATTTAGTAGAAACAGTACTTTGGATTTTGAATTTTGATCTTTTCCCAGGCTAGTAATATGTGGTATGATGCTCTCATGGTGCTGGGCATCAGCAAGGAACCACAATTCCCAGTCAACCATGTGATTAGGAGGGTAACAACCATTCTACACCCATATCGCATATTGTTTTTCACTTTCAGTACAGTATTTAATAAATTACATGGCATATTCACGAGAAACAGTTTATTATAAAGTAGACTTTGTGTTAGATGATTTTGACCAACTGTTAGCTAATGCTAGTGTCCTGAGCATGTTGAAGGTAGGCTAGCTTAAGTGTGATATTTCAGTAAGTTATTAAATAAATTTTAAGCTTATGGTATTTTCAACCTTCAATGGCTTTGTCAGGATGTAATCCCATCATAAATCAAGGAAAAATCTGTACACAACTGAATTCATGGATTATACACACACAAACTATATATATATGGAATATATGCTCAAATTTTTTTTACGATGGGGCAATGTGTTCAAAAATAAGTTAGGAGACCACAACTCTAAAGAGTCTAAAAATTATCCTAGAAGGTGATCACAGAGGTACTGATGCCCAGTTATAAGATAAGTAAGTTTGGGAGAATGTAATGTACAACCAACATGGTGACTATGGTTAACAATGCTGTATCACGTATTTGAAAGCTGCTAAGAGAGTAGGTATTAAAAGTTCTCATGACAACAAAAAAAGTGTAACAAAGTGAGGTGTTAGATGTTAACTAAGCATAATAATAATTTTGCAATATATATGTATATCATCAAATCATTATGTTGTATACCGTAAATTAATACTGTATTATGTTTCAATTATATCTCAAAACTGGGTGGGAGGATAAAGTAAGAGTCAAATAAATAATAAAAATGAATTAAAACTCTCCTTCAATTAAGTTGGCCCAGAAAACAGGAACTTGAACCGTAAAATTGTTGTTTACTATAGCTTTGCTTCTATTGAATTAAATTTTAGCTCTGTTGTTTACTATAGCTTTGCCTCTATTGAATTAAATTTTAGTTAAGTGGAAGAACTTTTAAAAGAAACTTGCTGCAGTGCTTAGTTTGCTGTTGCTCAGAATATCATTCTCTAGAGTGCATGATGTTCTCTCTGTGAAAACTCATGGGAAAAGTTACTTTATGGTCTTAATAATAGGAATATTCGCATTTTTCCTAGGTAAGAGAATTATTTTTTCTTTTTTATCTTTAGACCTAGAGAATATTTCTTAAATAAAAACACACTAAATGAACTATTACTAGCAATGTAAAAGCAAGCCCTAAAAAAAGTTGTACATAGTTTGTCATTTCCAAGTCGTGTAATAATATTAATTTGGGCACAACAAGGTCCTACTGTATATAGCACAGGGAACTATATTCAGTATTCTGAGGTAAACTATAATGGAAAAAAATATAAAAGAGAATGTATAAATATGTATAACTGAATCACTTTGCTATACAGCAGAAATTAACATTGTAAGTCAACTATACTTCAGTTTTTTAAAGTTTTAGTAAAATATTAATTTTGGCTGTAAGAGAGTGTCTAAAGTGTTTAAACTGTGGTATGGCTTAATAGAAAGAGGACTAGGCTTAAAGAGGTCTATATTCTGGTCTTTGCGTTATCTGGGACTACCCAAGAATGAAACATTACCTAATTTTTAAGTGCCTTTTCTTTTTTTAATATATAAAAATAAAGGAGTTTGGATTTTCTTTAAGGTCCTTTCCAGCTGTAATAATCTACAACTTGGTATTTCTATTATTTCCTAGTTTCAGAGACTTAAAAAAACTCAGATTTCATTGAGGAAAAGCCTATAATTATTATTAGAATTGATTTTAAGGATCTAAGTTTTTATCCTTGCTGTGCTATGTATTTTACACATGTAATTTTACCTCTCTGGACCTCTATCTGGTTTACAAGATGATTGTGTGAACTAGATGCTTTCAACGATCGTTCTAAATCTAGAAGTTATTGATTTCTTGTTATCAAAAAAACATGTAAATTTAGAGTTCCCATTGTGGCACAGCAGAAACAAATCTAACTAGGAACCATGAGGTTGTGGGTTTGCTCCCTGGCCTCACTCAGTGGGTTAAGGATCCGGCATTGCCGTGAGCTGTGGTGTAGGTGGCAGATGTAGCTTGGATCCTGTGTTGCTCTGGCTGTGGCGTAGGTGGGAAGCTGTAGCTCCAATTAGACCCCTAATCTGGGAACTTCCATATGCTATGAGTGTGGCCCTAAGAAAAAAAAGAAAAAAAAAAAAAAAGTAAATTTAAAATATATCAATCCTAAAATGCATAATAGCTATCAAAGCTAGTCTCTTCATCTGTATTTTTCTTTGGCATTTTCACCAAAGCCTGTTTTCAAACAATATCTCGTTTTTATTTTGTTTATTTACTTATTTTTTGTCTTTTTGTCTTTTCTAGGGCCGCACTCGAGGCATATGGAAGTTCCCAGGCTAGGGGTCGAATTGGAGGTGTAGCCACCAGCCTACACCACAGCCCACAGCAACTCCAGATCCTTACCCACTGCATGAGGCCTGGGATCAAACCCACAACCTTGTGGTTCCTAGTTGGATTTGTTAACCACTGAGCCACGATGGAAACTCCCCCAAACAATATTTTAAAAAGTATCACAGTCCCATGATGTTCTGGGTACTATTCGAGTGAGCTCTTTCCAAGGAATATGTACGGATAGCCAATGAGCACATGAAAAAATGCTCAACATCCCTGATTATTAGAGAAACGCAAATCACAACTACCACGAGATACCACCTCACACTAGTCAGAATGGCCATCATTAACAAATCCACAAATAACAAATGCTGGAGGGGTGCAGAGAAAAGGGAACCCTCCTGCACTGTTGGTGGGAATGTAAGCTGGTACAACCACTTTGGAGAAAAGTATGGAGGAACCTTAAAAAACTATACACAGAACTACCGTATGACCCAGCAATCCCTCTCTTGGGGATATATCTGGACAAAACTTTCCTTAAAAAAAGACACATGCACCCATATGTTCATTGCAGCTCTATTCACAATAGCCAAGACATGGAAACAAGCCAAATGTCCATCAAAAGATGATTGGGAGTTCCTGTCGTGGCTCAGTGGTAACGAATCTGACTAGGAACCATGAGGTTGTGGGTTTGATCCCTGGCCTTGCTCAGTGGGTTGAGGATCCGGTGTTGCCGTGAGCTGTGGTGTAGGTTGCAGACGAGGCTCGGATCTGGCATTGCTGTGTCTTTGGCGTAGGCCAGCAGCTGCAGCTCCGATTAGACCCCTAGCCTAGGAACCTCCATATATTGTGGGTGTGGTCCTAAAAAAGGACAAGAGACGAAAAAAAAAAAACAGATGATTGGATTAGGAAGATGTGGTATATATACACAATGGAATACTACTCAGCCATAAAAAAAGAATGAAATGATGCCATTTGTAGCAACCTGGATGGAACTAGAGACTCTCATACTGAGTGAAGTAAGTCAGAAAGAGAAAGACAAATACCATATGATATCATTCATATCTGGAATCTAATATAAGGCACAGATGAACCATTCCACAGAAAAGAAAATCATCGACTTGGAGAATAGACTTGTGGTTGCTAAGGGGGAGGGGGAGGGAGTGGGGTGGTTGGGGAGCTTGGGGTTAATAGAAACTATTGCCTTTGCAATGGATTAGCAATGAGATCCTGCTATGTAGCACTGGGAACTATGTCTAGTCACTTATGATGGAGCATGAGAATGTGAGAAAATAGAATGTGTACATGTATGTGTAACTGGGTCACCATGCTGTACAGTAGAAAAAAAATGTATTGGGGAAATAACTATTAAAAAAAAATTCAATATTTGTGTGTGTGTGTATGTTTGCATGTATATAAAAGTAACTTATTCTGGAGTTCCAGTTGTATCTCAGCAGGTAATGAACCCGACTAGTATCCATGAGGATGCAGGTTCGATCCCCGACCTTGATCAGTGGGTTCAGCATCCCATGTTGCTATAAGCCATGATATAGGTCCCAGACTCAGCTTGGATCTGGTATTGCTATGACTGTGCTGTAGGCCAGCAGCTGCAGCTCTGATTCAACCCCTAGCCTAGGAACTTCCATATGCCCCAGGCGTGACCCTAAAAAAATTTTTAAAGCATAAAATGAAAAAAATAAAAGTAATTTACTCTGTTTCAAGAAGTTGGTCTTTCCCTAGGGATTTGTTTCTGCTGAGCCACAAAGGGAGCTCCTCTTTGTGTTTTTTGTTATGCCTGAAAAGTTCATAGTTTTACAGTAAATCCTTGTTGCTTATCTACATTATGTATAGTAGTTTGTATCTTTTAAATCCCATACTCTTAATTTTTCCCTCCCCCTCTCCCCTTTCTAACCGTACATTTGTTTTATAGAATAGTTCATAAAGGGTTTTTTGTTTGTTTTGTTTTACTTGCTTTTTTAGGGCAGCACCGGTGGCATATGGGAGTTCCCAGGCTAGGAGTCGAATCAGAGCTATAGCTGCCAGCCTAGGCCACAGCCACAGCAACGCGAGATCCTTAACCTACTGCGCAAGGCCAGTATCCTCATGGATGCTAGTTGGGTTTGGAACCCACTGAGCCACAACAGGAATCTCTATAAGTTTTTTTGTTTGTTCTGTTTTGGGTTTTTTTTTTTTGGTTGTTTGTTTTTTGTCTTTTGTCCTTTTTTAGGGCCACACCCCTGGCATATGGAGGTTCCCAGGCTAGGGGTCGAATCAGAGCTGTTGCTGCCGACCTGTGCCACAGCCACAGCAACGCCAGATCCGAGCCGAATCTGCGACCTACACCACAGCTCACAGAACGCCAGATCCTGAACCCACTGAGCGAGGCCAGGGATAGAAACTGCAACCCTGTGGTTCCTAGTCAGATTCATTAACCACTGAGCCACTACGGGAACTACCCCCTATCGTTTTTTTAACAATGAAAAAAAACTGCCTGTTTGCGTTTATAGATATCCAACTCTGATTTCTGTCAGTTGTCAGGACCCTCTGATATCTCAGAAAAATTAGAAATTTAGAATGTCTTATTAATATGTATTTGCTACTAATATTTTTAAATTCAGTGCTTAGCATTTGTTAAACTAGTTTAGGGTTTGGTTAGTAGTTTAAATTATTCACTAACTAAAATATTTATACTTCCCTTGGCCCATATTCTAGCAACCATAATTTCATGTCTGAAGTTTTTATGTGATCAGTTGTATGGGAGAAGGGCTGTTAATATTTTAAAACTATCACCTAGCTCAGGGCAGTTGAGTAAATTAGTTACCAAGCAAACTTACTGAAAAGCTTGACTCTTCATTAACCCTGAATGGTCAACTCTTTCAGCGTGTAAAGAAACCAGAACCTTAGAGGCATTGCTCACAAAACAGTTTTTGGGGTGGCAGAGAGGAAGTGTCATGTTTAAAACAGGAAGAAAGGAGTCTGTTGAGAAATTCAAAGCCAGGGACTAAATCAATGTATTGGCTTAACCTTGAGTAATGAAGCCAAGATTCATGCAGGAATGAAAGATAAACTTAGTAATTGGTACTTCCTATGACCCTAAGATTTTGTATGTGACAAAGAAAAATAAACCAGGTGTGATGACAGGAATCTCAGAAGCTCAAGCTGAATAAAAGTTTGAAAAGATTGACTTATAAGATCAGTGCATTATGGCCTCAGATTCATGGGAAGAATTTTCAAGAGCTAAACGGAGGAGTATCATGGTCTGAGAGCAGAGTAACTAATGGATAAAAGTCGGTAAAAGCCCTGATGTAAAGGGAACATGATGTCCCTAGGGATGAGTAAATAGGAATTCTACCTTCAGGATGAAGTAGTGTGGAAGCAAACCTGCATCAGATGTAAAGTTCGAGTATCTTTTATTGCCATCTCTCCTGGATAAGGTTAATACAATTCATTTCTGTTCAAATATATTATTTGTCAAGGAAAACTTAAAAACAGGCTGACTTCAAGACCTTGTCTAGTGAAAGATCAGTTTAATTGTTAAGTGCAGAAAACAATAAAAGAATAGGCTACTTTGGGAGTTCAGAGAAGGAGCATTTAATATAACTTGGAGCTGTTAAAGAAGGCTTCCTTTAGGAGATGAAACCTACAATGAGTTTTTGAAGGATATTAAGAGTTTGCCAAAGACAAGGCAGAATATTGGAAAGGGACAGTGTAAACTAAGGTTTAGAGCTGTAAAATGGCATGAAACTAGTTGCATGTTTGCCTAGCTTGTTAGTCCAACTAGGCCAGGATTTCTTAACCTTGCACTATACACATCTGGGGGGCTGTGCTATGCATTACAGGGTGTTTAGCAGCATGTCTGGCCTCCACCTAGTAGGTGTCAGTAGCAGCAGCACCATCACTATAGTTGTGACACTAAAAATGTCCCCAACACTACCAAATGTCCCCTGGAGGGTAAAAATCACTCCTGGTTTGAGAACCAGTGACCTGGGCTAAAATTTAATTAAATTAGGATTTAAAATTTATAATCTGAAACTCACTGCTTTTGTGTTTTCTGTTCTTTCAGTTTCTTATTTAACATTTTTTTGAAATTCCAACCTAATCTTAACCAGAGATTTCCATTATCTTGTTCAAATATTGGGAGGAAGGGATCATGTGGCTAGAGTTCTAGAGATGTAATGGTAGCTATGATCACAACAGTACAAAGTTTAGGGGACTGGGTAAAAGTTCAAGTATAGTAACTCAGAAATTGAATATAGGTAGGTAAAAACAACAAAATTTAGCACTCCTCAATGGTTTAATTCTCCCAACAACCATTTCAGCACTGTCTCCAGATTTGCTCTGCAATGTAAAATATAGAAAACTTAAAGGTACACAGTAAAACATGAAAATGACTAGCTTTCACATGTATGTGAGAAGATGAACAATTGTTTTGGCCCATAAAGAAAGACAGGGTCTGTGCCATGATATTCTAGTGTTTGAAGAATTTCTAGTTTAAAAATGGTATTCTGCTCCTTTGAAGATTGAGAAAATAAGACTTAGACTGCAGAAGTACTTTAGGATTAGGTTTAAATATTCTAGGGAATCAGTAAGCTTACTTAACTCATAAGTATAATAAGCCAAACTTATCAGTATGTAGGAATCAGGCTGATAAAAACACTTTAGGATTTTGGAGTTCCCACTGTGGGACAGTAGCTTGGGTCTCTGTGGAGGCACAGCTTCAATCCCTATCCTGGCACAGTGGGTTAAAGGATCTGACATTGCCACAGCCGTGGCTCAGATTTAGCCCCTGGCCTGGAAACTTCCATATGCCATAAAATGGGTGTAGCCATAAAAAAAAAAGAAAGAAAGAAAGAAACATAATTTTAAAGAATTTTTTAGTTATTTGCATGTCTATATATACCTAGATATATGTATATTATATATACACATACTAATTATATATATATTAGTCTAAGCTCCAGTTAATAAATTGCTTCCAGCTATGCTAGCTCTTTTTTTATTTTTTTTTCTTTTTCTTCTTTTTTTTAAGTTGGCATGCAATACTATATTAGTTTCAGGTATACAACACAGTGAGTCAACATTTATATATACTTTTTTTTTTAGGCAAGAAATAGATTTATTAAGATGCTTGTGAGAGATGCAAGTGGGCAGGTGAGGAGGCTGTGACTATACTTTTCTTTTTATTCAACATCTGTTAGGTGGTAGGGATATAAATATGAATATTATTTAGACACTAGCCTCAAGTCATAATTTTGATGCGCAAGTGGATATACAATTAACTACAGTAAAATATTAGTACAATATTAATGAATATTAGTAGTAATGTATCTGATAGATTTTTTTTTTTTTTTAGGGCCACACCCGTGACATATGGAAGTTCCCAAGGCTAGGGTTCTGATAGGAGCTGTAACTGCTGGCCTATATCAGAGCCACAGCAACGCGGGATCTGAGCCACATCTGCAACCTACATCACAGCTCACGGCAAGGCCAGATCCTTAACCCACTGAGTGAGGCCAGGGATTGAACCCTCAACCTCATGGTTCCCAGTAAGATTCGTTAACCACTGAGCCAAGATGGGAACTCCATATCTGATGGATTTTTAAATCCCATTATATTAAAATAACATTGAATTTTTAATGAGTTTAGCCGTAAGAACAATGCAAATTAGTTTGAGAGGAGTAAAAAAAAGTACCAAGAACTGTGTTGAATGATAGTCCAAAATGTGTAACACTGCCATCACTTAATAATGCTGGAGTTTCCTGGTGAGTTAAGGACCCAACGTTGTCACTGCAGAAGCTCAGGTCACCATGTCATAGGTTTGATCCCTGGCTTGGGAACTTCCACATGCCATGGATGTGGCCAAAAACAAAAATGCTAAAAGCGAGCAATGGTTTATACTATTTGATACTTTTCTAGAACTAATTAATAAGCAAAAGTTATACAGGCAGCAGATGCTGTTTTTACATTTCTCAAATTTCTCTCATTATTAAAATTAATGAACTACGTTTGATAATAATTCAGCCAGAAGGCACCCCAAAAAGGAGTATTATCACTGGGTTCCTTTTCACTCTGGGGGGGGTGGATTACCTAAGTGAGAAACTAAAGTGGCTTTGATGAAAAACCCTTTAGAATTAAGTTTCCATAAAATGTTTTTATACAGCTTCCAGATATGATTTTATTTAAACAACCTACCTGTGCTTAGGTCATTAAAAGCCTGATGGCTTAGTAGACTTGACATTATCACTGCTGTGGCATAGGTTCAGTCACTCCTTAATCCAGGAATTTCCACATTCTGTGGGCATGGCCAAAAAAAAAAAAAAAAGCCAACACTATATTTTATTTACCAGTGTATCTCCAATGTATCTCCAGTACACGATAAAGCATGCAGTGAATGGAGTTCCCATTGTGGCTTTGCAGGTTACAGACCTGACTAGTATCCATGAGGATGCTGGTTTGATCCCCTGGCCTTGCTCAGTGGGTTAAGGATCCATCATTGCCTCGAGCTGTGATGTAGGTCACAAAGGCTGCTCAGATCCTACATAGCTGTGGCTGTGGGATAGGCCAGCAGCTGCAGCTCTGATTCAACCCCTAGCCTGGGAACTTCCATATGCCTCAGGTGCAGCCCTAAAAGCAAAAAAAGAAACAAAAACAAAAAACCCAACCATGCAGTAATTGTTATGATTGAATGAATGAATGGTCTTCTCTGCAACAAATTAAACCCAGCACTACAACTGGATCTTAACTTAGGTGCTTTTTCAATTTCACTATCTTTTGCTTCTAAATAATAGGTTTAGGTATTTTAAATGTTGTGTCTGAGCATGTGAACCGAAATATTCCTTTATTATTAATGACGGTGATTGCTCACCTAGTGGGGGGAAAATAAATAAATATATCTTTACCTGATGATGCTATTGAGAAATATTATTGGGAGTAGATGAGAAATAAATGTGTTACATTTGGGTGATTATGTCATTTTAGATGTGATTTTTGTTATCCATAAAAACAAATAGTTTATTCTTACAAAGTAAAGTGGAATGTTAAGGCAGAAATAATAGTCATGAATATAATTAGATTTTTTTAAAGTCTAAATTTGCTTAAAAATCACTATTGTCTTACTTGAAGTTGATCTATTTTTATGTTAAGAAATAAATGTGTTTTGTTGAACCAGTGTATTGAAAGCGTACATACCCTATTAAGTGCTCTGAAATGTATTGGATTTAGCTTTTAACTTGCCATAGCAAAGCCTATTTCTTTCCTATCACTTATCCCCTGGAAAGTTAAGAGAGACATATGATTTGGAAGAGTTAAAATTGGGCAGAATTAATGTTATGTGATTTAAGAGCACTAGTTTAAGAGTTAAGAGTGGCACAGCAGGTTAAGGATCTGGCATTGTCACTGCAGTGGCTTGGGTTGCTGCCGTTGCATGGGTGTGGCCAACAACAATGACAACAAAAAAAAGGCAAAGTTAGAAGACTGAAGTTCCAGTCATAATTCTGGGCTTACTGGCTGGCTACATGACTTGAGTAGATCATGGAACTTCTCTGAGCCTTATCAGTAAAATGAAGAATTTAGATGTGATCTCTGAGTTTCCTTCCAGCTCCGAAACATCATGCTTCTCAAATCTTAGGTTATCTAAGAAACCAGAATTGTTTTCAGTATTATCAACATATATTGAACATTTTGTATAAGGCGGATGATACCAGGATAACTAAAACAAGTACCCTGCTATAAGGAGCTTATGAATCTAGTCTTTCCTCTTTCTCATGTGACCTTTAAAATTGGGTGTTTGGGGTTTTTTTTTGCTAGAATATATAGAATTTTTACAAGAACTTCGACTAGAATAGATATAGTGAAGTGTCATTTATAAAAATTAATGCATATATAAATATCTACTGAGGCTTGTATCCCAAAATTGCAAAATTTGTCATTTCCCCAACTTGAAGACTATCCATAAGTAAAATAACATTAAGTTGCAAGTTCAAGGCAAAGCACTGAGAATGGTTTCCAAAACCATTTCCATTACACTTTAGCTAATTTTAATAATTCATAAAAATAGAAATAATTGACAGAGATCAAAATAACTTAAATATGAAGTATTCATAAAGTATAGTAAAAATTATTAGAAATAGATTGATAAACCTTTAAGTTTTTTAAATGTAGTGATATTAAAAGACACATAGAAAATGTGTCTCCCATCATGGCGCAGGAACCATGAGGTTGCGGGTTTGATCCCTGGCCTCACTCAGTGGGTTAAGGATCTGGCATTGCCGAGAGCTGTGGTGTAGTTCACAGCCAAGGCTCGGATCTGGCTTTGCTGTGGCTCTGGCGTAGGCCGGCAGCTGTAGCTCCAATTATACCCCTAGTCTGGGAACCTCCTTGTGCTGTGGGTGTGGCCCTAAAAAGAAAAAAGAAAAAAAAAAAAAAAAAAAAAAAGACGTAGAAAATAGTTGGGTTTATTGATAAAAATTTTTCCTTTTTCCTTTTTTTTTTTTACTTTTCAGGTCCCAGAACAGTATTTTTCTGGGCTCCAATTATGAAATGGGTAAGTCTTGAGTTTTTGCAGAAGGTACTGAAAAAAATATTGTTTAAAGGAGCTTATTAATTTGAAGTAACTTTTCTGAAGAATGTACTTCTAAATGTTTATGGAATGCCTTGAAATAATTTCATACAAATACTCTCAGATGTACCATTTGTACACATAAAGCACACTATGGACGGGGTTCCCAGTTTGACTCAGCGGGTTAAGAATCCACAACTGTAGCGTAGGTCACAGGTGAGGCTGGGATTCGATCCCTGGCCTAGGAACTGCCATATGCCACAGGTGCAGCTGTAAAAGAAAAAATAAAAAAAGCCTTTGGGGAGCTTACTGAACTATCAATGGAATTGTTGGAATATATGGTGATTCTATATTTAATCTTTTGATGAACTGTACTGTATTCCACTGTGGCTGCGCTATTTTACATTCCCATCAGCAATTCACAAGGTTTCCAATCTCTCTGCTTCCCACCCAACAGTTACTTTTGTTGTTGTTGTTATTTATAATAGCCATCCTAATGGGTGTGAAGTGGTGTCTCATTATGGTTTTGATGTGCATTTCCCTCATTGTTAACCCACAGTACCTGATATGATTAGTTATGCTGAGCATCTTTTCATGTGCTTATTGACCATTTTTACATTTTCTTTGGAAAAGTATCTATTTAAACTCTTTGTCATGTTTTTTCATAAAGTTTTCTGTTGTTGTTGGGTTGGAGGCTATTTTAATTCTCTTAAATGTACTGTTTTAAATTGTTAGAGTAATTCAGAAACTCAGTTGTAAAACTAAGTAGTTTAAAATGTTAGAGCTGGAATTAGCTGTCCCTCAATTTTATGGCCTTAGTTAGGCAAATTCAATCTCTGCCCTTTTGTCTCATCTATAAAATGACAAGATTAAATTAGTGGATGGGAGCTGTATTTTAGAGAGAACTAGAGAGCAGTTCTCTTTTTAGATTTATATGTTGAGAAAAGGTGCCAGCAGTTTAAAATCAATATATCATCTTTAATGATTGTGCTCACACTCTCAGCATTTAAAAATAGTGTGCTATTTTAAGGGGAAAAAAAAGTATTCTTAAAGGTATATTCCTATTTTCTTCTTCTCTCCCTACCACACTTAAAATTATATATCTATAAAGTGGAATTAATTGCAGAAATATTGTTTTTAGGACCATTATTTGAAAAGTAAGAATGATTTAATGTATTTACAGTATATTTGGTGGTCAGGAGACTACTATTTAGAAGCACTGAATTTACCAATAGCTTTGGTGTTTTCTTTGATCTGGTCTATCAGCGTTTTAAAACACTGACAGTATTATATACCCATAAGTGCTTTCTTGACTGTCTCCTTTAAAAAACATCTATTTTAAGTTCATGTTGACATCATACATAATATCCTGATGACAGCACAGCAATAGAAACTTCTGTGTCTTGCTCTCTGGTGGGGAGACTTGTTGATATTTACCTTATGCTTTCCTTTCCCAGAGCATTTGATAGTAATTAATCTATAGTAGCCTATACATGATACATGACAGTTGCTGCTACAAGCCACACAAGTTCTACATTAAACTTTATTAGACTATACTTCTTTAGACATTTGACTGTGGTCAAATCCTTCTTAGCCACTTTAGTTAAAACCAAATAATTCATCATAAAGGTCCAAGTAAATAATCCTAAAAATCAATACTACATACCCTTAAATATTTTAACTTAAAGGATATAAATTATATTCATTTGTCAATCATTTACTATAGGGCCAAAGATTTTATGTATAGATACACAGATTTTGAGTTCTACATCTTCTATCTTGGATGAATTATACCATAGTACATCTTACATAATTTCAGTTTAGTTTTCATTAAAGCGGAGCAAGTTCATAGACCCTTCATAATAGTTACGTCTTGTTCACCCCAAATTTGACAGCAAGTTTTAAAAACTTGCCTTTATTTAGTCTTTCCAAAACTTTAGTTTTCATAGAAATAACAACCCTCATTTTGTATTTTACCTGTTTACATAGTAGTTCATTAAATTAGGTAGATCTCAGTAACAAGTAAAACTGGTATAAACATGTTTGAGGACAAACACAGTGACCTGACAAAAACTAGTGAGAGCAAAAATGCATGAGTGCAGTACGGAATAAATAGCCTGCTAGCCTTGGGTATTCAGCCCCTGGCATCTGTTAGCTTGTTTACAGAAGGAACGGAGCTCATTGGCTACCTGGGGAAGCTTTTATGTGAAGGTCAGTTAACAGCTTTTCTTTTTGTTCATAGTCTTTTTACACAGACTGGGTCATGTTTAACTCTGGAACAATATTCCATTTGGTATAGCTAATTTTTCTGTTTTCTCCTCTCCTTAGGGATAAGTCAGACTATTTCAAGATTATCTGTGCAGATTTTTAATATCTATCTACTTGTTTTTCCAGCTGGAAGTACTTTTATACACTAATTCACAGTTTAAAATCTTGAGGGCTTTGCTATCTCTAAGCATTTTGGAATTGGAATGTTCCATAGTGGTGTTTCATTTTTATAACATTCCTCTACAAGTGTCATATGACTTTTTTTTTTCCTAAAGGAGAAAATATTGGAAGGAAGGAAGGAAAAAATGTTTTATACTATCTGATGAGTATTTACTCCACCCAGTGGAGATAACCAGATGCCAAAAAGAATCACACACATTTGAAAACCATTTTTTAACCGATGGAAACAGAGTGAACTAACTTGAATCTACTAGATGTCAAACAGTCTGTATCGGGTTAAAACATTATCTCATAGTTAATCTTTACCAGGAAAAAAAAAAAAAGGGAGATGTAAAGGATACTGACGCTCAAAGAACTAGAACTGTTGTGACAGTCAGGATTTGAACCTTCAGATCTAATTTGACTTCAAAGCTGAGGCTCTTAGATAAGCAATGAGGTCCTACTGTATAGCACAGGGAACTATATCTAGTCACTTGTGATGGAACATGATCAAAGATGATGTGAGAAAAAGAATTATGTATATGTATAACTGGGTCACTTTGCTGTACAGCAGAAATTATCAGAACATTGTAAATCAACTCTAATAAAAAGAATTTTAAGCTGAGTTTCTTAAAGACATACATGACCCTCTTTAAAATATTCACCGTGAATCTTTCTATAATAGGTGCTTTCTTCCTATTTTAGGGAGTATTTTACATAATCCTGTGGTATACTTCAAGCATTCTGACTCCACAGTCCTATTTTCTGAATAAAGTTCATAATAGAGAAGAAAAGAAACATAGACTTTCTGTCCCTGAGGCTAGTAATGGCAGGAAACGGTACAGAGACCAATATCCCTTTATCTCTGCTTCTCTAAAGATATAAGCTACCGGAGTTCCCCCGTCGTGGCGCAGTGGTTAACGAATCCGACTAGGAACCATAAGGTTGCGGGTTCGGTCCCTGCCCTTGCTCAGTGGGTTAACGATCCGGCGTTGCCGTGAGCTGTGGTGTAGGTTGCAGACGTGGCTCGGATCCCGAGTTGCTGTGGCTCTGGCGTAGGCCGGTGGCTACAGCTCCGATTGGACCCCTAGCCTGGGAACCTCCATATGCCGCGGGAGCGGCCCAAGAAATAGCAACAACAACAACAACAACAAAAAAGACAAAAAAAAAAAACAAAAAAAAAAGATATAAGCTACCATTTGTTGTTGTTTCCCAGTCACTATACTAAAACACATTTAATCACATGTCACTGGGTAGCTATTAATATTCTTATTTTATACATGAGGAATTTAAGACAAAGTGTTATGTAGCTTAACCAAAGTCACAGAGCTAGTAAATGGCAGAGATTAGATTAATAAGATTTTCTATGATAGGAGTTCCCATGTGCCTCAACAGTAATGAGCCTGACTAGTATCTTTGAGGATGCAGGTTCAATCCCTGGCCTTGCTTAGTGGGTTAAGGATCCAGCGTTGCCATGAGCTGTAGTGTAGCTCACAGACGAGGCTCAGATCCCAAATTGCTGTGGGTGTGGCTCTGAAAAAAAACCCAGACAAAAGATAAAGTTGAGGGAGTTCTCACTGTGGCTCATCGGGTTAAGAACCCAATTAGTCTCTGTGAGGATGTGGGTTTGATCCCTGCCCTCACTCAGTGGGTTAAGGATCCAGCATTGTCTGAAGCAGCGGTGTCAGTCGCAGATGCAGCTTGGATCCCGCATTGCTGTGGCTGTGGCAGAGCCCAGCTGCTGCAGCTCCGATTTGACCCCTAGCCTGGGTACTTCCAAATGCCACAGGTACAGCCATTAAAAAAAAGAAAATTGAAAGAAAAAAGTTGGAGAACCTAGTATTCCACACTCATGCTTTTTTTTTCTTTCTGTATGTTAATGTGTATTTCCAGGGGTTGGTGTGTGCTGGCTTGGCTGACATGGCCAGACCTGCAGAAAAACTCAGCACAGCTCAATCTGCTGTTTTGATGGCTACAGGTAAATTAAATGAGTATTTCCTTACAGGGTATTCAATAGTTTTGTTTTACAGCAATTTACTTAACTGTTTAGTGTTTGAAATACATATACACACACAAAGAAATTAACAATGTTATCTCTAGGAAGTTACTAGACTAGAGCTGAAGAAGGCAGAGGAGGGTCATAAAGATTTCCCTTTGACGTAAGAACTGAGTATTTTGTGTAATGCTTTTATTAAGGATTCAGTATAAAATGTCTGTCTTATCTTGTGTTGTCTTATTTGTAGTTATTTTACTCTAATATTAAATGTTCATATAAGATTTCAGCAGTACCTATGCTTTTTTAAAAAGATATTTTATTTCAACAGGATTTATTTGGTCAAGATACTCACTTGTAATTATTCCAAAAAACTGGAGTCTCTTTGCTGTTAACTTCTTTGTTGGGACAGCAGGAGCCTCTCAGCTCTTCCGTATTTGGAGGTAAGCTTACCATAGATGTAAAAAAAAAAAAAAAATTCTGCCTCAGAAGCCACCCAGCTAGCAATATGTTTTTCTTTTTCTTTTTTTTTTTTTTTAAGATTCACACACAGGAGTTTCCTTCATGGCTCAGTGGTTAACGAACCTGACTAGTATCCATGAAAATGCAGGTTCAATCCCTGGCCTCACTCAGGATCCAGCGTTGCCCCAAGCTGTGTTGTAGGTTGTCCAGCGTTGCCCCAAGCTGTGTTGTAGGTTGCAGGCTTGGCTTGGATCCTGTTGCTGTGGCTCTGATTCAGTGCTTAACCTGGAAACTTCCATATGTTGCAGATGTGGACCTAAAAAGAAAAGAAAAAAAAAATTCACACACAACACTAAGACAGACTGTGCCTGAAGCAGACAATTAATATTTCTAGAAAGTCAGGGGGGTTGAGTTAAAAGTGTTAATAAGCAATATGGTTTTAAATCTGTGTATTATATAGATGTTTAGCCCTTTCATAGAATCTTTTATTAGGATAAGACAACATATATAATTTATGATATATTAGGTAATTTTCTGCATGAACTTTTTATCACTTTAATTATATATAATAAAGTGAGACTTAAATGTATAGTTACATAATATTGGAAATGATGTTTAGAGTGAGGCTGCTTGTTTCACTGGAAAGTAAGTATTCTATGAGCATTAGAAATTTTTAAAACTTTATTCAGTAATTAATTATTTGTCAGTGACTGGTTAACACTGCAGTGAGTTTATCTTAGATGAAGCTCGGGCTTTATCTGAATCATGGAAACTTCCTAAATTATAAAACAATAACAACTTTATTTGACTAGAAAAATTTAGTTATCTCAGTAAAGAAATAGGAAACATTGAGGTATATAATTCACCTTCCTTTCAGAAGGCATTCAGTGCTACAGAATATAGTATATTTTAATTTCATTCATCTGCACCATCCCCAGCTTTTCTAGTAGCTTAATGTAATCTCTTCATAATAATCTAGCATATAAAGATAGTTTAATAAATAACTCACTCATTCTACAGAATGCCTGAAAGCCATTTTTAGGGCTTGCCTACATCAATTTAAACTTCAGTTTGTACAGTGATTTTTTTTTCACAGAGTACTTTTCTCATACACCATCTCAGTTTAACCTTACATTAACTCATGATAGAGTAGAATTATGAAAACACTTAAGTGCCACAATTAGAACTATTATTTCTAATATCAGAAATTCAGGAATTCCTGTCATGGCACAGTGGAAACAAATCTGACTAGCATCCAGAGAACACAGGTTCAATCCCTGGCCTTGCTCAGTGGGTTGAGGATCCAGCACTGCCGTGAGCTGTGGTGTAGGTCATAGACACGGCTTGGATCTGGCGTTGCTGTGGCTGTGGTGTAGGCCAGCAGCTACAGCTCCAATTTGCCTAGGAACCTCCATATGCCTCATGTGCAGCCCTATTAAAGAAAAAAGAAAAGAAAGAAATTCAGATACAGTTTGACAAAAGGATTTTTGATCTTTTGGTTTCAATAGCAGGTTGGTGGAAGATCTAGTTAAAAATACAAGTGCTGAACTCTGGAGCACTTAGGAAAACACTGTTGAATATTTGAAATCAAATCTTTCTGAGAAATTTAGAAGGTGTGATAGGCTTCATGGAATAAGTTCCTTCTTGTGCTTATTCAGTTTTCCCACTCCACTTTAAGCTGAGAACAGTAAGTGGAGCCCAGGGTACTGTAAAATGGAAAGACTCTGGGGCTTTGTGGTTAATTCTTCTTTGAATTAATGAGAATTTAAGAACTCGTCCTTAGCTTCAGAAAACTTAAGTGTTACAACCTGTTAACTCAATAGTAGCCTGCCTGCATCACAGAATTATATTTTATTTTTATTGGTTAGACAGGTCCATTCCCAATTGATTTTATCCCCAGGAAAAATGCTTTGTGAGTATAAAATTAAAAGTTTTATTTTATTTTTTGGGTTTTTTTTGTTTGCTTTTTTGCCATTTCTTGGGCCGCTCCTGCGGCATATGGAGGTTCCCAGGCTAGGGGTCTAATCGGAGCTGTAGCCACCGGCCTACTCCAGAGCCAGAGCAACGCAGGATCCGAGCCGCGTCTGCAACCTACACCACAGCTCACGGCAACACCGGATCGTTAACCCACTGAGCAAGGGCAGGGACCGAACCCGCAACCTTATGGTTCCTAGTCGGATTCGTTAACCACTGCGCCACGATGGGAACTCCAAATTAAAAGTTTTAGATGACTATGTTTTGGCAAATTTTATACATAGGTTCACATTTGTTATACTCTTGTATCGTTCAAGAAGGAAAATAATCTTAAAGTAATATCTTTGTATAGAGAACTGTATGTCAGTTAAGTTGGCAAGATATTTTGATATGTAGAAGCCAAATGCAAATAAAGCCCTTGGGTTACTTTGCTGTTTACCTGTTTCTACCTACAAGCCCCTGGGAAGATTGTGTAGCCTCTTGACTAGTGAGAAAGAGGAAATGGAATATGCTTCCCATTCCTTTTTTATTATAATGTATCTATTATGATGCATGATTATTTTTCTGTTTTCTTTATAGATATAACCAAGAACTAAAAGCTAAAGCAAACAAATAAGAGTTCCTGATCACCCTAACCATCTAGATGTGGACATAACCACTGGGACCTAGTTTGATTTATTATTCGGTTATTGTAACTGTGCTAATGTTTGGAAGGCATTTTTAAAAATCTAACTGTAACTGGGAGATAGTACCTGATTCAACAGAAAAATAAAGCAAACTTTTAATAATATTGTCTCTTTACATATGACTTAAAGAATTTATCTATGGATATTAGTAACACTTTTTTCTACTATTTGTCCATAATAAATCATACTTGCTCATACATATCACTGGCCTCTGTTCTAGTCAATCAAAGTTGTATATATAAGAGCAGTCACATTCCAGTGAGTCAAAGATAGTTGAAAGGTTGTACAACTGTTATACAGTGAAAGATGATGAAGTAACTAAAAGTGAACGGAAACAGCTAAAGAGATTGAGAAATGGGTCATGAAATAACTAGCAACATTACCTCAAACCATTTTAAAATATTCTAACTTCAAATAAAGAAACCTGTGAATAATTTTCTTTTTGTATATTGTATGAAATTCTTTTACAACTATAAAATAACAAAGGACTTGTAAATTTTTGAAATGCATTCAATTTCTGATAAAATGTGGCAGAAAACTCTAGAGTCAGACAGACGTGAATTTGAATCCCAGCTCTGTGATTTATAATCTCTGACTTTGGGCAAGTTAAGAAGTGCCTGGGACATAAGTCGGCTTTCTATAAATGTTTGTGACTTTTGTTCCCACTATGAGGAAAGACTGGGCATAGATTACTCCATACTAGAAATAATCAACAGCCTATTTGATTCAAACTGCCATTTAGAGTACTGTGCTTTCTTCTGAAAATTGTAGTAAAACCAGTCCTGGTAAGAACTGTAGTCAGAGGAATCAGCAAAGAAAATTATTTCTAAATTTGAAGAAGCAAGTGACAAAAGAACTTTTTGAATAACAACATAGTATAACTGATCAAAATGTGTCAAGTAGCAATTGAAGAACTTGCACTTTATTTATTTATTTATTTTGCTTTTGTGCTTTTTTAGGGCCACACCTGTGTCATGGTCATTCCCAGGCTAGGGGTCACACCACAGCCGCAGTAATGTGGGATCTGGGCCGAGTCTGTGACCTACACCACAGCTCACGGCAACAATGGATCCTTAACCCACTGAGCGAGGCCAGGAATCGAACCCAAAACCTCATGGTTCCTAGTCAGATTTGTTTCCACGGCACCACAACAGAAATTCCCAAGACCTTGCACTTTATATTTTATCCCCTCAACGTAGTCCATCTTTGAGGAGAAGGATGAAAGAATTTGACACAGGCAAAAATGAAGAGATCCTGAAGGCTCAAATTATTACTGCTTGGCATGTGTGTGCACACATGTACATGTTTCCCAGGGTTAAGCATTTAGAAAAAACATCTATGAAGAAATATGGCATTGACACAAAGTTTATTAAAAATAGTATATGCCAAACAGGTGTTTTGCTTCATTAAAACCTGCTCTTTCCTATATGGGTTCTAAGCACCACTTGTCAGTCAAAGTAATTGTAGCATTTAGATACAATCACAGTCCTCTCGGTTCTCAGAAGCGCCAGTGATAAACTGTCTAATGCTTCCTTTCTGTCCAAAAACTTTCCTCTATCCCATTATTTAATCTTCATAATAAATTTAATGTGTGTCAAATCGAAAACTGCCGGTGATCAGTTTCACAACCACTCTCAAAAACTTAGAATAATCTGTATCCTCAAAGTCCTTACTGTCAATGTAGCTACTAAACTCCATAAAAGAAACTTTCACAATGGTAAAAATCACTTGATCAACTAGTTGAGCTGAAATCTATATCAAAATTTTCTAACAAATTCTTATTGATCACTCCATTAAGTAAGTTTTCTCAAGGCCTGGTCTGACAGGCCTGCATGTCAACTCAACTCTGCCACATATTAGCTGTGAGACCTTGTTAATGTTTGTTTCTGAGCT
The DNA here is from genome assembly GCF_054392235.1 of Sus scrofa. Classification (NCBI taxonomy): domain Eukaryota; kingdom Metazoa; phylum Chordata; class Mammalia; order Artiodactyla; family Suidae; genus Sus; species Sus scrofa. The sequence continues at coordinate 87,448,193 of NC_139386.1, forward strand.
TTAGTACTTTCAAGAGTAAAGTGGGGATAATAGTACTTACTTAATAGGATTGTCATAAAAATAACTGAGATAATATTTTGAAACAGTGCCTGCCATGAAGGATGTTAAATAAAATGTAGACGTTTTCAGAAATTGGTAAGTTTATTAATTAAAAATAAACCTAAAAAAATAAAAACAGGAGTTCCCGTCGTGGCGCAGTGGTTAACGAATCCGACTAGGAACCATGAGGTTGCAGGTTCGGTCCCTGCCCTTGCTCAGTGGGTTAACGATTCGGTGTTGCCATGAGCTGTGGTGTAGGTCGCAGACGCGGCTCGGATCCCGAGTTGCTGTGGCTCTGGTGTAGGCCGGTGGCTACAGCTCCGATTAGACCCCTAGCCTGGGAACCTCCATATGCCGCGGGAGCGGCCCAAAGAAATAGCAAAAAGATAAAAAAATAAAAATAAAAATAGGAGTTCCCGTCGTGGCGCAGTGGTTAATGAATCCGACTAGGAACCATGAGGTTGCGGGTTCGGTCCCTGCCCTTGCTCAGTGGGTTAACGATTCGGTGTTGCCATGAGCTGTGGTGTAGGTTGCAGACTCGGCTCGGATCCTGCGTTGCTGTGGCTCTGGCGTAGGCCAGTGGCTACAGCTCCGATTTGACCCCTAGCCTGGGAACCTCCATATGCCGAGGGAGCGGCCCAAGAAATAGCAACAACAACAACAACAACAAAATAAATAAATAAATAAATAAAAACAGAACAATTCCTATCATCCCACCAGAAGGAAAAATAAATAAACCTGAAAAGCACTTTCTTAGACAAAGGAGTTTTAATTTAGCTGCAAAAAGGATATACTGTGTTAGCCTATTTGCACTCCTTCTAAGCTAATAACTGTTGGAACTTTTGAGACTTTCACGGATTAAAGCAGAAAGCAAGTCCTTGGGTGGTGGGGTAGAGAGGGCTCAATAAGAGATAAATTCTTAACCCAATGTGTTTTGTGGTTTGGTATTCATTTCAAAGAAAACATTGATCCAAAGTACATCAATATTGTTTCTCCATAGTAAACAGATTGTTTTTTTAATTTGTTAAAATGACGGTGAAAGGTTGGATCTTAACAAGGATTGATCTCAAAGCTCAGATTCCTGGAGTTCCCGTTGTGGCGCAGCGGTTAACGAATCCGACTAGGAACCATGAGGTTGCAGGTTCCATCCCTGCCCTTGCTCAGTGGGTTAAGGAGCTGGCGTTGCCATGAGCTGTGGTGTAGGTCGCAGACGCGGCTCGGATTCCATGTTGCTGTGGCTCTGGCGTAGGCCGGCAGCTACAGCTCCGATTCGACCCCTAGCCTGGGAATCTCCATATGCCACGGGAGCGGCCCAAGAAATGGCAAAAAGACAAAAAAAATAAATAAATAAAAAGCTCAGATTCCTCTCTGTAAAACAGTTTCTACTGCAGCTTGTTTATGTAATGAAACAAAGTACTGGTATTTATTCCAATTGGCTTTCTCCCTAAGGGGACTGTTTAATTATATGAGGTATGATTTTAATAATATTAAGACTCGTTTCCACAACACCAGAAAATTCACTCAGCAAACACATTAAATGAGCCTTTTTCTCCTCCCTTATTAAGACAACTATGTTTTATCACATTTTGAAACACACAGTAAATTTTAGTTTTAGGGCTGGGCTTTATTTGAGAATGTCTGCTTGTTTTTCCAGCTCAGCTTTTTTTTTTTTCTAACTTTTTTGAGGGCCACACCCATGTCACATAGAGGTTCCCAGGCTAGGGGTCTAATCGGAGCTGTTGCCGCCAGCCTACAGCAGAGCCACAGCAACGCCAGATCCGAGCCGCCTCTGCAGCCTATACCACAGCTCATGGCAACACCAGATCCTTAACCCACTGAGTGAGGCCAGGGATCAAATCCACAACCTCATGGTTCCTAGTTGGATTCGTTTCCACTGTGCCACAACAGGAACTCCCAGCTCAATATTTTTTAATTGCAGTTTTAAAAATATGACATTAAATATTAATTGCAATTGTGATATACATAAGAACAACTAGGAAATTGTAACTCAGTTTAAGCTGTTAGAAAATATGACCCTTGGAGTTCCCACTCTGGTGCAATAGGATTGGCAGTGTCTCTGGAGTACTGGGATGCAGGCACAATCCCCAGCCAGCACATTGCTTTAAGGATCCTAAATTGCCACAGCTGTGCAACTGCAGCTTGGATCTGATCCCTGGCCTGGGAACTCCATATGCCATGGGAGGGCTGGAAAAAAATTTTTAAAGTAAGATATATAAAAATAATAATAATAAAAAAGGAAATATGCTCCCCTCCATAAGGCCTAAGCAGACATTTCTCCAAAGAAGACATTTCTCTAAAGAAGACATTTCTCCAAAGAATACAGAAAGCCAACAGGTACATGAAAACTTCACTTATTAGAGAAATGCAAGTCGAAACTACAGTGAGGTACCACCTCACACCCATCAGGATAGCCATCATTAAAAAATCCATAGGAGTTTCCACTGTGGCACAGTGGGTTAAAGATCTGGTATTGCTGCAGCTATAGCACAGGTCACAGTTGCAGCTAGGATTTAATTCCTGGCTTGGAACTTCCATATGCCATGGGTATGGCCAAGAAAGAAAAACAAACTACAAATTACCAATGTTGGAGAGGGTGTAGAGAAAAGGGAACCCTCCTAGATGGTGGGAATGTAAATTGGTACAGTTACTGTGGAAAACAGTATGGAGGTTCCTCAAAAAACTGAAAACAGAGTTGCCATGTGATCCAACAGTCCCACTCTTAGGCATATATCCGTAAAAGATGAAAACTCTAATTTGAAAAGATACATGCACCCCAATGTTCACAGCAGCACAGTTTACCATAGCCAACACATAGAAACAATCTAAATGTCCATCAACGGGATTTCCTTTTATGGCATAGCAGGTTAAGGATCCAGCATTGACTCTGACGCAGCCAGGGTTCAATCTCCAGCCCAGCACAGTGGGTTTAAGGACCCAGCTTTACTGTAGCTGTGACATAGGTCACAGCTGCAGCTCAGATTTGATCCTTGGCCAGGGAACTTACATATGCCATGGGTGGAGCCAAAAAACTAAAATATTTTTAAAAATTAATGTTCATCAATAGATGAATGGATAAAGAAGATGTGGTACATATATACAGGAATACTACCCAGTCATAAAAAAGAATGAAATAATGCAATTTGCAGCAACATGGATGGACCTAGAGATTATTATATTAAGGGAAATAAGTCAGAATGAGAAAGACAAATACCATATGCTATCATTTATATGTGGAATCTAAAATACAACAAATTAACTTATCTATGAAATAGAAATAGAATCACAGACATGGAGAACAGATTTGTGGTTGTCAAGGAGGAGGATGAGTGGTGGAGGGAAGCAATGGGAGTTTGGGATTAGTAGATGCAAACTATTCTATATAGAATGGATAAACAACAAGATCCTACTGTATAACACAGGAAACTATATTCAATACCCTGTGAGAAACCATAATGGTAAAGAATATGAAAAAGAATGTAAAAATAACTGAATCATTTTGTTGTACAGCAGAAATTAACACAACACTGTAAATCAACTATACTTCAATAAAGGAAATTTAACATGAAAATATGCCTCCCTTGTTTTTTGTTTGTTTGTTTTAGTGTTGGTTTGGTTTTTTTTGGCTGCATCCATGGCATATGGAAGTTCCCAAGCCACTGATCAAACCCGTGCAACAGCAGCAACCCAAGCCACTGTAGTGACAGTGACTGATACTTAACCTACTGCACCACAAGGGAACTCCAATATGCCACCCTTCTAAAACACATTTTGGGAGTTCCCATCATGGCTCAGTGGTAACAAACCCTACTAGTATCTATGAAGATGTGGGTTCAATCCCCGGCCTTGCTTAGTGGTTTAAGGATCTGGCATTGCCGTGAGCTGTGGCAGATGTGGCTTGGATCCCTAGTTGCTGTGGCTGTGGCGTAAGCCGGCGGCTGCAGCTCCACTTCAACCCCTGGCCTGAGAACCTCCGTATGCAGCCCTAAAATGACTAAAAACCAAAAACAAACAAACAAACATACACATTTTGCCCATGTCCAGTGGATAAAGAAACAAATCTAGTGCCATACTGAATTGCAAATTATCTTTGGGATGAATCTGATTAAAAATATGCATGTGACCAGTCATCAGGACAAGTCAAAATTTTTTCTCACAATGGAGTTCCCATTGTGGCTTACGGTAACAAACCTGACTAGTATGAGGATGCAGGTTCCATCCCTGACCTTAATCAGTGGATTAAGGATCCGGCATTGCCATGAGCTGTGGCATAGGTCACAGATGCAGCTTAGATCCTGCATTGCTGTGGCTGTGTCATAGGCCAGCAGCTGCAGCTCTGATTCAACCCTTAACCTGGGAACTTACATATGCCACATGTGCGGCCCTAAAAAGAAAAAGAGAAAGAAAAAAAAAAAAAAATATATATATATATATATATCTTACAAAAATCTCTGATGATAAGTATTACAACTGGTAAATTTCATAGACCTAGTAAAAGTCACAATCATCATTGACCAAAATTGGGTACTTACTCGGGAGATGCTTATCTTTACAATAATTACCTACCAACTATTGCCTAATTTCAACCACCCTCCACACAGGAAGAGAGTTGTGAAGTCTACTTTGGGGTCATATTATTCTTCCTGACTCTTGCCCCAAATATCCAGTCAAGAGAAACTGAAACAGTCTCTGCACAAGCCATTGGCCACTGGGACTGAAGGGGGAGGGGAGGGCAGTGCCAGCCAATCAGAAGTACTATCAGTGCCCGTGAAACAATGAGCTTCTGATGAGGGTGTGGTCAGAAAAACGGCTTTTATACAAAACTGTCATTTTATGGGTCAGCTCTAGACTGACATGGCACTTCTGCTGTCTTCAGAATAATGTCACCAGGCCCCTTTCCTGTTCTCTGCACTCCTGAAAGATCTAGTCCCTAATCTAGGCTCTGGCTTTTCCTCAGCCTTGGAGAAAGAGGAGGTATGTGGCAAAAGAAGTCTTAATAGAAAGAATGGTTGCAGAGCTAAAGATGAGGGCAACCCTCAGGGAAGAAGACAGGTTTTAGAGCTTAGAGAAAAGTAGGAAAGCCTTGCGCTAGGAATGGAGGTTCAACTTGTTCATATCTGTGTCAGTCCTTTAAGTGAGGTTAGAAGGTTGAAGGTTTCAATGTTACCTCATCCTACTTATCCTAAATACTCTATTTTTCTAGCTTACTCTCTGTTTACCTCTCTTTTGCAACTTCTCACATAATCCTCATTATTATCAGTCTTCAAAGAGCAAATGCCTATCATGCGAAGGGATTCTAAGAAAATGCTGAGGAAGAAACAGAGATATATATATATCTATATATAGATATATATGTATCTCTTTGTAGATATATATATAGAATGTGATCTCTAAAACAGAGAAGCTTACAATTCAGAGGAAGACATAATATAAACAAATCAGTAGATAATCAAGGATTTTTTAAATGGATAAAAAAGCACATAGGTTAATGGACATCTGTCCTGGTATATCTTTGGGGCCTTGCTCTTTCACTCTGTCAGATATGCTCATTCCTAGATGTTTTTTTCCTGCCTTCTCAGTGCCCACTCTGTTTAAGCTCTGTTATTGACTATGACTGAATTGGCCAAATAATTGATAAGGGCACCATCAACATGCATTGAAAGTACTCTCAAATTAAATACAGATTTTCTGTAGGTCATAAACATCCCCAAAGTATCATAAAATATATAAATGGGGAGTCCTGTGGTGCATCGGGTTGGGGATCTGGTGTTGTCATTGTAGTGGCTTGGGTCACTGGTGCGGGTTCAATCCCTGACCTAGGAACTTCCACATGCCATGGGTTCGAAAAAAAAAAAAAAAAAACACCATATATATATATATACAAATGGGATGTACCATGGTATAATAAAAAGAGCATAGACTTTCAAATTCCACAGACCTGGGCTTTACAGCTGTGTGACCTAAGGTAAATTCATCTGAGCTTCAGTTTCTCTATCTATAAAATGGGGTTGAAGCCTACTTCACAGTGTTGTTTTGAGGATTAAATGAGGTAACCTAGGTAAAATGCTTCACCTAAAAAGATCTTAATAAATTATCATTACAATGTGGTATGTGTCATATCACTAATCATTTTCTGATGTTGCAGAACTTAAAGCAGAAAACTGAGTCTTCTGAAATAGAAATTTTTGATTGTCTTTTTTTTATTTTGGGGGTTTTTTTTTAGCTGCCACACCTGTGGCTTGTGGAAATTCCCCAGCCAGAGATCAAATGCTAGCCACCAACAGCTAGGCCACCAGGGAACTCCTCAATTGTCTTCTTATGGATATTCATAAGAAAAGTTCAGGTATTCATTTTAGATATCTTTGCCTCTTCAGCCCTGGAGCAAATAATTTTGTTATTCTCGTTTCCCTTCTACCCATTTATCATTTTAATCTCTAAATGCATCTATTTTCCTTGCCTAGTAATCATAAACTTTAGAAAAATCTGGAGTTCCCTTGTGGTGCAGAAGGTTAAGGATCCACTGTTTTCATTGCAGTGGCTTGGGGTGCTGCTGTGGTGCAGGTTCAATCCCTGGCCTGGGGAACTTCTACATGCTGCAGATGTGGCAAAAAAAAGAAAAATCTGTCCATATCCTCAAATCACCTTATATAAAACAATACACAGGGAGTGCCCTAGTGATCTAGTGGCTAGGACTCAGTGTTTTTGCTGTTGCGGTCTAGGTTGAATCCCTGTTCTGGGAGCTGCGATCCCACATCAAGCCACTGCATACTACAGCCAAAGAAAAAAAGACAAGACCCAAAATAATCTATACACAAAACATTTTAAATCAACTATACACAATTTTTAAAAAACAGAATCTTAGCAATCATCTAATTCATCTTTCCACTAAAGACAAGAATCACCTCTACAGTCTTGCTGGCAGAAAGACATACAGTCTCTCACAAGAAATCCAATACTTTCTAAGACTGCCCCATTCAAATATTCATCCTTATATTGTTTAAATTTGTCTCCCAGTGATTGCCAGCCATTGATCTTACTTGATTCTTTTGGAGCAAAAAATAAATAAATCTAACCTGTTTTGGTTTTAGTGTTAAAACTAAAGCAAAACAGTCTGTACTGTGCATGTGAGGAGGGTGTGGTATTACCGAGATGGACGGGGCTGGTAGTAAGGTTGCTAGATAAAAATGCAATATTTGTGATATATTTATACTACAAAATGATTCGCTATTTCAAATTCAATTTGATATCCTATTATTATTTGCTAAATCTGACACTTTTTTTTTAAATTTTTTATTTATTTATTTATTTATTTTTTTGTCTTTTTGTCTTTTGTTGTTGTTGCTATTTCTTGGGCCGCTCCCGCAGCATATGGAGGTTCCCAGGCCAGGGGTCGAATCGGAGCTGCAGCCACCGGCCTACGCCAGAGCCACAGCAACGCGGGATCCGAGCCGCGTCTGCAACCTACACCACAGCTCACGGCAACACCGGATCGTTAACCCACTGAGCAAGGGCAGGGACCGAACCCGCAACCTCATGGTTCCTAGTCGGATTCGTTAACCACTGCGCCACGACGGGAACTCCTAAATCTGACACTCTTAACAAGTGATAGTCAAAGAGAGCAAAGTTGAGGAAGTGAACAGGGGCAGGAGAGGGAGGAATACAGCTACACCCTGCTCAGCTCTGCTCAGTTCTCTTTTCATGTACCACTCGGCACCTCTGTGGAAGCCTCCTACAGAAATCATACTATTTAAGGTGGCCTATTCTTTGATAAACTAGTTCCCTCCGATGAGGAAAAAGAATACCAACTTTGCTTTCCCTTTCAACTCTCCCATGAACTTTATTCTTGCCTAGCCAAATCCATTCCCTACCTGAAGGGAAAAGTAGGGGAATTCTTTTACTAAATGCAGGGATCTACAATAGACTTTATACATGCATCTCATGGTGACTCCACAACATTCACAGTTCACTTTAAATATCAGAAGACAACTACCATTTTCACCCAAACATCATCATCTCCTAACTCAATGTTTCCAATCTCTCCCATCCCTCCTCACATTCCATAGACCATGAACTTCAAATAAAGTGGGCAGAACTAAACTCAGAACTCAGAATCAGATTTGAACACTGCTTGCATACCATAAGATTTGCACTGCAAAATCCAAATGGCCAAAAAACATATGAAAATGTGCTTAATTTCATTAGCACCACAAAGGAAACAAAACCACAGATATTACCACTCACCTACCAAAATGGCCAAAATTTTAAAAGACTGACAATAGCAAATGTTAGCTGGGATATGGAGCTTCTGATTGCTCATATCTTGCTTGTGGGTATAAACTGGTACAACACTTTGGAAATATATATATATATTCCACGATCCAGCGTTTCCACTCCTAGCTATATACCCAAGTGAAATGCATACATACATATATTCACCAAAATACATTTATGAGAATGCTCTTAGCAGCATTATTACTAATAGCCTAAAACTGCAAACAACACATAGGTCAATAATAAAGGTCAGGATAAAATAATCTGAGTATAATCAAGTGATACCATACAGCACTGAAAGAGAAAGATTATTGATATATATACATGAACAGCATAAAAATATGTATATATATATATATATAATTCCACTTATATAAAGTTAAAAAATAAGGTAAAGGTGATCTACAGTGTTAGAAGTCAGGAGATAGATTATCTTTGGGGAGAAGTGGGGGGAAGGACTGGGAGATGGCAGAAAGGGGCTTCTGAAGTGCTGGTCATGTTTTGTTTTGTTTTTCCCCTCCCGAGCCACATCTGCAACATGCACCACAACTCACAGCAATGCTGGATCCTTAACCCACTGAGCGAGGCCAGGGATAGAACAGTCGGGTTTGCTACTGCTGAATCATGGCAGGAATGCCTCTTTCTTAACATAGTAAAGATTACATGGATTTGTTTACTTTATAATAATTCATCAAGCTATCCACTTAGGAATGGATAGCTTGCTTTTTTCTGCACATGTGCTATGCTTCAATAAATGTTTTTTTAGGAGTTCCCGTCATGGCGCAGAGGAAATGAATCCAACTAGGAAACATGAGATTGCAGATTCAATCCCTGGCCTAGCTCAGTTGGTTAAGGATCCGGCATTGCCGTGAGCTGTGGTGTAAGCTGGCAGCTATAGCCCCTAACCTGGGAACCTCCATATGCAGTGGGTGCAGCCCTAAAAACACAAAAAGACCCCCAAAAGAATGTTTTTAAAAGATAGCACTGAATTTGCAGTAAATCTAGGCTTTAACACCATATGCTTATACATTTGATTTTGTTAAAATTCTAAGTACAGCACTTATTTGCATTTATTCTTTTGAAATTTCATTATTATTTCAGTTGATGAAGATATTTTAAGATCTTGATTCTATCATTTAGTACACTACCTCTCCTCTAGTTATATCTTTATCTGAGTCTTCCAGGACACTCATGGAGGCTCCTTCTGACTGGACATTAGAACACAAATCAATATCCTTTAGGTCTAATTGTTAACCAGCTAGCTATATTTTCATCACTCCTATAATTTTGTATGGTGTTCACAAAGAGTTGAGAAATTTGGCCAAATGCTTGCCAAAGTCAAGATATACTTTGTCTACAACATTCTCTTGTAAAAATTTTAATAAATCTTCAAAAAAGGACATAAGGCTGGTTTGTTCTTTGCTCTAAATCCATTTTGACTTTTTTGAATAACTTCTTACTGATAAAAGTGCTCACATATTATCAAATATAACTTACAAATATTCCAGCTCTCACTTCCAGTGCACACATGGTAGGATTGCACTTTCCCACTGAGGTGAAATTAGATGTGTGTTATAACTCGCTTTGGCCAATGTCATCTGAGTATAAAATATATCACTTTCTGGGAGAATACATTAAGAATGAGTCTGCTCATTGAATCCGCTTTCCCCACTATCCTGGCAAACAGAATGTCCCAGCCTGGATCCCAAAGTACAAGCAACAATAGTGGGGCCTCAAGCAACCTACAGCGGGCCTTTAGTATGAGTAAGAAATGAGCTTTTGTTATCTCAAACCACTGAGATTTTGTAGTTATTCATCAATGAAGCAAAACCTAGCTTATACTGACTAATATATTATGTTCAGCAGACTCTTTTTTTGTGTGTGTGTGTGTGTTTTTGCTATTTCTTTGGGTCGCTCCTGTGGCATATGGAGGTTCCCAGGCTAGGGGTCGAATCGGAGCCATAGCCACCAGCCTACGCCAGAGCCACAGCAACGCGGGATCTGAGCCACGTCTGCAACCTACACCACAGCTCACGGCAACCCCGGATCGTTAACCCTCTGAGCAAGGGCAGGGACCGAACCTACAACCTCATGGTTCCTAGTCGGATTCGTTAACCACTGCGCCACGACGGGAACTCTAGCAGACTATTTCTGAAATCCACATCTAGACTCATCTTTTGAAACCTGGAAGAGGATATACCCATCTTTAGCTTTCTAGCCCACCTCTCATTCTCCATTACCTTTTGGTACTGACATTACACCTATTAGTTCTTTCCCTGTATTTCAGTGGATAGAGGTTATCTGGGGATGACTACTGGAATTTAATGACTGGGTGCTTCATCACTGCTTTCTTATCTCAGACTTCAATTCTTTGTTAACATCTGTCATATTTTCAATTCTCCATAGTAGAAAAGGCAAAAACAAAAAAGAGTTGTGTAGTATATCACAGTTAAGCTTTGTCATCATTCCTCTTTTATTAATTACCTTGCTTTCATAAAGTCTAAAGCCCCTCTAGGTATTCTTCACTTCAGCATTTTTCCTAAATCTCAGCTCATTCTGGGCATTCAATTTCCTCACACCCTTCTTCATATTAACATTTATTGAATTCACTATTTGAAATTATTTACTTGATGTATTTGTTATCTATTGATTGTTCCTGGCAAATGCTGTCGCATAACGATGCTTTCTTTTTTAAAACTTAGTTATATGCTTCTCCTTCTACCTTCTGTTCATTTCTTAACATTTGCATTTACCAAGGTTTTTCTTTTCAAAGGTTATCTATTAAGCACCCATTTTTAGAGGTCTCTATTCATTTCAATGTTTGTTAAATATACTATATACTAATATTTTCCCTGATTAAAAAAAAAATACTTCCCTAGAGTCTAAGATATATGTTAACTGTCTCACTTTTTCCTTCTAATACTCTTACATACCCCAGAATGACCAATATCTGGCTGAATTTACTAACCAGTTCCTCTGTGTTGGTGAGTATACGTTCCTTTTTTTTTTTTCTTTTTTAATTCACTTATTTTCTGTATCACTTACTCCAGGAACTTGGATTGCTCTGAAAATATTGGCTGCACTATTCCTGTTCAGGGTGGTAGAACGTGATTTTCACAACATTCAGGCATGAGCATTTCATCAGCCCCAGCAGCTAAAGGAAGGCCTTAGGAAATCCTAATTTTCTCAGAACTGACTGGGTAACAAATTAAAATTTCAACATTTCCTTCTACTTATAGTTTGAAGCCTTTCACACCACATAACTCCTTCTAATTCTTTCCCTCTACTTCTATAAGACTATGTCATAAAACACTTAATCATTTGCTTATATATAATATTCCACTTTGCTATTCACCTTTATATAAGTGTTCACATACATAAACTCATGTCTACACTTCCTTTTTTTAATTTTGAAAAAGGAGAAAGAAAAGATGTGAGACAAAAAGGGAGAGGGAGGAAAAGAGGGGACATGAGGACAAAAGGAAAAGGGGCCTGGACTGAGGACTGGTATTACTAGCCCCTCTGCCAGAGCACTTGCACCTGAGGGTTAGATAAAGCAAATAGCGAAGAAGAAATAGGAAAGTGAGTGAATTGCCTCCATTCTCAGCTTTGCTTTCTAGAAGGTCTGTCTGGGGACTGACTGCAGTGACCATAAAATCCTGAACATTTGCCTTGAACATGAACCCTCGAAGAGAAGAATCACAGGACCGGGCCATCGTCAAAATAGCAGCTCATTTACCAGACCTCATTGTCTATGGAGAATTCTCTCCAGAGCGACCCTCTGTGGATTATTTTGATGGAGTCTTGATGTTTGTTGACATTTCAGGCAAGCGCAAAAGGGATGTTTAATGTGGGTGAACAACAGGCTCACAGTGGAATCACACGCCAGGGTGGGGGTGCCGTTTTTGATTTTTTGTGCTGTGACTTTGAATCCTACTGAGAAAACAGGAGCGGGGAGGGGGTAACCTGTGGGCCTGGTTCCCTCTCATTTTCCCTTACCCCTCATGTCCAGTCATGGGCAAATCTTTAAGATGCTCATGTCCCAGGCCTGGAATTTCAGGCTCCAGTATCCCTGTCCCAACTTCACTGACCTAATTCCCCAAGCCCCACACACACCCAGGCAAAACTGACCTCAGGAAACTGTCTCTCCAGATGTTGTTTACAGCTAACAGTAAAATTACCACCTCATCATAAGTCTTTGAGTTTTGCATATTTTCATTACCATGAAATGGAAATTCTATACCTAGTTACAAAAATTGCAGACATCCCTGTACACATTGAGAAATGTGGAGGGAAGAGTTATCTGGAGCCTTTCCTTGACCCCTAAAGCAATAAACATATAAGAGGCCCAATATCTGACACCTGACCAGCTTCAAAGATCATTCAAAATAAACTCTGCCAAGAGGAAAAAAAAAGAAAGAAACTCTGCCAGTTCTTAAAAGTTGAGGCCCCCTGTTCACCAGTTAGTCCTCTTCTCCTGACTCTGTTTGGTTCCTCGAAACACCCAAACTAGCTGCACATTTGTTACAGGTTTTACTGCAATGACTGAGAAGTTCAGCACAGCCATGTACATGGACCGAGGGGCTGAGCAGCTGGTGGAGATCCTCAACCACTACATAAGTGCAATAGTGGAGAGTAAGTGTCCCCATAGACTTCTGGCTTAAGCATATTTTATTGTTTTTCTGTAGTTGTTATAACCTCATAGAGTACTGTTGCTTAGCATGCTTCACTGTCCCTTTAGAAATGTATGAGAAACCAGTCTTCTCTGAAATATAACACAGTATGAGTGAAGCAATGTAATCAAACCTTACCAACACAGACTATTTGAGAAATTTGTTTTGCATTAGTTACAAGACTACTTTTAAAATAACTGTTTTAGGGGAAGTTCCCATTGTGATGTAGCTGGTTAAGGATCCAGTGTTGCCTCTGCAGTGGGCACGGGTTAGATCCCCAGCCCAGTTAAAGTTTGGTGTTGCCACAGCCTATGGTGTAGGTTGCAGATGGGGCATGGATTCGATCCCTGGCCCAGATACTTCCATTTGCCACGGGTACAGCCAAAAATAATAATAATTTTTAAAATAAAAGAACTGTAGTGGTAATACTACTTTAATACTTTTAGGTTTTTTTGTTTGTTTTTGTTTTGGTTGCACCCTCAGCATTTGGAGGTTCCCAGGCCATGGATCAAACCCAAGCCACAGCAGTGACACTGAATCCTTAACCGCTAGGCCACTAGGGAACTCCAGTAATATTTTTAGTTATATTCAATAACTCTAAAAGCTAACATCAGTATAACTCAAAGATAGTCATTAGAAGACTATAATATCAATAGATGAGTGATTTATAACTATCAGTAATTTATGTCCTAATAATGGATTCTGAAGCACTTATAGCCGACTGAAAATTTGCTCTCCTTTACCACCTCTGCCTACCATCCTGTGTGCATGATTAATCTGAACTATTAGTGAAGAAAAGGATTTATTCTATCAAGGTAAAGTCTAGGTCTAGTCTATTATCAGGCTCTGAATTCCCTAGTGATATCGCCCCCTAGACAAAATTTAACCCTCATTAAAAGCAGAAATTGTAAGTTCCTGTCTTGGCGCAGTGGAAACAAATCCGACTAGGAACCATGAGGTTGCGGGTCCAATCCCTGGCCTCGCTTAGTGGGTTAAGGATCCAGCGTTGCTGTGAGCTGTGGTGTAGGTTGCAGACACGGCTCAGATCTGGCGTTGCTGTGGCTGTGGCTGGCAGCTACAGCTCCTATTAGACCCCTGGCCTGGGAACCTCCATATGCCATGGGTGCTGCCCTAAAAGGACAAAAGACAAAAAAAAAAAAAAAAAAAAAAAAGCAGAACCTGTACGTAATTCCTTTCTTCAGTGCACTCAGCATGGCAGTGCTCAACAAATATGTGATGAGGCAAAAATAAGAGGAAAAATGTTCATGCATGTAATAAAGCCTAAATAAGCAAAATCCAAGTTGGTAATAAAACCAGAGTTGACCACAGTTGTGTTTTCGTTTTTGTTTTGGTTTTTTTTTTGTCGTTTAAAGCCATACCTGCGGCATATGGAGGTTTTCCCACGTCTGGGACCTATACCACAGCTCACAGAAATGCTGGACCCTTAACCCACTGAGCGAGGCCAGGGATTGAAACTGCAACCTCATGGTTCCTAGTCGGATTTGTTTCCACTCCACCAAGACAGGAACTCCCTACCGCAGTTTTGTTCTTTTCTGATTTTCAGTTCTTATGGTGTCCTACCATTCATCCACTCAGCTACACTCACTCAGGCCCCTGCTGATAACATACCTAGATCAGTAAAGAGTGTTCCATTATCATGCGAGCAGGGTATCTGCCCTTAGGCCTCATCAGAAATCTCCCTTTCTTCTCTCTTATCTTTTTCCATTTACAGAAACACAGCATGTACATAGTCTAGTTCACTGTGCTCATTCCGCAGTTGAGGAAACAATTCAAATGGGTTGAAATGACTTGTCCGAGATGACCTCTTTAGTATAAATCTATTCTCTTAATTGCTCTTCTCCTGACCTAATTCCTATCCCACTGTTGAAGAGTGAATTCTTTTTCTTTTTTTAAATGGCTGCACCCAAGGCATATGGTCCCAGGCCAGAGACTGAATCTAAGCCTCAGTTGGGGTAAGGTGTACCCTTTAACCCACTGGTCCAGGCCCAGGATTGTACCCTTGCCTCTGCAGCTACCCGAGCACCTGAAGTCAGGTTCTCAACCCACTATACCACAGCAGGAACTCCTCTTTTTATTAGTTTTAAGAAATCAAGGTTATGCTGTACACCTGAAACTTAGATAATTTAAACAGAAAGAAAGAAACCGGAGTTTGATTTTACCTTATTTTCTTTTTTTTTCTCAGAAGTGTTGATTTTTGGAGGAGACATCTTAAAATTTGCAGGTATGGGGGCTTCCTGAGAGGGCAGGGGTAGGAAAGGCATGCCCAGGTGTCTGTGCTCTGACAAAGGAGGCATCTCAGTGAGAGCGGTGGCCAGCACAGTGGGTGAACGAATGCTTGAAGAGTGAGTCTCTGTACAAATTACATACAAAATAGGCTGGTCAGGTCAGAAGCCAACGGTGTGTCTCTCTCTTCAAGGTGATGCGCTGCTAGCCCTGTGGAAGGTGGAACGGAGGCAACTGAAAAACATCATCACCGTGGTAATTAAATGTAGCCTGGAGATCCATGGATTGTTTGAGACCCAGGAGTCTGAAGAAGGCCTGGATATCCGAGTCAAGATAGGTAAGCTTTTGAGAAAGGAGAGATACTATAGCAGTTTGATGTGGGTCCTGACTCCTTGAGGCATCTCCCTCCTAAAAAGAAAACAATGGAACATAGTGACTCAGGCCCACCATCCTGTCTTGAGCTTTGGAATTAGGCCCACCAGAATGTAGATTCTGTTTGAGCTTTGGAATTAGGCCCACCAGAATGTAGATTCTGGTTCCCTTACTTATCAGGTAGGAGAATTCAAGTTAAATCCTAACATCTACATCATAAACTCTTACAAAAAGTAAATTTAAGTGTTTAATATAGAACCTGGCACATGGTAATCACTCCATAAAATACTCTTCATCATTACCATTGCTGTTGTTACTGTTAGGTCTTGCTACTGTCAACAATAGGCATCATTAAGTACAAATAAGGAGCAGCTTGT
Organism: Sus scrofa; assembly: GCF_054392235.1. NCBI lineage: Eukaryota > Metazoa > Chordata > Mammalia > Artiodactyla > Suidae > Sus > Sus scrofa. Next base: position 87,464,187 of record NC_139386.1, read on the forward strand.
GAGTATACAGATTCAGCAATGTCCTAAGCATTGTCTTCTCCCACTTCATAAGAATCATGTGCAAGAAGAGCTTAAAAAGTCGGCTTGCAACACAACTCCACTTAATGGAGGGTTTCTTAAATCCACACATGCAATAACAATCACTCATATTTCTATACTGTGTTGCAGACTTTACACACACTGTGTCATTTCTGATTCACCACAGTCCTGAGGTCTAAGCCACATAGGCTCTGTTTCACAGGTGGGAAATGAGCTTCTGAAAGGTATAAATGATGAGTTACAGCTGTTGGTGCTGATGGTGTTAGCTTGTAAACTTTAGAATTCTTAAGTATCAGAGGTGATGAGAAGATCAGAGGTTACCCAATTAACTCTTAGTCAGTTTTCTTTAAGTTACTTAGCTTTTCCAAATAAGTTAAATCTTCTGTTGAAAAGATCAAAGTGTTGTAATACTACATCTTTTTTCCAAGGTAAGATCTAGAGAGTTGATGTATTATCCTTCTAGAAAATGATGGGGACCCTTCAGTTGCATGTTTACTGGCTATTAGAGAAGTGGTGTCAGTACCTTTTCTTTTAATGAGCGTAAGCATCAGTGTGCTTCAGAGGGAAAATAAACCATATGTATACATCAGGGGAAATCAGCCTTGACAAATCAGCTCTGCAGAGAGCAAAGATAGAAAACAAAACAAAACAAAACAAAACAAAACCCTTGATTATGTTAATTAGTCATTTAAAAAGACCGTGTATCACTGATGGTTCATTTATACATATATTTTGTATACATGCCATATTTGACAACATTCTGTCTTCAGCTGCTTTGGTACCCAAAACTTCAGCACCCAACTTGAAAACAACCAGAGGACATATTCTTGGGACAGGACATTTGACAGTCAAAATACCAGCTCCTGTCCCCACCTTTCTGTCTACGGCTGTTGCTTGACATTCCACCCTAAGGATTTCTTTTTGGCTAAAGCTTCAATATCTGATAAAATGCAAATCTTTCCTAAACGGAAATTATTCAAATTGTCTCCTGAATATATAGGTAAAGTATAAATCAATTGACGAAAAGCTAAAATAACCTTGGGGACTGACAGGGCCATCTAGGGACCAAAATGTCACAGAAAGGTGAAAACAAGTAGCTAACAATCTAGCTTTAGGAGAAAAGGAGTTTTGGAAGGCCTGGGCCCAAAGAGACATTCCCTGATTTCTATGCAAAGTTTTAGAAACTAGATCGTTGCTCAGAGATGTTCAGGACTCTGATTTTTTTAAGAATCTATATAGCTGGGGGATAAGCCAGAACTTCTCATGCGAACCCACTGCTTGCGCCTCCTCAGGACTGGCTGCCGGCCACATCACCATGTTAGTTTTTGGAGATGAAACTCGCAACTATTTTCTAGTGATTGGTCAGGCGGTGGATGACGTGCGCCGCGCACAGAACATGGCGCAGATGAATGACGTCATTCTCTCGCCTAACTGCTGGCAGCTCTGTGACCGCAGCATGATTGAAATCGAGAGGATTCCGGATCAGAGAGCAGTTAAGGTATGTGCGATGCTGCCAGTCTGTGCCGGGGGTCTCCTGTCAGCAAAGCCACGGATGGTACTGGTTCAATGAAACTTCTGGGCTGGGCTGGAGACTCAGATGGGGTCAGTCTGGGTTAGATTTACGAGGTGTTGTTCCGGGACGCCTCCTCTTGGGGAATCCAAGACAGGTGAGTTTGAGACTTCTCCGTGGTAACTAAGGATGTGGAATTTGGGTATGGAGGCCTTTTGGGGGACTAGTGCCCTTGCCTAGTGAAAGGAAAGGTGTCCTGGCTGTTGCCTAGAAGCAGAGAGGTAGTTTTGAGGGCTGCCATTGGCTCTCATGTTCTCTAGTCAACATTCTCCTAACTCAAGGCCAGAGAGCACCCAAGATTGGACATGAGAAGGGTCAGCAAAGCTTAGTGAGGAAAGAGAGACATTTCCCATGGCTCTGCCCAGTAGAAAATGCTGTGGTTAAGTTTAAGATTGACCATAAGCAGAACTACCCTTCAGATATAGCCAATTAGAGAGAGGAGATGTGTACTGCTAGCTGAACCAGGAACAGGACTGCTTGGTAGATGGAAAGAAAAGATGCCAAACCCATGGAATTGCTGGTAAGGACAAAAGGCACTCCCAACCCCAATGCACTGTGCATCAATCTGTAACCTTCATAGCCCTCCCCTACTCACTCCTCCAGTAATATGCATGCCGGCTGCATGACCTAGCTGGCTGATGGCAATACCCTGTTCCCCATCTCCTTCAATCATTTCTTATACCTATAAAAATTGTTTTAATTTTTATATTTTAGACTCATGGGAAAGTTCAAAAATAATAAAAGAGTGTTACCAGGTGTTCCCATCATGGCTAAGTGGAAACAAATCTGACTAGTATCCATGAGGATGCAGGTTCAATCCCTGGCCTTGCTCAGTGGGTTAAGGATCCCACATTGCCGTGAGCTGTGGTGTAGGTCACAGATCTGGCTTGGATCCTGCATGGGTTAGACCCCTAGCCTGGGAACCTCCATATGCTGTGGGTGCGGCCCTAAAAAGACAAAAAATTAAAAAAATTAAAAATAAAAGTGTTTCCATACATCCCTTACTCAGCTTCCCCAAACAGTAATATTTTTCATAACCAGAGTGCAATAGTCAAAACCAGAAAATTGGGAGTTCCCGTTATGGCTCAGCGGTAACAAACCTGACTAGTATCCATGAGGATGCTGTTCCATCCCTAACCTTGCTCAGTAGGTTAAGGATCCCGCATTGCCATTAGCTGTGGTGTAGGTCGCAGTAGTGACTTGGATCCCACATTACTGTGGCTGCAGTGTAGGCCGGCAGCTACAGCTCCAATTTGATCCCTAGCCTGGGAACTTACATATGCCACTGGTGTGGCCCTCAAAAGACCAAAAACAAACAAACAAACAAAAAATAGATAATTACCATTGGTAAATAATAATCAGTAATTAAAGGCCTTTGCATTTTATCAGTTTTCCCACTAATGTCCTCAGTGGAGGGTTTTCAGGGTTCTATCCATGACCTCACATTGCATTTTTGTTGTTGTTATTGTTATTTAGTGTCCTACAATCTGTAAAACTGTTCTTTAGTTTTTCCTAAAGGAGTGTTAATCAGTTATTTTGTGTGTATGTCCCTCTGTTTGGTTTTGCCTATTTTTTCATTACTGAGCTAAGGTTATCCATTTTTTTGGAGGTAAGAATATCACAGAAATGAGGCTGTACCATTTTCCATGTATTATATCTTGGGGTTCATGATCTTGATATGCTTATTACTGGTGATGTTCCTAATACTTTTTGGGAATCAGCCCCCTTTATCATTTTACATCTGTAAGAAAGAAATGGTATACAGTTTAACCAGGTTTTATTGGAATTAAAATTAATAAAGGGAAAAAACAGGAGAAGAAAGTTCTAAGAGTGGAAGAGTGTACAGGTTAGCCCATGGAATGGCCTTCTGTGTATATATCAAAATTGAGGTTTTAACGACTAATTGGAGAGATTTAATATAGTCACATCCAAATTAAAAATCTCCATTGTTTAAGTATGCCAGTCTCTGTTAATCATGCTGTGAATATTTGAATGTATACTCCCTGCCCTTTCTGTTGAGAAATTACATTCAAAGGACCAGACAACCTTCAAAATAACCAAAAACTTTTCTCTCTCTCTCTCTTTTTTCATTTAGGTTAATTTCTTAAAACCGCCCCCTACTTTTAACTTTGATGAATTTTTCACAAAGTGTATGTCTTTCATGGATTATTATCCTTCTGGTGACCATAAAAGTGAGTACCTTCCATGGACAAGAGCCTTTGCCTCTGCCAGTAGTCAGTATGGTCTTATTCTAATGCCAAAGTTTCCATTACAAGTGGTTGCCCCCTCAATACAGCTCCTAGTCCCAAGCAGCACACAAAAGGGACCCCCTTTCCATTCCCCATAGCAGCTGTTCTAAGTACAGCCTTCCTCATATCCTTGACCTCTCCCTCGGCAATGACTCCTTTCCTTCATCTTCCAAACATTTGCAAGTGTTCCTCATGATTAAAAAAAACAAAAAAAACCCCCAAAAAACCCTTCTATGAACCCTGTTTTCCCTTCTAACCTCCACCACCAAACTTCTCAGAATCTAGTTTCCATCTATCCTCTCCTCTCTCTTCTCATTTATTTATTCACCCAATAAGCATTGATTGCATTTACCTTGGTGGGTGGGGGGGGGGCATGTTTCTCCCTACCTATCAGTCTTGAGCCCCTGTAGCTTCTGTCTGCTTCTCCTCCCGACTCCTGGGATTGTTTATGTTAAGGCCTCTAATGATCATCAACTTATCAAAGCAGCTGACCTCTCTTCAGGCCTCATCCTAGGTGGTTGGCCTTAGCTTACTCACTTTTTATGGACACTACCCTCTCTTTCCTTAGGTTCAGGAATATTCTTTCCTAGCTTTGCTTTTAGCCCTCAAACCACCCATTTTCAGTGCCCTTTTTATTCCTTAAATGTTGGTGATTCCAGGGATCTGTCCTTGACTGTCTGGTTTTCCCTGCTCACCTTCTGGGGAACCATTAATCTATGCTGGACATCCCTATGATGCCCACATGGGCTGGGACTAGGGCGAGGAAAGCAGGAGCCCAGGGAATGAAATGTAAGGAGGCACTACTTCCAAAGAATTGCAGACTGCTTGAACCAGCCCTAACAGCTGGAATTCAGGCCAGACTTTTGTCCTGATTTCTAAACTAAAAGACTGTCATCTTTCCTGGATGTCAGCCAGGCATTCCAACATTAACATGTTGTTTAAAAATGGTTAAAGAAGACAATTTTGGTAATACAAACTTTATATCAAGTTTGACATGAAGTTGACAGTCTTCTTTTAGAAAACTACAAAATAGGGTGGAAGGCAAGAAGCTTTATAAATAAAGAATACAGACGAGGAGTTCCTGTTGTGGCGCAGTGGTTAACGAATCCGACTAGGAACCATGAGGTTGCGGGTTCGGTCCCTGCCCTTGCTCAGTGGGTTAACGATCCGGCGTTGCCATGAGCTGTGGTGTAGGTTGCAGACGCGGCTCGGATCCAGCGTTGCTGTGGTTCTGGCGTAGGCCGGTGGCTACAGCTCCGATTCGACCCCTAGCCTGGGAACCTCCATATGCTGCGGGAGCGGCCCAAGAAATAGCCACAACAACAACAAAGACAAAGACAAAAAGACCAAAAAAAAAAAAAAAAAAAAAAAAGAATACAGACGAGACAAATAGAAAATATTTGATTGGCTGGGATCACATAGTAAATCTTGTTTGGGGTGAAAAGGCCCAGAGTTGGCTTGGCATCTGGGGACTGACTGCGTTACTGCATTTCTGGTTAAACAGAGCATTTATAGGGACACAAATGTTGCTTAAATCTCAGTATGCTTACATGGCATCCTGGGCAGGGAGCAGTTCCATCTTGGGCCTAGAAATTTATTTCTATAATGTTGCAATTCTATGCTACTTATCCTTCCCTAAAAACTGTTTCTTTATACAAACTAAACACATCAGAAATATCTTTGAATCCTTCTTCTTCCTCATCATTTATGTATAGGTCTCAAATATTTCGAACATCATAAATAGTAGACCATAATTTTATAAAATTGCAATAGGGTTGGAGGGGAGCTGAGGGGAACTGTAGGAAAGTTGACCAGGAAAGGCCAAGAACCCCCAAACTTCAGAGATGGAGAAAGTGTAGTGATGCTCCTTGGGCTCTACCCCATTCCATTTCCTAGATCTTTTTTTTTTTTTTTTTTGTCTTTTTGTCTGTTTTTGTTGTTGTTGCTGTTGTTGCTATTTCTTGGGCCACTCCTGCGGCATATGGAGGTTCCCAGGCTAGGGGTTCAATCGGAGCTGTAGCCACCGGCCTACGCCAGAGCCACAGCAACGCTGGATCCGAGCCATGTCTGCGACCTACACCACAGCTCACGGCAGCGCCGGATCGTTAACCCACTGAGCAAGGGCAGGGACCGAACCCGCAACCTCATGGTTCCTAGTCGGATTCGTTAACCACTGCGCCACGACGGGAACTCCCATTTCCTAGATCTTAATGGTGCCTTCAACAAAGGATTTCTTTAAGCCTTAATTTGAGCACTGCAATACCATGCGCTGTGCAGTTCTGGTGCAGCTAACCTGGAGTTAGCATAAATAGGTTGAATCCTCCATAAGACTCACTTCAGACACCAGCTGCAAGTTCTGAGATCACTAGGCCACTTGCATTTCTGACCAACTGGCTACAACTCCTGCACTCTTCGCCTGTCTCCATAGTCTGTTCAGTGTCATTTCTTGTTAGTCTCTAATACTCGCAGGAGATTCTAACCAGGCTAGAGTCTTCACCAGTTCTTTAACAAACTCTGCTCATTCTTGGGTTTTTGGTGTTTTCTAATTTATTTATTTTTCTGTTTTTTCTTTTTAGGGCCAAACTTGTGGCATATGGAAGTTCTCAGGCTAGGGGTCGAATCAGAGCTACAGCTGCTGACCTATGCCACAGCCATAGCAACATGGGATATGAGCCACATCTGTGACCCACACCACAGCTGATGGCAAAGCCGGATCCTTGACCCACTGAGCAGGGCCAGGGATCAAACATGCATCCTCATGGATACTAGATGGGTTCGTTTACCAATGAGCCGCAATGGAAGGAAACTCCCAGTTTTTTTGTGGGGTTTTTGTTTGTTTGTTTGTTTTGTTTTGTTTTGGCCATGCCCATGCCATGTGGAAGTTCCCAGGTCAGGGATTGAACCCATGTTATAGCAGGAACCTGGGCCGCTGCAGTGACAATGCCGGATTCTTAACCCCATGCACCACAAGGGAACTCCTATTTTTGACTTTAACCTACTCAATTCCTTCTGCTAGGCAGGCCCTCATCAATTCTAGTAAAAAGCCACGAGTTATTCAAGATTTAGTAAAATTCCTAGTTCTTCTTCAAACCCTTTTCTTTTTTTTTTTTTTTTTTTTTTTTTTTTGTCTTTTTGCTATTTCTTGGGCTGCTCCCGCAGCATATGGAGGTTCACAGGCTAGGGGTCCAGTTTGAGCTGTAGCTGCCAGCCTATGCCAGAGCCAGAGCAACGCAGGATCCGAGCCACATCTGCGACCTACACCACAGCTCACAGCAGTGCCGGATCGTTAATCCACTGAGCAAGGGCAGGGACCGAACCCGCAACCTCATGGTTCCTAGTTGGATTCATTAACCACTGTGCCACGACGGGAACTCCCTTCAAACCCTTTTCTGATTAAACCAGTTTGTCTGGACTACTGTTTCCTTTGACTTTCTCTGGCCTTTATAATCTTTTAGCCCATTTGGCCTAACTTTTTTCTATTTAAACTTTGTATTCATATTATACTTGAGTATCCTTAAGTAAGTGACTCCAGGAAAAAGCCCAAGTTTCCTAATAACTTTTTAATTCCCACACAGTGTCAAGCGTGGCATTTTATATATACTAGATTTTGAATATATTCAATAAACACTTAAAATTTGCTTCTTAATTTATATCCCTTTCAGACTCCAATTTTATTTTTCATCTAATTTTTTTTTTACATTATCATTATTCTCTTCCTTGATGAAAACCTACCATTATTTCTTCCTATTTTTTGATTTCTTCAAGCTCATTTTTACCACCTCCTGTAAGTCTGTCCTAGAGTATGGAACTATCAACCATTATAGTGAAGAGAACCACAGTGATAATTAAACTCCAGTGCTTTTTTTTCCCAGATGAGGAAATAGGAGACAACTAGGGCAGTGAAGTAACTTGTCCAGGGTTACACAGTGAGTTGGTATCAAACCTGGCATTGGAAGCTAGCCTCCTGAATCTTATTCCTGCTCCTCTTTCAATGCTGTCATCGCCTACATTCTGTTTCCATTGTCCTCTAGTGTCATTCCGTCACCTGTGGCAATATTTTCAGCTCAGGTATGGAGGTGAAAGTCTCCTTAAGTTCTGAAGTGTGGTGACAGTTAGAAAAGCATTTTCAGCTACTTGCAACTGAATTTTGGGAAACCCTCAACTTCCAAGGACCTCTTACTGGATTTCCCTTGGCCCTATTTGGCCACTAGGTAGCCCAGAGTTTCCTAACTGAACAGTGATGACCACTCACTGCCCAAGTGACTGGGGACTGGAGGTGCCTCTCCTAACAGTGTAGAGCCAAGCTTCCCTTTTTGAGCCTGCCCCTTCTCTGCCCTCTTAGACCTCCTGAGGCTGGCTTGCATTCTGGAGTCCGATCCTGAACTGGAGCTGTCCTTGCAAAAGTATGTAATGGAAAGCATATTGAAGCAGGTATTTTCATAAATTCATTCATTCACTTTGGGGGTGTCAGGGATCTTAGCTATTAAAATCAAGAAAATCAGTTTGGTTTTTTTTTTTTGTCTTTTTGTCTTTTTTAGGGCCACACCTGCGGCATATGGAGGTTCTCAAGCTAGGGGTCCAATTGGTACTGTAGCCGCTGACCTATACCACAGCTCACAGCAACACCAAATCCTTAACCGACTGAGTAAGGCCAGGGATCAAACCTGTCTCCTCATGGATGCTAGTCAGGTTTGCTAACCACTGAGCAACAACAGGAACTCCAGTAGCTTATAAATATTTACTGGAAATAAAAAAAGGTGGTGCTGACATTCTCCATGTGTAGGTGACTAAAAATCCAGTTGTTCAAATCAGGATAGTTTTAAGAGTTAAAGGGGGCATTAATCATAATTACACTGTGGCAACAGGCATGAAGTAGGACTGTGTCGTGTTATACCAACTGGTCAGACCAGAACCGCCCAAGCATACCAGACCAAAGGGGTTACCCTTTCTCCATGCCACACAACAGAAAGATGTCAAGTGAAAGATACGGTTTCTCTTAAGTCATTGACTTAGATCTTAAGCTTTGAAAGTTAATACAGATAATTAGAACTCTCAGAACCACCTCTAGCCCCCAACCACTTTCTTTTTTAATCACTTATATCTGGGCTCTCTTAATGTATTTCTCAAAATTCACTGTACACCAGACACTACTCTTTCATGCATTTATTCTTCACAATCCTAGGTAGATATCTCTAGTCCATCTATATGAGAAAACTGGAGACCCAGAAGGATATCAGGAACTTTCCTGAGGTTGTCAAGTAAGAAATGTAGCTAGGATTTGAACCCTCTTCTCTCTGAACCCTACATTTTTTTGGCCACACCAAGGTATGCAGAAGTTCCCGGGCAGGGGATCAAACTTGTACCACAGCAGTGACAACACTGGATCCTTAACTGCTAGGCCACCAGGGAACTCCAGAATCCTACAGTTTTTGTATAGGCTATGCTCCCCATAATGTGTGCCTCTTTCAATACTTAATCCCAACAAAACACAACTGTATCTAGGAGAAAATCTTTTTAGGACAAGCCCGATCAGTGGGCAGCTTACTTCACAGGGTGGGTTGAATAGCTATCAGAATGCTCTGCTCCAGAGTTCCCGTCGTGGCTCAATGGAAGTGAATCTGACTAGCATCCATGAGGATACAGGTTTGATCCCTGCTCTTGCTCATGGGGTTAAGGATCCGGTGTTGCCGTGAGCTGTGGTGAATTTCACAGACGCAGATTGGATCTGGCATTGCTGTGGCTATGCCATAGGCTGGGGGCTACAGCTCCAATTAGACCTCTAGCCTGGGAACTTCCATATGCCATGGCATCCACCCTAAAAAGAAAAAAAAAGAAACACTGTTCCACCTTCAGCCCAATTTAGAAACACCGCCTCTAGTGCCTGAAATTGTTTGACTCTTTTAAGATTTTTTAAGTTCCAGAGAGCCACCCCGTCTTCCCCTCCCTCCCTTTGAGATATAACAACTTAGGCTTCTTCAGCTGCAACCAGCTGAGAGCAAGGTCTACAGGAATCGGATATGAGAGAGTCTCCATGAGTCATTGTGAAACTTGTGGGTAGGAAAGATGCACAAGAGGTAAAGAGAAACAACTAAGGGGGCTAAAAGGAGGCAAAAGACAATGCTTTATAGCTTTATCAAGGCCTGTCCCTGCACTTAAAGAACAGAGATGATGGAGTTCCCTTGTGGAGCAGCAGGTTAAGGATCCAACATTGTCATTGTAGTGGCCCAGGTTGCTGCTATGGCCCAGGAATTTCCACATGCCACAGGTGCAGCCAAAAAAAAAAAAAGAACAGAGATCCTTAGAGATAATATGGTAATATGGTTGCATTTTCCAAACCAAATGTTACATGGCCTGATAGAATAACTTTTTAATATTTAATTAATTTATTTAACATTTAATAGTTAATTTTATGTATTTAATATTTAAATTATTATGTGTACTTAAATCATATATTTAATAACATTTAAGAAATTCATTTGAAAAATCTAAATTATCACATTGGTTAGTTAGAAATGATTAAACCACCTTTTATGAAAGGACTAAAATTGTATGAAACTAGGACTATCTCAGCCAGTTAGGAAGAATGGCTGCAAGATTTCCTATACAGAATTTACTCTTTCATCCAGAAAATGTGTTTCATATTGTTAATGGAGAATGTGACACTTTTGTTGCTATCGGGGTGAGAAAAAAACACATTTTTCCCCTATTGTCATTTAGTTTAACAAAATTTAGAGCTGATGATAAAAGACAGGGATAGCTTGGGAACATTCTCCCTTTCCCTGTGCCTGTTATAGAAAGACTTAGAGATAGATGAATGCTGAATGAAATATACTACCCTAGAGAGGCAGGGGAGTATTGAATGTTGGACTAGAAGTCCATAGATTGCATGCTTGTTTGCTACTGTTTCTCCATGTGCCTTGAGAAAATTGTTTTGTTTCATCATCTCTCAGTTATCTAATTAGTAAGATGGAGATAATGACACTGATTTTATTTTGTTTGAGGATAAAGTAGGATAGAATATGAAAATATAAGGTTATGGAGTTCCCTTGTGACTCCAGTGGTTAAGGAGCCAGCATTGTCACTACAGTGGCTCAGGTCACTGCTGTGGCGCAGGTTCAATCTCTGGCCCAGGAACTTTTGCTTGCCACAGGTGTAGCCAGAAGGAAGGAAAGAAAGAAAGAAAGAAAATATAAGGTTGAATTACATGACATGCTATTGTTATTCTTAAATTGCAAGAGAACCAGAAGGAACAGTAGTCTTTTCTTTTATTGTGATATTGGCATAAGGGAGCTAGCAGTTGGGCAAGGGAGTGGTGGTTGCCACCAAAAATTAGCAGGTGTGTAAGTTTCTAGTGGCAGAGATTTGATAGTGCATTCCATTTCCACCTTTTGACTTTGGGCTGGCTCTGTGGTATTGTACCTCCCAACTTCAGCTTCCCTAGAGAATCTCAAAAGGTTAGTTCCCTCCCAGTGATAATTTAGGGTGTGCAGTGATGTCGGGAGGAAATATCCACTGCCAAGGACACATGTAAAAGGAGAACTTCCTTCTACTTTGCAGATTGATGACAAACAGCTTCGGGGTTATTTGTCTGAGCTTCGCCCAGTGACAATCATGTTTGTGAACCTGATGTTTAAGGACCAAGACAAAGCAGAAGTCATAGGTTCAGCCATTCAGGATGCCTGCGTGCACATCAATTCTGTCCTGAGGGTCTTCCGAGGCCAAATCAACAAAGTCTTCATGTTTGACAAGGTAAATATGAACTAGAGGTGTGGGAACCTACCAATAATTTAAGCTTAGCATTCATGTCCACGGACATGTGGAAGAGGGAGGGAAGAGACACCTTTAACCTAGAACTATCAGTCTTTATTTATAGTTATAACAACAGCTCACATGGTGGGTATGGCACTGACTATGTGCCAGGCATTGTTTTCCACACCTCACATACAATATTACTCATTTCTCTTCATGACTTCTCTAAGAGGTAAGTACTGTTGTTATTGCCCCCATTTTACAGATGAGGATGTTGAGGTAGAGATGAAGGTGCTAAGACTAAATTTTGCTCAGTAAGTGGTGGACTGGGTTTCAAACTCAAGTAGTCTGCCTTCTTGGTGTGTGCTCTTAACCGCTATGCTTGACTAGCTTTCACTATACATATATCTCCAATCCAGGCTATAATGTATCCCTCAGAGGTTTTAGGTCAGGTTTCTAGTAACTATCATAACCCAGAAGCTATAATTTCCTATAATCACCACCTGCCATAACTTTACTTCCAGTTCCCTTTCAGTTTCATGGGACTTGAGGTGGGAGTGGGGTGGGATCACCTCTAGCATTTGGTGTCTTCAATCTGCTCTTAAGCAACTCGGAGAAAAATGATGTGATAACTAATCACAGAAGTGCTAGTGAGAATTGAGCCCTCATCTCAGAGCAATTAATTACTGCCCCACACTCATTCATTTACTAATTCAATAAGCATTTATTGAGCATTTTCTAGTGACTGAAAGCTAGGGCTGGGCTGTAAAGATGAGTAACTTACACATGTTGTTACTCAGCCAGATGGAAAGAACTAATTTTTTTGTACGAAAAATAAACTCTGTGCTACTGATGGAGTGGCGCTGTCCAGCACAGCATGCTCTGGTACTTTCTTCCATATTCATTCATTGGTATTATCAGAAAAGAGATTAGAAGCTGAGAATAGTCTTTAGTGTCTTGCAGACACTTCAGACAAATCCTAGAGAGACAATTCCTGATTCCAACAATGTGAGCTTAGCAAGTCATTGCACTTCTCTGAGACTGGTTTGTTCTTAAATGAAAATAGGGAAATTATTTAAGTGGGGATAATAGTTGCCTCAGATGATTGCTGGAAATTTTAAAAGATATGTTTGTGAAGTGCTTGTTGGGATGCCAGGTCACAGTCAGCGCTCAGCAGAGAACTACTAGTCTCACCACCAGCACACGACCTTGCCAAACCACAGGGCACAATTTCTAGGCAAAGCAGACCCACTGGTTCCCCCAAAGGGGCTGCTTTCTAGTCTCTTAGATCTGGAATCAGGGAGGGCTCCCCTCTCTCGTTATAGCAGAGCCCAGTGCCAGTTAGCATCTAATACTTGGTCAGATTCTTTTTCAAGAGGGTTGAAGAAATTGAAGCATTTTACTTTCTTTTGCATTTCATCAGGATATAACATATATAGACTCAAGTTTTTAACCCATTGGTCTTTATTCATTATGCCCTTTTCTTTTTTTTTCCCTTTCTTTTTAGGGCCACACCCGCAGCATACGGAGGTTCCCAAGGTAGGGGTCTAATCAGAGCTACCTGTGCTGGCCTACACCACAGCCACAGCAACACGGCATCTGAGCTGCATCTGCGACCTACACCACAGCTCACAGAAACACCGGATCCCCAACCCCCTGAGTGAGGCCAGGGATGGAACATGCATTCTCATGGATACTAGCCGGATTCATTTCTCCTGAGCCATGATGGGAACTCCTCTTATGCCCTTTTCTTACAGAAAGCAGCTTCTAACTGAGGTCATTTATTAAGTGACTGATGGTAACAATGCCAAGCTTTAGAGTTTAATCTGTGCTGGAAAGAGTTAATTTTATGCCAAGAAAAACCACTCCCAGCATAAGCCTTTATCCTTAAGAAAAATGAATAACAATATCTGAAAAGAACTTCAGAGTTTATAAAGTATATGTGTATATATGTGTGTGGATGTATATATAACACATTAATTCTCTCAGCAGTCAAACCAACCTCAGCAAGTCTAGGTTATATCCATCCTCAGATTGATAAACTGAAGTTCATGGAATGTAATTGGCTTGTCCATGTTTCTACACTTGGGGTGTGGCCTGAGAACACAGATTTCCTGATTCCAGAGCTGCTACCTCTTCCACTGCTCTGTGCTGTTTCTTGGACTTAAACTTAGTACTTTGCAGCCCAAGACCTTGGCCACAAGAGAGAGTAGATAGGAGGGTGCACACAGGTAGCTCTGTATAACCCACTATCCCTGGAGCAAAAGCAAGCCCCTCTCAGGCTCCAGCTCTACTGCTGATGATGCTCTAGGGGTTATACGAAGTTTACTAAAAAGAAAATAACATATGAGAGAAGTCGTGATGAAATTTGTTTCAGAGAGTGAAAATTGCTGCCTACCCCCCACTGGGCCTTCTAGATGTTCCAGTTTAAAGCTAACTGTCCACCAGCTGTGTTTATTCTCTCCCCCATAGGGCTGCTCCTTTCTCTGTGTCTTTGGTTTCCCTGGGGAAAAGGCACCTGATGAGGTCACTCATGCCTTGGAAAGTGCTGTGGATATATTTGACTTCTGCTCTCAGGTTCACAAAATCCAGTGAGTATTGACCCTGATTCCATCTGGTCCCTAACCCTGTTGTAGGTAGGGGGACACAGGACAAGAGTCAGGGAATAAGAAGGCAGGAGAAGGCTGTCCTTGACTGGGTGCCCTTCTGTCTGCATTCGTCATTCACTTAATGTACAGGCAGAGAGAGCCAACCTAGACCTGACACAGTAAGATGGGGGATGGTCAAGGCCAGATGGAAAAAGGACACTCCTAAAAAGTCAAAATGCATCAGGTTTGTACTGGGTTGTCTCTCTATTCTTCTGGCTTACTTCCTATTAGAGGTCGCACTCCCAATACCATGTTGGAATCTGGACTTGATTTTTAATAGCTGGGAGATAAAATGAGTCTTTTGGTTGGAAATTTATATATTGATCTGGCCTCAAGAAGATCCAGTGAGTAAAACTGTTAAGATAAGGTTTACCCACCTATTGTATAGCACAGGGAACTATATCTAGTCACTTGTGATGGAACATGATGGAGGATAATGTGAGAAAAAGAATATGTGTGTGTGTGTGTATATATATATATGGATCATTTTGCTATACAGCAGAAATTGACAAAATATTGTAAATCAACTATAATAAAAAAATTTTTTTTAAAGATGAGGTTTACCCATCCTCAATCCCAGCTGTCCAGGAGCCTAGTGCTCTCAGGCACCCCCTGCATGGGCATCCCTAGCTTAAGCACCCAGATGACCCTGACTTGCAGCCTACTCTGGTCTCCTCTAATAGATAACACTCCGTGCCCTAAATATTCCATATTCTCAGCCTTTAATCATCTCTATATGCAGCCATCCTGTGTATTAGCAAAGTTAGCTTTTGATGGCACACATTATATCTGAGCTGCTTCCTTTCAAATTAATGACTTTGTTCTTCCTAGCAATCACAAAATATAGTTAACTTGTTTACAACCACAGTCACTCTACACTGAAAGTCCATTCAGGGTGACCAGGTTATTGTCCAGAAAAATAGCAAAGATAAATATCAAAAATAGCAGAAAAGTGAACTGAGTTATCACTTTTAAGAACTTAGTTCTAGGTCTCAGGCCATGTACAGTTGCCCTAAACTAGCTACAAAGGGAAGAGAGTTATTTCTTAAAAATCCTTTCTCACCGCTCCCCACCCCATGCATCACCCTGTCCCTACCCTCCCTGCCTTCCCTGTGCTCATTGTCTTTATCTCTTTCCCTACAACTCTTTCTCCCCGGAGCCAGCACCGTTTCCATCGGCGTGGCCAGCGGGATTGTCTTCTGTGGAATCGTTGGACACTCTGTGAGGCATGAGTACACAGGTGTGCTCTTCTCCATCTTCCTCTCAGCAAACACTGTGCCTCGCCAGTAGGCTTTGTGGGAGGAAAGACAAAGACAGTGAGAGGTGGGCCCTGCCCTCGTAAAATTTATAATCTTCCAGATGGAGCCAAGCCACATGGAGCCTTGCCCCTTGACAGTTCAGTGATTGCAAAGTATACATTTCTGGGACTATAGTTGATTGTAAGAAACATACAGTCATTAGAGGGGAGCAGTGGGAGACCATAAGCTTATGGAACAATGAGCCCATTGTTAATTTCCAGTTAACATTAAACAGCTACTCCTCTTAATTCCTGGGATTAGGTTAGGACTGCTTCTTAAAAATTATGTCTATTGCCGCTACTGCTATATAGTATTAATCTTAAAAGGAAATAGTAAGTAGGTGTTATCTCAAGGTTTTACTACTCTTACTTTCCTTTTCAATCCTATTAGGATTCTAAATGTTCAGAAATAATACATCGAAAATACTGAATGTACCTAAAATTCTGAAATAGTTGTGTCTCAAATGATACAATGTCAGATCTTCAAAATAATATGGGGGAGAGAGTAGGAGAGACTGGGAGTTTGGGATTGGGATTGGTAGATGCAAACTATTACATTTAGAATGGATAAACAGTGAGATCCTACTGTATAGCACAGGGAACTATATCCAGTCTCTTTGGATAGACCATGATGGAAGATAATATAGAAAGGGAGTGTGTGTATAGAAAGGGAGTGTGTGCTATATAGCAGGAAGTGGCACAACATTGAAAATCAGCCATAGTTTAATTTTTTAAAAATGGAAAAAAATAATACAGAGGGAAGAGTGGATGGGAGTGAGGATGAGGCAGGACTGGCCATGGGTTAATGGCTTTGTGACTTGAGTGATGGGTATGTAGAGATTCGTGATACCATGCTTTATTATATGGTCATATTTCCCCTACAGTATACTGTTTCTTTTTAAAGGAATATCTTAATCAGGAATATTCAAGTTTATCTTAAAGTACAGCATTTATTAATACCTAATTAGTAGTAGTATTAACTGAGGGATTACTAGCAGCCCAGCACTGTTCAGAGTCCTTTATGTGTATTAACTCATTCATCTTCATAAATTATGTCAACCTCATTTTATAGATTAGAAAAGTGAGGCATGGAAGAGTTCAACTATTTTGTCCAAGTAATTTGCACATAGTAGCTAGAAGTAGAGCTGAGGTCCAAACCTGCACAGCCTGGTTTCAGCTTCTGTACACTACCGAAGCTACATCTGTACTACATCTCTTAAAACACCCCCTGAACCAATCCTATACAGATACACCCCTTCACCCCTTCCAGCCCCATTTACCCACTCTTAAAAAAAAATAACTAAATGAAGGTTCATCATGCACAGGAACATACAGACCCAATTTTGTGCCTCATTTGAAAGTCAGTGTGCCACGCCCAAGCTTGTGCTTATCATCTTATAGCAGAAGACCAACTATACTTAATCTGAGGGCCCTCAGGCCGTGTCCATTATCTCACTTGCAGAATCCTCTCTTTATTCAAAGCCCTTCTATCCCTGAGCAGATCGTCCCCTTAGCCCCCTAGATGGCCAATTGAGGTAACTCCCTGTATATTCTATAATAGCCCTTGGCTGAATCTGGGTACTTGAAGTTGAGATTGCTGTGTCATCCATGAGAGACAAACAGCATAAAGGGTAAAAATGCCATTTGGGGACAGTATGCCTGAGGTTACACCCAGTTCAATGGCTGTTTTCTCCCTGCTCCTTGTCCTTCTCTCTCCTTTCTATTATAGTCATTGGTCAGAAAGTCAACATAGCTGCCAGGATGATGATGTACTACCCAGGAATCGTGACTTGTGACTCCGTCACCTACAATAGCAGCAACCTACCAGCCTACTTTTTTAAAGAACTTCCAAAGAAAGTTATGAAAGGTGTTGCAGATTCTGGACCAGTATATCAGTGTTTGGGCCTTAATGAGAAAGTGTGAGTGTGGGGTACTGATCTTGCAGTATTTTTTAGTAAAGAAGTGGAGAATTATACAGCAAAACAATACATCACCATTTCAGATTCAAAGCCAGTTCATGGAATTGAAATCTGTTCCTTCTCCTGATCAAGGCCCATATTTAAAATTCCTTCAACTCCTCCATCCTGCTGATGGTATAGCATGGTGGAAGATCCTATTCTACCTTCAGTTCTGAGACTATGAGGATAATTCTTCAAAGGTTGTACAGAGAGAATAGAAAACCCCCTCATTTGCTCACCTATTTGGACCCAGATGGACTCTTAACTGTTGATCATGTCAATTGCATGTTCAGGCATTGATAAGGCTAAAAGAATAGAAGATATTACTCCTCCCCTAGGGGTTTAGTGAAAGACATTCCCCCAAATCCCAACTCTGTCTCACTTTGGGGCTTAAAATCTCTCAGTATCTTCCAACCATTTTCATGATAATGTTCAAATTCCTTGCAAGGACATGCAAGGTAATCACCTGCTTTTCCAACCTCCTCTCCTTCTGTGCCTCTTCCTCTGGGGAGTCTAAGGGGATCATCCTCTCTTTTACTCATTCCATCCCCAGTCTACAGGGAAAATCACATCAATTTCTGAAGTCCAGCTCAAGGATCTGTTCCCCTCAGAAGCTGCCTCTGGAGGCTACCCATTCCCAGCTGAGACAGTTTAGCTCTTTCCTGCTCTGTGCAACTCTGTAGCACACTAGAACACTCACTACTCTCCTCACAACCACTGACTTGAGTGCTTTCACTTACTACACTGAGAGCTTTTTGAGGATAGTGATTACTTCTTGTTCATTCTTATATCCCCAGTAGGCATCGGTAATGATGAATACATGAATGAACAGCATAGAAAGCACTGCATAGTAGTGCTTTGTAGACGGAAAGTGAAAGGACATTATTCTTTACATTAGCAAGTTAGAATCTAGGTCTTAAAGGGTCAGATAAGAGAATCAGGGCTGTAATTGGTTCACCTTTGTATTCCCAGGGCTCAGCACTGTTCTTGGCATGTGTAGATCATCAATAAAATGCTGTTCAAATAAATTAATGAAGAATAATTTTTTGTGAGCCCTTATTAAATATTAGGTACTTTACTTCAATATCAACTATATAATGTAGAAACTATCATTAATCCCATTTTAAA
The DNA here is from genome assembly GCF_054392235.1 of Sus scrofa. Taxonomy (NCBI): domain Eukaryota; kingdom Metazoa; phylum Chordata; class Mammalia; order Artiodactyla; family Suidae; genus Sus; species Sus scrofa. Next base: position 87,482,825 of record NC_139386.1, read on the forward strand.
AATTTAAATCCTGAGACTCAGAGATGTTAAATGACTTGTCCCTGGTCATAAATCTAGTAAGCAATGGAGCCAAGTTTCAAACTGCCACAATAATGCTGCAAAGTAGTTACCCACAAAACCTCAGTGGTATACAACACTAAATGTTTACTTATCTCAAGAATATGCGGGATTCAATTGATCTTAGCTGGATTTGACTGATCTTGCCTAGGCTTGTTCACATGCCTGGGGTTCAGTAAGTTGTTGGCTGATACAGGATGACTGCCCCATGAGATAACTGGGAATTTTGGCTGACATAACTGGGACAATTTGGCTCTACGAGTCTCATATTAGGCTAGCCCAGGCATGTTGTCATGGCAATGTCAGAAGACCAAGAAAGAGCGAGCCCAATGCACAAGCATTTTTCAAGCATCTGTGTTGTGTTTGCTAACAACCCACTGGCCAAAACACTCACAATGCTGAGCCCAGAGTGGGTGGGCACTGCAAAAGCACATAGCAAAGAGCATAGATACAAGTAGGGGTAAAGCAGTGAGGCACTTAATGCAGTCACTATACCACAAAAACTATCTACACTTTCTGAAACTACCAGGACTGTCTGATCCCAACCCTGCCCTCTTTATGGGTTCTCTGTCCCATCTCTGTAAATAAGAGGCTGTAGAAATACACATAAAATATGAACAGAGAGAGCCTGGTTCCTATCCTGAAATCTAATAGGAAAGACCAACATACACAAAATTGGCTGTATATAATTACATGGGAGACTTTGGTATGCGCTGTAACAGAGGCATAACAAAGTAGTATGATGGTGTAGTGAAGAGAATGAGCCATTAGTCTGAAAGGGCCCCTGCGGGAGATGATGATATGCAGTGGGCAAGCATACGCCTCTGGCCTAGCCACTAGCCATGGGATCTTGTACAAGTTCAACTCTCTGTACCTCAGGGTTTTTTTATTTGTAAAATGGACACAATAATAATAATACCTTCTTAATAAGGTTTTTTATCAGGAGTAAAGGAAATAATACATAATAAAGCACTTGAAACTGTGCCCGGCACATAGCATGTTCTCCACGAAGGTGAGCTATTATTGTTTGAGGAATTAGTGAAATCTTTCCAGGATGTAAAAGAGTATAGCACATCAAACTTTACTGGGTCCCACAATGAGTGTCTGATTTCCCTAGAAAGGGGTCAGTTCTACCAAGGCAGACTCAACAAGTATTTTCTGAACAAGGTACCAGGCACTATGGTAAAGGCAGCTATATAAGTTATTTGGAGACTCTGTTACCAGGTAAGAACTTCTCCTTTCCCTTCCTCTTGGCATCTGTACCCCTTGAGTTGGAGGATAGACTTTTCTTAGAAATTGAAAAGAGGCTTTCTGGGAATTAAGAACTAGTCCGTCAGACCCTCAGTATTTCCCTGTTTAGACTCTAACCTCTTTTCTTTTCTTCTCTTCAGCATGTTTGGGATGGCATACCTCATCTGCAACAGAAATGAGGGTTACCCTTTGCTGGGTAGGTAGTGGGCCTTGATTTTTAAACCTCTTTATTGAACAAAACATACAGAAAAGTACACCAATAAATCTTCAGCTTAATGAGTTATCACAAAATGAATGTATAATCATCATCCAGGCCAAGAAATAGAAAAATAGAAGTACTCTGGCAACACTTACCTGCTTTATCCCTTTCCCTTTCCCCAAAGATTTCTAACACCCTCAGTTACCTTGGCCAGTTTTAAAAATTTATGTGGATGAAATCATATACTGTGTAATTACATAAGCCTTCTTTTAATCAACATTATGTTGTAGAATTCATCCATGTTGTTGGATGTAGCTATAATTCATTCATTTTCTTTTTTTTTTTTTTTTTGTCTTTTTGTTGTTGTTGTTGTTGTTGTTGCTATTTCTTGGGCCGCTCCCGCGGCATATGGAGGTTCCCAGGCTAGGGGTTGAATCGGAGCTGTAGCCACCGGCCTACGCCAGAGCCACAGCAACGCGGGATCCGAGCCGCGTCTGCAACCTACACCACAGCTCACGGCAACGCCGGATCGTTAACCCACTGAGCAAGGGCAGGGACCGAACCCGCAACCTCATGGTTCCTAGTCGGACCCGTTAACCACTGCGCCACGACGGGAACTCCCATTTTCTTTATTTTATTATAGTTGATTTATGATGTTTTGTCAATTTCTGCTATACATCAAAGTGGCCCAGATATGTGTGTGTGTGTGTATATATATATATATATATATATATATATATATATATATATATATACATTCTTTTTCTCATATTGTCTTTCATCATGTTCCATCACAACTGATTGGATTTAGGTCCCTGCCTTATACAGCAGGACCTCATTGCTTATCCACTCCAAATGCAATAATTTGCATCTACTAACCCCAAACTCCAGTCCATCCGACTCCCTCTGCCACCCCCTTGGCAACCACAAGTCTATTCTCCATGTCCATGAGTTTGTTTCTTTTCTGTAGACAGGTTCATTTGTGCCATATATTAGATTCCAGATATAAGTCATATCATATGGTATTTATCTTCCTCTTTCTGACCTCACTTAGTATGAGAATCTCTAGTTGCATCCATGTTGCCACAAATGGCATTATTTTGTTCCTTTTTATGGTTGAGTAGTATTCCATTGTGTACATGTACCACATCTTCTTAATGCATTCATCTGTTGATGGACATTTAGGTTGTTTCCATGTATTGGCTATTGTGAATAGTGCTGCAGTGAGCATAAAGGTGCATGTAACTTCTTAATTCATTCATTTTCAATGCTATATAGTACAGTCGGCCTTCTGTATCTGTGGGATCTGCAACCATGGATTCAAACAACCACAAATCAAAAAATATTTTTTTTTAAATTTCAGAAAATTCCCAAAAGCAAAACTTGAATTTGCTGCACACTGGCAACTATTTTATTATATTTCCTATCATAATTAATTTTGAGATTATTTAAAGTATACAGGAGGTTATGTATAGGTTATATGCAAATACTGAACCATGTTACCTGAGGGACTTGATCATCTGCAGATTTTGGTATTCCCCAGGGCTCCTGGAACCTATCCCCTGTGAATACTGGGGTGGTTATATTCCATTTTAGAAAGATATAACAGTGCATTCATTCTGCCTTCATACCACATTTGAGTTGTTTCCAGTTTTGGTTGTTATGAATAATACTACTGTGAAGGTTCTTGTACAAGTTTTATGATGAACATATGATGCATTTCTGCTGTTGAGTGTGTGTGTGTGTGTGTGTTTGAATGTGTATATACCTATGAGTGATACTGGGGCAAAGGGTACAATTTTGTAGATATAGATGATGCCAAATAACTTTCCAAAATTTTGTATTTGGTTATAGTCTAACCAACCGTGTTATGAAACTTCCAGTTGCTTTTCATTCCAACAACTTAGTTTTATCAGTCTTTACAATTTTAATAATTCCATTGGGTTTATAGTGGTATCTCATTGCAGTTTCCATCTGTATTTCCCCCATGTTGTTAAGTGTCTTTTCTAAATGTTTATTGGTCACTTAGAAACTTCCTTTATAAAATGTATTAATCTTTTGTCTGTTTTTCTCTTGGGTTATGTTTCTTTATAGATCTGTTGGAATTATTTTAATAATCTGAAAATTAGTCCACTGTCATCTGTTTTTACTGTGTAACTTTTCCCATTCTCTGCTTGCCTTTTTACTCTACTAGTGATGTATTTAATGAACAAAATTGTTTATTTTAATGAAATCAACTTTATCAATCATTCCTTTTGTATAGTGTTTGAGGAACCTTCCCTCAAATATCATGAAGATATTTTTCTAGCTTCTCTTCTAGAAATTGTGTTTTACCTTTTATGTTTAGATCTATAATCCACCTGGCAGTGATATTTTTGTGACTCTGTGTGATAGGGACCCTAACATAAGAAAGCTAACTCAAGACTAGAGAGGGAAGGAGACATAAAATAAGGCAGGAATGCACTCTCTGAGACAAGAGACCCACATAAAGATTGGCCAGGGAATTCTGAAGGCAGACATTTCTAGTAACACTTGTAATTTCCTTCCATTAGACCTGAACATCCATACAAGTATCATTATAAATTAAATTCTGGTCACAACTGTATTAGAGCACTTAAGAGGAGGCTCTGTCCCATGCTTTGGTGGAATATCAGACAGAATCTTGAAGTCAGCAGAGCCTAAAAGAAGGCAACAGTTTAGAACTGCAGAGAGCACTTGAGCCAGTAACAATGCCCCATTCTCAGTTCATTCAGGTAGTTTTCAGAGTCTGTAAGCACCTCACTTCTTGTTAAGTCCAGATCCCCAAACTCCTGAAGGCTAGAAGGTAGGAGAAATACCTCACTGAGGCTTCACTTTCCATCATAGGGTATGTTTTTTTATGATAATGATTGATAGCAAACGCTTTTCTACAAGATCAAGGACTCAATAATGACAGTCATATTAGAACACACTGGCACAGTATGCATATATTTCTCAATCTGGTCTAGTTGCCCTTTTGCTCAGATTTCACCAATGTGAGATAATTAACAGGCCCACATATCTTTCGTTAAAGCTATAACCAAAACCAGACTATAGGCGCTAGGAGTAAGAGAAAATACCCTTCTTTTACAAGAGCTCCTGTGAATGAAATTGTATTTGTTAACCAACAACAAAGCTAAGATGAAACCCACAGCCAATATAATACTCAGTGGAGTAGTTCCCATTGTAGCTCAATGGAAACAAATCTGACTAGCATCCATGAGGATGCAGGTTTGATCCCTGGCCTCACACAGTATGTTAAGGATCTGGTGTTGCTGTGAGCTATGGTATAGATTGCAGACATGGCTCAGATCTGGCATTGCTATGGCTGTGGTCTACGTCAGCGGCTACAGCTCCGATTTGACCCTTAGCCTGGGAATGTCCATATGCTGTGGGTGCAGCCCTAAAAAGACCAAAAAAAAAAAAAAAAAAAAATTACTCAACGGAGAAAAGCTGAAAGCCTTCCTACTAAAATCTGGGACAAGATAAGGATGCCCACTCTCACCACTTTTATTCAATATAATATTGGAAGTCTTAGCCACAGCATCAGACAAACAAAGGAAATAAAAGATATCCAAATTGGAAGAGAAGAGGTAAAATTGTCACTCTATGCAGATGACATGATACTATAGATAGATAACCCTAAGGACTCCACACAAAAACTATTCGAGCTGATAGATGAATTCAGCAAAGTAGCAGGATTCAAGATTAACATTCAGAAATAGGTTGCATTTCTGTACACTAATAATGAAATAATAGAAAAGGAATATAAAAAGCAACACCTTTTAAAATCGCACCACCAAAAATTAAATACCTAGGAATAAACCTGACTAAGGAGGTGAAAGGCTTATGTGATGAGAACTACAAAACCTTAATCAAGGAAATTAGGATTCAAAGAAATGGAAAGATATCCCATGCTCCTGGATTGGAAGAATTAATATCATTAAAATCACCATACTACCCAAAGCAATCTATAGATTTGTGCAGTCCCTATCAAATTACCCATGACATTTTCCACAGAAGTAGAACAAACAATCTAAAAATTTATATGGAACCATGAAAGACCCAGAATTGCCAGAGCAATCCTGAGGGAAAAAACAAACAAACAAAGAAACAAAACAAGCAGGAGGCATAACTCTCCCAGACTTGAGAGAATATTACAAAGCTACAGTAATCAAGACAGTGTGGTATTGGTACAAAAACAGACATACAGACCAATGGGACAGAATAGAGAGCCCAGAAATAAACCCAGATATCTATGGTCAATTAATCTTTGACAAAGGAGGCAAGAATATAAAATGGGAAAAAGATGGTCTCTTCAACAAGTGGTTCTGAGAAAAATGGACAACCTGCATGTAAATCAGTGAAACTAGAACACACGCTCATACCTTGCACAAAAATAAAATGACTTAAAGACTTAAACATAAGATACCATATAACCCCTAGAAGAGAACATAGCCAAAACATTCTCTGACATCAACCATACAAATATTTTCTTTGGTCAGCCTCCCAAGGCAATAGAAATAAAAACAAAAATAAACCAATGAGACCTAATCAAACTTACAAGCTTTCGCACAGCAAAGAAAACCATAAAAAAGTGAAAAGACAACCTCCAGAATGGGAGAAAATAGTTGCAAATGGTGCAACCAACAATGGCTTAATCTCCAATATATATAAACAACTCATACAACCCAATTGAAAAATTGGCAGAAGACCTAAATAGACATTTCTCTAAAGAAGACATAGAGATGGCCAACAGGCACATGAAAAAAATGCTCAACATCACTAATTATTAGACAAATGCAAACCAAAACTACAATGAGGTACCACCTCACACTGGTCAGAATGGCTATTATTAATAAGACTACAAATAATAAATGCTGGAGAGGGTGCGGAGAAAAGGGAACTCTCCCACACTGTTGATGTGAAAGTAAATTGGTACAACCACTGTGGAAAACAGTATGGTTGTTCCTCAGAAAACCAAATACAGAACTATCAGCAAGCTCCTACTCCTGGGCATTTATCCAAACAGAACTTTCATTGAAAAAGATATGTGCACCCCTCTGTTCACTGCAGCACTATTCACAATAGCCAAGACATGGAAACAACCTAAATGTCCACTGACGGATGAATGGATTAAAAAGATGTGGTACATATACACAGTGGATAAAAAAGAACAAAATAATGCCATTTGCAGCAACATGGATGCAACTAGAGATTCTCATACTTCATAAGTGAAGTAAGTCAGACAAAATACCATATGATGTCACTTAAATGTGGAATCTAAAATATGGCACAGATGAACCTATCTACTGAACTGAAACAAACTGACAGACATGGAGAACAGATTTGTGGTTGCCAACTGGGTAGGGGAGGGAGAGGAATGGACAGGGAGTTCGGGGTTAGTAGATGCAAACTATTACATTTAGAATGGATAAGCAATGGGGTCCTGCTGTATAGCTCAGGGAACAATATCCAATCACGTTTGATAGAATATGATGGAAGAGAATATGAGAAAAAGAGTCACTTTGCTGTACAGCATAAATTGACAGCCTTGTAAATCGACCAGAATAATAAAAAATTTTTTAATTTAATAAAAACAAACTTTAATGACCAAAATGTGCTTTTTTTAGGGTCAAAAATACATACAACAGCCTCAGATATTAGGGCCTTGTTTTGGGGGTTTTTGTTCTTGTTTTTGTTTTTTTATTGCACCTGCAGCATGGGGAAGGTCCTGGGCCAGGGATCAAACCCGTATCAGAGTTGTGACCTACATCACAACTTTGGCAACGCTGGATCCTTAACCAGCGCCTCACAGGAAACTCCTGATTAAATAGAAACAAGCACTTTAAGTCAAGTTAAGTTAACCTCATTTTAGAATCTAGCTAAAAAGATAATCCATATTACCTACATGTGTTCTATATAAATAGAACACAAGAAATTAGAAGATTGTGCTATGCAGCCTTCTGTGCTTTACCTTCTGAGTTCCTCTTAAGCTTTAGGCCAAAGAAGAAAATCATGTATCACAAAACTGAAATTCAAATGCATTTTCTCAGAAAGGGAATGTTTTGCCCTAAAGAAGCAAAACAGTCTAGAGAGTAGTTCTTACTAAATCTTACCCAGAAATTTACATTACCAAGTAAACACTTATCTTCTTTGTATGAAACATCTGAACTTAGGGTGGTGGTCTTGGTTTTCAATAGACTTTAGATAGCACCTAGGTATGTATTTACTCTATCAATAGATTTAAAAAAGAAAAGAAAAGAAAAAGGTCCGCCACAGTGACCTATCCAGCAAAGAAGGAACAGTCAGCCCTAACTTGGTTTCCAAGTTTCCAACTCTCCACAGAAATTATAGTTCTGCCACTTCCTTCCTCTTCATCCAGGTTTCAAAGATTATAGGCTGAGTTTCAGATTTCAGTCTGGCACCCTGTTACACACATTTAAAAAAGCACATTAGAAAAATAAGGGAATAGGGTTGTAATCCAAGAAGACTTTTATTTTCTTCTTTTTTAGTTTTCTATGTTTTCTACAGTGAGCATGTGTTAGTTTTATAATCAGAAAAAAACTTTTTACTAAGGATTTAGGTTCTTATGATCAAATTAATTGATATATGAGTTTTTTTTAAGCAAATTGTATTTTCTTGTCACGGATAATGCTTCTAGTAGCCCTGAGTTAAGTATAATTTCTCATTTACGAAGAACAAGTGTCCTTAACAGAATCATAAATAAAAATATTTTATCCATATTGTTCAGCATGGGAACCCTAACTTTAATAAGTTCCTCAGGATGAATTGGGAACTTGGGGTTAATAGATGCAGACTGTTGCCTTTGGAGTGGATAAGCAATGAGATCCTGCTGTGTAGCACTGGGAGTTGTATCTAGTCACTTATGTTGGAGCATGATAATGTGAGAAAAAAGAATCTATACATGTATGTGTAACTGGGTCACCATGCTGTACAGTAGAAAATTGACAGAACACTGTAAACCAGCTATAATGGAAAAAAATCATTGTATATAATAATAAATAAATAAAAATAAATTCATTTTATAATGTGATAGTCTGTAGTTACCTCTAGTGTGCCATAGAAAAAAGGAAAAAGGAAAAGAAAACAAGCAATAGGGTCAAATAGCTCTGGTTTAATTCCTGGTTGTGTACTCTAAGCAAATCTTCGTTTTGTGCAGTAAAATTAAATGGACATCATAATGAGCATTATAAAAATACTTTCCCCCACAGTTTGTGGGAATTAAAAAAAAAAACCTGTCAAACCACATTGTTAACTGGAAAGTTGTAGAGAAAGGTTTTTTTTTTAAATTTTGAAGTGCACAGGACCTCAAGAAACTCCATGAACAATGCCATGGGAATGCCAAAGTTATTCTTAGAAGTGGTATCACTCTGTGCTTTTTTAAGTCTCTAGATTATTTTATGTTGATTGGGTTTGCTCCCTTTTTAAAAAATAAAAATAACAGGACGTGATAAGGAGATCAAATACTTCATGTGTACTATGAAGGAATATTTGATGTCTAACTGCAGCCGAGTCCTGATGTATGAAGGATTACCGGGATATGGAAAAAGCCAGATACTTGTGGAAATTGAGTACCTGGCCCAAGGTGAGAACCACAGGTGAGTGTCTTGCAATGACCATTTTTTGTGTGTGTGAGTCCAGAGAATCTTGACATCCTGAAAAGTTTCATTATTTTAATTGCTCCTCTCATTTTTTTAAATTGCCTTATGTAAACTATCCATAATCTCTTTTCTTTTAAAAAAATTGTATTATAGTTGATTTATAATGTTCTGTCAGTATCTGCTGTACAGCAAAGTAACCCATTTATCATATAAATACATTGTTTTTCTCACATTATCTTCCATCATGTTCCATTACAAGTGATTGGATACAGTTCCCTGTGCTATACAGCAGGACCTCATTTCTTTTCCACTCCAAATGCAATAGTTTGCATCTACCAACCCCAAACTCCCAGTCCATCCCACTCCCTCCCCCTTCCTTTTGGCAACCACAACTCTGTTTTCCATGTCCTTGAGTTTGTTTCTTTTCTGTAGATAGGTTCATTTGTGACATTTTATTAGATTCCAGATATAAGTGATATGATATGATGTTTCCCTCTCTCTCTCTTTTTTTTTTTTTTTTTTGTCTTTTTAGGGCTGCTTCTAAGGCATATGGAGGTTCCCAGGCTAGGGGTAGAATCAGAGCTGTAGCCTCTGGCCTAGGTCATAGCCACAGCAAAGTCAGATCCGAGTCACATCTGAGGCCTACAACACAGCTCAAGGTGACACTGGATCCTTAAACCCACTGAGCAAGGCCAGGGATCGAATCTGCATCCTCATGGATGATAGTCAGATTCATTTCCACTGGGCCATGATGAGAACTCCTGTCTTTCTCTGATTATTTCACTTAGTATGAGGATTTCTAGTTCCATCCATGTTGCTGAAAATGACATTATTTCACTCCTTTTTTATGGCTGAGTAGTATCATAATCTCTCAGTTATTATTAGGTGTTATGCCTCTTGTGCTAAATAAATAATTAATGATAAACATATTGAACTGAGAAAATGAGGAACTAGGCTGACCCCTTGAGATCCTGATTTAATACCAAGAGGGGCTTAGATATTGATATTTTAAAGTTTCCTAATGTACAGACAGTTTGAGAACACCTAATATAGTTGTTGAGAACAAGGCTAGATTGGGTTTGCAGACTGAGCATGTAAGTTTATCCATATTGCCAACAGGGAATCACTAGTTCAGATCATTTAGCCCTGACAGTGTGGTTAGAGAATGAAAGGCCTCCAGATTTTCCTTTGAAGGCAGAACTAGTGTACTTATGTTATGCTGTTGACCTCTCTTCATATAAGGAATATCATGAGGGCTGTCTTTGGGACAGCCTATCTCATGGAGGTGGACAGTATAGTATTCAATACAGTAATGATGACCAAGACAATGGTAGTGATGTCTCACATCCATACACCATCTAACGTTAAGGCTTTAAGGGGAAATTTCTTATGAATTTAATATCCTTTTTAGCTGTGTTTCTACTCTTTTTTTTTTTGTTGTTGTTGTTGTTGTTGTCGTTGTTGCTATTTCTTGGGCTGCTCCCACTGCATATGGAGGTTCCCAGGCTAGGGGTTGAATCGGAGCTGTAGCCACCGGCCTATGCCAGAGCCACAGCAACGCGGGATCCGAGCCGCGTCTGCAACCTACACCACAGCTCACGGCAACGCCGGACCGTTAACCCACTGAGCAAGGGCAGGGACCGAACCCACAACCTCATGGTTCCTAGTCAGATTCGTTAACCACTGCGCCACGATGGGAACTCCTTCTACTCTTTTTTAATGTCAGGGCTGAGAAAGCCTAGTTTTTAATTATCTTTATTTACTGATTTATTTATTTAGTCTTTTTTTTTTTTTTTGTCTTTTTCTAGGGCCATACCCGTGGCATATGGAGGTTCCCAGGCTAGGGATCTAATCAGAGCTGTAGCTGCCAGCCTATACCACAGCCACAGTAATGCCAGATCCGAGCCGCTTCTGCAACCTACACCACAGCTCATGGCAATGCTGGATCCTTAACCCACTGAGCAAGGCCAGGGATTGAACCCACAACCTTATGGTTCCTAGTCGGATTCATTAACCACTGAGCCACCACAGGAATTCCAGTTTTTAATTATCTTTAATGTGGCTGAGGGGATAATTCAAAATAACCAGAAGATGTTCATTTATTCGTTTATTTCATCACTTTAAAAGTTTTATTGCCTAATAGAAGATAATATGAGAAAAAGAATGTATATACATATATGTATAACTGCTCACTTTGATGTACAGTAGAAATTAACAGAACATTGTAAATCAACTATAATTTTTTAAATTGAAACAAAATAAAAAAAGTTTTATAGGAGTGTACTTGATTTAGTGTTGATTTAGTTTCAGGTGTACAGCAAAGTGATTTAGTTATAAATATGTACATGTATCCATTCTTTTTCAGATTCTTTTCCCATACAGGTTATTAGAGGATATTAAGTAGCATTCCCTGTGCTATACAGTAGGTCCTTATTGGCTTACTGCTATGTAGATAGTAGTGTGTATGTGTTAATCCCAAACTCCTAATTTATCCCTCCTTTCATGTTCCGTCACTAACTGAGTACCTGCTGTGTTCCAGGAAGTAAGTGCTGTATTAGTTTGCTAGAGCTACCGTAACAAAGTAGCACAAACTAGGTGGCTTAACCAACAGAAGTATACTGTCTCCATTTACAAAAGGGTAGAAGTCCAAGATCCAAGTGTTGCCGAGTTGGTTCCTTCTGAAAGCTATGAGGGATGGTCTGTTCTGTGCCTCTTTTCTAGCTTCTAGTGGCTTGCTGGCAGTCATGGGTGCTCATTGGCTTGCAGAAGCATCACCCCAATCTCTGCCTCCATCTTCACATGATGTTCTCTGTGTATGTTGCCTGGGCCCACATTTCTCCTCCTTATAAAGATACAGTCATAGTGGATTAGGGGCCCACCCTATTCCAGTATGACCTCATCTTTTTTTTTTTTTTTTTGTCTTTTTGCCATTTCTTGGGCCGCTCCCACAGCATATGGAGGTTCCCAGGCTAGGGGTCGAATTGGAGCTGTAGCTGCGGGCCTACGCCAGAGCCACAGCAACGCGGGATCTGAGCCGCATCTGCGACCTACACCACAGCTCACGGCAACGCCGGATCGTTAACCCACTGAGCAAGGCCAGGGATCGAACCCGCAACCTCATGGTTCCTAGTCAGATTCGTTAACCACTGCATCCACGACGGGAACTCCTGACCTCATCTTAACTTGCCTACTACATCTGCAGCGACCCTATTCCCAAATAAGGTACTGAGTGCTAAGACCAGCATGTGAATTTGCAGGAGGTGGGCATAAATCAATCTATAACAAGTTCCAAAGTCTTGAAGACAATAAGATCTGATCCTTGCCCTAAGGAGCTCTCACAAAAGAACAGGAGAGAGAGCAAGAGCAGTGGAAATGGACTGTGGTATGGACAATGATAGAAGCATCCCAAAGAGTATTGTAAAAGCTAAGAGAAAGAGAAGTATGTAACCCAACCTGGGGAGGTCAGAGAAGATTTCCAGGAGACTACTCCTGAGCTGAGATTTATAAATGAACAGGAAACAAGGAGTGAGGAGGGACTGTGAGAAGTGGTAACACTCCAGGCTGACCTAAGCAAAGGCATGGAGGGAACAAACAGCTGGGTGTGAAGGGAACTCTCACTGGTTTGTTGGTAGAGGGTACATTGCTGGGCAGAGAGTGGCAAGAAATGGCAATGAGGCCTTGGAAAGCCTTATATATCATATAAAGGAGTCTAGACTTAATCCTGTAGGCAGTGGGAACCACCGAAAAATGTTAAAATAGAAGAGAAGATTTGCAACTATCTGGACACCTCAGGCTTGTGTAAAAATTATGTGTTCAGAGTCATGGCTCTGAGCAGGGGTAATAGTATGTGGTGATAGTAGTATAGGTGAGAGCATGGGGGCCTGAACCAAGGCAGTGGTGGTAGGACTGAAAAAAAGGGGACAGCTAGGTTAAATTTTCAGCACTCAGGAACACAGTGGGGTAAGGGACTGTATCCAAAGCACAAGTAAAAAGCAGCTTCTAGATAACTTGGGAAATCTGTCATTACAATTGAATATATGAAGAGTCAGAGCTTTCCTTCAACCTTTACTGTTTTCAAAAAATGTATTTAAAAACTCTCTCTGATTCCTGGCTTTCTTATAAACAGGACTATTGCTATTGCTTTGACTAAGATCAGCTTCCATCAAAATTTTTATACCATCCAGATACTCATGGCTAATGTACTAGGTCTGGATACTTGCAAACATTATAAAGAACGACAGACCAACCTTCAAAATAAAGTCAAGTCACTGTTGGATGAAAAGTTCCATTGTCTTCTTAATGACATTTTCCATGTACAGGTAACTAGCACATTAGACTTTTTCAAGAAATAGTGATGAGTCAGGCACGGCCACTCCTCCCTGATGCTTTATAGCTTTGCATCTTTGGGGCCTTTATTATCTTTTGCTTTTCTCATCTGGAGCATCCGCATGGTAAGGAAATGGCTCCCAGTCATCCTTGAATGAGCACCCACTTTCCTAGGATATATTGGAGATATCCAGAAATTCATACTCAAGAAAACCCAAATAGCCATCTGCTGATTTCATTTTTGTTCCCACCTTCGCATCATAGCTGAACTGTACTAGCTGGCCCAGGGCACAGAGTCACTCCGATGGGGACTGCCAGTGCAAAGACAAGAGTGTGACCTGTTCTTTCCTGTATCTAATAGATTCAATGACACAGAGTATTAGAGCTGAAAGGGACGTTATGCATTATCTAACACATGAGGATTTTAAGGCACAGGACAGGAAAGTGATTTTCCCAGAGTCATACAACTAGTAGTTCCCTTTGTTATTTTCCAATACTCAGTATTCTCATAATTCTTTATACAGTTTCCTATTTCACGGGAGGTTTCCAAGATGAGCACCATGAGGAAGCAAAAGCACTTGGAAACATTGTTTATGAAGATCTTGGAGCAAGTAAGAGCATCTTTGGGTCAAGTAATGGGGAGGGAAAAACTGGGCATCTTTCCACAAAGCGGATGACCCCAAGGATTCAGACTCCAATGGGCAAGAAGTTCTAAAATATGTGAAAGCTTTAACCTAAAGTGTTTCATTTTCCTCCATCCTTCTAAACCTCTAGCTAAGAGTCTGTCCAGAATTTAACTGTACTTGGAAAGAGTCCTTTAACATTATTCCTAGGAGTTGACCCTCTCCTTAAAACCATTCCCTTTTTTTTCTCCCTCTATATGAGATGCATTCTACCAAACTGGCTATGTATGTGGGCTCTGCAGTCAGACTACCAAGGTTTGAACCCTTAGGCCTATCACTTGCTCCCTTGGTAACCTTGATCAAGTGACTCAACCTGCCAAAGCTTTTGTTTTATATCCTATAAAATGAGGACATAATGGAACCTAGCTTACAGAGTTCTAAGGTTTGTTTATTTATTTATTTAGTCTTTTTGCCTTTTTCTTGAGCTGCTCCCGCAGCATATGGAGGTTCCCAGGCTAGGGGTCTATTTGGAGCTGTAGCCACCGGCCTACACCAGAGCCACAGCAACGCTGGATTCCGAGCCACATCTGTGACCCACACCACAGCTCACGGCAACGCCAGATCCTTAAGCCACTGAGCAAGGCCAGGGATCAAACCCACAACCTCATGGTTCCTAGTCAGATTTGTTAACCAGTGTGCCATGACAGGAACTCCCAGGGTTCTAAGGTTTAAAATGACTAGATGATGTGTAAAAAAAAGTTAGAATAATGCCTCTTTCATCAGAAACAACCAATGTTAGCTCTTTGTCTCTGAGTAACCTCATGACTGTCTTTTAAATATTGGTGATCACCAAATTTATATTCCGTTCTCCAGCTCTTTTATAAGCACCAGAACCATATTTCCAAGGACCATCTGTATATTCCACTGGGATACGTGACTCATACTCAGTTCAGTATCTAAATTCATTTTTTTTTCCTATTCCAGTGCCCTATCTTCCTCATTCTGACCCTTGATTTAGTTAATAGCAAATTCATTCACCCATCATTCATTCATGCATCTTTGCTCCCTTCCTTACCAATTGCCACATCTGCTACATTTACTCAGCTGCTGTTATGTCTACCTCTGTTCCCACTGTAGTTTAAGCTCTTTCCCTTACTGGAATATTTCCATAGCTTTTCAACTAATCTCTGTGCCTCATACCTTTCATCTCTAATTCATCGTCCACATTACTGCCAGAATATATGAAAGTTGCTCCAAGCCATGCTTTATACTATCCAGATAATTAATGCTAATGAGATAAAAGCCAAATGGCCTTTTTTGGCCACACCATGGCATATGGAAGTTCCTGGGCCAGGGATCAAACCCACACCACAGCAAAGACCAAAGCCATTGCAACAGCAATGCTGGATCCTTAACCCACTGTGCCACAAGAGAACTCAAAGGCTTTTTTTTTTTTTTTTCTTTTTTTTTCTTTTTTTCTTTTTTTGCTATTTCTTGGGCCGCTCCCACGGCATATGGAGGTTCCCAGGCTAGGGGTTGACTCGGAGCCATAGCCACCAGCCTACGCCAGAGCCACAGCAACTCAGGATCCGAGCCACGTCTGCAACCTACACCACAACTCACGGCAACGCCGGATCGTTAACCCACTGAGCAAGGGCAGGGACCGAACCTGCAACCTCATGGTTCCTAGTCAGATTCGTTAACCGCTACGCCACGATGGGAACTCCCTTTTTTTTTTAACCTAGAAAAATGTTGCTCATCCTTCAGTGTCACCTCTTTGGTGAGAGCTCCTCCAAAATCACAATGCATGACTAACTCCTCTTCCATTGCGCTTCTGTAACACTTTGAGCATATTTCTTATATTTATCATACTGTATTGCAGTTTGTTATGTATATGTGTGTCTCTCTCCCTCAGGAGATTGTGAGCTTCTTAAGGAGAGGGAGCCTCTTACTCATTTTTGCATCACTATTGACCTGCAGAGTGTCTGGCACATAATAAACAATTCAAGTTTGTGGCATTGTACTCTTCTCTACTGCAGGCAAATAAGCAAGGCTATATCAGCAGTTTCTAAATGTCAGGCTTTGAACTATTTCCAACGCAAGTATCCAGGAAGCTTCTTAAAATGTATGTATTTATCAGTTCTATCCCAAATTTATAAGGGAGTTAGTTCTCTTGTGCTACAGCAGGTTAAGGATCCACTGATTTATTTGGTCCCTGACCTGGAAACATCCACATGCAAGGTGTGGCCAGAAAAAAAAAGGAGGGCCTAGAAATCTGTTTAGCTGTTTGTTTTTGTTTTGAAACCTCACAGTTGGTTCCAATCCACAATGTAGTTGGAAGCCATGACCAAAGCTGTGCTTAGACTCAGTGCTGTGACCACAATCTTTGGGGTCATTTACTATCAATTTTTTATTTATTTACTTATTGGCCATAGCATGCTGTGGCTTGATGTGGGATCTCAGTTCCCAGACCAGGAATTGAACCCAGGCTGCAGTGGTGAAAGTGCTGAGTCCTAACCATTAGACCACCAGGGAACTCCTTAGATCATTTAACTTTCTCTATGACCTTGGGCAAATGACTTAACTTCTCTGTGCCTAAATTTTCTCAGTAAATAGGTTCAATATACCACCTCCTGTGAATGTTATGAAGGTTAAATGAGTTAATTTATCAAAGTGCATCACACAGTACTGGAAACATAGTAGATTCAGCGTACATGATGGCTTTTATTCACATCAGAGAGGACTCGATTCCGTCTCTTCATTTTAAATGTGAAGGAGTTGGGGCCAATGATGTACCACTGAATTCATGTGGGTTTTTTTGTACTTGCTTTATTCTCAGTTCACAAATAATTCACTGATAAGGCCATCCTACAACTAGAACTCACATTTACATCTGCCCCATAGTTTTGTTGTTGTTGTTGTTTATGGCTACACTTATGTCATATGGAAGTTCTTGGACTAGGGGTCAAATCTGAGCAGCAGCTGCAGACCTATACCACAGCCACAGCAATGCCAGTTCCAAGCTGTATGTGCAACCTACAACACAGCTTTCAGCAATGCCAGATCCTTAACCCGCTGACTGAAGCCACGGATTGAACCCACATCTACGCAGGTGGACACTATGTTGGCTCATATGTTATGTGAGCCACAACAGAAACTGCTTTTTTTTTTTTTTTTTTTTTTTTTTTTTTTTTTGGTTTTTATGACCATACCTGCAGCATGCAGAAATTCTGGGGCCAGGGATCAAACCTGCACAACAGCAGGAACCCAAACCACAGCAGTGACAATGCTGGATCCCAACCTGCTGAACCACCGGGGAACTCCTGCCCCATGGTTTTAAAGATATTAGTCAAATACAAAACAAAACAATAGGATGCTAAACCTATTCATTAAAATGTTCTCAGGGTCAGTGAAGAGCAAGTGATCTGATGACAGAATAGGGCTATACGAGGAGACATTGAAGTTCCCTTGTGGTGGAGTGGGTTAAGGATCCAGCATTGATGCTTCAGTGACTTGGGTCACTGCTGTGGCATAAGTTCAGTCCCTGGCCCAGGAACTTCCACATGCCATAGGCACAGCCAGAAAATAAAATTAAAAAAAAAAAAATAAAAGGAGACTTATGTGTATGTGATAAGACAGGCTATAATATTTTATAATGATCATCTTTTGGAATCTGAAATTTGAAAATAGCCTTTGTTGCTTTGGTTATAAAAACATTTAGAGGGAAAGAATGGGTTAACCTAATCTCTTCTCGAAGGGAACCAAAAGAAGCCAAGAGCAACCTGGAGCAGTACTAGTGGGGAAGGTTTTCTCCATTTAGACATCTCACACGATGGAAATATTAGGCCCACTATGCAGGGGCTTACCCAAAAATAAAGCTCTATATTTTGTCTAATACTGTATCCCCAGCACTTAGTACAGCACATGACCCTAACAGATGCACAATAAATGCTTAATGAATAAATAAATTATTCAGAATAGTTAGAGAAAGTCCACACAAGAAAGGGAACACATGATCTGTTTAAGTATAGCATATGTCACGGTTCAAGCTAGAGCAGTATAACTGGCCAGCAGGGCAAGGCCAGGTCAGTTCCTCTCAGTGCTCTGTATCCAGCACCTAGCCCAGTGGGTGCTTGGTAAGTATGCGTTCAATATATGTTGGTTGACTAAGTGTCAAGTAGCTATTTCCAGAAGACCTTCATTTTGTGACTAGATTAGAATGATTTGTAGTAAACCTCAGTTGTTTTTACATAATTAGTGTTTTAACTTGGCTACAACCTCATCTATACATTTGAACTTTTTTTAAGAAACTGTTTTTTTTTTTCTTTCTTTTTTTTAATGACCGCACCTGTGACATATGGAATTTCCCAGGCCAGGGATTGAATTTGAGCCACAGCTGTGGCAATGCCAGATCTTTAACCCACTATACCAGGCCAGGGATAGAACCTGCACTTCCGCAGCCACCTGAGCTGCTGCAGTCAGATTCTTAACCCACTGTGCCACAGCAGGAGTTCCAATTGCATTATCTTTCCAGAAAGATTTGACCATGTCTATTCCAGCCAGTTCTGTTCCAGTTTCCACAGATTCAGGTTAGCAGAATCTAAATTAACACAGTTTGCCGCAGGAGCGGCCCAAGAAATGGCAAAAAGACAAAATAAATAAATAAATTAATTAATTAATTAACACAGTTATTGGAAAGAAAAGATTTAACTTAGCTCCACCAAATGTAATGGATACACCTGCATACCCATACACATGTATAAAAACCCAGAGTCCTACAGCATTTCTCTTTCTGTTTCTCTGCCTTGTCCAGACAGTGAAAGAGGAAAGGATTATTTTCATCATCGATGAAGGCCAGTTTATTGATTCCGCCTCCTGGACCTTTATGGAGAAACTTATCCGGTCTGTTCCCATCTTCATCATCATGTCCCTGTCTCCCTTCATGCCCTGTGCAGCTGCCAGCGCCATAATGAAGAACAGGAACACCACCTACATCACCCTTGGAGCCATGCAACCTAAGGACATCCGCAACAAGGTCTGCCTAGACCTCAGTGTCACAGGGATCCCCAAAGAACTGGATATGTGAGTAACCTATTTCTATCCAGAGGCCTTGACATCTGCATTCATTCCTCAGGTCCAGACTTTCATCAGATTCCTTAAGATGTATCTGAAAGTGCCCATTTCTGTATTGTTGTTGGTCCCACATTTCAAAGGGCCCAGTTGGTAGGATGAGCACAGTTGGCAGGATGCACGCTGTTCACCTTTTCCTTATTATGGCCCCTGTTACACCAGCTCTAACTTTGCTTAGTGACCTCAGTTTTATTTCTCTTTCATCATGCTGGGTATGGTTACAGACACTAACCCACAGTGACTAAGGGCACCATTGTGGGCAAGTGACATGAGAGGCAAACTGGTAAACATTAGAGACCACAACCCACAGCTGCGCAAACTCTTGGTCAGCTGGCAGTAATGTGGTCTGGTACTGTCGTTCGCTGTCATGGTAGATGTTGAGGTCATTGCTTTCTGAGCTTCCCAGTGACTCCTCTCCTGGGGTCTTGACAGCAGTTCCCTTAACACAATGACTCTTCCTTAGCTGGATGTTTACAACCCACCTTGGTATCTGTATCTGTTCTTTCTAATAAGGTTGCCATTCTTCTGGAAGGGAGGTGACTTGGACAAAGTCTCATTTAAGTAGTTCCCGTCGTGGTGCAGCAGAAATGAATCTGATTAGGGACCACGAGGTTGTGGGTTTGATCCCTGGCATTGATCAGGGGGTTAAAGATCCGGCATTGCCTTGAGCTATGGTGTAGGTCGAAGAAGCGGCTCAGATCTGGTGTTGCTGTGGCTGTGGCATAGGCCTGCAGCTGTAGCTCCGATTGGACCCCTAGCCTGGGAACCTCCACATGCCATGGGTGCAGACCTAAAAAATAAATAAATAAATAAAATAACTCCATGGTGGAGAGAAGTTGGGGGGTGGGGGGATGCGCTGCGGGTGTAGGATGGAAATACTATAAAACTGGATTGTGGAGTTCCCGTCGTGGCGCAGTGGTTAACGAATCCGACTAGCAACCATGAGGTTGCGGGTTCGGTCCCTGCCCTTGCTCAGTGGGTTAACGATCCGGCGTTGCCGTGAGCTGTGGTGTAGGTTGCAGACGCGGCTCGGATCCTGCGTTGCTGTGGCTCTGGTGTAGGCCGGTGGCTACAGCTCCGATTCAACCCCTAGCCTGGGAACCTCCATATGCCGCGGGAGTGGCCCAAGAAATAGCAACAACAACAACAACAACAACAACAAAAGACAAAAAAAAGACAAAAAAAAAAAAAAACTGGATTGTGACGATCAATGTACAACTATAAATGTAGTAAGTTCATTGAGTAATAAAAAATTTTTTTTAAATAAAAAAATAAAATAACTCCATGGAAGTTCCCTTGTGGTGCAGTGGGTTAAAGATCTGGCGTTGCTGCAACTGTGGTACAGGTTTTAGCTATAGCACAGGTTCAATCCCTGGCCTAGGAACTTCCACGTGCCACGTGCCAGGAACTTCCAGGTGCTGCCAAAAAAAAAAAAAAAAAAAAAAAAGACTAAAACAGAGACTTTAAAAAAAAAACAAAAAATAACTCCAGGTAAAAATTTGGCATGCTCTCTCCCTTTGTCTCTCTGTCTGCCTCTCTCTCTTCTCTCTGTATTTTATGTGTATATCATATATATAATAAATGTATATATTTGTTTTATATATATATATGTATGTATATATATACACATTTATACATATACAAACACACAGAAACATTTTTTAATCTAGCCTTCCCAATTCTAGGAATCTATCTTAAAGATATAGTCAAAAATATGAAGTGACAGGAGTTCCCGTCGTGGCACAGTTGGTTAACGAATCCGACTAGGAACCATAAGGTTGCGGCTTCGATCCCTGGCCTTGCTCAGTGGGTTAAGGATCTGGCGTTGCCATGAGCTGTAGTGTAGGTTACAGACGCAGCTCGGATCCCACATTGCTGTTGCTCTGGCGTTGGCCAGTGGCTGCAGCTCCGACTGAACCTCTATCCTGGGAACCTCCATATGCTGCAGGAAGCGGCCCTAGAAAAGGCAAAAAAGACCAAAAAAAAAAAATATATATATATATATATATATATATATATATATATATATACATGTATATATATATGAAGTGACATATGGGCAGTTTTTATTGAGGCATTATTTGTACTAGCGAAGGACTGAAATTAATCCAAATGTCTGTCTCTAAGGGGATAGTTAGAATAAAGTAGGATGCATCCACATGATGGAGCCCTGCATAGCTATGCAGAGAAATAGAAAGATCTACTGATGTGGATGGATGACCAGGATGCATTGCTGAGTGAAAAAACAAGGAGCAGCTTAGTGTACGGTGTATATATGTGCTGTCTTTTATCTAAGGAAAGAGGTGAAATACATGTGTACATTTCTGTAGTTTTTAAAAGAAACATTAAAAAGGTAAACTAGTTATGCACAGTTACTTATCAGGTGAAAAAGTGAAGCAATACTGAAGATGTACCTTATTATATTAGTTTTGACTTTGGAAAGATTTACATGTTCATGTAATTTTAAAAATGAAAGAAAAAGAAAAAAAAAAACAATCCCTCAAAATGGAAAACAAACAAATGGAGAAAGAGAAGTGATTATTTTCAAGTGATCGAGAAGATTCAAATGTTTTTCCTTCCTTAAAGATGGTTCTTTGACATAATTAGGTTGCCCTATTTCCACTACAGTTACCTGGCAGAGGGAAGCTGTGGGATTCCACTTTACTGTGAAGAATTGCTTAAAAACCTGGACCATCACAGGGTACTCGTTTTCCAAACAATGGAGTCTGAGGAAAAGACAAATGTGACCTGGAATAACCTGTTCAGTAAGTCTCATAATGATGGTTCTTTCTCCCTCTGCCCTGTGAAGAGGGTGGCTGCTTCCTGTAAGGGTCAGAGGGTTTCGGGGGGGGTGGGGGGTGGGAGTGGAGTGGGGAACACTGGACTGGATAGTGCAGATTGTAAGAAAACTTAACATTGCCTGGGACTCACTGGATTGAGAGAAAGAATGTAGACCTGCAATAGAAATGAAAGAACACCGGAGAATCTTAAAGCCCAAGATCCAAACTGATAGATTTAGATGTTGTTATCTGGGGAAAAGGATAACTTGTTTCCAGAGGTAAAATGATTAGCTCAAAGTGAATTATCAATAAGGTTACGTTGCTACAGAGAACTACAAAAGGATGAACTTTGAGACCGAAGTACAAACAGGCCGGTTGGCATGTTTACGCAAATAGTTTTAGTGAAGGGAGAAGTGTAGAGATTGGAAAATGGGATAAGAATGCAAGCTGGGAGGTAGAGGATCGAGGTTAATGTGAATGACACGAAAATGTCTGTGGTATACTAGTTGTTTAAAGAGATGGTAGTGATGAAAAGTAAAACTCATATTCAAGAAAAAGAAAGAAAGAGAGGGAGGAAGGGAGAAAGGACGGAAGGGAGGGAGGAAGGATGGAGGGAGGAAGGAAAGAGAGAGAGGAAGGAAGGAAAAAAAAACTATGTTTTGACACAAAGGAAACCATGGAGGTTTAAAAGATAGTATCTCTTCCATGAAAAGAGAGAACATAAAGATGTAATCAGAAGAAAAGTTTGACCTTTAGGAGTCCAGAATTCCAGTTCCACAGACGCCATTTAATAGCTAGTATTTGGGACTAGTCACAACCTTTATTGCCAGGTAACTGCTCTAAAATGGAGGTAAAGGAGCTCAACCCTTTCTTATTTATTCACTCAACAAACATCTACTGAGCACCTTCTCTTGTCTGACACTGCAGTAGGGGTTCTAGGAGCCTCTTACGGTTTAAATGAGGTGATCGAATATAATAATACTTTGCTGCCTCATTTTTTTTTAATTAAACTTTTTGAGGTGATTATAAATTGACATGCAGTTGCAATAAGTACCATAGAGTCCATGTACCCTTTACCTAGTTTTCCCTAGTAATGAATCAGCAAAACGATATATAATATCACAACCAGGATACTAATATATATATATATATATATATATATATATATATATATATATTTTTTTTTTTTTTTTTTTTTTTTTTTTTTTGTCTTTTTGCCATTTCTTGGGCTGCTCCCGTAGCTTATGGAGGTTCCCAGGCTAGGGGTCGAATTGGAGCTGTAGCTGCTGGCCTACACCAGAGCCACAGCAACGCGGGATCCAAGCCGTGTCTTCGACCTACACCACAGCTCTCGGCAACACCGGATCCTCAACCCACTGAGCAAGGCCAGGGATTGAACCGGCAGCCTCATGGTTCCCAGTCAGATTTGTTAACCACTGAGCCACGACGGGAACTCCAGGATACTAATATTGATATAGTCAAGATACAGAACATTTCCGTCACCTCGAGAACCCCTCATGTTGCCCTGTTATAGCCACCCCCACTTCTCTCCCACCTCTATTAGCTTTTTTAACCATTGGTAATCACTAATCTCCCACAATAGCACTCCAGCAGTCCACACACTGTGGCTTAGCCACACTGGTCTCTTTACAGTTCTCTAAATTGCAAAACGCTTTGTGGCTTCTGTGCTTTTGCATTGATCTCCCCTCAGTTTTCCAGTTGGATTATCCCTTCATTCTTTTTTTTTAGGGCCAACCCATGGCATATGGAGGTTCCCAGGCTAGGGGTCTAATCGGAGCTACAGCTGCCGCCCTAAGCCATAGCCACAGCAGCCCCTCAGTTTTCCAGTTGGATTATCCCTTCATTCTTTTTTTTTTAGGGCCAACCCATGGCATATGGAGGTTCCCAGGCTAGGGGTCTAATGGGAGCTACAGCTGCCGCCCTAAGCCATAGCCACAGCAATACCAGATCTGAGCCGCATCTGCGACCTACAGCACAGCTCACAGCAACACCTGATCCTTAACTCACTGAGGGAGACCAGGGGTCGAACCCGTAACTTCATGGTTCCTAGTCGGATTCGTTTCCTCTGTGTCACGATGGGAAATCCCTCTCTTCATTCTTTATTTTTGTCTTTTTTTTTTTTTTTTTTTGGTCTTTTGTCTTCTTAGGGCCACACATGCGGCATATGGAGGTTTCCTGGCTAGGGGTCCCTTCGGAGCTGTTGTTGCCAGACTATGCCAAAGCTGCAGCAACGGCAGATCCAAGCCACAGCATATGGCAACATGGATCCTTAACCCACTGAGCAAGGCCAGGGGTAGCACCTGCAAGCTCGTGGTTCCTAGTCAGATTTGTTCCTGCTGTGCCACGATGGGAACTCCCCTCCCTTCATTCTTTGAGTTTCAATCCTCCTCAGTGAAGCCTTTCTGAATCCACCAAGATAATTCATTGTTCTTTGTTCTCTATTCCTCTTTGCTCTTTAGATCTTAAGTTACTTTTCCTGTATTATGATTAATTACCTAAATATCTGTTTCAATAAATTTTAAGATCCCTGAGGGCTGAAAGCATGCACTGGCCACATTTATAGCCTTCACAGTTTATGGTGGATGAAAATTCTGTACTGTGTTGATATGAACTCTCCAACACTTACTGCCTATACCTACTCATGTGGCATTTGTTTACTGTCTGGGAGTCTAGCTCTTTGTGTATGTATCTTTCTAGGAAGGCAGGAGTTTAGTTATATTCATTCTCATATTTCCACATCACCTATCACAGAGTCTTGCAACTCAATTGTTAATGTAGGACTGGAGGCACAAATAAGTAATGCATTTGGGATTACCAGGAGAAAAAGTATTAGGCAAGCTTACTATTCACATTTCACCATTTTTAGTATCTCTTTCTGACAATAACAAAATCTTAAGTTTAGTCTCCTACCGAATGTGTTTGCATCTGAGTGTGGGTATTTCAATGTGCATCCAAGTATAAGGTACCATATATTATAAGATACATTCTGATGACCTTTGAGTCAAGTTTTTATAAAGCTGCATGCATTATTGAAGATATCCAGTAGGAGGGAGGAGGAAAAACACTTTTTGAGTAAATTTATATTTTCATATATCAGTTTTACTTAAAATACAGCATTTCAGAATATTTGAGGGGCCAACACACATCTCTGCCTAGTTTTTCAGGTGAGACACATCTGGAAGTTTATTGGAAAATCAAGATAATAATAGGACAGTGACTCTCAACTTTTCTTTGCTTTTATCTCCCTGTAGAGAATTTTGCCAAGCCAACAGAAGACTTAAAAATATTTACTTTAGGTTTTGAGGAAGGAAATGAAGAAGTCTGTAACCTCGCTAGTGGTGTCAGATTGAAAAACTTGTCACCACCAGCATCATTAAAAGGTAAAGAAAATTTGAACTAGTGTTCATTTTCCAGGACCTACATTCCCTTTCTGCTTTCTCTAGGATGCCTCCAATAAAGGCACAAGGAAGATAGCCTGGTTTGTCTGTTTTGTGTTGCCCAGGCTGTGGGAAGTCTCCATTGTAGGTCTGGCTTTTCTGTTCCCAAATGGGAACCACCTTCTCCCTGTGTATATTCTGGAGTCTGATTTGAACAAAATTTTATTCAACTGCATAAAAGAATGAGGTATAGTACATTTTTAATTAAAAATCAAATAATGAGAGAGAAAATTTAACACTATACTTTTTTCTGCTATCTATGTTTTAAGAAATGAAAGACAAGAGAATTTATATCAGAGGTGTACTGCTATTAATTTCAAGAAAAATTAATTTCAAGCGGTGTTGCAGTATGCTTTCAGTTTCAATCCATGCCATCTATAAAATGTTCAACTTCTGGAGTTCCTGTCATGGCTCAGTAGTTAACAAACCTGACTAGGAACCATGAGGTTGTGTGTGCGATCCCTGGCCTTGCTAGGTGGGTTAAGGATCCGGCATTGCCATGAGCTGTGGTGTAGGTTGCAGACATGGCTCAGATCTCTGGTTGCTGTGGCTGTGGCGTAGGCTGGCGGCTACAGCTCTGATTAGACCCCTAGCATGGGAACCTCCATATGCCTTGGGTGTGGCCCTAGAAAAGACAAAAAGACCAAAAATAAATAAATAAAATAAAATGTTCAACTTCAGAGTTCCCTGGTAGCCTAATGGTTGAAGATCTGGTATTGTCACTGAACCAGCCTGGGAACATCCACATGCCACAGGCACAGCCAAAAAATAAATAAATAAGTAAATAAATAAAGTTCAAATTCAAATGTTTAACAGGATGACATAGAGACCTCAAGTTCTCAGTCTTTAAAGGAGCAGCATTTGTGTTTCATTTACTATATCTGTTAAAGTAGCAGAGTGGACTAGCTTGGTTTCTACAGTATTCTGTGGACAAGTTGAGAAGTTCGTATTTTGTCCCTGATGAGGGTGATGTAATTAAAGGACATCCTGGTCAAGATTTCCAGGAAACCCTGTGAGTTATGACACTCAAGCATAAATGAGGAGATGGAATTGGAGCTAGGAATTCTCTGACACTTGGTCATGAACATAGAGATGGTAATGGGTTATCATAAGACTAAATGAATCCCTGTGGCAGATAGAGAGGACCCTTAATGTTGGGAGTGCCAGGAGAAGGAGTAGCCAGTGAAGAAGAAAGAGAATGACCAGGTGGAGAAGTCAGCATAGAACAACAATGGCAGGCCTTGCTCCTCTGACTACTGTGGCCCCCCTGTGACCTCTTCTCTTCTCATACACTCTTGTCACACTTTAGCACAAAATCAGAACACCTTGAAATCAGTCTTGTTGTCTGGCCAGTAGTACTTGGTATTTTTATATCATAGTATCTCC
Source organism: Sus scrofa (assembly GCF_054392235.1). Lineage (NCBI taxonomy): Eukaryota > Metazoa > Chordata > Mammalia > Artiodactyla > Suidae > Sus > Sus scrofa. The sequence goes on from NC_139386.1 coordinate 87,509,678, forward strand.
ATCTTTTGTACTCCCAGCGCAAGTAGGTACTAAACAAATACTTCTTTTAGCTTAGTTAGTTTAGTTTAGCTTAGTTAGCTTAGATTCTGTGAACAAGAACTGTGGAGCAGGACAGTTATCCATCTCTAGAATGTATCTGATAAAGACAGGTGACTAGTTCCCTGTCATATGCCTTTCCGCCTGCAGAAATCTCTCTGGTCCAGCTGGATAGCATGAGCCTGTCCCACCAGATGTTGGTGAGATGTGCTGCCATCACTGGCCTGACTTTCACGACAGAGCTGTTGTTTGAGATTCTCCCTTGTTGGAACATGAAGATGATGATCAGTGCCCTGGCAACCTTAGTGGAATCCAAGGTCTTTGGTTGTTTCCGGAATGGAAAAGAGCTCAGGTTGGCCCTGAAACAGAATACGGCCTCTTTTGAGGTGAATTATCGCTCCCTCTCTCTAAAGCCCACTGAAGGAATGGGTGAGTAGAACCTGGAAGGGACCCATATTTCCTTTAGTTAAAGGCACATCTCAATACCAGAACTCATCTGTGTTTTGTAGCAGGGCCCGACTTGTCGCCCCGAACCTTGCTGAAAATCCCTCTCTGTCCCCTTTAGCCCGAGGCGAGGAGGAGGATCACCGTGAGCTGGAAAGCCAGGTGATTGAGTACCACATCATTCGATTCTGCAAGCCAATGATGCAGAAAACAGCTTATGAGCTGTGGCTGAAGGACCAGAAGAAAGCCATGCACCTGAAATGTGCCCGCTTTCTGGAGGAAAACGCCCATAGGTGTGACCACTGCCGAAGTGGTGACTTCATCCCCTTCCACCACTTCACAGTGGACATCCGGCTCAACACTTTGGACTTGGATACCATTAGGAAGATAGCTAAATCCCATGGATTTCGAAGTAAACTTTCTTTGTTCCTAATTAGTCCTAACTATTCCTTGGGGAACATGGGGGCTAAGACCTAGCAGGCGTGGGTCTGGACCACAAGGGTTTCAAGTTCTCTGAGGGCTCAGGCACCACAAATACTGAGATTTCAGCAGCATAGGGCAGTGAGACAGGAAGAATCCGGGAGTTTACCTGCAGCTGCATTGGCAAAACCAATCTCACTGTGAGACTCTCGGGGGGATTTGGGGATAAAGACTCTGGCAAAATGGGGTGTGACCAGAGTTCACATTAAAATGGCCAAAGGGGAGTTCCCATTGTGGCTCAGCAGGTTAAGAACTGACATAGTATCTGTGAGGATGCAGGTTGGATCTGTGGCCTCACTCAGTGGGTTAAGGATCTGGCGCTGCCATGAGCTGTGGTTTAGGTCACAGACACAGCTTGGATCTGGCATTGCTGTGGCTGTGATGTAGGCTGGCAGCTGCAGCTCCAATTCGAACCCTAGCCCAGGAATTTACATATGCTGCAGGTGCAGCCCTGAGAAAAGAAAAAAAAGAAAGAAAATAAATTTTTAAAATGTCCAAAGAGGTGAAACAGACCCAGCTTCATTCACACCACGAGATGGAGTCCAAGGAGGGTAGGGACTAGGAAGTCAGTGGAAGAGTAAAGCCCCTAAGGGAGTGGTGTTTCTTGGCAGATAAGACTGTTGTTGCAGGAGTTCCCTGGTGGTCTAGTGGTTATGATTCAGCATTTTCACTGCTGTAGCCCAAGTTCAGTCCCTGGTCTGGGAACTGAGATCCCATATCAAGCCACAGTATACTGTGGCCAAAACAAACAAACAAAAAGAATATTGGGAGTTCCCATCATGGCGCAGTGGTTAACGAATCCGACTAGGAACCATGAGGTTGCGGGTTCAATCCCTTCCCTCGCTCAGTGGGTTGACCATCCGGTGTTGCCGTGAGCTGTGGTGTGGGTGGCAGACGTGGCTTGGATCCGGCGTTGCTGTGGCTCTGGTGTAGGCTGGCAGCTACAGCTCCCGATTCGACCCCTAGCCTGGGAACCTCCATATGCTGCGGGAGTGGCCCAAGAAATGGCAAAAAAAAAAAAAAAAAATTTTTTTAAAAAACCCAAAAAGAATATTGTTGCTCTGTCGTCTAGTTTTAAACAAAGTTCCAGCAGAAAAAAGAGTATAAGTGGGAGAGAATTATCCAGGGCTAAGCAGGTCAGGGCCCCAGAAAAGAGGGCTTGGGTTCAGGGCAGGGATTTAAGACCATCTGAGATGCAAGTAAAAAAGTTACAAACTGATAGCACAAACTGGCCACATAATCAGAGAAAATGTAATAGCAGATTCAAGGGGTTTAGGGCCCAGAGACCCGGTGACTGCAGGCATGATGAATGTTGGGGCAGCAACGCCAGCTCTAGCCCTCATTTTGGGGTGGTCAGGGAGCACTCAAAGAGCTGCCTGCCCTAGTCACAGGGCCTCGTTGATTATGGCTAAATCTGGTCAGGAGAGCAGAGGCTACAAGTAGAGGACTCCTATATTATAAGGACATACAAATTGGGAAAGAATGTATGTAAAGTGCCTATCACATAGTAGGTACAAAATAGATATTCTCATTAATTCTCTGTTTTACCTGCATTCTTATTTCATCCTCTTACAACCCTCCAAGGTGGAAGGTTTTTTTCATTTTATAGGTAAGAAAATTGAGGTTCTGGAAGATTAAATAACTTGCACTGTGCCACAAAACAAGTAATAGTCTTTACTCAGTCCCACGTCAGTCTAATTCCTGAGCTCATGCTCTGCCCATTGACACTTGAGCTTCCCAAAGTACAGGACTGAACTTTTAGGTAATACTGGCCAAGGAGGTTGGAAGAGGTTCAGAGATACAGTATTAGACATTAATCAGAGTGTGAGGAAGGTGATTCCCTTTCAATTCTTGATCAGGGAAAAAGCAGCTTTGTACTGTGGTTTGTGCTTATTGTTGACACTGCACTAAAACTTGCCAATTTCCCTTTTTAAAAAAGAGAAATCAAACTTTCAGTTCAGAGCCTTAGAGTCTGTATATATATAGAGAGAATCTATATATGAAGGTTTCAAGTCCCCAAGGGTGTGGACACAAAGATAATGAAACTTCAACAGTAGTCTCATTTCACTGGGGCAGGGAGGATGTCAAGGGAACATAGCTATAGCTGAGCCTAGTGTTTTAATAAAAACATTTTAAAAACATTTTTCCTCAGGCATTATATGTTTCCAATATTGGAAACATGCTATTATTATTATACTATTCATAGTATGTGTGAAACATGATGTTGAAATTGAAATTTGTACGAAGCACCAAGATACAATGGATGTTGCAATCCAAAGGGAGATAAATAGATAGATATATGAACTCTGTAAAGGATATAGCTGATAATCTTGGATCCTTCATCTACATTCAAAACATAAAAATGGGGGCGTTCCCTGGTGGCTCAGTGGGTTAAGGATCCAGCATTGCCATTGCTGTGCCTCAGGTCACTGCTGTGGCACAGGTTCATCCTCTGGCCTGGGAATTTCTACATGCTGCAGGCATAGCCAAATGTTAATAATAATAATCGAGGAGGTACTGTGTACCCTCCTCAAGTGGGTTCCCTCCTTCATCACATCAGCCCTAGGAAGGTGTCTTCTTTGGAATTGAAGACCTCACACCTAAGGAGGCCAAAGTGGCCTGTGGCTGCACAAGGATCAACCTGCCCTCCCAGAGTTTGGGAAAGGATGTGAGGGTTTCCCATAAATCAGATATAACTCACCTGGGAGAAAAAGCCAGCCTGGAGATATTTTAAGTTGTTCCCAAGAGTGTTCCTGGGAGTGTGAAAAGACCCCTGGGAGTGGACTGCTGGAGTAGAATAGGCACTAAGAGGGCAGGCGGTGGAGAACTGGAGGATGGGTATCTGAGCCAGGGAGCTTCCATGAAAGATCCCAACACAGGACTATAGCCAGAGAGCACCAATGAAAGCATGCATAGCAAAGAGGTGACTAACAGAGATAATGGGAAAGAATATTCCAGACTGTGTGGGATCAGTGAGTGTTACTTTATATATCATATATAAAACATATAAAATATGTATTAATAAATTATATATAAAATACACATATATGTGTGTGTTTTAATTAACTTATTTGGTCAGAGGTAAAATCAGCTGGCAGCTAACAGACAGTTTAGTCTGAGCAGTTAGTTGGTCTTAAGCAGGCTGGACAGGGCCATCAAAGACAACTCCGGGTATTTTGGGGTCTCCAGTGTACCTTGATAGTTTGGCACTGGAACGTATGTGACCAGATGTCTATGAGTAATGTCTGCTGATATCATTCTATCAGCATCTCCACCTGAGGCCAAGGCTCTACCAGTTCCCTTAGCAGAATTTTTCACCTGTTTAAAAAGGCTATCTACTAGGAGTTCCCGTTGTGGCGCAGTGGTTAACGAATCCGACTAGGATTGGGTTTTTTTTTTAATATATTTTTTTTTTATTTCAGTGAGTATATTTCTTAACAAGAGTTTATTTTGGAGTACCCTATACCCTGTGTTCAGTAGGATTAGGATCTGATGTTGTCATTGCTATGACTCTACTCACTGCTATGGTGTGGGTTTGATCCAGGCACTTTTGCATGCTGTTGGTGCAGCCAAAAAAAAAGGGGGGGAGGAGAGAGGAAGTTCCTGTTGTGGCTCGTTGGTAATGAACTCTACTCATATCCATGAGGACACGGGTTTAATCCCTGGCCTTGCTCAGTGGGTTAAGGATCCATTGTTTGCCATGAGCTGTGGTGTAGTTCGGCTTGGATCTGCTGTTGCTGTGGCTGTGGCTGCAGCATAGGCCGGCAGCTACAGCTCCAATTAGACCTCTAGCCAGGGAACTTCCATATGCTGCAGGTGCAACCCTAAAGAAAGCAAAAAATAAATAAATAAGTAAGAATTTTTAGGAGTTTCCGTCATGGTGCAGTGGAAACAAATCTGACTAGGAACCATGAGGTTGCAGGTTTGAACCCTGGCCTCATTCAGTGGGTTAAGGATCCGGCATTGCCATGAGCTATGGTGTAGGTCACAGACACAGCTCAGATCTGGCATTGCTGTGGCTGTGGTGTAGGCTGGGAGCTATAGTTCCGATTTGATCCCTTGCCTGGGAACCTCCATGTGCCTCAGGTGCAACCCTAAAAAGAAAAAAATTTTTTTTTGAAAAGAGTTTATTTTTCCTAGAGTTTCTAGGAAACTTTTCTTTTTGTAGTGTCTTCTTTACAATATTCTGCTTCAATCTCCATTGGATACTCTGTCCATTACCCCTCAATCTCCCAAAGGGTAGGGTATGGTTTCAGGTAATACTGGAAAAGAACATAATTGTAAGAGATTCAGAGACACAGCATTAAGTATGAATCAGAGAGTGAGGAAATTGATTGCCTTTTCAATCCTCTTTCAATCCTCACATTCTTCCTAAAAACTTATTTTCTGAGTCTTGATCCATTCCAAGGGCCTACAGCCCATGGGCTCCCTCCCTCCTGGGCCCTTTGCTTCCACTCGCTCCACCTAATTCTTCTTAGTTCTTCTTTTATCTTCTCAGCATGTGATGAAATCTCAGCCGGCATTTCATTTATTTATTCAGCATATATTTGTTGGGTTTCTGATCTGTGCCAGACATTGCTCTAGGCATCTGAGATACATCAGGGAACAAAAGAGCATTCTACTGGGGAGAAGCAGACAATGGAGAAAAAAACAACAAAGAAGTAAATTCTATAGTATATATAAGTGATCCCAAGGGGATAACCAGAAAAGGGCGGGGGGATTAGGAGTGCAGAGCCATTAGGGTCGCCCTCAGTAAGAGGTAGCCTTCATGGAAAGGCAAAGGAAATGAGGGATCCTGTTGTGTGGATGGCTGAGGAAGAGCCACTGTAGGCAGAGGGCATGGCCAGCGTAATGGCCCTATGACAGGAATGGACCCCTTCTATCCTGTACATTGTGAGTTTATGCTTTTAAAAATTAGGAGTTCCCATCATGGCTCAGGGGTTAACAAATCTGACTAGGAACCATGAGGTTGTAGGTTTGATCCCTGGCCTCGCTCAGTGGGTTAAGGATCCGGCGTTGCCATGAGCTGTGGTGTAGGTCGCAGACATGGCTCAGATCCCATGTTGCTGTGGCTCTGGCGTAGCCCAGCAGCTATAGCTACCCTAGCCTGGGAACCTCCATATGCTGCAGGTGTGGTCCTAGAAAAGACAAAAAAAAATTTATTTTGTTATCTTTTTAACAGAGTGAAATGTCCTGAGTGTGGAGATCAGGAGGTAAATAAAAGAGGTCAGTTTTTCACCTTAAACATGAAGTCTTATTTCTGGGTCTTTGAAACCACGAAGTGAACAAGTAGTATCTTTGCTTTTCTTCTTTCTTCTGAGAATGTACAGGTATTTTGTATGTTTTTTTTTCTTTTGATTTTTTTACAGGTCCTCTTTGAAGTAGGGGACTTTTAGTATGTATTTCCTTCATAAATGAAGAAAGTCAAGAACTCAAAATAATGTGATTCATGTTATTTTTAAGTAATATGACAAAAATCATATTTTGTATACCTATTTGATTTATTTAGGCAATTTTGCTTTTTTTCTGCATCTCATTCTAGCACTATTACAATTTGAAATATAAAACAAAACATATCTATTGGTAAAGGAGGAATAACATTTTCTTCTTATATATTGGATTTTTTCAACAAATATGCATTTATTTAGCAAATATTTATTGAGTATCTACTATGTGTCAGGCAGTGATCTAGGAACTGGGGATATAGTGTTGAAAATGGTAGATGTATCTATTCTCATCTATTTTAACTTTAATGGAGGCCGATAGACAATAAACAAATTATTTAATAAAAGCATCAGGGAGACTTGTAGTCCTTGAGAAATAGTCTGAATTTTATTCCAAATGGATTAAAACACATTGGAGAAGAAGTGTTGATTAGAATTAGTATTGGCTGCATATAACAAAGACCCAGCTTAAATTTATTATTAAATTCGCTGCATTTATTTCTCTCTCTGTAAATTGCTTGTCTCATCATTGGGACTGATATGAGACTCTGTGATCATCAGAGACTCTTGGGCCCAAATGGCTGCCGGAATTGCAACAGTCATATTCACATTTACCACTAGAAGGGGGAGAAGAAAAACCCAAAAATGAAAGGGATGCCCCTTCCCTTTTCAGGAATTTTCTAGAATTTCTGCCCAGTACTCCCTCTTATATCTCAGTGACCAAAACTTAGCCACATGGTTATATCCTATTGCAAGGTAAGCTGGAAAATGGAGCTGCCCTGAGTAAAATTGAGTTCATTTACTAAAAAGTAAAGGGGTAATGGAAGTTGTGATAGGAAACCAGGAAACCAGCAATTTCTGCCATGGAGATCTGAACTGTGTGTGTATGTGTGGGGTTTTGGGGTTTTTTTTTTTTTTTGGCTTTTTAGGGCCACACTCGTGGCATATGGAAGTTCCCAGGCTAGGGTTGAATCGGAGCTACAGCTGCTGGCCTGTGCCACTGCCACAGCAACTCGGGATCCTAGCCGCAACTGTGACCTACATCACAGCTCACAGCAATGCTGAGCTGTGCAAGTCCAGGGATCAAACCCACATTGACATGAATCCCAGTCAGGTTTGTTAACAGCTGAGCCACAAAGGGAACTCCCTGAATTGTGTTTTTAAAAACTTACTCTGTCAGAGTTGTGGGCCAGCAGTAACGAACCGGACTGGTATCCGTGAGGACTCAGGTTCAATCCCTGCCCCCGCTCAGTGGGTTAAGGCCCCAGAGTTGCCGTGAGCTGCAGTGTAGGCTGCAGACTCGGCTAGGATCTCGTGTTTCTGTGACTGTGGCCTAGGCTGGCAGCTGTAGTTCCAATTCAACTTCCATATGCTATGAGTGTAGCCCTAAAAAGACCAAAAAAAGAAAAAAATATTACTCTGTCTTCTCAATAGAAAACAGATTGAAGAGGATAGGAACAGAAGGGAGATCAGTTTTTCACACTTGTCTTGATGAAATTTGGTGATGGACAGGATGGTGCTATAGTAAAGGTGGCCAGAAGATGGATTCATACAGTTTCTGGGGTAGAGTAAATGAGACTTTCTGATGTACTGAATGGGGATAGGGGTGAGGGAAAGAAAAGACTCAAGGACATTGCCTAGGTTTTTGCCTTGAGAAAATGAATAGTAAGCAGTGATGCTTACTAAGGGAAAAGGTTGGTGGAATAAGTTCCTGGAAGAGAAATTCAAGAGTTCGGTTTGCATCATGTTAATGTTTAAAGTAGGCATCCAAGTGGCAGTTGCCAAGGACGCTTGGATGTTTCAAGTCAGTAATTAAGGGTAGATGTCAGGTCTTGTAAAACCAAGTCACTGACGCATGGATAAAATTTAAAGTCATGGACAGATGAAATTATCTAGGGAGAAATTTCGATGGAGCAGGGAGTCCATGATCAAACTGAGGCTTACCAGCATTTGGAACTTTGATGTTGATGAGTAGGAGCCAATAAAGTGGGCAGCCAATGAGGGAGGGAACCAAGAGAGTGGGTGAAAAGAAGGAGTGGTCAGTTGTAGCAAATGCTGCCAAGAGGTGTAATGAGATGAAGACAAAGATGTAACCTTTGGATTTGGTAATTTGGTTGTCACTGGGACAAGACACAGTTTTAGAGGAGCAGGAGGATAAGGCATGAATTAGTTTATTCAGCTTCTGGTCACTAGAGATAAGCCAGACAGCAGACTAGGAGAGGTGAGCAAATCAATCCTTATACAGTGTGATAAAGGACTGTGATGAAGATCTGCATGGGGTCCATGGGCACACACCCAAGTTGGGGAACTAATTCTATGAGGCAGGGTCACAGAAGGCTTTCAGAAGAAGGTGATAACGGATGCTCAAATTGCATGAGGTAAATTACACCATCTGTGGAGTAAGTATTCACCTTGGAGCCAGGAGACCTAGGTTCTAGTCTTAACACCAGCACTAACGGATCTGAGACAAGTCCCTTCCCCTCTAGGAGTCCTGCTATTCCCTGAATGGAGAAGCGGCTAGATTCGATAATCCTCATTTGCTTTCTGTTTTAAAATCATTATGGAATGTTCTAACCTATTGAAGTCCAGATAGACTGAGGGTTTTAAATTCAAGATTCTCTGCCCTTAAGTTCGCCTTTTGAGGTATTACATTTAAATGTCTATATTTCTCCATTAGAAGCTCGAGTCACTTTCTTCAACATCAGTAATCCATAGTTTGAGTTATTGCTTGGTAAATTAGTCAGGACAATGTTATCATCTGAAACAAACCTCAGGGTCCAGTGGTTAGGATTTGGCACCTTCCCTGCTGCAGCCAGGTTAAATCCCTGTTCTGGGAACTGGAATCTCACATCAAGCTGCTTCATGCCACAGCCAAAACATTAAAAAAATAAACCCAAACATTTCAATGGCTTAACACAATAGGATGATAATTTCTTCCTGCTCGGGTGATGATCCAGTGAGCATTTTGACAAATGGCCTTAAACACAGTCAGTCGGAGGCCCAGGTTCCTTCCATCTTGTGGACTTGCTGTCCCTTAGATCCCCACAATTACTTTATTTTCCTGTGGATGGAGAAGGTGGTGAAGATACATAACCCTTTAAACTCAGAGGTGCTATATGTTACTTCTGATTGAATCCCATTTTCAAACACAGCTTAACCTAGGATGCCGAGGGGACTGGGAAATGTGAATCCTGGCTGGGCAACAAAAACGTGACTGTGAAAGGGGAGCAGGACTCTTCGATGGACACCAGACATCTCTGCCACATGAGCATTTCGGTGACCCTTGCAACTCATGTGTTTGTTTATTTTCCAGCTGAAGAAGAGATCACCTCTTCCAGAATGGAGATTTCTAAGAGATCTGAAATGTTTTCGGAAAATCTCAGGTACAGGCATCTATAATCATTGAGGAGGGAGAGCATGAACAATTTGCATTAAATTCAGAGCACTGTTAGAACCACTTGTCTGGTCAGTGTTTTGGGTCTTTTAGGTACAAGTGGGATATGTCAGGGAGTGTGTGGTGTGTTGATTGGTTGGGTTTTTTTTTTTTTGCCTTTTTAGGGCTGCACCCACGGCATATGGAGGTTCCCAGGTTAGAGGTCAAATTGGAGCTGCAGCTACTGGCCTATACCACAGCCACAGCAGTGCCAGATACGAGCGGCATCTGCGACCTACACCACAGTTCACAGCAATGCCAGATCCTTAACACACTGAGCAAGGTCAGGGATCAAATCCGTGTCCTCATGGTTGCTAGTTGGGTTTGTTAACCACTGAGCCACAATGGGAGCTCCATGTGGTGTATTTGATCAGTAGTTATGGTAACTGAGCAGGACCCTATGGGGACTTCCCAGGACAGGTTCCTCCCCCCAAATCTCTGCTGTAGCTCCTCCCTGAAGTACCTAGAAAATGGTATCTGATGCACACTACCTGAGTTGTTTTACAGATGCTAAAACCACCACCAGATGGAAGAAATCTACATTAGGTTTTCTTATTATGCTGTTTTATTTGTTTTTAAAGATATTTTCATACCAAAATCTATACTGTATCTACAAGTTATTATTTCTGCATTTGGACAGTTCGGAAGAAATAAGAGAAAAGATCTTGAGATTCCTTGACATCATTATAACAAAAATGAGGACACCTGAGGAGGACATCATCCCGCTGGAATCTTGCCAGTGTGAGGAGATCCTGGAGCTTGTGATCATGCCTCTGGCTCACCACTTTCTGGCTCTGGGGGAAAACAATAAAGCCTTATATTACTTCCTGGAAATTTCATCTGCCTATCTCATCTTGGGTGATAATTATATGGTAAGCTGTTTCTGCAGATCCCTTCCACCCTTGAGACAACTTACAGACCGCAGAACCAGAAGGGAAGCTCTGGTGTTTTCTTTTGTTTTTGTTTTGTTTTTTTTTGGATTTATTTATTTATTTATTTTTAATTTTTTATTACTCAAGTGAATTTATCACATCTATAGTTGTATAATGATCATAACAATCTAATTTCACAGGATTTCTATCCCACAGCCCAGGCATATCCCCCCACCTCCCAAACTGTCTCCTCTGGAGACCATAAGTTTTTCAATGTCTGTGAGTCAGCATCTGTTCTGCAAAGAAGTTCATTGTGTCCTTTTTTCAGATTCCGCATGTCAGTGAAAGCATTGGATGTTGGTGTCTCATTGTATGGCTGACTTCACTTAGCGTGATAGTTTCTAGGTCCATCCATTTGCTAAAAATGCTGGTATTTCATTCTTTTTAATGGCTGAGTAATATTCCATTGTGTATATGTACCACATCTTCTGGATCCACTCCTCTGTCGATGGACATTTAGGTTGTTTCCATGTCTTGGCTATTGAAAATAGTGCTGCAATGAACGTTGGAGTACATGTGTCTTTGCGAGTCATGGTTTTCTCTGGATAGATGCCCAGGAGTGGGATTGCTGGATCAAATGGTAGTTCTATGTTTAGTTTTCTGAGGAATCTCCATACTGCTTTCCACAGTGGTTGCACCAATTTACAACCCCACTAACAGTGTACTAGGGTTCCTTTTTCTCCACACCCTCTCCAGCACTTATTGTTTGTAGACTTTTTGATAATGGCCATTCTGGCTGGTGTAAGGTGGTACCTCAGAGTGGTTTCTATTTGCATCTCTCTAATAATGAGTGATGTTGAACATCTTTTCATGTGTTTCTTGGCCATCCATATGTTTTCTTTGGAGAATCAGGTGTTTAGATCTTCTGCTCATTTTTTGATAGGCTTGTTTGGTTTTTTTTGGTATGGAGCTGCAGAAGGTGTTTATAAATTTTGGAGATTAATCCTTTGTCAGTCGATTCACTTGCAAAGATTTTCTGCCATTCTGTGGGTTGTCTTTTTGTGTTGTTTAGGGTTTCCTTTGCTATGCAGAAACTTTGAAGTTTGAGTAGGTCCCATTTGTTTATTTTTGTTTTTACTGTCAGTACGCTAAGAGGTAGATCTGAGAAGACATTGCTGTCGTTTATGTCAGAGAGTGTTTGGCCTATGTTTTCCTCTAGGAGTTTTATAGTGTCTGGTCTTATATCTAGGTCTTTAATCCATTTGGAGTTTCTTTTTGTGTATGGTGTTAGAGAGTGTTCTAATTTCATTCTTTTCCATGTGGCTGTCCAGTTTTCCCAGCACCACTTACTGAACAAGCTGTCCTTTCTCCATTATATATTCTTGCCTCCTTTGTCATAGATTAGTTGGCTGTAAGTGCGTGGGTTTAATTCTGGGCTTTCTATCCTGTTCCATTGATCTATACGTCTGTCTTTGTGCCAGTACCATGCGGTTTTGATGACTGTTGCTTTGTAGTATAGTCTGAAGTCCGGGAGCCTGATTCTTCCAGCTCCATTTTTCTTTTTCAGGACGTCTTTGGCAATTCTGGGTCTTTTGTGCTTCCAAACAAACTTTAAAATATTTTGTTGGAGTTCTGTGAAAAATGTCCTTGGTAATTTGATAGAGATTGCACTGAATCTGTATATTGCCTTAGGTAGTATAGTCATTTTGATAATATTAACTCTTCCAATCCACGAGCATGGTATATCTTTCCATCTATTTGTGTCATCTTTGATTTCTTTCATCAGTGGCTTGTAGTTTTCAGTGTACAGGTCTTTTGTTTCTTTAGGTAGGTTTACTCCTAGGTATTTTATTCTTTTGGATGCAGTGGTAAATGGGATTGCTTCCCTAATTTCCTTTTCTGCTCTTTCATTGTTAGTATATAGAAATGCCGTCGATTTCTGTGTATTGATTTTGTATCCTGCAACTTTGCCAAATTCGTGGATGAGCTCTAACAGTTTCCTGGTAGAGTCTTTAGAATTCTCTAGGTATAGTATCATGTCATCTGCAAATAGGGATAGTTTAACTTCTTCCTTTCCAATTTGGATTCCTTTTATTTCTTTTACTTCTCTGATTGCTGTGGCTAGGACTTCCAGAACTATGTTGAAGAGTAGTGATGAGAGCGGACATCCTTGTCTTGTTCCTGATCTCAGCAGGAATTCTTTCAGCTTTTCACCATTGAGAATGATGTTTGCTGTGGGTTTGTCGTATATGGCCTTTATCATGTTGAGGTAGGTTCCCGTTATGCCCACTTTCTGAAGGGTTTTTATCAGAAATGGGTGTTGGATTTTGTCAAAGGTTTTTCCCGCATCTATTGAGAGGATCATATGGTTTTTATTCTTCAGTTTGTTAATGTGGTGTATCACACCGATGGATTTGCGGATATTGAAGAACCCTTGCGTCCCTGGGATAAATCCCACTTGATCATGATGTACAATCCTTTTAATGTATTGTTGGATGCGGTTTGCTAGCATTTTGTTGAGGATTTTTGCATCGATGTTGATCAGTGAAATTGGCCTGTAGTTTTCTTTTTTTGTGGAATCTTTGTCTGGTTTTGGTACCAGGGTGATGGTGGCCTCATAGAATGAGTTTGGGAGTTTCCCTTTCTCTGCAATTTTTTGAAATAGTTTCAGAAGGAGAGGTGTTAGCTCTTCTCTAAATGTTTGATAGAATTCGCCTGTGAAGCCATCTGGTCCTGGACTTTTGTTTGTTGGAAGTTTTTTTTTTTTAATTTTTTTATTTTATTTTTTTTTATTATTATTTTTTTTTTTGGTCTTTTTTGTCATTGTTGTTGTTGTTGTTGTTGTTGCTATCTCTTGGGCCGCTTCTGCGGCATATGGAGGTTCCCAGGCTAGGGGTTGAATCGGAGCTGTAGCCACCAGCCTACGCCAGAGCCACAGCAACACAGGATCAGAGCCATGTCTGCAACCTACACCACAGCTCACGGCAACGCCAGATCGTTAACCCACTGAGCAAGGGCAGGGACCGAACCCACGACCTCGTGGTTCCTAGTCGGATTCGTTAACCACTGCGCCACGACGGGAACTCCTGTTGGAAGTTTTTTAATCACAGTTTCAATTTCAGTTCTTGCGATGGGTCCATTCATCTTTTCTATTTCATCTTGGTTTAGTCTAGGAAGATTGTGCCTTTCTAAGAATTTGTCCATTTCTTCTAGGTTTTCCATTTTATTGGCATATAGTTGCATATAGTAGTCTCTTATGATCCTTTGTATTTCTGTGATGTCCGTTTGTTACTTCTCCTTTTTCATTTCTAATTTCATTGATTTGAGTCCTCTCTCTTTTTTGCTTGATAAGCCTGGCTAAGGGTTTATCAATTTTGTTGATCTTTTCAAAGAACCAGCTTTTTGTTTCATTGATCTTTTCTATGGTTTTCTTTGTTTCTATTTCATTGATTTCTGCTCTGATCTTTATGATTTCCTTCCTTCTACTAACTTTAGGTCTTGTCTGTTCTCTCTGGAGCTGCTTTAGATGTAAAGTTAGCTTGTTTATTTGAGCTTTTTCTTGTTTCCTGAGGTGGGCTTGTATTGCTATAAACTTTCCTCTTAGAATGGCTTTTGCTGCATCCCGTAAGTTTTGGAGTGTTGTATCTTCGTTGTCATTTGCTGCCAGGTATTTTTTAATTTCCTCTTTTATTTCTTCAGTGATCCATTGGTTGTTTAGTAGCTTGTTGTTTAGTCTCCATGTGTTTGTGTTTTTTGAAGTTTTTTTCTTGTTGTTGATTTCCAGTCGTATAGCATTGTGGTTGGAAAAGATGCTTGATATGATTTCAATTTTCTTAAAGTTACTGAGGTTGGATTTGTAGCCCAGGATGTGATCAATCTTAGAGACTGTTCCGTGTGCACTTGAGAAGAATGTGTACTCTGTTGCTTTTGGATGAAATGTCCTATAAATATCTATTAAGTCCATCTGGTTTAATGCTTCATTCAGGGCCTGTTTCCTAATTGATTTTCTGTCTGGTTGATCTGTCCATTGCTGTAAGTGGGATGTTAAAGTCCCTCACTATGATTGTGTTATTGTCGATTTCTCCTTTTAAGGCTGTTAGCAGTTGCCTTATATATTGTGGTGAACCTGTGTTGGGTGCATAGATATTTAAAATTGTTACATAATCTTCTTGGATTGATCCTTTGATCATTATGTAATGTCCTTTTTGTCCCTTAAAATATTCTTCATTTTAAAGTCTAGTTTGTCTAATATGAGTATTGCTACTCCAGCTTTCTTTTGATCCCCGTTTGCATGAAATATTTTCTTCCATCCTCTCACTTTCAATTTGTATGTGTCCCTAGAAGTGAAGTGGGTCTCTTGAGGACAGCATATATATGGGTCTTGTTTTTGTATCCATTCAGCAAGTCTATGTCTTTTGGTTGGGGCGTTTAGGGTAACATTTAAGGTAATTATTGATATGTATGTTCTTATTGCCATTTTATTAATTACTTTGGATTTGTTTTTGCTGCTCTTTTTTCTTTCCTTCTTCTCTTGTTCTTTTCTGCCTAGAGAAGTTCCTTTAGTATTTGTTGTAAGGCTGGTTTAGTGTTGCTGAATTCTCTTAGCTTTTGCTTACCTGTGAAAGTTTTGATTTCTCCTACAAATCTGAATGAGAGCCTTGCTGGGTAGAGTAATCTTGGTTGGAGATTCTTCCCTTTCATCACGTTGAGTATATCATGCCACTCCCTTCTGGCCTGCAGAGTTTCTGTTGAAAAATCTGCCGATAGCCTTATCGGGGTTCCCTTGTATGTTATTTGTTTCTTTTCCCTAGCTGCTTTCAAGATTTTCTCTTTGTCTTTAATTTTGGTCAGTTTGATTAGTATGTGTCTCGGGGTGTTCCTCCTTGGGTTTATTTTATAAGGTACTCGTTGTGCCTCCTGGATTTGAGTGAGTGGTTCCTTTCCCATGTTAGGGAAATTTTCGGCTATTATCTCTTGGAATATTTTTTCTGTCTCCTTCTCTCTCTCTTCTCCTTCTGGCACCCTTTAATACGGATGTTGGTGTGTTTAACGTTGTCCCAGAGTTCTCTGAGACTCTCTTCATTTGTTTTCAATCTTTTTTCTCTTTTCTGTTCTGCATCCGTAATTTCCACTAATCTGTCCTCCGCCTCACTTATTCGTTCTTCTGCCTCCTGTATTCTGCTGTTAGCTGCTTCTAGTGAATTTTTTATTTCAGTTATTGTATTTTGCATCTCTTCTTGTTTAAGTTTTATATCTTGTATCTCTTTGGTCAGTGTTTCCTGGAAGTTATCCATCTTTGCCTCCAGTTTATTTCCAATGTCTTGCATCATCTTCAGCATCAGCAGTCTGAAATCTTTTTCCTGGAGGCTAAGAATCTCCTCCTCACTTAGCTGTTTTTCTGGGGTTTTTCCTTTCTCCCTCATCTGAGTTATAGTTCTCTGTCTTTTCATTTTTATAGGTTTTTGGTGTGGTGACCTTCTTACAGATAATAGAGTTGTAGCCTCTCTTACTTCTGATGCCTGCCCCCCTGTAACTGAAGTCAGTATGGGGGCTTGCTGTAGGCTTCCTGATGGGAGGGGCTGATGCCTGCCCACTGGTAGGTGGAGCTGATTCTAATCCCTCTGTTGGGTGGGGCTTAGTCTCTGGATGGGATTAGAGGCAGCTCTGTGCCTGGGGGGTCTTTAGGTAGCCTGTTTACTGAGGGGCGGGGCTGTGATCCCACCTGGATTGTTGTTTGCCCTGGGGCTTCTCAGCACTGACTGATGGGAGGGGCCAGATTTTCCCAAAATGGCCACCTACAGAGAAAGGCACTGCTGCCGAATATTCCCAAGAGCTTTGCTTTCAATGTCCTTCCCTCACAACAAGCCATGTTTACCCCTGTTTTCCCAAGATGTCCTCCAAGAACTGTGGTCAGGTTTGACCCAGATTCCCTTGGAGACTTTGCTTTGCCCTGGGGCTCAGTGCACATGAAAGTCTGTGTGCGCCTTTTAAGAAAGGGGTCTCCATTTCCCCCAGTCCCGTGGGGCTCCTGCGCACAAGCCCCACTGGCCTTCAATGCCAGATGCTCCGGGGCTCTTTCTCCCTGTGCCAGATCCCCACACGTGAGAGTTTGATGTGTGGCTCAGAACTCTCACTCCTATAGGTGAGTCTCTGTGAACCAGTTAGTTTTCAGTCTGTGGAGCTTCCCACCCAGGAGGTATGGGGTTGTTTATATCACGAAATCGCCCGTCCTACCTCTTGATGTGTCTTCCTCTTTTTGTTCTGGAGTAGGGTATCTCTTTAAGGTTCCCGGTCCATTTGGATGAAGAGTGCTCAGTCTTTAGTTGTGAATTTTGTTGTTTTTAGGAGAGAAGTTGAGCTCAAGTCCTTCTATTCCACCATCTTAATCCCACCTCTTTTCTTCCCTTTGTGCTTAGTCTAGTTGCACTTGCTCACAGGGGGCCGAGGGCAGAGGCTTCGTGGACCACAGACCAGCTTCTCCAGACCAGAGTTCCTCTTTTTTTGTTTTTTTAATTACTTCATGTTCTTAATTCCTGCCAGCCGTCCTTTCCTTAGAAAATCAAACTGTTCAAAAGGGAAATGACCTGAGATTGAGAAAATAAAGTCAGAACAAACTTCAAATACCATTATACATCATTTAAAATATTGCCACTTTTAGAAACCTTGAATTGTCTACCTGTATGAGACCCCTGCTTTCAACTCTTCTGTTTCAGTAGACTCCTCCTCAGTAATGGCCTAGTGGCATTTGCCCTCTGTCCTCCCCAAATATCTGTTAGCACAAATACCTGCAAGTCTTTCAGTAAATGCAGATCTGGTTGTAAGCTTGGGATCCCTGAAAGAAGGGGTTCACTCACTTCGGTCTTCATGTCCTTTGTGTTAAGTAATCGTACATACCTTTAGGCCACCATAGCACTAGATAATTGTAATAACTGTAAATAAGTTTCCAGGGCAATATGCTCTTATAAATGAGGGCTTTGGAGTTCCCATTGTAGCTCAGCAGAAAGGAATCTGACTAATATCTGTAAGGATGTAAGTTCAATCCCTGACCTCCCTCAGTGAGTTAAGGATCTGGCATTGCCATGAGCTGTGGTATGGCTTGGATCTGGCTTGGTGTGGCTGTGGTGTAGGCCAACAGCTACAGCTCCAATTAGGCCCTAGCCTGGGAACCTCCATATATCAGTGGGTGTGGCCCTAAAAAGACCAAAAAAAGAAAGAAAGAAAGAAAGAAAGAAGGAAAGAAAAATCAATGAAGGATACATACATATAGTGAAGTAAAATGAAATTCAAAATTCATTGGAGTTCCCAGCGCAACAAGATCAGTAGCATCTCTAGAGCACTGGAACACAGGTTTGGTCCCTGGCCCAGCCAGAAGTATGGCTCAGATCTGATCCCAGCCGGGGAACTCCATACTCTGTGGAGCATCCAAAAAAGAAATAAAATGAAAATTTTAAAAAGAATTCATTGTTAATTTGGGAAACACAGCTGAATAAAGCTAAATAGGTTTCTGTGCTACAGACATGTCAGGACCTTAATATGCTAAGATACATGGAAATCTCCCAGAGGCCTGGACTAGGACTGGGCCATATTGTTTCTCTCAAGCTTACTTGACCTTAGATCACTTTTCATAGAGCAGCTGGCTGGGCTAAGCGTCCATGCATTCACTTGAGGACATGCCTTTCTGGGCCCTGCATCATCTGACTCCAGCCAGCCTCAGGAAGAGCTTCCTTCCCACAGCCAAGTGGCCATGACAGCCATCTTTCCTGCTTGCCCTGGTAGTCTGTTCCACATTTTACAGCTGCTGTTTATCACAGCAGCCTAGATAGCCCCCACACCTTCGATTTATATAAAATTTTAAAATTAAACCATTAAAAATGTCAGTAAGCCCTGGTTCTCTCAAGTTTTTTGTTAAGAGTAAAATCCTTGAGGAATTCCCATTGTGGCTCAGTGGTTAATGAACCTGACTAGGATCCATGAGGATGCATGTTCGATCCCTGGCCTCACTCAGTGGGTTAAGGATCTGGCGTTGCTGTGAGCTGTGATTTAGGTCACGGATGTGGCTCAGATTCCACATTGCTGTGGCTGTGGTATAGGCTGGCAGCTGTAACTCTGATTTTACCCCTAGACTGGTAACCTCCATATGCCATGAGTGCAGCACTAAAAAGCAAAAAACAAACAAAAAACAAACAAAAAAAAACCACAATAAAATCCTTGGGAGTTTCTGTTGTGGCTCTGTGGTTAACAAATCTGACTAGGAACCATGAGGATGTGGGTTCATTCCCTGGCCCTGCTCAGTGTGTTAAGGATCCAGCATTGCTGTGACCTGTGGTGTAGGTTGCAGACATGGCTTGGATCTGGCATTGCTGTGGCTGTGGCCGTGCCATAAGCTGGCAGCTTGTAGCTTTGATTCAACCCCTAGCCTGGGAACCTCCTTATACTGTGGGTGTGGCTCTAAAAAGAGAAAAAAAAAAAAGAATAAAAGCCTCCTGTGCATATTTTATAAATATATGTGAAGAAGAAGGTGATGGTGATATGGCTAGTGAGTCGTAGGAAGAGAAGGTTGAGGTAGCCTTGCAGGCCAACTTGCTGAATCTGTGCTTACCCCCATCTTGCTCTGCGGGGAGAAGTGAATGGTCAGGAAAACAATGATTGGAAACAGAGCTCCAGAGCAAGGTCCCTAAATGTGCCATTTGCACCCCCTTTCCCAGCAAAGAAAATCTGGGGC
The DNA here is from genome assembly GCF_054392235.1 of Sus scrofa. NCBI lineage: Eukaryota > Metazoa > Chordata > Mammalia > Artiodactyla > Suidae > Sus > Sus scrofa. Next base: position 87,529,109 of record NC_139386.1, read on the forward strand.
TGGTGTCCACCTCCTGTCTCCCTCATTCTGCCTCCCACATGTACCCCTTTGATTGCATGAGACTTGGGGGCATTGCCCCACCTTATTTATTTATTTATTTATTTGTTCTGTATTTGTCTTTTGTCTTTTTAGTGCCACACCCACCGCATATGGAAGTTCCCAGACTAGGGGTCAAATCAGAGCTACAGCTGCCGGCCTACGCCACAGCCACAGCAACGCCAGATCCGAGCCACTTCTGCAACCTTCACCACAGCTCACAGCAACGCCAGACTCTTAACCCACTGAGCAAGGCCAAGGATGGAACCCGCATCCTCATGGTTCTTAGTCAGTTTTGTTTCCGCTATGCCTTTATTCTTTATTCTTCAAGTCTGAGCTTGCCTCCGTGTTCACAAATGCCAAGACCCTCCCAACAATGTCATAGGACATTCAAGATGAACTGAGGAAGTTTGTTCAGGGCCTTATCTTCTTCTTCTACCTCCTAAAGATGGCCTTGGCAAAAGGAATGGGAATCATTCATAATTCCAAAAGTAGAGGCTGGCTTCTTCTTCTTCTTCTTCTTCTTTTTTTTTTTTTTTTGTCTTTTCAGGGCCACACCTGCAGTATATGGAGGTTCCCAGGCTAGGGGTCGAATTGAAGCTGTAGCTGCCAGCCTATACCACAGCCACAGCAATTCCAGATCTGAGACGCATCTGCGACCTGCACCACAGCTCATGACAATGCCAGATCCCCGATCCACTGAGAGAGGCCATGGATCAAACCCACATCCTCATGGATGCTAATCAGATTCGATTCCACTGTGCCATGAAGGCAACTCCATGAGGCTGGCCTCTCATAGATGTGGGGGTGTTATCGGGGCCATGAGTACACTGTTGGAAAAATCGGGAGGGTGGGGATGGAATTACTCAAAGGGGAAAACTACCCTGGGGAAAACTTCAGGTAAGAACACTTACGTGACAGCATGAGGAAGGAAGGAGGTGTCTAGATTCATCTTCTAGAATGAGAGATTTATTGAACCAAGATAGACATGAAGGTGGCCTGTATCTTCAGTGGGAACTTTCCCCATCCTGTCTGTCTTAGAGTCGAGGGCCCTTTCTGATCAGGACCTGAAGGCAGAGGTGGAGGCGGGAGCAGAAGTGATCCTGCTTCTCTTCCTTCAGCAGAATCTGGAGTGATGGCCCCTCTGTGGTTTGGATCCCTGCTGACTCAACTGACCTTCTATTCCTTGTGCTGGTTGCAGGCTTACATATATTTGAATGAGGGAGAGAGGTTGCTGAAAACCCTCAGGAAGGAGAAATCTTGGAGTAAGACTTTTGAGTCGGCTGCATTTTATACCCTCAAAGGTCAGGTAAGAGAGAATTAACAACATGATTACTCTGCTATTTACTGTTGGGGCTTTACACAGAAGTAGACGTCATCCCTCTACTTTCCACATCCTCCTCCCATCCTCTGCCACAGATCCTTTCCAGGACTCCAGAACCCCAAGCCCTGGGACGCAAACCTCCTCACCACCACTTGCCAGCAGCAAGATCTTCCTTATCCTCTCAGTTGACATCTTTATGAAATATTTTTCTAATAACCTTCAAACGTGGACAGGAATGGTAAACATTTTCTCAGAGGCAGATGACAAACGACAATGCTAACTCCTAGTCATTCAACAATCCTTCCATCCTTCCTATCCAATAAACATTTACAATTGTGCCAAGTAGGATTTTATTTCCTAGGCCTAAAATGACCTATTTTTGATATGATTCCTAAACTATGTATTTTTGGACCATGTCAACCAAGCCCAGAACCATTGCTTTTCTTCTTTTCCTCTCTTACCCTTTCTTCTCTTTGTAGGTCTGTTTCAACATGGGCCAGATGGTGATTGCCAAGAAAATGCTGAGGAAGGCCTTGAAGCTCCTCAATCGAGTCTTTCCTTCCAACTTAATCTCCTTGTTTCTCCAGACCCATGTTGAGAAAAACAGAAACTTTCATTATGTGAATCAGAATCAGCAGGCCCAGGAGAGCTCACCTCCAGGGTAAGGAGGGAGCTGGGGAGAGCTGAGTGTCTCATCTTCTTCCCCAGAGAGAAACCTACACATAGGCCAACAGTCAGCCCCCAGAGCCTGGGCCTCTAGGGAGCATGTGGAGTCCTGGTGGCTCACTGGTGGGAGAGGAAGTGAGGGGGGGTGGGACTCCCAGGCCAGGGCTGGGTTGCCTGAGAACCACTTAAGAGGCACCTTTTGCCAAAGGGAGTTCAGGTGACAAAAACTTAAGGGAGCCCTGTGCCAGGTGAGCTCAGTGCCCCTCCATACTCATTTCACCCACTAATACTTCTGGCCATAATGTTCCAATAGGAACTTGCACCACCTGTTCATAGAGCCTCAGTCACAAACCCTTTTCCAATTCAGTGCTAGAACCTTGGGTGGTGTCCACAACCCCAAGAAAAGGGGCAGGTCCTTGAAACATTTGCCCAAAGACAAAGCGGCCCACCCATTTTTGTATCTCTGTAGATAAGGTGGGTTACATGGGGTATCCATCCATCAAGCTTATACCATTCAGAGTTGTGCATTTCAATGTACGCAAATGTTACCTATAAAAGAACTATACACAATAATGAAGTGGGGGTAAGGGAAAAAATATATTCTACCTATTTAGCAATTGATACTGAAGGAGATGCCAGCTAGTTGGGGATCTGGAGAGCTGAACAGTGGATAGATATTTCATCCATCTTGGGAGAGGCCAGTAGCAATATTCCTTCAGGTTCTGCCCAAGATACAAACATCAGTTTCTGTGAGCAAGTTGCTGCAATTCTTTTGCAACCCCCACCCAAAAGCTGCCTTCCTCAGTTTCCCAAAAGCATTCCCTTGACTGTGGGGGTGGCTGAGATGGAAATGAAGTAGAGCTGAGCCCCTTTGCAGGGTGGCAACAGGTTCCTGAATATAGGAGTTTCTCCTGCAGCCTCAGGTCACACCAGGAGGGGAGGGGCTAGAAGAAGTTCTGCAGAGATCTGAGAGATAAGAGAATTGGAATGTGGGTCACACAGAGAGTTGCCAGAAGAAAATAGGCTCTCCAGTTAAATTTCAAGTTCAGAGCAATATGAATGATTTTTTTTTTTTTTTTAGTATACATTATTTCACACAAAATATTTAGGACATGTGCCTTCTCAAAGAATTGTTTTGAACTTCAAATTTAACTGGGCATCCCATATTTTCATTCCCTAAATCTGACAAGCCTAAGGTAAAACCACATTTTGTAAAAGGAATAAGTCCCTGAACAGGAAAAGACAAAAAAATGATGATCAGGAAGAAACTCAGAACTAGTTACTTAAAAGACTCTCCAGTCAAAAGGTTCTCATCTCAAGAATGGGGACAACAAGAAACAATATTAAATGCCAGAGTTTCTACAGCTTCATGAACTCCTATGTTCTAAGGGGTTTTACCTTCTCCACATTTCCATAGAGTCTTTAAAAAATAATTTCCACAACAGAATGAATGTCATCAATGTCTAAACCGAAAGTACCCAGAATTCCTCTTTAAGAAACTCTAGGGCATCTCTTTTTTCCTTCTCATATTTATTTAAAATCTGTTTTTTTGATAGATATTTCTAATTATATTTTGTTTTCTTGGTGTTCTTAAATTACTAATACTGTAGCTAGTTTAGGATCCCATTTTTTTAAATCACAAACAGTGAGGACCAAGGGTTACATTGTGGAGGCTGAGACTAAGACCCCAGTTATTCCTGGTAGGTGGCCAGCCATCCCCCTTGAATACTTCCAGCGCAGGAAGTTCACCATCTTCTGCCACATTCCATTCCATCACCAGAATGTGTTTTACTCTGTTTGGGGTGCTATAACAAAATACCACTGACTGGGAGGCTTATAAACAGCAGAAGTTTATTGCTCACACTTCTGGACGCTGGAAGTCAGGTCCAAGTGCCAGTGTGGCTAGGCCAGGGCCCTCTTCAGTGTCACAGCCCTCTCCTCCTGGTGAAAGGGTGCCAGGGAGCTCTGTGGAATCTCTTCTATAAGAGCACTAATCCCATTCATGAAGCTTCCACCCTCATAACCTAATCATGGCCTTGTCAACTTAAAAAAAAAAAGCACAACCTGAAAGCTGAGCGTTAAGTTTTATCTGGGGCAATATTAGGACTTAAGTCCAGGAGACAGCATCTCATAGCTCTGAGAAACCACTCTGAGGAGGTGAGGTGGGAGCTAGGTTGTACAGGAGTTTTTGCAACAAAGATCAGGTAGCAGGAACAAAAGAGGCCTGGGCTCACTGAAATCATTCCTTTGATATGCACCTCTGCTATCAGGGCCAGTATCCTGAGTTTTCACAGCTTGCAGGACTCACCAGTTCTCACCATTTGGAGGTGACTGCATTCACAGATGACCGTGACATTCTTTGTTTTATCTTCAGCTACAGACCGGGCGGCTATTTCAGAGCTATCTGAAGTACCACCCAAAGAGGAAAAGGGGGAATATCAGGATATGATAAAGGTGAAGGGGCAGGTACATGCAGCTGTACACACATTTTACAAAAGTTTCCTGCTCCTGCTGATATCCTCAAAATTACTTCTAGTCACAAGGAGCAGACATCACCATGAAGGATTTTAGTATTTTTCTAGATATGAGGAGATGCAAGAATTGGGCACATAAAATCTTCTCCTAAAAATATCTAATTATCTGAAGAACTGTTCTTCCAGTTTTCCCAGAGCACAGAGGGCCTCACTCCTGATTTTCATCCTGAGCTCCACTCTGGATGCTGTGGATCCGTAGCTGCAGTGGGTTATGATTTAATCCACGTAGAGGCTGGTGGCAAGAGCCAGACTTCAGTTGACAGCCCAGGAGCCCCATCTACTTTGACCATCACTTTGAGGAGTTAGAATTCAACCTGTGAATTTTGGGAGGATGCATTCAGACCACAGCAGTATGAAATTGTTTAAAATGTTCTTTTCAAGAGTTCCCCTTGTGGCCCAGAGGAAACGAATTCAACTAGTACCCATGAGGACATGGGTTCAATCCTGGCCTTACTCAGTGGGTCAGAGATCCAGCAATGCTGTGAGCTGTGGTGTAGGTCAAAGATGTGGTGGATCCCATGCTGCTGCAGCTGTGGTGTGGGCTAGCAACTGATTTGACCCCTAGCCTGGGAACTTCTATATGCCGCGGGTGTGGCCCTAGAAAGCAGGAAAAAAAAAAAAAAAAAAGGAAAGAAAAAAAAAGCTAATTTCTTTGGTTGCGCTGAGGTCTAGTGCCTGACAACAAATACACTGGACTGATCAGGCTGGAGGTGGACAGGGCTGAAATTCTGGCCCCATCACATTCTAGCTGTGTGACTTTGACTTAATTATTTAACCTGTCTGAGTCTTACCTTTAGCTTATGGAAAATGGAACTGATCATTCCTTCTTTTCTTACAGGGTTGTCATCAGACTCAAATGTGGTAAATCCTATAAATGTGCTTTTTAAATAATTTCATTTAAATGGCAGTGACCTGAGAGGGGGCAGGTGATTAACATAAATATTCTTAATCATCACAAAGTAGGTATTATGGTCCCCATTGTACAGTGAAGAAAAATGTTCTTCGTAAAAATTAATGTGCATGTTAATTTCCATGTAAAGGAAACAAGCCTCGAACTGAAGTCCGTTTTGACCCCCCCCTTATGAGGACGCTGCACCTGCGCTTCCCTAAGTCATGCTGGTGATGAAACCGTCTTATGTCCCGTGTATGTACTTTATCTAATAGGAAGAAGAGGCTAGCACAACTTTACCAGCAAACTACCTGCTTCTCCTTGCTGTGGCAGATCTGTAGCTTAAATTATTTTTTTCACTACAAGTATTATAGCCACCTGGCAGCTATGATGCAAGTAAATACTGCAATGGAAACTCAGGATGATTTCCAGGTATTTTGTGGCTTCTTTTTACATTTCTGAATCTCATTTGGAGAGAAAAGCCTAGGGAAGGCCAACCAAAATTCAAAATCATGAAGATATAATGAAAGCCCTCCAGGCTGAATTGTTCTGCTGAGGCTAGCAGTCCTCAAACATTTTGTTTCCAGGATCCCTTCATATTATTAATAATTAAAGACCTTGGAGTTCCCCTTGTGGCTCTGTGGGTTAAGAACCCGACATAGTCTCCATGAGGATGTGGGTTGGATCCTTGGCCTCACTCAGCGGGTTAAGGATCTGGCATGCAGAAGTTCCTGGGCCAGGGATCAAACCCTAACCACAGCAGCCACCTGAGCCACAGCAGTGACAGCACCAGATCCCTAGCCCACTGAGCCACCAGAGAACTCCACATTTTTGCAGATATCTTCATTTCTGACCTCACAAAAGTGAGCTGGATTCTCAAACTGCTTCCATCTTCATCCCTTGTAGTATCATGTAATTCTTCCCTGGAAAACTCCACATTTTACTTGTGAGAGGAAGAGAGTGAAAAAGGAAAATGTAAAAGGATAATTCTTTTAAAAAACATAAAAACATGAGTCATACAAACACAAAAAGAACATGTATCAAAGATTTTATTGAGCTCATTATAATAGTGAGAGAACCAATAAGGAGTTAACAGCTGTTTCTCATGAGAGTTTAATTTATGAATGGGAGTTCCCATCATGGCTCAGTGGTTAACAAACCCGACTAGGAACCATGAGGTTGCGAGTTCTATCCCTGGCCTCACTCATTGGGTTAAGGAGCCGGCATTGCCGTGAGCTGTGGTGTAGGTCGCAGACATGGCTCGGATCTGGCGTTGCTGTGGCTCTGGCATAGGCCAGTGGCTGTAGCTCTGATTGGGCTCCTAGCCTGGGAACCTCCATGTGCAGTGCATACAGCCCTAGAAAAGACAAATAATAATAATAATAGTAATAATTTATGAATGGGAGTTCCCGTTGTGGCTCAGTGGTTAAGGAACCTGACTAGTATCCCTGAGGATGCTGGTTCAATCCCTGGCCTCGCTCAGTGGGTTAAGGATCTGGCATTGCTGTGAGCTGTGGTGTGGGTCACAGACATGGCTTGGATCTGGCATTGCTGTGGCTGTGGCTGTGGTAGCTACAGCTTTGATTCAACCCCTAGCCTGGGATCTCCCATAAGCCTTGGGTGTGGCCCTAAAAAGACAAAAAAAATTATTAATGCATGCAAAAGTACTCTAGTCACAAGGGCAAGAATCACTGAATTACTTGTATCCCACCAAACATTTACATTTCTATGAAAAAGAATCATTTACATTATTATCAACTTTTTATTGCCTACAGAATTGTAAAGTAGCTCAAAAATAGTGAAAGGCAGAGATAACCCTGATGAGTGAGCTAGATGGACACCCACTGAGTTTTTTGGTTTGGGCTCATTTCAAGGTCTTTCACTATTTTTCCTGACACATATAATCCCTTGACGTTATGAAACTAGCTTTGATCTTGTCACACCCTGAGTTCCTAGGATGGTGTTTGGCACGTAGTAGGTTCTCAACAAATATTTATTGAATGAAATGCTTTACTTCTTCACTCTTGGGGCTATCTCCTAAAAAGCTGGTGGAGTCAGGGGCAGGGGAGGCTAAAATAGAATTGGAAAAACAGAAGTGGAAAAACAGTATTGGAAAGTGAATCAAAAGATGCTTGTTAACACAATGGCTGTGACAGAAGGCAGAAGAAGGGGTGTTCAAAAGCAGATGAGGTGCTCCATGTAGGATAAGAGAAAGAACCAGAATAATTGCCAAGAGAGGAATTTCCAGGACTCCATCTATCTCTGGTGTGACCACGAGCAAATCACATAACCTCCGAGCTTTATATTTTCTCTGTAAAGGGAAGCAGATGGACTCAGTTCTCTTGGTCCAAATCTAGGAAGAACTAGGCTTTATACAGCTTTGCTTTTTCATTTGCTTGACAATCCCCTCTTCCACCACTATTTCTCCCCTTCTGGAGACTATTTGAAACACGTTCTAAACAAAGAATGAAGGAATTCCCTAAGAATGATTTTGTGGTTTAACAAGCACCCACAAAACTGCCTATGACACAGAATTTTTGGACTGGTTATTTTGTGTGATTTGAGGAATTTCAAGAAAAAAAGTCCCCTTCTCCAAAATGCCTCCCCCATCATTCTACCATTAGGGATTCTCTATTTCTTCTATTTGTACTTTTCAAAGCAGTTTTATGTATTCTGGGTTTGCAGTGGAGGGCAGGTTTTCAGTGTTGGTGGTGGTGGTATTTTTTGTTTTTTTCTTTTTGATAATAAACTCTGTCTCTAGCAGGAAATATTTTCTCTTCACCCTTCTCCAAGTATGTATATCTTGAAGCACCTTTATCATTCTAAAGGGTTGTTTGAAGATTAGCCAACTTCTCTTAAATCTTCCAATTAAGTTTAGAACTAGTCCTTACATTTTTTTAATTTTTTGAAGATTTTTTATTTTTTCTATTATAGTTGATTTACAATGTTCTGTCAATTTCTGCTCTACAGCAAAGTGACCCAGTCATACACACACACACACACACATTCTTCTTCTCACATTATCCTCCATCAAGTTCCATCACAAGTGACTAGATATAGTTTCCTGTGCTATACAGTAGGATAGTCCTTACATTTTTTTCAAAGCAAATTAAACCAAACTTCCTTTATTGTTTTTTTTGTTTTGTTTTGTTTTGTTTTGTCTTTTGTCTTTTTTGTTGTTGTTGTTGTTGCTATTTCTTGGGCCGCTCCCGCGGCATATGGAGGTTCCCAGGCTAGGGGTTGAATCGGAGCTGTAGCCACCGGCCTATGCCAGAGCCACAGCAACGCGGGATCTGAGCCGAGTCTGCAACCTACACCACAGCTCACGGCAACGCCAGATCGTTAACCCACTGAGCAAGGGCAGGGACCGAACCCGCAACCTCATGGTTCCTAGTCGGACCCGTTAACCACTGCGCCACGACGGGAACTCCCCTTTATTGTTAAATAACAAAAGTTAAGATGCTTGTTATAACAAATTAAACATCACAGAAATGCATTAAATAAAAACTCCCTCTTCTCCCTCAAATCTCTCCTCCAACCGCAACAAATAGGTAACTGCTTTTTAAAGTTTGGAGTGAATCCTTCTAGGCTTTTTGATAAACAGTCATATATCCACATATATGAGTTATTACTTTTATTTTTCACAAAAATTAAAATTCTTATATTTTGTTTAAGGACTTTGTGTGGACGAGCAAGCCCTTGACCTTGTCTTGGATCATGCATTAAATAGGTGGCAGAGGGGAGCTCTCTTGTGACTCAGCAGGTTAATGATCTGCATGGTCACTGTAGTGGCTCTGGTTGCTGCTGCGATGTAAGTTCGGTCCCTAACCCAGGAACCTCTGCATGCTGTGGGTGCTGCCAAAAAAAAAGAGATCATAGAAACTTAGTTTCTGTGTCTATCCCATCATGTAGCCAAATGTCCAGCTCCACTCCCAAGCTTAATAAATCCATGTTTACTGGCAGGCATTATGTGATACACTGGGCTTTCTGCTTTGGGTTCCATCCCAGCCTTGCACTGTCTCTCCTTCTCCCCTCCACTGCTGCCATTTCAGATCGTTAAGGCCTACCTGGACTATTCACTGTACCACCATCTGGCCGGCTACCAGGGCGTGTGGTTCAAATACGAGGTCATGGCCATGGAGAAGATTTTCAACCTCCCCCTGAAACTCGAGAGTATTGAGATCACGACCTACGTGGCAGATAAGCTTGGCTACATCAAGCTGCTAATGGGTTACTTGGACTTGGCCATTGACTTAGGTAAGGGCTGGCTGGTCAAGAAAGGATATGCAGATACAAGTAATGCCTGAGAATATTCTGGAATTACTTTCTTCCCAGGCTCGCGAGCCCACAAGATGTGGTCATTGCTTCGGAATCCCAACAAACACTGTCTGGTCCTCTGCTGGCTCTGTAAATCCCTCTTCTTGAAAAGCAGGTATTTATCTCAAGACATTTTCCAAAATTAGGGAAAGAAAGCCATATTAATGGAACGTCCAGGTTTCCTTTACCTTGGCCATAGGATAGGGAAGGGAGGAGGGTTTACTGGGAGCAGATGTAACTCCCAATCATCATCCTTTGGATACCACTGCTCTTTCATAGGATTCCTTCACTGGCATCTTCCCTAACCTGGTTGCTCTGGCCAGTGACTGAAGGAGCATCAGACCATCACCCCCCACCCCCACTGTGGGAATCAGGCTTCCATCACTGCCAGGTGGCAGAAAGGGAATAGTCGCATAGGGAGGCAAATGCTTAGATTCTGGCAACCAGGACCAGAGGCCCCAGCCAACATGACCTCATTCCAGCCACCCTGATAGGTCCATGAAAGAACAGTTTGAACAAAGAGCTGACTTGAGATTTCAGAATGGGTTTGAAGTCTGTTTAAGGATTGTATATGGGAATTCCTGTTGTGGGTGTCCATGAGGATGCAGGTTCAATCCCTGGCCTTGCTCAGAGGACTAAGGATTCGGCATTACTGTGGCTGTGGCTCAGGCCAGGAGCTGTAGCTCCAATTTGACCCCTAGCCCAGGAACTTCCATATGCCACAGGTGTAGTCATAAAAAGAAAAAAAAAAAAAAAAAAAAAAAAGCAGGATTGTATCTGGTCCTGAATTACTGGGCAGACTGAGTCCAGGACTGAACGTCCATCTCTCCTCTCTACCACTTTTAAATCCTACCACCTTCTCTTTGCCATAGAAACAAGCAATTGATCCAGGTGCTGGGGTGGCTGTGGGATCTCTCCATAGCAGAAGAGCACATCTTCAGCAAGGCATTTTTCTATTTTATCTGCCTGGACATCATGCTTTATTCTGGTGAGCATGGCCTTGGAATATATAAGAAACTGGGGATAGGAGTTCCCCAGTGGCTCAGTGGATTAAGGATCTAGCATTTTCACTGCTATGGCTTGGGACGCTGCTGTGGTGTGTGTTTGATCCCTGGCCTGGGAACTTCCACATGCCATGAGTGTGCCCCCCCCCAAAAAAAGAAAAAGAAGCTAGGGGTATGACATTGCGTTGGTAGGGTTTGGCAGCTGTTAGTGCTAAGATTTTGAGGCCATTGGGTTTCTGGCTAGAAAGTCAGACAGGACAGGGAAGGGGAGAGCCTAGAGTTAGGAGCTGAAGAGCCATCTAGAAGGTATACGGATTTTAAGGGACCAGAAGGAGAGAATTTAGAATTTAAGCTGCCAGTTAAAATGTCAGATCATTTTACACACAAGTGATAGTGCTGACAGTGTTTTACTATGTGCCTTTTACTAGAGTATTTCATTTCTAGCAGGATAGACTTAGAGACTTCATGCTTTAAAGTGAAGTACTGGGGAGTTCCTGCCTTGGTGCTTTGGGTTAAGAATCTGACTGCAGCAGCTTGAGTTGCTGCAGAGGTGTGGGTTCTGTCCCAGACCCAGCACAGTGGGTTAACGGATCTGGCATTGCTGTAGCTGCGGCGTGGGTTGCAGCTGTGGCTTGGATTCAGTCCCTGGCCCAGGAACTTCCATATGCTGCAGATGTGGCCATAAAATAAATAAATGATTAAATAAAATAAAATGAAGGATATTGCTGCTACAAGTGAGGGTTCTGGGCACTGGTAGCTATTGGTGATTTGGAAAACAAGCTCTTTCCTTAACCTCAGGTTACACCAGGTATTCAGGCCTCAGCGTACATATTAAATCAGAGAAGCCAACCTGGGCATTCTTTTTCCCATGCATATTTTTATTTTATTGTATTTTATTTTTCCTCCAACCATTTACCTTTGTTTGTTTTATTTCCCACTCATATTTTTAAAGGGGATGCAGATATTGCTGCCAACAAGGGAAGTCTGAATGGGTAGGTTAATTCCCAGGCTGCACTGAGGCTGGTTCCCTGGGCTCAAGCAGGAAGGGTTGAGCCCACTCCTGCCTAGTTGAGACTATGAACTTGTATCATATATGCATAACCTTCCACAAAAGCAGGGACTCAGAAAACACAGGGCAGTGCAGTCACCTGGTTGTTGTGATCTGTGAGACCCTTGGATTCATAAAATACTCAGGGGGTGAGGCCTGTCCCCACAGTGGGAAATACTTCTGGGAGCTAGTAGGCCAAAAGATGACAACCACCTCCCACTCCACCCCCAGCCCCCTATCCACTAGCTTCTCCTCTTTCTCTCTGGTATTTGTTTGTTTGGCTGTGCCTGGGGCATGTGGAAGTTCCTGGGCCAGGGATCAAACCCACTCCATAGCAGCCACCCAAGCTGCTTCCATGACAATGAGGGATCCTTAACCCACTGCACCACATGAGAACTCCATACTCTTTCTCTCTGTTTTAGGCTTTGTTTATAGGTCATTTGATGAATGTTTGGATTTCATATACCAAAATGAAGACAACAAAATCCTCAAGTTCCAAAGTGGAATGCTCCTGGGACTTTACTCGTGTACAGCCATCTGGTAACAATATACTGCACATCACTGAATTCCCAAATTTGAAAATGTTTAATCTTGAAAGAGTTCTATGAGATTTACAAAAAAGAAAAGTACTTTAAGTTTATACCTGAGGGAGTTCCTGTTGTGGCATAGAGGTAATGAACCCGACTAGTAACCATGAGGATGCAGGTTCGATCACTGGCCTCACTTAGTGGGTTATGGTTCAGTTTTTTTGTTTTGTTTTGTTTTGTTTTGCTTTGTAGGGCCACACCTGTGTCATATGGTCATTCCCAGGCTAGGGATCCAATGGGAGCTGAGGCCACTGGCCTACACCACAGCCGCAGCAATGTGGGATCTGGACCGAGTCTGTGGCCTACACGACAGCTCATGGCAACACCAGATCCTTAGCCCACTGAGTGAGGCCAGGGATCAAACCCACAACCTCATGGTTCCTAGTCAGATTCATTTCCGCTGTGCCACAATGGGAACTTCACTCAATGGGTTATGGATCTGGCAGCGTTGTGAGCTCTGGTGTAGGTCACAGACACGGCTCAGATCTGGCATTGCTGTGGCTGTGGCGTAGGCCGGCAGCTGCAGCTCTGATTCGACCCCTAGGCTGGGAACTTCTGTATGCCTCAGGTACTGCCCTAAAAAAAAAAAAAAAAAAAAAACGCACAAAAAGTTTATTTATTTTTTTAATATTTTTTTTAATTTTCCCACTGTACAGCAAGGGGGTCAGGTTATCCTTACATGTATACATTACAATTACATTTTTCCCCCACCCTTTCTTCTGTTGCAACATGAGTATCTAGACATAGTTCTCAATGCTATTCAGCAGGATACAAAAAGTTTATACCTGAGACAGACTGAAGGTGACAGAGAAAATTTGTGCTGAAAGACACACTTTGGGTTCATCCCCCTCAACGGAAAGTAATGCCATCTCAGTTGTGTTTGATGCAACAAGCATTTACTGCATACTTAGCATGTTGTGGTGATACAGATATGAATAAGACAAGAGCACTTGTTTCTGTGAAGTGTTGGGGTTTGAAGGAGACTAATAAATAGCACTGCCTGCCCCCTCCCCACCCCCAAGATCTAATCATAATCATTGCTACTAGGATAGAGCCGATGTTGGAGTATATGACTTATATCTGCAGGTAGCAAGAGAGCTTCCTAATGTTGAACTTCAGGACTAAGACTTACCCCCCAGCAGCAGACAGTTCTAGAAAACTCCACGCCACTCCCCACCCCACTGAGGGAGACAGCACCATGCTCCCTGTGGGTCTCACTGGCTCTCAAGTTGACAGAGAGCTACACCTGCCTAATTCCTCTCCCAAAGTCACCACCAACCAAGTCCACTGGAGGAGTGACTGAGGCCAGGAAAGAAAGGAGCTCTGCTCCAGTGGTTCTACCTTACGTGGAAGAAAACTGCTGGAGGATGGAAGAAGCAGTCTTTGTGTTCCCCATTAAGCCTGAGGCTTAATCTCTTTAACCCGTATCATTTTTAACTCAGTAAGCCCACAGCTATGGCCTTAGCTCCAAGGAAGTCGATCAACAGTAAGGCTGCAGAACATCAACTAAATTACTTCCACATTCATTCCCTATTCTACTTCCCATCTTAAATTATATATGCAGCCATGTTGACTGAAAATCATTCCCTATTCTACTTCCCATCTTAAATTATATATGCAGCCATGTTGTCCAATATTGAGAGATTTTGTGCTAAGATTAAATGACAATATGAAGACCTTCCTGTATAAAGTGTCACAAACTAGAGCAAACTTGAATAGGAATCTCCTCTTATTATAAAATTCGTTGGGAGAAGTTAAAATCCAAAAATCATTTACCCTTGCCAGTTAAAGTCTAAAGAAATTAAATTTCTAAGTCAAATGAACTTGTCCTGCCCATGCGAGTTAGAGTTCAAGGAATCCAAAGTGCAAAAATCACCCTAATTTCTTATTTTTTATCTCACCTGAAAAGTTTTACTTCCAACAGCTGTAGCCTAGGCCAATACTGCTCACACTCTGTGGGCATAGGAGTCACCTGGAGAGTTTGTTAACTAAGTAAGATTCCTGGCCCCATCCCTGGAGTCTGTCTGATGCAGTAGATCTGGGTGGGACCAGAGAGCTTGCAGTTCTAAGGAGCACTGGGGTCATACTGACAAAATTGAGCAGTTTCTTTAAGCCCCCCAGTTTATAGCTCCAAGGGCCTGATCCTGCTTCATTTCTTAGAGTCCACATTGTTAAGTGGAGGCTAATACTGCCCAAGTGTTCCCCTCAATTCTATTCATTTCAAATCATCAAGGAAATCTATTCTGTCCCGGAATGAATCACATAATTTTCCCTGAACGTAGTAGGCTTCCCAAGGCCCCAGGGCACTGGGAGTGACTCCTCTCAGAGAGACCCATTTCAGGAAAGCAGCCCCTTCCAAGGGGGACATTGACCTCTGTTTTTCTCCTTTGGTGGTGCAGGTATGCCAGACTTCAGGAGTGGGACACCTTTCACATATTTTCCAATAAAGCCAAAAACCTGATGTCAAGAAGAACTCCGACAGCTCTTTACTACATAGGCATGAGTAGGTACATGGAAGGGCAAGTTCTCTACCTTCAAAAGCAAATTGAAGAACAATCAGAGACGGCTCAGGACAGTGGAGTCGAGCTCCTCAAGGTAAGGCCTATTCTCTCATTTCCAGGAAATATAAAAAATCCATTTTATAGGCTTTCTCTACCTCCTGTGATAAATATTTTCTCTGATCACAGAAATGAGGTGTTTATAGCATAAGTTTTTTTTTTTGCTATTTCTTTGGGCCGCTCCCGCGGCATATGGAAGTTTCCAGGCTAGGGGTCGAATTGGAGCTGTAGCCACCGGCCTATGCCAGAGCCACAGCAACGCGGGATCCGAGCCGCGTCTGCAACCTACACCACAGCTCACGGCAACGCCAGATCGTCAACCCACTGAGCAAGGGCAGGTACCGAACCCGCAACCTCATGGTTCCTAGTCGGATTCGTTAACCACTGCGCCATGACGGGAACTCCAATATAGTATAAGTTTTTGAAGGCAACTCCCTCCGCAAAGTTAGAGTGTAAATTGCCCATAACCTTACTACTCAGAGATAACCACTTTATACATACTGAGACCTTACTTTTCAAGTTTTCTTCCATGTGTGTGCATGCATTTCCATTTTAAAAACTTGCTGCTAAATGAGATATATTTATGAGTATCTCCCTGTCATTAAATTGTTTTCTACACCACTAAAAGGAATCCTAGTGTTTTATCTTATAGATTTGCTATTAGATGATGTTACCAAATTATTCTGAGATAGGACTTCTCTGTAGTACTTTACTGCTCTTGCTGTGGTAAACATCTTGGTAGATAAACCGTTGTGTGTAGAAATTTTAAATATTCATCTGATATATAGTAGGCACCTGGTACTAGGTGCTGGGGTACAAGAGTGAGCAAATTAAACCTGGTACCTGCCTCCCAGAGTTTACAGCCCAGCATGGGGCAAGCTCCCTAAGAGAATGAAGGGCTGAACCTCTGGGGTCATCTTAACACCTGTTCACCTTGTTCTCTTAAAAACTGAATGCAGGGAGTTCCCGTTGTGGTGCAGTGGAAATGAATCCGACTAGGAACCATGAGGTTGCGGATTTGATTCCTGGCCTTATTCAGGGGGTTAAGTATCTGGCGTTGCCATGAGCTGTGGTGTAGGTTGCAGACGTGGCTCGGATCCTGTGTTGCTGTGGCTGTGGTGCAGGCCAGCAGCCTCAGCTCCAATTCAACCCCTAGCCTGGGAACCTCCATATGCCATGGGTGTGGCCCTAAAAAGTAAACAAAACAAAACAAAAACAAACAAACAAAACCTGAATGCAGGTGTATTTATTTTCTATCACTGCGTCTCCAAGTACCACAACTTTAACAGCTTAAAAGACCCCACTTCTTATTTCCCAGCTTAGCAGGTCAGAAGTTGGACGGGCTTGGCTGGATTCTCTGCTCATGCTCTTGCAAGGCTAAAATCAAGTGTTGGCTGAACTGTGTTCTCATGATCTAGGGAAGAACCTGCTTCCAAGTTCCTTCAGGTTTTTCAAACAACATCTGGCAGAATCCAGATGCTGACAATTTTAAGGTACATCCCTGTTTCAGAGATGTAAAAGTGTTTCAAAATAAGGCATCACAGGACCAGTGAGGTATAGTTGCTCATTTAATCCTCTGAGGCATTGTTTTGGGCTGGGTCTTTTCCATTCCTCTTGGTTAGAAGTCTTAGATTTGCCCATTTGAGAGCTCGCTCCCTACCACTCTCATACCACGCTCAGCCTCAGCATCTCTTCTTGGAATTTGTTCACAACAGGTGACTAAATCACTAAACACACAGGTTCATGGTCATCACTGCTTGGAGGTATGTACTTTTTTACAACAAACATGTATTTATATCTGATTCATAAAACATTCTACTGGCTCTCACTCAGGATGTTGAAATTGATGATAGAAGACATTATTTTGTCTTATATAATTATTATGTATTCCATATGACCTATGTAATTATATTATGTAATTTATTCCATATAATTTGATAAAGCAAATGTCTTTCTTTAAGAAAATTACTTACAGAGGATTTAAAAATATGCTTAACTTAATGTTGTTCAGAAAAAAGTAGATTTTTTTTTTACCATCTTAAACATGATTGGGAGTTCCCATCGTGGCGCAGCAGAAATGAATCTGACTAGGAACCATGGGGTTGTGGGTTTGATCCCTGGCCTCACTCAGTGGGTTAAGGACCTGGCATTGCTGTGAGCTGTGGTGTAGTTTGCAGATGCAGCTTGGATCTGGCCCCATGATTTATTTCAACAGTCTCTTTTTCCTCTGAAATATCAGGCACATTACATATGACAAGAGAGTTGATTATCACTTTTAAATATTGATTGAGGGAGTTCCCTTCATGGTGCAGCAGAAACAAATCTGATTAGTATGTATGAGGATGTGGGCTCAATCCCTGGCCTCGCTCAGTGAATTAAGGATCCAGCATTGCTGTGAGCTGTGGTGTAGGTCTCAGATGTGGCTTGGATCCCGTGTTGCTATGGCTCTGGTGTAGGCCAGCAGCTGCAACTCTGATTCAGCTCCTAGCCTGGAAGCTTCCATATGCCACTGGTGCAGCCCTAAAAAGAAAAATATATGTATATTGATTGAGCTCTAATAAAGGGGCACCACAGCTTTGGCCAACATGATATATAAAAATCCATTAGATAAATTAGCAGATGTTTAAAAGAAAGCTCCTCTTTATTTAATGAGTAGTAAAGTGATAAAACTCACCTATCCCAAAGACAGTACAGGTTAAAAACACAATAGGTGCTATTTTCAAAGATGAATAAAACACTGTCTTTGTCCTTAAGGAGTCTGTGATTTGAGTTACAGAAGGGAGTGGAGACTGGAAGACCAGGAGTGGGAGTGAGTGGTGGAAGTGGGGAGTAGAAAGAAAACAGCACAAAGAGAACACAAAATCAAACGTGGTATCTCCCACAGTACACAAAACAATGCCTTGTACACATGTTACCAAACCAAACTTGAGTCTGCTCACCCATGTGCAGAAAAGCCAATCTGCTGACACTGGGTTGTGGTGAAGGAAGTGCAGCATTTACTCTAAGGCACCAGATAAGGAGTCCAGGGCAGCTAATGCTCAGAAGACCCAAACTCCCTGATGGGTTTCAGGGAAGCGTTTTTAAAGGCAAGGTGAGGGAGAGGAGTCACACGGTATGTGATCAGATCATGCACATTTCTCTGACTATGAAATAACTTGGCAGTGTCACAGGGGTTAACATCATCGTGCTCATGAACATCAAGTAGTTAACCTCTTCCATTTGTTGGGGTTCTAATATCTATAAAACAACTCAGAAAATGTACAGCAGATACCGTTATCTAGGTACTTCAGGGAGAAACTAAAGATTCTGTGACTACCATATGGCTGATTTAAATTGTTACCAGGTCTCCTGGCCCAATTGCCATTTTTATCACTACCTGTTTACATCCTTTCGATCATTAATTCTTGAGCCAGGCTTTTATGACTCAGAGGAGGCCTAGGAGACTACAGCTTTTCTACAAAGAAGAGGAAGACAAAGGACATACAGGGAGGGGTCTGTTCCAGGAAGACCCCACAGGGTCCCACTTGATTACACATAGTCCATGTTTAATTTCTTGAATCAATTGTTAAGAGACAAAATAAACATGCAATAATTATTAGAAAAACTTAATGTTTTAATTCCATTTGTATGATACCAAGTAAATGCAATAAAGGAATAAGACATTGTTTTATTGATCACCAAATTAGCAAAGACATGAGAAAAGATACATTCATACTCTGAAGGACTCTCATAAAGTTTCTGGAGAGCATTCTGGCAAAATTAATAAATATCTTTAAAATGTACACATTATTTAATTCTCCTCCTAGGAGCTATCCTAAGGAAATAATCAGATAGGAAATAAAAATTAATCTGTAAATATGTTGATCTCAAGTTTATAGCATTAAAAAAATCTAGGGGAAAATAAAAACTGTATGCCCTTGAAAAGTATTTGTTAAGCCAGAAATGTTTTTTTGTTTTTGTTTTGCTTTTTAGGGCCACACCTGCGGCTTATATGTTCCCAGGCTAGGGGTCTAATCAGAGCTGCAGCTGCTGGCCTATGCCACAGCAGCAGCAATGTGGGATACCAGCCATGTCTGCGACCAACACCACAGCTCATAGCAATGCTAGATCCTTAACCCACTTAGCAAGGCCAGGGATTGAACCCACAACCTCATAGTTTCTAGTCAGATTCGGTTCTGCCACACCATGACAGGAACTCCCCACAAATGGTATGTTTAAACATTAGGATATTTTCACATTAAAAAATCTGGAGTTCCCTGGTAGCTCAGTGAGTTAAGGATCTGGCAATGTCACTGCTGTGGTACGGGTTCAATCCCTGCTTGAGAACTTCTGCATGCCATGAAGTGGCCAAAAAAAAAAAAAAAAAAAAAAATCTGAATTTCTGACTCTTCTTCTGAAAACTGGAGACGTTCCCATGTGGCTCAGCAGGTTAAGGGTCCAGTTCAGGTTGCTACAGTTCAGGTTGCTGCTGTGGCATGGGTTTGATCCCTTGCCCAGGAACGTCCATGTGCCATGGGTGTAGTCAAAAAGAAAAAAAAAAGTTGGAGCATGTGTTGACCCTAGAACCCAATCCTAAAGGGCAGCTATTGGCTGGAATTGACAAGGGGTGACAGGGCACACCAGCTTCAGGATGACATAGTCCCCTCTGCTTCTTATCTTCCTACATTCAGCCTCTTCTTTAAGTTACTTGCCTGGCTTCTGTCAGCATTTGAATTTGTGAGATATGATGTAAAAGAATCACATCATTGAAAAAAAAAAAAGAATCTTCTTCATAACTTGATGCTAAATGAGGAAAAAAATGTTGTCTTATAGGTGATTAGTAGGATTCCAGTTGTGATGGGGGAGAGAGAGAGAATGAGAATAAGGGATAGGCAGTGTCAACTGAAGTAAAACACACAACCTAAAGGTTGCAAATTAAGTTTTCTTCAGGGATCTTACTGAGGACTATAGCCCTAGCCCAGAGGACAGCCTCTCAGAAAGCTTTTGAGTAACTTCTCTGAAGAAGCAATGAAGGAGCCAGGATATATTGAAGTTTTTTGCTGGGAAAAAACATCAAAAGATTACTGCTGATTACAAATAACAGACATGTCAAGTTAATGATTTTAGTGCTTTTCTATATATGGAAGACCCAAGGATATGGGTTCATTGAAATTATTCCCAAGATTTGCATCTTAACACTCTAGGACCAGTAAGTATCCAAAGCACAGAATTCTTCCTTTTTTTCTCGGGTGCACCATGGGTGGGAGGCTGCAGTGGCTAATGGCTTGATTCTTGCAGGTAACATTCCCTGTCCACAACAGAGAAATAAAAAAAGTGGGAGAGTATGTATTCAAATGTCAAAAATATTTCTCTTTAGGTGTTAGGGTTACAAGTGATTTTTAAAAATCATTTCCCCCCTAAAGTCTATTTGTTTGTCTGTTTTGCTTTTCCTTTTTTCTCCCTTCCAGTATTTACATTTTTTCAATTAAGGTATAGTTCCCTAAATTTTGAAAATTAACTTATATTGCTTTAATAATCCAAAGAAAATGTGTGACCACTTCTGAGAGGCAAGTTTATAGCAATGCAATCATATCTCAGGAAAGAAGAAAAAACTCAGGTAAACAACCTAATCTTACACCTTAAACATCTAGAGAAGGAAGAACAGACAAAGCCCAAAATTAGTAGAAGGAAAGAAATCATAAAGATTAGAACAGAGGGAGTTCTCATTGTAGTGCAGCAGAAATCAATCCGACTAGTATCCGTGAGGATACAGGTTCGATCCCTGGCCTGGCTCAGTGGGTTGGGGATCCAGCATGCCCTGAGCTGTGGTGTAGGTCACAGACGCAGCTTGGATCCCATGTTGCTGTGGCTGTGGCATAAGTTGGCAGCTGTGCCTCCAATTCAACCCCTAGCCTGGGAACTTCCATATGCCATGAGTGTGGCCCTAAAAAAGAAAAAGAAAAAAAGAAAAAAAGATTAGAGCAGAAATTAATAATATAGTGACAAAGAAAACAATTGAGAAGATCAATGAAACCAAAAGTTGGTTCTTTTTGTTTGTTTGTTTGTTTTTTTGCTATTTCTTGGGCCGCCCCTGTGGGAACTCCCAAAAGTTGGTTCTTTGAAAAGATCAACAAAAGTGATAGACCTTTAGCCAGACTCATCAAGAAAAAAAAGGAGACGGTTCACATCAATAAAATAAGAAATGAGGAGTTCCCATCATGGCCCAGTGGAAACAAATCTGACTAATATCCATGATGATGCAAGTCTGGATCCCTGGCCTTGCTCAGTGGGTTAAGGATCTGTCGTTGCCATGAGCTGTGGTGTAGGTCGCAGATGCGGCTTGGATCTGGTGTTGCTGTGGCTGTGGTGTAAGCTGGTGGCTGCAGCTTCAATTTGACCCCTAGCCTGGGAATCTCCATATGTTGTGGGTATGGCCCTAAAAATAAATAAATATATAAAATAAAATAAGAAAGGAAAAAGGAGAAATTACAACTGATGCTGCAGAAATATAAAAGATCGTAAGAGGCTACTATGAGCAACTGTAGGCCAATAAAATGGACAACCTAGAAGAAATAGATTCTTGTACAAAGATACAAGCTACCAACACTGAACCAGGAAGAAATAAAAAATATGAATAGACCGATCACAAGTGCTGAAATTGAAAATGTGATTTAAAAACTTCTAAAAAAACAAAAGTCCAGGACCTGATGGCTTCTCAGCTAAGTTCTACCAAACATTCAGAGAAGAGTTAACATCCCTTCTTCTGAAACTTTTCCAGAAAATTGCAGAGGAAGGAACACTCTCAAGCTCATTCTATGAAGCCACAATTACCCTGATACCAAAACCAGTCAAAGATCCCACAAAAAAAGAAAATTACAGACCAATGCAATTGATAGACATAGATGCAAAAATCCTCAACAAAATATTAACAAGTCACATACAAATACATATTAAAAATATCATACACTATGATTTATCCCAGTTTACAAGGATTCTTCAGTATCCACAAATCTATTAATGTGATACAGCACATCAACAAACTAAAAAATAAAAACCAGGAGTTCCTGTCGTGGCACAGTGGTGCCATCCGACTAGGAACCATGAGGTTGCAGGTTCGATCCCTGACCTTGCTCAGTGGGTTAACGATCCGGCATTGCCGTGAGCTGTGGTGTAGGTTGCAGACATGGCTCGGATCTTGCGTTGCTGTGGCTCTGGCATAGGCCGGTGGCTACGCTCCGATTCGACCCCTAGCCTGGGAACCTCCATATGCTGCAAGAGAGGCCCTAGGGAAAAAAACAAACAAAAAAAGGCAAAAAAAAAAAATTATTAAAAAAAAAATAAAAAAAACCCATATTATCATCTCAATTGATATAGAAAAAGCTTTTGACAAAACTCAACACCCATTCCTGATAAAAACTCTCCAGAGAGTGGGCACAGAGAAGACCTACCTCAATGTAAGAAAAGCCATTTATGACAAACCCACAGCTAACATCATTCTTAGTGAAAAACTGAAAGCATTTCCACTAAGATCAGGAACAAGACAAGGATGTCCTCCTTCACCAGTGTTATTCAACATAGTTTTGGAAGTCCTAGCCATGGCAGTCAGAGAAGAAAAAGAATAATAGGATTCCAGGAATTCCCATTGTGGTGCAGCAGAAATGAATCTGACTAGGAACCATGAAGTTGCAGGTTCAAACCCTAGCCTCTCTTAGTGCGTTAAGGATCCGATGTTGCTGTGGCTGTGGTATAGGCTGGCAGCTGTAGCTCTGATTTCACCCCTAGCCTGGTATGCCATGGGTGAGGCCCTAAAAAAGCAAACTAACTAAATAAATAGATTCCAAAAGGAAAAGAAGAAGTAAAACTATCACTGTTTTCAAATGACATGATACTATACCTAGAAAATCCTAAAGACACTATCAGAAAACTATTAGAGCTCATCAATGAATTTGGTAAAATGTCAGGATACAAAATTAATACACAGAAATTGACTGCATTTCTATATACTAACAACAAAAGTTCAGAGAGAGAAATTAGGGAAACAATCCCATGTATTGTCACATCAAAAAGAATAAAATACTTAGGAATAAACCTACCTAAGAGACAAAAGACCTGTACTATGAAAAATATAGGATGCTGATGGAAGAAATCAAAGATGACATAAACAGATGGAAAGATATACCATGCTCTTAGATTGGAAGAATCAATATAGTCAAAATAACAATACTACCTAAGGCAATCTATAGATTCAATACAATCCCTATCAAATTACCGATAGCATTCTTTACAGAACGAGAACAAAATATTTTAAAATTGTATGGAAACACAAAAGCCAAAGCAATATCAAAAAGAAAAAACAGAACTGGAGGAATCAGGCTCCCTGACTTCAGATTCTACTTCAAAGCTGCAGGCATCAGAACAGTACAGTACTGGCACAAAAATAGAAATATAGAGCAATGGAACAGGATGGAAAGCCTAGAAATAAACCCAAGCACCTATGGTCAACTAATCTGTAACAAAGGAGGCAAGAACATACAGTGGAAGAAAGATAGTCTCTTCAATAAATGGTGAGGGGAGGGAGTTCCCTTTGTGGCTCAGTGGTAACAAACCTGACTAGGATCCACGAAGACGTGGGTTCAATCCCTGACCTTGCTCAGTGGGTTAAGGATCCAGTGTTGTCATGAATTGTGTGGTGTAGGTCACAGGCACAGCTCAGATCCCACATTGCTGTGGCTATGGTATAGGCCAGCAGCTGTAGCTCTGATTTGACCCCCCAAGCCTGGGAACCTCCATATGCTGCAGGTGCAACCCTAAAAAGAAAAATAAATAAATAAATGGTGTGGGAGGGACTGAACAACTGCATGTAAGAGAAAGAAATTAGAACATTTTCTAACACCATTCACAAAAATCAACTCAAAATGAATTAAAGACCTAAATGTAAGGCCAGATACTATAAAACTCCTAGAGGAAAACAGGCAGAACGCCCTTTGACATAAATCACAGGAACACCTTGTTTGACTCACCTCCTAGAGTAAAGATGATAAGGACACAAATAAACCAATGGGACCTAATTAAACTCAAAAGCTTCTGCACAGCAAAGGAAACCATCAAAAAAGCAAAAAGACAACCCACAGAATGGGAGAAAGTTTTTGCAAATGACTCAACTGACAAAGGTTTAATCTCCAAAGTAGGCAAACAACTCATACAACTCAACAACAACAAAAAACCCCCACAAAAAACCCAATGGAAAAATGGACAGAAGACTGAAATAGACATTTCTCCAAAGAAGACATAAAGACGGCCAGCAGGCACATGAAAAAATGCTCAACATCATTAATTATTAGAGAAATGCAAACCAAAACTACTATGAGGTACTGCCTCATACCAGTTAGAATGGCCATCATTAACAAGTCAACAAACAACAAATGCTGGAGAGGATGTGAAAAAAAGGGACCCCTCCTTCACTGCTGGTGGGAATATAAATTGGTACAATCACTATGGAAAACAGTATGGAAATACCTCAGAAAACTAAATATAGAACTATATGACCAGCAGTCCCACTCCTGGGCATATATCCAGACAAAACTTTCATTGAAAAAGATAACATGCATCCTGTATGTTCATCACAGCACTATTCACAATAGCCAAGACATGGAAAGAACCTAAATGCCTGTCAACAGATGAATGGATTAAGAATATGTGGTACATATATACAATGAAATAGTACTCAGCCTTAGAAAAGAACAAAATAATGCCATTTTCAGCAACATGGATGGAACTAGAGACTGTCATATGAGTGAAGTAAGTCAGAAAGACAAAGACAGACACCATATGATATCACTTATACATGGAATCTAAAATATGGCACAAACGATGTATCTACAAAACAGAAACAGATCACAGACATGGAGGACACACTTGTGTGTGCTGGAAGGAGGGGGAGGGAGTGGGATGGATTGTGAGTCAGGGATTAGTAGATGCAGACTGTTGCATTTGGTGTGGATGGGCAATGGGATCCTGCTGTATAGACCAGGGAACTATATCCAATCACTTGT
Organism: Sus scrofa; assembly: GCF_054392235.1. Classification (NCBI taxonomy): domain Eukaryota; kingdom Metazoa; phylum Chordata; class Mammalia; order Artiodactyla; family Suidae; genus Sus; species Sus scrofa. Next base: position 87,554,103 of record NC_139386.1, read on the forward strand.
GATTGTTTAGGATGGAGGATAATGTGAGAAAAGGAATGTATATATATATATATATATATATATATATATATGTATAACTGGTTCACTTTACTGTACAGCAGAAATTGGCAGAACATTGTAAATCAACTATACTAATTAAAAAAAGTTTGGGTTTTTTGGTTTCTGAACCGAACTTGGGTCAGCTTACACAGCAAAGCCAGTTTACTGACACTGGGTAGTGGTGAAGGAAAGTACAGCATTTATTGTAGGGCCCAGGAAGGAGAATAGGCAGCTTATGTTCAAAAGATCCAAACTCCCCCATGGCTTTCAGGGAAGGGTTTTTTAAGGCAACATTTGGGGTGAGGGTGGCAGGGAGTTTGACTTTCTTCTGATTGATTGGTGGTGAGGTAACAGGGTGATGTTTCAGAAATCCTAATCATCAACCTTCTAGGGTCTACATCTTGTGGTCAGCATGTAGTCACCATCCTCCACCTAGGTGGGGGTGGGGTCTTAATTTCTGCAGAACCACTCAAAGTATGTGTCAGATTATGTATATCCCTTGAGGAGGAAGTATGACTGTTTTATCGCTGAACTATTTTTTCTTGACTGTTATTCTTCATTCTCTCACTTCCCTAATTAGTAACAAAGTCTGCTCTTTGGAACTGAGGGAAGGCCTTGGAGACCAAAGCCTTTTTCTGCAAACAAGAAATGGGGGAGGAGTTTCCGTTCTGGCGCAGTGGAAATGAAACCGACTAGGAACCATGAGATGGGTTAGGCATTGCTGTGAGCTGTGGTGTTGGTCGCAGACGCAGCTCGGATCCTGCATTGCTGTGGCTGTGTTGTAGGGTGGCAGCTGTATCTCTGATTCGACCCCTAGCCTGGGAACCTCCATATGCTACAGATGTGGCCCTAAAAAGACAAAAAAAGAAATGGGGGATACAGAAGGACTTTTATACATTCCTGCTTGATTTCAGTACCCCCCCCCCCCGCGCCCTTTGATACTCTTCAGTCCTGAGGGGAACTGGGGGCAGGACAAGCAAGAGAATGAAGTTTTCAATAGGTTAATCATAAACGTGGCAGGAGAACTTAGTTTCATAGGGACTTGGTTTCATTTTTAAAGTGGTTGCCAAGAAAGGTTAGTGAGCCCATCCATATCACATTCTTGGTCTGGGTAGGCCACTGGGGCTGCTCTATCTGACATTTATCATCTAATCTCCACTACTTACCAGCATGTCTCTGTAATATGCTTTTTCTTCTTTTAAATTTAAAATTATAGTTATTTACAATGTTCTGTCAATTTCTGCTATACAGCAAAGTGTTATACATATATCTGTATCCACTCTTTTTCTCATATTATCTTCTATTATGTTCTATCACTAATGATTGGATATAGTTCCCTGAGCTATACAGCAGGACCCCATTGCTTATCCGTTTTAAATATAATAGTTTGCATCTACTAACCCCAAACTTCCTGCCCATCCCACTCCCACCCACTTCCCTCTTGGCAACTACAAGTCTGCTCTCCATGTCCGTGGGTCTGTTTCAGTTCTGCAGAGAGGTTCATTTGTGCCATATTTTAGATTCCACATATAAGTGATGGCACATGGTGTTTGTTTTTCTTTTCTTTCTTTCCTTTCTTTCTTTTTTTTTTTTTTTTTTTTGGCTTTTTAGGGGCCCTACCCACAGCATATGGACGTTCCTAGGTTAGGGGTTGAATTAGAACTGCAGCTGCTAGCCTACACCACAGCTACAGCAATGTGGGATCCAAGCCATGTCTATGACCTACACCACAGCTCACAGCAACATGGATCCTTAACCCACTTAGCAAGGCCAGGGATCAAACCCACTTTCCTCATTGATACTAGTTTGGTTTGTTACTGCTCAGCCACAACGGGAACTCTAGTTTTTGTCTTTCTCTTTCTGACTACTTCACTTGGTATGGGAATTTCTAGTTGCATCTATGTTGCTGCAAATGGCATTATTTTGTTCTTTTTTATGGCTAATATTCCATTGTGTATATGTACCACATTTTCTTAATCCATTCATCTGTTGATGGACATTTAAGTTGTTTCCATGTCTTGGCTTTTGTGAATAGTGCTGCAGTGAACATAGGGGGGTGCATGTATCTTTTTTTCTTTTCTTTTTTTTTTTTTTTGTCTTTTTAGGGCCACACCCATGGCATATGGAAGTCCTCAGGCTAGAGGTTGAGTTAGAGCTGCAGCTGCCGGCCTCCGCCAACAGCAATGTGAGATCTGAGCCATATCTGCAATCTATACAATAGCTCACAACACCAGATCCTTAACCCACTGAGCAAGGCCAGAGATTGAACCTGTGTCCTCATGGATACTAGTTGTTACCACTGAGCCGAAACAGGAACTCCCTTTATGTATGTTTTTGAACAAAAACTTTCTTCAGATATATGCCCAGGAGTGAGATTGCTGGATCATATGGTAGTTCTATATTTAGCTTTCTGAGGAATGTCCATACTGTTTTCCATGGTGGTTGTACCAATTTACATATGCTTTTTCACTTGATTGCTTCTATCCTTGAAATGATACCAAATTATCTGAGAAGGAAAAATCATGGCAGTCAAGGACCCCTTTCTGATTCTGATATATTTCCTTTTCTTAGAACTTGGAGAGTTTGATTGCTCAAAATACCACTGGGCCTGTCTTCTACCCAAGGCTCTACCACCTGATGGCCTATGTCTGTATACTAATTGGAGATGGGCAGAACTGCGACCTCTTCCTGAACACAGCCTTACAGCTCTGTGAGACACAAGGGAATGTGCTGGAGAAATGCTGGATGAATATGAGCAAAGTACGTACTGTCTGCTAGCAAGCTGGGGAAGCGGGTGCTCTCAGGGGATGCAAAGGAGCCCCAGAAGCCCACTGCCATCAGAGGCAGTTCTGGACTCTTACTGAAAGGGGTGACATGTCCATAGCTTAGGTATTTGCACTTCTTCCCCTTTGGGTTCTCATGGGATCTCCCCCTCCTCCAAAACTCCTTTGGCAAGATCTCTGCATTCTTGTGACCCTCACCACTTTGCACTTTGTGTTACATTCATATGCATGTCCTGCCTCCCCCAAGAACATGAACTCTCAAGAAGCAAAAACTACTTAGCCCCTAGCATAGTACCTTTTTCTCAGTATTTGTTGAATAAGTGAATGAATGTACACATCTACATGATTATTAATAATTACGTGCCAGGAGTTCCCGTCATGGCTCAACAGTTAACGAACCCAACTAGGATCCATGAGGATGAAGGTTCAATCCCTGGCTTTGCTCAGTGGGTTAAGGATCCAGTGTTGCAGTGAGCTGTGGTATAGGTCACAGGCTCAGTTTGGATCTGGCATTGGTGCGGCTATGGTATAGGCTGGCAACTGTAGCTCTGATTGGACCCATGGCCTGGGAACCTCCATACACCACCAGTGTGGCCCTAAAAAGCAAAAAAAAAAAAAAAAGAGTTATGTGCCAGTGTCCTAGTCGGGACAGCAAAACTCATTGTTTGTGGGTTGGCCTCGTTCTAAAAGCTCAAGGACATTTGACCTTTCTGGTATTGGATGACTCTGGACCACACAAGCTGAGAAGCACTGATGAATCTTTGTCCTCTTTGTCGCCTCATAGGAATGGTGGTACTCAAGCTCTGAGTTTACAGAAGACCAATGGCTTCAAACAATCCTGAATCTCCCATCATGGGAAAAGGTTGTATCAGGCAAGGTAAACATGCAGGATGTTCAAAGAAACAAATTCCTGATGAGAGTTAATATCCTGGACAATCCTTTCTAACATTTCCTGAAAGACAACAAATATTTTAGTAACGCTCACTCTTTTGTGATTATCCATTATTAGCCTTTCTCTTCTGCCATCACCCTCCAGCTTCCTACACACTCCCTTCTGTTGCAGACATGGAATAAGACCTGCTGGTTTCTCCTCTGTTTGGGGGGGTCAGAAAAGGTCGGCAGTGTCATACCTTCCTTTCTTCCAGCTTTTCAAGGATTCCCTTGGCTTCTCAAGTTGTTTTAGCTTAGCCTGTCTATTTTTAGCCCCAGCAAAATTATATCAGATGGAAAATTTTTAAATCAAAGTGATACATGTTGTGACAAATACACTTCTACTTAATCTATTAAATTGAAATTGGTGATTTTTAAATGTCTAGTCATTCCATCTTTTAAATGTAGCCCAGGATTACAAATAGTAAATTCTCATCAAGGTTTGTAAAGGGCAAGATTTGAAAAGGCTGCTCTTTGTCATGCCTAAGGGCAGCCTCCCAGTCCCTGCTAACCACATGTATCAAATACTGTGCAAATAAATTATTTGAAATGGAAATACTAGCATTTATGTGGGTACCTTTGACATAGTTAGAGTTTATATATGTCTATATTTAGCAAAGTAATAGCACTCAACTTCATTTCCCAGATGTTGGAAAAGCTGCCCCACAGCCACCTGTGGTCACTGTCTCTTTCTTAGCAGACAGAACAGATCTGATAGGCAGTTTGTGCCTGAGGGCACACAAGGACCACGTGCAGATTCAGCCCATCCTTGCATCTCTGCAGCTCCCTCACATTCGCTCACTTCATGGACCCACGTGGCCTCCTCAAGCAGGTGCTCCAGGATTTCCATCTGCTGACTCTTGTCACCTTTCATTTCTGGAAGGAGGTTCTTCTGATGGACATTGACATGTCCACTTTAAAGCACACCTCAGGAGTTCCCATCGTGGCTCACTGGTTAATGAACCCAACTAGTATCCATGAGGATGCAGGTTCGATCCCTGGCCTCGCTCAATGGGTTAAGGATCCGGCATTACCGTGAGCTGTGTAGGTTGAAGATGCTGCTTGGATCCTGCATTGCTTGGCTGTGGCATAGGCCGGCAGCTATAGCTCCGATTAGACCCCTAGCCTAGGAACCTCCATGTGCCCCGGTTACAGCCTTGAAGACCAAAAAAAGAAAAGGATCCGGCATTGTTGTGAGCTGTGGTGTAGGTTGCAGACAAGGCTTGGATCCCATGTTGCTGTGGCTGTGGCTTAGGCTGGCAGCTACAGCTCAGATTTAACCCCTAGCCTGGGAACCTCCCCCAAATTCTCGTTGTGGTTTCCATAGGCAGTGCCCTACGTGGGCATTCCTTTCACAGGCCAGAATTCCATTGTCCTTCTACAAAAGGCAAAGCTGTGTTTTTCTTCCTGATAATATAACTGAGTTCCACCAGGCATGGTGAATAATCTCAATGTAGCCACAGATGCCTGGGCCCTGCCTGGCATGTGGGAAGGACAGCAGGCTAGGAGAGCAGAGCAGTAGGTTCTAACATGAGCTCTGCCACAAGCGTATTCCCGGGGCTCATCATCTGACCTCCCTATGTGGGTGTGAGTATCACGTAAGATAGTAAAGGAGAAAGATGTTGAAAATCATAACGTGCCATACACGTTAAAAAAAAAAAAGTCATTAAGACAAATGACTGATTTTAAACAAACACATCAGTATTAAACTTTACATAAATATTGTCCCCTTCAAATCTTGCATCCCAAGCCTGTTGTGGCGCAACTGAAATGAATCCCACTAGTAACCATGAGGTTGCGGTTTCAATCCTGTGTTGCTCTGGTTGTGGCGTAGGCTGGCAGCTGTAACTCCAATTCGACTCCTAGCCTGGGAACCTCCATGGGTACAGCCCCCCATCCCCCCAAAAAAAGGAAAGCTGGTATTCTGCAAGTTGCTACTTGTCCCATGTGCTGCATAAAAATTCCTTGCTTTCTAATTGCCTTTATTATTTTGTGTATCATTCATCTTATTCATTCACTTATTTACTCATCCAACTAACATTTTTTTGGACTAATCCCTATGTATCAGGCATTGATTAAGTACCAGAGATTCAGAAACACAGACAGTCTTGGTAAGTTCATAGGTCCAGTAGAGAAGATAGACACACAAGTAAACCTCATTTAGGCCATATTTCACTGCAAGTAGAAGAGAGGCTTATACACAGCAAACAGCCCCTTGGAGAGAGTAGCAGACACAAACCCAGACATCTCTGAAGACTTAGACGAGTGTGAGCAATGCTTGGCCTCTAGCAGAGAGGTGTTTGACATGGAGCTTATAGAAGATGGAGGCCACGCATCCTCGCAACAGAGGCTGTGCTGTCCAGGAAGCGAAGTGCTGTCCTCCCAACCCCCAGCTCACACTCCCTCCTGGGCAGAATCTTCCATTTACGTCACCAGCCCCTTCCAGATGAAGTCCTCCAGTGAGAAGCTGGGGGCTGGGGTGTGCCCACAATCCTTCATCCTCCAAAACTTCAAAATGTTCACATTATTTTATTGACTTCTGACCAAGCCAAAGCAAAGACTGGAGGAGGTAGACGGGAAGTCAGGCTGTTCCTGAAAGTGCAGTGAGGTGATTTCCCAAAGACTGATCAGAGAACCTGATCACAGAGGAAGAAGTAGGAAAAGACCAAACTACAATTTAGAGATTTAACATTCCATGTGTCTGAATCCAGGGGAGCGGGCAGCAGGCTTTGCAGGAATCCTCAACTTGGTTTCTGGCTGTGACTACGCCACCTAGCAGTTATGTGACCTTTTCATCAGGTTCCTCACTTCCAAACAGGTTGTGACAGGCTCCCATCCCTCCCTATCCAGCTGGCATTACCACCTCCTACCAGTGGGCTAGGTGGGTGTCCATCTTCACTGTAGCCAGCAGATGGCAGCACTGGCTCTTTGCTATGGCTGTGGCCCAAAGAGCAGTTTCTGGTCAAGCTCCAAGCTTTTGTCTTCAGATTCACAGCCTAAGCACTGAACACTTAGAACCCTGTCAGCTTCCACGGTAGCTCCCCACATTACCTCCAGGAAGCTTCCAGCAAAAGGTTCTCAGGAACATCACTTGAGAAAGTAGATTTGGGCTAGAATTTTTTTTTTAGGAGAAGGTAGATAATTCACAAACTTTCAGGAAAAGAGAGTAATGGAGAAGTGATGATTCTCTCTCTCTTGCCTCCCCCCCATTTTCTTCTTTCTTTCTTTTTTTTTTTTTTAATCTGTGAACTTCTAGGGAGCAGAGATTCTGTCTTCATTCCTTCTCCCCAGCGCTATACACAATGCCCGGACATATAGTAAGTACTCAAGAAGTGCAGATTAATGAATTAAAGCACGTTTTCATTTGATCATCTCAAGTTAATTCTTACAGGCACTCTCAGAAGCGGGAGACTAATATTTGTTGAATGAGTAAATTATATGGGCCCTCATGGAGATCAACAAAAATTACTTATCATCAACTGTACTAGCCAGGTTCTGCACTAGAGTTACAACAATAAGAAACGGTCTGCCTAGTGATCCAGTGATTACAGATATCCATTAAAAAAACCCAATCATCCAAAACATGCACAACCTAAGAGCTGTGCATTGAGTTTCTTTGGTGTCTTACTGAGGACTATATCATAGGAAACAACCTCTCAGATAGCTCTGAGAAACTGTCCAAAGAGGTAAGGGAGGAGCTAGGATGTATATGATCCTTTTTTTTTTGCTTGGGAAAAAAACAAAAAACAAAAAGACCCTCACATAGTCTGTTCTTGCTAATCTCAAAGAACAGACATCTCAAATTAATTATGTTAGTGCTTTTCTTTTTATGGGAAGATGCAAGAATCTGGGGTCTTTGACATTTTTCCATAGATGTTTCTTAACTATGTAGGGGCCAGTATCCAAAGCACAGAATGCTTCCTGTTTTCCTGCAACCTTAATTCCCCTCAGGCAACTACAGTGGCTAATGGCTTGATCCTTGTAGAACTGGAATGGCAGGCAGCACTGTTCTTCCTTTACACAGACGTGGACCTGGGGCCTCACTGAATTGGTTCTCCATACAGAAACTAGCTTTGTGTCCCCAGGCAAGTTATTGAAACTTTTTGTGTCTCAGTTCCCTTGTTCATAAGGTGGGGGTGATGATAGTATTCTCCTTATAAAGTTGGTGTGAGATAATTTAGGTAAAGCACTCAGAATTCTGCTGAGGGAACAAACAGGCAATTAAAATGCAGAGCTATGAAGGACACTGCACAGGGTTTGCCAGAGAGCAAATGTAGAGGCATGCACCCTAACATGGCTTTAGAAGATTCTAGAAAGTTTCCTGGAAGAGGAAATAGGATGTAGCCAGGTGAAGACTTTCCATGTGGGGACCTGGTATTCAGTGCTGGAGAAGTTTGGAGGCCATGGAGAGCCTGGTGCTTCCACTTTGTCTGGACAGAGCTCTACTGAGTGAGGGAGGCGTGTGAGTGATGATGTAGGAGACCGGTAGGATCTGATCACTAAAGGTCACGTGGGCCAGGCAGTTTAGGAGTTAATGCCATATCCTGCCAGCAGTAGAGGAGTCACTGAATGGCTTTACTGCGGAAGTGCATGGGACCACATTTCCGTTTTAGAAAGGCCACTCTCTTTGTGGAGAATGGATTAGAAGCGAATATGAAGCAAATATGGCCAATATGAAGGCTGGGAGATGGTTGCTCTTGCAAGCTTGGAATGGATGTTGTGCAATAAAGAAGGGGCAGTGGAGATAGAAGAGCTCTGACTTGAAAGATATCAAAGGAGGTAGATATTGAAATTCGATGTTGGATTTTTAAGGAGGATGTTCAAAAGGAACAGATACCTAGAGAAAGGCCCCATAAACTAAGGACCGAGAACTTTCAAGCACTTGCATGGTTCTCATTACTTGCTGAAGGACTATTATATTCACTTTCCATTCCTTTCCTGACCCCACCTCCACCCAGAATCACCTACTCATGGCCAAGTTTGCCCTCTCTGTTGATGGTAGCAGTCATTGGTCATCATGATTCTTCTCTCTTTAATTCCCCAGCCAGTCATATTTTTCCAGCGCCCTTTAACTTTCTTCCTGATACTTCTCAGATTCTCCCTCCTCGTCTCTGTTCCCACCACTGTTGAAAATCCAGTTCTGACATCTCTGAGCGAGCTCTGCAATAGCCACATAATTCACTGGCCTCTCAATTTCAGGTTTCCATCCTCCACCAACGGGCAGGTTAAGCTTGCTTTTAAAAAACAAGCCGGCATTTGTTACGCCTCCACTTAAAATCCTCTTTGCCTTCTGGAAGCATCCGGATTTCTTCCCCTGGAATGAAAGGCGTTCAAGGTCTGGCTCTCCACCAAATCCAATGCTGCAATCATATGGGCCTCACTCACACCCATCCTGAAACTTTGAGGCGGTCCCTCCAACTGGAATGGGCTCTACAAAGTCTTTCGGGTTTCTCCCATCTTGCTTCCCAATGCCTCTGCCCCTGAGTTGGGTTCATCAGTCCATCCTTGTTATTCCCCAGCCACTTTCCTTCCTCCTTAGAGCAGCTCTCACAGGACTACCAGGAGCTGTTGTGTGGGGCTGTCTCCTCTCTGGGTTCGTCAACAGCAGGGATTCCATCTCCCTTGTCTTTGTATCCCTTGGGGCTACACTTGGCATAGGGTCAAGTATTAGAAAGCCATCAGTTTGCTCTGTCTAGTTCACAGTTGTAGCCTACGTGCCCTCAGTATGGGGGACACAGTAGGCAATAAATGTTGACTGAGACAGTGTCAGAGGGACCACCTGTCCACCAGAGTGGCAGCCACTGGGACCACCACTGTGAGGCGTGTCTCCCCGACACACACACACATATCCATAGCAAGAGAAAAAAGGGTTGTGGGGAAACTGTGTGAGCATGTGTGTGTGTAACACAGCACAACTATCCAAAATTTTGACAACTCCATTATGGTCTACACAATTGCTGTCCAGTAGAATTTTCTGTGATAAAGGAAATAGTCTGTCTTTGAATGCCCAATGCCACTTGTTGCTACTGAGTGCTTGAAATGTGGTTAGTGCTACTGAAGATTTGAATTTATTTATTTATTGTTTGTTTGTTTATTTGCTTATTAGGGCCACACCTATGGCATATAGAAGTTCCCAGGCTAGGGGTCAAATCAGAACTGCGGCTGCTGGCCTACACCACAGCCATAGCAAAGCTGGACCTGAGCCACATCTGCAACCTCCACCACAGCTCACGGCAACGTGGAATCCTTAGCCCACTAAGTGAGACCGGAATCGAACTTGCATCCTCATAGATACTAGTCAGGTTCATAACCTGCTGAGCCACAACCAACAGGAACTCCCTGAATTTTAAATTTTATTGTAATTAAATTAATGGTCACATGTGGCCAGCAGCTATGATAGAGAACAGTGCAATAAGAACATTGACCTTAACATGCCAAAACAGAACCACTGAAGGTTGAGCTGGAACATTTCTATGGCAGAGAATAATACCAGCTTGGTTCAGAGGGGGATTATTAATACATAGGAGAAAATGTATCAGGCCGGTTAGGCTAAACCTCTTATGCATTACATATTATGTGTTTTTCCAGTGAATGTGATACCAGGGTACCAAACTAGTGCTTAATAACAGATGAGATGACAGTCTAATTCTCCAGTCACGCAGTGGCTAGGTTGCTTGACTGGGCCTTTGCCTCCACAGGAACAGATTGCATCTTGCAATGACTTTAATGCCTGCTGCCTGACAGGGAGGAGGAGCCCTGAAGGGTGAACCTGGAAGAGTCATAGTCTAAAAGCTTGAAATTAATTGAATAAGACAGAAAATTTACAGTGAACCCAGATCTTTTACTTTCTCTTATGGTGTTTTTATATACTTTTTTTTTCAATGGCCATATCTGTGGCACATGGAAGTTCCCAGCCTAGGGGTCAAATCGGAACTGCAGCAGCTGACCTGTGCCACAACCACAGCTGCACCAGATTCAAGCCATGTCTGTGACCTACACCACAGCTCATGGCAGGCGTGGATCCTTTGAGACCAGGGATGGAACCCACATCCTCACGGATACTAGTCGTGTTGGTTACCACTGCGCCACAGTGGGAACTCCCACTCTTATGGTATTTTTGAGAGAGGACGTGGAAGGAGTTATTTCCAGCCAAGTGCTAGCTCTCTTCTTAAGTTTACCTCACTTTTCTCCCCTGAGCTTTGTTCTCTCTTGCTCAACCTCTATTAGCCCACATTAAATCATGAGCTCAGCCTCCTGTCTGAGAGCCCAGCGTGTCCTGAGTTGTCCTGTGTCAGCGGATTCATGCTACACCCTCAGCAGTGTGCTGCTCCCCGATGATGCAGTGCTGGTTCACATCCTTTAACCTTGAGCTTGGTTTAGCTGCCTCAGCTAAAGGACACAGAGCAGGGTGGCACTTGCTGGCTGCCAGTACCCCTGTGCTCCACAGATGTTTCACATTCCTTGGAACCAAGATCTTTGAAAAAGCTTTTCAGAGCCATTTCCCCTCTGCCAGACCCACTTTCTTTAGGAACGGCTTTCATGTTAAAAAAACAAAACAACAGCAAGAAAACACAGGGCTTTTACTCAACTAAGAGCATCCAGACATGTTATAAACAAAGCCTCTGGGGTTCTGCTGGGCCAGCAAGAGCAAGGATAGGGTTTTGCAAAATGATCCATAGTGCTCTGAGTCTATTGTACATTTTAAGATGTTCTTTACAAAATAAGTATAGATTTTATGTTTCTGTTATCTAGTTGAAAGAAACTGTACTTTAAAACAAACAGGGAGTTCCCACTGTGGCTCAGCTGGCCACTATTGGTTCTTAACCCAATTAGTATCTATAAGGATTGAATCCCTGGCCTCTCTCAGCGGGTTAATGATCCAGCTTTGCCTCGAGCTGTGGTGTAGGTCACAGGTGCAGCCCAGATCCCTTGTGACTGTGGCTGTGGTGTAGGCTGGCAGCTGCATCTCCAATTCAACCCTTAGCCTGGAAACTTCCATATGCCCCACCTGAGGCCCTAAAAAGATAATCAATCAATCAACAGCAACCCCCCCCCCTCTCCAAAAACTATTCAAAGCCAGAGAAAGAACCAAGAATGAATCTAGATTCAGAACCCAGTCTCTGCAGAGTCCTTGTCAGGGGAAAGGAAACCTCAAGCCTTAAGAAAGCCAGCTTGAGCTTTGCTCTGTCCCCTGCGGCCATAGCAGAGCAGGGGTTCAGGTCCACATGCCTGAAATTACCTAATGCCCCAAAGGGCAAAGTAACCACAAACGTGCTAGCCACAAAATGCTGGAAGGCGGGGCTCGAAAGCAAATGTGAGAATATTAAATATGTCAGACTTCCTCTTCCCAGGTGTCGGGAGATTTAAAAAAAAATCCCAGACCTTCCTTATATCCTGGAACAAGAAAAGTCGGATCCACCAAGTCCACTGTGAAGGAATGGACAGACAATCAAATCCAAACCCTGAGCCAAGAAGGGACAATAGTTTAACATCCTGTTTGCAGGAGGAAACGGACGCTGGAAGCAACAGTTCCCCTGGGACTCTCCGTGCTTGAAAGATTTGTGCTTCCTCCTTGTAAACACAGCCAGGTCTCCTGGAGGGTCTAGAGTTCCCTCCTGCCTTCCCCCCAATTGTTTCCTTTCTGACTCAGTCCACGTGAGAGCAGCTTCTGCCAGCTGTTGGGGAGGAGGGGAGGGGAGCTTGATCTCCGCCCTCATCAGCCTCGACTTAGGTCCCATTGCCAAAGTCCAGGAGGACTTGTCTCTCATCCTGAGCTGCTTTTCCAAGGCTGTGAGTGATTTGCATTTGGCTTTTTCCCCCCTTTAATAGTTCATATGGACAAAGGACAAGTACCACTTGTGACAGGAAAAAAAGAAGACAACTGGGGAGTTCCCATCGTGGCTCAGCAGTAATGAACCCAACTAGTATCCACGAGAATGTGGGTTCGATCTCTGGCCTCGCTCAGTGGGTTCAGGATCTGGCATTGCCCTGAGCTGTGGCGTAAGTCAAAGACCTTGGCTCAGATCTGCTGTTGCCGTTGCCGTGGCTGTGGCATAGGTAGTAGATGCAGCTTTGATCCCATGTTGCCGTGGCTGTGGCTGGCAGCTGAAGCTCCGATTTGACCCCCACCTAGCCTGGGGATTTTCATATGCCATGGGTGCAGCCCTAAAAAGACAAAGAAAACCCCAACAACAACAACAAAACAAAACAAAGAAATAAAAAGAAAAACAAGACAGCTGTAAACAATCTAAATCTCCAGAAACAATTTGTAACTGTATGTCCCGTCTATTACTCCAAAACTGTGTTCACTTGTTGGCGGGTATTGAGCCACTAGACATAACCAAGCCAAAGATCAGGAGAAGGAAGGATTTATTATTACTTGCAGAAAGTCAGGGCACTGAGGATCTTTCCCAAAATAGTGTCTCTCCAAACAGCAAAACTGGGGAAGTTTTTAAGCTAGGGGTACATGCATTTTCATGAAAGGGCTTGAGCAGAGAATTCAGGATAGAATTGGGGCAAAGGTTGACCGAGTACAAGCTTTAGTTGACTGAAGTCAGGAGGGTCAGCAGCATCATTCTCTAATCCACCTGGATGGCAGCTTTTGTTCCTGCAGAGCTCAAAGATAAATTATTATGTATATCCCTTGTGGAAGAATTGGGACTTTGCTTTATCACTGGACTATTGTTTGACTCCGTTTTCTCTGCTTCTGCATTCCTGTGTTCTCTTAAGATCATTAATTACTGAAACCTGTTCAAGGGAAGACATTGCAGCCAGGCTTAGATCACACAATGGCTTCAGCCAAAATGGCTTCTCTTATGTCCAGAAAACCATGCCTGTTCTTTTTCTCTGGGGACCCCCCACCCTATCTGCTTACATATCTGGGCGAGAAGGACCTGCAGGTGTTAGTAATAATGACCCAGTTCTTTCTGCACTCACAGAGAAGCTTCTCTGATACGATGCCAAGGGGAGAAAGCAAACTGCAGAGTTCCATGGCCCCATTTTTGTTTTTAAAATAGGCAATAGGCAAGGTGTCTTTACTGGAACCGTGTTTGTAACCTGATTGGAAGAAACCATTTGGAAAAAGGAAATTTGAGTATGAATGGGGTATTAGATGAAATCAGGGAACTGTTTGTTTAAATGTGGCTTTTTAAAATGTTTCCATTGAATGTGATATTATAGTTATGTAAGAAAACATCAACATTTTAAAAAGATGCACGCCAAAAAACTGGGGTGAACTGATATGATTTGGAGATTTGTTTTCAAATAATTCAGAATAGAGGGAAATGAAAAAAGGGATGGATGAAGTGATTATTCAGGATGGGGACGTGGAGATTGATTTTTACTATTCTTTCTTCTTTTCTGCATGTGTGGAATTCTTCATAATAAAAATTTTGAATACCCAGGCAAAATGTGTGTCAGGGGGAATCTGCTGTATGATGAGGCCACTCAAGACGGCTGTTCTTTTGCTCTCAGCACATCCCCTGCTCCCAGTCTCTGCCTCACACCCTACTCAACTGACTGACTTCCGTCTCAATTGTAGAGCCTAATCAGTAACTGCCCACCTGCTCCCTTCCCCCTTCCTCCGCCCCAACTAGAATTGTAAGGATCCTGCTGCCTGGCTCCACCCAGCTAGTTTGTCTAAGGGATAAACTAGGGGGCTATGAAGGACTGGCTCCTCCCCTCGTTTCCCTGGTAATCAGTGAGCCAACCTGAAGTCAATTCCCCCTATAACCGTAACATCTCTCTCCCCTGGAAATAAGGACTGCTGCCCACCATCCACCACCCACCGCCCACAATCCACGTTGGGATGTTGCTCCAGGGCCTTGCTTCGGAGACATGTAAGCTCCCCTCTCATAAACCATTGTTGTCTCTGTCTGTGCCTCCAGGCTCTTTCTTCCATCACAAGCTTTGGCCACTGCAAAACTTGCAGGCCTGCAGGGTGCAGCCCAACAATTGTTGAACCAGCCAGGAGACCCAGGAAACTCTTGTGAGCTCTGAGATGTTAGGAAATAAAGACAGGGAAGGGAAAGTTGCAGGGGAAATCCCAGAGTGGCTGTCGCTAGCATGTGGGACCCTATGCTGGCTGTCCTTGATGAATAGGGGCCACCAAGGGAGTACTGAGAACTCACAACACCCCTATTGGAGCTATTGGCCTCCATTATGGTGGAGAAAAGCAGGCAGTAAGGCAGTGGCTCTAGCTGCCATCGTTTGCTGTGTTACGAAAGGCCTCCGATGCTGAACTAGCAGCCACGGCTGCTATTATGCATCTAGAGGAGGGCGAGAAATGGTAGGCTGGCACAAACCAAAACTACAGACACATTAGTGGCCAAATTGAGGGAAGAAGATGGGAAGTTAGAGATATCAGCCCACTGAGTGGCACAGATAAAAGGGAGGCTGCTTCCCCGAATAAGAGTCCAGATGGTCGTGGCCCATACAGATTGGGACCCCAAAGTATAGGACCCTACTGAAGAAGGTTGGGATGAAGTCACAGAAGTGCCTGTCTCATTGAGGCCAGTGGCTGGCCCTGTGGTGACCACCAAATACAAATCAGGTTAGCCTAGACCACAGGGTGTAGATGACAATCTGCCCCTCCTCCAGAGTAGGGTAGTCTGGCCACAGAGATACTACACTGGGCTGACTAGTTGAACTTGGTGACAAATTTGGACAAAAGGGGAGGGAAGCAGTTGTGTCTTGGTTGCTCTGTATCTGAGATGTCAGTGGGGAAGGCGTTATCATAACTGGTCAGGAGATGTCAAAGACGGCCCTCGGGCAGAGTATAAACAAAAGGGATTCTCCTGATCTCTGGGGTAATGGCCATCTGCCACATCACCTGACCCAATGAAGTACCTACTCCTCCTCTCTGTTGGCAAACTGTAGAAAACTACGGGATGTAAGAGAACTAGGCATGGAACACGCTGTATAAACCCAGCACTATCAGGGCCCAGGCAGTGAATTATTTACAATAGGCATGGAGAGCATAATCCTCTAGTCTGCTCCTGGACAATGATATGGGACTCTAGTTTCCATCCTGAGTCCCTTAGTCAGGCATGCAGTTGCTCAGGTCGTGCAAGCCACTGCAAAGTTGGAAGAAATGGAAAAGACACAGTGCTGGGGATTTGGAGCCATCCATCCACAAGACTCAGGAGAAGGAAATAAGGTTCCTCCTCGTCCCTTCTGGAGACTCACCTGAGTAACTAGAAAGCAGATATGGCAGAACCTAGTAGTAACGGAGACCCCTATAACCAAGATAATAAGCAGCCCAATGCTGCATCACTGGGGCTATGGCAGACGCTAAAGCCTGAACAATAGTTAACCAAAATAAGAGACTCAAGACACTCCTTCCACTGCTCCATAGGAAGAGGCCCTCCTGTTGGAGGTGGAAGGAATGTGTCAGCCCCCAGGACCCCTACATTAGGGATATGGCCAATGTCCCAGAAGGTCCCAGGCCACAGAAATGCAGGTTTCAGGGGAAAGTCATGGGGCACAGTAGTGCGGGTTTCAGGGAATTGGAGGCCTTACATAGAATTAAGTATTTATTGGTCCCTAAAAATTAGAAAACTTGTTTTAGCTCTGGTGGACACCAGGGAGAGAAATGTCAACTGGCTCTGTGGCTCACTCTCGGTCATTGACAGGTACGGGGGTGGAATGATAAGGGAAAAAAGGATAGGAGTTCTTTTGTGGCACAGGAGGTTAAGAATCTGGCATTGTCATTGCAATGGCTCAGGCCAACTGCTGTGGGGTTAGTTCGGTCCCTGGCTCAGGAACTTCCACATGCATAGGCATGGCCAAAGAAAAGCAAAAAGGATATCTTTTCTTTTCTTTTTCTTTTTTTTTTTTTGTCTTTTTAGTGGCACACCTGCGGCATATGGAGGTTCCCAGGCTAGGAGTCAAATCAGAGCTGTAGCTGCCAGCCTGTGTCACAGCCATAGCAATGCTGGATCTGAGCCACATTTGCAACCTACACCACAGCTCACAGCAACTCTGGGTCCTTAACTCACTGAGCGAGGCCAGGGATTGAATCCGAAACCTCATGCTTACCAGTTGGGTTCATTAACCACTGAGCCACTACGGGAACTTCAAAAGAGGATATCTTTGATGTTACAAATCAAGTAGTTACCCCCCACGCCCACAAAATTGAAGTATTCATTGCCCCAATCCCAAAATATATACTTTGGATGGATGTGATAGCAGGTCTTACCTTACAAACTACAGTGGGGAATTTCACCAAGTGCAAATGATGAAACAGATTAATAGAAGTTTTGTCAAAAGGACACCTATCAGGAGTTCCTGTCATGGTGCAGTGGAAACAAATCTGACTAGGGACCATGAGGTGGTGGGTTTGATCCCTGGCCTCGCTCAGTGAGTTAAGGATCCGGCATTTCTGTGAGCTATGGTGTAGGTTGCAGACACGGCTCGGATCCCGCATCCCTGTGGCTGTGACATAGGCCGGCAGCTACAGGCCTGATTGGACCCCTAGCCTGGGAACCAACATATGCCGAGGGTGTGGCCCTGAAAAGTCCAAAAAAAAAGGACACCTATCAGATATTCTTTTTTTTTGTTTTATTTTGTTAGGTTTTTGGCTGCACCTGCAGCATGCAAAAGTTACTGGGCCAGAATCAAACCCATGCCACAACAGTGGCAATGCTTGGATCCTTAAGTGCTATTCCCAGATGGTCTTAAGAACACAGAAGAACTGAAGGAAATGAATGCTTGAATTCATATCTTACACTTAAGAAGGGCCTCTACATTGGACTGGTCTATAGAAAAGACTGACATCCAAAATGGGATGAGAAAAAGATGAAAACAGTGGTAGGCAGCTGACCCCCAAATCTGGACCAGGCCTGTAAGACCTTTTCTACTAATTTAATTTAACTTAAAAAAATTTTTATCTCCCTATAACACTGAAATTTAGTGTTTTACTTCTAACTGCACTGTTGCCCCCAGTGTTCAGGATAGAGAAGTCTCTAGTGAAGTTGTTGGAGAAC
Source organism: Sus scrofa (assembly GCF_054392235.1). Classification (NCBI taxonomy): domain Eukaryota; kingdom Metazoa; phylum Chordata; class Mammalia; order Artiodactyla; family Suidae; genus Sus; species Sus scrofa. The sequence goes on from NC_139386.1 coordinate 87,571,840, forward strand.
AACTACTGTGTAACACTGCTTGCTTTAAATCTATTGCTAAAAGCACATATACGGTGTGTAACAGTTTAGTATAACTGATAAAATGTATAGCCTCTAAAATGTTATTCCGCTAATATGCCTCTAAGCTTGATTAGTTTTCCCAAACTAATGTATGTGTGTACATACACATACACACACACACACAAATTAAGTAGACCTAGCACAGAGGGACATGATGGGCCAAGGGTAGGCAGCAACCACCCTGGCATCAAGGGACACATATTTTGATCATCAGAGCTTTCTATTGAAAGATTTGCAATCCAAAGGGGGAAATGATAGAAGTGTTCACAAGAAGTAATTCTGATCTATACATAATTTATTTATTTATTTATTTTTATAATTTTTTTATTTTCCCACTGTACAGCAAGGGGGTCAGGTTATCCTTACATGTATACATTACAATTACATTTTCCCCCCACCCTTTCTTCTGTTGCAACATGAGTATCTAGACAAAGTTCTCAATGCTATTCAGCAGGATCTCCTTGTAAATCTATTCTAAGTTGTGTCTGATAAGCCCAAGCTCCCAATCCCTCCCACTCCCTCCCCCTCCCATCAGGCAGCCACAAGTCTCTTCTCCAAGTCCATGATTTTCTTTTCTGAGGAGATGTTCATTTGTGCTGGATATTAGATTCCAGTTATAAGTGATATCATATGGTATTTGTCTTTGTCTTTCTGGCTCATTTCACTCAGTATGAGATTCTCTAGTGTAGTGATGAATTTGAATTAGATCACTTAAATTCAGTTTCAAAAAGAATGCATCATTGACATGATCTATACATAATTTAATCTGAACTTTAGGCTAACCCAAAAAAACCTGTTTGTGGCCTATTAAACATGCATTATACATCTGCTTTAATAATTGAAGAGAGGAGTTCCCGTCATGGCGCAGTGGTTAATGAATCCGACTAAGAACCATGAGGTAGCGGGTTCGATCCCTGGCCTTACACAGTGGGTTAAGGATCCAACATTGACGTGAGCTGTGGTGTGGGTCATAGATGTGGCTCGGATCCCTTGTTGCTGTGGCTCTGGCATAGGCCAGTGGCTACAGCTCCAATTAGACCCCTAGCCTGGGAATCTCCATATGCCATGAGAGTGGCCCTAGAAAAGGCAAAAAGACAAATAAATAAATAAATAATTGAAGAGAAAAAAAATTTTTGTCTTTTTAAGGCCATACACATGGCATATGTAGGTTCCCAGGTTAGGGATTGAATCAGAGCTGTAGCTGCCAGCCTATGCCACAGCTCCAGCAATGTCAGATCTGAGCCGCATCTGTGACCTACACCACAGCTCATGGCAATGCTGGATCCTTAACACACTGAGAGAGGCCAGGGATCAAACCCACAACCTCATGGTTCCTAGTCAGATTTGTTTCACTTATGTGATGACAGAAACTCCCCTGAAGAGAAATATTTTTTAAAATTGTGATTTAAATATCCTTAAGCTATACATAATTATTTGGAAAGGGACGTATCCATTGTGTCATACTATACTTATGAAGGGCAAACATCTGTTTCCTTCTGATACAGCCATTGTGGAGCATTCTGAAGGTGATTGTGTGTCTTGTGTAACCAGTACCATTTAGTCCCCAAAATGACTTTCACAAACTAAAGCCAAAATTTTATGTATATTTTATTTTTATTATACTTGATTTACAATGTTCTGTCAATTTCTGCTGTGGAGAAAACTGATCAAGTTATACATATATATGCATTCTTTTTCTCACATTATCCTCCATCACGTTCCATCACAAGTAATGAGATATAGTTCCCTGGGCTAAGCTGTAGGATCTCCTTGCTTGTCCACTCCAAATGCAATAGTCTGCATCTACTAACCCTGAACTCCCAGTCCATCCCACTCCCTCTCCCTCCCACTTGGCAACCACAAGTCTCGTGTCCATGAGTTTGTTTCTTTTCTGTAGACAGGTTCATTTGTACCATATATTAGTTTCCAGATATAAGTGACATCATATGGTATTTGTCTTTCTCTGACTTACTTCACTTAGTATGAGAGTCTCTAGTTCCATCCATGTTGCTGCAAATGGCATTATTTTGTTCTTTTTATGGCTAAGTAGTATTCCATTGTGTATATGTACCACATTTTAATCCATTTATCTTCTTTTGTTTTTCTGATTACTGTGGCTAAGACTTCCAATATTATGTTGACTAAAGTAGGGAGAGGGGGGATCCTTGTCCTTTTCCAGATTTTAGCAGAAAGGCTTTCAACTTTTCTCTGTTGAGTATTATTTTGACTTTGAGATTGTCATAAATGGCTTTTATTGTATTAATGTATGTTCCCTCTATACCCAAGAATTTTTATCATGAATGGATGTTGGATTTGTCAGCTGCCTTTTCTGCATCTATTGGGATGAATTTTCTTTTGTTAATATGGTGTATGACATTGATTGATTTGCATATGTTGAACCATCCTTGCGACCTTGGGATGAATCTCACTTGGTCGTGGTGTATGATCTTTTTTATATGCTGTTGGATTCGCTTGGCTAAAATTTTGTTGAGAATTTTTGCATCTATATTCATCAAAGATATTTTTATAGTTTTCTTTTATGGTAGTATCTCTGTCTGGTTTTCAGAGTAGGGTGGTGGTGGCCTCATAAAATGTCTTTGGGATTATTTTTCAACCTTTTGGAAAAGTTTAAGAAGAATGGGCATAAGTTCTTTTTCGTATGTTTGGTAGAATTCACCCGTGAAGCCATCTGTTCTGGGACTTCTGTTGTAGGGAGTGTTTTTATTACATATTCAATTTCATTTCTAGTGATTGGTCTGTTCAATTGAACTATTTCTTCTTGATTCAGTTTTGGCAGGCTATATGTCTCTAGAAAGTTGTCCATTTCTTCTAAGTTGTTAAATTTTTTGGTGTGTAATTGTTCATAGTATTCTCTTACAGTTTTTTTATTTTTGCAGTATCTGTTGAGATTTCTTCTTTTTCATTTCTTATTTTGTTTGAGTTCTTTCTCTTCTCTTCTTGGTGAGTCTGGACAAAGGATTGTCAATTTTGTTTACCCTCTCTTGGTTTTATTAATTTTTTTTATCTGTAGTTTTTTGAATCTCTGTTTTCTTGATTTGCTCTCTGATCTTTATGATTTCTTTGCTTCTACTGACTTTAAAGTTTTGTTTGTTCTTTTTTTTTCTAATTATTTTAGGTAGTAGGTTAAGTTGTTGATTTGAGATTTTTCTTCTGTTTTGAGGAAGAGCTGTATCACTATGAGCCTTCTTCTAAGAACTGCTTTTGTGGCATTCTATAGATTCTGAATGGCTGTGTTTTCATTATCATTTGTCTCAAGGTATTTTTTAATTTCCCTTTTGATTTCCTTGTTGACACATTGGTTTTTTAGTGGCATGTTGTTTAGTATCCATGTAGTCAGTTTTTTCTCATTTCTTTTCCTGAGGTTGATTTCTAGTTTCATGCCATTGTGGTCAGAGAAGACACTTGAAATAATTTCTATACTCTTAAATTTGTTGAGGTTATTTTTGTGCCCCAGTATGTGGTTAATCCTTGAGAATGTTCCACATGCACTTGAAAAGAATGTACATTCTGATTTTCAATTAAGTGTAACTCTCCTATAGTGTCATTTGGGATCTCTGTTGCCTTTTTTATTTTTTTTCTTTTTCTTCTGTCTTTTGTTTAGGGCCACACCTGTGGCATATGGAAGTTCCCAGCCTAGGGGTTGAACAGGAGCTGTGGCTGCCAGTCACCACCACAGCCACAGCAATGTGGGATCCAAGCCATGTCCTTGACCTACACCACAGCTCATGGAACTGGATCCTTAATCCACTGAGCAAGGCCCAGGATTGAATCTGCATTCTCCTGGATACTAGTTGTGTTCTTTACCACTGAGCCACCATGGGAACTTCAGCCTTATTGAATTTTTGTCTAGAGGATCAATCCATTGATGTGAGTGGGGTGTTGAAGTCTCCTACTATCATTGTACTCCTATCAATTTCTTCTTTTATGTCTGTTAGTATTTGTTGTATTTATCTGGGTGCTCATTTATTAGGGGCATATATATTGAAGAGTGTAATATCCTCTTCTGAATGGATCCTTTTATCATATGTGTCCTTTACCCTAAGGTGAGTCTCCTGTAGGCAGCATATTGTAGGTGCTTTTTTTTTAATTCAGTCTGCCACTCTATGTCTTTTGATTGGAGAATTCAGTCCATTGACATTTAACATAATTACTGATAAATATGTATTTATTGCCATTTTAAACCTTGTTTTCCAGTTGATTCTGTTTCTCCTTTGTTCCTTATTTCTGGTTGGATGATTTCCTTTTATTTTATGCTTGTGTCCTCTTCTTTATGTACTGTTTGGTTTGATTTGTGGTTGCCCTGTTTTTAAGCTATGTTAACCCCTTCCTATAGCTGCTTGCTTTAGCCTGATAGTCACATAGGCTCAAACACATTCTTTTTTTTTTTTTTTTTTTCAGGACCGCACTCATGGCATATGGAGGTTCCCAGGCTAGGGGTCTAATCAGAGCTATAGCTGCCAGCCTACACTACAGCCACAGCAACACCAGATCTGAGCTGCGTCTGCAACCTACGTCACAGTTCACAGTAATGCCAGATCCTTAACCTACTGAGCAAGGCCAGGGATCAAACCCGAAACCTTACGGTTCCTAGTCAGATTCATTTCCACTGTGCCACAATGGGAACTCCTTGATGTCCTTTTTTGATATCCTTTTTTAACATCTTCATATTTAACCTCTAGCTGTTCCCTGGGTTTGTCACTTTTTTTTTTTTTTTTTTTTTTTTTTTTTTGTATACCACAGCCAAAGCAACATTGGATCCGAGCTGTATCTGCAACCTACACCATGGCTTGTGGTAATGCCAGATCCTTAACCCACTGAGCAAGGCCAGTGATCAAACCCACATCCTTATGGATGCTAGCCACTGAGCCACAAAGAGAACTTCCTATCATTGCTTTTATTTTTTTTTTAATTTAAATTTTTTTTTTTGTCTTTTTGTCTTGTTGTTGTTGTTGTTGTTGTTGTTGTTGCTATTTCTTGGGCCGCTCCCGCGGCATATGGAGGTTCCCAGGCTAGGGGTTGAATCGGAGCTGTAGCCACCGGCCTACGCCAGAGCCACAGCACCGCGGGATCCGAGCCGCATCTGCAACCTACACCACAGCTCACGGCAACGCCGGATCGTTAACCCACTGAGCAAGGGCAGGGACCGAACCCGCAACCTCATGGTTCCTAGTCGGATTCGTTAACCACTGCGCCACTACGGGAACTCCCTATCATTGCTTTTAAATAGGTGGGTTTTTTTTTTTTTTTTTAAGACATGTATACTGGCTTATTTAAGTGATCACTTTCCAATTGTGATTTACTCCATCCTATTTTCTTCTTACTTCATTCCTATTTAGAGGAGCTCTTTCACTATTTCTTTTAGAATGGGATTAGTATTGCTGTACTCTTTCAGTTTTTTTTGTTGGAGAAATTATTTATTTCTCCTTCTATTATAAATGATATTCTTACTGGGTAGAGTATTCTAGGCTGCAATTTTTTTCCCTTTTTGAACTTTGAATATATCTTGCCATTCTCTCCTGACCTGTAGTGTTTCTGTAGAGAAAGCAGCTGATAGCTTTATGGGGGTTCCCTTATGATTAACTTTTTGTTTTTCTCTTGCTGCCTTTATTTATTTTTATTTTATTTTATTTCAGGGCCATACCTGGAGGTTCCCAGGCTAGGGGTTGAATTGGAGCTACAGCTGCTGGCCTACACCACAGCCACAGCAATGGCAGGTCCAAGCTGTATCTGCAACCTACACCACAGCTCATGGCAATGCCAGATCCTTAAACCACTGAGCAAGGCCAGTGATAGAACTTGCATCCTTATGAATATTAGTCAGATTTATTTCCACTGAGCCACGATGGGAACTCCTTTCTTGCTGCCTTTAGAATCCTCTCTTTAACTTTGCCATTCTAATTATAATACATCTTGGCATGAGCTTGTTTGGGTTCAGTTTGTTTGGAGCCTTTTGTGCTTCCTGTATCTTGATATCTCCTTCCTTTAGATTTGGAAAAATTTCAGGCATATTTTCTTCAAATATGTTTTCAATCTCCCCCCCCCCCCTTTTTTTGTCTTTTGTCTTTTAAGGTCTACACCTGTGGCGTATGGCGGTCCCAGGCTAGGGGTCAAATCAGAGCTACAGCTGCTGGCCTACAGCACAGCCACAGTAACTCCAGATCCGAGTCATGTCCGTGGCCTACACCACAGCTCACAGCAACACTGGATCCTTAACCCACTGAGCAAGGCCAAGGATCAAACCTGCAACCTCATGGTTCCTAGTTGGATTCATTTCTGCTGCACCACAATGGGAACTCCTCAAACCCTTTTTCTTTTTCTACTCCTTCTGAAATCCCTATTATGCATAGATTGGTCCACTTTATATTTTCCCATAAGTCTCTTATATTGCTTTCCTGTGTTTGCACTTAGTTCTCTGTCTGCTGTCCTGATTGGGTGATTTCCATTATTCTATCTTCCAAGTCACTAATTTGTTCCTCTGCATTATTCATTCTGCTCTTCAGTGCCCTTAACTCAGCTTGCATCTCTACAAAGGAATTTTCTAATTTTTCTTGGACACTCCTTATATTTTCTAATGTAATCTGAATTACTGTTTATATCCCCTCTTAATTCCTTCATATTCTCTCTTAACTCCTTCAGTATTTTCACTGTATCCTTTTTGAACTTGGTGTATGTTAGACTTCAGAGGTCTGTTTCATTATTTGCTCCTTCAGGTGAATTCTCCTGTTCTTTTAACTGGGAATGGTTCCTGAACTTCTTTCTTTCTTTTTTTTTTTTTTTTTTTTTTTTTGTTTATATTTTACTTATTCTGTGAGTTTAGGAAAAACAACTACTTTAATCTTAGAGGGCTATTTATATGTGAGAAGGCCCCTGGGTATTTTGCGAAGTCTTACTATTTATTTTTGGCATGAGGGATGCTTTTTTGGAAGCTTGCTGTCTCTTTCCTCAGTGTGTGAAGGCTGTTATTCTCTTGATAGGGTGGTGCATGTGCATTCACGGAGATGGAAGCAATGCCCAGGGCTAGTAGCCAGTGCCTGGTTGCTGGTCCCTTGACAGTGGTAAGGACCTATGGGAAGGTGGCACAGGCTGCTCCTAGTTTCAGGGTCATGGGAAGTGGCAGTGACCCTCAGGCAGGTGTAGGCAGCACCCAGAGCATTTATAGAGGCAGTGGCAGGGCATGTGCATTCCCAGGGGATTGAGAGCAACAATGGGTAGTGCTTGGTTGCAGTGCACTCCTCTGTGCCAAACTCTGAGGTGACTGGGGCCTGTTCATGGACCCCTAGTGGTGGTGGACCATGCCCAGCTCTGGAGTCTGAGATGACTGTTTGCTCCTGCTGCCTATAGACCCCACAAGAGGTGCCCCATCGTGCTTAGCACACGCAGAAGGTCCTGCCACATGTAGCGCATGCAAAAAGGGCCCATCTCCCACACCCCACACAAGAGGCTCCTTGCTGCCCATAGCCCCACCCTCCAAGAGTCTGCATGTGCAGAGATATCCCTATGGTGCTCCCCCCTCTTCTTGCCCTTCCCAACAATGGCACCTTGCTTCTCCTGTGGGCCCAGACCTCCTTCCAGTTTCCCTTGGATGTGGTGCTCTGCTACCCAGCCCTTGGTGCACTGCTCTCTAGCCCCTTAGGCTTTCTCCACACAGTCAACCCTAATCCTCTTCCTGGAACTGACCTCTGGAGCCTGAGTTTCAGTGCCCAGCCCCTTTTCACACATCTCAGGCTGTGTTGTCCTGGGATATTGTACTGATGATCTATGCCCCCCTCTCTCTGCTTTGCCCTCCTCAGTCCAGCTGCTGTGCTTTTCTCTGAGACTTTGAGGTCCCTCCTTCTTGCTGATCTCCCCATCAGTTAGGTGGCTTCCCAGGGTGTGGGTTCCTTTCCTCTTTCACAGCTCCTTCTCAGGGTACTAGTCCCATCCTGATTCCTTTCTCACTTTCTCTCTTTTTTTTTCCCCTTTTGTTCTACCCAGTTATGTATGTGAGGGGGGTTCTTACCCTTTTTGGAGGTTTAAGGTCTTCTGCTAGGGTTCAGTAGCAAATTGTTCTACATGTAGATGGGTATTTTTAATGTGTTTGTGGGAGAAGGTGATCACCACATCTTACTCCTTTGCCATCTTGATCCCTTTCCCCCAAATTATATTTTTAAAATACAGTTGTATTTAAGTTTCTGACTTTTCCTCCCTCCCTGCCTTTTTTTTTTCTTTCCTTTTTCATAAGTATATCTCAAAGCCATTGCAAAGAAAAAAAATCAAAAATAGGGAGTTCCTCCTATATCTTAGTAGGTTAAGAACCAAACACGGTGTCCATGAGGATGCAGGTTCCATCCTCAGTGAGTTAAGAATTTGGTGTTGTCACAAGCCTCAGCAGAGGTTGCAGATGTAGCCAGGATCCAGTGAGTGATGTCATGGCTATGGCATATGCCTGCTGCTGCAGCTCCAATTAGACCCCTAGCCTAGGAACTTCCTTATGCTCAGGTGTGGCTATAAGAAGAAAAAAATAAATAAATAAATAAATAAATAAAAACTAGAGTAACTATGGTTTAGGCATCCAAAATAGGCAGGATGGCCAGATGGATGTGATTTGAGATACATTCCTTTATTACTGAAAATTTGGATTATCTGAAATGTATTACATACCAGGACAATAACCACAGGCTGTTGTGGTATTATTTCAAAATGCAGTTACTACATGTATTTTGCTTAATGGTCCTGATCTTCCCTGTCTTGTACCTTTAAGATGACTTACAGTTAATCCCTAGCATAAGTTGAGGGACTCTACTCAAGGACTGAGCAGCAAAAATGGCCTCACTGTGAAGTGATTCTAATTGCTAGGTCTACAGAGAGATGCTCTTGTGCTTCTCTGAACATCCATGGAAAACTGACGTGGCTTATTCAGCTGTGTGGGAACAATTGGCAATGTGGGGACAGATTCTCACCATTTTCCTATCCCACATGCCAATACATCAGAAGGACTCTCATCAGTAAACATTACCGTAAAGACCTAATGGGTCCACCCCTAATGACACCCAATATAAAAGGGGTGACAAGCCTGTACTGTGATTGCTGACACCTGGCCAGGCAATCAGAATGTTCCCTTTAAAGCTGGGGTCTTTACCTCCCCATGGGGGTGACTCTGAGTTTGTGGAATCTTGAGATGGCCTTCCCTTATGACCGGATATGACACTGCTGCCCTTGACTTCCTGTCTGTTGAGTAGATAAGCACTTGGCTCCCAACTCTATCTACATCCTGGAGAGCTACTATCTTCAGCATACTGGATATCTTAATCTGCTTTATCTGCTGTATTTGTGGTATCTAGTTGCAGTACACCTCCATATACGTAACCCCAGGGATATTGCCAAAGAGGTGTGGACCAAGTTTGTGAGGGTTGAACAGGGTAGGTAGGGATAGAGTGTATGATCAGTCACTAAAAACAGCTTCTCTCTCTCTCTCTCTCTTTTTTTTTTTTTTTTTTGCCATTTCTTGGACCGCTCCCGTGGCATATGGAGGTTCCCAGGCTAGGGGTCTAATCAGAGCTGTAGTCACTGGGTTTATGCCAGAGCCACAGCAATGCCAGATCTGAGCCATGTCTGCGACCTACACCACAGCTCACAGCAATGGCGGATCCTTCACCCACTTAGCAAGGCCTGGGATCGAACCTGCAACCTCATGGTTCCTAGTTGGATTCATTAACCACTGTGCCACAATGGGAACTACAAAACAGCTCTCTTGCTGTCTGTACAACCCCTGTTCAACCAGCCCCTGTCTCACCTACACCCTACCCAGTCGCACCTAACCCTACTCATCTGATTCCCCCTCAATCATAGATCCTAAACAGTAACTGCCCACATGCTTTTCCCCAACCCTCCCCCCGGCTATTTCTTATTCCAATTCTTGAGCCAGAATTGCTCTACCCTGCTTGCTTGCTTATTTATTTATTTTTGTCTTTTTGCCATTTCTTGGACTGCTCCTGCGGCATATGGAGGTTCCCAGGCTAGGGGTCTAATCAGAGTTGTAGCTGCCAGCCTATGCCAGAGCCACAGCAACACCAGATCCGAGCCGCATCTGCAACCTACACCTAGTTGGATTCGTTAACCACTGTGCCACGACGGGAACTCTGACCCTGCTAATTTATTAAACTGAAACACCTGCCTGAGACAGTCTTAACCTGAGGGGCTAGGGATGTGCCCCCTCTGCAGGTTTCCCTGGTAACTAATGAGCAAACCTGACATCAATTTCCCCTATAACTGGTAACCTCCCCCTCCTCCTGGTAGTTAAGACTGTTGCCCTATCTTTAGTTCCTCAATCCAGTTAGCAATGTAATCACCCAAAGTAGTTAGAAGGGGGCCTGTGGTTATAAGGGGGCAAGAGAGTTCCTGAGATTCCCCATTAAACATGAAGCTAGCTCCATTGGGGCAGTAGTTACCCTCAGAAAAACCTGTATGTGTTTGGTTGGTATGTTACTTGTACAGTTTGGAAATCAGAGCCCCAGAAGAAGTGGGAAAATCGCCAATACTTTATGCTAATTTGGGAGGAAATGAGAGAACCTGTAAGATTTCATTACTGCTATCCTTCCATTCTTGGGGAAGCATCTCTTCCTTTTTGCTACATCACACATGACGCAGTTCACAGGAGACTCATTCCTGCAGGTTTTCTTGCCAGCTCAAGAAACCATTCAGTTATTCAAGCTGAATCCATGGTAATTATACAATAAATCACCAGAAATCTTAAGGCATTATTTGTAACACAGTTCTCAAAAAATAAAGTCAGTATATCATCTTCCAAACTAAGGTTAAGATTCCTGGGCATCCGTGTCTCCACCACCTACAAAACCACCTCCCTCAACTCACCCACACAACACCTTTATTTGAACACAGAAGAAGTTAGGTTCTTCTCTTTGGTGAAAAAGGGCCACAGGGCAGAGGTTAAGACAAGGTTTTGTGTCAAACAGAGCCAGCGGCAGCCCTGTCTCTCTGGACCTTATTAGCTGAGTGACCTTGGGCAAGTTATATATCCTATGCCTGATGTTGTCTTTTTTTTTTTTTTTTTTTTTGTAGTAGATAAAATATTGTGTTCATTGTTTATTTCTGCTGAACAGCAAAGTGATTCAGTTACACACACACACATTCTTTTTTACATTTTCCATTATGGTCTATCACAGGATATTGAATACATTTCCCTGTGCTATACAGTAGAATATTGTTATTATCCATTTTATATATACTAGTTTGCATCTGCTAATCCCAAACTCCCCCTCCATCCCTCTCCAGTCTCCCTCCCCCTTGGCAACCACACATCTGTTCTCGATGTCTGTGAATCTGTTTGTTTTGTAGATAAGTTCTTTTGTGTCATATTTTAGATTCCACATTTTTTGAGGAAATGCCATACAGTTCTCCCTAGTGGTTGTACCAATATACATTCCCACCAACAGTGAAGGAAGGTACCCTTTTCTCCACACCCTCTCAAGCATTTGTTATTTGTAGACTTACTAATGATGGCCATTCTGACTGATGTGTGGTAGTACTTCATTGTAGTCTTGATTTGTATTTCTCTAATGATTAGCAACATTGAGCATCTTTTCATATGTGTATTGGCCACCAGTGTGTCTTTGGAAAAGTGTCTACTTAGGTCTTTTGCCCATTTTTTTTCAATTGAGTTATTTGGTTTTGTTGTTGTTGTTTAGTTGTATGAGCTGTTTGTATATTTGGGAAATTAACCCCTGTCAGTTACATCACTTGCAAATATTTTTCCCATTCCATAGGTTGTCTTTTCATTTTGTTTATGGTTTCCTTTGCTGTGCAAAAGCTTGTATGTTTGATTAAGTCCCATTTATTTAGTTTTGCTTTTGTTTCTATTGCCTTGAGAAACTGACCTAAGAAAACATTGATATGAGTTATATCAGAATGTTTTGCCTAAGTTCTCTATTAGGAGTTTTATGGTGTCATGTCTTATATTTAAGTCTTTAAGCATATTGTGTTTATTTTTGTGTATGCTGTGAGGGTGTGTTCTAACTTCATTAATTTACATGCAGCTGTCCAACTTTCCCAGCACCACTTGCTGAGAGTTTTTTTTTTTTTTTTCCCATTGTATATTCTTGCCTCCTTTGTCAAAGATTAACATAAGTGTGTGGGTTTATTTCTGGGCTCTCTATACTGTTCCAATGATCTGTATGTCTGTTCTGTGCCAATAACATCTTGTTTTGATTACTGTAGCTTTTGTAGTGTTTACTGAAGTCTGAGAGGATTATGCCTCCTGCTTTATTATTTTTCCTTAGGATTTTTGTGGCAATTCTGAGTCTTTTATGGTTCTGTATAAACTTTCTGAAGTGGGTCTCTTGTGGACAGCATATATATGGGTCTTGTTTTTGTATTCATTCATCCAGTCTATGTCTTTTGCTTGGAGCATTTAATCCATTTATATTTAAGGTAATTAACAATCTATATATATATTCTTACTGCCATTTTGTTAATTGTTTTGGATTTGGTTTTGTAGGTCGTTTTTCTTCCCTTCCTCTTTTGTTCTCCTGTGATTTGATTACTATCTTTAGTGTTGTGTTTGTGTGTGTCTGTGTATGTATATACATATATGTATGTAAAAACATATATATATATGTTGGCTGTACCCACAGCATGTGGAAGTTTCTGGGCCAAGATTAAACCTGTGCCACAGCTATGACCTGCATCACAACTGTGGCAACACCAGATCCTTAACTACTGTGCCAAATGGCAACTTCCTAGTTTTGTATTTGGATTGCTTTTCCTTTTGTGTGTGTATCTACTGTAGCCTTTTGGTTTGTGGTTCCCATGAGGTTTTTCGGGGTTTTTTTGGTTGTTGTTGTTGTTTTGGTCTTTTGTCTTTTTTTTTTTTAGGGCCGCACCTAACATGGAGGTTCCCAGGCTAGGAGTCTAACCAGAGCTGTTGCTGCCAGCCTATGCCACAGCCACAGCAACAACAGATCCAAGCCGCGTCTGTGACCCACACCACAGCTCATGGCAATGCTGGATCTTTAACCCACTAAGCAAGGCCAGGGATCAAACCCGCAACCTCATGGTTCCTAGTCGGTTTCGTTTCTACTGCACCATGACAGGAACTCCTCCCATGAGGTTTTGATATAGCAATCTATAGATATACAAGATTGTCTTCTGGCCTCTTAATTTCAAATACATTTCCAATGTCCTGTGTTTGTACTCTCCTTAAGATTGCTGGTCTTGATATATTTGTGTGTGGATAATTTCCTACATTTACTGTATGTTTGCCTTTACTGGTGAGCTTTCCCATTTGTGATTTTCTATTTGTGACCTTTTCTTTTTTGCCTGGAGAAGTTCCTTCAGTATTAGTTGTAAAGCTGGTGTGGTGGTACTGAGTTCTCTTAGCTTTTGCTTGTATGTAAAACTTCTGATATAGCCATCAAATCTGACTAGGAGGAGTTCCCACTGGTGCAGTGGTTTTAAGAATTTGACTGCAGCAGCTCAGGTTGCTGTGGGGGCATGGGTTTCATCCTGGCTTTGCACAGTGGGTTAAAGGGTCTGGCATTGCTGCAGCTGCAGTGTAAGGCTGCAGCTGCAGCTCTGATTCAATCCCTGGCCCAGGATCTTCCATATGCTGTGAGTGCAAGCATTAAAAAAGAAGAAAAAATCTGAACAAGAGCCTTGATTTTTTTTTTTTTTTTTTTTTTTTTTTTGCTTTTTATGGCCATACCCACAGCATATGGAAGTTCCCAGGCTAGGGGTTGTATTGGCACTGCAGCTGCTGACCTATGCCATGGCCACAGTAACACCAAATCCAAACTGTGTCTCCAACCTACACCACAGCTCATGGCAATGCCAGATCCTTAACCCACTGAGCGAGGCCTGGGATCAAACCTGCATCCTCATGGTTATTAGTTGGGTTCCTTACCATTGAGCCATGACAGGAACTCCAGATGTATTCTTTATTGTAGCTTTTCCATATTCTTTATTGTAGCTTTTCCCCTTTCATCACTTTAAATTTATCATGCCACTCCCTTCTGGCCTACAGAGTTTCTGCTGAAAAATCAGCTGATAACCTTATTCCATTGTATGTTATTTGTTGCTTTTAATATTTTCTCTGTCTTTAATTTTTGTCAGTTCGATTACTATGTGTCTCTTCGTTTTCCTCCTTGGGTTAATTCTGCCTGGGACTTTGCACTTCCTGGACTTGGGTGACTGTTTCTTCTCCCATGTTAGGGAAGTTTTCAGTTATTATCTCTTGAAATATTTTTCTCAGACCTTTTCTCTCTTCTCTATCTAGGATCCTTAACCCACTAAGCAAGGCCAGGGATCAAACCCGCAAATGCAAATGTTGTTGTGTTTAATGTTGTACCAGAGGTCTCTTAAACTATGCTCATTTCTTTTCATTCTTTTTTCTTTATTCTGTTCTGCCACAATGATTTCCACTAAATCTGTCTTCTAGATAAACTATTCATTCTTCTGCCTCATTTTTTCTGCTATTGACTGCTTCTTGCATATTTTTCATTTCAGTTGTGTTACATCTCTGATTATTCCTCAAATCTTTTAGCTCTTTATCTTCTCTGGCTGTGCCTCCATTCTTTTCCTGAGACCTTGGATCATCTTTATTATCATTATTCTGAATTTTCCAGGTATACCTATCTCTACTTCACTTAGTTTTTCTTCTGGGGTTTTATCTTGTTTCTTCATTTGGAACATCTCATTTTTTTTTTTTTTTTTTAACTTTCTGTGTTTGTGGTCTTCTTCCATAGGCTGCAGGACTGTAATTCCTCTTGCTTCTGGTGTCTGCTCCCTGATGGTGAGGTTGGTCCACAGGCTTGTACAGGCTTCCTGGTGGGAGGGACTGGTGCCTGCCCACTAGTGGGCAGGGCTGTGTAAAATTGCAATTAAAGGGGGCTGTGAGCTCAGGGTGACTTTAGGCAGCCTGTCTGCTGATGGGTGGGACTGTTGGTTGTTTGGCCTGAGGCATCCCAGCACTGCAGCTGCATGCTGTTGAGTGAGGCCTAGTTTCAATGTTAAAATGGCAACCTCTGGGAGAGTCACATCAATGAATATTTCCTGGGGCCTGTCACTAGTATCACTGTACCCACTGTGAGCCCCAGCCAACCCCTACCTCCCCAAGAGACCCTCCAAGACCCAAGGTAGGTCTGTCCCAGACTCCTGTGGAGCCACTGCTTTGCCCTAGTTCCCAATGCACATGAGATTTTGTGTGTACTAAGAACAGAGCCTCTCTTTCCCCTAGTCCTGTAGAGCTCCTGCACTTAAACCCTGTTGGCCTTCAAAGCCAAATGCTCTGGGGGCTCCTCTTCCTGAGGCCAAATCATGGAAGCCTGATGTGGGGTCTGAACTCTTACTCCTATGGGAGAACCTTTATGATCTATTTCCTAGTTTGTGTGTTGTCCACCAAATCCAATTTGGGAATTGATGATTTTGTGAATGTGCCCCCCACCCCCCATCTCATTGTGGCTTTTTGTCTTTGGAGGTAGAATTTTTTTTTTTTTTGTAGGTCCCAGGCTTTTTTGTTGATGGTTGTTTAGCTATAGGTTGTGATTTTTGTGTTTTTGTGAGGTGAGCTGAAGTCCTACTTTGCTACCATGTCTCCTATCCCCTATTTTTATTGCAGTATACTTGACTTACAATGTTTTGTTAGCTTTGGATGTACAGCAAAATGATTCAGTTGTATTTCTTTTTCAGATTCTTTCTTATTACAGGTTGTTATAAGATAATATATGTTAATCCCAAATTCCTAGTTTATCCTTCCCCCCACTTTCCTCTTTGGTAGTGCTAAATTTGTTTTCTGTTGAGTCTGTTTTGTAAGTTCATTTGTATCATTAAAAAAATATATATATATACATATATAAAATTTTATATATATATAAAAATATATATATACATGCCACATCTTTATTCATTCATCTGTTGATGGACACTTAGGTTGCTTCCATGTTTTGACTATTGTAAATAGTGCTGTTATGAACGCTGGGGTGCATGTATCTTTCTGAATTAGTTTTTGTCTTTTACAGATATATGTGGAGTGGGACTGCTGGATCATAGACAACTCTATTTTAGAGAAATGTCTGTTTAGGTCCTTTGCCCATTTTCTGATTTTTTTTTAAATTAAGCTGTGTGAGTTGTTTGTATATTTTGGAAATTAAGCCCTTGTCCATGGCATCATTTGCAAATATTTCCTCTCAGTTTGTAGGTTGTTTTTCATTTTGTTTATGATTTCCTTTGCTGTGCAAAAGCTTCTAAGTTTGATTAGGTCCAATTTATTTTTGCTTTTGTTTCTTTTACTCTAGGAAACAGATTCCCCCCAAATACTGCAATTTACTGACACTATCTTTTTAAAAGTGGGTTTAAGATTGGAGTTCCTGTTGTGGCTAAGTGGTTAATGAATCCGACTAGGAACCATGGGGTTGCAGGTTCGATCCCTGGCCTTGCTCAGTGGATTAGGGATTCGGGATTGCCGTGGGCTGTGGTGTAGGTCGCAGATGTGACTTGGATCCTGCGTTGCTGCAGCTGTGGCATAGGCTGGTGGCTACGGCTCTGATTTGATCCCTGTCCTGGGAACCTCCATGTGCCATGGGAGCAGCCTTAGAAAAGAAAAAAAAAAAAGAAGTGGGTTAAAGATTAGTACAACTAGCATAGTGCTATACAGAGCAAGAAATGCAAAAGGCCTGACACACAAGTATTCAATAGTTATTAGTTACTACTATTACGCTACTTTCTCTCACCTCTTCTGTGGCAAGTTTTTTGAGGAACTTTTTATTACCAGCAGTGTCTGGTACAGGATAGTTCTCAAAAATAGATAGATGATGGGTAGATGGATTTATCCATTTAATCAATCTAGTCAACACTTAACTGGCTAAATACCAGGTACTATTCTACACACTAAAGGTGGAGCAGTGAACAAAACAGCAACATTCTGGCCTTTTGGTGCCTATATTCTAATAGGGAAAACAGACAAGCACAGATATAGTTTGCCAGGGTGAAAAACTGAGCAGGGTTAAGGAATTTAGGGAGAGCTGGGGGTGGGTGAGATTGCTCTTTAATGTACCACAGGTCTGAGAAGGTGACATGTGAACTTAAGGAGGTGAGGAGCAAACCACAGAAATATGTGTATTCCAGGATGAGGGAGCAGCAGGTGCAAAGAGCCTGAGGCAGGCTCATGAGTGGTGTTTCTGAAGAATAAGAAGCCAGTATGGCTGGAGTGGGATAAATAAAAGGGTTTGATCTCTTCCTCACTTGATTAAAAAGGAACACATAACACAATCCAGTAGCTGAAAAAGATGTATTAAAATATTCACAAAAGTACAACTGAAAAAGAAAATCATGAACTTGATGGTTTTTTTATGGAGCTGGATCCCTTTCCATTGAAAAACTACAGATAGCTTGCCATTTTAATCTTAAGTAATCCCTTTTAGGTCTCCCCCCACCCCCTTAGAAAAACCTTGTGTAATTTTAAGAGGTCTCTGCCAGTAATTAGACACAGAAAGGACAGCCCTGGCATTTGAAAGCACCACCACAGTTGTCATCTGTGGCCAGGGACAAAGATGGTGAGTCACGGGACCAAAAGGGCCAAAGATCCACAGGAGCCGGTGGGAGTAGTTTCTGAAAAAGCCCCACGTGTGAGAAGCTCCTTCAGACAAGTCGGTCATGGAATGGGAGTCGGTAGGGGCCCACTCTTGCCTGGTGGAGGAGGGTGATGAAGGCCAAATAAAGTCTGAGGTATCTGGTTGAGTGGTCATGCCCAGAAGGAGGTGCACGGGGGTGGTGTCCCGCTGACAACTGATTAGCGGGAGTGTAGGCTGGTGCTCTGGGTGGCAGCTTCACAAACATGCAGAGAAATTAGGGCTCTTGCTATCAGGTCATGTTAGGAATGTATAGATTTATTAGACCTGCTGAGAAAAGGAGAAAAGGGAGAAAGCCACTTTTCTCTATAAAAAATGACTGTGAGGAAACTACATATCAAGAATGTGGGCTTGCTACATTCTTCCCATAACTGTGGGTTTTCAATTTCAAATGAAGAAAATTATTTTAAAACAAAATCATCCAGAAAATGGGGAAATGACAACGTAAGTGTTTAATGATTTTTACCATGCTTTTCATCCCCAGTTTAAAAAAAAAAACACATAGGTTTGAGATGTGGGTCGGGCATAGTCAATGGGAAAAAATGTTACCGAGAAGGATGCCAAAATTGTCTATATTTTTCCTCATCTTATTGTTTCTCAATACCATGTAACTGGGGAGGGGGTGAAATAAAAAGGAAAGAAGGAAGGGAGAAAGGAATAAAAAAAAATGCTGGGAATCTCTTCTCAGTTCCCATTTTTTTTTTTTTTAAGTCTCTACGAGTTCCCTGGTGGCTCAGTGGGTTAAGGATCTTGTCACTGTGGCAGCTCGGGTCACTGCTTGGGCAGGGATTCAATCCCTGGCCTGGGAACTTCCCATGAGCCTTAGGCATGGCCCAAAAAATAAAAAAATAAAAAAAAAAATTAAAAAAAAGATTCTCTAGAGAGAGCTCTGGGCTACTAGAGACTGGCAGTTGAATTATCCCATTTCTGCCTTCTCAGAAGGAAATGAAACACTGCTCCTTTGGCTGTCTGAGGACTTGTTACCAGTATGAAGAACTAGAGCAAAGAATATAACTGATACTTTTTGCTCTCCAATGGTACAGGACCCCTCAAGCCAGGCCTGGGTTCTCTATGTCGATTATGTCTGTGGTGTTGATTGAAAAACACCTGGAAGGAAGTGGCCTCTGGCTTTGGTTCCACGCTATTATGAATCCACAAGTTGACATAATATGCTTAAAGGGCATCATGTTATTGTCTACACAACATAGAAAGCTAAAAACTGCCCTGTATTTGAGAGAGAAAAACATCAATAAAAATTCTCAAACTGTCCTCAGGTGGTATGGAGAATGGATGTTTTCTAAAAACCACCACCAAACAGGGGGCACGCTAGGTCAAAGGCCACCCTGAAGGTGCTTCCACCATAGTATCGCCACTCTCCAACCACAGGACATCCTAAGGTGGGTTAAGCCCTTAGATTAAAAGGCCATGTCTATTAGAATACTAAAAGAGCTGCTACAGTCTCCATTAAGACAGACCACATCTAAGTGATGGTGACAGGAATGTGTCTGAATTTCCTCAATTGTAAGTGACCCCAAAGGGAAGTACAAAAACAGCAAGACAATTTACACATACGTAGAATCATACCGCCCCGTCATCATGCAACACTGGCTCCTCTCATCAGGAAGATTAAATAGAATATTTATACATCTCCTTTATACAAATCTTTTTCTCCCTCTATGAATAAACATGTGCTTGTTCTTGTCCACGTTTCCAAGGCCACACATGGTAATGGGCTACATTTTCTGCACAAGAGTCCAGTTTGGATTTGTTTCTTGCTTGTTGGGATGTCACTGGGGTCTTCTCTTAATTTTTCCGGATGTCTGCATATACCACAGACTCTGACTTGTTAATCTTGTCGCTGTGATGTCCGCCAGAGTGGTCTAGCTGTGCATATATGACTGGGCCCTGGAGAAGAGAAGCAGAAGTAAGACATTTTGAAAACTAGTGGCCCCATTAGGTGCAGGGACAGAAGCAATGATTAAAGTGATATTGTTAGAGTTCCAGAGCAAACTCTGGAACAATATGTCCCGGACTGACTTTTTTTCCCCTCTGAGATTGACTTTAAAACAACATTGAGGAGTTCCCGTCGTGGCGCAGTGGTTAACGAATCCGACTAGGAACCATGACGTTGCGGGTTCGATCCCTGGCCTTGCTCAGTGGGTTAACGATCTGGCGTTGCCGTGAGCTGTGGTGTAGGTTGCAGACGTGGCTCGGATCCCACATTGCTGTGGCTCTGGTGTAGGCTGGCAGCTCAGCTCCAATTAGACCCCTAGCCTGGGAACCTCCATATGCCACGGGAGTGGCCCAAGAAATGGCAAAAAAACAAAAAATAAAATAAAAATAAAATAAAACAACATTGAGTATATCTGGTCATTGTTCAAGGGGGTACACAGAGATCTGTTACATTCCCCTATCTACTTTTGTATCTGTTTTAAAATCTATAACAATATTCTTTCTCAGGGATTACCTTTAGCTTAATACCTGTCTCAGAATTCCTCAACTCTTGCAATTGGGATCAGTCTCAAGGACAAAGATGGGCACTTCTACCAACCTGAGACTTACTGAAATCATGACTTTCAGAATGAACAAGAATCTAACATATTCGGTGCCACTCCAAAATACAATCGATTTGAACTGGTCACTTTATACAAACAGGTACTTAAAAACTTCAAATATTTTCTCTCTCTTCTTCCTCTTTTTTGGCCATGCCTGCAGCATGTACAAGTTCCTAGGCCAGGGACTGAACCTATGCCTAAGCAGTAGATACAGCCACAGCAATGACAATGTCAGATTCTTAACTTACTGAGCCACGAGAGAACCCCAGAACCTCAAACATTCTTTCATGTATCTTACAGTGCAATTCTTTTAGTTTAATCGTATCATGAGCAATAAAGGTATTGCTTTTTTTATGGCTACACCTGCAGCATATGGAAGTTCCCAGGCCAGAGACTGAATCCAAGCTGCAGCTGCAGCAACGCAGGATCATTTAACCCATTGTGCTGGGCTGGGGACTGAACCTGCACCTCTGCAGGGACCCAAGCTGCAGCAGTCAGATTCTTAACCCACTGCGCCATACCACGATCTCCAAGTATTGCTTCTTTGATATCTAAGATAAGAAAACCAAACCATTTTTCCTGTTTTAAAATTTAAAACAACAACAAACAAAAAAACCAAAGCCACAATCTATGGAGCTATAAGGAAAAGCTCCAGATGGACTAGAGTGGAAGAGGTTCTCTTAGCTTCAGCAGTAAGGAAGCAACCCGTCAGGGTCCCATCCAGGATAGCAAGGAAAAGTTGCCTGGGGAGAGCAAATCCTTTGACTCTTTGGGAAGGAGGGGGGTTCAAATATCAGAAAAGTGGCTGCACTTCACAGTCCTTAAAGACTTCCAACCCAGAGATTCTAAAATTGTAAACAACAACAACATAGCCCTGGTGTGAAGTTTAATATAACCCAAAGTCAACTTTTCTCCCAATCCAGGGAAACTCTCCTTGCATACTCTACTCTTGTGCTTAAGCTTTCAACTTTGAAATCATGAGCTCAACTGCCAAAAGCATGTGGTTTAAAACAACCATCCTCACTCCCATCTAGAAACACCACAACCTGCATTCTTTAGTGTGTATAACGGGATCCTGCAGAATTCAGGCACCCCAACTTCTACAGAGGAAACAAACCCAGCTATAAGGGCTAAACAGTGGTGGACCTAAAAGTGGAGTCATAAATTACACCCAGGGGCTAGACCCATTTGAACTTTAGCAGATCCACAATCTACATGCATGAGAAATTCTTTTTGAGTAACAGTAGCACTGGGGAGCACTACACGTGTGGTCTCAGGAGTATTTTTAAATTCCCGAGCATGAGTTTCTTCACCTGTAAGACAGCACTAACAACAGTATTATACCTCTTAAGGTTTTTGTGAGAATTAAATGAGATGATATCTAAACAAAAGCAGTATCTGACAGGTAGCACTCAATACACGTCAGTCTCATCATGAACAGCCTGCTCTACAAATATACTTGCAAGTACACAGAGGTAACCCATCAAGTAAATCAAGCAAAATCAGTGTGTGATATTCTCAGGCCTGACATAGGTAATACAACAGATCACGCTGTTAATACTGAATCAAACTGAGACCTTCTATATTCATCTCAGAAAGCTGCAAGTTAAATGTCACTCAAAAAACCACACATCCTATTTTCTACTACTAAGAATGAAAACAATGAAAGTATGAAGTATCTTCTAGTAAGTTAACTAATCCTTGGTAACAGTCATTTCCAACAGGAAAGACACCAAAATTAAATTATGTAATTTCCTTGACAATAAGACCTTATACCATGAGGAGTTTTAGTTCATGGGGGAAGGGGTTCATGCCCCATGATGGATTGTAAAAATGGCTATAAATTCTTTCTTTTGTTGCATCTACACCCTAAATATTAATGCTGCAACTCCTCCCACCAAGAGCATGAACCTACTTCTGAATCCCTTAAATCTGGGCTGGTCTTGTGACTTGCTTTGACTCACAGAATGTGGCAGTAGTAACATGCGCAAGTTCCATACCCAGCAGGCCTTACAGCTTCCACTCTTCTTGATCTTGGCAACTGCAGAGCCACCACCCCATATGAAGAAGCCCAAGCTTCCTGCTGGCTGAGGGGGACACATGGCCCTGTGGTCCTCTGTCTCTCTGGTCAACTGCCTGCCAATTATCAGCCTATGAGTGAGACCCCTTCAGGCTGTCCAGCCAACTGAGGATGCACCAGTGAGCCAGCAGAGGTCAGCTGAACTGCCCCAGACCAGACGATCTGCCCACAGGAGCAGGAGCCCAATAGAGGGTGGTTGCTTTAAGCCACTATCTTTTAAGGTGGCTTGTTACATAGCAATAGATAATTGATACACTGTGGGAATGGGAAAGAAAGAGAACAGAGAGAGCAAACAAGAAAAATGACAGAATAATCTCTGAATCACTCAGAAAATGTTAAAACACGAGCAAGGTCTTTCATGTGAGACAGTACCGTCTTTCATGGCAAGAGAACACAAGCATTTGTGGGAAAGTAACTGGGAAAACATTAAATGATAAAAGGAACCCCTTCCTATTGATGGATTTGGTTTCTTCAAATTGCTTCCCACTATCTGATGTCCTCACTCTCTTTCCCCCTTAGAATGTAACAAGGTCATAAGGTCAGGGGCTTTGTTAGTTAAATGACTTTAACAATATTTGGAAGACTATAGGTGTTGGATGAAGGGGTGGATGAAATAATGGATCTAGAGGAAATGTGGGGTGTGAGTTGAGATCAGGGATCTGCTGATAGATCTAGTTCAATCCAGAACAGCTCTCTGGAGTCTTGTTCCAAGGGATATTTGCAAGCTACTTTGAAGGCGAAGGAGACCACTCAAGACTTCAGAAGGGGCCAGAGAACCAAGATCAATTTGGAAGCAAACGTGCCATTGCCAAGACATTTACTTTTGGGTGTTTGAGAGTTAAAACAATATTACCACCACCTACACTAACCTAGCTGTTTTTACTGTAAACCGCTTGACACTCACTCTTCCTCATCCTCTTTTTTTTAAAAATGGGCTGTATTTGTGGCATATGGAAGTTCCCAGACTAGGGATTGAATTGGAGCCGCAGCTGCCAGCCAATGCAACATCTGTGACCTACACCAAGCTCACAGCAGTGCCAGATCCTAAATCCACTCAGTGAGGCCAAGGATCAAACCCACATCCTCATGGATACTAGTTGGGTTCATAATCTGCCTAGCCACAAAGGGAACACCTCTGTTTTTTGTTTTGTTTTGTTTTGTTTTTTTTTTGACGTTGCCACAAAGAATTACAACAACCAAGTAAAAAATTACCCTTACTTATACATTTTCCCCAACTATTTACTATACAAATAGTCCTTACCATTGAAAATATTTCAAGAAGTGAATTGCTTGACTTAGGTTTATTCTTTTAGTTCCAATAAGAGATAAGTTACTCCTGAACTCCACTTGCATGCATTTTATTCCCATATAAAAACATACTAGTGAAAGTGTGGGGACAGTCCAGGAAGAGAAGGTTATAGGAAAGCAAGGTGACTTCTAAACACATATTAATTACTCAGAAGCTACTATGGTATGTGCTGAAGTACACTTTTCATGGTCTCTGTAGTTCTTCAGAATCTGAACCTTGTCCTTCAGGCAGCAGAGCAACCACGTCTGACACCCTAGCACACGTGTCACTAAGAGAACATCTGCCTTTACCATGTGCTCACTGACTATTCACCAAACACATTTTCAGTATTCATTTCACATCACCAAATATAGTTATGAAACACATCTGTGTATTGTGACATTCTTTGAGAGAAAGGAAACATTATCAAAATGAAATTGGAAAGTGAACAGGCAGAAAAGAATAAGTACACACATCTTAAAGCCACACAGTTGCCTAACTCCAGCTCTGCCACTAACTACTAATCTTGACCAAGTGACACAACTGACTAAGCCTCAGTTTCCTTGTGCGTAAAATTGGGACAGTAAAAAAAATTACCTCATAGGGATGTTGTAAGGTCTAAATGAGTTCAAGCACATGACGTACTTCTGGAAACATCACCTACCTATGGACTACAGTTGACAAACGCACAACTATTGCATTCACTGTCCTCCAAGACTACATGCCTTCTGTGTACAAAGGCATGTAGAAAAATTATCTAGAAAACCAACTGTTCCTCAGGTAAATACAGAAAATTTATTTTAAACCAATGTCATTCAAGACAAAGCTTTACAAAGAAAAATTTGTATTTATCTTTTCCCTAAGGTCAGAATACTCCAAACTAGAAAGTGCTTACCTAACACCCTTCCCAACTCAACTTCCCATTCTGTTTGCTGGAAAAGCCCCAAATTGGGTCTGGTGTTCACCCTCCCTTCGCACAGGCAGATGAACCCACCTTCCCCTGCCTCCAGGGACGAGGCCAGTCATAACTGCTGTCCCCTTGCAGAGGACTGCAAGAGGCATCAGTGTGTGACCCACTCCGACCAAGGAGACGAGACATTTGCTGGGGGGTAGGGTGGGGGGAACACTTCAGGTAAAACTTTTCCTCCATACTAAAAACTGCCTACAAGGAGATTCAGCTCTTTCTGCAGGTAGCTTTTTTCATGAGCTGCCTGAAACCATGGCAGCCATTCAGAGGCTGAAGGAAGGAGCCCCAGAACAAAGACAATATGCAGAAAATGAAACAAGATGGAAAGAACTTGAGTCTTAATGACACTGTTGGATGACTGAAATAATGAACATAGAAGTACCCTGCTTTGGGACCTCCTGTGAGTTAGTAAACCTCTCATCGTTAAAGGTAGTTTTAGTCAAGTCTTCTGTGACTTGTCTTCCGATAAAAAAAAAAAAAAAAAAAAAGTGGGCCAAAGACAAAT
Source organism: Sus scrofa (assembly GCF_054392235.1). Lineage (NCBI taxonomy): Eukaryota > Metazoa > Chordata > Mammalia > Artiodactyla > Suidae > Sus > Sus scrofa. The sequence continues at coordinate 87,596,934 of NC_139386.1, forward strand.
GAGTAATATAGCACACTTAATAGCCTGCCTGGCTGTTATGTTTCATCTTTCATGTTTAAATTTCCTTCCTGGAGCACTAATATTCTTTTTCTTCTTTTGATAAAATAACTTGGAGTTATTTATTCATCTAAAGAGTAATGACTAATGCTATTAGATGATGCCTGCAGGTAGAAAATGGAACGTTAAGCTGATCAGGAAACATGTCACGATAGAACCCTTGGAAGAAAGCATCAAAGGATAATCTGCAAACATTCCTACCATGCCCCCATTACACAGATCTGATTGCAGTACGTGGGCAGCAACTACCTAAATTTCTCCTTATAAGGCACTGTGTGCCATGAACCCTTATAATTAGAAATGGAAAAATGAGAAGGGTCTACCCAACCCAGCATTTCAAAGATGAGGGAAGAGCTGTGGAAATAAAAGAATTCTTGGAGGTCCCATCACTACTCAGCAGTAGTGAACCTGACTAGTATCCGTGAGGGTGAGGGTCTGATCCCTGGCTTTGCTCAGTGGGTTAAGGATCCAGTGCCGCCATGAGCTTTGGCACAGGTTTCAGGCGCTGCCTGGATCTGGCATTGCTGTGGCTGAGGGAGTCAACCCCTAGCCTAGGAATTTCCATATGCCGCAGGTGTGGCCATTTAAAAAAAAAAGAAAAAAAATTACAGAATTCTTTGCAAGTTAAAATCATTACTGGGACGCCAGAGTCAATACTAGTTTGTAAGACATCACTAATCTTTAAAACACTAAGATGTTTATCTAAATATGAAGATTTCCTCAAGATTGTCAGGATATGTAGAGAAAAAAAAATTCCCCATATCAGGGAAATGCCTGAAAATGATCTGAACAAGTCAGGAGACCCTGAGGTTCTGGAGAGCAGGGACTGGCTGATGCTCATCCCTGCATTTCCCAGGTTCCACTCACACTGCACGTATGCCGAGCACTCACATGTGTGAGGAGCGATCAAAGACGGCATACAATGGAATGATTAGACCGTCAGAACAACTGCTACATCTGGTTGTGCTCAACTTATAAAAAGGACAATCTCATAAATTCTATCATACGAGGAACATATCGGGTCAAGTCAGTTTTCTTCCTCAGTAGGAACAATCTGAAGACAGAGTGTGTCAAAAGGATTCTGGTGAGAGCAACTTTCACAAAACCCTCTGGTGCTCTGACAGGTTTTCCAATACGCCTCCTCAGGGCGGCTTGTGATGGTGAGTAAGAGCACACACCAGGATCAGCAAAGGCCCTGGGGTGCTGGGAATTTTTGTGGAGTATATGAAGCAAATGTTTTTAACCCTAGGATAGCAGCCCCTGCTGTAAGGTGAACACTGAATGCAAACCTAAATGAAACAGAAAATTGGAAGATACATCTGCAAGGAGATCACGCAGTCCACTCCCAAGTCTTGTGCTGATGGGCAAAGGCTTTATAAGTTCCAGAAACAGGGAAGGCAGAAAATATCTAACAATTTAACTGTGGAATTCCCGGCATGGCACAGCAGAAACGAATCTGACTAGGAGCCCTGAGGTTGTGGGTATGATCCCTGGCCTTAATCAAGGTTAAGGATCCAGCGTTGCTGTGAGCTGTGGTGTAGGCCAGCAGCTGTAGCTCCTCTTCAACCCCTAGCCTGGGAACCTCCATGTGCTGTGGGTGCAGCCCTAAAAAGCAAAACAAAACGAAACAAACAAAAAAACATTTAACTGTATATAAAAGGTACATTATGACTTGATGAAAAGTAAGACAAAGGGTCCTCCAGGTACATGTCACCGAACGAAAAACCCTGACTTGCAAACAAGTTAGAGGGTGAAGCCTTCAGGGGCCTGTGCTGAGTGCAAAGGAAATAACCGAGGACTCAACAATGAGAAACACTACAGCTTTCCTCTCAAAGCTGACCTGGTGTCATACTGCAAATGCTGAAAAATGATCATCGAGATTGACGCGATGCTTGAATTGCTTCTCACCAACCTCCAGAAAATGCCACAGAGTCAGGCCTGGGCAGAACCCTGGGGATCTACTTGCAGGTGAGCTGAGCTGTCTCTCTGACTCAGGGACAGCAGGCAAGGCCGGGTGGGGTCTTGGCACTGGAAACAGGGCAGGCAAGTCTGCTTACTGAGCAGCGAGCCCTCTCCTCCTCTCCCCTCGCTCCATTCCCAAACATGGAATCAGAGGACTTCTGAGAAACTGACTATTCCACAAGAGAGGACCCCTCAGCAACTGACAAGAGAGGTTGCCCAATGAGAGGCAGCTGGCACTTTATACAAAGAGTGAAGCCCACTACCCAGTAAGTTCCATCTCTGCAAAAAGAGCTTGTGATCAGATTTGAATGCCTTCAATATAAACAGATATCCAGGGAGCTTTGGGCATTTGAGGAAAGCTTATAAATGAATGACAAAAATTATTAAAAAAAAAAAAAAGGGAATTCAAAAGAAACAGCAAAACCCAGTAACAGAAGAAAACATAAAAACAAACAAACAAAAAACCCATATAAGAGTTCCTGTCATGGCTCAGGGGATTAAGAACCCAACTAGTATCCATGAAGATTCAGGTTCAATCCCTGGCCTTGCTCAGTGGGTTAAGGATGTGGTACTGCCATGAGCTGTGGTATAGGTTACAGGCCCAGCTCAGAACCAGATTGCTGTGACTGTGGTGTAGGCCGGCAGCTGTAGCTCAAATTCGACCCCTAGCCCAGGAACTTCCATATGCTGCAGGTGCGGCCCTAAAAAGAAAAAGGAAAAAAAAGAAAAAGAAAAAAAAAATATATATAAAAAACAGAAGAAAAAATTAGTTGCACAGAGAGGTAAGACAATGCATCCAAGGAAAGCAAGTATGGGGTATCAGAATCAGAATAAACAACAGTCCCTGAAAATTAATAAAAAGCAGAAATTAAATATTCAATAAAAGTCAGAAATAAAGTTGCAGATTCTCTAGAAAGAAAAAAATGCAAAACAGGGAAAAAAAAACTAAAGGTTTGCTCTGGGAGATGATCCAATTCCTAACAGAAATTTTCAAAAGAGAATTTTAGAAAATGGGAAGAAATTTCCAAAAAATAATGGAAGACAAACCCTAAGACTGAAGGACATACTTTTTCAGATTGAAAGAGACCACTGAGAACAGTAACAATTTCGTAAAATTTCAGAGCACAGGGGATTAAAAAAAAGATTCTAGGAGAAGAGGGATTAAACTGGTTCTACACAGAGGAGGAGGAATCAGAACAGTATCATCTTCTTAACACTGGTATCTAGAAAAATCAGCAGCCTCAAAATGTTGAAGGAAAATGATTTCCAAACTGGTCTCCTACCCAACCAGATTATCACTCAAGCTTGATGGTAGAGAATAAAAATAATTTTAGACCTTCTAAACACAAATGTATTATGTTTCAGCTTGGGAGGTCAGAAGTCTGCAATGGACTTCATTGAGCTCCATCAAAGTATCAACAAAGCTACATTCCTTCTAGAATACGACAAAATCCAACATCCACCAATGAAAAATTCACAATGTCTGGCACCAGTTAAAATTTATCAAGCATACAAAGAAGGAGGAAAACAAAACACATAACCCAGAGGAAAGGTCAATCACTAGAAACAAGCCCAGAAATGACAGAGATGATGCAATTCAGAGACAAAGACCTTAAATCAAGTATTATAAATCTTATAAATAAACTTAAGGGTATAAAGGAAAGCTTAGCATAATGAGAGAAACCGAAATGTAAAAAAGACCAAAATGGAACTTCTAGAAATTAAAAAAAAAAAAAAAAAAAAAAAAGACAAAAAACATTGGATAGCATAAATAACAGATGAGACACTATAGAAGAAAAGTTTAGTAAATCTGAAGAAGCAATAGCAACTATCCAAAATGTGGCATGAAAGTAAGACAGACATGCTTTGGTAGTGGGTACTAATTACTCTTAGAAATTTATTTTGATTCTTTAAAAGCTTCCTTGTTATGGTGGATCCAGAGAAAATTTAGCCCCACTACCAAGGCATGATCATTCTGAGGACTCAACCAATATCCTGTATGTAAGAAGCCCTCTTCATTCTGGCTTTTAGGAACACAGACTCTTCCCAGTCCTGTGTGTAAGTTCCAGGCATTGTAAAACCTACTGCTTTTCAGGTGGTTCTCCCTCTGGTCTTGGAGTTTTTACCCATGCATACACAAGTCTATATTCAGCAAAGGCTCAGGGGGACCCACTCCAGACCTTGAGGGTTGCTCTCTCTGTGCAGTTTCTTCCTCTCTAGTACTCTGCCTCATAAATCCTAGCTACCTTGGCCTCCCCAACTCTGAATTCTCCATCCTCAGTTCAGTGAGACAGCTGAGCTTGCCCCAAGCACTGCAGTCTGGAAACCACATGAAAGAATAAGCAGGGCAAACACAGAGCTCCCCTGTTTCCCTTTTCTCAGGGATCACGGTGCTACACAATCTGTTTTCCAATGTCCAAAATTCACTGTCCCCGTCCACCGAGTTTGTTCACAATAGGAGAACAATTCTCATGGCACTTTAAGGGCAGAAGAAAGTTTCCAAGGCTTCTGTAGGTTTTAGGCCTATCTGTAATTCTAACGCCTTTATTTTCAACCCTATTCCCATTCACAATCCAAATTAGTGAACTGAGGTATCTGAGACATACTATGTAATCCAGGGGGGGTGGGGGGGGTGGAGAGGGAGGGAGGGAGGGAGACTGGAAAAAAAAAAAATGAGAGAGATGGACAGACTAGGAACAGTAAGGAGCCTGATGCTGTGAGAGATGCTGTTGCCTAGAAACCTGTGTTTTGGTCCAAATTCTGTCACTAACTGGGTCTCTGCTTTTAGTAATTTCATGTTACAGTGTCTCAGTTTCCTCATCACATATGACAACTGTGGACTAAGACTGGGGGTATTTCTTCAGCAAAACAGTTACTCTTTACTTTCTCTTAAATCCACCTGCCCGCTACATCCCCAATCCCTTCTCCTCACAGCAAAGTTTTATCTGGCCAAATTCCTTCTATGTTTTCTACCCTAGAAGAACAGAAGTGGTACTAAACTATGGAGTTTCTGCCATGTCACAACCATAGTTACAGTAGCATGGCCAAAACACAATATTAACCACAATGTTAGATTCTATGCTAGGTTCCAAATAAAAGTTATATCTTCTCTGTACTTTCTCCAAGAAGTAGAAACCAAAGCCTTTTCCTTGTTCATTGAGCCTACTTATTATTCCAATAAATGCTTACTTTCAATTACTTCTAAAGAATTCACCTAAAATAACTTTTCTGTTTTATTATTGATTCCAAGATCAACTTTTCCCTGTGAATTCCCTAGCTTATAGAGTACCTCAGTATAGAATCTAGTTCATTAGCTTTATTTCCTCGAGCAATTAAGGAAGAATCATTTACATCTGACAAAGCCATTGCCTGACTTCACTTGGGCCAATGTATTAGATGTTGTTTGGTGGAAACCTCTACAAGTCAGATTCCTCTTCACATATGTTCTCATGGTCCTCCTAAACCAGCCGTAAATTCCCTCTTGCTTCTCTTGCCCTGTCTCTCACAGCTCAGTATTCTTTTTCAACCCCGGAATGAGACACAGCACTAGACTGCAGAGCGTGGTACAGTGGGCAGAGCTGCAATCAGCTGTTACCTGGTGAGATCCAGAAGGCAGGCTCTTTACTAGACCCTCTGTGTCGAAGGGGGACTTCCGTGGAGCCTGCTTAACTGGTGACACGTTCTCTGATGTATTGCAGCTGATGAGTTGGTGATTTGGAGAACAAATGTTAAAAAAAAAAAAAAAAAAAAATTAAAATAAATGGAAACAAAAAAATACAGAAATGCAAGTGATGACAAGATGAAGTAACAGATGCATAAAAACGAAACAAAACAATGAGTACAAGAACAATCACATATCTTGAAACTATTTTTTATCCTTGACACTAATTCTTCCAAGTCAGGGAAGCTACTCTTGGGGAGGTACAGAAAGCAATGAAGTACAACCTCTTCGCCCCCAGTTTACAATAATGATATATGCTGAATGGGATTCTGGCTACCATGAACATGTATCCTTTTGCTACTTTGTCTTTTACCCCGCCTCAATCCTCAGATGGGATAAAAGTTTAAAGGAGCAAGCTATACATTCTTAATAGCAATTTGCTTTTGTGATCATCAAAGGTAAACTTCTGAATATGTTTCCAAAATAAAAGACACAGATCTAGGCTCATAGTCTTGGCTCATCTCATTCCTTCCATTCCCTAGGTCCCTAGAATTTGCTTCCCCACCAATTCCACAACCAAACCAAAGAAAATCTGGGAAGTTGTGAAATGATAAGCAACTGTGGAATGCCACATCACTTGGGCTGAACTTTTTCAGGGACACAGGGGTCTTAGCAGCAAGCCCTTTGTCATAAATGAGTCAGCAAAAGTGGATGCCAGGAAGTAACTCATTAGGGAATCCCTAATGGGATGTGTCAGCAACAGAGCTTAAATCCTTTATGACGTACTTTTTAAAAAATCTTAGGAGCGGGAGTTCCCATTGTGGCTCAGTGGTTAACAAATCCGACTAGGAACCATGAGGTTGTGGGTTCGATCCCTGGCCTCACTCAGTGGATCCGGTGTTGCCATGAGCTGTGGTGTAGGTCGCAGATGCAGCTCGGATCCTGAGTTGCTGTGGCTGTGGCACAGACCGGCGGCTACAGCTCCGATTTGACCCCTAGCCTGGGAACCTCCATATGCCGCGGATGCAGCCCTAGATAAAAGGCAAAAAGCCAAAATAAATAAATAAATAAATAAATACAGTAAATAATAAATCTTAGGAGTATGGGGAGAATTATATTTAAAGTGTTGTTACTAAGACCAAAGCATACTGTGCCTTCTGCAAACTGCGCCTTCTCTGAAACAAGGCTATTACCTCAAACCAAAACGGTTTGAGTAGTCTAACACCAAGAGGGTCTCACTCAATAAAACAATTCCTGGAGTTCCCGTTGTGGCTCAGTGGTTAACAAACCTAACTAACCTCCATGAGGATGCAGGTTCAATTCCTGGCCTTGCTCAGTGGGTTAAGGATCTGGCATGGCCATGAGCTATGGCGTGGGTTGCGGATACAGCTCAGATCCCACATTGCTGTGGCTGTGGTGTAGGCCAGTGGCTATAGCTCTGATTCAACCCCTAGCCTGGGAACCTCCATATGCTGCCTGTGCGGCCCTAAAAGACAAAAAGACAAACAACAACAACAACAAAAACAAAAAAACAACAACCAATTCCTATATATACAAAAAACTAAGACACACACACAGGCATTTTACATGAAGAATGACCATAAAACCTCCATGTAACTTGACAACCCAATTTCTTTGGTTTGGTACACTCAACATGCTTCTAATACAGACACATGATATATTGTGGACAAACCATGATAGCTGTTGGGTTAGCGCATAGCTAGCTGGTTAGCTGTCAACAAGGGAGATGAGCTGCATACATACACATGAATATTAACAGCATCGGCCAATGCAATTAGTTACCATGTGTCTAGTGGGAGTGGAAGAGGAGACCCAGCCCTGTTATTGTCCCAATGTGTCGTCTATGTCAGCTTTTCTTAAGAAGTGGAAGATAAGCAGGATCTGATCCCAGCACACCAAAGTAGAAAAGGCAGGGGAGAGGAAAAAGAAAAATCAAAGTAAGAAGAATAGCAGCATTCACGATGCCATGCAGGATTTGAAGGCACACTTTTCCGTGCCTTCATTAACCCCCAAAGCATGAAGTACTGAGACACCACCCTGGATTAGTTTCAAGTTGAAAACCAACGCTCCAGTTATATTTCACTGTAAACCACTCACCATGCAAGGGGGCAGGTATAGTCAGTAGAAGAGAAACATTCAAAGCAAGTAATATCTGACTTCAAATACTCAAACTCATAAAAACACAGCACTGCTAGAAAGTAGAGCAGCAGAGTCCAAAGGGACAGGTTCCCACCACCACCAGCCAGGGAGTCAGGAGCATGCAATCTATTCAGAACATGGTCCCTTCCGTGCACCCTGAACACAGCTCGTGCTACATCATCTGACACCCAGCCTCACTCTCAGTCTTACCACATGAGTTCTACAGAGCTCACACGGGCCAGCTTTCTGGCTGAAGTGGTGAAAAGAGAAGTCCTTCGATCACACACACACACACACCCTATGCTCAAACGTGTTTTCTTTTGAGAAGCTGCAGACAAAAAGCAAATCTACTTTTCTTTATTGCCGGTATATTTTGGTGTTAAACTCTTATTATCCTAGCTTTAATGAGTCCAGCCGTGCATTTGAGAATCCTCAAAGCAATAAAACTGCTTATAAAGCTACAAACAAGAAAAGTTCTGCCTCATGACATCAGGTGAGGGCCATTTATCAGCAAAACTTTCTTATATGTTATAACTATACATTATGTTTACCTGACTGAAAAGAACCTCATGACATTATTACCAAGAAATTAAAATTAAACTCACATTGAGTAAGTGATACCTGTGGCTTAATAACAACTAACTGCAAGAGGTTCCCGTTGTGGCTCAGTGGGTTACGAACCTGACTAGCATCCCTGGGGATGTGGGTCAATTCCCGGCCTCACTCAGTGGATTAAAGGATCTGGCGTTGCTGTGATCTGTGAGGTGAGTTGCAGATGTGGCTCAGATCCAGAGTTGCTAGGCTGGCAGCTGCAGCTCCAATTAGACCCCCACCCTGGTAACTTCCACATGCTGCAGGTGCTGCCCCAAAAAGCAAAAACAAAACAAAACAAAAACTAATTGTAGAGTGGATGGAACTCAAGCACAGACTACCAGCAATCCATTTCACCAAACTTAAAAAAGAAACTGAAACAGGGATTGGTGTCATCCTCCATAATTAATAGCGGGCCACTGAGTTCTGCTGGCCCATGTCAGAACACCTTCTAAGGAGATGGCTCAGTTCCCACTTAAGAGCAAACAGTAGCTAATTTTCCACAATTCTTTAAAACAATTCTATAAAACATACAGAAATTTCATAAACACTGTTACCTTCCCTCCACCCTTCCCCCTAAAAGCAGAGTTTCTTACCCAGTGTAATCTCGTTTAGAGTTTTTCCTTCTATAGAGGACGGCCAGAATCATAGTGATGAGCAGAGTGAGACCCAGGACCACAGCAGTAACTATGCCCACCACCCCCCAAACTGGAAACGCAGGCAAAATCTCTACAGAGAAAGAAGAAAATTGTTTTAAGGTACACTGCTATGGAGAGAAGAAATGGAATTTTATTAAATTAGTAAACAAATATCAAGTTCCTGTTGTGGCTTAGCAGGTTATGAACCTGACTAGTATCCATAAGGATGTGGGTTCGATCCCCAGCCTTCCTCAGTGGGTTATGGATCCGGCTTTGTCATGAGCTGTGATGTAAGATGCAGATACAGCATGGACCTGGCGTTGCTGTGGCGTAGGCTGGCACTGCAGTTCCGACTCAACCCCTAGCCTGGGAACTTCCATATGCTAAAAGTTCAGCCCTAAAAAAGCAAAAAAACAAAACAAAACCAAAAAACCTACAAATGTCTCTCTTTACCAATTACCACACACTCTTATTATCCAAATTATAAGATCTTAATATCTAACTGATGACATACAAATATTCATCAGAACTAAAAACATTCTACACATATAATTCCTCTCAATGCTCTAAAATCCAAGAAAACTTGGGATGCGAATTTATCCCAATCTATTCTCCAACAAAGCAGATTTTATCTCAAAATGAAACACCAGGACCTGCATTTCCTGATGATTCTCAAAAAAGGGCAAGAAACAGCTGTACATTTTGCCAACATTAAAACTTCTTCCTGGAGAATTTTTTTTTTTTTCTTTTTTTTTTGGTCTTTTTAGGGCCATACCCGCAGCATATGGAGGCTCCCAGGCTAGGGATCTAATCAGAGCTGTAGCCACCGGCCAATGCCACAGCCACAGCCACTTGACCTACACTACAGCTCACAGCAACGCCAGATCCTTAACCCACTGAGGCCAGGGATCGAACCCACAACCTCATGGTTCCTAGTCGTATTTGTTTCCACTGCATCATGTCGGGAACTCCGAATTTGGTCATATTTCTAATGAACACTGAAAAATTCCCACTCCTGGAATCAGATCAATATTCCAAACAGAGGGTATATAAATGGAGAAATCAACCACTCCAGTGGGAATGAGTTTCTGACCCACCCCCCGCCAAGGCATGTTTGGTAGAGCCACAGGCCCATGGAACTGGGAGCAAAACTGTCTGGCAAAAATACCTCCTTTAAACACACCCCGAAGCATAATTTTTTTTTTTTTTTTATTTTCCCACTGTACAGAAAGGGGATCAAGTTATCCTTACATGAATACATTACAATTACATTTTTTCCCCCACCCTTTGTTCTGTTGCAACATGAGTATCTAGGCAAAGCCGAAGCATAATTCTAACCAAGCATGAGATAGAAGGGACTCTGCTATTACTGCAAAACTACTCAAGGCCCATCCATACCTTTCTCTACAACATAGAGCCTAATGTGTCCTGGCTGGACAACAATGTCAGGAGGGTTTTTGACATCACAGATGTAGGTGCCATTGTGTATAAACTGAATATTTTCTATGTTGATTGATGCATCTTTCTTCTCGAGGTCTCCAGCCCAGCTGATTCTATCTTTAAATGGTGGATAATTCCCGGCATACACTTGCCCTTGGGAGTAGTGGAAAAACTGCAATTAGAAAAAAGAACATATGAGCTATTCTCAAAAGCAGAAGTTCTAAACTCTTAAAAGAACTTTTCATAACATGCCTATAATAAAGATTTCAGGAGTTTCCGTCGTGGCGCAGCAGAAACGAATCCGACTAGGAATCATGAGGTTGCGGGTTAGATCCCTGGCCTTGCTCAGTGGATTAAGGATCTGGCGTTGCTGTGAGCTGTGGTGTAGGCTGGCAGCTGTAGCTCCAATTGGACTCCTAGCCTGGGAACCTCCATATGCAATGGGTGCGTCCCTAAAAAGCAAAAAAAAAAAAAAAAAAAAAAAAAAAAAAAAAAAAACCGAAAAAACAAAACAAAACAAAAAAATAGGCAACTTCATCCAGAATGAAATGCCACATCATATTATAAATCTCAAGTTTAAAACCTAAGTCAGACAGAGGTTTAGAAATCAGAGTTCGATCTTATTTCAGTTGAAGAAATAGACTTGTGCATTACCTCTAATCCTCTCACTATCCCAGAGATATTGCAATTACAACCCATATTTTTATAAATAAGGAAATGGAGACGCAAGCCATTTGCCCAAGGTCACAATTGATAATAGGTGCTGGATCCAGAGTCAAAGTCAAGACCACTTGACTCTTGAAAATCAAAGCTCTGATTGACACTATGATTACCTCAGTGAATCCAAAGTTTTCAGCCTTAATTCACAAAGCTTACCATTAATATACACAAAGGCATCAAGAAAAAAAAAAAGCCTAGGAGTTCCTGCTGTGGCTCAGCAGGTTAAGAACCCCGCTAGTATCCATGAGGATGCAGGCTCGATCCCTGGCCTCATTCATTGGGTTAAGGATCTAGCACTGCTGCAAGCTGCAGTGTAGGTCACAGACATGACTCAGATCCAGTGTTACTGTGGCTGTGGCAAGAACCGGCAGCTGCAGCTCCAATTTGACTCTTAGCCCAGGAACTTTCATATGCCACAGGTGAGGCCATTTAAAAAAAAGATGTGGCTGTAAAAAAAAAATAATAATAATAGAAGAAACCTAAAGAGCATAGATCAGTTAATCTGGTGAGTTACCCCCTATTAATGGTTTCCTACAGGAAAGTCATGGGTATGTGAAAAGAACACAGCCCAGATAACCCCAAAATATTCTTGCTTGCCTTTGCTGGTTCAGCCTTTGGCCCCTTTCACTTCTCACGTTCTCTCTCTCCTCAGACCTGCTTCCAGCCAAGAAACACATTTTTCAAAGTAACTTTGTCAAACCCAGCACCTTGTAAGATGGGCAGAAATGTGAAACATCATGCTCGGATGCTCATAATCACCCTGTAAGGTGAGATTTGCCTGCTAGATATTTTAAGAGTGAGGAAATCGAGGCTCAGAAAACCTTAGTGACTTCCTCAACGTCACAGGTCCTAGAGGTAGAACACAAACCCAGCTTTGATTTCAAAACTTAGGCTATTTTCATTATTTAATGCCTCTCGTGTCTGATATCTTGCTTGCCTAAAACCCTTCACTCTCTTTTCTTTACCAGGAAATAAACCATAAACTCTTAGCTTGGCAGGCAAGTCCTTCTGTCATCCGGTCTGCTTTCCTTTCCTACTTCATCTACAAACATCCTCTGCCCTGCATTTCTGAACCAGCAATGAAGACTTACACGACACTTTTCCACTGTCAGGTCTCGGCAACCCCTCCCTCATTAGCCCAAGTGCCCTCTGAAGGCAGGTATGAGCTGTATGTCTCTCTGTACCCCTCTGGACTTAGCGCATCACAGGAACTAAATATGTTTGCTGAAATGATTAAGGATGCTTTGGTTGGAATTCCCTTGTGGCTCGGCAGGTTAAGACTCTGGCATTGTCACTGCTGGAGGTCTGATTTGGGTTTGGTATGGCCAAAACAAAACAAAACCCCAAAAGCACTTTGGTCAAACCAGTAAGAAAAAGAGAAATGAAACAGTAAAAAAAAAAAAAAAAAAAACACCAAAAAAAAACACCCACCTTACAAAAAACTTTACAAAAAAGAAACAGTAAAAACAAAACAAAACAAAACAAAACAAAAAACCTCTTACAAAAAAGGCCAGGGATTGAACCCACATCCTCCTTACTCAATTGGTTGGGGATTTGGTGTTGCTGTGCTGTAGGCAGGCAGCTGTAGCTCTGATTCGACCCCTATCCTGGGAACTTCCATATGTTACAGGTGCAGCCATAAAAAAAAAGGGGGGGGGGGACTAGATCTCCTTTTATTGACCAATATTTATTAAGTGCAAACCACAGTGCTGAAACTGTGAGGGACAAAGGTATAAGACAGGTCTCTACCCTCAAAATGCTTACATTCAAGATGAAGAGAAAAGGTACCATAATAAGGGATGCTATCTCACAGGAGTGGCCCAGACAATGTGGGCAGTGAGCTTTAAGACCAGCTGAAAAGGTCAAAAGAAGTGTTATGGACGGATCAGACGGTGAAAATGGAATATGACTTAAAGGGCCAAGAATTCAGAAGTGTGGCTGTAACAAAGGTCTTCTTTTTTTTTTTTTTTTTTTTTTTTTTTGGCTACTCCAGAGGCATATGGAAATTCTTGGGCCAGGGACTGAAGCTGGGTCATAGCTATGACAATGCCATATCCTTAACCACTAGCCCACCAGGGAATTCCAGACAAGCGTTGTTCTCAATGAGAAAATAAAAGGCACTGGCAGGTACCTGGTGGACTGAAAGCGTGGACTGCAAGATGGATGATAGGAAGTGGAGAAACAGCCAAGGGGTTACTGCATCAGTCTCAGCACACAGTTGTTTTTGTTGTTGTTGCTGTCTTTTTAGGGCCACTTGGGCGGCATATGGAAGTTCCCAAGTTAAGGGTTGAATCAGAGCTACAGCTGCCGGCCACAGTCACAGTCACGTCACGTTAGATCCGAGCCTCGTCTGCAACCTACACCATGGCTCACAGCAACGCCAGATCCTTAACCCGCTGAGCGAGGCCAGGGATCAAACCCACAGCCTCATGGTTTCTAGTTGGGTTTGTTTCTGCTGTGCCACAATGGAAACTCCTCGGAACACAGTTTGTTATTACTTAATGGTAAATGGAGAATCAGTAAGGCTGACAAAAAGCTGGATGCAAGAAACAATGTAGAAAGAGCCAGCAAACATTCTTTTTTCTCAGGGTGGGAGTGAGGGGTAAAAGGGAAGAGGTAGTGGATGGGGGCAGGAAGGGCCCCAAAAAAACCCTACAAAACTCAAAATTTCAACAATCCAGTCCCTAAAGGAACCCTCCCATACTGTTAGTGAAAACGTAAACTGGTACAGCCAGTATGGAGAAGAGTATAGAGGTTCCTTAATAAACTAAAAATAGGACTATTATATGATCCAGCAATCCCACTCTGGGCATATGCCAGAGAAAACTGTAATTCAAAAAGACACAGGCACCCCCTATATTCATTGCAGCACTAATCACAATAGCCAAGACATGGAAGTAACCTATTGTCCACTGACAGAGGAGTGGGTGAAGAAGATGTAGTATATACATACAATGGAATATTACTTAGCCGTAAAAAAAGAATGAAATAATGCCATTTGCAGCAACATGGACAGACCCAGAGATTAGCAAACTAAGTGAAGTCAGGCAGAAAAAGACAACTATCACATGATATCACTTATATGTGGAATCTAAAAAATAATACAAATGAACTAATTTACAAAACAGATACAGACACACAGACTTCAAAAACAAACTTATAGTTAACAAAGGGGAAGGATGGGGTAGAGGGATGGATTAGGAGCCTAGGATGGCATATGCACACCATTGTACATGATATGGATGGTCAGTAGGGACCTGCTATGTATAGCACAGGGAACTCTAGTTAATATTCTGTGATAACCTATATGGAAATGGATATGTGTGTATGTATAACTGAGTCACTTTGCTGTACAGCAGAAATTATCACAATATTGCAAATCAACTATACTTTGATAAAACTTTAAAAAATGAAAAAAAATTTTAAAAAGCTTAAAAAAAAAGGTGAGCTCTTGTTGCGGCTCAGCGGCAATGAACCCAACTAGGTATCCACAAGGATGCAGGTTTAATCCCTGACCTCGTTCAGTAGGTTAAAGGATCTGGTGTTGCCACGACCTGTGGTGTATCTGGATCCCACGTTGCTGTGACTATGGTGTAGGCCAGAGGCTGTGGCTCCAATTTGACCCCTAGCCTAGGAACTTCCATATGCTGAGGGTGAGGCCCTAAAAAAAAAAAAAAGAAGAAAGTAAATAAAATTTTAAACAAATGATATAATAAATGAACTTATTTACAAACCAAATTAGACTCACAGACATAGAAAACAAACTCATGGTTACCAAATGGGATGCTAGGGGCTCGGGGGCAGAGATATCATCAGGCCCTTAGAAGAACGTAAGTACCAGAAAGAACCAGCAGAAGGAGTTCCCGTCGTGGCGCAGTGGTTAACGAATCCGACTAGGAACCATGAGGTCGCGGGTTCGGTCCCTGCCCTTGCTCAGTGGGTTAACGATCCGGCGTTGCCGTGAGCTGTGGTGTAGGTTGCAGACGCGGCTCGGATCCCGCGTTGCTGTGGCTCTGGCCTAGGCTGGCAGCTACAGCTCCGATTCAGCCCCTAGCCTGGGAACCTCCATATGCCTTGGAAGCGGCCCAAGAGATAGCAACAACAACAACAAAAGACAAAAAGACAAAAAAAAAAAAAAAAAAGAACCAGCAGAGAAGGGAAACTGGGGAGAAAGATGAGTTCTGTTTTAGATATGTGACCCCTAATTCATGAACCAGAAAAGCCATCTCTGGTATGTTGGGCTTGATTTCACTTCCTGAAAATCTATAAAAATGATGAGCATCCTGCTCATCTTAATAACTGTGCCCTGACGTTTAAAGGTAAAGGATCTTATTATCAGCAACTGAACATTCTGGAATTAACTATAATCAGATTAGTCTGTAAGTATAAATTGATTAGCTAAAAGCATCAATCAGAAATGTAGCAGGTTCTTAATACTATCTTGGGATAAGTAAACCTTATCTGACCCACATAATAAGAATGTTTTGCGCATAAACGGAAGTGGTCTTTTTTTTTTTTTTTTTTTTCTTTTTTCCTTTTAGGTCTGCACCCATGGCATATGGAGGTTCCCAGACTAGGGGTCAAATCAGAGCTGTAGCTGCCAGCCTACACCATAGCCACAGCAAAGCCAGATCCAAGCTGCGTCTGTGACCTACACCACAGCTCATGGCAACACCAGATCGTTAACCCACTAAGCAAGGCCAGGGATCGAACCTGCATCTTCATGGGTATTAGTCAGATTCATTTCCACTGAGCCATGACAGGTAGTCAGGAGCTGCTCTTTAAAATAAAGAGCATCTGGGTGTCTTCCTGATTGATGCTTGATTTCCTTTCTTTCTCCCTCTCTCCCTGCTTGCTTCTCTTCCTTCCTTCCTTTTCTTTCTCTGATTTTTTTAGAGCCAGACCTGCGGCATATGGAAGTTCCCAGGCTGGGGGTCAAGTAGAGCTACAACTGCCAACCTGCACCACAGCCACAACACAGGATCCGAGCCATTTCTGTGACCTACACCACAGCTCACCAAGAGGCCTGATCCTTGACCTTGAGCAAGGTCAGGGATCGTACCTGTGTCCTCATGGATACCAGTCGGGTTCATTAATCACTGAGCCATGACGGAAACTCGGATGCTTGACTTTCAATAGATAAAACAATGTCCTGCACATCTGGTCTGGCAAAAGATGTCAGGAGGAAATCTTCACAGATTAAAATAATTCTTTGGACTCTCCTGAGTGGGTCTGTGTGTTTAATTTTGCATCTAAAAGATGTATGTTCCACATTGATGCATGTTTATGGGAAACAGCAGAATGCCTCTGACAACATGTGCAGGGGTTCCTGTTTTCACTCACTCTGGGATTCTGTTTTACACAGAACCACCCCCAACTGGACCCAGTGAGGAAGTTATCTAAATTTGTAATCTCTGACTTTACCTCATCTTTCCTTCCTTCTCAGGCATAACACCTAAGGGCTCCCCTTTTTATAAATCCCAAGACACAAAGGTCTACTCAAAAATTAGGTAATTAGGTATACATTCCAACCCACTATATAGATATAGATATTAATACAGACAAGAAGCTGCATTTAATTTATTTTGTCTTTTCTAGGGCCGCACCCACAGCATATGGAGGTCCCCAGGCTAGGGGTCTAATCGGAGCTGTATCTGTCAGCCTACGCCAGGGCCACAGCAACGTGGGATCCGAGCCGTGTCTGCAACCTACACCACAGCTCACGGCAACGCCGGATCCATAACCCACTGAGCAAGGCCAGGGATTGAACCCATAACCTCATGGTTCCTAGTTGGATTCGTTAACCACTGAGCCACAACGGGAACTCCAAGAAGCTGCATTTCAAAGATGCTGAATCTATTTTTTCCTGGAGAGTCTGAAGAAACAGAAGGGCCCCGAGGTCTCTAATAGATAACAAACACAGTCATTTTAGAAGTGAACAATCAGAAGAACAGCTCATTAATAACACTACAGGAGTAAAGAACCCCAGCGGTAGGAACAGGGAGAGCAGACAAGCATTCCTACCGACACAGTGCTGTCAGTCCCCTCTGGCTGGAAGCTCCAGGAGACTGAAGTCAGTGTGCCCGTCATGTTAGCAGACTTGAACTTGCATGGCAGCTTCCCTTGTGTCCCATTTGCCACGAAGATTTCTTTTGGTGTATAAACCTCCAGGGCCGATCCACCAGCTGTCACTGAAGAGAGAAGAACAAGGAAAGCTAAGGAGTAGGATTTACATGAATATCACTGTGCCTGTTTACCAGAGGACAAAGATATAAGAACATCACGGGATATATAAGTAATTCACTGCCATTGTGGACTATACATTTCTGGCAGAATATTATATACCCAGGTACTTTCTTACCCAGCATAAACCACTGAGTCGTCACTGGTTCACTAGTTCAGCTACAACTAATTATTTGTTTTCTTTTGAATTAAAAGACTTTACCTTTTTTTGTCTTTTGTCTTCTTAGGGCCGCACCTGCGGCATGTGGAGGTTCCCAAGCTAGGGGTCCAGTCGGAGCTATAACTGCTGGCCTACACCAGATCCAAGCCTCGTCTGCGACCTACACCACAGCTCACAGCAACAGCAGATCCTTAACCTGCTCAGCGAGGCCAGGGATCAAACCCACAACATCATGGTTCCTAGCTGGATTTGTTTCCACTGTGCCAAAACAGGAACTCCAATAGACTTTACTTTTTAGAGCAGTTTGAGGTTTGCAGAAAGTAGAGTGTTCCTATATATTCCCTCCTTCTTCCCTCAATTATTAACCTCTTGCATTAGTGTAGCACTACCATCCAGAATATTCTATAGTTGGAATCACAGTAAATGTAGCCTTTTCAGATTGGCTTCTTTCGCTTAGTAATTTTCATTTAAGCTTTCATCCAAGTCATTTCATGGCATGACAGCCCATTTCGTTTTATTCCTGAATAATGAATATCCATTGTATGGATGTACTACAGTTTATCCATTCACCTCTTGAAGGAGATATCATCATGCTTCCTTGATGGCCTGTTTTTAATGCTACGGAGGCCATATTTTTATTTCTTTAGATAGTTCTCGCATTTACCTCATATTTCAATTGACATATCATGTTGAACTATATTCATCTTCCACATTTAAAGCAATTAAAATTATTCTAAGTATGATACTGATTCATTTTTAAAGCCATATTATTTAACTGACCCCCCCCCCTTTTTTTTTTTTTTTTTTTTTTGGTCTTTTGTTGTTGCTATTTCTTGGGCCGCTCCTGCGGCATATGGAGGTTCCCAGGCTATGGGTTGAATCGGAGCTGTAGCCACCGGCCTACGCCAGAGCCACAGCAACGCGGGATCCGAGCCGCATCTGCGACCTACACCACAGCTCACGGCAACGCCGGATCGTTAACCCACTGAGCAAGGGCAGGGACCGAACCCGCAACCTCATGGTTCCCAGTCGGATTCGTTAACCACTGCGCCACAACGGGAACTCCTGACCCCCTTTCTTATAAGGAACTTAGGGCAAAAAAAAAAAAAAAAAAGAAAGAAAGAAAGAAAAAAAAAGCATAACATATGTTTTTTTCATTAGTGACATCTTATCATTGGATTTCAGTGCACTAGATACATTTATACTCAATAGCTGACCACACTGGGCCATGTGTTCATGCACCTACCGAGTTTTTTCCATTAGTTTAAGCCCAGGAAGTAGTAATTAAAACGTCTATCACTTGGAATATAAAAATAGCTCTTTTTAAAAGATCTGTAATCAGTGGCAACTGCAGGAATTACTAAGGATGGATGCTAAAATAAAATCTTCACTCAAAAAGAGACCCTTTCATGGACTAAATGAAGGTTAGAAAGAAGTTTATTTGGCCTGAAAGTGGAAACAATTAGAACTAATACAGAAAAGATTAAAAACACCCATTTTCAAAATAAGATATTTTTTAAAGAAATAGTTCGGAGAGAATCCCTATCTGCGGTGTTCCAATTATTCTTAGACTATAACAGACAAGCAGAATAAGGCTGGGTATTGTCACCCAGGACTGATGGTCATATTCAGAATTTTTTCTTCCTGAGGTCTTAACTATGACTCTAGGCCAAGGAGAACAAGAGTCCTCCCCCATGCCTCCCAACCATCTTCCAAATGTTTATTCTCAGGACACAATGAGCACTTTTGGCTATTCTTCTAAATAAACTGATAGCCACACTGCATCAAGCAGATTTTTTCTGCTAGAGAGGGTGGATTATTATTATAGGGAACAATGGATTATTATTTGTGATCCAAACCTCAAAACAAGCCCTCCTTTGCAACAAGAAGCAAACAAAAGACGTTCCTTGCTATTGCGGGTAGGCAGAAAAGCAGCCCCAGGGCACTTGAGTTCAAAATGAAGGACAAAGCACAAGACTGGACGATGTGACCAGTTCATTCCAGGAAGCAGAACTGGTCTGTAACCCTTATTTACTCTGTGTAATTTTTGACTGGTTTTCTCCATGGTGATGAGCACTGCAAGGAAAGCCACAGTCTTTGAAGTCAATAAATAAAGTTTCTCAAGGATTTTCTCAAACCAGATCCGTGCCACAAGGCCTGGCTACGAGAACTATTACCCTGAGAAGTTATTTAAAGATGGAACTAGGCCAAGTGCCCAAGTTTACAGTCATGGAATTTTGACCAAGACGACCAGTCAATCCCAAAATGGGCTTTTAAATAATCTATTTAAGACAGACAATTTAATTGTGCCAAAACTGATTAACAAACATGTGGATTTAAAAAAAACAACAATCTACCATCACTCTTTGGCTAATGAGAGCCAGGATTATGAATTCCGACTCTAGCCAATCAGCTAGTTCCAGAACAATAAAATAATGCCATACATAGCCAGTTAATTTCCCCTTATCCCTGGCTCTTTCTCTCTCCTACTCTTGTCATAATTCTTGGAGAGTCCATGAGTCATAAGAAGAACCTTCCAAATCCTGGTCTCTTTGTTTATCTTCTGTTCTCCAATAATTTTATCCTCAGGCCTAACCCTGCCACTAATTCCTATAATCATACCCTAGTCCAGGACTTCCCAATCTTGGCACCACTGACAGATTACTCTTTGCTGTGGGGGATGTCCTATGCATTATAAGATGCTTAGCAGCATCCCTGACCTCTACTAGGAGCCCAAAGCATCTTTTCCCCTTCCAGTTGTGACAACCAAAAATGTCTTCAGACAATTACATATGTTTCCTCAGGGGCAAAATGCTCATGGTGGTTGAGAACCGCTGCCCTAGATCCTATCATCAATACCCACACCCCCTCCACAATCTCAATTTCAGGCTCTCTACTCTGACTGACCACCTCCCGTTTTTCCAGAGCATTTCCTCAACACCCTGATTCCACCACCCCTTCAGCCACATCAGAACCAAAAATCCTTCTGTTCTCCAGTCCTTTCACTGTCTCATCCCGCACGTCTTCATGTGTCCCACTCAGATCAGATCCGCGTTGTCCCACAAGACTCACCCCTGTCAGCTCCCTTGTCCCTCTCCCATCTGTGCATTCACCTGGCAAACCTCAGTCCCAGTTAATCCACGACTCTACTCACTCTGCACAGATGGAGAAAAGCACAAAATCCCACTAGCTGGTTTCACCTTAAATTCCTGACCCCTAACTTCAAAGAGGACTCCTGAGGGTGCCCAGCAATCCTTCCACATTCTACTCCATCTATCTGCTCTCCTAAACGACTATTTTATACATTCCCCTCTAACCTCAACTACCTTCCCTCTGCTTCTCTTGCTCAGCTAATGACCATGCTTCCTGTTTCACTGAGCAAACAGAAGCAATCAAAGGAGAACTTCCCTATGTTCCCAACCACATCCTACCCGGCTTTTGTATCTGTGGTCTGCCTTCCTATGCAGGAAACGTCTGCACCCTTCTAGGTCAGCCCTCCACTGGGCACTGGATCTCATCTTCTCTTGCCTACCTAGGGACACTAATTGAGCAACTCTCCCTTTTTCTCCTGAATTTTTCACTCAGTAAAGTTCCTGACACCAGCCATAAAATTAGATATATTTATGTCCCAACTTTAGGGAAAAAAAAATCTTGCCCCTACATCTCCCCCCAGCTATGATCCCTTTGCCCTTCTTTAATTTACAAATCTTCAAAGAACTGTCTATACTGGGGGGGAGGGGGAAGATAAATTAAGAGTTTGGGATTAACATATACACACTACTACATATAAAACAGATAACCGAGAACCTCCAGTAAGGCACGGGGAACTATACTCAATATTTTGTAATTTCCTATAAGGGAAAAGAATCTGACAAAGAATACTCACACACACACACACACCACATGTATATATAACTGAATCACTTTGCTGTACACCTAAAACTAACACAACATTAGTATAGTATAGTAAATCAACTATACTTCATTTTAAGAAAGAAAAAAAGAAAGGGAATTGTCTATACTCCCTGTGCCCAGGCTCCCTCTTCCCACTTTCTCCAGAATAAACCCAGTTCAGGCTTTCATCCCCAGTACTCTGCTAAAACTGTTCTTCTTAAGGAATCCAATGATCTCCATGTGGTTAAATCCACTGCTGATTCTCAAATCCCATTTTAGGGACATATCTGTATTTGATACAATGTTTTTTCCAGGCTGACTTCTGAAACATTGCTCCCTTTTAATTCTCTTCTCATCTCATTACCTGTCTAGTTCTCCTGACCTCTATATGCTGGGAATTCCCAGGGCATCTCTCTGACCTCTTATCTAGTCATTCTCTTGGTGAGTAGTTTTAGGGCTCTAAGTACCTGCTAAATACTGATGACCCTGTACCACACACATCACATATGTGCGTACGTATACATATGTTATACCCAACAACTTCACTTGGATCTAACTGGCATCTTAAATTTAATATGCCCAGATTGAACTCATGATTCCCACCCCCGAACCTGCCCTTCCATGGTCTTCTCCATGTAAATGACAATTCCTGCCTTCTAGTGGCTGAAGCCAAAACTCTGGACACCTCTCTTTCTCCTAACTTAATTTCAAGCCATCACAAAACCTGTGTCTCTACTAAAAACCTATCTAGAAGTGGCTCTCTCCTGCCCTTTCAGTGTCACCATCTTGGTCTACGCCACCATCATCTTTCATTCAGTTATCTGAGTGACATCCTAAGACAGTGTTTCTGCCTCCACTCTCACCCACTTAAATGCAGCCAATCCACAGAGAGTCCACAGAGATCTTGCTAAATTCAAGCCAGATCTTATTGCTCCACTACTCAAAATCCACCAAGAGTTCCCCACATCAGCCAGGATCATGTCTGAGTCCTCAGAGTGGCCCAGAAATCCCCGGCCACCTCTAAGACCTCATCTTCGCCTGCACTCCAAACATGCTGAGCAGCCACCCCGTCACCCTGTTGCTTCTCTGCCTGTCCTGAGTGCCCTCAGCACAGAGGAGGCTATGGACAGGGAGATGGGAAATGGTGATGCCACAACAGAAGATTAGCAACCTTGTGAACTGCTGGAAGTCAGATGCTCTGCACAGCCGACCTCAGGGGGAAGTTGCAGGAAAGCCCCATACTTAAAATTGCATGTGGCTACCAAGCACATAACAGAAGCCCAAAGTGCTTACAGCAGTTTCCGATCAATGTCAGTGAGCATGAATAACACCTGGTTAGAAAGTGTCTCCTGTGTGGGGAAAGGAGAAAAATAAAAACAGAGACCTCCCTCTCAGACTACATTCCATGTAGCCTAAGCAAGAGATGAGTTCACTGGCTGCAGAAACAATTGGGAATGGTTTGCTTTGTCCAGTCTTTTTTTTTTTTTTTTTTTTTTTTTTTAACGTGACTAGGGGTATTATGGAGGTACACAGTAAATTATTGTGGAATTCAGATGGCTCATCTTCAGAGTCATAAAAGAGAGCTTTAAGGGGCTAAAGTAGTTTAAAAATGCAAATATAAAGAGCACTGAGATGCAGAGAAATTACTGTTCTATCCACAGCATCCCCTGACACTGTAAGACTGGAATTCCAGTCTGAATAAGATATTAAATAGGTTTCTTTTAGGCCTCAGATTTACAACTATGGTATAGTGACAAAAATCACTGTGAAAAGCAGAAATTAACACAACATTATAAATCAACTATACTTCAATAAAATTTTTTCAAAAAAGGGAGTTCCCATCGTGGCTCAGCAGTTAACGAATCTGACTAGCATCCATGAGGACTTGGGTTCGATCCCTGGCCTTGCTCAGTGGGTTAAAGATCTGGCATTACTGTGAGCTGTGGTGTAGGTCGCAGATATGGCTCGGATCCTCTGTGGCTGTGGCGTTGGCCAGCAGCTATAGCTCAGGTTCAACCCCTAGCCTGGGAACCTCCATATGCTGCAGATGTGGCCCTAAAAAGAAAAAAAAAAAAAAAAAAATTAAAAAGAAAAAAAATCACTGTGTAAAGTATTAACTCTTTAGTTTTAAAAACTCAGATGAGGTCAAAAAGTCTGCTGCTGAGTCCTGGAAAAACAAACTGCCTCAGGAATAAAAATATAGAAATGAAATGAAACGATTAAGTATCGTAAGTCCCATCATGGCTCAGCAGTAATGAACCCAACTAGTACCCATGAGGACATAGGTTCAATCCCTGGCCTCGACCAGTGGGTTAAGGATCCTGCATTGCCGAGGCTGTGGTGTGGTCTGGCAGCAACAGTTCTGCCTAGCCTGGGAACTTCCATGTGCTGCAGGCGTGGCCCTAAAAAGCAAAAAAAAAAAAAGATTAAGTTACAGACATGTTTCTATGACTCTGAGTTACATATTAACTTACAGATAAACTTCAGAATGGTCATGGGAGCAGAGCTCGCCTTCTTCAGGGGAAAGGAATTGTGCTAAGCCACACTAGAGTTCAAAAGGCAAGAAAATAAACAAAAACAACTTCTTGTTCTGGCATGCCCTGGGAAATAAATTTCTAAAATGCACCACATTGCCCAAAAGGACCATTTGGCAGTGATGTGGCAATAACCCTCAAAGTAGGAGATCAATTCAAATAAAAAAGCCTGCAAAATCATTTGACAAGTAATCAAAAAGCTTGTGAAATCTACTCACTAAGGGTCATTTCTAGAGTAGTCAAATAGGATACCTAAAACTTGGTATTCTTCCATTCTGGATGGGGAACCCGAACAGTTTAGGGGAAAATGAAGGGCAAATACAAAATACATAAAAAACATCCATCACAATTCCAAAGAAAGAAGCAAATTCAAGAATGGTCCGCTCAAGAGGCTATTTCCTAATGGGATCTATTTCAATACTTTGAATTACTAAAGTGATAGTGTCAATAGTATCTTCCAAGGAACATGTCAAGATGACCTTACTCCAGTAAATGCAAACTCTGAAACCACAAAATCATTTCAAATACACCGGCGAAGCATTATTATGAATGAACAAATAGTTTCACGACCTGGTTTAAAATAACAGTGGTTTCACTTTATTGGCTACAGCAATTCCTTGTCATGTTATTGCTGGGTCTAGGTGTAGTAACCTAGTTTGTAAAAACCTTACCCTTTTAACAGAGCTTGTTAAGGATTTGCTTGAAAATTGAGAGGCTTTTAATTTGTTTAAAGCACTTTGATGTTACCAGTCTATTCTCCTCTTTGAAAAAGTATAACCACGCAATTTATTCAGCTTTTCAGCCTATCTCTTGTTTGTGGTTGGTACACACTGATAGCCTGATATTGTTATATGCCCTAGAAGAATAAGACCTTCTAAAAAGGTAAAAGAATTCCTTGGTGGCTCAGAAAGTTAAGGATCTGGTGTTGTCTCTGCTGTAGTGTGGGTTCGTGTGGGTTCAATCCCTGGCCTGTAGAACTTTCATATGCTTCAGGTGCAGCCAAACAGACAGAAAAAGAGGACGGGAAAGAAAACTGAACACAGAATTCAGGTTACTGGTTATGACTGAAACAGGGTAGAGGGGACAGGATGCAAGTAACACACACTACTGGTCATGTTTAATTTCCTAGCTTAGGTAGTGAGGGCACGGGACCTCATTTTATTCTGCAAACCACACACGTGTGCAAGAAAACACCCACCCACACAGCCTTTTGTATATATTTTATACTTCATAATAAAAACAAATTTTGCAGAGAAGAAGGAAGATGTCAGTAGATGCTAAGAGATTTTCTTTTCTTTTGTTGTCTTTTTTCAGCTGCACCTGCAGCAAATGGACGTTCCCAGGCTAGGGGTCAAATCGGAGCTGCAGCTGCCAGCCTACACCACAGCCACGTGGGATCTGAGCTGTGTCTGCAACCTAGACCTCAGCTCACAGCAGCTCCGAATCCTTAACCCACTGAGTGGGGCCAGGGATTGAACCCACATCCTCATGGATACCAGTCAGGTTCATTACCATTGAGCCACGACAGGAACTCCCAGACTTACTTCTTTACTTCCCAAATGCTCCACTGAAAGCATCCAGCACACAGCTCCCTCCCAGTGCAGCTGTGACTCCCATACTCAGGCTGGATAAGGAAAGCCAATTGATGGTATGTGTGAGTGGAAACAATGCCGGTGTCGGGTCAGAGGCCTCCAGCCTCTCTCAGCACTGGGCCACCCTGCAGCTGACATGGGCTACATTCTGCCAGGCATCAGGGCTATTCTGGACCTTCCTCAGCTGGAGGACACAAAGTCAGGAGGCTACAAAAATATATTTTATTCAATGAGCCATAAATATTAATAAATTAAGCTTTGGACTTCCTGACATGGCGCAGTGGAAACAAATCCAACTAAGAACCATGAGGTTGCAAGTTCGATCCCTGACCTCGATTAGTGGGTTAAGGATCTGGCGCTGCCGTAAGCTGTGGTGTGGGACGCAGATGCGGTTCAGATATGGCGTTGCTGTGGCTGTGGTATAGGCGGGCAGAAACAGCTGTGATTCGACCCCTAGCTTGGGAACCTCCATATGCCCAGGGTGCGGCCCTACAAAGACAAAAAAGACAAAATTGATTAATTAGGCTTTTCTTTTGTCAGAAACACACTCTTCCCTACCCTTTGTCTGAAAACATGCTTCAGGCCACAATCTAAAAGTGACCTCCTACCAGTGTCTGGCTCACATTCCCCACCCCGTGCCCCTCACATCCTGCTTTCCCTGTCAAGCACTCCTCACACTCTGCTGGAACGAATGGCTGGCTGGAACCAGGGCACCTCGTTCACCACACCACCCACCTCCATTACCTTGCAAATGCCTGCCCCTGTCAGTGTGCTCCACAAACATTTGTTTGCAAGCTGGAAAAAAAATGAATGAATGAAATGAATGAATGAATGAATGGAGAGAAGAATGAAAGAGACCAACCTCAATTCACTTAAGTTCAGTCAAAATTATACTTGCTTCACAACTAATGGCTTCAGCATAGTATCCAACCAAAAGGTATTTGCAAGTTTTTGTTGTTTTTTTTGTTTGTTTGTTTTAGGGCCACACTCATGGCTTATGGAAGGTCCCAGGCTAGGGGTCAAATAGGACCTACAGCTGCTGGCCCATGCCACAGCCACAGCAACACCAGACCTGATCCATGTCTGTGACCCACACCACAGCTCATAGCAACACCACATCCTCAACCCACTGAGCAAGGTCAGGGATCAAACCCATGTCCTCATGGATACTAGTCGGGTTCATTACTGCTGAGCCAAGACAGGAACTCCAGTATTTGCAGATTATCACTCGGGGTCAAGTTTGAATGCTGACATCATCTTAGAGAAAGCTTAGATAGGTTTCCTCCAAGAGTCATCCTCCTTTATTTTTTTTGCCATGC
The DNA here is from genome assembly GCF_054392235.1 of Sus scrofa. NCBI lineage: Eukaryota > Metazoa > Chordata > Mammalia > Artiodactyla > Suidae > Sus > Sus scrofa. The sequence goes on from NC_139386.1 coordinate 87,623,905, forward strand.
TCAGGGTATGTGGAAGTTCCTGGGCCAGGGACTGAACCCTAGCAACAGTAACGACAATGCAGAACCCTTAACCTTTAGGCCACCAGGGAACTCTGAACCTTCCTATTTAGCTGAGAAAAATCCCAGAGTTCCTGTTGTGGCCCAGCAGTTAACGAAACTGACTAGCATTCATGAGGACGTGGGTACAATCCCTTGGCCTTGCTCAGTGGGTTAAGGATCTGGCATTGCCATGAGCTGTGGTAAAGGTCACAGAAGTGACTCAGATCCTACGTTGCTATGGCTGTGGAATAGGCCGGTGGCTATAGCTCCAATTGGACTCCTAGCCTGGGAACCTCCATGTGCCGAGAGCGCAGCCCTAAAAAGACAAAAAAGAAAAAAGAAAAATCCCAAAGATGACTCACCCTTTTTTTTTTTTTTTTGGCTTTACCCATGGCATGTGGAAATTTCCAGGCCAGGGATCGAACCTGTGCTACATCTCTATTCTTAACCTTTTTGCACCAACAAAGACCTTTCTGTTTCTCAAATGACACATAGTCAAAAGGTCTTGAATCAGGCCAGTCACTGAACCAATCACACTTGACTCCTTAAAGCCCTGGTATTTCTTGTCAGCCCTCCTCTATGTATGTACTGTTCATCTTTCTTTCCTGCTGCACCTTTTTTCAATCAACTGCAGTGACGATGCCATATCCTTAATCTGCTGTGCCACAAGGAAACCCCAAGACTTATCTTTTGAAATGTTTAAAAAAAAAAAAAAGGCCATGTACTTTTTCATGAACACATAGGATTACCAAATTCTTCTTTGAGATGATTCTTTTCACTCATGATTGATGGTCAGCTGGCCACATCTCTATCCTTAACCTTTTTGAACCAACAAAGATCTTTCTGTTTCTCAAATGAGAGATAGTCAAAAGGTCTTGAATCAGGCCAGTCATTGAACTAATCACTTGACTCCTTAAAGCCCTGGTATTTCTTGTCTGCCCTCCTCTATGTATGTACTGTTCATCTTTCTTTCCTGCTACGCCTTTTTTCAATCAACCATTCATTCTTTCAAACCATGCCGGGCCTCGGCTCTGCCCTTAATGGACCAACAGTCTCATGGGGACAAAGGAACAAACATCTACAGGGCTGTGGCAGAGGCACAGTGTCTGGCCTCTCAGATGTACATGGAGCTGGTGCAGGGACAGGGCAGGGCTTCCACTAAAGACCAAAGTCTCCAAACAATCAAGCAGTGGACACAAAGGCCACAGCTGTAGTGAACCTGAACTGTATCATCTGTATCCAAATGTGTCCACTATTGTCCAAACATTTCTCAGTTCTCAGCAAGCAGATGAAAACAAGATACTTTTGGTAAGAAATCAGACTGCTTTACTTCTGACAGATTATAGTGGACTAAAATGCTTGGCATCAAGAACACGTTGAAGGTTCTGAGAGCATATATCATGGATAAAAGAATAACACTCTCATGTATTTTATACTTCCCAGGTGCTGAAATGGCATATCAAAATCTCTGTTCGAGCAAAAGGCCACTGCACTGTAAATCTATCTTTCCGAGCTCTCAAGTCCCATCAGAAGGCCTAAAATGTCAGAAGATATTTGAATCAAAATGTAATCCAAATGAGGAAAGGCTAATACAAAATATTACAGGAATGACAAAACAAAAGACAGTAAAGTATGTGCCTCTGATTAATGGCAAGAAGGCTATTCCTCATGGAGTTCCCGTCGTGCTCAGTGGTTAACGAATCCGACTAGGAACTATGAGGTTGCAGGTTCCATCCCTGGCCTTGCTCAGTGGGTTAAGGATCCGGCGTTGCTGTGAGCTGTGCCGACGTGGCTCGGATCCCGCGTTGCTGTGGCCCTGGCGTAGGCCGGCGGCTGCAGCTCCAATTCAACCCCTAGCTTGGGAACCTCCATATGCCGCCGGAGCGGCCCAAGAAAATGGCAAAAAAAAACAAAAAACAAAAAACAAGGCTATTCCTCATCTTTAAAACAGAGCAAAAAGAAAAGGAGTTATAGACAAACCACTACTTATTAAGTGCTTACTATGAGTTAAGCATAATTAATCTATGGTACCTTCATATTTTTTAACATCACTGTTGGGTATTATCTACTGGATAGGAGCTCAGAGAGGCTAAGAAACTTGCCCAAGAAACTTTATTCAGCAAATGTGGAGCCAAAAGTTGAATCTCAGACCCTCTGACTCCAAAGCCTTGCGCTTTTCACTAAGCTGATCATCAACCTTTAACAGAGTCCTCTATCAAATAAAATCTTATGGGGAGCACAACACATAATGGAGACAGCAGTAGCTTGCACATGCAATTCTAATAAGAAGTACTCAAAATTTACAATAACAAGTCCCTTTACTTTACAGCATAATGGTTCTCACCTTGGTTATATTTTGTAATCGCCTAGAGAGCTTTGAAAAATAGTAATGGCTACTGAAACCACTGTGATGGATATACATCATATTATATATTTGTCCAAACCCACATACAATACCAGGAGTGTACAACACCAAGAATGTAAACGACGGACTTGGATGATTATGATGTGTCAATGTAGGTCCATCAATTGTAATAAATGTACCACTCTGGGGGGGGGGGGAGAGATGTTGATAATGGGGGGAGGGGGCGGGCAGAAAGAATATGGATATATGGTATATAACCTCTCAATTTTTCTGTGAAAAATAAAGTCTTTTTTTTTTGTTTGTTTGTTTGCTTTTTAGGGCTATACCCACGGCATATGGAGGCTCCCAGGAGAGGGGTCTAATTGGAGCTATAGCTGCCAGCCTACACCACAGCAATGCAAGATCTGAGCCATGTCTGTGACCTATGCCACAGCTCATGGCAACACCGGATCCTTAACCCACTGAGTGAGGCCACGGATTGAACTCGAAACCTCATGGTTCCTAGTTGGATTTGTTTCTGCTGCACCACGACGGGAATGCCAATAAAGTCTATTTTTTAAAAAATGTTGATGCCTAGGTCCTGCCCCTACTCCCAGGGATTCTGATTTAATTAGTAGGGGGTATGGTCTGGGCATCAGGATTTTTAAAAGGCCCTCAGGTGATTCTAAACTTGTAACCACTATCTAGCAATAGCAATGAGATGTTGGACTTACGATACTATAATAAAAAAGACCATGTCTGAGGCAGATGAGCCAAGACTTGCCTGGCACTTGATTGAGTGTAGGAACAGGTATGTTGACTTATAAAACATATGTTAGCGCACATGCATGGACCTGAATTTTTCAAAATATTGGGGCAGTGCTCTACTTCCCTCTTAAACACACACTTACGAGTTTAAATGCATACCCAAAAATTATAAAAATCTGCTTTATTCTAAAGAATGCACTGGTTGCTGGAGTTAACGCGGCAGAGCAGTCAAAGTCCCCAAGTTATTGGAGTTAACATGGCAGTAGTCATCAAAATCCCCAAGTTACACATACAACTTACTATCTGGCATGTTGTCCCTTATTATTTTACTAGAAATACATTTTACATCTCAGAAAATTAAAAACCGGAGTTCCCATTGTGGCGCAGTGGTTAACGAATCTGACTAGGAACCATGAGGCTGCAGGTTTGATCCCTGGCCTTGCTCAGTGGGTTAAGGATCTGGCGTTGCTGTGAGCTGGGGTGTAGGTCGCAGACACTGCCTGGATCCTGCATTGCTGTGGCTCTGGCATAGGGCAGCAGCTACAGCTCCAAGGAGACCCCTGGCCTGGGAACCTGCATATGCCACAGGTAAAGAGAAGAATAGAATAGAATAGACTAGACTAGACTAGAATTCTATTTACTAAATAGAGGGAGTTCCCACTGTGGCTCAGCAGTAACAAACTATTATCTCTAAGGACATGGGTTTGATCCCTGGCCTCACTCAGTGGGTTAAGGACCCAACATTGCCACGAGCTGTGGTGTAGGTTGCAGATGCAGCTCAGATCGGGCATTGCTGTGTCTGTGGCGTAGGCCAGCAGCTGCAGCTCCAATTTGACCCCATCCTGGGAATTTCCATATGCCACAAGTGCGGCCCTAAAAGACGAAAAAAATAAAGAAAAGAAACAGTCCTACGGACATAAAGAACAGACTTGTGGCTGCCAAGGTGGGGGAGGGAGAGGGATGGACTGGGAGCTTGGGGTTAGTAGATGCAAACTGTTACATTTAAAATGAGTAAATAGCAATGTCCTAATGCATAGCACAGGGAGCTATATCCAGTCTCCTAGGATACATATGTATAACTGAGTCACTTTACTGTACAGCAAAAATTGGCACAATATTGTAAATCAACTATACTTTAAAAAAAAACATAGAAAAGCGTACACACATACATGCAAATTAAATCTAAATAAATTCATGGAAAAAAGAGAAATACATTTTAGAAACAAAATGAGAAGTTCCCTGGTAGCCTAGTGGTTAAGGATCTGGTATTTGTCACTGCTGTGGCTCGGGTCCAATCCTAAGCCCAGGAACTTCAATGTGCCGAAGTTGCAGCCAAACAAACAAAAAGAAACAAAAAACATTGGACATTCTAAAGCACAGTTCTTGAAACCTAGAAATCTATCAATGAGAACATGAAAACTGCTTCTCTGCTTGGTTTTCAAGAAGTTCAAGTTTACTACAGATGTGTAAAACCAGCGTCTACTGCCATAGCAACCTGAAGCTGGACAAACAGACTAACCACATTTTAACCACACGGGGAAGTGAAGTAGTAAATGGAGGAAATACTTAATCCTTTAGGGCCATAGGTGCTGTCAGAACTGCGTCTTCTACCTGATAATTCTTTAGTCAGGTTCTTAATGAAATGCAAATCTGCCCATGCTAATTTCTCACTTAAAATTCAGTTCCCAAGACCCCCTAAGTCTTCCTGAGCCCACAGTCCTCAGCATGGCACTCTAAGCCTTTCTAAGTAACACCCCGTTTTCCTGCTTTATATCTGGTGAGGGCTATTGCTGGTGAGCTGGTATCAGCTTGGTCTTGCTTCCTTCAACATGCCACGCAGCTGGCATACCTCTGGGCACATGGTACGCATATTCACTAAGTTTGGAACAAGGCCACCTCTGGAATCCTACAGAATCTTAACCCTACCTTAACATGACTTCAGGAAAACCCTCCCTGATCCAACCACCTCTTCTTGTGCCCCACTTCTCAGTGTTTCTAGTACACCTCTGTACAGCTTCAATCTGCTGAAGCTACACCTTCAAGTGAGAAGCCAGATCTTTTGCGTAGCAGTCCTGCAAGTGTCTAGAATTCCCCTATTAGACTTTCAACCCCTCGAGGGATGGAACTACTTCTATTTGGCCTGTGTGTGCCCTACACATGAGACACTTCCGATGGTCAGAAAGCTCTCCAGGAACATTTAAGGAGTAAACCAACTGAAAACAGTTGCATTTTTTGGATTCCTAAAATGTGAGGTTTTGGTTAATGAAACATATAAGTACCTGAAAGAAAGAAAGAAAGAAAGAAAGAAAGAAAGAAAGAAAGAAAGAAGGAAAAAGAAAAAGAAATTAAGTTGCCCTTAAATGGAAACCTAACCCCACTCAGTCAAGTGATCTCTGGCTCTTAGAAAAATCTGGCAAAAGAGTCCAAATTAATCACCACCAACTTATCAACTCAAGAGTTCAAAGTATAAATGCTCAGCCTTGGACGAAGTAAAATATGAGATGAGAATGGATATATGTGCCCCACTTCTTGTTGAGACTCAGGCTTTGTTAGAATAACACAAAGACAGTAACATCAATTAAATAACTCATTTACTGAATAGCAAATAAGGGCTAGGTTCTGGGGGATGCGGTCTCCTTGGATACTATGCGTGAACATCCACACATAGGAATGTGTACATCAAACACTGGGTGCCCACAGTGGGCAAGGTCTGTCACAATGGAGGACACAGGAGAAGAGCCCTCCAAAGGATGCTGATGTGCCACCTGGTCTGTATTTTATTTCTGGTTTATGCTACCTTATTATAATCCCTAAAAAAGTTCTTACTAAAGCATCTCCTTAGAGTAGCAAATAGACTACATGATGTTAATTTAGCTAGTTTGAGGAGCTCCCGTCATGGCTCAATGGTTAACAAACTTGACTAGGAACCATGAGGTTGCAGGTTTGATCCCTGGCCTCGCTCGTGGGTTAAGGATCCGGCACTGCCATGAGCTATAGGTTGAAGACGTGGCTATGACCCAGCATTGCTGTGGCTGTGGTGTAGGCTGGCAGCTGCAGCTCCAATTCGCCCCCTAGCCTAGGAACTTCCATATGCCTGGGCTGTGGCCCTAAAAAGACAAAAGACAAAAAAAAAAAAAAAAAAAGCTGAAGTTGAAAAATGAACAGGGCAGGGAGTCTTTTATGGAAACTACACTTGAATTTTATCTGGAATGTTGAGAACAAATCAAGATGGACAGATAGGAAAACCATTTTGTCCAGATAGAAAAACACGAGATGATGTTTCCAAATGGATTATGTAGATTAATTTGGCTGGAGTCAAACTTTAAAGAGAACTTTAAAGTTGAAAAGATAGGTTGATAAGTTGGAACTTGATCCTGTGGGAAGTAGGCACCACTGAATATTTCTATGCAGGGCAATAAGGTGAAAGTGGACTTTTTGGCAGAGAGATGAAGAAACAGAAAAATGACAGAAAGGAGAGGCATTTAGAATTTTTTTTCCCTCTCAAGGAATTTTTGTTTGGTTCAATCTGTCCCCATCACTGGACAAAGCAGAAAAAACTTCCAGGAATGACTCATCCCTGTCCTTAAAAAGCAACAATATTACTAAGAAATGAAATTATTTTTAAATGTATAAGCCTACAAAGTGACTTTAGTTATGTGAAGGATACCTTTTTTTTTTTTAATTTCTTTCTTTTAGGGCTGCACTGCATGTAGCATATGAAAGTTCCCAGGCTAGGGGTCCAATCAGAGCTGGGGCTGCTGGCCCATGCCACAGTCACAGCAATGCCAGATCAGAGCCACATCTGAGACCTACACCGTACCTTGCAACAACATCGGATCCTTAACCCACTGAGCAAGGCCAGGGATCAAACTGGCATCCTCATGGAGACTAGTCAGGTTCTTAACCCTCTGAGCCACAACAGGAACTCCAAGGATATCTTTTAAAATTGAGTACTGCAAATATCTAATTTCTCTGAAATAATACTAAGGAATTCTATGGATAAACAACAAGGTCCTCTGTATAGCATGGGAACTATATTCAATGTCCTATGATAAACCTAATGGAAAAAAATATTTAAAAAATGTTTTTACGTATGTAACTAAATCACTTCACAGCACAGCAGAAATTAACACATTGTAAATCAACTATTCAATTAAAAAATTCGAACAAAACTGTTCCATGTAAATACACAGGCATAGGGTCTAAGTTTAGGAGTACAAATGTAATACTTATTAAAAATGCAACTTAATACTACAAATGGTCAAAAGAAAGGATACCTCAGGAGAGAGAGTACCCGAGGAAACAGGTAGGATAAGAAATAAGGTAGAAGGAGTTCCTGTCATGGCTCTTTTTTTCTTGATAAGTCAGGATAAGGGTTTATCAATTTTGTTGATGTTTTCAAAGAACCAGCTTTTAGTTTCATTCATCTTTTCTATGCTTTTCTTCATTTCTATTTCATTTATTTCTGCTCTGATCTCTATACTACAAAGCGACAGTCATCAAAACCATATGGTATTGGCACAAAGAGAGAAATACAGATTAGTGGAACAGGATAGAAAACCCAGAATTAAACTCACGCACCTACCGTGAACTGATCTATGACAAAGGAGGCAAGAATATACAATGGAGAAAGGACAGCTTGTTCAATAAGTGGTGCTAGGAAAACTGTACAGCCACATGGAAAAGAATGAAATTAGTACACTCCCTAACACCATACACAAAAATAAACTCAAAATGGATTAAGGACCTAGATATAAGACCAGATACTATATAAAACCCTTAGAGGAAAACATAGGCCAAACACTCTCTGACATAAATGACAGCAACGTCTTCTCAGATCCACCTATCAGAGTATTGACAACAAAAACAAACAAAAAAATGGGACCTACTCAAACTTCAAAGTTTCTGCACAGCAAAGGAAACCCTAAACAAAACAAAAACACAACCCACAGAATGGGAGAAAATCTTTGCAAGTGAATCAAGTGACAAGGGATTAATCTCCAAAATCTATAAACACCTTCTGCAGCTCCATACCAAAAAAAAACAACTAACCCCATCAAAAAATGGGCAGACGATCTAAACACATGATTCTCCAAAGAACACATACGGATAGTCAAAAAGCACATGAAAAGATGTTTAACATCACTCATCATTAGAAAAACACAAATCAAAACCACTCTGAGGTACCACCTGCACCAGCTAGAATGGCCATCTTCAAAAAGTCTACAAACAGTAAGTGCTGGAGAGGGTGTGGAGAAAAAGGAACCTTATTACACTGTTGGTGGGATTGTAAATTGGTGCAACCACTGTGGAAAACAGTGTGGAGATTCCTCAGAAAACTAAAAATAGAACTACCATTTGATCCAGCAATCCCACTCCTGGGCATCTATCCAGAGAAAACCATGACTTGAAAAGACACATGTACCTCCAATGTTCGCTGCAGCACTATTTTCAATAGCCAAGACATGGAAACAACCTAAATGTCCATCAACAGAGGAGTGGACAAAGAACATGTGGTACATACACAAAATGGGATATTACCCAGCCATTAAAAGGAATAAAATAGCAGCATTTTTAGCAAATGGATGGACCTAGAAATTATCATGCTAAGTGAAGTCAGTCATACAATGAGACATCAAATGCTTTCACTGACATGTGGAATCTGAAAAAAGGTCACAATGAACTTCTTTGCAGAACAGATGCTGACTCACAGACTTTGAAAAACTTATGGTTTCCAAAGGAGATAGTTTGGGGTGTGGGGGATGGGCTGGGGGTGTGGGATGGAAATGCTATAAAATTGGATTGTGATGATTCATTGAGTAATTAAAAATAAATAAATAAAATAATAAATAAAACAAATAAAATCTGTGCATTATCAGTATTTCCTGATTTTGATAATTATGCTGTGGTTTTATAAGACCATCCCTTAATCTTTGGGAAATACACATTAGTGGAGTTCCTGGTGGGGCTTAGCAGGTTAAGAATCCAACTAGTATGCATGAGGATGCAGGTTCAATCCCTGGCCTTGCTCAGTGGGTTAAAGGATCCTTCGTTACTGCAAACTGTGATGTAGGTCGCAGATACAGCTCCGATGTGGCGTTGCTGAGGCTATGGCATAGGCCTACAGCTTCAGGTACAATTCGACCCCTGGCTTGGGAACTTACATATGCCATGGGTATGACCCTAAAATATATATATATATTTTTTAAGTATACACAAGCAATATTTAAAGATAAAGGACCAGCATTTCTGCTGCCCTCACATAGTTAAGAAACACAAGGGAGAGAGAAAGGGATTAAAAAAATGTAATAAAATGTTAACATCTGAGAAATCTGGTTGAAGGGTAGAAGGTATTCTTTGCATTCTTTCACCACTTTTAAGTCTAAAATCTTATCAAAATAAAAATGAGAAATATATCCTATTTTGTTGAACTTTTTTTTGCTAACTCTTTGGTAACTCAGGACTCGTTAACCAAACATCAAGAACATACATAAGGAGTTCCCGTCATGGCGCGGTGGTTAACGAATGCGACTAGGAACCATGAGGTTGCTGGTTCGGTCCCTGCTCTTGCTCAGTGGGTTAATGATCCGGTGTTGCCATGAGCTGTGGTGTACGTTGCAGACGTGGCTCAGATCCTGCATTGCTGTGGCTCTGGCGTAGGCCGGGAGCTATAGCTCCGATTCGACCCCTATCCTGGGAACCTCCATATGCCGTGGGAGCGGCCCAAAGAAATAGCAAAAAGACAAAAAAAAAAAAGAACATACATAAAATTTGGTGTGAAAAAGGATTTGAACAATTCCAAAGTTCTTTTTTATGATATCATACTACTTTGAACAGTATATAAAATAAAGGAAACAGTCCTTAAAAAAGAGCTGTGTTACGAGTAAAGCTTAGGAACTTGAAGAAATGGACTTTGTCATGAATCTTAGGTGTCCCTTGGCCTTTTCTTTGCTTACCTTCATGTGGCCAGATAAGCTGCTGCAGATTATCAAAGTGTTGGCATATTTCAAGCTTTCCCCCAAGCTTCCTCTTTATTTAAAAAAGAAACCCACATGCTTCACAATCTCCAAGTATTCTATTGCTTACTGAGTGGCTGACTGAATCACCCAAAGTTTAGGTCATTGCTTACCTGGATTCACATACACAAGAAATAATGCCCCAAAACCACAGAAGGAGGATACAGGCTCCTAAGTCATCTGTAACTGAATATATTTTAAAATGTACAAAATATTACAGCACCTGGTTCCTCCAAAAGTATTTTTACAGGTATTTTCAAACAACTGAAAGAATCTTCTGCCTCCTGACTTACTATAAACATTTAATGGAGTGAAATCTCTTGAAATAATTCCTTGGGGTCATTCTCCCCAGAAGACTGGCATTTACTCAAAGGCTTCTGTAAGAATTGCTTAAGACAACAAAGTCTGTCGAATGGTTGAAAGGGCCATTTTGAGGGGGCTGGTATGAAATAACTTTTTTCTTTTTTTTATCTTTTTGCCATTTCTTGGGCCGCTCCCACAGCATATGGAGGTAGGTTCCCAGGCTAGGGGTTCAATTGGAGCCATAGCCGCTGGCCTACACCACAGCCACAGCAACGCGAGATCCGAGCTGAGTCTGCAACCTACACCACAGCTCATGGCAACACCGGATCCTTAACCCACTGAGCAAGACCAGGGATCAAACCCTCAACCTCATGGTTCCTAGTCGGATTCGTTAACCCCTGAGCCACGACGGGAACTCCTGAAATAACTTTTCAAGCCACATGACATTCTGAATAATTTCTGAAATAAACCCAAATGTTTATGTAAATTTCCACCAACGGGGGGCTTATAAATAAATTTGGCATATTTATACAAGGGAATACCCTGGTATTATAAGAATGAGGAAGTTCTTTAGTGCTGATATGATCTACAAGATATACTACTAAATGGAAAAAAGCAAAATACAGACACATCCTATACAAAAATTAACTCAAAATCTACCACTGACTTAAATAGAATTAAAACTATAAAATTCTTAGAAGACAACACAGCAAATTCGTGATCTTGTATTAGGCAATGGTTTCTCATCAAAAGCATGAGCAACAAAAGAACCAAAAGATAACCTGGTATTAATCAAAATTAAAAGCCTTTACACCTCAAAGGATACCACCAAGAAAGCCAACCCACACGGCGGAAGAAAATATTTGCAAATCATGTATCTGTTAAGGGACTTATATCCAAAATACATAAATAACACTTGTAATTCAACAATAAAAAGACAAGTATGTGAATTTAAAAATGAGAAAAGGGGAGTTTCCATCATGGCTCAGCGGAAACGAATCTGACTAGTAACCATGAAGACAAAGATTTGATCCCTGGCCTCACTCGGTGGGTTAAGGATTCGGCATTGCTATGGCTGTGGTATAGGTCAATGGCTACAGCTCCAATCCAACTCCTAGCCTGGGAGTCTCCATATGCCACAGGTGCAGCCCTAAAAAGTCAAAAAAAAAAAAAAAAAAAAAGAGAGAGAGAGAGAGAGAGAAAAGGACTTGAATGGATATTTTTCCAAAAAAGATATACAAATGACCAATAAGCAAATGAAAAGATGCTTGAACATACTAATCATTAGGGAACTGCACGATACTACTTCACACCTATTAGGATGGCAGTTCAAAAACACTGTAACAGAAGTTCCCATGTGGCTCAGCCCCGTAATGAGCCCGAGTGGTATCCATGAGGATGCAGGTTTGATTCTTGGCTTCACTAGGTGGGCTGGGGATCCAGCGTTACTGTGGCTGTGGCCAGCAGCTGCAGCTCCAATTCAACACCTAGCCAGAGAACTTCCATGTGCTGCTGGTGTGTGGCCCTAAAATGCAAAAAAACCAAAAATAAACGAAAACCACCACCACCAACAACAAAAAACACAGTAACAAGCATTGGTGAGGATGTGGAGATATGCTAACTCTACATTGCTGGTGGGAATGTAAAAGAGTGCAGCCCTTTGGAAAACAGATTTGCAGTTCCTCATATGGTTAAACCTAAGATTACACCACATGACTTAGCAGTTCTACTCCCAAATATGTATCTAAGAGAACTGAAAATATGTCTATCAACTGATGAATAGGTAAACAAAGTGTGGCATATCCACACAATGGAATATTTTTCAGCCATAAAAGAAAATATTGATACATGCTGTATCATAGATGTGACAACACAAAACTCTATGCAAAACAATACACCTAGGGGCTCGAGAGGGTAACAGGGCTAAAATTAGCCTAAAGTAATGGGAAAAAATCAGTAGTTTTCTTTCCTATACTGTTTAATTCTGGTTCCATTAACTTTTCACTTTTGGTCTTCTAACTCTTTATATCTTAGTGGCTCTTTGATGAAATTTTTTGTACCTCTTTTATTTGGAAACCCAAACCAAACAAATTTCTCCTATAATGGATCAGATCTACAAACTTTTTTTCTGAGGAAGAAGTAGGAAAAAAAAAAATTTTTTTTTAAAAAAGTTCTGGGAGTTCTGCTGTGGCCCAGCAGGTTAAGAATCTGACTTGAGTGGCTCAAGTTGCTGTGGAGGTATGGTTTGCTTCCCACCCTGGCACAGTAGGTTAAAGGATCCAGTGTTGCTGCAGCTGTGGCATAGGCTGCAGTTGTGGCTCAGATTCAACTCCTGGCCCAGGAACTTCATATGCCATGGGTATGGCCATAAAATAAAATAAAATAAAAATTCTGATAAAACCTCCCTCTGCCAGACATTATACCTTAAAGGAAATGAAGAATAATACATTGGAGTTCTCGTTGTGGCACAGTGGTTAATGAATCCGACTAGAAACCATGAGGTTGCGGGTTCCATCCCTGCCCTTGCTCAGTGGGTTAACGACCGGCATTGCCATGACCTGTGGTGTAGGCTGCAGATGCGGCTCAAATCCCGAGTTGCTGTGGCTCTGGCGTAGGCTGGCAGCTACAACTCAGATTCGATTCCTAGCCTGGGAACCTCCATATGCCATGGGAGTGGCCCAAGAAATGGCAAAAAGACAAAAAAAAAAAGAAAGAAAAAAAAGAATAATACATAACCCTTATAAATCAAGGGTTTAATTAAGGGAATAAAGAACCCTTAGAAAAAAGCCAAAAACAGCTTAGTAACACTATATCCTACAGGCTCCACTCCTAAATTTCCATCCCAATGGATTAAAACTGCCCTCTGAAAGCCATTCTCCATTTTTCACCAACTTTGTCATAGAGCTAGTCCAGAAACAGGCTTCCAAAACAGGCCCCTGGACCCCCAACTCTGCTCACAACTGGGGCAGAAGGAAATATCCCCACTTGGTGAAGTTCTCCCTTCTATTTAATTCCCCACCACTGAGCTGGAATCAGAGCGTAGTTCCTTCCATTTTGGAAAGTTCTGTGCTGCAGATCTTATCTGGTATATTGCCTTATCTACACTCTTTGTGATTATGTCAATGCCACACACCCCCTTCCGATGCAGAGAAGGGAGAGCTGCTTTACAAGGCTGCGTGGCTGTAAATACAGCTGACTCCTTAGCACACAAAGCCCTTCAGGGCCTGGCTCCAGGTTACTGTTCTGGCCAGTTATCACTTTCCAAATCTCACCCCAGATCCTACATATCTGCCTTCAGGCATTAGGAGTCCAAATTGTGGCTTAGCGGGTTAAGAATCTGACTAGTATCCATGAGGATGTGGGGTTGATCCCTGGCCTCACTCAGTGGGTTGAAGGACCCCACGATGCCATGAGCTGTGGTGGAGGTCACAGATGTGGCTTGGATCAGGTGTTGCTGTGGCTGTGATACAGGCTGGCAGCTGCAGTTCTGATTTGACTCCTAGCCTGTGAACTTCTACCTGCCATGTGTATGGCCCTAAAAAGACAAAAGACAAAAACAAAACAAAACAAAAAAACCAAAAAAACCCAAACTTCTAACCCTTCCCCCAACACAGTACACTCTTTGAAAACAATATGCTTTGTACATGCTACTTTGTCTCAAATGCCATCTCCACCAACTCCCTCGCCCAAATGGGGCTGAGGCCTATGCTTCCTGCACGGCCACTCCAAGATAAGCACCTCTGTAAAGTCTCCCCTAACTTGGGGTCTATTCCTGGACACTTTTCCTGAAGTGTCAATAAAATTATATTAAAAAAAAATAACGTTATAGAAATCACGATATTTCATCAATTCTAAGAGAGGACTAATGGCAACACACATTATTTTATGTGCCACATGAATATAAAAATGCTGGCTCTGACTCACCAGTGATTGTAAGGCACATTCCAATGTCAGAGATATTAAAGTGTACAAAACCATCTTAAAATTTTTAAAATGTAGTAGACCACAAATCTGAGAGGCAAAGATGTTATCTTCCAACTGTTTACTTACAACACATCCATTGATAATTGTTTCCCAGTTTCTCCCAGGCCTTTGGCATCTAAAATTTTGGATTTTACTCACATTTGATTCTTCTCAATAATTAGCTCAGGATCAAAACCCCAAGATATGCAAGGTAAAAAAGATTCCAATTTATTAAATCTAAAAATAAGAGTTCTCGACATTTTTCCAAAGAAATACAGATGGCCAAAAGGCACAAGAAAAGATGTTCAACATTGCTAATAATCAGGGAAATGCAAATGACAAGCTCTGTGAGGCATGCCTCACCCCAATCAGAACGGCTATTATCAAACAGTTTACAGATAACAAATGTCAGTGAGGATGTAGAGAAAAGGGAATCCTTGCACTGTTGGTGGGAATGGTGCAGCTACTATGGAAAATAGTATGGAAGTGTCTCAAAAAACTAAAAAGAGAATACCACATGACCCAGCAATTCCACTCCTGCGTACGTATCTGAAAAAAAACCCAAAACACTAATTTGAAAAGATACAGGGAGTTCCCGTTGTGGCACAGCGGAAACAAACTTGACTAGTATCCATGAGGATGTGGGTTCAATGCCTGGCCTTGCTCAGTGGGTTGGGGATCTGGTGTTGCCATAAGCTGTGGTGTAGGTCACAGACATGGCTCAGATCTCACATTGCTGTGGCTGTGGCATAGGCCAGCAGATGTAGCTCCAATTCGACCCCTAGCCTGGGAAGTTCCATATGCCACAAGTGCGGCCCTAAAAAAAAAGCAAAAAAAAAAAGCAAAAAAAAAAGATACATGCACCCCAATGTTCACGGCACCATTATTTACAACTGCCAAGACCAGGAAACAACCTAAGGAGCCATCATTAGATGAAAGGATAAAGATGTGGCATACACACACACACCACACACAAAATGCACAATGGAATACTATTCAGCCATAAGAAGAATGAACCAGCTGCACAGACATAGGTGGACTTGGAATGCACTATGCTAAATGAAATAAGTCAGAGAAAGACAAACATTACATATTACTTATACGCAGACTCTAAAAACACAACAAACTAGTAAGAATAACAAAAAAGCAGCAAACTCACAGATATAAACTAGTGGTTACCAGTGGGAAGTGTGGAGGGGGTGGTAATACAGTGGACATACAAACTCTTGGGTGTACAACAGGTTCAAGAATATATTGTCCGGGCAACAAGTTTGACAATCTGGAAGAAATGGACAATTTTCTAGAATCTTACAGCTTGCCAAAACTGAATCAAGCAGAAACAGACCAACTGAACAGACCGATCACTAGAAATGAAATTGAAGAGGTCATAAAATCACTCGCTACAAATAAAAGTCCAGGACCAGATGGCTTCACAGGTGAATTTTATCAAACATATAAAGAGGAATTGGTGCCCATCCTCCTTAAACTCTTTCAAAAGGTTGAAGAAGAAGGAATACTCCCAAAGACATTCTATGAGGCCACCATCACCCTCATTCCAAAACCAGACAGAGATACCACCAAAAAAGAAAACTATCGGCCAATATCATTGATGAATATAGATGCAAAAATTCTCAACAAAATCTTAGCCAACCGAATCCAACAACATATCAAAAAAATTATACACCATGACCAGGTTGGGTTCATCCCAGGTTCACAAGGATGGTTCAACATACGCAAATCAATCAGCATCATACACCACATTAACAAAAAAAAGGTCAAAAATCATATGATCATCTCAATAGACGCAGAAAAAGCATTTGACAAAGTTCAACATCCATTCATGATCAAGACCCTCGCCAAAGTGGGTATAGAAGGAACATTCCTGAATATAATCAAAGCCATTTATGATAAACCCACAGCAAATATAATCCTCAATGGGGAAAAACTGAAAGCCTTCTCACTCAAATCTGGAACAAGACAGGGATGCCCACTCTCACCACTGCTCTTCAACATAGTTTTGGAAGTCTTAGCCACAGCAATTAGACAAACAAAGGAAATAAAAGGCATCCATATAGGAAGAGAAGAGATCAAACTGTCACTGTATGCAGATGACATGATACTATACCTAGAAAACCCTAAGGACTCAACCCCAAAACTCCTTGAACTGATTAATAAATTCAGCAAAGTGGCAGGATATAAGATTAACATTCAGAAGTCAGTTGCATTTCTGTATACCAGCAATGAAACATTAGAAAAGGAATACAAAAAAATGATACCTTTTAAAATTGTACCTCACAAAATCAAATACCTCGGAATACACCTGACCAAAGAGGTAAAGGACCTATATGCCGAGAACTATAAAACTTTAATCAAAGAAATCAAAGAAGATGTAAAGAAATGGAAAGATATTCCATGTTCCTGGATTGGAAAAATCAATATTGTGAAAATGGCCATCCTACCCAAAGCAATCTACAGATTCAATGCAATCCCTAGCAAATTACCCATGACATTGTTCACAGAACTAGAACAAACAATCCAAACATTTATATGGAACCACAAAAGACCCAGAATCGCCAAAGCAATCCTGAGAAACAAAAACCAAGCAGGAGGCATAATTTTCCCAGACTTCAAGAAATATTACAAAGCCACAGTCATCAAAACAGTGTGGTACTGGTATCAAAACAGACAGACAGACCAATGGAACAGAATAGAGAATCCGGAAATAAACCCTGACACCTATGGTCAATTAATCTTTGACAAGGGAGGCAGGAACATCAAATGGGAAAAGGAAAGTCTATTCAGCAAGCATTGCTGGGAAACCTGGACAGCTGTATGCAAAGCAATGAAACTAGAACACACCCTCACACCATGCACAAAAATAAACTCAAAATGGCTGAAAGACTTAAATATACGACAGGACACCATCAAACTCCTAGAAGAAAACATAGGCAAAACACTCTCTGACATCAACCTCATGAATATTTTCTCAGGTCAGTCTCCCAAAGCAATAGAAATTAGAGCAAAAATAAACCCATGGGACCTCATCAAACTGAAAAGCTTTTGCACAGCAAAGGAAACCAAAAAGAAAACAAAAAGACAACTTACAGAATGGGAGAAAATAGTTTCAAATGATGCAACTGACAAGGGCTTAATCTCTAGAATATACAAGCAACTTATACAACTCAACAGCAAAAAAACCAATCAATCAATGGAAAAATGGGCAAAAGACCTGAATAGACATTTCTCCAAGGAAGATATACAGATGGCCAGCAAACACATGAAAAAATGCTCAACATCGCTGATTATAAGAGAAATGCAAATCAAAACTACCATGAGATACCACCTCACACCAGTCGGAATGGCCATCATTAATAAATCCACAAATAACAAGTGCTGGAGGGGCTGTGGAGAAAAGGGAACCCTCCTGCACTGCTGGTGGGAATGTAAACTGGTACAGCCACTATGGAGAACAGTTTGGAGATACCTTAGAAATCTATACATAGAACTTCCATATGACCCTGCAATCCCACTCTTGGGCATCTATCCGGACAAAGCTCTACTTAAAAGAGACACATGCACCCGCATGTTCATTGCAGCACTATTCACAATAGCCAGGACGTGGAAACAATCCAAATGTCCATCGACAGATGATTGGATTCGGAAGATGTGGTATATATACACAATGGAATACTACTCAGCCATAAAAAAGGATGACATAATGCCATTTGCAGCAACATGGATGGAACTAGAGAATCTCATACTGAGTGAAATGAGCCAGAAAGACAAAGACAAATACCATATGATATCACTTATGACTGGAATCTAATATCCAGCACAAATGAACATCTCAGAAAAGAAACTCATGGACTTGGAGAAGAGACTTGTGGTTGCCTGATGGGAGGGGGAGGGGGTGGGAGGGATCAGGAGCTTGGGCTTATCAGACACAACCTAGAATAGATTTATAAGGAGATCCTGCTGAATAGCATTGAGAACTATGTCTAGATACTCATGTCGCAACAGAAGAAAGGGTGGGGGAAAAAACTGTAACTGCAATGTATACATCTAAGGATGACCTGACCCCCTTGCTGTACAGTGGGAAAATAATAAAAAATAAATAAATAAATAAATAAATAAATAAATAAAAGCTGCAAAAAGAAAGAAAAAAAATGTAAAAAAAAAAAAAAAAAAAAAGAATATATTGTCCGATATGGGGACCATAGCTAATATTTTATAATAGGTGTTAAATAGAAAGTAACCTTTCAACATTTTTATAAAAATAAATTTTAAAAAATCAGGTTAAAAAAAAGTATTCCTATTTATTAAGCACATGTTTATTAACAAAGTACAAAAAGAGGGTGATAACTTAGAAATCATTTATGCCATAAAATTAAACCTTAGGAAACAAAGCTTCTTTGCCCAGTGACCCAGGCAATACCCTTTTTTTTTTTCCCAGTGTTTTTTTAAAAGATACACAGGATATGCCCTTGTATCCAAGGTTCCAAAAAACATTCTTGGCAGAATTTGCCAAATCTTCCATTAACAACATTAGGTTAATGTGACATGGTATTTACTTAGCACAGAGACAACATTTTTTGCCCCATAATATAAACAACGATAAGCACTTAAAAGATATATTTGTCATAGAGAATCTGATGTTTGCTGACAACTTTCAAGCTGTTCCAGTCCCCTTTCCTGAGGGCAAACTGATCAGGTGATCCCTCCTTTGGAGCAGATGGGAAGTTAAAACCAAGCCCCGGCAGCACAGATGGGAACCCTGACCCTGGACGCACCACCTCATCACAATAAAAAGCACAGCCATTTTCCATTCTCTGTTCTTTCAAACCACTCCTGGACCAGCTTGAGAAGCCTGCCCTGTTCTTCCCAGAAAGCCTCATTATGTAACTAACAAACCTTTACCTTTTCATAACCTCTTGGTACATAGTGTGGCATCATCGGTTCCTTTCTCTGAACCAAATAGGGAGGGAAGGGGGAGTGTCCACCTCACCTCTGCAGATGGTCACAGCAATATTTACTCTTGAATTGATGGCAGCAGATATTATTCTGTTATGATGTCATTCCCACTTTAAAGTAAATAAATTTAATGATACAAATGGACAAAAATGTTCACTCACTGTTGTAAAGGGTCCATGATAAGGACTTTTATTAAGGCCTTTATGTAAATTTATTTCAGAGAGAGGAGGCGGGAAAACTATCTGTCTCTGTGGGTTCCTACAGAAGCCCTGGGCTTAGACATATCTTCTAATATATCTTATTTGTTTTACACATCAAAAAAGGTTCTTCCCCTAGTAAGGTTAAGTTTTTTTTACAAGATATCTAGATTTTTGCTGGAAAACCACCAGAGTGGCTATGTGGTCTGCCACTACAGAGGCCAGAGGGCTACCTGAAATAACAAGGAATGACATATAGCCTTGTGGAAAAAACCTCTTGGTGCCTCAGCTTCATCTACTGTAAATTTTTTCTAATAACAGTATCTACCTCATAGGGTTATTACAAAAGTGAAATGAGCTAATATTTATAAAGGGTTTAGAAGAGTGCCTGGCTTATGATATGCTCCACATGTACATATGATAAATAAATCAGGAGCTGCAAGATCACTTAGGTATAATGTGATGCTTCTGGACTATAAAAAGTATCTATCAAAATAGACAAGAACATTGTGATGATGGTTGTACAACTATAAATATAATAAAATTCATTGAGCTGAAAAAAAAAATAGACAACAGCCTCTCCTTTCTCTGAAAATCGTTGCATTTGTAAGGAGTCCAAAAGCGTTGCTGCCATTTACTTCACGTGTACGAGTTACCCCTCCAAATAGACGTTAGGCACCTTGAGGGCACGGCCACTCCCACCATCCTTTACTGTACCCGCCAAGTGCTTTCATAGCTTCAAGCTCCTCAGGTTTAGACTGCAGTTTTGGAGGACTGGCTAACTTTGGGAATGGAATGGTGTAAATGGTGCTGGAAGCAGAGGATAGAAAGGCTGCCCAGCTCGCCTCCATGAGATGTAATTTTTTTTCCAGCATATGGAAGTTCCCAGGCTAGGAGCTGAATTGGAGTTACAGCTGTTGGCCTACACCACAGCCACTGCAATGAGGGATCCGAGCTGCGTCTGCGACCTACATCACAGCTCACAGCAATGCCGGATCCTTAACCCACTGAGAGAGGCCAGGAATCAAATCCACATCCTCATGGTTATCAGTGAGATTCGTTTCTGCTGTGCCACAACGGGAACTCTGAGAGCTACTTTTTTTGAAATGGAAGGTGTTCTAAAGTAATCCCTAAGTGGAGTTCCTGCTGTGGTGCAACAGGATTGGCAGCACAAGTCCCAGGTTCAATCCCCAGTCTTGGCAGAGTGGGTTAAAGGATCTGGCATTGCCACAGCCGCGGCATAGATCACAACTGTGACTCAGATCTGATCCCTGGCTGGGGAACTCCGTATGCTGTGTGGTGGCCAAAAAAGAAAAAAAAAAAATTAATAATCTCTAAGTGAAGACTGTTCAACAATTGTTCATGCAGACTCCAGAGACAGAGGTCAACGTAGCTCTGATTCAACCCCTAGCCTGGGAACCTCCATGTGCCTCCGGTACAGCCCTAAAAAAAAAAAAAAAAAAAAAAAAAAAAGACGACCCATGGAATCAGGAAAAGATCCATTAAAAAATCAATACTGGGGGGTAGGGTAACAGAACACAGATTCCCAGGAGATGTGGTCTATCCACTAGCTAAAATAAGCTTTTCCTGGCCAGTGTCTCTCATATAAGGTATTTCTCACATACCTTATAGAGCGCACCCTGGGTAATGCAGAGGGGACGTCTTCAAGAACAACTGACAACAGCGCCAACAGTTTTATAAAGCAGGCTCTCCTGACACCTCTTAAAAAAAAAAAAAAAAAAAAAAAAACAACAACAAAAAAACAAAACTGATGCCATTACACCACCACAGGATTCAAAGAAAGCAATTGTATAAGGAGCCAAAGCATGACTGTCCAAACACAAAGCCAAACCAAGGCAAGGACGTGGGACAGCTACAGAAATAAATGGACTGCAAAGTGCTTGAACAATCCTTGACAAATACCACTTCCCTTGACTGGGCTCCTGATAAAAGTTGTTTGGTGAAAGGTTTCCGGTTATATTCTTTGGCAGTGTGGTCTGTGTTGACTATCAAACGTAGATCCACATTCTTGACAGATCAAAGAACAGAGCATGTTTGAGAGTTCACTGTAAAAAGTGAGGTGTTGGGTCAAAGCTCTCACCTTGATCTGTGGCCGTCTCGCCTAGGGTGGGAGGTAAGTCATGTGAATACCCCTTGCAAGCAATAGAGAATGACTTTGGGATTGTGCCAGAATAAAGTACAAAAGATTGGTCATACTGCCAATTCTAGACCATAGAATGCAGGCAATACGATTTTAGTCCAGAAACTTCCCACAGTACTTGCTAACAGTCACCCAACACGGCCAGGAGCTACAGTAGGCAGAGCCCAAGCCAAGGGTGGAAGGTCTTGGTACCTGGATCAGAAGGGTAAGAAGACCCTGTTGAGTTGCCCACCAAACCCACCAGAGTGCTTCCGGCCTAGGAGGCAAGGGAAAGGTCACCAAGCAGCTCCACCCAAAGACACCCCAGGGTACCTGTGGCTGGCAAGCAGTGGGCTAAAGACCCATCCCTAGGAGGCAGGGAGGTAGCAGAAAGGAAGCTTCCATGTGCTCTGAGGCTCTGAGGCCCTGCTCAGCCCAGTGTCTCATCAGACTTCACTCACAAACTACACAAACTACACAATTAAGACTTTCAAGGTAAACTCAGAGCATTAAATACTAAGCTGGTTATAAGGTCCTTCTGAATGCCAGGCCCTGTGTGACTATGCCAACTGTCTGCCCTTGAAGCTGGCTCCGCCAGCTTGCAAGTTCTGCAAAATGCTCTCACAAAGTGTCTGATTTTGAATGATAAAACTTATCAACAAGCCTATCAACTGAATGAGTCAAAAAAGAGTTCACAACTCTCTATGGTATCAAATATAGTACACATTGGGTTAAAGGTCTACCACCACCACCAATAAGCCAACATATCTATTGGTTTCTCATTTTCTCCAGAGTTGCTTATGTTATTAGTAAGAGCAAATTGAAGTGGTTGCCAGGTTTGGGAGGGGAAAAAAGGGAGGAAGAATTTATGGTGCACAGAGAATTTTTTAGGGGAGAAACTATTCTGCATGATATTTTAATGGTGGATATGTGTCAAATATCAAAATATATATCAAATATCAAAAATATATGTCAAAATCCAGATTGCACAACAGTGAACCCTAATGTAAACTATGAAATTGACTTAATCATAACGTATCAGGAGTTCCCATTTTGGCACAGTGGAAACGAATCTGAGTAGGAACCATGAGGTTGAGGGTTCGATCCCTGGCCTTGCTCAGTGGGTTAAGGATCCGACATTGCCGTGAGCTGTGGTGAAAGTCACAGACATGGCTCAGATCTGGCATTGCTGTGGCTCTGGTGTAGGCTGGCAGCTACAGCTCCAATTAGACCCCTAGCCTGGGAACCTCCATATGCCACGGGTGCGGCCCTAAAAAGACAAAAGACAAAAAAAAAAAAAAAAAAAAAAAAAGTATCAATATTGGCTCATCAATTATAACAACTGAACTACACTAAAACAAGATATTAGTAGCAGGAGAAATGGGAAGGTAGGTATATGGGAACTTTGTCCTTTCCACTCAATTTTTTTTTTTTAAAACTTAAAACGGGGGAGTTCCCGTTGTAGCTCAGTGGGTTATAAACCTGACTAGTATCCATGAGGAGGATGCAGGTTTAATCCCTAGCCTCACTCAGTGGGTTAAGGATCCAGCATGGCCATGAGCTGCCGTGTAGGTCACAGATACCGCCTGGATCCCACACTGCTGTGGCTGTGGCATAGGCTGGCCACTGCAGCTCCAATGAGACCCCTAGCCTGAAAACGTTCATACGCCACAGGTGAAGGCCTACAAAAGCAAAAAAATAAAAATAAAAAAAAAAACCCTAAAACTGCTCCCCAAATAATAAAGTGCATTAATTAAAGAGAAAAATGACATATCTAGAGTTTTGGCTCTAATCACAAAATTAACCCATTATTTCTATTCTGACTATGGTAGACTGACAATAGACTAGGGACTCCTTATCAAAATTCCTTCAGGCAATCCACGTTAATTTATTTTAAAAGTTGCAAAGTACCTTTTTCGCTTTAAAGTTACTATTCATATATCTGTCCATAATACAATTGAACAACATACTCTTATATACTCTATATTCCAAGCTTTTGACACTATGGAAAATAAGAATAATTTGGTCAGACTGAAAGGTGTTAAAAACTTTTAGGAGAGTGACATGCAATTTAAAATAATTCTTGCTGGAACAACACTATAAATCAATTATATTTTAATAGAAAATAAAATAGTTCTTGCCTCTATGTAGAAAATGGAATGGGGGAAAATATGGGTAGAAACAGGGACATTCGCTAAGAAGTTACTGCAATAGGGTGGGGGATGAGCTGGGGGTTTGGGATGGAAATGCTATAAAATTAGGTTGTGGAGTTCCCATTGTGGTGCAGTGGTTAACGAATCCGACTAGGAACCATGAGCTTGCAGGTTTGATCCCTGGCCTTGCTCAGTGGGTTAAGGATCCGGCGTTGCTGTGAGCTGTGGTATAGGTTGCAGACGCGGCTCGGATCCCGCGTTGCTGTGGCTCTGGCGTAGGCCGGTGGCTACAGCTCCGATTCGACCACTAGCCTGGGAACCTCCATGTGCTGAGGGAGCGGCTCAAGAAAAGGCAGGGAAAAAAAAAAAAAAAAAGACAAAAAATAAATAAATAAAATAAAATTAGGTTGTGATGATCACTGTACAACTATAAATGTAATAAAATTCACTGAGTAATTTAAAAAAAAATTTTTTAAAAAGAAGTTACTGCAAGTTGACTGAGTAATTTTAAAAAAATTTTTTAAAAAGAAGTTACTGCAAGTTCTTGGATAGAGTGGTAATGACCTGGACTAGACGAGAGGAGATGGAAAGAGAAATGAACAACAAGACTTCCTGCTGATAAATGAATATGGGAATGAAGAAAAGGAATGAATCAAGAATAACTCCAGGAAGTTCCCATCGTGGTGCAGCAGAAACAAATCCAACTAGGAACAGTGAGGTTTCGGGTTAGATCCCTGGCCTCATTCAGTGGGTTAAGGATCCGGTGTTGCCATGAGCTACGGTATGAGTCACAGACTCGGCTTGGATCTGGCATTGCTGTGGGTGGTATAGGCTGGTAGCTGTAGCTCCAATTAGATCCCTAGCCTAGGAACCTCCATATGCCATGAGTGCAGCCCTAAAAAGAAAAGGAAAAAAAAAAAAAGAGTAACTCCTGGAGTTCCCTTGTCGTGCAGTGGGGTTAAAGATCGGGCATTGTCACTGCAGTGGCTTGGGTTTCTGCTGTGACTCAGGTTTGATCCTTGGCCCAGGAAATTCCATATGCCATGGGTGTGACCAAAAGAAGAAGAACAACTCCTAGGTTTCTGGCTTGAACAACTGAATAAATAAAGGTGCTTGCAGAGCTAGAGAATTACTTAGGGCGAAGAGAAATCAACCAGCATTTTTGGAAACGTTAAGTTTAGAATGTCTAGGAGACCTCCAAATGGAGTCAAGCAGAGACCTCTGAGGCTCAAAGAGGTCTGGCCTGTGTATAAATTTCTGAAGTTACAGGTGGTATTTAAAACCACAGAAGAAAATAGTATATAGTGAAAGATGAGGGTCAGGTGTGTGTGGTGGCAGGGGCAGGCCCTTCCAAAGGTAGATCAAAGAGAACAAATTATGGAGTTCCCGTCGTGGCTCAGTGGTTAACAAATCCGACTAGGAAGCATGAGGCTGCAGGTTCAATCCCTGGCCTTGCTCAGTGGGTTAATGATCCAGCGTTGCTGTGGCTCTGGCGTAGGCTGGTGGCTACAGCTCCGATTAGACCCCTAGCCTGGGAACCTCCATATGCCATGGGAGCGGCCCAAGAAATGGCAAAAAGCCAAAAAAAAAAAAAAAGAGAGAGAGAGAGAGAACAAATTATGAGAGGGAAAGAAAGCCAGAGGATGGGGTGTCAGGAAAGCCAAGAGAAGATGAATGGCAGGGGGTCTCAGAAGATGACTACTGGAAAGGATAAAGGGAGCTGGCAACTTGGAGTGCACTGGTGATCCTGACATGAGCAGTTTCCACGGCATGGACAAGGCAGCCATGAGAGTTGGAGGGAAGAACAGAGCTGTGTACAAAGACAGGAGTACAGACAATTCTTCTTGCTGAGATCCAGAGCCTGGAAATGTGGCTAAGGAGACTGTGGTACCAAGAAAAGATGTTTACAGAGTAGGAATTCTAGAGCTTGCTTATACTGTAATAAGAACGCTCTAAAGAGAAGCAACAGGAGTTCCTGTTGTGGTGCAGTGGTTAACGAATCCGACTAGGAACCATGAGGTTGCGGGTTCGATCCCTGCCCTTGCTCAGTGGGTTAACGATCCGGCGTTGCTGTGAGCTGTGGTGTAGGTTGCAGACGTGGCTCGGATCCCGCGTTGCTGTGGCTCTGGCCTAGGCCGACAGCTACGCTCCGATTAGACCCCTAGACTGGGAACCTCCATATGCCGCGGGAGCGGCCCAAGAAATGGCAAAAAAAAAAAAAAAAAAAAAAAAGAGAAGCAACAGCTAAAGCAACAGATCCTTGAGGAGATAAAAAGAGATGATAGGGTTGGGGGTTGGCTAGTTGATTACCATGAAGGGACAGAAGGGCAAGGGAGGTAAGAGTATTGGAAAGGGAGTGATTCTAACAAAGGACCATGGACTCCAAGCTGGAGAGGGAGAGAGGAGCAGCCAGGAAGTGACTAATGTAAATAAGAGAGTGGGGAAGAATCAGAAGTCTTAATGAGTTCCAGAAAGTCTTGCAGTGAGACTGGAAGGAGGTCACGCAGGATGAGATTTTGGAGTTGGTGCATTTTCTGGTAGTGACAAGGCTCGGAGAAGACAGCTCAGAGAAGATGGGTAAGAGAGATGGCCAGAGAAGGAGATGTTCGGAGTGGTAAGAAACAACTCCTTAAGAGATGGCACATGCCCGGGACTACCTGCAGGTGACTAAGGTCAACAGGGATTGGAAGACGCAAGGGGAAAAGTCCAGATACTCTGGGACAAACAAGTTCACTGGCTGCAATCCCCAGGTATACAGCTGCTTAAGAGGTCCCCTGGGGCTTCTTGAGGTGTCATGACAATATTTACGGGAAGGCAGGGCCTCCTGAGAATTTCCAATCTCCATGTCCACATTGGAGTAAGGTTACCTTATACTGACTTTTAGAAAGTTTTGATTTTTATTTTAAAAACTTTAAAAGCTTCTTTATTTCAAAAATTTCAACAAACTTTAACAAAGTAC
Organism: Sus scrofa; assembly: GCF_054392235.1. NCBI lineage: Eukaryota > Metazoa > Chordata > Mammalia > Artiodactyla > Suidae > Sus > Sus scrofa. Next base: position 87,650,758 of record NC_139386.1, read on the forward strand.
AGCAACATTCTGCCCATCCCAAAAATATATTCAACAAACACTTACTGGGGTCCCCCTATGTCCCAGGCGCATTCTGGGCCTTAGTGGAGATTTCTAGTCTAATGGGAAAGCCGAGAAATAAACATATAGGGAAGAAATAATGTATTTTCAGCTATAAACAGTAGGGAAAATACAAACTAGAGCAATGGATCAGCAAATAATGGGGTTAGTGATTGTATGCTCATTTTATTTCGTGCCACTGTACTGTTAATCGACATTGAGTGTCTGTGTTTGTGTTCACTTTTGTGTACTCTGACTCCTAAGTCCAATGTACTTTCCATTTAACATTAGTACATTAAATACCTTGAAATCTGGTATAGAACTGATTAAAAAAACAAAACAGGAAGGTCAATGAATTTTGAAACAAGATGTTTCAACACTCAATGGATGATATTGGTCATCGGTAGAGGGGAATCCACTCTGTATGACAGGGTTTCTGTCTAGAAAAACTCTCAGGATGCAGGAAACTATCAAGGTTTCCAATCAAGCCTTCCAGGATGTCTCGTCACGTCTAAAGTGTCACTGTGACACTTTAGTGACAGCACTCTCCAGTGAAGGGGGTGACTCAACTAATCTGACGTGTCTGTCACTTATATGCTTGCCATAGAGAGAGGGTCATTTCAGAGGCTGTCATCCCCGTTGTGGTCATTCAGTAAGCATCCATTGAGCTGATCCCATATTCCCTGGGCAATCTTGTGAGAATAGTCTTTGGACAGGGAGAAAAATGCTTTAACAACTCAATCCACTTAAACAGTCTAGGCCCCCCAGCATTTATAATGCTCACTGAACCCAAAAAGCTGACACAATGCTCTTACTGATACAATGCTTTTGAGAGCTTGGTTAGACAGTTTCCCCCCGAGCCATATCACTGTCAAATCCAATGTCTGAACTACAAAGTTGACTGCTCCCTGGATCTTGAGATTCTCAGTTTGGGAAGGACCTGCATCCCTATTTTCACTCACTCTCTCCTCTAATATTTATAGTTCCTAAATGAAGTTCAGCTCAACAGTTCACCTAGTACCGGCTAAACACTACATTCCAAGTATTATGCTAAGTATTGGAAACCTAAAGATGAATAAGGCACAGTCCTGCATTCAGAGAAACACTCATATAAAAAGATAATTTTAGGAGTTCCTGTTGTGACTCAGTGGCAACAAACACAACTGGTATCCATGAGGACGTTGAGTTCAGTCCCTGGCCTCGCTCACAAGGTTAAGGATCTGGTGTTGCAGTGAGCTGTGGTATAGGCTGCAGACACAGCTTGGATGTGGTATGGCTGTGGCTATGGTGTAGGCCGGCAGCTAAAGCTCCAATTCAACCCCTAGCCAGGGGACTTCCATGTGCCTTAGACGTGGACCTAAAAAGACAGGGAGAAAAAAAAAAAAAAAAAAGAAGAAAAGAAAGAAAGATTATTTTATTTTTATTTATTTATTTGTCTTTTTGCCATTTCTTGGGCCACTCCCTTGGCATATGGAGGTTCCCAGGCTAGGGGTCTAATTGGAGCTGTAGCCGCCAGCCTACGCCAGAGCCACAGCAACTTGGGATCTGAGCCACGTCTGTGAGCCACATCACAGCTCATGGCAATGCCAGATCCTTAACCCACTGAGCAAGGGCAGGGATGGAACCCGTAACCTCATGGTTCCTAGTCAGATTCGTTAATCACTGTGCCACGACGGGAACTCCAGAAAGATAATTTTAGATAAAGTGATAGAATAGAAACTTAGAGACAGGGCACTTGGCCTTGCCTCGGAATATCTGCCAGGTGAATTTGAAGTTGAAAATGGGAAGACTAAATAAGGATCACCAGCTAAATAAATAAGGAGATGGGTAATCAGGAGAGAGAGTAAACATACTATACAGAAAAATCAAACAGAAATGTTGCAAACAAGCAATAATGCAAGGAAGAGAATGGCAGAGGATAAGGGCAGAACATATGAATCAAGCTAAAGACCTGAGGAATTCCCGTTATGGATGAGATCAGCAAAGATGAGCACATGATGAAACTAGCAGAGAGCTGAGAGCAGAACCTAAGGAAAATCAGTGTTGGGGTACAGGCAGAGGGGGGATGCTTGGAGCAGACAGGGAAGAGATCAGAATGGTCAACAATGTTGAGGAAGCAAAAAAATCCAGAAAGGAAAGCACTGAAATAGGACGCCTGATTTAGCAACATCGAGTGACTTTATCAAAGGATCAAATGGGTGAGAGGAGGCAGAAGTCAGATTGCACTGACCTGAGATATGACCAGGAAAAGCTAAAACAGAGCAAGGCATACAACAATTTACCATCAGAGGAAATCAACAATTTGGGATTTTTCCCTTATGGCTTATCTTTCATAACTTGCATTACTGGTATGGTGTTTAAGTGTCAACTGGATTGGGCCACCAGCTGGGTCAATAATCTTTGATCGAAGATTACTGATTACTGTGTATGTTTCTACAAAGGTGTGTTTTTGAATGAGATTACCATTGAAACTGGCAGACTCTGAGTAAAGCAGATTATCCTCCCTTATGTAGGGGAGCCTCATCCAATCAGTTGAAAGTCTTAAAAGAACAAAGACTGACCTCCCTGAGAAAGAAAGCTACCAGCAGACTGCCTTTGACTCCAACTACACTACCTCCCTGAATTTTCAGCCTGCTGGTAGATTTTAGACTTAACAAGCCTCCACCATTGGGTGCCATTTCCTTAAAATTACCTATCTATCCATCCATCCATCCATCCACCCACCCATCCTGCTGGTTCTGTTTCTCCAAGAATTCTGACTAATATGAATTTTGGTACCAAGAGTGGGTCTAGAACAGAATTAAGGGTGAGTTTTCTGAATTGGTTCTGGCATTTCTGGAATTAGCTCTTCAGACTGATTAGATTTAAAAACACTAGCGACTCTATTTCCAGTAATAAAGAGAGCGATGATAGCCCACGGCACAATGTGGTAACAGAGACATGGAAATGCCACCACTGGATACTCCAAAAGGCAAGGTCCTGGACACAATGTATATAATACTTCTAAACGTTTCTGTCCAACTCATGAGTATAATCACATTGGTTAACTGCTCCTAAAGTCACTGGACAAAGGGAAGAAAGAAAAGGATGAGCTCAGGGAATCGAATTCCCAGCTCAAGTGCTCATAAATGACCAGAAAACACCTACACCTACCCTGAAAGGGGCCCTTAGCCCCTACAGCCGCAGAGCTGAGACTGCTGAAAACCAAATCCAGAAACTCATCCTGAGAGTGGCTGAATTACAAAGCAATGGGAATCCTACCCTTCACAGGGTGTCTATTATTAAAGTGAGGACATTGACTGAGAAGGAATGAGGACCCTGTGGAAAGACCCTAATAAGATCCTGATAAAGCATTTTACCCCTAAATATCGATGAGTCTTCTTGGCCAGTAGACCCCAGCCTGATATTAACCCTTTTGCCTGAGGAAATCTTAATGACCTCCCTGAGGCAGCTGCATGGAAAGAGGCTGCTGACTGCCTTCAGAACCTGGCCACCAGTCCTCTTTGTTTTCGGATTTATCACTAGACTCAAATCACAGAAGGCCTCTATCAGTACAAAGTGTGACCCATGAGGAGACACACTGCACTCCAAAAGAACTACTTGATTTTTCTAATTTATACACACAGAAATCCAGGGAATACGTGTGGAATGGATACTAAGCATGTGGAATAATGGTGGAAGGAACATAAAGTTGAATCAGGCCAAACTGATGGATATGAGCCCATTAAACAGATTTTCTGCACTTAATGCTGCAACTCAGGGAGTTAGAAAGGCTCTAACAGATTGTTTTGGTTCCTTGGCTAAAACATGGACCATAAGCAGACCCCAGAAAATGAACCTGAAATGCCAGACCTGCCTTGGTTTAATGCAGAGGAAGGGACTCAAAGGCTCAAGGAGACTGGGATGTTAGTGTGGATTTGTCATTTAAGAAAGATCATCCATCCTAGAAGATCCAGAAGACATGCCTTTCGGCATAACTGTGAGAAATAAATGTTTTGAGGCGTTTTGTTTCTGTTTGTTCACATCCGTAGCATGTGGAAGTCCGGGATCGAACCCACACCACAGCAGTGGCCTGAGCAGCTGCAGTGACAATGCAGGCTCCTTAACGCACCCTGCCACAGGGAACTCCGAGAGATAAATTTGTGAAAGGTGCCCCAGTATCCTTGAGGAGCCCTGGAACCACTCTTTTATGTAGGCCGGAACTTAACAGGGAAAACCACTAACACTGATGTGATGCTCCTAAACGTATGGAAGGAACTGCGTCCCGGAGTGGCAGTGGGACATGGCAGCACTTAACTGCCAAAGGCGAGGCAAGTATGGTTACCAGGGTGGAGAGCAAAGGGAAAGCAGCTTTCAGAATAGTCTAACTCACAGAGACCTGCAATATTGGCTAGTTAATTATAGTGTTCCTGGAAGTGACAGAGATGCTAAGTCCACTAAATTCTTATTGGATCTGTATAAGCAGAGAAGTTCTAGGTCATGTGAGCAAAAAAGTCTAACTTGAATCATAACAATAGAAAGTCATATCTCCTCAATCAAGTCCCAGATTTGAGCCAGTTTACAGACTCTGAATTCCTTGAATAAAGGGGAGGCCAGGTCCAAAGGAATTTGAAAGACGGTGTGTAAATGGCAAGCCATTAGCTTTATGTATTAAATGTGATTCAGAAGGTAGAATTTTTCAACAATAAAAGCCTTCTGCATAGTACAGAGAATTATACTCAATATTTTGTAATAACCTGTAAGGAAAAAGGATCTGAAAAACAACGTGTGTGTGTGTGTGTGTGTATACATACACAAATGTGAGAATCTGAGTCATTGTGCTGTATACTTGAAACTAACATGGTTTGTACATTAACTATACTTTAAAAACTAAATTTTAGGAGCTCCCTTGTGGCATAGTTAAGTTAAGGATCCAGTGTTGTCACTGCAATGGCTCAGGTCACTGCTGTGGCGGGGGTTTGATCCATAGTCCAGGAACTTCCACATGCCGTGGGCACAGCCAAAAAGAAAAAAGAAAACAGGAGTTCCTGTCGTGGCTCAGTGGTTAACAAATCCGACTAGGAACCATGAGGTTTCAGGTTGATCCCTGGCCTTGCTCAGTGGGTTAAGGATCCAGCATTGCCTTGAGCTGTGGTGTAGGTTGCAGATGCGGCTCGGATCCTACGTTGCTGTGGCTGTGGTGTAGACCAGCAGCTATGGCTCTGATTGGACCCCTAGCCTGGGAACCTCCATATGCCACAGGAACATCCCAAGAAATGGCAAAAAAAAAGAGACAAAAAAGACAAAAAAAAAAAAAAAGAAGAAGAAAAAGAAAACAAACCAAGAAAAACAAAAAATTAAAAATTTTAAAAAGAGATTACAGATTTTAGAAAACTGATATAATGTGTATACTATATTACAGGCCCAGCTTGTCTCAGGCAGCATCCCATAATCAAACACATAAGTATTTCTGTGGGGAAACATATGATTAGTCTTATCAAGTGGACCACAATTGGAAATAGTCTCTTATTAGTTCAGGTCGAATTTTGCAGCTAAAACAGTTTGTATCAAACTTAGGAAAAAACTTTCAGTTTTCAAAGCTCTGGAAATTCCAAAGTTGCTTATAAGAGTTTGTGGACCTATAATTTGAAATAAGAATGAGAAACTGCCCCTCAGCATTCTTTGTTCTAAATCCATATACAAATTCCTATCACCTCTGCTTACTATTAAAATATTCTCTAATTTTTCTAGTGTGTACACATCAGCAAGCCTTACTGAGGATCTTCTACACTTACAGTCACTGGGGAAAAAAAATTAAACTCCAAACAGCTGAAAGTGATCAAGACTGAAAGTCCCTACTAGTTAGGAGACAAGGACTGGAACTCCTGCTGGAGGCAGGCAGCAAGGCAGCAGGGCTACAGAACCTCTGCCAATGAGGTGGAAGAACCAAGGAAAGGCACTGGTGAGGAGCTTCTGGTTGGAAAACCCTGAGCCTGTTTGGACATCCTGAAGGGCAGGCCTGCCAGGAGTCTAACTGCAGAAGGATGTGCACAGCCTCCAGGGAGAAACTCAGCCCAAGGGAAGAAGGAAGGCTCAGTGGCTTGGTCCACATGTAGTGCCTCTGGATGAGGGGGCAAGGAGCCTTTCTGAACCTCGTTTGGTGTCAGACAATTAAATGGATTCATGCTAGGTCCTAGCCAGAGGGAGGGGTGTTAAAGTGAGAACCTACAAGAACCACACCATTAAAAAACCCCTGGGGGAGTTCCCGTCATGGCGCAGTGGTTAACGAATCCGACTAGGAACCATAAGGTTGCGGGTTCGGTCCCTGCCCTTGCTCAGTGGGTTAATGATCCGGCGTTGCCGTGAGCTGTGGTGTAGGTTGCAGACGCGGCTCGGATCCCGCGTTGCTGTGGCTCTGGCGTAGGCCGGTGGCTGCAGCTCCGATTCGACCCCTAGCCTGGGAACCTCCATATGCCGCGGGAGCGGCCCAAGAAATAGCAACAACAACAACAACAACAACAACAAAAAAGACAAAAAAAAAAAAAAAACAAAAAAAAAAAACCCTGGGACACCTGAAGTGAACACAATATTGTAAGTCAACTATATTTCAACTAAAAAAAAAAAAAAAAAAAAAAATCCTTAGAGTTCCTGTCATGGCTCAGCAGTTAACGATCCTACCTAGTACTAATAAGGAGACAGATTCAAACCCTGGCCTCACTTAGTGTAAGGATCCGGCATTGCTCTGAGCTGTGGTGTAGGTCACAGATGCGGCTCAGATCCCATGTTGCTGTGGCTCTGGTGTAGGCTGGCAGCTACAGCTCCAATTCAACCCCTAGTCTGGGAACCTCCATATGCCATGGGTGCTGCTCTAAAAAGACAAAAAAAAAAAAAAAAAAAAATCTCTGAGGAGCAGTAAACATGATTCTTCATCATTAGTGAGGATGGTTTCAACATGGCAGCTTCATTCCTCTAGAGCAGAGTCAGCAGCATCAAAGCATCGGGTTCTTGGCACAACCATGACCACAGAGAGGAAGAAACTGGTGGATGCCTGGGACAGTTAAAGGGCTCTCTGCAAACATTCAAAACATCCTGGAAGCCTCCAAAAAACTGGTAAGAGACTTTGGAAGAGAAATTCTATAATAACGCAGAGTAGCTGCAAACATATCCTTTGAGGTTTGAGTCCCAACCCTACCATATATTAGCTTTGTAATTCTGCACAAGTTGCCCAATGTACAGATGAGGATTCATTTTCTCATCTGTAAAAGTAATAAAATAATTATCATCCAGAGTTGTGAAGAATAGATGAGATAATGTATATGATTGCTTAGCAAAGGTTTTGGCACATGGTAAGCACTCAATAAATGAGGGTAGAACAAAAGAAATAACATGAACCCAGTTTTTTGTTCAAACTTCTAAGTTATACCTCACTGAAAAGAGGAAAAAATATATATATAATGTATGTATTATATATATATGAAATCTGTATCTATCTCTAGATAGATAATGGGGTAATTAAAAATTTCTCCCTACTACCCACTCACTTTCTCTTTGCCCTTCTTAGCCATTTAGGAGGTTTCAAATATTTACGTCTTAACACATTTTTCTCTTAGGAACCTGAGTCCTTTAGTTACGTTTCCTAGTGACACCTTTCAGAGGAAGGTAGACAGCAATTACAACCTGGACATAACTGTAAGAAACTGTCTGGCACAGGGTTGTATAAGTTCTCATTGAAGCTTAGTCTACGATTTAGCACCTTCATCTTTTCAAGTGTTATCTGGAAGAAGTACATGATTATGTTAAATTTACAAAACTCTAATGTATTCTTTAAAGTTTGTAGAGAAAAGGATGAATTCCTTAATTTTGATAAAGGCATTGTTTAAGGAGTTCCCGTTGTGGCTCAGTGGAAAGGAATCCGACTAGGAACCATGAGGTTGTGAGTTCAATCCATGTTCTCTCTCAGTGGGTTAAGGATCCAGCATTGCCATGAGCTGTAGTATAGGTTGCAGATGTGGCTCGGATCTGGCCTTGTTGTGGCTCTGGCATAGGCTGGCAGCTGTAGCTCTGACTCATCCTGGGAACCTCCATATGCCATGAGTGCGGCCCTAAAAAGCAGTGGGGGAAAAAAGGCATTGTTTAAATGGTTTTAAATTGCATATAACAAACACCTCAGATCCCAGCAAAGAATATCGGTCTCAGTATAGAAAATGTTCATTGCAAATTCAGCAATATTTATTCAGTTGGTTACAGAGCACAGTACTAGCAAGCTCAAGTTAAGGATTTCATTCTATAGGGCAATCTTAGCTACTATAATAAATAACTCAGGCTCAGCAAAGACATACTGCATTTCTAACCCCAACCAGTCAAACCTAAAAAATGGGTAAAACGCATCACAGTTGTTAAAAAACTATTCATCATGACACAAGTCTGACAGTATATCAGAGGTATTACAAAGGATCAAACTTCTTATAGAGACCCTGAGTTTAGAAGGAAAAAAAGAAAAAAGAATAAATCAACGAAGGAGAATTTATCAATGAAATCATCCTTCTGTTCCTGGATAAACACCTAATGGGACCAAAGGGAAATTATAAGTGAATAAAAAAATTACAGCAGCCACATGCATTCAGAGATACTGAAGGAGTTCCCATCGTGGTGCAGCCAAAACGAATCCAACTAGGAACCAGGAGGTTTTGGGTTTGATCCCTGGCCTTGCTCAGTGGGTTCAGAATCCTGAATTGTTGTGGCTGTGGTGTAGGCTGGCAGCTGTAGCTCTGACTCAACCTGTAGCCTTGGAACCCCCATATGCCGCAAGTGCAGCCCTAAAATGCAAAAAAAAAAAAAAAAAAAAAAAAAAGAAGAGGTTTAAGGCCACATGCATCCAAAAAGAAATGAGGAGGTTTAAGAGCAAAGATATAAAGGTCCCAGGAAGTAATTACGGACTTCTCAATTTAGGTTCTTTAAATGGTCACAAAGCCAACTGACCTCTGTCCTAACAGCCAAAATTCCAAGGACATAGGTCTGGACTCAAGCACATTGCTAAGGTCAACCACTTGGCAAAGTAAGAGGAGAAAAGGAAGAAACATCACTCATGATATACAAAGGCTTCATATCTCACCAGCCTTAGACACCAAGACCCAGAGACATATGACACTTGAGACCCCAATTGATGTTTCTAGTTTTTCTAATAATTAAATTTCCTTTGATGAAGACTAAAGATCAAACTAGTTGATAATGAATTCCAAGCCAAAGCAAACCATTTGTTCTCTTTTCAAAATGACATCGGAGTCCTCTTGTGGCACAGTGGGTTAAGGATCCAATGTTGTATAAATAAATAAATAAATAACATGATACCAATAGTCTTAGTCTCATTAAAATCTTCCCCAGGTTTAGGTACATGTCCTACACAGAAAATCCAAATTCTCAGATAAATGATACTTCAATAAAAACACAACTGATGGAGTTTCCGTCGTGGCTCAGTGGTTAACGAATCCAATAGGGACCATGAGGTTGTGGGTTCGATCCCTGGCCTCGCTGAGTGGGTTAAGGATCCAGGGCTGCCGCAAGCTGTGGTGTAGGTCGGCAACCCTGGATCCTTAACCACACCACACTTGGCTCAGATCCCAACGTTGCGGTGGCCCTGGCATAGGCTGGCGGCTATGGCTCTGATTGGACCCCTAGCCTGGGAACCTCCATATGCAGCGGGTGGGGTCCTTTCTAAGACAAAAAAATAAATAAATAAAAACACAACTGAGCTCCAGTTAGAGGATTCGAATCATCCAGGAGAAATGTGATTGTGACTACAGTAAATCAGCCTCAGTGGTGATAGAAAGGAATGTGAAAAATATTTAGCATGCAGACCAGCATTTACTAGACAGAGGGGAGGCAGCAACATTTCCACCAAACTATGTATATCATGTTTTTCCCAATTAAATCATTTTTAAAAGCTCAGTAGGAGAGATCAACCATTAATGAAATCCCACAATATATCCTTTTACTTTAAGAAACATCTATTTTGTAATGCCAATAACTTTCTCTCTTTTATTTTTACTGTAAACTTTCATAATAGGTGAGTATTTTCAATGTGGTGACTGTCTGGAATTTAATCTGTCTTTGGGTATTCACTACTTACTTGAAAAGTCTGTCACCTAGAACTAGGCTTCCTGCTGCATCCAAGGTACCTGAAACAGCACCTGGCACCCAGGAGGTCTCCATTTAGTTCAGTAAGTGAATAAAGACATTGTGAAAATACAAATTTGCACTTTATGCACTTTTCACATATACCCCTCTTTCACTTAATATTTGTCTTTATTTCTTCTTTTGGCAGCTTCTGATCCTAGTGAATACCCTGGAGTTAGGGTAAAATATTAGAAATATTAAATAAAAATATTTTTAAAAGAATATTAAAAAAGATGAAATTTTTGTTTTATTATATGAACTAGTAAATAAGTAAAAGGCTGAGGGAATTGATAATGAGATTTGTGGCCTTTCAACTACAGGGGTAGTGTCTCAAGCCTAAATTTGGTCAAAAAAAAAACAAAAAAAACATTTCATTGATAAAACACTTAGATGCTACAACACACAGGATAAAAGTAATTTAAATACTAATTCCAAACCTGTACTGTTTTAAAGGGGTCAAAGAATGTTAATTCATTCCATACATTTCTGAATAAATACGAAACAGTACTTAAAGAGTGAAAATTATCAGATAATGCATAAAACCACACTTGGAAAAAATACTTCGTCTTTCAACTTTTTTTTTTTGTCTTTTTGCCATTTCTAGGGCCGTTCCCGCGGCATATGGAGGTTCCCAGGCTAGGGGTTGAATCGGAGCTGTAGCCACCGGCCTACGCCAGAGCCACAGCAACACGGGATCCGAGCCACGTCTGCAACCTACACCACAGCTCACAACAACGCCGGATCCTTAACCCACTGAGCAAGGCCAGGGATCGAACCCACAACCTCATGGTTCCTAGTTGGATTTGTTAACCACTGAGCCACAATGGGAACTCCTCTTCTTTCAACATTTATTGGATACCTACTGTGCACCAGGCTACATTCCAACTACGTGTCACAAAGTACGAACAAACTGTTATCAAGACAGGCCTACACCTCACTGCCATTTGATACGATTATTATCTACTATATACACTACACTAAGCACTAGAGATACTTCTATCAACAAGACAAATGATTTCTGTCCTGGATTCTAGTGGAGGGAAAAAAAGAGAAAAACCACCAAATAGTGAGAAATGACAATAAAGACATAAATAGAGAGCCAAGAAATGATAACAGGGGACCCCTGTGGATAATGTGGCTGGAAACTGTCTCTCTGAGGAAGTGACATTACACTAAGGCCTCATTGATGAAAAGGAAACAGCTCTGGTTGAGTTCCAGATGTATTTTGGAGATGGGAGAATGGACTGGATGTGGGGATTGAAGGGCAGGGAGGAATCAAGGATGGACCCTAGGTTTCTGGGTTGAGCAATTACATGGATGGTGGCACCACTGACTGAAATGGGTGCTGCAAATTGCTGAGACTTAAACTTCATATATTATGTGTTCATTCCTGCCTAAGGGTTACCAAAGACATTCCAATTGCCAAATTCAGTGACGTATTCACTCTTTTATCTGACACTGTTGACCATTGCTTCTTTCTTAAAAACTTCATTCTCTCTTGGCTTCCAGGACACCACACTCTTCTGGTTCTTTTCAAATTCAATGAGCCTCCTTCTCAGGTTCCGTATACTGGAGGACTCTGTCCTTGGTCTTCTGCTTTTCCTTCAATACACTCACTTGGTGACCTCATCCAAGCAATCCACTGCTTTAACTGCTATCCACATAAAGCCTCCCAAATCTCTAGCTCCTACCAGAACTTTCTCCTCACCTTTAGAACCATCCACCCAACTGTTTTCTACCCACTCCTATGGAGATGCCTCAGTAGTATCTTAAACTCAACATATCCAAAAGGAACTCCATCATCCTCTTCTATGAACACTCCTATTTCCTCATCCCATATTTTTCATCATCGAAAAGCCCCACTTTCCAAAAATATGCCTGGCTACCCAAGCCCCAAACTGTAGCCCCAACTCCTCTCTTTCAAGTCCACATCAAATTGATTTCCAGGTCTTATCAAATTTACTTTCTACTGAGCTCTTGGTTATGTCCTCTCTTCATATCCCACACCTTTAATTCAGGTCTTCATCCTCTGGATTATTATAACACTCTGGTTTCTTAAGCCTTATACCATTCTAACCTACCCTTCACATCTCAATAGACAGAGAAATCCTTCACAGGCTCCCACAGCCCTCAGGATCAAATCTGGCCCCAAGAATGGCAAACAAGGAGTTCCTGTCGTAGCTCAGTGGTAATGAACCCAAATAGTATCCATGAGGATATGGGTTTGACCCCTGGCCTCGCTCAGCAGGTTAAGGATCCAGCGCTGTGTGGCTGTGGTGTAGGCTGTTACAGCTTCAACTGGACCCCTAGCCTAGGAACTTCCATATGCCATGGGTACAGCCCTAAAAAGACCAAAAAAAAAAAAAAAAAAAAGCAAAATCTTGTGAGTTAGTGCCTCTGACTGGCTTTCCTGCCTCAACCCCTACCATCTCTCCTATACTCTCCAACCTCCCATCACAATGACCTACTAACAGGTTCATGCATGACTCTGCATATCCTGTTTCCTCCCCCAATGCCTACTTGGCTTAGGCATCCCTTTTTCTAGCAGCCTAAACTGAGATGATGACTCCCCTTAGTACTTTCACAGCAAACCATTAAGGAAAGACTTCAATTGCTCATCTCATTGGTTCTCCCACATGTGTAAATTATGTGAGGCCAGGGACTGTCCTTAATAGAATACCTCTGGTGCTTAATACTTAAAAACTGCTTAATGTTTGCTAAATAACTGTATCTGGGTCAAACTCAAGAAGACAGTCTATAAAACACGAACTGTTATGTACAGTATCCAGAACAAGAAAAGATAACCTGGCAAGAAGAAACATTCAATAGTTTTCTAAAATTAACCAATAACATTAGCTGCAGACTTTCACATATTAGCATTCATCTTTCATTACTGAAAGGCTAAGTATGTCCAAGGTGTGTGCAGATGTTATTCCAACAATCTCTCTCTCTCTTTTTTTTTGGCTGCAGTGTACACACCACAGCAATGCTGGATCCTTAACCCACTCACTGATTGAGGCCAGGGATCAAACCTGAATACTCTTGGATGCTAGTCAGATTCGTTTCCACTGAGCCTCAATGGGAAATCCCTTTTATTTAAACAAAACAAACAAAAAAAACAAACCTCAGAAGAGACATTTATACATAATGAATTTTGTCTTATATGTACAAAGTACATCTTCACCTATCAATCTCCACAGGGTGGGGGACTTTTACAATTAGACTTTATAGTTCATGGAACCATTCATTAAATGTTATTTTTCCTGGCATTTCCTACCTGGTGCAGTGGATTAAGAATCAACTGCAGCTGCCCTGGTGTCTGGAGGCACAGGTACCATCCCCCCGCAGGTGCAGTGGGTTAAAGGATCCAGCATTGCCCCAGATGCAACCTCAGCTGCAGCTGGGATTCAGTCCCTGCCCCGGGAACTTCCATATGCTGTGGGTGCAGCCATTAAAAAAAAAAAAAAAAAAGATATTTTCCAAAGATTACATTAAGGACTTTTCCATGAAACTAATTACTGAGTATACTCATGTTCAGATACTGTGAGGCAACTGACATTTTGCAAAACAAAAGAAATGAACAAGTCTCCATGGGTTCTTAGGAGTTGGCCCTCTTTATAACCATTACTTAACCACATTCTCAGACAGCAACAAGTACTCTGCTTTGAACAACACACACACAAACGCCTATGGGGGACTGCGGATATCCCTAAAAGAACTCATCCAATTCAATCAGTCCAGTCTCAGGTTTACCTTATGCCTCACTCACGAAATCTAGCAAGGAAAAAAAGGATTTTTTTTTTTGGATAAAAGAAAAATGTGCCTTTTAATGTCCTATGTCTTGTCAAAAAATGGTGACGATGTCTCGAATGATTATGGATTTGCCCGAACTCTTAAACCAGGTCATTCCAGTGGTATTTCCAACTCTGCATTCTCACCCAAAAGTAATGTAAATTTCTTCTTGGTGCTCTGCAGACCCCAGAGATAAGCCAAATTAAGCTCCGGGACTCTTCTATCTCAGAGGCTTAAAAATGGGTACTTTACGAGGTTAAAAAAAAAAAAAAAATTGCTTAAAACAGAGGAACAAACAACAAAGGCCCTACAAATGAAAAACCTGCAACCTTCCGCCACCTCCCAAAGGTGGAGAACGCCAGAAGCCCGGGTTCCTGAACCGGAATTCCAGGCGGGCCCAGGCGACCCAAAGTCACCATGCGGAGAAGGTGGGCGAATCAGCGAGGGTGCGATGCAGCCGCCCGTCGGGCCTGCTCTCCAGACAGATTCCCCCAGGAGTGAGCAAGGTAGGGAGTTTTTCCCCCTTCCTCCTCACGCAGGGACCGAGGAAGAAGAAAGAAGCTCCGCGCCTCCTCTGCCCGTAGCGGGGCCCGCGGTCCCCGCCCGCCGGCTCGGTTCCCCCAGCCCCAGAGCGCGTAGGCCGCGCCCCCTCCCCACCTCAGCGCCCCTCAAGCTCAGGGCCCGCCACCCTGCCCCAAGCCCCCGCCGCCACCGCAACACTCACGGAGTCCGAGCGCCGCCACCAGCACCGACCACAGCCAGCGCCCGCGGTCTGGGGCTGCAATCAGTGCCCTGGCCCCGGCGGGCGCTGCCATCGTCCTCTCGCTGCAGCCGCAGCCGCCGCACCCCCGGGCCCCGGTCCCCACTGTGGTTAGCTCTGCTCGGGGCTGAAGGAGCCTGACTCGCCGCCACCCGCGTCCGCTGGCACCTCCACGCCGCGCTCCCCGCTCGCGGCCCCAGGCGCAGCCAGCCAGCCCTCCGCCGCGGCCTCGGCTCCAGCTGCCTGCTCATTGGCCTGCCCCGCGCCCTTTGAAGGACGGGATTGGAAGGCACTTACTGTCCATCACCCCTCCCCCAGGTGTAGCCCCGCCCCCCTCAGTCCCACCCTGGCTCCTTATCCAGGCGCTGGAGGTCCCCGGCTGTCCGAGGGAACCGCCGCCAAGCCCTTTGCCTGCCTGCGTGGCTGCCGCCTGCCTTTCTCCTCTGCCTCTCTAAGGGTCCAACCCCCCAGATCTCATTATCTGTCCTCGCCTGTTTCAGCTCTTCTCCGTTTCTCTGAGCCTCACCTAAAGAAGCAGTTCATTTACTAAATTAAAAAAAGAAAAAGAAAAAGAAAAGAAGGATTAGGGTGCAATGGGGAGAGACTTCTGATTCAGACTTCCAGATAGAACTCGTTTCCCCGCTTGCCCTGCTTCCCGAGGCGTGTCCTTTGCCTGGACCAGATAATTTATGTGTTGCAATTTGAAAAATCTACTAGCTTAAAAAGAAGTCTCCATCTTGTCTGACTCCCTTCTTAGGAGGCCCTCCTTTTGGTTTAAGAAGGGTCAGGAACTGAGAACACTTTCCTGCAACCTAGAGCACAAATGAATGGGGGGTTTGTTTGTTTTGCTTTTATCAACAAAATGTCCCTTAATTTATCAATAAAAAATTGGTTAGTTCTCCACCCTGACTCGGAAGTGCCTTGCCTGAGCCGGCTCCACTTGGTTATCTTGGCCCAGGACAATGTCTGCAACTTATTGGTTGCCCAGTAAATAAAGTGTTTGGAAGGGTCCTTCTGAGAGTAGCCCATGAAAGAGAGAAATGAGACAAGAGCACAAGAAAGATGATGGTGAAGGAAGAAAAGGAAAAACCCAGATAGGAGGCCAATAGTGTGAGTGAGGAAAACAAGTACTAGGCAGTTAGGAGAGAGTGGGGGAAGAGCGTGGTGAGAGGACCTAAATGCAGCCTCTCATTTCAGGATTTTGTCTAAAGTCAATCTTAGTAACACCTCTCCTGATTTGTTGCTGTTTTAGCCTGCTAGCCTTGCAGTACCACAAACTCATAATAATTACTTTAGCACTAGTGAGAGAAAACTGAAAACTACAAAGAGAGAGAGGGACCATTTCAATCTATTTCTCACTCAGCATGACCTTATGAAGTGTTTCTGGAATGCCATAGGTTGGAAAGAATACTAATATACAAGTGCATTAAGGAAGTTCCCATCGTGGCTCAGCAGAAATGAATCTGATTAGCATCCACGAGGACTCAGGTTTGATCCCTGGCCTCACTTAGTAGGTTAAGGATTCTGCGTTGCAGTGAGCAGTGGTATAGGTTGCAGACATGGCTTGGATCTCATGTGGCTGTGGCTGTGGCTGTGGTGTAAGCCTGCAGCTGTAGCTCCGATTTGACCCCTAGCCTGGGAACCTCCATATGAGGCCCTCAAAGGACAAAAAGAAAAAAAAAAGTGCATTAAGTGAGCAACTACTATGTGCTGTAGATGTACAATACCTAGACTTTACTCTGAAGAAGCACAGTCTACTAGTCAGTGTAGCAAGCAAGTACGTAATGAGATTTTTTTTCATGCTCTATGAGATCAAATAAAGGAGAGACCTAAGGCCAGCAGGGACAATGAGGTTCTCAAAAACACATGTAATGTGAAAAGCTTCTCCACTGACTGTGATGTATCTCAACACACATATTCTCTCTTCTGAGAACCACTGGCCCATGAGGTGTCTGGAAAAGATGCACAGAGGATGTAGCATTTGAGGTGGATTTTAATGGGTGAATAAAGTTTCACCAGAGGGAAACAGGAAAAGTCAACTCAGACACAAGAAAGAAGTACTAGGTGTAAAGGAATAGTGGATTAAGCTTGTGTGATTTGGGACTTCAGGGGTTTTAGGGTAGGAGAGAACACTGGAAAAGCAGGCTGTGGTTATATTTTAAAGAGCCTTGGATTGTCTTTATTCTGTAGGCAGTGTGTAGTGATGACAGGGAGGTGACAAATTCAGACCCATGTATTAAAAGGGTGACCCCTGCAACAGACAAGGCAAGAGTGAGGAGAGTACAAAATAAGTTATTGATAGTGATGATGGAGCGGACTATTGGAAAAACCATTCAGAATGACAAGACTGGGTATAAATTGGATGGGAAGTTTAAGCAAAGACAGATGTGACCTCCACTTTCTAGCCAGAGTGGAGAATGATGCTGGCAGTTAACCAAGACTAAAAACCCAGAAAGAGAACCTGGTCTGGGAGGAAAGCTAATAAGCAGGGCCCTGAACACAGCTTCAGGTGCTGAGAAGACCCAGATGGTCAATCAGAAGGCAGTTGGATACCTAGGCCTGGAGCCCAGGGAAGAAGAGAAGGGCTAATGTGAAGTTGAAGGCCTGCCATGGTGGCAAAGTGTTACCACACTAAACAATATCAGACCATTATTAATAAAATATTTGTTGAATGAACACATGAATGGTTTATTAAGTTAATCTAGATAAGTTACAAAGGAAAAAAAATGCCACTTTGCTTTAGCATAGTCCTTACATTGTGGTTTCTTTCTTTTTTTTTTTTTTTTTTTTTTTGCCTTTTTGCCTTTTCTAGGCCTGCACCCGTGGCATATGGAGGTTCCCAGGCTAGGGGTCTAATTGGAGCTGGAGCTGCCGGCTGACACCACAGCCACAGCAACGCCAGATCCAAGCCGTGTCTGTGACCTACACCATAGCTCACGGCAACGCCAGATCCTTAATCCACTGAGTGAGGCCGGGGATCAAACCCACAACCTCATGGTTCCTAGTCGGATTCATTAACCACTGAGTCACAACAGGATCTCCACATTGTAGTTTCTGATCCTTCTGTAGAGATAGAAAATGGAAAACAAACAAACAAAAAACCCTCTGGATTTCAGCCACTACTGTGAGCCTGAGGGTCTTACTCAACAAACCTCCTCTTCTTCAGATACCTCCCTGGAAGCTATTTCTAGCTCACTCAGTCCAGACAATACAACCAGAATCAAATGAATCACAATCAGGTGGGAAGGTCCGTTTTGATGGGCTGCTGCCTTGGAAAGGAATGGTCTCCTTAGGGAGAATTTTCCCCACAGAGTCAATAAGAAGGAAAATCACGTGCAGAGTCCTCTCTGATAATGATTATCCATCAGCTAAGTAGGATCTATGTGCAGATCCATCAGCCTCACAGACTTCCTGCTTCGTGAGATGGACAATGGACAATAAACGCACTAGTGAGGAGCGGGGTTGCCTTGCGAACATCTCAAGGCTTTAAATTTTCTCTCAGTAGAGACCAGGTAAGAGGCACCCAGGAGCAGCTAGTTTTGGCAAATATATATGGGGAGAATCTTCTAGACCTGGAATTAATGGGAGAAGTTAGAAGAGAATGACAGGAACCAAAATTTCAAACATCTTTGTGATTGTGGTAGAATTCTCTTCCATCTCCTGTACTCTCCTGGCATTCTCTCCTGCCTTGTCTTTTAAGATCTGTGGCCAGGGGAAAATTGGAATGCTGTGTGATCTGCAGGTGGTGATAACAAGCCATTTCAGGAACACTGAGATTGAATGACTACCAGATCGAGTCCAAGATGAATCCCAGGCCATGCTGAGAAAGATTTACCTGGAGCTAAATTAGTTTCTTGAACATTTCTACAGAGAAAATATCTTCGTCCAGGAAAAGTGTGGCATTTTTGCTAGGACATTTTTGAAAATCTGATAGAGTTCTAGTGTCTCTGGGGTCCCTGGGCACAGAGGCACCAAATTGGGGAATATGAGTGATGGGGTCTTTATGGCTCATTGTATAGGAGAAGGTATGTCACCAGGCTGCTTCATTTCCTGTGGCGGGGATAAAATACTCCTCAAGGTTCTCAATCTCCCTGTGCCCTGCAACCACCTAAGTACTACTTCTGCTTCACCTATGAGGGAAGGAAGTGCCTCGGAAGAGGCATCGCAGACAATCCTCCTACCATGATAGAGGCATTTCTCACTCTGAGTTGGGCAATGGAGAGCCTAAGTTTTGTTACCCTCAGTCTTCCTGTATCATTGTTGGGAGAGCAAATGAGATATTCTGGTGGCACCGGCAGTGGAAAAAATGAATACTTTCAATGACTAGAGAGAAGGAGGAGGAAGAAAGAAGAAACCATAAAATGATAACTGCGGTAAATTCCAGTGGGGAAAGTGAGCATAGAGACAGACCTCTTATGAAAAGCCATGGAGGTTTTCAGAAATCTAAAGTGGTTACATTATTTTACCTAAGGAAGTTATTTTGTAGTTTCCCCTTTCTCTAGAGAAACAGAAAATTTTTAAATGTCCAGGGCCATTTGTTTTCCAGTTACGTTCTGATGAATAATCTGTGCAGGCATCTAGAACTAACAAACATTTTTAAAGTGTATTTTTATCCACCCTACCCTGGGCCCTAAGAAGGACTGAGAACTCAAGTTAGGACAGTTTCAAATAAAACAAAGAAGGGTAGTGACTGAATGGTAGAGCTCCAGAACTATAATTTACTGCTGTCAAGCCATAAAAACAACTTAGAGTGTGGCACATAGTGCTTCTAAATGTTTGTTGAATGAATAGCCATCAAATGAATGAATAAACTGATGAATGAATGGTGTAGGGAATCAAATTTTAAAAGAGATCTGTTTAGGATAGTCACCCTGTCTCCTTGTTTCCTATCTGGTTAGTTAATTGCTAGAGTGACAATGCGCAATTACTGATCGTCCAAGTACCAAAATTTGTATGTTTAAGGGATTTGAAATGAATTGCAGTCATTCAGCAATTATTCACTGAGCACTAGCTTTGCTAGCAAAAGCCTCAATGCTAAGTATTTAAAAATTTTAAATAAATAAGCTATGCCTTGAAGATATGGGGACAACCAGGCACCAACTGGTTGTCAATTAGTATTCAGTGCTGCTGTTGATGTCTTGTCCGCCAGTAAGTTATGATTAGAGGAGACAAGACTACAACCCAATTATATACTGCATACAATTGGTTTTAAATGTTAAGGGATTTGGGGAGGGAAGGTTAGAGTTTGGGATTTATGGAAAAAAGAGAGCGAGAGAGATTTTCTAGGTGAAAACAGTTTGAGGAAAAATACAGAGATGGGAATTCTCAAAGCTGGAAAAGTGGTGCTTTGAACACTAGAGTAAAAGGTGTAGGCAAGAAACCGACAATTTTGCTATTACTGGAAAGCGCAACATCCAGAATGTCCTTGCACCCCTTTCTGAGTGTAGGGAGAGAGTCTGAAATCCGCCTTCCACAGGGATATTGCCACACACTCACTGCAACTTATGAGCTATGAATATAAATAGAATTATAAATATCACACCGGAAGTGACACGGTTATTTTCTTTTGTGTTACTGATTTTCAAAGATCAAAAGGGAAAAGAAAATCGAAAACAGCTGAAAGATATAAACTCATTACACAGGCAACCACTTGGGGGCGCGGACCTAAGTAATTCCACCTTCCTTTGTGATGGCGGAAATAGAGCATCATCGCGGCTCGTTGGTCTAGGGGTATGATTCTCGCTTAGGGTGCGAGAGGTCCCGGGTTCAAATCCCGGACGAGCCCTCATTTATTTCTTTTCGTGAATTAATTGTAATTCTAAAGTTAATTTTACCACAGATCCATAAACGCAATAAATGCATGTCGGTGAAAAACACAAAACTGAGACTTAGAGCACATTTTACGTTCAAATGCAATTAAAAGACGTAACATGAACACGTAGAAAGTTTGCTAACAATGTTAATACTCTGCAAACGCTGTCCCCAACCCCGGCCAGTTCCAGAGTCAGCGCGTGTGTTAGTAACTGAGTTCCGATCGTGTTTAAACTTGCGCTCTCCAGCTATAATGGAAAAAATAAAAATCAGTAAAAATAAACAAACAAATAAATAAGTAAAAATAAACTTGAGTTCGCCTACGCACGTCGACCTGCAGAGCAGGGTGTAGGCCACCGCGGGAGGAGGACAGCGCGCCCCATCACCTGGGTCGCGCTAGTCCACGGCGCCCCCCTCCCGTTCGGAGTCTTCGAGGGGCGCCCAAGGAGTCCGCACGAGGCGTGTCTCTTTCCCAAGTATACGTGTTTTAAATGGTACGAGCATTTTCTTGCCTTCTTCTAGGATGTACAAATACCACATGTTATAGGCATTGCTCTCAGTGGATCCTTTACTTAAAACTACGGAGAGATTCGTGCTCGAGAACAGTTTCATTTCAGCCTCTAAATAGGCTGTGTGGGAAAAAGCTGGTTGGTTTTTAAGGAGAAAAAGAGCCTGGGCTCGTCCGGGATTTGAACCCGGGACCTCTCGCACCCGAAGCGAGAATCATACCCCTAGACCAACGAGCCGCTCTCGGCAAACGCGCTCCCGGCGCCTCCCTTCAGCCTTGCCCCGCCTCTGGCCGCGCTGCCTGGCTGAACCAGGTCGGCGACCTTTCTCTCGCTCTCCAGGCCTGGGGTCCGAAACCCTTCTCGCCACCCGGAAAGCGACCCGAAGGGACGCGCGTTTTGCCCAGCGGGACCAGCCGTATCACCCGCAGCCGAGGCTCTGCACCTCGGCCTGCGGCCATCCGCACACTATCGGGGAAGCCGCCCGGATGGCTCCTGGAGTGCTTTGGCGGCCGGGCGCTGGGAGCTGGGCTAGGAGGGCGCATGCAGGGCCCCTCGGACTTACCGGACGCCGCTGGCGCCAGTGCCCATTGTCTTCACGCCGCCTGTTTCGCTCCTTGAGGAGGGCTCCCGCCACCCTCCGTTCTCAGACCACCCTCAGTGCTCTCGGCCGCGTGCCCCATCCGCCTCCCCATCCCTGTCACCTGCGCGGCCGGGGGACAACGCTCGCGGGTGGGTGGGGCGGGAACGGCTGTGGAGGAGCGGGCGGCATATGGAGAGGGTTCACCTTATCCTTTGGAGGGAATGATGGGCCGCAAGAATTCTCAAAGGGAGAGTATTAACAGCTAACTTTTTTCGAAGGTTCATTTTGGGGTGGTGCACCCTTTTAAGCGCTTTGCATGTATTGAATTGCTTATTCTTCACAACGTGTCCCTTATGTACTCCTGTTATCCTCATTTCACAGGGAGGCCCAGAGACCTTAAGTAGATCTCTTAGGACCACACAGGAACAGGACCGTGGTCTTGGGAGGTGGGCTGAATGGGGAGGGTCTTGGCAAGTGCTGGGGAAGGAGGGGGCAGAGTTCGATGCCTGAGCAGCTGGAGGAGTGATAAAGGCAGTGGCAGTGGGCAGATCCTTTGCTCTGGCACCACCTCACCTCCATCCCCTACCGTTAATGGGGAAGAACAAGTCAGACTTCATCTTGGATCCGTTTATTTATTTTTTACTTTAACCTTCGTTTTTATTGTTTTTGGTACAATAAAACACTAAACGGATGTTTCCTATGGCTTACAATACACATAACGGCCCATCTCTGGGAGCTCTGCCTCCCATGCCGGAGGGTTACGCTAAAATACCTGTAAATTCACAGAAAAAATCCTGAACCCGCTCACCTGTGAATGGGTGCAGGAAAGACGAAATTAACACATCCGCTCCTGGCCAGAACCAGGAAATATTTGCAACAATTTAGCGCCTTCTTTTTTACTTTAACCTCTTCACCTCCCCCTCTTCGTTCTATTTGAAAAACTAGCATCCAATCCCCGGGGAAAGGTTATTTTTTGGGACACTGGTCCACCATCTTCCCCTTCTGATGAATAAAATCGCTATTCCTTGTCCCAACAACTGTCTCTCAATTTACTGGCCTGTCCTGTAGCAAGCAATAAGCTTGGACCCAGTGACACTACCTACACCCTTAAGCCCGGCCTAAGGCCCCACTCCCAGTGATCAAAAGTGTAGGGTCTCCCACATGTAAGGTCTCTCTGCCTGGGGTCTTCAGCTAGTATTATCTGCTTTCTGCCTGCACTCCCTCTTCCCTCCCTGCCCCTACCTACTTGGATTCTCATTTCTCAAACCCTCTTCTATCCTTAGGTTACTTTGAATTCAGGGTCACTGGCATGCATTGCTCCATAGCCTGCTCAGTCTGTTCTCTGAGGATCCAGGTCGTGTTTTTGCCCCCTCACCTTTTGACTGAGAGCTCCCCATTTGCACCAGCCTCTCTGCTCTTCTCCTGCTTCCTTCCTTCCTCCTGACACTGAAACTGATAGTATTAACTGCCTGAACCAGAACACAGATTGGGGCTTGAACCCTTGTGCGGGGGACTCCAACCCAGCCTAAACCCAGATTGGTACTTGAATCCAAGATTTTACGTTAGAATCACTCACCCTGTGTCTGGACTCGCTGAGGTTCAGGTTCTTCATGTCTCCGTGCAGAAGGAATTCAGCGAGAGACAAAGTGATAGGCAAGAAATAGATTTATTAAGATAGGACATTTGCGAGAGATGCACTGGCAGGCACGGAAGCTCTGCCCCGAGGATCTGGTGGGCTACAGTTTTATCATCCAAGAGGAGTGGGGGTTGGAAAAACCCGCCTCTTCCTTTCTGGGAGTGGTAGCTCCTTAGTATCTGGTAAGGTGTGTATTCAAATCTGCAGAAGGGTGGTCCTCAAACTCTTGCCCTTGGTCTGAATATGAATGCAGGCCTCATCCCATCCCCCACCCAATGACACAAGGCAATTCGCAAGACTCCACTAACGAAGCAAAGCTGTCTTGTGCCTACGTCTTTTTTGAGCAATTTATTTATTTACAGCGATCTCCCAATGTCCCCTAAGTTACCCGTGGTCCTTTATTGAGACTTCTGAAAATACCTGTGTCTATTTCATCCCTATCAACACCAGTGGGCAGACATTAGGGATGCCACTGAATGATAGGCCAGCATCAGAGCTCACTCCCTTTTTGAGTGTGACAGGGGACATACGAGTGAAAACACTTTGAAACAAAGTGCAAAAGCTGGAAAACCTTTCTATAACCCAAACTGGACATGTGGAGACATTCCAGATCTCGGTTGCTCCCTGGAGTAGGAGGATGTGTCTAGGGTAGACAACTCTGCCTAAGCTTTCCATTTGCTTTTATGATAGGTAAATTGTTTATTGTCACCCTCTCCCTGTCTGAGGCCACTTTTCTTCCTCCTACTGAGCTAAGTTTGAGAGCTGGATTTTGCTTTTAACCAACCCACTCTTTTGAAGTTTGAAAATGGCTTTAGGAGGGTGAGGAAGGAGGGAGACCTGAGCAATCTAGGTTTTGCCCTCTGCCTTGAGACTGTACCTTCTAGAGGTCTCCCTCTGCCCCGGCTGGGCTGAGCTGTACCCTGCCCCTAGGGGGCTCCTCTTCACTCCCTCACCAAGGCTGGAGAACTTTCTCCCTTTGCCCACATCCACTCTCAAGGTTTTTGTTGTTATTGTTTTGCAATTTCCCACATCTGATTTCCCAAAGCTTTTGAAAATGGTAGTATGTTAAAAGTACTATTGCATATAACAATTTTGACTTGGGGTCGGATGCGTGGAAGAGCAGAGATGAAATGAGAAATGACTAGGTCCGTTTGGGGATTAGAATAACCCTAGGATGTCATGGTTGATGCCTTGAAATTGTGAATGGCTTTTAAAATCACTGACGGTGAGGGATTGGTGCTTATTTTATAACTAATATTTGCCACTGAATTCTGACCCATTTGAGGCTTAAGCAGTGCAGACTTGGCTCTGACTTGGAATGGTCAGCCCTTAGAACTGAGAATACAATTTAATCACATGTGTCTGCCTTTCAAAAGAAACTTCCTGGAGTTCCCAGGTGGCCTAGTGGTTAAGATTTGGGGGTGTGACTGCTGTGGCTCAGGTTTAGTCTCTAGCCCAGGAACTTTCCCATGCCAAGGGTGTGGCAAACAAAGCAAAACAAAACAAAAAAAAGAAAGAAAATTCTTGCATACTCCTTCCACATGACGGGCCTCAGGACTGTGTGCTGAGCCTTATTCGCTGCCTGTGGGGTTAGGCAGGAACTGATTCACAGGCCACCATCATTGTCCCCTGAGTAAGTTTGCTTTGACCCCTGCGAGCCGTGTGCTGATCTGCATAGAAACTTGGGTCAGATTTAACATTTGCATTTTTTTTTCCAGACTCCAGTCCAATAGCCTCAATGACTTCAGCTACTTTTTACTAATAACATTTCTATGTGGTTTCCCTCAGGGATCCTTTTTCAGAGGCTTATCTCATGCCTCCCCCTGAATTTCACAATCTCCTAATCATCAGGAATGAATTTTGCCTCAGATCTTTCATTTTTTAATAAAATGTTTTCACTTGTTTTAGGTTTTGAGAGGCATGAGGTCATAGAAGTCATAGAATCTGAGATCTAGATTGTGAAAAGAATTGCTTTTGAGGAGGACGCCTTTATTTACACCAGTGGATATTACTACCCCTCTGTTGTGTACTGATTCGGTCTTGCTCTGGATGTTACTGGATGAATAGAAGACAACGTGTGTATTGTTTTCAAGATCAAAATTGTTTTTGTTTATAAAGACATGTTCATGATAATATGTTACAAAAGAAAGACACACAATTACAAATAGTAAGATCTTAGGTTTGGAACAACAATGAATTAAAAATAAAACCTGCACAGGAGTTCTCTTCCTGGCTCAGTGGTTAATGAACCCAACTAGCAACCACCAGGACGCAGGTGTGCTCAATGGGTTAAGGATCTGGCATTGCAGTGAGCTGTGGTGTAGGTCGCAGACGATGCTGGGATCCCGAGTTGCTGTGGCTCTGGCGTAGGCCCGTGGCTACAGCTCTGATCAGACCCCTAGCCTGGGAACCTCCATATGCCGAGAGTGTGGCCCTAAAAAAAAAAGAATAACAACAATAACAAAAGTACATACTCATTTAAAAACTTGCGGATATCCATCAAATATTAACACTAGTTATTTCTGGGTAGTGGCATTATGAATACGTTTTTAAAATAATTTATAATTTACTTAAAATATTTTCATTTCAGAGTTCCCATCATAGCTCAGCAGTTAACAAATCCGAATAGCATCCATGAAGATGCAGTTTCCATCCTTGGCCTTGCTCATGGTTAAGGATCCAGCATTGCCATGAGCTGTGGTGTAGGTCACAGACGTGGCTTGGATCCTTCATTGCTGTAGCTGTGGTGTAGGCTAGCGGCTACAGTTCTGATTCGACTCCTAGCCTGGGAACCTCCATATGCCACGGGTGCAGCCCTAAAAAGCAAAAAAAAAAAAAAAAAATTTTTGTTTAATCCACAAATGTTTAAAAATAAAGATGTACTGCTTTTATAGTGAGGAAAAAAAAGATAATTAACATTTTAAATCACAGAGGAGATGGGGAGTTCCTAAAAGTATTCCTCATGCCTGGTAGAAAGAAAAGAGACACAGAATTAGAGGTGATGCAGAGCAGGCCCTTTTTGCCCTTTCCATCTCAGCCGCTTGCAGAGGTCGTTAGGAAGGCTGCTGCCACTGCTCCTGAAGGGCTAGGTGCATCCATGATGGGGCGGGCCTGGTACCATTCAGCAACCATGAGTTCCTTAGCTAGTCCAACAGTAGTGTTTGAGGTCCTATTATTTTCTTGTAGGGGAATGAGTATCTGCTTCTTGGTAATATCATCCTTGTGTACCAACCATATAATCATTCTAGAATCTTGTTTCTGAATGTTGGTTAAAATGCAATTCATGCCTTAAAACAGAAGCAGTTGATATATGTGATAACTGACATTATAGGTTTACCTAAGTTCATGTAATTTTTTCAGATTTTCATTTGATGAAATACGGTGAAATGCATTTCATTTCCCCCTGAAAAACCAGAGCCATCACTGCCAGGAGTGCCCCTTGGGGAATGCTAGCCTGTTTCCACCTCTTTCTTCTATATCCTGTTTCCCTTATAGCATCTGTGCCAGGACAAGGGCTTGTAGACCCCATGGGGAGCCCACAGCCCTCTAGGATGAGGAGGGAGAGGAAGGAGTTTCTTTGTTCCTGTTTTCAAAGTGGGTGGCTCCCTTTTTGGTGTGAGGAATTTAACACATTCTTTTCCTCCAAGGAGTCTCAAAAGAGCTTCTGCCCCATTAGACCACAGTTTGGGCCTCTCCAGAATTCCCACAGCTCTCCTCAGTTTTGAGGACAGAACTGGAATAAATGGTCTTCTCAGCCTCCATAGCCACTCTGGTCAAGATATCATGGGGCTGAATGGGAGCCTGACTTAACCCAAGCAAGATTGGGAAGTCAGGGATGTGTCACCTGCCCCTAGACTTTTGTGTACTTTGTACTGCTTTCTCAACCCCCTCTGGAAAGGCTTTCTAGAACCAACTCAAGGTGTAATCACAAAGGAGGCTTAATATAGTACCTTTCGCAGGATACGTGTTTCGACTGGAAAGGAAGACTAGAGCCAGTGGAATCAGTTGCTAATTATGACAATTCAGGCACCTGGTATCAGTGAGGGAATTTGGGGCAGCAATAGATGTTGAAAATAATCCTATTCCAGCTCTAAAATCAGTTCGATCGCTCATTACTTAACCAGTATTGTTTGGGTATCTGTAATATTGCTCACGAGGCACTGGCACCATGAAGAGGAACACAGACACTGATGGGACCCTCATGAGCTCCAGACTGGCTCTAGGCACAAAAATACATTATTCCATAAAAAATGAGACTGATTTTCTTCGGTGGCTTATGAAAACGAATTCCTTTTTATTTGAGTAGCTTACATTTGGCTCAGTGCTCTGTTTTTGTTTTTGTCTTTTTCTACCCAGCATCAATTTTTAGTGACAGCATGCTGATTTCACCTTGAGGCACCCCATGCTCCCATTCAGACCTTGCAGATGAAATAGAACTGACTCACCTAGCACCTGCCTCCAGGAGAAGGCAGTGACCAAGGGCCAGCCAATCTGATCTCGGCATCTCCTTAGGATTGGTTCCAGTGTGGATATATGGTCCCCAGGGAGCCTACAGAAAAACTTCGCAGGGTTTTTTCCCCACAGTTATTGGGGAAAAAATAAGCTCTTTCCATTGGGTTTGCAGGGTAGGAAAAGCCTGCTTGAGAATATGGCCAACATGGAGGAAAACAGCAATAACAGAGATTTCCAATAATGCTGAAGTGATTATATTTAGGTCTGTCCATGGATTATATCTATTACTCAATGTATAAGTAACTAGAGAGAGGAGGGAGAAAGAGAAAGATTCATAAGATACAGCTATCCTACACCGGCCAGTTTGCATTGGGTTCCTTTCATTAGCAGCTGAAGATCTTCGTTTATTTATTCAATTAGATTAAATGTTTACATTCCCAATACCCAAGTTGTATTGAACATTTGCACTCCCAATAATCAAAAGAAGACAATGAACTGGTTACCTGTCCACTCCTTTATTTCCTTATCTGACATATATTTATGTAGTGGCTAGTCGACTGCTCACAGGCCAAAGCTGGTCTGGTATACTGGGTCCTGCTCAGGGTGACCTCAGTTAGGAGAATGAGTTTGAGGTGCCTGGCCTCCTCCTCATGGTCATATCTGGTTACCCAGTTCCACATGCAGCTGAAACAGCATCATAGCCCCCTTTTGAATTTTGGCATTTTCCTTCGAAGCACTCAAATTTTCTTTTCCTTGCTCCCTCTCTGGAGAAAGGAAGGACACTAATTAATTAATTAATTAATTAATTATGTCTTTTGAGGGCTGTACCCAAGGCATATGGATGTTCCCAGGGTCAAATCAGAGCTGCAGCTGCTGGCCTATACCACAGCCACAGCAGCACGGGATCTGAGCTGCGTCTGCGACCTACACCACAGGTCATGGCAATGCTTTACCCCATTGAGAGAGGCCAGGAATAGAACCTGAATCCTCATGGGTACTAGTCAGGTTCATTACCACAGAGCCACAATGGGAACGCCAGGGATGCAATTTAAAATTCAAGGGAGACTGTGGAGTTCCTGCAGTGGGACAGCAGAAACAAATCCAACTAGGAACCATGAAGTTGCGGGTTTGAACCCTGGCCTTGCTCAGTGGGTTAAAGGATCTGGGGTTGCCGTGAGCTGTGGTGTAGGTTGCAGATGTGGCTCAGATCTGGCATTGCTGTGGCTCTGGTGTAGGCCAGAAGCTGTAGCTCTGATTAGACCCCTAGCCTGGGAACCTCCATATGCACAGGTGGGGCCCTAAAAAGACAAAAAAAAAGACCAAAAATAAATTAAAAAATTCAAGGGAGACTGCAAAGGCAGTGGAAGAATGATTCTGACACTTCTCTTTAGCCTTGTCCCTGTGAAGCATCAGTGTTTTCCTTCAAGCCTCTTAAGGAAGCCTAAATGAAAGCTTTCCTGGCCTGGCGATGACTCTGTACCACGTAAATGACTCTGTACCACCTAAGACATAAATAGATTTCTTTACTCCAAATTTGAAATTCCAGTCTCACCCATGGGATGCAACATGCCCAGAAAGGAGAGCAGTAAACAGCAAGGCTGCAGCACCAACAGGGAAGCTCAGGGTCCTGCCTGAGCTTCAAGCTTCTCAAATTCCCCACCAAGAGCCCCCATCACCAATAAAATCTGAGGATGGGGCCTCTGTGTTTGTTGGTCAATAATGTCACTAACAGGGAACTGGGGAGACTTTTGACCCCATCATGAATGCTCCTTCAGCGTCACATTCTTGTCATTTCTCATTGCTTCTTCATCTGCTACTGTAAGACATGGACCCTCCAGAAGAAAAAGAGTTTTATTTTTACATCTACATCCCATCTGTTCCTTTCCATTTTCTAGTAAGGGAAAGTGGCAACGTTCCCCTTTCACCACACACACCCACAGACATGCTCAGATTCACAAAACTCTTGCCCAGATATGTGCATGAATATATAAACAATCCAAAGACATATATAAATAAATCCATGTATTGTTTAGGGGGTATACACCTCTGTCAATAGACAGATGATTGATACGGTCTGGATCTTAAAATAACTGAAACACACGTCTCCCAAAAACTCTGCAAAAATACAAAGCTTATTACAGTATCAGTCTTCACTAGATTACAAGTTTTAGAAGCTGCATTCGATTTAAAAATAGTTTTTGGAAAAATATATCCCAAACATTAACACTATCCTGGAGTTAGAAAAACTGTAAATAGGGTGATAAATTGAGGTACCAGCGGTGAGATAAGGCCTTTGAGTCTGAGAGGCTACTTTCTGAAGTCAGAGTAGAGTGTGGTCTAAGAGACCTTCGAAAAAATGACTGCTTCACCCACCAAATCAGCATGTTGAAACACTGAAATACTCAAATCTGAGTAAGGACCATCTCTAAAAATTAAATATGTTTTGGATGAGCATCTTTCAGCTTTGAGTCTGAGAGGCTACTTTCTGAAGTCAGAGTAGAGTGTGGTCTAAGAGACCTTCAGAAAAACGACTGCTCCACTCACCAAATCAGCATGTTGAGACACTGAAATACTCAAATCTGAGTAAGGACCATCTCCAAAAATTAAATATGTTTTGGATGAGCATCTTTCAGCAGAAGTGGGTGAAGAGGGGAGCAGCTATGTCCGGAAAAGGGTTGCTGATGAATCTCCTGCATTCTGCAAATAGAACCCTTAAAGCAAGAGCTATCCCACCCCTCCCGAGTCCAGGAGGAGAGGCTGGGTTTCCACTCAAGTGGGGAAAGCCAGGAAGGACGGTCTCATTATGTACCTTGCACATCACGATGCTCAAAGCACCTCCCAAGAGGTACCTAATCCATGCTTGAGGGCCCCCTTCTGGAAGGGCAAGCTTCCTTCCCCCAGGATAAAGCAGAGGGCAGGCATTGCTCAGGTTGTCGTGCTCTGCTGCTTTCAGGAGGAGGAAATGTAGCCTGAAACCTGACACTCTGCCTCTCCAAAGGAGCTGCTCCCTGCCTCCTCCTCCTCAGCCAGTGAGCAGAGCTGCTTACCTCCCAGCATATCATCAACTAAGGAACTACCAGGCAGAGGGGAAAAGCTCCTGCTGCTGGAACGGACACATATTTTTTAATGTTTCAATAATTACCTCTTTTAGTGCAATGTTTTCAAAATCCATTGGCCGGTTTAAATTTGGACAGAGCTGAAAGGCTGTCTCGTAATTTACAGGATTTCTTACGCTCTTCCATAACTTACAGGGTTTCTATTTCCAGCGATACTCTTGTTTCTAGCCACCTGAAATGAGTTTTTACTTACATTTGAGGACTGTGAAAACTTTAGAACAGTAAAAAGGCTGTCCTTTTATGCAAAACAAATCAGATCAGCTCAATCCTAGTCCCGTTCTGAGGTCAGCGATAGAGATAGGTGGGTGTGGGCAGTGTCTGCGCTCCACAGGTGGACCAGTATCCCTGGGGAGTTGGCACCACTGCACATTGTTTTAAATACTTTTTTTTTTTTTTTAAACCACGTTCCATCAAGTGACACAAACTCAAGCTGATTGATAAAAGCCTGCTGCCCTCAGATCCAGTCTCAGCTGGTGATGGTGTGGAGGTCGGGAAACTGCAACCTGTCTTCAGGCTAACTCCAGACCCTCAGCCCAGTCCGCTTCTGCGATGGCTTCCTGTGCTGCTGCTCCTATCATTGCAGCTACTTCCAAAGGGATGGCTCGAGCAGCAGCTTCATCACGAGGCACCATATGCTCTTCTTCACATTTTAATTTCCTGGACAGGGGTGTTATCCTGTGAACAGAGAGGGAAGGAGCAAATTAGGAAGAGAGGAGGGAAATCTGGACACTTAGCCTGTTTGCTTGGGGATACTAGGTTGGGGAATAACAGTAATAATGATGCTATGTGCCTGCCATGGTTTTTCACATGTATCTGCTCATTCATTCCTCAAAGCAATATGGGCTTGGTACTTCTATTAGCCTTTTTTTTTTTTTTTCTTTTCGTCTTTTCTAGGGCCGCACCTGCAGCATATGGAGGTTCCCAGGCTAGGAGTCTAATCAGAGCTGTTGCTGCCGGCCTACGCCAGAGCCACATCAATGCCAGATCCGAGCAGCGTCTGCGACCTACACCGCAGCTCATGGCAATGCCGGATCCTTAACCTACTGAGCAAGGCCAGGGATCGAACCTGGAACCTCATGGTTCCTAGTCAGATTCATTAACCACTGCACCACGATGGGAACTCCAGCCCTGTTTTATAGTTGGGGACAATTAAGGCACAAAGAGGTCAAGTGACTTACCCCAGGTCACACAGCTAGTAAGTGGTGGAGTCAGAATTTTTTTTTTTTTTTTTGTCTTTTTAGGGCGGCACCCACAGCATATGGAAGTTCCCAGGCTAGGGGTCGAATTGGAGCTGTAGCTACGAGCCTACAGCACAGCTGCAGCAACACCAGATCCAACCTCCACCACTACTCATGGCAACGCTGGATCCTTTAACCCACCGAGCAAGGCCAGGGATTGAACCTGCATCCTCATGGGTACTAGCTGGGCTCGTTACTGCTGATCCACGACAGGAACTCCTGGAATCAGAATTTAAATCTGGGGACCAGAACTTGAGCCTTCAATGACTAGGTGACACTGCCTATTCCATGATGCTTGGCTTCTCATGTCCTCCCTGCCCTAGCTCTTTACTGCCTCACTCATTCCATTCCATCATCCTGAAACACTGCTCAAGAGTCTTTGGCAGCATAAAAATGGCAAAAGAACAGAAAGATTCAAAAATAAAAAACTAGAAGGACAGAAAAATTGCTATTTATTTAATGTTCACGCAGAGGGTATTACTCTGAAGCTCTTTCTGCACCAGGAGCTGTACCAGGCCTCGCCAACATCAGTTCTCTAGCTGAGAAACCGGGACATTTATGAATACCTCTACAGTGCGAAGTGTTCCTGTTGTGGCTAAGCGGTAAGGAACCCAACTAGGATCAATGAGGATGCAGGTTTGATCCCGGGCCTCGCTTAGTGGGTTAAGGATCTGGTGTGGCCGTGAGCTGTGGTGTAGGTCACAGATGTGGCTCAGATCCTGTGTTGCTATAACCGTGGTGTAGACCATCAGCTGCAGCTCTGATTTGACTCCTAGCCCTGGGAACTTCCACATGCCACAGGTGCAGTCCTAAATAGAAAAACAAACAAACAAAAACAACCACAGTGCAAGCTAGTATGTGATATAAGCCATCCTAAGGGATGACAGGTAGTGTGAGGAGCTGGGACAAAATTTTTTTTTTTTTGGTCTTCTTAGGGCCAAACCCAAGGCATATGGAGGTTCCTAGGCTAAGGGTCAAATCGGGACTGTAATTGCTGGCCACAGCCACAGCCACAGCAAAGAGGGATCTGAGCCGCATCTGGCCTCCACCACAGCTCACAGCCATACCAGATCCTTAACCCACTGAGCGGGGGCAGGGATCGACCAGCATACTCATGGATACTAGTCAGATTTGTTTCCACTGAGCCACGATGGGAACTCCAGGGACAACGTTTGTTGTCAGAACAATCAGAGAAGGCCTACAAGAGGAGAGAGTGCAGTGAGAGGACCTCTGGTGGTGCAGGCACTTCAAGCAGAAGGGACAGAGGGAGCCTGGAGTGGGTGAGAGGATGCGTTGCTTATCGTGGAGCAGTGGGTGATGGTGGCCCTGGCCCCATCATGGGGGACAGGCAAAGGCTGGAGATACCCACAGAGTTCAGCATGCAGGAGTGTGAACTCAATTTTCCAGTGGTAGGGGTTTTGGGTGGGAGAGTGGCATTTCCAGGAAGATGAATATGGTGCTACTGTACTGGGTGGATCTGGAGACCAGGAATGCCATTAGGAGTGAGTGGTGATTGCAGAGATACGGAAGAAGGGGGGCACTGGGCTCAGGACAGCGGAGATGGAGGGGAAAGGGTGTGAAAGGCCCTCAGCAGGAAATTTCAGAAGACCTGGGGTCTGATTAGGTATGGGAGGGGAGGGGACAAAGATAAAGAAGAAAACTAAGTACCTCTTGAGCAGAGGTGGGTAAAGGCTAGCAAAGGGATTGCAGGTTTCAGCTGAATGGAGTGAAGACCTGGAAGAAACAAAGAGAACAGGAGTCTGGTTTGGGAAATGCAGAGTGTGAGGGACGGATGGGCCTCCGAGCTTGGAGGCCTGTCAGTGCATAGTCAGGACTGCGGTCAGAGCCTGCCTGGTGCAGTCGGAGGGGTCCGATAGGTAATGGTGAGGACCAGGTTACTGACAAAAGGAGATGAAGCCTGGGAGTGGGGGCCAGAGGAGACCACTGTGGTCCGGATGTGGTGACTGCCCTAGGAGGTAGGGAGGCAGGGAGGGGACCGGAGCAACCCAGCCACACAGAGGCTTAAGGAAGGAGGTGGTTTCAAGGGCAGGTTGCCGGGGTCAGCTGCGTCACAGAGGTGAGGATGACAAGAACCGAGATAATGACTGGTCTTTGGTGGCTGTGAGGGCATTCGTGAGCTTCAAAGTCATTGCTAAGAGCAAGACCATAAGGGGAAACAAATGAGAGGGAGGCAGAGAGGATTGTGGGCGAGGAGGTGGAAAGCAGAGTGGAGAAGGGATATGTATATTTAGCAATTAAAAAAAAAATACATCTTTTAAAAAAATAACCACAGCTTAGTCCATCGAATCCAAATAGGACTGAAAATATGAACACTGAGTTGTTTACGGTGATGATGCTTATTAAGGAGAGAGGTGCAAAGAGGGAAATGAGGGTAGAGATTCAAAACTCGGCCTTGAAGAAGTTCCCGTCCTGGCTCAGTGGTTAACGAACCTGACTAGCATCCATGAGGACGCAGGTTTGATCCCTGGCCTCACTCAGTGGGTTAAGGATCTGATGTTGCCATGACCTGTGATGTAGGTCACAGACATGGCTCGGATCCCGTGTTGCTGTGGCTGTGGTGTAGGCTGGCAGCTATAGCTCCTATTTGACCCCAGCCTGGGAACCTCCATATGCTGCAGGTGGGGCCCTAAAAAGACAAAAAAACAGGAGTTCCCGTCGTGGCGCAGTGGTTAACGAATCCGACTAGGAACCATGAGGTTTCGGGTTCGGTACCTGCCCTTGCTCAGTGGGTTAAGGATCCGGTGTTGCCGTGAGCTGTGGTGTAGGCCGTCAGCTACAGCTCCAATTGGACCCCTAGCCTGGGAACCTCCATATGCCGTAGGAGCAGCCCAAGAAATAGCAAAAAAAGACAAAAAAAAAAAAAAAAAAAAAAGACGAAAAAACAAACAAAAAAACTCATAAACAAAAAGGATTTACTTTATAGCACGGGGAATATAGTCAATATCTTTCAATAACCTACAATGTAAAGAGTGAAAAAAAAACAACATAAATATATACATGTATATACATATAATTGAAACACTTTGCTGTACAACTGAAACACACTGAAAATCAACTATACTTCAATTTTTAAAAAAGGAAAAAAATTTATTCTCTATACTTCTATGTTGCCAAAATCTTTAAAATGAGAATGTATTCAATGCACTGTAGAATAAAAATTATTCCAGGCAATTTAACCAGTAATTTTATTTTATTTTACTGCTTTTTAGGGCTGCACCCACGGCATATGGAGGTTCCCAGGCCAGGGGTCGAATAGGAGCTATAGCTGCCAGCCTACACTGCAGCCACGGCAAAGCAAGATCCTTAACCCATCGAGCTGGGCCAGGGATCGAACCCGAGTCCTCATGGATACTAGTCAGATTTGTTAACAACTGAGCCACAAGGGGAACTCCCTAACCAGTAATTTTAGACATAGGCCAGTTGGAAAATGATTCTAACACATTATTACTTAAGTCATTAATGTATTAATTGACATTAATTAAACAAAAATAGACAAAAATAGTAGAAAGTCTATGCTACGTCTGCTTTCTTTTTGTGGCTGCGGCATGTGTGGCATATGGAAGTTCCCAGGCTAGGGGCTGAATCAGAGCTGCAGCTGCTGGCCTACGACACAGCCACAGCAGAGCAGGATCCAAGCTGAGTCTGGAAACTATTCCATAGTTCATGGCAATATCAGATCCTTAACACACTGAGCAAGGCCAGGGATCAAACTGGCATCCTCGTGGATACTAGTCAGGTTCATTACAGCTGAGGCACAACAGGAACTCCTGTGCCTACTTCTATTTTAAAACTACGATCTGAATCTAGGAGTTCCCGTCGTGGCTCAGTGGTTAATGAATCCGACTAGGAACCATGAGGTTGCGGGTTCGATCCCCGCCCTTGCTCAGTGGGTTAAGGATCCGGCGTTGCTGTGAGCTGTGGTGTAGGTTGCAGACGTGGCTCGGATCCCGCGTTGCTGTGGCTCTGGCGTAGGCCAGTGGCTACAACTCCCATTCAACCCCTAGCCTGGGAACCTCCATATGCTGCAAGAGCAGCCCAAGAAATGGCAAAAAGACAAAAACAAACAAACAAACAAAAACAAAAAAAACCTACAATCTGAATCTATAGATCAGACCTTTGTTCACCTTATCAAACTTTGCCAATTCCTCAGGAAAAGTAAATAAATTGAAATACCCTAGTGAGTAGCATATTTTTTATTGGTATGCTGCAAGGGAAAAAGGGAAAGTTTAGATGTATAGTTTCTGGAAAAGATATATTTTCAACTAAATCTTTTTTTTTTTTTTTTTTGTCTTTTTGTTGTTGTTGCTATTTCTTGGGCCGCTCCCGCAGCATATGGAGGTTCCCAGGCTAGGGGTTGAATCGGAGTTGTAGCCACTGGCCTACGCCAGAGCCACAGCAACGCAGGATCCGAGCCGCGTCTGCAACCTACACCACAGCTCACGGCAACGCCGGATCCTCAACCCACTGAGCAAGGGCAGGGACCGAACCCGCAACCTCATGGTTCCTAGTCGGATTCGTTAACCACTGCGCCACGACGGGAACTCCTCAACTAAAAATCTTTTTACTGTTTATTTGGCACCTCAAACACACACCTATCTCTATCCTTGTATATTAAAGAATTTAATATACTAAATCCTAAAGAATTTTTTCAAGAATTTTATAATATTCTCCAACTAAATCTCCTTGGGAGTAGAAGTGTGTGTGTGCTCATTGCAAACACAAACATACACGCACACTACAGCTAGTACAGTGTTCTGCATATTGTGAGAATCTGACGTGCAATTAAATGAGAAATTAGACGCTGTTAAGCTTTTGTAAACAGGTAGCACCTTGCATTTAAGTAATAAAACCAGGAGTTCCTGTTGTGGCTCAGCGGAAACGAATCTGACTAGCATCCATGAGATGCAGGTTTGATCCCTGCCTTTGCTCAGTGGGTTAAGGATCCAGCGTTGCCATAAGCTGTGGTGTGGGTTGCAGATGCAGCATGGATCCAACTTTACTATGGCTGTGGTGTAGGCCGGCAGCTGTAGCTCTGACTAGACCCCCTAGCCTGGAAACTTCCACAGATGTGGCCCTAAAAAGAAAAAGAAAAAAGAAAAAGAAAACGGTGTCTTAAAAATAAAAAATTCAATTTTTTTTACTATTACTATATTAAAGAAAGCTTAATGAACATTTAAAAACAACAGGTTTACGACCTGAACACTACCGATTTGGATCATAAAAATACAGCCACAGAGAAGAAGGGCTGGAAGGATGTACACATGGCAGCCCTATGCAGTTCAGGCACATCCTAAACAACAGCTCTCAGATGGCATTTTTGGAAAGCCACAGGCTCTGATTCTGTTCAGCCAATTTTGTACTTACAAATTACTTCATTTAGTCATTTTAAGGATCTAGATATTTACCATGGTAAAAACCACACAAAACAAAACCCAAATCGTTAAGGATCCAGCATTGCTGTGAGCACTGGTATAGGTCACAGATGCAGCTTGGTTCTGGCGTTGCTGTGGCTGTGGCATAGGACAGCAGCTGTAGCTCCAATTCAACCCCTAGCCTGGGAACCTTCATGTGTCGCGGGTGCGGCTCTAAAAAGCAAACAACAACAACAACAACAACAACAACAAAAACAAACCCCAAATCATCCATGGTTGGGTCACAGGGAAGGGGAAAGTCAGGGAGAGCCCAGGCAGGGCCTCACAGAGGGTTTGGAATCTTTGTTTTGAAGCCCTGGAAAGCCACGGGAAAAGGGGGTACTGGGTTGTATTCCCCCCTAAAGGTAGGTTCAATCCTGATCTGCACACCACCCCCCTCCACCTGCCCCCGGCCCTGTGAATGTGACCTTATTTGGAAAGGGAGGCTTTGCAGATATAATTAAGGATCTCAAGATGAGATCATTCTGGTCTAAGGGTGAGTCCCCATCCAATGATTGGTGACCTTACAAGAGAAAGGAGAGAGAGTTTTGAGACAGAGGCAGAGGTTGGATGATGAGTCTACAAGCAGAGTGACAGAAGCAGGAAGAGGCAAGGGAGGATTCCCAGGGTTGCTGGCAGCCCCCAGAACTTAGGGGACAGGCATGGAATGGCCTCTTTTTCGGGGCTATGGAGGGAACCAACCCTGACAAGACCCTGACTTTGGAGTTTGAAGCTGCTAATTTGTAGGAATTTGTTATGGCAGCCCTAAGAAACTAACACAGGAGGTGTGTAATTTTAGCAATGAGTGAACACACATACACACACACACCCTCTGGTTGCTGTACAGAGAATGATGACTATGCAGGCAGAAAAAGTAGAAGGTGGAAGCAGGAATCCAGAGAAGAGGTGATCCAGTCAGAAGCTGATGGTGGCTTGAGTGAATAAATGAATGAATGAACTAACGAGAAGGGAAGAGGGAAACACCGGAGGCTGACTTTGTTGATGAGACTGTACGGGGTGGTGATAGGGGTGTGGACAGAGAACTTTTCTTGTGGAACTTCTAAGTCTCAACAAAGCTGGTCCTGCTCCTGCATCACAGGTAGGTGAATTCAAGGTGGGCTTCCCGGGAGTGGTGGGAGAAGCCAGGTGAAAGGCCAGTGAATGTGGGCCCAGCAGGAGGGAAGGGACCAAGACCTGTGCATGGATGGAACATAAAGCCTCCTTTAAGGGACCAATGCAAAAGCCGCCTTTGCCTGGAAGCTCCTCTCCTCCAGCATTCTCCACATGTAAACTGTTTTTCTGATTTCTGTGCCAGGCTGCCCTAGGAGAAGCCCCGCCCATTGCTATGCTTTTTTTTTTTTTTTTTTTTTGGTCTTTTTGCCTTTTCTAGGGCCACTCCTGCAGCATATGGAGGTTCTCAGGCTAGGGGTCAAATCAGAGCTGTAGCTGCTGGCCTATGCCAGAGCCACAGCAACTCGGGATCGGAGCCTCATCCGTAGCCTACACCATAGCTCACGGCAAGCCGGATCCTTAACCCACTGATGCAAGAACAGGGATCAAACCTGCAACCTCATGGTTCTTAGTCGGATTCGTTAACCACTGAGCCACGACGGGAACTCCCTGCTATGCTTTCTTTAATGTGCCCTAAGGAGCTGGTCTCATGCGCTAGACTGTAAGGGATTTTTTTTTTCTTTTTAGGGCACGACTGTGGCACACTGGGGTTGAATTAGAGCTACAGCTGTTGGCCTACACCACAGCGATCTGAGCTGTGCCTGCGACCTACACCACAGCTCAGGGCAATGCTGGATCCTTAACCCACTGATCGAGGCCAGGGATCGAACTTGCGTCCTCATAGATACTAGTGGGGTTCTTAACCCGCTGAACTACAATGGGAACTCCTAGACTGTGAGTTTAATATGGAAAGGAGCACCCCCTTTTCCTTTCAGAACCCCCAGTACAGCAAGGCCAGCCCAGGATGCTGCCACGGCAGGCCTGTCACACCCAGAAGGGCTTCAGACCTCCAAGGCAGCACCAAGAAAGAGAGCATGAGACACGCTTCCCCTTCTGGTCCTTTTGTCCCCTCCCCCAGGGATAGCTGGTCTCACTCTGGTGCCTTTGTTACTGCACACCCAGCTGATGGTGATGGAGCATAAGGAACAGGGGAGGGACAAAGGATGCGCTGGCCTGGCCCTGCCCTGTCAGGGTTGGGGGACAAGCTGGGCCACCTACCTCTGTCTTGAGAACCTCACTGCTGGTGTCCGGCTGGGTATGGCTGGTGCCAGGGTTGCAGCCTGGCTCAAGGCCGGTCCCCTCATCTTGCTTTTCCATGCTGGTCTCCTGCTCTGAGCTGTGGCCCCCCTCCACTTCTCCAGGGAGACTCTTCTTCGGAGTCTCCTCTGCCCCAGCTCCCTCCTCCGGCCCCTTTGTGTCTGGGCCCCTCTGTCCGGGCTCCTCCTCTCCACTTGCCGCCTTCTCCTTCACCTCTGAGGGCTCTTCCGTCTGCCCTCCAGCTGGTTTCTCCTCCGTGGGACTCCCACTTGCATCCTCTCTTTCTGGGCTGGAGGCTTGGGCTGGACGCTGGCCTGCCCCCTCCTCGGAGTTCCCCATGGCCTTCTCGGGCTGCTGGGCTTTCTCTGCCGCCCTGCCCTTCTCCTCTGGCTTCTCTGTCCTGCTGGACATCCGGCTCTGAGGAGGGGATCCTGGGGCCTTGCCCTTGGCTGGGAACACCTCATCCCCGTTTTCTTCCTTGGCACCATTCTCCTGGGAGGACTCCACTGCCCTGAAGTCCCCCAGGTCCCCACAGTCCGACTGGGACCTTCGGAATCGCCTGGAGGGAGGGCGCCTTTTAATGGAGCCCCTCGTCCGCACCTGGAAGAAAAGGTCAAGGAAAATGATCTCACCTGTGGAAAAGGCCAAGGGGAGGACCATGTCTTCTTTTAATGCCAGGTTCATGCACTGCTTCGCAAGCCCACCTGAGGATTATTTGATTTTCAAGGAATATGTACCATCCATTGCTGCTTTTTTTTTTTTTTTTTTTTGGTCTTTTTTCTAGGGTAGCACCCACAGCATATGGAGGTTCCCAGGCTAGGAGTCTAATCAGAGCTATGGCTGCTGGCCTACGCCAGAGCCACAGCAACGCAGGATCCAAGCCGTGTCTGTGACCTACACCACAGCTCATGGCAACGCCAGATCCTTAACCCACTGAGCAAGGCCAGGGATTGAACCCGCAACCTCATGGTTCCTAGTCGGATTCGTTAACCACTGCGCCACAACGAGAACTCCATTGCTGTTTATTATAGGTCAATGCCCTACAGGATTGTGGGATTACATGTTAACGGCAGATTTTGTGTGTGTGAAGATGAAAATGTTTTCTATTATAAAAGGTAATGTATGATTTTATTGGCCTGTAAAACACCAATCAATTTGGTGTCTGATAGCAATTTTAACATCTGTCCTTTTTTTTTTCTTTTTGGCCGTGCCCTCAGAGACCAGGGATCAAACTTGTGCCACAGCAGTGACAACACCAGATCTTAACTGCTAAGTTCCCACCAGGGAACTCCAAATTTGTTTTTTGTTTGTTTGTTTTGTCTTTTGTCTTTTTAGGGCCACACCCATGGTATATGGAGGTTCCCAGGCTAGGAGCTATAGCTGTCAGCCTACACCAGCCTATGCCACAGCCACAGCAATGCTGGATCCTTAACCCACTGAGCGAGGCCAGGGATCGAACCCACAACCTCATGGTTCCTAGTCGGATTCATTTCTGCGGTGCCATGACAGGAACTCCCCTTTGGGTGTTCTTTGAATGAGCATTACCATCCTATAGGTTTCCTTGTAAATTAACAAGTTGGAGAAAATCTCTATTTTGAACAAAAGTCATGTTTTAAGAGTTCCTGTTGTGGCTCTGCAGGTTATGAGCCTAACTAGTACCCATGAGGACGCAGGTTGGATCCCTAGCCTTGCTCAGTGAGTTAGGAGTCCAGCATTGCTGTGAGATGTGGTGTAGGCCGGTGGCTGCAACTCCGATTGGATCCCTAGCCTGGGAACTTCTATATGCCAAGGGTGCGGCCCTAAAAAAACAAACAAAAGGAGTCATGTTCTGTTGTTGGTGGTGGGTTTTTGTTTTTTGTTTGTTTGTTTGCTTGCTTTTTAGGGCCACACTGGAGGCATATGGAGGTTCCCAGGCTAGGGGTCCAATCAGAGCTACACCACAGCCATAGCAACGCAGGATCCTTAATCTACTAAGCGAGGCCAGGGATCAAATCTGCAACCTCATGGTTACTAGTCAGATTCTCTTCTGCTGCACCACAACAAGAACTCCAAAAGAGTCATGTTTTAACATTTTGAAAATTCTCTGACAAAGGTGAACCCAACAGAGAAGAGGGTTAGGGGCCTGTAGGAGGCCTCACCCCACTACAGGGACCTTGTGGGTGTGGAGTCAGACAACTGGTGACTAGCCTCCCCCCATCCCAGCTCAGCCCTCCCCACCTC
This sequence comes from Sus scrofa, assembly GCF_054392235.1. Lineage (NCBI taxonomy): Eukaryota > Metazoa > Chordata > Mammalia > Artiodactyla > Suidae > Sus > Sus scrofa. Next base: position 87,692,763 of record NC_139386.1, read on the forward strand.
CCCAAAGCTGGCTAACCCTGGGAGGCAGGTCCACCTGTAGCAGAAGCCACGCCTTAGAAGCACCGAACAGAGCTGCCAGAAATCATTTCCTCTCTGTGAAGTGTGTGAACCTCAGAACCAGGCCTCACCTCTGTCCGCTGGACTTTGTCACAAGTTCAATGGGCCTGTTTATATGGATGGCCTACTTAAGTGATGTGTCCTTTAACAATTTCTGTGCAAATTAGCCTGCCAGGCAGGCTAGGTGGGTGCTAGACTTGTTAAAAAACAGTTCTGGGAAGTTCCCGAGTGTCACAGTGGGTTATAGATCTGGCGTTGCTGCAATTGCAGCGCTGGCTTGATCTCTGGCTGGGAACTTCCATGTGCTGTGGGCATGGCCAAAAAGCCCCCAAACAAACAAACAAAAAAACCCCAAACCCCACCAAAACCCAGCTCTGACTACAGCTCAGATGTGTCCTCCTTTTTCCAGGACAGCAGGGTGGAGATAATTCAGGTTTGCACAGTTCCCACATTTCCACCGACACACCACAAGGCTTAGGACCCAGACCTTACCTTGTTGTAACAGGGCAGATGGCTGCCTTCAGGAGGCTGGTCGAAGCTGACGGGTGGTTCCTCAGGCTCACTGGCCCGAGAGCGCACGCCAGGGCTGCTGGGGGTAGAAGGTGGGCTGTGAAATGGTGACACCATGGCCTTAAGACCAGGACTCTTGGGTGATGCCCCAGGCAGCAGGGCAGCTGGATCAAAGGCTAAATTGGCCTGTCAGGAAAAGATGAAGAATTTCAAACAAGGGTGAGAAGATGAGAATTTCTACCTTAGCCTGTTGGTTACCTGGCCTCCCCTTGCTAACCCACTATCCACTGTCAATTCAGAACCTGCTCCTGGAAGCACATCCTGCTCCTGCAGTCTATCCCTTGCTACCTAGCTTCCCCAGGCTGCATTCCAGAATGTCCAGGAAGTATTGATTTGATCCTATAAAAATGCATTGGAACAGGAGTTCCCATCATGGCGCAGTGGTTAGTGAATCCGACTAGGAACCATGAGGTTGCGGGTTCGATCCCTGCCCTTGCTCAGTGGGTTAACGATCCAGCGTTGTCATGAGCTGTGGTGTAGGTTGCAGATGCGGCTCAGATCCTGTGTTGCTCTGGCGTAGGCCAGTGGCTACAGCTCCAATTGGACCCCTAGCCTGGGAACCTCCATATGCCGTGGGAGCGGCCCAAGAAATGGCAAAAAGACCAAAAAAAAAAAAAAAAAAAAAAAAAGCATTGGAACAGTCCTGATTTGTAGACAAAGAGCCAAAGCTAGCACCTGCAGGCTCCAGGATCTCATGCTAAGTCAGCTTCCTTTACCATCTTTCAGAGTCAATAGTAGTTACTGCTTCCTGGATGCCTACTCTTTGCCAGACTTGTGCCATTTCCCCCTCTACAGCAACCCTAAATGTTCAGTTCTGATCTCATTGCACGAATTAGCAAAGCATTTAAGGAATCCACCCTGGGACGCAAGCCAGGTCTGTTTGTCCCTCAGCCTCCAAGTATAGGGTCTCCCTTGGTAGATGACAGGAGTGGTGGACATAGCAGACTTCAGAGCCCTTCCAGCAGAGCAGATGCTAGGGCATGTCCCCACTCGGGACCAGACTAACCCAGACTAAAATGAACCCTGAGGGCAAGCGAAGGGGAGGGGTTACCCAAAGGTAACTGAGGCCTGAGGGAGTCTTGAGTGTGGTAGATGGTTCCTAGTGCCTTGAGGAAGGTGGTGGTGCAGATGTCTACGGAGGGACTAAGCATGGGCCTCCCTGGTCCTCTCTAGCACCATCTAGGGGCACTCGCTCCTCTGCATTTCCAAATCATTGCACAGCTGCATCCTCCATAACAGGAGAGCAAGCACCAAGGCCTCACAGGGAAGGGACCAGGCTTGAGGGGGCCAGATGGTGCTCTCCACGCAGATACACCCGCCTTCAAATATTGGCTCTTTCACTTCACAGCTGTGTGACCTAGAGTGAGTCCAGTAGCCTTCTTGAGTTTCGTACTCTTTATTTGTCCAATCCACTGAGCCTGACCTTCAGAGTGTTTTATGATCTGGTCCCATTTTTCTCTCCTGCTATTATCCAACTCACCCTTCACTCACATCCTCTCCCTCCCTCCGTGCCAGTTAAGGCTCTGTCATCCAGGAGGACCCCTACATGTACTTTAGGACTTGCAGTGTATCGGACATTATACCTGCTTAGGATGATATTTGTATTTCTATTGTGATTTTAAGAAAGAACTTATAATATAGACTTGCATCTATATTAATTAATAAGGTTGCATCATGGTAAAAATTAAAAACTTAAAAGTTAAAGAGCAACACTGTGAGCCCAAGCTACGTCTAAAAGCAGCATATGGTGGGTACAAAGGGACAGGTTTGGACCTCAGACGCTGTGGAAGGTGATGCACAGGGATGGCTGGATGGCTCAGAAAGGCTTCATGGCAGAGGGGATGTCAACTGGATATTAAAGGAGGTCTTCCTTCCCCGTCAATGTCAAGCTGGGAAGTTCCTCTATAAGATTGTTCGAAAATAATATGGGAATTGGTACAATCATTATGGAAAACAGTATGGAGGTGCCTCAGAAAACTAAATATAGAACCACCATATGACCCAGAAATCCCACTCACCATATGACCCAGAAATCCCACTCATAGGCATATATCCAGACAAAACTTTCTTTGACAAAAATACAGGCACCCATATGTTCATTGTAGCATATTCACAATAGCCAATACATGGAAACAACCTAAATGTCCACTGACACATGAATGGATTAAGAAGATGTGGTATATATACACAATGGAATACTACTCAGCCATAAAAAAGAACAAAATAATGCTATTTGCAACAACATGGATGGAATTAGAGACTCTCATACTAAGTGAAGTAAGTCAGAAAGAGAAAGACAAATACCATATGATATCACTTATGTCTAGAATCTAGTATATGGCACAAATGAACATTTCCACAGAAAAGAAACTCATGGACTTGGAGAACAGATATGTGGTTGCCAAGGGGGAGGGAGAGGGATTGAGATGGACTGGAAGTCTGAGGTTAATAGATGCAAACTATTGCATTTGGAGTGGATAAACTATGAGATCCTGCTGTATAGCCCTGGGAACTATATCCAGTCACTTGTGATGGAACATGCTGGAGGATAATGTGAGAAAAAGAATGTACATATATATGTGTGACCAGGTCACTTTGCTGTACAGTAGAAAATTGACAGAACACTGTAAGCCAACTGTAATGGAAAAAAAAAAAACATTAAAAAATGGAAAAAGAAAATAAAATGGGTCTTGTTAGCCAGCAGAAACCTTCAGCTTTGAATTATGGACTACTCTAAAGAAGAAAAATCATAATTCCTAACTCATCCAGTAGAATATCTAGAAGAAAAATCAAGCAGATAATATATTTCTTAGTTTTTCCCCCACATTTATTTCTAACGAAGTAAGGTTTCTATGGGATTTGGCCAAATTATAGCCTTTTGCTGACATTTTTCATGAGATTAAACCATTAGAGATCAAAATCTCATTCTCAGGTTGCTATGTTTCCCAAAGAGGTTTATTTATGACTGGAAAGGGGAAGACCAAGACTGCAGGGTACCCAGCATTTGGGAACTGCTTTCTGGCACTTGGCTGAAGGGTCTGGTGGGCTGCAAGGAGGCAGGGGTAGCTGTCCTGGGCTATACCCCCTTGGATGGCTGCTTAGGAGAGGTGTCCAGGTCCAGGGCTCCCTTCTGAGAGCTCTCTGTTATGTATATGGGAGTCCTGCAGCCTCCTACAGTGATGAATAGGTCACTCCCTTCCTGCTTCTCAGTATAAATTAAACTTCAGGGGAGACTCCCCCCTACCCTCCACAGGGAAGGCTCATGACTGAAACCAGAGATGCTTTCCAGAACCCCAAATCAGGCCCTGGGCCCTCCCATGGCTGGGATGCACAGAGGCTGTGGCTACTTCTTTTGATACACCCCTAGTAACTACGGCTTCAGAGGCAGAGGAGCCAGTTTTATTAGGTGAGCCCCAGTGGGAGGATCCAGTGCCTGAGAGCTGTGCTATTCTCCTGCGTGAGCACCTTCTCCAGGCCTGACACACCATGCCTGCCCCTCCTCTGCGCTTTAGCTCACGTTATTCCCACACCAGGAGCACCTTCCGCCCACCTTTCCAGCCATCATTTTTTGTTTGTTTGTTTTTTAGGGCTGCACCTTCGGCATATGGAAGTTCCCAGGCCAGGGGCTGAATCAGAGCTGCTGGCCTACATCACAGCCACAGCAATGCCAGATCCGAGCTGCATCTGTGACCTACTCCACAGCTCATGGCAATGCTGGATCCTTAACCCACTGAGCGAGGCAAGCTATGGAACTGGCAACCTCATGGTTCCTAGTCGGATTCATTTCTGCTGCGCCATGACGGGAATTCCCAATATACATCTTTTATTGTATCACGTGTGAAAGTCTTATCTCCCCTATAAGACTGTGAGATCAAGTGTAGTGTCATATGCTTCATTTACATGCTAGGAAAGCCAGCCCAGCTGTGGGCACATGGGTGAGGGCTCCAGGTGTACGAGGTGCTTGGTGCAGAGGTAGAGCGGAATGCTCTGGCCACAACAGTGTAGTGTCCAGGACCTGAACTTCAGCCCTGTTAAAGGCTGAAATCATGTGTGGCTACATTCAGGCCTTGGAAAGGACTTGGCTATTTCTGGAGCATTTCTTGCACTATCATGTCTTTTTCCCCTAAGACTTAAAAAAACTTTTTTTTTTTTTAATATATAAACTTTTTTTTACATTTTATTTTTAAAATTTAATTTTATTGGAGTATTATTATATTAGATTCAAGTGTACAGCAAAGTAAATCGGTCATATGTATAAATACATCCATTTCTTTTTCCCATATAGGTTATTACAAACTATTGAGTAGATTTTCCTGTGTTGTAGTGTAGATTCTTGTTAATCATCTATTTTATACAGTAGCGGGTATATGTTATTTCCACCTTCCAAATTCTTTGCTTCCCCCAACTCACATAAGACTCTTGAGACACCCTATTACCCTCAGCTTCTCTTGGGCGTGTTAAGGACATAACCTCCTGTTTGATATGGTCATTTATTTTAGTGTTTTTGCCTCCAGGTAGAGCTCCTCACCCTTCAGGGCAATTTGATCACTAGCTGGTTATCAGAGGTCAGCCGTCCTGGTGACACAGAGGACTAACCCTAGGAGCCCCAAAGACATGCAAATGTTGGATAAAAGGTGGGGTTGGATACGAGGTAGCAATAGGTAACCATTCTGAACTTACCTGAAGCTTCTCAATCAGAGGCGAGCTCTTCACCTTCATTTTAGGAGGGTGGTTTGCAGTGGGTGGTGACTTCTATAAAAGCAAATAGACGAAAACAACCAAATAAGTAAGGTGAAGGGAGATAGAGCTCTGGCTGGGGCCCAGAAGCCACAGTTGGAATAAGAGAAGAAATAGATGGTTTTGTCGCTTCACAGCTTAGCTCCCGAAGCCCCCTTACCTCATCAGGTCCTGGGCGGCAGGCTGCCCTCCTCTCCCTCCCACATCTTACCACTAATAATACCACTTGAATCTATGAATCAGAGCAGGCAGGGCGTCTGAAACACAAGGGGTCTCCTGGAAGAATGGCTTCGTGGTCATTACAGGGGAGCAGACTATCTCCGAGGGGGACAAGATCTTCACCTCAAGACCTTCAACAACACGAGCCAACAATTGGAGGGGATTTCAAAAAGAAACAAGAGACAAGAAACCCCAGAGTCAGAGTGAAACCTGACAGAGGTGTTAAAATTCTTCTTATGAACTTATAGTATTTTGGAAAACCCCACAGAGAGTGTTGTTTGTTTGTTTTACAATAGTGTTATTTATAAATCATCCACTTTCTAAAACATTGACTATTCATTTTGAATAGTTTATTGAGCATCTACCACATTCCGGGCATCGTGTTGGTTATATAAAGATGAATGTGATTAGGAGTTCCCTTCACGGCTCAGCGAGTGTTAACGAACCCGACTGGTATCCATTAGGATGCAGATTTGATCCCTGGCCTCACTCAGTGGGTTAAGGATCCGGTGTTGCCATGAACTGTGGTGTAGGGCACAGACATGGCTCAGATCCTGCGTTGCTGTGGCTGTGGTGTAGGCTGGCAGCTGTAGCTCCAATTCAACCCCTAGCCTGGGAACCTCCACATGCCTCAGGTATGGCCCTTAAAAGACAAAAGACCACAAAAAAAAAAAAAAAAAAAAAAAGAATATGATGAGCCCCTGCCCTCTAAAAGTAGTCAATGTTTTATATGTATATATATATATATATGTTATATATATATATATATTCATAATCCATATAATCCATATAATGCTGTTAGTAGTTGGAGATATTTTTGTGATGACTATATGTCAGGAATCTTTCCCATATTTGGGTTTTACATTATCTAAAAAGAGCGACACTTCCTTGTTTTTTGTAAAATCCCTGCAACTTGATTCTAGTTCCTCAGATATATGGATCCTCAACATGTAGGAATGATGACAGTGATGATGAGGATGAAGACGAAGATGAAGATGACTTCCATGTTGCTGGACAGAGATGAGGGCAGAAAAAGGATTTTCCTATAGTTTGGAGACACTGACCCTTGCACCCATGTACTAATTTACTTGAGTCACAAGAAGACTAACACCAAGTTCTTATAAATATTCTGAGATGTTGATTAGGTTGATTGTATTTTAGTGATGCAAGAAGAGAGACTTATTCAACTAAACTCCCTGTGACCTTTTTAAGGCCCAGCATTAAGGGAGAGGTGCTGGAGTGAGACAGTCACCCTCTGGGACTCAGGAGCACCCCCTTCTGGCTCCTTCTAACTTTGGCAGGTGCCAGATGGATGCCCTGGCCTCCCAACCAAGACCCAGGTGGGTGAGTGGGTTGAAGTAAGTGATTCTAAGGACGCCTCCTCCAGCTGTCAGGTGCCTCTGGCTCTGTGAATCTACACCGTCAGACACATTTCCAGAGTGGCCAGTCTTTCAAGGAGCCTTATGTCCACCTTGAGTACAAAGAGCTTCCAGCCCAAACTCCATTATCCTAAATTTCTAGGCTTTACAGTGGAGGTCACATGAGCCAGTGTCTCTGAAGATATTGTTTTATTAACTGCAGCAACAATTGTGTTGACGAAGCTCATTTTATGCAATACTTAAAACTCTTCTCTTCTGAAACTGAGCATTATCTTCTGAAGAGAGTAGACATTCAATAAATACAGCTCCTTCACCATAGGAAGGTGCTGAGAACCCAGTTCATCGTCCACAAAATCGTTGTTGACTTGAATGGAACTGCAAAACAGGAAGAATCCAAAACAGCCACCCATGCAGTTTCCTAGGAATGTCAGTAGGTGGCAGTATTTCCTTTATGGCTTAACAACCAGCCGGCTCCAGGCCAGTGGCTAAGGCTAATACAGTTGGTGGAGAAAAGCCAACCTTAACATCTTTCTATATATATATGTATGTATGTCCATATATGACATTCTTATAATGTCTAGAAATTACAGACAAGATTTTTCAAATGGAAATGTTTTTCAGCCCTTCTCTGGGCAGGCCAGGTGGAGACAGCAGCCACATTAAACATGTTTTTGGGTGGGTCCTCCAGGACACTTATCAGCCAGGGCTGGCCTCAGGGACCCAGGCCTGTCTCTGTGCAGGCATAGGGAGGGGGCAGGGATGAAGAAGGAATGGGAGAACCCTTTCCAGCTCTGTGCATTGGGCACCCAGGGGTAGCCTGACTGGGGCCCGTCCTGCAGGCCCCCAAGGCTCCGAGCATTAGGGCTCCTGCAGGCTGTGCTATGTGAGAACAGAAGGAGAAGTATGGGCAGCAGCCTCCATCCAACCTTGCTCGTTTTATTTTTTATTTTGTGACTTCTGTCTTTTCAGGGCCGCATTCATGGCATATGGAGGTTTCCAAGCGAGGGATCAAATCAGAGCTGTAGCTGCTGGCCTACACCACAGCCACAGCAATGCCAGATCCGAGCCGAGCCTGCAACCTACACTACAGCTCACAGCAATGCCGGATCCTTAACCCACTGAGTGAGGCCAGGGATGGAACCTGCATCCTCATGGATGCTAGTCAGGTTCGTTAAGCACTGAGCCACGACAAGAACGCCTCATTTTATTTTTATGTGAATTTCGTAGTGACAAAAACTCACTGATCCCTGGAAGCAATGCCCTTCCCATGGTGCAAAAAGCTGATCCCTCTGAGCTGGAGTATAAAATCCACCCTCTAAAATCCACCCTCCCATTCATCCAGTCCTTGGCTATTATATGCCCTTTAACTGCTGGTGGTGCCCCCAGGGGTTGAAACATGTAAACATATTTCTCTCAGAGCCACTGAACTAATCTGACTCACTCCACTTTTATCCAGGGAATAAATGCCCCTATCCAGCCCCCATCACCTGTCTGGTTAGTGTCCTCTGTCCCATTTTATAAAAAGGGAAGCAACTCAGTGCAGTGCAGTTACTTCCCCAGGGCAGTAGGGGGCAGCCTCACAGTAGGGTCCTAATGGCCATGGCCTTAGCCTGTTGGCTAACATGGACTCCAAGCCCAGAGGGTGAAGGTCAGAGAAGTTGACCTGCAGTGGTAAACTGATATGTATTTGGTCAGGACATCGGCTGGTGACCCTATGAAGCCACAGAATCATAAGGTCAGCACATGAAGGGATCCCAACAAAAACAATGTTTTTAAAACTGTGCTTCTTGGGGGGTTCTCATCCGAGAAGCCCACCTCCCCCGCCGCCCCGTTCAGTGTGGGGAAGTATTTTCAGAGCACATGGGGCCCTAGACCCCGCCTCCCACCTTTCCACTTGACCAGGGGATCTGAGTTTCTGTTTCATCTGATGGGCTTCTGCTTGTGCCTTAGGTTGACACAGTTTGAAAACTGTTGATCTAATTCAAATATTTCACTTTATAGGTGAGAAAATGTAGCACCAAGAGGCTTGCCCACCCTCGTGGCTATCCAGTGTCCGTTGTCAGGATACTGGTCCCCAAAAAGAACAAGGGGAGAGAGGTGGTCACGACAGGGTGTGGGAACTGGACTGTTTTTGGTTTGCTTGCTCTGTTTTGGGGCTGGCCTCCAGGCTGAATGAGAGAACATGCAAATCCATTTCTGGCGGAGACCATGACCACAGTGAAGGTTCATGGGCTGCTGGGAGGGCATGGACAAGCTACTCTTACAGCTACAATTAGATAAATAAGGGTGGGTGAATATGCAGGGCCGGGAATCCATTGCTGGCTATGATCTATGATATCAGAGCCTTTATTATGTTGGTAACATTGGCTATTTATATCTGAGGGCAATGAGGCCTCCTGTGTGCTCTGGTTTTTTTCCAATGATGCAGAACAATAGCCAGCCTTTACAAGACACCGCAGAACCTCTCAAATGCTCACATTGCACTGTAACCCCTCTTTCCAGATGCCCTGTACACATGGATGATCATATAAGTCAGACCTGGGAGTCAAACATGACTTTCACGGCTCCTGAATCTGGCATGGGAATACTATATGGCCCATTTTCTTTGCTGAAACATGCAGGCTTAAAAAATAGTGTTCCTGGAAGTTCCCATTGTGGCACAGTGGGTTATGAATCCAACTGCAGGGAGTTCCCATTGTGGCTCAGTGGAAACAAATCCGACCAGTATCCATGAGGATTCAGGTTTGACCTCAGGCCTTGCTCAGTGGGTTAAGGATATGGCGTTGCCGTGAGCTACGGTGTAGGTTGCAGATGCAGCTCGGATCCCGAGGTGCTATACTGTGGGGTAGGCTGGCAGCTGCAGCTCCGACTGGATCCCTAGCCTGAGAACTTCCATATGCAGAGGGTGGGGCCCTGAAAAGGAAAATAAACAAACAAATAAATAAATAAATAAATAAAAAGAGTGTGAATTGTGTGCCTCTTCTCATACGGAGAAAGAAAATCAGTAACCAGGTCCTCTGAGCCCCGGGGGGAGCAGCACTTACCTCCTCACCATTCTGGCCCAGCTCTACCTTGGGGGGGAACAGAGAGAGGGAGCAGGGTGGTTTCCTTCTTGTTGGTCTACTGGCTGGTGTCTAGAAGGAGGGTGACAGACAGACACACAGAGAGAAAAAGAGAGAGAGCTAATCAGGCAACAAGGAGGAAGAGGAAGGAGGTGGAAACTGGTTTGAGGAATGTTTCCAGATGTCTGGAGGAGAAAAGAATGGAGGGAGGAATTGCATGTCTTTGTGACTGCAGATTAATTTTATAAATTCTTGTGAACTGTCTGCCCATTTTGACTTTCCATTTTGACTTTCCATTTTGACTGGAGCATCCTCTTTTTTTGAGATTCATCAGCCTGAAGTAACATCTCAAAATGACACTCACATCCAGCTTCCAAGCATTGCCATCACCTTAGATCAATAACATCTCCTTCATCCTTTATGATATTTCTGTGATGTCTAGAAATTATAGACCTATTCTTCAGATGGGAAAATAAAAACGCAAAACGACACACCTAAAAAAGCATGATAATTACATTCTCTTTTGCCCCAAGGGGTCATGAGAGACCTCCCCCCACATTAAGGTGCCCTTCCTTCGTTTCACTTCTAAAGAGCTCCTCGGATAGTAGGACTCAAGGAAATCTAGCCCAAATCTCTCTAATGCTTCAAAGCCCCTTTTGAAACTGTCCTCTTCAGCAGGATTGTAGAATCCACTGGACCCTGATCCCTTTCCTTCTTGATGCCTGGCTTTCAGTCTGAATGTGCTTCCGTTTAAGTCTCCTGTTTCTTTCCAATTCTCCATCTGGAATCTACCCTTGCTCTGGATTCCTGAGCTCCAGCCAGGAGCCTGTTGTGGGGACTCCTTTATTTTGAACTAGTCCAGGGAGTTCCCATTGTGGCTCAGCAGTAACAAACCTGACTGGTATCCATGAGGACGTGGGTTTGATCCCTGGCCTTGCTCAGTGTTAAGAGTCTGGAGTTGCCATAAGCTGTGATGTAAGTTGCAGATGTGGCTTATATCCCGGGTTGCTGTGGCAGCTGGCAGCTACATCTCCAATTTGACCCCTAGCCTGGGAACCTCCATATGTTGCAGGTGTGGCCATAAAAAGACCAAAAAAAAAAAAAAAAAAAGAACCAGTCTAGACCTGGCACAGCTGTGCAAGATCTAAGTCTCAGTGGATGGACAATCAAGGTGGGCAAGCCCTGGGTTCCAGACTCTCCTCTCTGGCAGCTGGCTCTTTCAGTTTTCAGCCCCATTTCTGCTCCCTTCTGGCTGGAGTGTAAGCCTGGCTCTGGTGGGGAAAGATCCTGCCCAGGCCCAGCAGCATGGCGACATTCCTTGCATTCAGAGAGACCCCTCTCTGGCTTCTCTTCCTAATTTGGTAATTACCAAGCCTCCTCCCTCCCTCTCCTCTGGGCCTGACCCAGACTTCCCCTTCCTCCAGCCCCCTCCCAGGAGAGGGGCTCTGAAGCCGCCTGACTCACCTCCTTTGCAGCGGCTGCCTGTTCCCTAAACCGCCCAGCCAGCTGGGCCACCGAGGGGAGCGCCGAGTCGTCCACATTGGCGTTGGTCTCTGCTGGCCTTTCCTGGCAAAGCGAGGGGAAACAGAAGTTAACCAGCAAATAGGCACTTGGCACTGCTGAGCGAGGGCACTGGGTAGCACGCAAGGTGCTTGTTATGTGGCCACAAGCAGGGGATGCCGCAACAGGGAGGTCTTTAAGAGCATCTTGCAATTGGCTCCTGCATTCAAAGATTTAAAAAGCCCATCAGTCAACTGCATTTAAGGAATATTTACATGGTTCTTGGCCCTGGGTGTGGCTCTGCAGATCTGGAAAGGAACCAGAGGTGGTACGTCCTGGGGGCTAGGGTGATGCCCAGGGATCTGGGAGGCAGGACAAGGTTGGGTTCCTCATTCCAGCCTGGAAAGGGTTCTACAGTGATAGCATCTTTCCTTGGGTAGATGGGGCTTCAAAAACTGGAGGTCTGACCGAATGCACTGGAAAGAGAGGCCTGTAATTTTAAGTAATGGCATGAACAAATGCCCTTTATTGAATTTTCGCAAGTATTTCTGTGTCTTGTCTCCCCTACTTAATTGAGTGCCTTAGGCATAGAAAATGCTCAGAAAATATTTGTTGAATGAATAATAAATAACATGAGAGGCAGGTAGCATGGTGGATGAGAACCAGATTGTTTGGACTCGACCCTGGAGCAGCTGCATCTCTTCCTAGCTCAGTGACTTTGGGCAATTGGCTTTACCATTCTGTACCTTGACAGGTGGGTTAAATGATTTACTACATTATCTAAAGTGAGGGGACAAGGCCTAAGACATAAAAAGAGCTTTAGAAGGGTTGTTATTAAAACAGGCAATGGGGTCCTTCCAAGAACCCTCACGATGACTTTGGGTAGGTAATTGCATATTGCATTACATTCTCCCCAGTGCCCTCACTGAGGAAGACTCGCCCCTTTTACTGTTCTTTTCCTTTTTGGCAGTACCCATGGCATGTGGAAATTCCCAGGCTAGGGATTGAACCTGCGCCACAGCAGTGACAGCGGATCCTTAACCTGCTAAGCCACAAGAGAACTCCTGTTCCGGGAGTTCCCGTTGTGGCGCAGTGGTTAACGAATCCGACTAGAAACCATAAGGTTTCAGGTTCGATCCCTGGCCTTGCTCATTGGGTTAAGGAGCCGGCATTGCCGTGAGCTGTGGTGTAGGTTGCAGACGAGGCTCGGATCCTGAGTAGCTGTGGCTCTGGCATAGGCCAGCAGCTATAGCTCCGATTAGACCCCTAGCCTGAGAATCTCCATATGCTGCAGGAGTGGCCCTAGAAAAGGCAAAAAGGCAGAAAGATAAAAAAAAAAAAAAGACAAACAAACAAAAAAAAAGAACTCCTGTTCTGTTCCTTTTTGCCTTGAGTTTTCTCCAAGCTGGTTACCAGCTGGCTATCACACCCCTGCTCCACCACCAATGCAGTCAGCGGTTTCCTGTGGACTTCCCTCCCTCAAGGTGCTTCCAGGCCCCCTGAAGAGGCCAGGATGCTCCATGGCCACCAAGACACACATGGTGAATCATCAAGTGCTGGAAATGACCACCTCAACTCTGCCTTGTTACACGTGTCCTATGGAAGCATCTGTTTTTTTTTTTTTTTTTTTTTTTTTTGTTTGTTTTTTATGGCCATGCCCATAGTGTATGGAGGTTCCTAGGCTAGGGGTCGAATCAGAGCTGTAGCCGCTGGCCTATACCACAGCCACAGCTATGCCAGATCTGAGCTGTGTCTGCGACCTGCACCACAGCTCATGGCAATGCCAGGTCCTTAACCCACTGTGCAAGGCCAGGGATTGAACCTGCATCCTCATGGATACTAGTCTGATTCGTTTCCACTGAGCCATAATGGGAATTCCCTGGAAGCATCTGGTTTTAATAACCTTTTTTTTAAGTGTCCAGCCCCAGAGATATCCCTCTTTGGGGTTTTAGTGCCATTTCTTACACAGACTGCAAACTCCCCCTCCAATCCCTCTGCTCAATCCTAGCCTGCAACTGGAAGGATTTGGGTAGCAGTTTGCCTGAGAAAGTCCATCTCTGTCTTTGCACTCAGCTCATGGCCTTCAAAGACTAGGCATGCTCCTTTACAACTGTAAGCTTGCACTCCTGTACACCCCCCCCCCCCCCACACACACACACACACACTCTTCCTAGGCCCTCCTTTGTGTGCTATAAATGTCTCTAAGCTTTCTTATTTGGGTGCTCCCTCTAAAGCAAATGTTAGATTGAATCCCTAGCCTGGGAGCCTCCATATGCCAGAAGTGCGGCCCTGAAAAAGCAAATAATAATAATAATAAAAATAGAAAAATAAATAAAGCCAATGTTACTGGTCATGCCATGATGCTGCCTCTCCTTGGAGAAGGGCGGGGGCGGATGCCCGCAGCTTCACCCTCCACCCCAGCTGATCTCAGGCAGGCAGTGAAGTTGAGTAAGTGAAGACAAAGCTTTGTGAAGAGGGCTTTGCTTAGAGATAGGAAAGGACTGCTGGGGCCACAGACCTTCTGATCTGTGAACAGGCTCTTCCGGAGGAAAAGACAGGTCCCTCTCTACTGCTTCCTGTTGTAATTCAGGTTTATCCCTATTCTGACTTGAATGTCAAATGCTGATTCCACATAAACATATAAAAGGATCCACCTCTCTTCAAGATGTGGAGTCCCCCACAACGCTGGGGGAAAGCGGGAACCTGATGCCTGCCCTGGTGTCTCACACTTGCCACCTTGGACGTGGTCAGAGGCGAACAGCTTGTCCTCCTGGAACAACGGAGAGTCTCCAGGGACAGTGTGATTAATTAATTGAGCTGCTCTTGGCAAAGATGCTGGGCCCATCGGTTTGTCCATCTGTCTAACTTCCTGCCCTCATAAGAGCTCAGTCTCTCTGTCCGTTGCTATTTATTGCTTGGGTCCTGCTGACAGTGCACCCTGAAGGCGCCAATCACTGGCGGTGCAGGAAGATACATTCCAGATAAAAATAGAGCTGTACAGGAATCAGAAACTCCTCCCTAACTTCCCTGTCTCAAAACCAGGCTTGGCAAGGGGTGAGAGAGTTACAAGGCTTCTGGAAGCACTTAGGGCTTAAAAGCTGGGTTGAAGGAAAGATTATAATATGTGTGAGTTTGTTTTCCTGGAGCCCAGTGAATGGGTTTTCTTCAGAATGTCTATGGACTCCAGAGTTGCTGAAACCTGGCAAATCCACTCACCACAGCACATCTCCAGCTGCTTCGCATTCATTCTATGTTGTGGAATAATGGCTGATGGTTGCCTTCTCTCAGTTGGGCACATCAAAGCCCAGAGATGGTAAGTAAACTAACCAGAATCACACAGCAGAAGCCAAACAATAATCTATGAAACACGTGACTCCAACGCCTGATAATCCAGCAATGGACATCAGTTAAGTAGCATAATTTGGGAAGGCGTTTTGAAAGCTGCAAAGTGATATATAAACAGCGAAACTACTATAAGCCACTGGGTCACAGAGGTGGAATGGAAGTATGGTTTTGGGGAGGGACAGGCACTGTGGCTCAGCCTGTTCAAGGCTTTCCCTGGATTGCTGCCTTGTAATTCTGGCAAGGTACTATTACTAAGCTCCTCTAGTGGTTCAACATCACACCACCTTGTCCCCAGGTAGGTGAGCAACTCCTCCACCCTGAGGATAGATAGTTTGTTAAGGTCATGCTCCCACCTTGATTGTTCTTGGATCTGAGAATGACAGAGTATCTCTGCCTGGTCTGCAACTGTCCTGGGACTCTCCCCACAGCCTCCCTGGGAGTAAACTTTCTTGCTTTGTTCCAAAGATGTCCATTAAGTACTGAACACAGAGCTAGGCTCATAGAAAGCCCTTCTCAAAGGGTGCTTTCTTTCCTTCCCCCCATCCAACTCACTTGTGGTGTCAGGGCCTGGGCACCTGCTCCAAGTCACTGACACCCTCAGCTCTCCCCTCCCTCGCCTGCATCGACATTCCTGGTCTTGGTCACTGTTTTGACCTCAGCTCAATCCTTTCTTCCTGGGGCCAATCTCCATGTCTTAAATCTGTTTTCTGAACTCGTCCTCCTTTGCATCTTTCTTGAGCTGCACTTGTCTTTATAGACTGCAGGCCCTCACTCCATCTTCCTGGGTCCAGATCTTGTTCACCGAGCCATCGTCCCTGGCTGACTCTGCCAGCCAGCTTGGGAGGCACTCCTGCAGTTCCCTCATCTTTGCTGAGGCCAGAAGCAACTTTGCCGAGGCCAGAAGAAAATCAACTCTGGTGTTTACTTTCTGTTTCTATGGGACTTTCTTCGGAGAACTGAGGAGTCCCTGTGTCTGGACAACATGGAACTTCCCCCTCGCTGTTGCCATGTTGAGTAAATACAATTTGGATGCTGCGGACCAGCCACATAGTGGAATCTTTGTGTAGAGGCCTGAATCCCTACCTACTTCCCTGGCTCTGCCCCCATAGCTCCATCCTCTTTGGTCCAAAGTCTAAGCATCTAACAATCTTTGGACCATAGTTTAAGGAAATAAGGCACCAGGGGAGGTCTCCGCATCATAGCTGGGGGGAGAAGGAGTTCGAGGACTCTTGGGGCTGAGGAACCCCTGCTTTTAGGTAAAAGGAAGATTCTCCTGCTCACCAGAAATAGGCCAGATAAACCAGAGCCTCCAATGTATAAGGTATGCTTGTTTCTTTGCACTTCTAGAACTGTAGTGGCTTTTTTTTTTTTTTTTTTTTTTTTTTTTTTTTTTGTCTTTTGAGGACCACACTCATGGCATATAGAGGTTCCCAGGCTAGGGGTCTAATCGGAGCTGTAGCTGCCATAGCAACACTGGATCTGAGCTGCCTCTGTGACCTACATCACAGTTCACAGCAACACCAGATCCTTAACCCACTGAGCAAGGCCAGGGATCGAGCCTGCATCCTCATGGATACTAGTCAGTTTGTTAAACACTGAGCACGACGGGAACTCCTGCAGTGGATCTTAAGACCACTTACTTCCTTTCAATATCACCATACTTAAACCATCATTTTTAAAGGATTGACAGACAATCCTTTGCGATGCTGCAGTAATTCCAGGGTCTACCTTTATACTTACTTATCCTTAACTCTTCAATTCATCCCAACCGTTTAACCACTACCGTCTTGGGATGATGGAAAGGACAATGGGCTAGGAACCAGGTTTGACCTAGAGCAGCTGCTAGGTGGGAGCCACTGTCCTTGGAGCCCTTGATAATTTTTTTTTCCTGCACCCGAAGCATGTGGAAATTTCTGGGCCAGGGATCAAACCTGCACCACAGCAGCAACCTGAGACACTGCAGTGACAACACTGGATCCTTAACCTGCTGCACCACCAGGGAACTCCCAGCACTTGATATGTTTTCTGTCATTCTCACAACACCTTGTCTAGAACAGAAAATGGCCCAGAGTTGCTAAGTCACTCTTTAAGTTAGTAAGCATGGCACCAGCGTTATCTGGATTTGAAAGATCATGCTATACAAACTGTAGACTTTCACTGCAAAGAGTTATCTTATTCAGCCTCTTATCAGTCAACATAACTGTCCTGGCCCCTGGGGTAAAGTAGTGAACAGGACAGAGTTCTTGCCCTTAGGGAGCTGCTATTCCAGCAAGGGTAGCAAACACTAAACATAGAGGCAAATAAACAAGCAAGATAACTTGCTAAATGTCATGAAAAAGAGAAAATAGGGCACTTTATCTCTGGGGGTGTGGGCAGATGTCTTTGAGGAGGGTCATCTGAGTTGAATTCCAGCTGCAGGAAAGATGGGAAGAAAACTGTTCTGAGCAGAAAGCACAGAGAGGAACAAAGGCTGAGGGACAGAGGACAGGGAGGTGTGGCAGGGACCTGTCATGTCCAGGAGAGAGGGAGAAAGACAAACGATGAGAGACAGTCTGGGGGCTGTCTCGGGGGGCCTTGCAGATCATGGCAAGCAGTTTGTATTTTATTCTGAGTGAATGGGATGCAGTTTGGAGAGTTTCAAGGAGACATGTGACTTGAGTTACACATCAAAAGGCCGTCTGTGGAGGATGGATGAGAGTGGGAGCAGAGGAACAAGGAGGAAGGTTCTGGCAGTGGTCCAGTGATGGCAGAGTGGACCAGACTTGGAGCAGCAGAAAGTGAAAAGGGGTGGGTCTAGGGGTAGGACAGCTACCAGTTACTGATGCATTGGGTGTGGGGAGTAAGAGAAAGAGGGCAATCAAGGATTGCTTGACTTGGACAACAGGATGCACAGGGTGTTTTGGAAGACTTGCTGGGGAGAGGGATGTGGGGGTGTGTGTGAATAGTTTTTGCTCATGAAAGTTTGAAATGTCTATTAGACATCCAAGAGGAGATGCAGCAGAGGGAGTTGAATATACAACCAAGCCTTGAGTTTAGAGGAGATGTTCAGGCTGGAAATAAACCTGTGGGAGTCACTAGATAGTCATAGGACTGGACGAAATCAGGAAATACAGACCAGGGAAAAGAAGAGGTCCAAAGACTAAACCCCTTATTAACACTGAATGGTCTTTCATTCATAAAGGTGAGGGGACTGTTCCTGTTATTCCTGTGGGAGTCTTGCAGACATTGAGGTACAGATGGCAAACAGGATGGGTTGAGGCCAGAAGATATCCTTGGCTTAGGTGATAGAGGGTAAGAAAGCCTGGGATTGCCACAGGAGGGAAACACATGTGTCCCAGTGCTGCTGGGTGATGCAGTCATCATTTCTGGAGCATCTGTAGACACTGCAGAATGCACTGGGATAACAGCGATGGCCCACTGGGAGTGAACAGCCTTATGGGGGGAGTGGGGGAGGGGAGAATGGAGAGGAGGAGGAGAAGGAGAAGAACAACAATAATTACAACTACACAACTACACAAAGCAGAAGAAAAGAAACAGGTACAAATGAATGCTGATCAACTATTTCGCATAAAACCGAAAAAGTCCCAAATATCCCCAGCCTACCCCCTTGTGGGCTTTAAGAATCTGAAAATGGCAGGTCCCTGGCCTCTGAGATTCTGACTGGGGAAAACCCAGGCAGGATGCTCTGCTCACACAAAGGATCCACAGGCTGGAGTTCCCGCTGTGGCGCAGCAGAAATGAATCCGACTAGTAAACATGAGATTGCAGGTTCGAGTCTTGGCCTTGCTCAGTGGGTTAAGGATCTGGTGTTTCAGTGAGCTGTGGTGTAGGATGCAGATGCAGCCTGAATCCTGCGTGGCTGTGGCTGTGGTGAAGGCTGGCAACTGCAGCTCTGATTCAACCCCTAGCCTGGGAACCTCCATATGCCATGTGTGTGGCCCTAAAAAAACAAAACAAAATAAAAAAAAAGGATCTGTGGGCCATGCCCTGGGGACTGCATCCCTCCATGGGCCCTCCAGTGCTTCCCACTTCCTCCCAGGATGTAGGGTTGCAACTCAGTGCCCTGGACAGGGTTCAGTAGCCTTTGGTCAGTGGACTCCGGCCTGACTGCTTCAGTGGTTTTAGAATCAGGGTAGCCCACAGCTTCAGGTGCCTGGCTGGCCATCCAGGTGGGGTCAGCGGGTTTGGTGGTGGCACAGGCAGGGTTAGGGTCCAGGTATATTTCCAGGTAACAGTAAGGCCAAATGGGAGGGATATGTTAATTCGGAAGGTCATGATAGTGTAGGATCTTATCAATACCATCTGGGAGATAAAAGTATGTGAAATTTCCCTGTAAGACCTGTTCATTGTCGTATAAACATAAGGATAAAACTTTGAGTCTGTGAAATTTCCCTGTACGACCTGTTCATTGTCGTATAAACATAAGGATAAAACTTTGGGCATGCACAGGGACAATATGACAAGAATCGAAAGAATGAATTCAGAGTCGGATATGGGTCTCGGTTTTGGCTCTGACATATATCGGGGGTGGACCCCTCTCAGTCTCAAGACCCTCATTTGTAAATGAGAATATAATATCCATCAGGGTTTGCTCCGACCCAAATTGCAGCACGTGTCCTGTTGTCTGGAGGCCCCACCCCCCCTTTTCCCATGGAGAGCAGGATGTAGCAAATATCCCCAGAGTCCCCACAAGAATCAGAATTAGTCCAGACAGAGTGCACAATGACAGGGTTACAGTGCTGTATGTGGGGCAGTAGAGCACAGAGCCTGCCTGTGTTCAAATTCAGACTCTGCATATGAATGCGTATATGCCTTAGCCTTGGACAAGTCACCTAATTTTTGGTGCCTCAGTTGCTATCTGTAAAATGGGGAGAATATGCCAAAGGATGCATAGTCTACTCTTGCCCTTCTGTTCCCTCTGGGGCACAGAGGGAGCCCCAGCTGGCTCAAATGTCCTCCCTCCTGCTCCCGGCCCTTCTTAGTTCAGGAGCAGGCCCTTCTTGAGTCAGCCATTAGTGGGATACACTTAACAGACACCTAACAAGGCAGACACCTAACAGATATTCCGTTCCTGAACTCTGGAACCATCCCTGAGAAACTAATGTGCGTAGTAACGAGCATTTACAAAAACATAAAGTTTAATTTATGGCTTGATCTAGGTCATGGCCTAAGTATGTACGGCCCCCCCTACCCCCCACTACTCTTCCATCTCTCTTCCACCTCTCCTCCTTCTTTTTCTGATTATGAGTATTGCTATTATTTTATATGCTCTCCCACCACCTACTGCAGGGAGCTCTCAAAGTCTTGCTGGTAAGGACACTAGTAAAGTCCTGAGCACGGTCTTGGAACTGCCCTTTCTTTTTTCTTTTCTTTTCCTTCCTTCCTTTCTCTCTTTCTCTCCATCAGCCTTTTTTTTTTTTTTTTTGCTTTTTAGGGCCACACTCGTGGTTCCCAGACTAGGGGTCTAATCGGATCTACAGCTGCCAGTCTACACCACAGCCATAGCAATGCTGGATCCAGGCTGCATCTGTGACCTATACCACAGCTCACAGCAACACCAGATCCCTGACCCACTGAGTGAGACTAGGAATTGAACCCACATCCTCATGGATACTAGTCGGATTGGTTTCTGCTGTGCCACAATGAGAACTCCTGGAACTGCCCTTTCTCATACAACTTTGGCTGAGTCCCATCAGCGAGTGAAGCTGCAGCTTCTTCCTCTTCAAGAGTCCCTACCTTGTCTTCTTCCTGGGATAGCTGTGAGGCTCTAAGGACACAAGGAATGACCACACACTGGATGAGAGGTGCACAGCGATGAACAGGATGAATACTGTCATCCACAGCATTTATGGCCCAGAGTGTAACAGGGGCAATTAAGCAAATATTTAGAGTGTGATGGGTCAGTCAGTGTGGGAAGAGAATAATAGCCCCCAAAGATGTTCACATTCTAATCCTGGAACCTGTGGATATGGTAGGTTACATGGCAAAAGGGAAGTAAGGTTGCAGGTGGAATTAAGGTTGCTAATCAGCTGACCTTAAAACAGGGAGATTATCCTGGCTTATCCAAGGGGGCCTAATGCAATCTAAAGGGTTCTAAAAAGTGGAAGGAATTGGAGTCACAGTGATGGGATATGAGAAAGTCTTGATCTACTACTGGAATGCTGGCCGCCTCTAGAAGCTGGTAAAGGCAGGGAAGTGGTGTCTTTCCTAGAGCCTCCAGAAGAAACGCAGCCCTGGCAACACCTTGATTTTAGTCCCATTGGGACTTGTTTTGAACTTCTGACCTCCAGAATGATCAGATAATAAATTTGTATTGTTTCAGCTGCAAATCTGGGTCATTTGTTGCACTGGCCATAGGAAACTAAAACAGCCAGTCAGTAAGTACTTGCCGAACACCCACTTTGGACTCTGAGTCTGCCGACGTAGTGCTGAAGAGAGTCAGTCCCCACTCTTACTGGAGCTCATGTTCCAGGGGAGAGATAGGTGGTGAACAAATAAGCAAGTGCGTATCTAGTATGTGATTGGCGCTAGATGCCATGAGTGGTCACAGGAGGCCTCCCCAAGGAGGAACAGAAGGAGGTGACATTGAATTTAGGATGCTGTGATTGAATAAGGACAGGGTGAAAAAGCATAGCAGGAGCACCCAGTGTGGCTAGAAGCATCTAGGAGAGCTTCCAAGAGGAAGCATCAACTTGGCCAAGCTTGAAGGATAAGCAGAGTTGGTCATTCTCCCACTGAGGGAGCTGCATGGGTGAAGGCTGAAAGGCCAGGGGTGCCTTATGGAGCTACTAGAAGTCCCCTAAGCCTGGTGCAGGGCATGTAGCATGAGGGGCAAGATGAGGCTGCAGAGGAGACAGGAGGTTAGAGTGGGCAGGGCTTCTAAGCTGGAACCCTGTTCTTAGGGCCATGCAAAGTCATTGGAGGGTTTTAAGCAAACAAGTAAAACCATTGGACTTATGTTGATGATCCCTCTGGCTGCAGTGTGAGAAATGGACAGGCTAGGGGTGGGGAGACTGGTTCAGAGGCCATTGCCATTGTCATGAAAGGTAAGAAAAAAATGAGCAAATTGACAACCTACTGCCTCCTACAGAGGGTGGATCCTGGCCCCACAAGGTCCTTTCTCTGAGCTGAGCCTCTTGTTAGGTCTAGGTCTGTCAAGGGAGCTGCATTTGGGAAGAGAGTGTGGAGGAGCGCAGGAAGGGGCTGGGAGCTGTGGCCCTAAGGAGTGGACAGGGCCAGACACCTGTGGCAGAAATGGCCAGAATGAAAGAAACTTCTGGGGATGGGGTGGCCCAAAGGGTTTTGATGAACAAGAGTCTTTGGTCACCGATTTACAATGGTTAGCTGTGTTATCATGACCCCTTCCTGAAATCTGCAAACTCACAGAAATTCTACAGAAAGCAGCAGGTTTTTTATTTGTGGGTGCTTTTTTAAAGGGGTAGAATGAGAATCAAAAGTGTCTAACACATGCCTGGGACTCACAGGGGTGTTTAGGTTTACTAGGCTTTTTTTTTTTTTTTCCCAGCTGCACCTGTGGCATATGGAAGTTCCTGGGCTAGGGGTTGAATCAGGAGCTGCAGCTACAGGCCTAGCCTGTAGCTACAGTCACACCAGATCCGAGCTGTGTCTGCGACCTACCCCGCACCTCATGGTAAGGCTAGGTCCTTAACACATTGAGCAAGGTCAGGGATCAAACCCATATCCTCACAGTCACTATAACCCACTGAGCCACAATAGGGACTCCTAGGTTTACTAGCCTTAAGAAAGAATGGAGAACAAGGATTTAGTAGAGGCAAAAAACTGGGACCAAAGGGGACCATGAGCAGACAAGTCCATCTGGGAATCAGTAACTTTCTCAAGGATGGCTTAGACATAGAGTTGGAGGCAATACTCTGTAGATCTCAGGAGTCTGTAGGACTAGACAAAATGGTGGCCTGAACTGGGATAGGGTCCATGGGGATGGAGAACATTAATAGGACTCAAAAGCAACTTGGGAAAAGATTGACTAGAACTGGCGACTGACCAGGCAGGTGCGGGGAGGGATCAATATGCTGTCCAGGTTTCTGGCTCTGCCTGCTGGGGGGACAGGGGTGCCATCTACAGAGTGAACCCAGGGGAAGAGCAGGGCTGGGGGAAAAGAGAGGTGGCAAGAGAAGGGAAAGGTGACCAGAAGGAGTGAGTGACCAGAGCAGAGGGTCTAGGACAGACCCTGAGGGACCTGTTTGTGATTTCTGGAGCTGGAGGAGCCTGGATTTGAAACTTGGCTCCCTTACAAGGTGATGGCTGAGCCTGAGGACAGGCAAGTGAGTGGAGGCTGGAAAGGAGATGGAGGGGGTGCTGGGATGAGGGGCTGAAGCAGCAGCCTCACAGCCCAGGCTGGGTGTATGCACCCTGCTCCCACCAGTGGGCCTGCAGAGGTGGAATCCAATCCAATCCTGTCAGTCTGGCGGCCTCAAAGCAGCTGGCTGGTTTTTTTTTGTTTGTTTTTGTTGTTTTTTTTTTTTTTTTTTTTTTGGAAAAGGGGAAGAGTGTGAAAGACATGCCTCCGCAGAGCTGGCATGAGTGATTCAGAGGGATTCACTTACCTATGAGCCAACAAGTACATCTACACTCAATCGTCTCTTCAGAGAGAGTTCAGAGACTCCTGCCATGTGTTCTCTCATGCTGGTTAGATCCATAATAAACCTGATTTCACTGGGCGCCCCTTTGGGTCTGAGGGGTGGGTTAGGTTCCAGGTGCCAGGGCTTCCTGGAGTCCTGGGGTTTGCTGCAGCCACCTGGAAGCCACCTCAGAATACCCTTCACTGGGGGCCACTTCTGCTTCCCAAATGGGAGTGACAAGGAGTGTGTCGTCCTAAGGTCTGGATCATTTGTCCTTCACGCTGAAGCGAAAGTCCAGGCATACCTTCTAAGATTAGAACAAGTCACCCAAGGACCAAGGTCTGCCTCCCAGTCAGCTGCAGCCTCTCCTGTTACAGAGGCTCCTCTTCCCTCCCCCCTCCCCCCTTGCAGTCTGGAGCTGGACTCTTAGCAGGAAGTCTCTAGGGATACTCTGCGGGGTTGGGTCACCATGGGCAGCATGTGGTGCTGGGTCCTCTGCTCCTTTGGGTTTTACCCTGTCTTGGACTCATTCCTCTGTTCATTCATTCATTCATTCATTCATTCCTCCTGTACTCCAGGCCCTGCAGCAGAATATAGCAATGAACAAGATGGGACAGATTCTTTCCTAATTGGAGTTACAGTCTAGTGGGGATAACTGTTCAACAACCATATTATTTATTTATTTATTTTGTCTTTTTGCCATTTTCCTGGGCTGCTCCCGTGGGAATGGAGGTTCCTAGGCTAGGAGTTGAATCGGAGCTGTAGCCTCCAGCCTACGCCAGAGCCACAGCAACGCAGGATCCGAGCCGCGTCTGCAACCTACACCACAGCTCAGGGCAACGCCGGATCCTTAACCACTGAGCAAGGCCAGGGATCGAACCCGCAACCTCATGGTTCCTAGTCGGATTTGTTAACCACCAAGCCATGACGGGAACTCCAACAACCGTATTATTTTTTTACGCCTGTTAATTTTTTATGATGTCAATAAATGTTGCAGAGGGAAAGGACTAGGAAAACAAGGACAAGGGGACCTGACCCAAAGATGTGACGTTTAAACTAAGATCTGAAAGAGCAGTAGAAGGGATCCAAGCAAGGTGTGTGTGGTGAGGAAGGGAGGGAGGTGGCCAAGGGCATTCCAAGTAGTGGAATTTACACAAAGGCCTGGAAGTGAAAAGAGCAGGAGGTGCTTGAGGAAATAAAAGAAGGCCGATATGGTTGAAACTCAGAGAGCTTATCAAATACGCCCAGTTTTGCAAGCTTTTCTCTTTCTGCTGTAAGCACAGGAACCATGCATTCTTCATGTCCTCGGTCCTTTGCGGATTAACACATTAAGTGCTCAACAAATGCTGGTAAATGAATGAATAAATGAATGATGCCTCAGAAAACCAACACCAATGGATTGACATTATGAGGGCTTGATAAATATAGATGGGGACCTTGAAATGAAAATGGAAACAAAGTGTCAGCCAGGCTTGGCTCTGGGCATACCAGTCTTGACTATTTTCATTAAGGTTCACTGAACTAGTCCAAGGTCACTGGAATAGTGTAGCTAACTACAGGGCAAAGAATGAGATCTTCCCCCATGAATCCAATATTTAACAATCTGAGCCTCCAGTCTCTACTTGGAGCCAAGAAATGCATTATAATTTCATATTCCCATCCCTGGGTATCCCCTATCTTCTTCAGCTTTAATAATTCAATCTATCCTAAAACATGGCATATATAAAAAATACTTAAAATGTGTCTACTTCTTTATCTAGAGCCGTTGAATCCTTCTGTCAGATGTTGGGACTTTCAGACACATTTCCTCTAGAAGTAACTAAGTCACCTGTCAGTGTAGGTGATGTCTGCGTAGGATCGGAAACTCACATTTCTGGTCTGCAGCTGTCCTCAGACACTAAACCTGTCCTCCCTGACCTTGCTGTCCAGGGATGCTCCAGGCAGGAACCCACAGTCTCTGGTAATCAAAGAGGCCCCATGCAAAGAGAGGACAGGCTCACCTGCCCTAGAATCTGAATCACTGGGACGGGGCCAAAGGGGACTTGAAACGGTTATTTTAATTATCTTTCTCATCTCCCCTTGCCACACCCTCCAAAGAAGAGAAAAGAAAAGAAAACCACTAGGCTGGGTTGAGTTGCTTCCCTTGAAAAATCTACTGGGTTTTAGAGAGCAAAACAGCTGACCTCCTGGCATGAAAAGGGGAGATTGGGAAGGTAGGGGGTTTGACATTCAGCCAGCAGAGGCTTGTAGATGGCCTGACCTCTCTCCCTTTGGCCTGAGGCTGCTTCTCAGTGGGAATGTCCCCTCCAGACACTGGCTGAGAGCACTCAAGACCCAAGAGTTGCACAGGAGTCCAGGCCTGCTGAGCTGCTTAGCCCCCTCTGTGCCCAGCACTGTCCCCAAAATTAGTGATTCAATCTACACCTACTACCGTTGCTGAAAAGGCTCTCCTTAGAAACTGGTTTTGAATTAGTAAGAGTTGCCTTTTTAGCCTATATTTTCTCCACAGCAGTAAAGTAGCCAAGTTTATTGTGTCAGGTAGTGTGTTAGGACGAGCTCATCCAATTCTCCCAACATCTCTGTGACATGGGTTTTATAATCACCCCTATTTTACTCATGAGAAAACTGATACTAGAGAGCTCAAGTAATGAGTCCAGGATTGCACAGCTACTAAGGGGAGGTCTAGAATCCACACTCAGATGGTCTATGAAAGCCTGTGTTCCAAACCACAATACCACATGCCTCCAGCAGCCAAGGCATCTGGGAGTTCACATTTGGGGGGTTAAACAGGGCTCATCGAATTCCATAATAATGACAAACAGTCCAATTTAAAAAGGGTAAAAGATCTGAACAAACACTTCACCACAGAAGATATATGAACAGCTAATAAGCACATTAATCAGGTAAACACAAATTAAGACTATAAAGAGATAGCACTACACACCCACAAGAATGGCTAAAATAAAATAAACTGATAATATCAAATGCTGGTGAGCCTGCAGAGCAACTGGAACACTCATACACTGTTAGAGGAAATGCTAAATGGTGTAGCCATTCGGAAAAAAATTTAGCAGTTTCTCATCAAGTTAAACTTACAAAAATGACCAGACAACCCCACACAGATATTTGCCCAAGAGAAAAAACATGTGTCGACATGAAGACTTGTACGGAAATTTCTAGAGCAGCTTTATTATTGTTATTATTATTTTGCCTTTTTGTCTTTTTTTGAGGGTGGCATCTGCGGCATATGGAAGTTCTCAGGCCAGGAGTCTAATCGGAGCTGTAACTGCCAGCCTACACTACAGCCACAGCAACACCAGATCCGAGCCGCGTCTTCGACCTACACCACAGCTCACGGCAACGCTGGATCCTTAACCCACTGAGCAAGGCCAGGGATCGAACCCGCAAGCTCATGGTTCTAGTCGGATTCGTTAACCGCTGAGCCACGATGGGAACTCCTACATAACATTCTTAAAAAGGCAAAGCTATAATGGGGGAAAGCAACTCACTGCCTGGGATCAGGGCCAGGGGCAGGGGATTGACTACAAAGGGTACAGGGAACTTTTGAGGCAAAAGAAATGTTCTGTATTTTGATTGTGATCTATAGCTTGTGGTGGTGATGCTTACATAACTGCATATAGTTGTCAATACTCATCAAATTGTACTCTAAAACAGCTGTTTTATTGTGCATAAATTATATCTTATAAAAGTGATAAACATCTTTTTTAATTGAACAAATGGGCTCATCACACTCCTTCTGCATGATGTCTCTCTTCATTTGCCCTAGGGGGGAAGGGACTCTGCTTAGTCCCAGGATGCCAGCCTTATGGGCCCCACAGCGAGGGCAAGAAGGCGCCTGGGCTGCAGGAGGCTGGCTAGCAGCCTCTGGCAGCTACTAGGAACAGGACACACCCAGCCATTCCTGTCCAACCCAGGTTAGCCGCCAGCACTCAGGAAGCAAGAACGGTGAAGAGAGGACAGAATTTGGAGCTTGACCAGCCAGGTTTGAATCTCACTCTATGATTTATGGGTTGTGGGGTTTTGGGCAATTGACTTAACTGCTCATAGTCTCATTTGCAACATGTGGCTAATACCCCTTAAGGAGCCTTGAAGATGCAAAGAGATGGTGTTTGATAGGACAGTTAGGGTCCAAATCCAAACCCTACCTTTTACTAGATGTGTGCTCTTAGGCTAGACTTGGCTTCACTGAGCCTCAGTTTCCCCACTTGTAAAATAGGGCTTATAACAGCACTTATCTCAAATGATTGTTATAAAGTCCAAATAAGATAATGCACATAAAGTCCCAGCACAGTGCCTGACACATAATAAGCCTGCCCTCCCATTTTAGCTATTTTTGTTGTCACCTAAGACACTGATTGCCACTATGGGCTCCCCTGCATGCTTTGAAGGGATGATAGGCTGTTGGCCCCGAAGAATTACAGCAGAAATCTGCCACTGCCAAGTCATTTTCATTCCCATCCTATAGAAAAAGTCTGCAAACCAGGCATTGCATCTTAATGTCACAGGAACTTACAACAAAAATAAACAAATGGGATTTAATTAAATTTAAAAGTTTCTGCACAGCAAAGGAACCCTTAACAAAATGAAAAGACAACCCATAGAATGGGAGAAGATATTTGCAAATAAATTGACTGACAAGGAATTAATCTCCAAAATTTATAAACACCTCCTACTGCTCAATACCAAAAAAACAACCAACCCCATCAAAAAATGGGCAGACGATCTAAACACATGATTCTCCAAAGAAGACATATGGATGGCCAAGAAACACATGAAAAGATGTTCAACATCACTCATCATTAGAGAAATGCAAATCAAAACCACTCTGAAGTACCACCTTACGCCAGCCAGAATGGCCATCATAAAAGTCTACAAACAATAAGTGCTGGAGAGGGTGTGAAGAAAAAGGAACCTTATTACACTGTTGGTGGGATTGTAAATTGGTGCAACCACTGTGGAAAACAGTGTGGGGATTCCTCAGAAAACTAAAAATAGAACTACCATTTGATCCAGCAATCCCACTCCTGGGCTTCTATCCAGAGAAAACCATGACTTGAAAAGACACATGTACTCCAATGTTCATTGCAGCACTATTTTCAATAGCCAAGACATGGAAACAACCTAAATGTCCACCGACAGAGGAGTGGACAAAGAAGATGTGGTACATATACACAATGGAATATTACTCAGCCATTAAAAGGAAAGAACAGCATTTGCAGCAACATGGATGGACTTAGAAATTATCATGCTAAGTGAAGTCAGTCAGACAATGAGACACCAACATCAAATGCTATCACTGACATGTGGAATTTGAAAAAAGGTCACAATGAACTTCTTTGCAGAACAGATACCAACTCACAGACTTTGAAAAACTTATGGTTTCCAAAGGAGACAGTTTAGGGGGTAGGGGGATGTGCTGGGGGTGTGGGATGGAAATGCTATAAAATTGGATTGTGATGATCATTGTACAACTATAAATGTAATAAATTCATTGAGTAATTTAAAAAAAATGAAAAGGAAAAAAATGTCATAGGAACTTACAAATGGGAATCTTGTGAGTCACACAAAAGAGCAGACTGGCTACTTGGAGTGAGATTCTGGACTCCAGGCGCAAGTAACCTAACTCACTGAGGGCAGTTCTTGTGGTGGGGTCAGCTGGATGTTTCTGGGATGTGGGGGTGGGGCAATGGGGCAAGACCAGCCAACAGAGGGAAGTCTGCTTCTGGCTTCTGCAGGCGGGGATCGTCCTGCCTTTTTCTCAGGGCCCTGCACCATGAAGGGACCATAGAAGAAAAAGCCCCGAGGCCAGAATTTTAGGGTTGTGCCTGGTCCTGTAGGTCCAAGACTGATCAGGCTAGTTTATCAAGTGGGAGCAAGTACCCTCAGGGGCCACAGTGGGTGTATGGCTGTTGTAGCTCTCCAGGGAATAGGCTTGGGTCTAAATGATGCAGGCGAGTTCCCACTGTGGCACAATGGGATCAGCGGTTTCTTTTTTTTTTTGTCTTTAGTGCTGCACCCGCCACATGTAGAGTTTCCCAGGCTAGGGATCGAATCGGAGCTGTAGCCGCCAGCCTACACCAGAGCCACAGCAACTTGGGATCTGAGCCACGTCTGTGACCCACATCACAGCTCATGGCAATGCCAGATCCTTAACCCACTGAGCGAGGCCAGGGATCGAACCTGAGTCCTCATGGATGCTAGTTGAGTTTGTTAACCGGGGATCAGTGTTTTCTAGGGAGCTCTGGGACACAGGTTCCATTCCTGGCCTTCCACTGCGGGTTAAGGCTTCAGACTAGCTCACATCTGATCCCTGGCCCGGGAACGCCATATGCCTCAGAGCAGCCAAAAAAAGAAGAAAAAAAAGAGATTCAGGGAGGGGGAATAAGAGGTTAAGTCTCTGGGCAGACATGCTTTGCCCTGCAGAGTCAGAAGGGAAGATCCAGATGAGTTATTTCAAGAGCTGAGCATCCCGGGAGCGGGGGAGGCCACTGACCCAGAGATCAGAGGAGTTGTGTGAACTCTCCACCCCTCTTTGCCTTCCCATTTCCTCATCTGTACAATGAGGGGGCTTGCCAAGGATGTTTCCCAAGGCCCTTTCCGGCTAGCGCACTATTTTATTTTTCTTTTTTTTGCTTTTTAGGGCCGCACCCACGCATATGGAAGTTCCCAGGCTCGGGGTCCAATCAGAGCTATACAGCTGCCGGCCACAGCCACAGCTACAGCCACACTAGACCTGGAGCTACACATGTGACCTACACCACAGTTCACAGCCAACGCCAGATCCTTAACCCACTGAGCGAGGCCAAGGATTGAACCCGAAACCTCAAGGTTCCTAGTTGGATTTGTTTCTGTTGCGCTGTGATGGTAACTCCACTTTTTTTTTTTTTTGAACTTGAACATCACTGTGAGGAAAACTGGGAATACTTAGATTATCTTTCTCATGTAGATGACAACAGAGGTGGATATCTACATTTAGGCAGAATCAGAGCAAACTCTGCAGGGAGGCTCAGGGATTCCCAAGGAGACACAGCTCTTACACTACTTCCTCATGGTCTTGACACGCAGCTCTGCAACGTAAAGAACCCCATCCCTCCTTCTCCTGCCTTTTCTGAAGAAGATTCTAAGAATGGAACCCTCTTCTGTTCTCCAACTAGGAATCAAACGGCAGTGTGATATAATCCCTTTATTCCAAATTAGCAAACTGGGGTCAGTAATTCTTTTAGAAAGAAGAGTTTCAGGAGAAGGAGATGACAGGGCTCAAGTAGCGAAGAAGGTGTTAAAAAGCAATTAAACAGAAAAGTGGGTGAGAAATCAATAACAAAGGACCTTCGGGACCAAGCCAGATCAAGGGATACAAAGGCCAAAAGACGCATAAACTGAAAAGGGGAGAAGAAAAGGAGTAGAGAGTTCAGGTTTTTCCCCAGGCGTGTTGCTGTCCAGCTGGGGAACGAATAACCCGCACTTGATTTCCTCGGGAAGTCATGCAAAGAAGGAATGACTACAGGTTTTGCTTTCTTTCATTCACACCCCTCAGCGTGCTACTTTTTTTTTTTTTTGCTATCTATTACAGCAAGGGCACAGGCTCAGAGCCTTGGCCAGCTTGAGAGCCTCAAAGTTCTGAAGCAAGCACCAGGAGCTCTAAGAATAGTACAGGCCTGCAGGGAAGCATTCCGAGGAGATACAGACAGAGCTTTTCATGAACCCCCTAAGTTGAGTGACTCTCTGGGGCTCTGAGGGAGGGAGGATGGCTTGTCCTGGCAGGGGTCTCCCAGGCTCCAAATGGAAGTCCCTCACAGGAAATCTAAGAGAGATCCTCCAGGGTGAGCACAGAAATATAGGGGTCCTCAGCCCAAGAAACAGCCAAGTGCCAGGTCTAAGATACAAATGAACCAGCCTTCTCTTGCCCGCCTCTTATCAGCAATGGTACCACCTTCCACCACATGAATGAGAAATCTCTCTTTGGACAATGGCCAACCTACTCCCCATGTAGAAGATATTCGAGCAGATGACTCACAAGATGGTTTGGTTTTCATACGGACAGGGGAGCTGTGGGCAGCCGGGAAGTACTTGACCCCATCACTCCAGCACATCCACACTTACACCTCCGAGCTGCCTCCATGGAGTCCAGGATTGGCAACTGCTGTGGCTTTTCCAGGAGAGGTGGCTCCACCCTTAGTGGCTTCTAGGCCACTTTACAGGGAGGAGGATGTGGGGTTGCAGAAGGACCTCCTCAACCCCCACAGAAAGCAGAGAGCAGAAATGGTGCTCATTTCCACCCTAGGATCAGCACGGTGCTGGTGATGAGTTCGGACTGGCCAGTGCTGGCCTGTCTGCAGTCATCCTGCCATCTAGGCACAGGCTGCTGTAACGTTGTGTGAGACGAGGACCCACAGTCCCAGACCCATCTCCTCTGGACTTCATTTCCTCCTCCATACAATGGGAAACAAATCTAAACAGGGTCATTTTCACAATTAAGTGAAATGTACATGGGAAGTATCTGATAAGCCAACATTGATTGGCTGATCCATCATTCCTACTTTTCACAAATTTCACTGAATACCACCAAGAACGGGCTCTGCTGGGGTTGGAAGCTGTTTGGTAGTCAAGACCTTTAGTTAAGAAGGGACTTCAGAAGGTTCAGAGTTGTAGGTATTTTATTTTATTTATTTAATTTTTTGTTTTATAGGGCCATATGTGTGGCATATGAAAATTCCCAGGCTAGGGGTCAAATCAGAGCTGCTGGCCTAGCAGCAACAGCAACGAGGGATCCGAGCTACGTCTGTGACCTAAACCACAGCTCATGACAATGCTGGACCCTTAACCCACTGAGCAAGGCCAGGGATCATGGATACCAGTCAGGCTCGTTATTGCTGAGGCACAATGGGAACTTCTCTTAGCTGCAGGTATTTTAAAGCCAAGGGAAATTTAAGAAGATTCAATGTTGCTACAGAGTCTTGGTTAAACATCATTCCAGTGAAGGTTGGAAGAAGTTGCTAAAAAATAAAACGCATTAACTAACAAATTTGGGGGAGGAGACAGTCACAGAAATTAAGTCATGGTCTCTGCTCTGTCAAAGCTGACAATCCAGTTGGGGAAACATGAAGCAAAGTTCAATTAAACATAAGAGCAAGTTGGAGTTCCCATCATGGCACAGTGGAAACCAATCTAGGAACCATGAGGTTGCAGGTTCAATCCCTGGCCTCACTCAGCGGGTAAAGGATCCTACATTGCCATGAGCTGTGGTGTAGATTGCAGACGTGGCTCGAATCTGGTGTTGCGGTGGCTATGGCATAGGCCAGCAGCTGTAGCTCCAATTAGATCCCTAGCCTGGGAACCTCCATATACCGCGGGTACAGCCCTAAAAAACCAAAAAGACCAAAAAGAATAAAATAAAATAAAATAAAAATTAAAAATAAAACATAAGAGCAAGTTAAGCAGACCATTGTATAAGAAGTTGTGCCTGTGTAGGCATGATTAACTGGCCAAGGAACAGTACAGGCTATAAATGTGGCTGTGTTCGAAGACCTAAGAAGGAGAAATGATGGGGTAAGGATAGGGGGTAAGATCAGATCAGAAGGTGATCACAGACAGTGCTCCACAGACAGAATGTTTGATGCATGTCTCTACTCTGCTCCTTATGTGACCATGGGCAGTTAACTAACCTCTGTAAATTTCAATGGCCCCAGCTAAGGGCTTGTGTACAAATCAAGTGAGATGTACAGTACTCAGCACGGAGTCTGGCACACAGTAAGTGCTCACTAAATGCAGGCCATTACTATACATGAAGCCAAGGTATTTGAAATTAATCCTGGGAGTTCCCGTCGTGGCGCAGTGGTTAACGAATCCGACTAGGAACCATGAGGTTGCGGGTTCGATCCCTGCCCTTGCTCAGTGGGTTAAGGATCCGGCGTTGCTGTGAGCTGTGGTGTAGGTTGCAGACGCTGCTCAGATCCTGCGTTGCTGTGGCTCTGGCGTAGGCTGGTGGCTATAGCTCCGATTCAACCCCTAGCCTGGGAACCTCCATATGCCATGGGAAGTGGCCCTAGAAAAGGCAAAAGGACCAAAAAAATAAATAAATAAAAAAATAAAAAAAAGAAATTAATCCTGAAGGGGTAAATCTGCAAAGTTTAAAGGAAAACATTTGTCCTGGATTCTTACCACGCAAACTGCAAAGAGGCAGTCAGGCAGTCCCCACAGTGATACAGACATCCTTTTGGAGACAAGGGTGGATATTCAGGGAAGCGTGGGTGACCCAGCTTAGATGGCGGGAAAGGACCCTGTGACCCTAGAAGGCCCTGGGGCAGGAACACGGAGAGTTCAGGGACATTCCACATCCATCCCGCCAGAAAGAAGGACAAAATATAGAAGAGAGCTGGGAAAATGGATGGAAAGCTTCCATTTAAGGAGCAAAGGGAATTGACGGCGAGCTGGCAGGGGAGGGAGGAGAAGACAGAGGCTAAGACCTGGAGATAGAAAAATCCCAGACTGGTATCAGCTATAGGATCTGGCCAGAGAGCAGACACGTGGTCTAAGGGTAGCCTGTGATAACAACTCCCAGCATGCTTTGCTGATTTCTCATGACTGCCTCTGGGTTCATGTCATTTTGAAGGCAAATTGAGATTAGTTAGCCGAGACATAGGATGTAATAGCAGAATACTGGATAAATGAGTGTTAAAATGAAACATTTCTCTTTTTAACTAAGAGAATGAAACATTTCTCTTTATATATCTTAAAGGTCCCTCTACTATAAAAAAAGGCAAAACTTTTTAAAGGCAAAAAAAGCTATAAACGAAGTAAAAAGAAAACAATAGATCTGGGAAATTATTTGTAAAACAGATGAAAAGGAGATAAAACCTGTTATATAAAGTACTCTCACAAAAGGACAAGAACAATATAGTAGAAAGGATATAGACAAGCAATTCATAGAAAAGAAAATTCAAAAAGCCAATAATGTAAAAAGATGCTCCAATCACTAGTTGTCAGGGAAATGCAAGTTAGATTAACACTAAGATTTCTTTTTATGCTTATCAGACAGGCAAGGAGAGAGAGGGGAGAGAGGAAACAGACATTGCTGTCTGGGAAATGGGAAAAAGGAAATATCATATGTTTCTGGGGGAAATGTGAGTCGTTTCAGCCTTTTAGGAAAGTTACCTTGCAACATTGATTGCATTAGATTACACAAACTTTTTGACTTAGCCTCATGCTCCTGAGAATCTACTCGAAAGACAAACAAACCCCAGTAAATAAGGATGTGGAAGCTGATGACAGCCTTGTTTATAGCAGCGAAACTCTGGAAACAAAGTAAATACTCATTAAAAAGGGAAATGTTCTACTCTTCATCCACATAACAAGTTATTATGAAACCAGTAAAAAGAACAGATTAGAGCACTTCAAACTTCCATAAAAATTGTAAAGTGAGAACAGTAAGAGGCAGAGAAGAGTGTGTACTCTGATCCCAATTTTATAAGACAACTAAACAATCTAGCCCCTGTGTGTCTGTGAACATAAACCTATCTATATAACATGTGTATAAAATGTATATGTAATAATTTATATAGTTAAAGAACATGAAATAGCCTACAGAAAGGTATGCATGAGGTTTCTGGAAGCTGGGGTGATGTGGAGGGGAGCTTATTTGCAGAAGGCAAGCCTAAAAAAAAACCAAAAAATACTGCTTGTAAAAACCTAGCACACTTGCCATGATCTCTGTCATGTGAAAATTGTCTATGTGTATTTGAATGAGTAAACCTGAAGTGATTCATAGGGCTGTCCATGATATGTTTTCAAAGAAAAGAAAGCAGGTTGCCAAGATATAATATGAAAAACATCAAGTTAAAATTTTTTTTTGTTTTGAAATACTGAAATGAGAGTTTCAAGCTCTACTCCCTAAATCTTTTGGGAAAGTTTGTTTTGAACAGGGGAACAAATGCCTGAAAACTTTGGAGAGAGTTGTCGGTCTTCTCAAAATATCCAGCCCAGGGCCTGAGAGTCTGGGGACAGGACGCATGTGCCCAGAGGGAAGGAAAAGGAGATGAAGTTCATCATTCAAAAAAGAATGTGCCACTAAGTTTAAAGACGTGCACTTTGAAGCCGTTTTTAGGTTTACTAGAATCCAGTCCAATTTATCCCATTTGTAGTAACCCCTGAAGCATTTTAAAATGTTGTCTCTTCGCAGTTACATACAGCTCTCTGCTCAAGGAAATGATCAATCCGAAGCCAAAATGTCCCCTTCCATCTAAGTAGACACTCTTGGAAAAACCAAAGTACAAGAGAGAGAAAGGAGAAGGAAACGGGGATTTCTTTTAGATCCGACTGATTTTCTAAAGGTCATGGACTGCTCAGCATGGACTCATTTACATCCCTGGTGATAGACTGTTCCCAGGATGGTTAGGTACTCATCGCATTTGGAAAGGAAAAAGAGATCAGGAATCAGTGTCAACTGAGTGTTTACTATGGGCAACATGCATCACAGGCAGAGCTCAATGAATCCTCTCAACAGCCTTGGGAAGTAGGTATTATTAGATTATTGGTCCAATTTTATAAGAAAGCATAAAGTCACTTTATCAGAGTCACATGTTGGTAGAGTGGAACTGGGTTCAAAACTTGGCCAGTCTGACTCGTACTACAACACAGCCAATCTCCCTTCTGTGAAATGTTTCTTTCTTTTCCTTCCTCCCTTCCTTCCTTCCTCCCTCCCCTTCCTTCCTTCTTCCCTCCTTCCCTTCCCTTCCTTTCTTCCTTCCTTCCTTCCTTCCCTCCCTTTGTCAGTGCCCAGGGCACGTGGAAGTTCCAGGCCCATGCAACAGTAGTGACCCAGGCCACAGCACTGACAATACCGGATCCTAAACCCGCTGAACCACCAGGGAAATCTGTTCCACTCTGTGAAATCTATTTGAAATCTCTGTGAAATCTATTTCTACTCTAGATGTCAATGATGTAAATTCTGAACAGGAGCTGCCCTTCCGAGAATGCAGCCTGACAGATGGGAGCCATGACCTCTTTCAGAGTAGGTCGGAAACGGAGGCTTTCCCAATGTGTAAGACCCATTTGGGGTCTTTGTAGCCTGTTTGCATGTCCCTCTCCCACGTGATTTGGGATGGCCTTGCAAACTCCAGTGCTTTCAGAAGACAAGCAGGAAAGGTAAAGGTGGGGGGTTGGGAGAAACCCCTGCATCCCCAGATCTTGGTATTCAGCTCCCGCCCACTGCCTGCATCGGTCACACAGAGCCAAAAGATCATTCAATGCCCAGCATCACCAAATGATTTGATTTTTTTAGGAGTCTATTGATTTTTGTTGTTAACATCAGCTCGGTTAAAAAAAAAAAAAAAAGGCTCAGCAGAAATGAATCTGACTAGTATCCATGAGGACACAGGTTCGATTCCTGGCCTTGCTCAGTGGGTTAAGGATCCAGCGTTGCTGTGAGCTGTGGTATAGGTTGCAGACATGGCTTGGATCTGGCATTGCTGTGGCTGTGGTGTAGGCTGGGGGCTACAGCTCCAACCTGACCCCTGGCATGAGGACTTCCATATGCTGAGGGTGCGGCCCTAAAAAGACAAAAAAAGAAAAGAAAAGAGGAGTTCCCGTCGTGGCTCAGTGGTTAACGAATCTGACTAGGAACCATGAGGTTGTAGGTTCGGTCCCTGGCCTTGCTCAGTGGGTTAACGATCTGGCGTTGCCGTGAGCTGTGGTGTAGGTTGCAGACTCGACTCGGATCCCGTGTTTCTGTGGCTCTGGTGTAGGCTGGTGTCTACAGCTCCGATTGGACCCCTAGCCTGGGAATCTCCACATGCCGCGGGAGCGGCCCAAGAAATAGCAAAAAGACAAAAAAAAAAAAAAAAAAAAAAAAAAGAAGAAGAAAAAAAAGAAAAGAAAAGAAAATCTCAGTTTGGGGAGAGAATGTCTGCCTGCAGCACTTGGCCCAGAAGAGTATCAGTTTGCCACTTCTGATTTATGGGAAGAATATTTTTATCCTATTTCTACTTGCTTTCCTGAATAATCCCAGGAGGTATCTTTTGATTTAACATACAATTTTTTTTTTTTTTTTTTTGGTTTTTAGGGCTGTACCTGCAGTATATGGAAGTTCCCAAGCTAGGGGTCAAATGGGAGCTGCAGATGCTGGCCTACACCACAGCCACAGTAACACAGGATCCTTAACCCACTGAGCAAGGCCAGGGATTGACCCACTCCTCATGGATACTAGTTGTTTCATAGCCCACTGAGCCACAACAGGAACTCCCTAATATATAAATTTGTTTTTCATTATTATATGTATGTCATATCACTGTTCTTAATATTAAATAATATTGAAGGTATTATTACCTAAGGGAGATTAGAATATGTAACTCTTGTGTCTCAGAGGAGTTAGGGAACTGGCATTGTCACTGCTGCGGCTTGGGTAGCTGCTGTGGTCTGGGTTTGATCCCTGACCCAGAGACTTCCACATGCTGCAGGTGAAGCCAAAAAAAAAAAAAAAAAAAAAAGAACATAGAACTCCAGACAGGATGAGAAGAGTTCAAATTCTGCTTGCCACCCCCCCACCCCGCAACTACTAGACTGTTTAACCATGCTGAGCTTTAGTCTCCTAATCAATAAAACGGATCAGTAAT
This sequence comes from Sus scrofa, assembly GCF_054392235.1. Taxonomy (NCBI): domain Eukaryota; kingdom Metazoa; phylum Chordata; class Mammalia; order Artiodactyla; family Suidae; genus Sus; species Sus scrofa. The sequence goes on from NC_139386.1 coordinate 87,730,859, forward strand.
ACCCAACTCACAGATCATCTGTGAGGGTTTTAAAAGACAAGTTGTGTAATAAAAGTATTCAATAAATGCTTGCTCCATTCCTTCTAAAAGACAGATGTAAGGCTCCATAAATACTGCAAAAATAGATCAATTGAGAGAGATTATGTTTCTTAAGTAATGGTTTCTTCACTTGATAAAAGGATTTCTCATCGTGGGCATCTGCCATGCATGAAAAACATGATGATGTCCCTGAAGTTTTAGTTGAGGCATAACTTTTAGGGGCTAAAAATAAATAAGGATGCTGCCTTCTCACTAGCATAGGCATTCTTGCCGGTTCTATGAGGCTGTCATAATTGGTTGGAAATGAAAGAATTTCTTACCTATGAGAAGTAAGAGTAATTCCATTGGAGCCACCTGGCACCTCTGTCAATAAGGCCACAGTTGCTAGGGACTCAACAACCAGAGGAATGCTGGAAACCAGACTTCCTTCTGTCCCCCCTCCCTGACAGGACCGCTTTTCAGGTGCTCTTCAGAGCGAGCCCTGACTTACACCACAGGAGAACACAGAGCCAGTTGTGCAGGGGGCCTGATTTCACCTCACCTTGCCCACAGGGGGTGTGAGGTGGCACACTCAGGCCGGAGCGGGGAGACTTTTTGGAAATATCTGGAACAAAGCTGATTATGTCATGGGCTCTGTCCTTTCTGAGTGCAACACCATAGGAAACACCTGTAGACAGCAGGAAACTAGAGGAATTAAAAATATCTGCCCAAACCCTAAAAAATAAATAAAAGAGGAAAGTAAAATGGCCTCTTTTCTTCATAGGGAAAACAAACAAGGTAATATCTGGTTTGAGCCATTTCCGCTCCGCAAAGCACATCCCTCCTGTGGGCCACTGTCCCCAGGCAGACATGGGCTTGGACCACCGGCTGAGACAGCCCAAGACATCCGGACGCCTGAGGTGGTTGTCAATGAGGGTCCTGGGCAGGGTCCAAGTCCTCAAGCTTGAGATTTTTTTTTTTGCAGGAGGGAGGGTTTGAGGAAGCTGAGCTCACTTCCTTGGAGAGAGGGGTAGCCTTCATCTAGTTTGGATATAAAAGGCCCTTGTGTTCTTCCTCCACCGTCTTCCAATCCCAGTCCGTCAGCTCCTCCGAGCCCTGAAGATCAGGGATGGCAGGTCCCTTTGGAAAGGATATGATTGCTGGGCCTGCAGGCGCTGGCTGAGCACAGGGGCAGATTTAAAGTGGTAGGAAATCTTAACTCCTGCTCTTTCCCCTGCCTTCTCACGTCCAGCAGGTCACTGACCCTGGTCATTCTGTCTTCTGTATCTATTTCCAGCCTGGCCTCTTCATCTTTACTGTGGTCACTGCACTTAAGAATCCATTTCTGGAGTTCCTGTCGTGGTGCAGTGGAATCCGACTAGGAACTATGAGATTGCAGGTTCGATCCCTGGCCTTGCTCAATGAGTTAAGGATCCAATGTTGCCGTGAGCTGTGGTGTAGGTCACAGACTCAGCTTGGATCCCAAGTTGCTATGGCTCTGGTGTAGGCTGGCAGCTATAGCTCCAATTTGACCCCTAGCCTGGGAACCTCCATATGCTGCAGGTGTGGTCCTAAAAAGCAGAAGAAAAAAAAAATCCCTATCACCTCTCCCTTGATTGTGGGAAGAAATCATGATCACCTAATTGATCTCTTTGCCTCTGCTCGTTTTCCTCTGCTGCCCCAACAATCTGTCTAAAATACGTCTGACAGCCTTTGGTTTGTGTAACTACTACATACTACGTACTATACAACCCAAACATCTTAGTATAGAAGTATAGTATCTTATAGTATACTATAGTATAGTATAGTATCTTTCCTCCCCGAAAGATAATAACATAGGGAGTTCTTGTTGTGGTTCAGCAGGATCCATGAGGGATTGGGTTTGATCCCTGACCTTGCTCAGTGTGTTAAGGATCCGGAGTTGCCATGAGCTGCAGTGTAGGTTGCAGACGTGGCTCTGATCCAACATTGCTGTGGCTGCGGTGTAAGCCGGCTACTGTAGCTCTGATTAGAACCCTAGCCTGGGAAGTTCCATATGCTGGGAGTGTGGCCCTCAAAAGACAAAATAATCATAATAACAATAAAAAGAACAGCCAACATGTATTCAATATTTACCATGTGCTATGCACTATGATTAGTGCTTAATGAAGACGATCTCATTTGATCCACTGCCAACCAGCCAGGTATTATGATCGTCCCATTGTGGACAGAGGAATCAGAACTTAGGGAGGCTAAATGACTTGCCCAAGGTGACAAGGCTTGTGGTTGGACCTGGGATTCCAATCCTGGAAGTGCAACTCCACATCCCCCTCTTTCCACCCTGAATCTCTTGTGCAGCCCTCTAAACATACTACGTATTTTCATGACTCTGTGTCTTTGCACATGCTGTTCCCCTACCTCAAATGCCTTTATCTTTATTCCCTCCCCTGGATAGACCGTCTTCATCATCCAAGACCCAGTTTATTGCTCTCTCCTCCCAGAAGCCCTCATGGACCTCTCCCCGGGGTTGTGTCACCACAGCCAGACATGCAAACGTCTCTCAGAGGACTTCCCTGAGTACAGTGACCTGTCTGTCCCCCCTGTCAAGAGTATGAACCCCTTGAAGGCACGTATCATGGCCTTTTCCTTTCCCCTATTCCTAGCACAGGGGCTGACATATATATAAATATTTACTGGTTTAAAGACATCAGCCATTGGAAAAGATTGTGCCTCTGGATTCTGGATCAATTCTCTAGGTCTCGTGGTCTCCATCTGTTGCATGAGACCAGCAGTCTGCTCAGCTCTTCTCCTTAATTTCCAAAGGGGCCCCAGTTTCTCTATTTTGGGAACTCTCTCCACGTGACTCTCATGCATCTAGTGTTGAGAATCAGGGCTTTGACCTAAAGAAGACTTACTGGAGGCACAGGCTGCCAGGGAGAGGCTTGTGAAGGGAAATCACACAGCATGTTCATACATGTGAAATTTGTACAAAATAAACACCAGAAAGCATCAAAGGAGATAAGCTTCCAAAGGACGGGGAGAAAATGCTGACCAAAAATTATCATTTGGGAAGACACAGGACACTGACAGTCAATACTAAAATGCAAATCACCTTTAAGATAACAATGCACAACAATTAGATTGGCAAAATGTTACAACAACAACAAGCCAGAGCTGCCAGGATTATGGGGAAAACTGTTCCCTAAAACTGCTATTAGGCGTTCCCATCGTGGCGCAGTGGAAACAAATCCGACTAGGATCCATGAGGTTTTGGGTTCGATCCCCGGCCTTGCACAGGGGGCTGAGGATCTGGCATTGCCGTGAGCTGTGGTGTAGGTCACAGACATGGCCTGGATCCCGTGTTGCTGTGCTGTGGCATAGGCTGGCAGCTGTAGCTCTGATTTGACCCCTAGCCTAGGAACTTCGATATGCCACGAATATGCCCCCCCCAAAAAAGACTGCTGTTAGCATTACACATTGATTAATTCTGCCCTCTCTTGAGAAAATAATCTGGGACTATTAACAGGAGCGGAAAATGCTTTGTTCTATTTTTAGAATATATCCTAAGGAAATAAGGAAGAAAAACATAGCTCATACAAAGCTATCTATAGCACTGCTATTCATGCGAGGTGAAAACTTAGAAACTATCTGAATGACATTTTGGGGAACAATCATGAACTACATAGACCGTAAAGGAAATAAAACCCTATGTTCCCATTAAAAATGACAAATATGCAAACTTTCTAAAACATGGAGATGTGTATGGAAGAAGAACAACAAAAAAGGGTTGAGAATTCACAGTGTTTTGTACACAGTGATGAGGGTCACACAAAAACATGCAAATACACTTTGATGAAAAACTGGAAGCGAATTTGGAAGAGTGAGGGGGAAAATGTAATGTTCACCAGCTTTGCTGTTGCTCACAGTTTTGGTCACTACAAAGTGTGCCCACCGCCCGGCTAAGGCAGCAGCTGGTTGGTCTCTCTGTACAAGGGGCAGGCCTGGTTCCAGTCTGACAACTGCTCGTATCTTTACCTCAGCCTCTTGGCTGAAAATACACTCCGGTATCTGGCCATGGTGCGGGTTTCAACTTTAAAGGGACCCGGGTCCTGTTAAACTCATATCCTTTCCAGTCTAGATGATAAGGGGGAATCACTGGCTCCAGGAGGAATGGAGAGGGAGGAGATATAGGAGCCAGGGGTGGGGAAATCTCCTCCCAGCGCCTGGTCACAGGCACTACCTTCCTGTGGGAAAAAAGCGCTGGGGACTGTCTAGGGGAGAGGAAACAGCTGAGGCCCACCCCCCAGATAAGAGTGAAGGTGGGGTCCCTCTCAGGACCACTGGGAGAACGCCCGTCAGAGGCTCAGACTCCTCTTGCAGCCCAGTGATCTCAGAATGGAGGGCAGACAGGGTCAAGACTGACCATGGTCCCTGCCATGCCTGCCCACCACGCCTCACCTTGGCATCTTGACCCATAGACCTAGCCCCCTAAGTGGACTAGCGACTGGGGACTAAGAGCCCCAGAGTAACAAAACTCCTCATAGGAGGATGGCAAGGAGCTAGGAAGTTCAGGGCAGAGGGACCTGCAGGAGCAAAGCCATACAAGAGAGAATGCTGAAAGCAGCTCAGAAGGGCTGGAAAGCACAGTCAGAGTCTGTCACCTTGCACTTTGTGTTAGCGGAAGAGGTGACATGAGTTTATCCACCCCGAAGGAGGTGATAGAAGCTGTGCCTGGGGTCAGAGGAGAGCGGGAGAGTAGGAAAGCTCTGCAGCAACACTGACAGTGCAGAATACAGGGTGCCCTCCAGGTCTTTCTAGGATGTGGCCCTGGCACAGGAGTGGCAGAAGTAGCCAGGCATGGAGTGAAAGGCTGGCCCTGGGCCACAGACCAGATGTTCAGAGTCCCTGGGTTCCATTTCTGTCCCTGTGACTTCATGATCTCCACTGCAACTTTCCCATTCTCACCCACAGCTGCAAGAGAGGCTCTGTGTCTGGGGGTGTCACTATACATTGAACTGTGTCACTCAATTTCATATGTTGATGTCCTAACCCCCGTACCTCGGAATGTGACTGTATTTGGAGATCAGCTCTTTAAAGGGGTCATTAGGTTAAATGAGGTCATCAGGGTCAATCCAATCTGACTGGTGTCCTTTGGGACCCTGAAGGAGGGAAGACTTTGTGAAGACACAGAGGAAAGACACCCATCTTCTTTTTTTTTTTTTTTTTTTTTTTTTTTTTTTCGCTTTTTTTTTTTTAGGGCCACATATGGAGGTTCCCAGGCTAGGGTGTCGAAGCAGAGCTGTAGCCACTGGCCACAGCCATAGCCACAGCAATGGCAGATCCAAGCTGCATCTATGACCTACACCACAGCTCATGGCAACGCTGGATCCTTAACCCATGGAGTGAGGCCAGGGATTGAACTTTCGTCCTCATGGATACTAGTCAGATTTGTTTCCACTGAACCATGATGGGAACTCCTGCAGTGGGATTCTTAACCCACTTGCCACAGCAGGAACTCCTCCCCTGCTCTGTTCTTAATTGGTGCTTTTGCTTCTAAAACTGAAAACATTTCACTGGACAGAGGAGGAACCCCTGTAATTCCTGAACTTTGGCCTTGACAGTGGCTGGAACAGAGCTCTTAGATGGAGGGGTGGAGCAGTGGTCCCCCTGGCATGGATGGTGTGTCTTTTCTCATGACCTAGGGCCTCCTACTGGGGGCCCTGGGGTGTCAGGCCAGAGACAGACCCACATGCTAGAGTCAGGAAGTCCTGCCCACCTCCCAGTGGTTTTTTTCTTTGTAGCTTCAAACATGACCTCTGCCTCTGAGCACAGTGATCTGGGCAGGGCCCAACCTGGCCTCTCATCTGTAACAGCTGCTCTGAGCTTCAAAGAAAAGCCACAAGAAGAGGAGGAAGTAGAGGCCCAAGTGGAGGTACACGCCCCAGACCCTCCACCCCACCCCAACACACACGTTCCAGAGTGCCTGTTTCTCTTTGAGGCACCAAGTTATTTTCAGATATTTCCCCGTGTTTTCCAAAACACTGAGGTGACAACACCTTGCATCTGTTGAATTCTTTATGTCTCTTCCAAGTCCTTGACAATGAACACATTAACTCATTTAATCCTCCCAATAAACCAGGCAGGGACAGAATTATCATCCTGGTGAGGGCCCCAAATCTTGTGCCCTTGATTCAAGATCCCCCAGCAAATTCCGTAGTGATGGGATTTGGTCCAGAGTCCTAAACTCCTGCACCACCAGGCCTGGATTCTTCCAGTTAGACTATAACACTCATCTGGTTCTCCTTCACTGCACACACACACACACACACACACACACACACACACACACACACACACACACACACAGTGTACCTGCACAAATGCCGGGGAAGCACTGGTGACCTGCCTTCATTATAGATGTGAGAAACTCAGTCCCACTTCTGTCTGCCCTTTACATGCTATGGCCATGCCTGGGCACCCCCAAGAGAGCACTGGTCTCTGGGAGCCTCTTCCCTTAGTCCTCAGCTAGGGCTTAGCTAGGAAGTTCTTGGCCTGGGAGGAAGGGGTCCCCCTCAATCTCCTGTCTCCCTCTCTGCCTCCATAGTCCTTTCCGAAGCCCACCTTGCCTGCCTGTTAGTAGAGGCAACTGAAGAGCCGCCAAAGATCTCCATGTCATTCATTCTCTGGGGGCCATAGTCACAGTGTGTTGTGGATTAAAAATGTATTACAGTGTAACACATTTTAAAAAGGTAAATCTGGAGGAGTTCTCTTCGTGGCACAGTGGTTAACGAATCCAACTAGGAACCATGAGGTTTCGGGTTCAACCCCTGCCCTTTCTCAGTGGGTTAAGGATCCGGCGTTGCAGTGAGCTGTGGTGTAGCTTGCCCACGCAGCTTGGATCCCGCGTTGCTGTGGCTCTGGCGTAGGCTGGCAGCTACAGCTCAGATTAGACCCCTAGCCTGGGAACCTCCATATGCTGCGGGAGCGGCCCAAGAAATGGCAAAAAGACAAAAAATAAATAAATAAATAAATAAATAAATAAATAAATAAAAATAAAAAGGTAAATCTGATCACCTAACTCCTTGTCCTGCATTGCTTGGGGAATAAAACAAGTGACAACACACAGAGGTAGCTTTCAAGAGCTTTAACCTTCCCGGTAATCTCAGCAGCCACACCAAAGACATATCCAGTTTAAGTGAAGAAGTGTGCCTGCCTTACAGATGGGGCTTCAAGGCGAGCTCCTTACACTCTCCCTTTGCGATGGGGCTCTGCCTCCAGATGCCTCTGTGTGGAAATCCTGGCTCCTCCTAGATCAAGTTCTAGGGAGTCATGTATGACTTCCTAACTAAACCCACTTGGACTTCACACGCTCTCCCTCTCTTTCACCTGAGCTGCAACATCCTTCTCTTCACTCTTCAGCTTTGCAGCTCCTCCTCATCCTTCCAACTGAGCTCAGGTACTACTTCCTTCAGGAAGCCTTTCCTCCTCCCAGGTCATATCCAGATCCGTGTCCTGAGCACAGATCTGTCAGCATCCTTGACCAAACCGTTGTAATCACCTGTTATCCTTCTGACTCCCTTACTAGACTGCAAGCTCCCTGAAGGCAGGTGTATTCCCTTTTGTGTCCAGAATTCCCAGCACAGAACTTGACACAGTGGGCATTCGCGAAATCCTTATTAAATTGGGGGAGGGGGCGGTGAGTACTTGCTTTTTCTCCCTAACCCAGACTACTCTTGCCCATGACCTCAAGGCATTTCCTAAGAGCAGGTCCGGTGCTTCCTAGAGGCCTGCTCAAACAGGCTGTTCTGCCTACATCCTTGACGGGTGGGTGAGGTTCTCGGTGTCTGCAGGCTCCCTCCCTCCTGCCCCCTCTCATGGGTATGTAATTTCCCCCTAAGTGCAGCTGCTCCAGCAGGAAGTCCAGATGGTTGCTTCATTTCCCAGGGTGTCCACACCCCTTTCCTGCCTCCCCTCCCCCTCCCTGTTGGCAGGGGGGCACCCACAGGAGTACAGTGGGAGGATGGGGCTCTGGGCTATACCAGGCTCCACCTCACATTCCCCTCCTGGCACATCTTGCTGAGCCTGCAATTTGTGTACCAGGTACAGTGAGGCTTTGTGGAAGGAAGGCAGCCCAGGGCTAATATGGCAACGTTTATCAAGAACCATAAAAACATTCATATCCTTTGGCCTAATAATTCCACTCCTGGGAATTGCTTCCAAAGAAATAATTCAAGAGAAATAAAAAAGATACATGTACTGTTTATAGCTGTGTTATTTACAATAAGAAAAAAGTGGACACAAATGCCATGTCCCCAAATAGAAAAATGATTAAATGAATGATGGTATATTTGTGTAATAGAATATCATGCAGACATTTTAAATGAAAATATGACTCTGTAGAACAAGGATATTGTCTTGGAAAGAGCATTAGGTGAAAAGATAAGAGTTCAGAGTTGCATAGACATTGATTTTAATTTTGTAAGAATTATGTGTATGGCTAAAAATAATAAACATATCAAGTTGGAAGTAATATTAAGCAGAATTGTCTTTTTCTCTTAGTTTTTTTTTTTTAATGATAAAGGGGATAAAATTAGGATCCGAAGGGAGCAAGAAAAATTAAAAAAAATAGTTGTGTTAGGATGATAATTTTTATAATTTTACCTTAAAATGTTTAATCTTAGATTAATAACAATGCTTTAAAACTAAAAGGAAAACCCTGTACACCAAGTCCTAGGACTTTCTCAAAAAGGATTTTTTTGTTGGTTGTGGTTTTATCATTGTTTAAAAATAATAACAAGAACATGCCTCATTCAGTCCTTACCAGTGTGTGGCTGTAGGTCTATAAATTATCTGAAGAGGGACCCATAAGCTGATTGTCACTAAAAGCACTTAAAAGACTTTTGCCTAATGGATAAATAGTTCTGCCCCCTCTCCCTCCCTTCTGTGCACCTTGGCTACCACATCCCAACCTCTGGGTCACAGCCTAGAAGTTCTGAGGCTCATTTCCTTGAGGCCTCTATTCCTGGAGCTGAGAGAGTGTTAGAGGAAAGGAGATGGGATCTCAGAGAGTCCTGCAAAGGTCACCTGGGCAGGATAAAAAACTTTTAAGTCCTACATTGGTGGGATTTAGAGATAAAGCCTAGGATTGGGTCTTTAAAGAAAACCATTCCGTTATGAGAAGCTCATGGTCAGCTAAGACTCCCAAGCCTTTGCACATAAACTGCTCTTTCACTGTCCTTAGTGGTCCTGGTGCTCCCCCAACGTGAGGGAGGCCCATGGGGTTGTCTGTGGCCTGCTTCTCACTTTACAGTGGCCTCTCATCACTCCAGCTGCAGAGACCACTTCTGCACAGATGACCGCTGAAGCTCGTCTCAGCCCAATAAGCCTCCACGCCCCAGTGCCAAATTTTCAATTCTGAGTGTCCAAGACCTCCATGGAAACACAGCCTCTCCTCATGTAGGGCATATGGAAATTCCCAGGCTAGGGGTCAAGTCAGAGCTGCAGCTGCCAGCCTATGCCACAGCCACAGCAACACCAAATCCGAGCAGCATCTGAGAACACTGCAGCTCACAGCAACAGAGGAGGCCAGGGATCAAACCTGCATCTTCATGGATACTAGTCAGGTTCGTTACCACTGAGCCATGATGGGAACTCCCCTTGCCTCAGTTTTTTCTGTAGCTTCCTTGACTTTCTAATTTCAAGGTCCCTCTCATTGGTGCTTTAGCCTCTTAGGGAGTATTCTGGCCTCAAGAGTCTCCTCCCCCTACTTTCATCCCCCACAGTGAGATCAGATGAGCAGGCCTCCCATTCTCCTTTGATCCTGGGAGCCCCTCTTTGCAAAGACCTTCCTCAGCCACTGCAGGAGGCCCATGTTGTCAAGGCCGTCTTTCTGGTCTGTGCACAGTCTTGTTTTATCCTCTCTCCCCAGCAGCATCTACCCCACCTCTCCCCATCCCCATGCACACGTACCCATGCACGCATGTGTGCACACACACACACTCACCTAAGAGACCCTCCATTTTGGTCACTTAGGGTACTCATGGCTCCCCATTCTCCCCATTCAGTCACATCAGCTGCCCACCACTGTACTTCTTTGCCCCTTCACCACTGCCACCTGCTTAAAAAAAAAATCCTCCTGGTTTTCAGTGCCTGCTCTGAACTCACACTCCCATGAAGGCTTCTCCATTTGCAGCAGCTGAGCATGATCTGTCCCTGAGAAAGTCCTCCAGCCCTGTGGTCTTGTCACTTACATGCCATTCATACCCTGCACCCTGTATTTATTTGGAGATGCAGCATATCACTCCCCACCACTGCTACTAAGCCTTCAGCACATTGAGATACCGTCTTTATATCTGACTCTCTCTGAGAATCCAGACAGCATCTTTCATACAGTGGGCCCAATAAATATATGTGGAATTGACTGAACAACTGTGTATTTCCGAGCCAGGTCTGTCTCACACTGGTGTCTGACTTTCCAATGCTAAACAGAAGACTTGATATCCATCCTTGTTTAATTTCATTATGTTGGTTTTGGCCCAGCATCCTATCCTATATAAATCATTTTGAACTTGAATATGTCATGCAGCATATTAACTATCCCAGCTGTGGGTCATCTGGTTTCTTTCCATTTTTCATCCAAGTCATTAACAGAAATGTTTAACAAGACAAGGCCAAGGACAGAGCCTGGTGGTCTGCCTGGGGAGCCTTCCCTCAGGAAAGATCTGGGATTCAAAGTGAAGTGAAGCTAGGGGCCAGATAGCTCAGCCTGCTCTGGGTTCACCTTTGTAAGACAAGTAATTATTTTTGGCAAGATGAATTGAGAGCAGGTTGAGTCACCTCGACGATTTGAGAAATCAGAACACTCTCGTTGGCATATGAAGGCACTCAATTCCTTCAGCCCAACAGGAAGCTCAGGATTGATAACAGCAGAGAAGGGCACTGGAGCTTAGCTTCTCAGTCTCCAATCCCTGCAGCTGTCTTTGCAATCACAGAATCCCACCCTGTTCAGCTCCCCAGCATGAGCTTCCCATGCAGGTGTGAAAGGTGAGGTCAGGCCAGGCAAGATGAGCAATGTAAACAAGAAGGAGGAAAAGGAAGGAAAGCCATACTTCAGTCAGATTGTCTTCTTCCCTTTTCCTACCTCTTCATTTCACCGGGTCCACCAGGGTAAACCACAGAATACACGTGCTGTCTCCCTTTCTCTGAAATGCATTTATTGAGCCAATGAGAGTCCCTTCTTCTCACAGGTCTCATCTACCCTGTGAGTCTGCAGCTTGGATTTATTATTTCATGCCTAAGGCTCCCTGAGGGGTGTTTCCCTGGTTCTAGTCTGGACTTATGTGGGTACTGTTGCAGAACTGCCTCCAAGGACCAACCACATGCCAGACAGCTCCACCAGAGCAGAGATCAGCACGAGGTGTGCACTAACCATCCCTCCATCTATATTCCCTCAGGTTGGAGAACTTCAGACGTCCTCTTGTCCATCCTGGGTCCCAGTCAAAGCTGCACTAAAAGCATAAAAGGCCATTCTCTCTCTCTTTTAAAAAATTATTTTAAATGTTCTGGCTATAAAATGTTATGGCTTGATGTGGGATCTCAGTTCCCAGACTAGGGATTGAACCCAGGCTGCAGTGGTCAAAGTGCTGAGTCCTAACAACTAGACCACGAGGGAACTCCTGCCACTCTATTTTGAATGACTATAAAACTCTTATTCAACAAGCAATCAAATCACATCAAATATGTGCCAGGCACTAGTCTAAATACTTTACACAAATACAACCGGTCCTCCATATCAACTGTACTATGCTCATTGCAGGATGCTAGGGGAAATGATGGGGAATTTTAGAGCTTAAGTTTAAGAGATATGGGAAAGTATTTTGAAAAGAAAGTGTGGCAGAATTGTAAAGCATTTTCCTTATCACCACTGCACAGATTAGAGCCTCCTTTTTGATCCATAATGGAAGCCTTAGCTTCGTATTTACTGATGTCACCTTCTTTGCACTCCCTCTGCCACCTTCCATTAGGCAAAGAGAACACCAGAATTTTCTTACAGAAGACACACTCAAGGTTGTTACAATTTTGCACAATATCCATTTAATAAATATTAATAACCATACTACTATGACTTTATGGGATATTTTACCTTTTCAAGGTACTTTCACAAATTATCTTATTTTTCATGCATGATCTTAATTCTTTTTCACTATGGCCCTACAAGGTAGGTAAAGCAGGTAGACAAGACCCTAAGGCTAGTTACTGACTCTGGACCCGAAACTCAGGTCCCAAGGTTCATCTCTCTACACAGCATCCCCCTTGGCCTATCCCAGATGTAATCACTCAACAAAGGAAACCCAAAGTGAACAGAGTGCAGAGGGCAGCCTGATGTTTCCATTGCCTTCAAATTCCACTGCGTAATTCCAATGATATTTTCAGGCGAGGCTTACGTACAAGCTCATGGAGAGAAGAAAGGCAATTCCAAGTGCTTTGTAACTACATTGTGGCTCAGCGGTTAATGAACCTGACTAATATCCATGAAGATGTGGCTTGGATCCCTGGCCCCAATCAGTGGGTTAAGGATCCGGTGTTACTATGAGCTGTGGTGTAGGTTGCAGACATGGCTTGTATCCAGCTCCGATTGGACCCCTAGCCTGAGAACCTTAATATGCCACAGGTGAGGCCCTAAAAAAGACAAAAAGACCTAAAAAAGAAAAGAAAAAAAAAAGGCAAAGATTTCCTATTCTCTATAGGGGAGCATTTCTAAATCAAAAAGGATGCCTATAAGCAGGCTGTCTCTCTTGATGGCATGGTCAGTGCAATTGGCTGATCTGGAGGCAACAATATTTGAGAAACACTTAAATAACTGCACCTAGTGGTTATGTCTATTTCATTGATATGTTTACTTACAGAAATGGGGCATATATTCACCCCCTGACTTCCCTTTCAAACCTGCCTGCCCCTCCTAATCACACCTCAAAGCATGAACAACTGAAATCACTAAAAACACATATTGTACTTGCAAAGAAGCTTTCATTTTAATCAGGAAGAACATCTCTGACCACGAGAGTTGTGTAAGTCCCAGTCAAGTGAGTGAACTCTGAGTGGCACAGATAAATGCTTTCTTCCTCAGCCTTCACACTTTGTCAGCCTGAAAGACACAACTTGCAGACCCAGCTCAAAGAGCATCTGCTCTATGAAGTCTTCTGAGATTCCATCGGGACCCAAAAGATGTTCATGGAACAAATCTCGCTGACAGAATTTGGGCCATGTGAGGGGAATAGCACTTCTTCATCCTCGTGGTTAACTTGATGTGGCTAGTTCTAACCCTTCCAAACCAGAGCCACAGCCAGGGCAAGTCCTCCAGAACCTTCCCTCCCTCTGCTGCGACAACCAACAAAGTTCTATATGGTAGCTGCTCAGTCAACCTGGGTCCCAGAGGGAGGACAATGATGACATGGAGCAGAACTCCCAGCCAACCCTTGATGGACATGGAGCATGAGTGAGAAATAAGCCTTTATCATTTTCAGCCACTCAGACTGTGGAATTGTTGTACAGAGACACTAGCCAGCCCAGACTGCTAGAGTTACCTGTCCTCACTTGTGCAGGTGACCTTTACAGAGCCAATCATTTCTTCCATTTCTGCCCACCCCTCCTCCTCCAGACTGTATGGATCTTGAGAACAGGTATAATGTCTTATAAATTCCCATTTGGTAGCTGCTCAGTATATATCCTTAAATGAATGTAGGGATGGATGCATGAATAAGAGATCACCCAAAATCTAATTCTATTATCTTGCTAGGCACAATCCTCTTTGAAGGTGGAGATGATCCTGGATAATCTTTTTTTTTTTTTTTTTTTTTGTCTTTTCTAGGGCCACTTCCGCGGCACATGGAGGTTCCCAGGCTAGGGGTTGAATCGGAGCAATGCCAGATCTGAGCCACGTCTGTGATCTACACCACAGCTCATGGCAATGCCGGATCCTTAACCCACTGAGCAAGGCCAGGGATCGAACCCGAAACCTCATGGTTCCTAGTCGGATTCGTTAACCACTGTGCCACAACGGGAACTCTGATCGTGGATAATCTTAAGTAGCTCTTCCCAGCCTGCTGGATGCCATAGTTATCTCTCGGGAAAGGGAGCAGAACAGATGGAGATGATCCTCATAGCTCCATGGAGAGGCTCCACAGCACCCTTGCAGACCTCCTCTCCCTACTGTGGCCCCAAACAGAAAAGAGTTGTGGCTGTGTGACTCGGGCCAATATGGGTGTATGTGGGCTACCCCAGATGCAGGAAGTTAGTCACACAGCAGGAATCAATGAATATTCATTGGTAGTTCACCCCCAGGGCAGAGAGGGAGGGAGGAGTGTAGCAGTATAGTTTAGCAACAACCAAGGATTGACCATACCAACCCCCAAATCCCCTGCTCCTCCAATAGAGAGCAGGTTGCCTGCTGTCATGAGCTAAACTGTGGCCTCTCTGCAAAATACAATCATTTCCCAAACTCTGGAACCTGTAAATGTCATCTTATTTAGTAAAAGGATCTTGGCAGATGCAGTTAAGGACGCTGAGATGAGGAAATCATCCTGGATTGTCAGTGTGGGTCCTACAAACAGTGACACATGTTCGCATGAGAGAGTCACAGAGGAGAAGGTGAAGAGAACATGAGGCAAAGATTGAGTGACCACAAACCAAGAAAGCTAACAACCACCAGGAGCTACAAGGAGGTGTGAAGAGATTCTCTCCAAGGTCCTTCACCACCTTGATTTCAGATATTTGGCCTCCAGAACTGTGAGAGAATGGATTTCTGTTACCTAATTTGTAGTGGGTTATGGCAGTCTTGGCAAGCTCACACATCTGCCGCCTCCACTGGCTTTAGATGCCCCTCTGGGCAGCACTCTGGCATTCTAAGGTACCTGAAGCACTGCATCCTCTGAGTCTCCCATTCATTTCCCCTAGGAAACACTGGGGTTGGAATCATCCTTATTTTTCTCCTCCCAAGTACTTTAATTCAGACCTTTGTGAGGGGATTCAGGCATGACTGGGCAACAGGGGCCAAGGGCTCTCCCAAAAAGGCCCCTTGAGGGCATCGTAGAAAGGAAGGCTAATAGGACTAGGGGTAGCACTGCCCCTGGCAGGGTGGAGCCCTCTCAGCCTTAGCTCCAAATCTCTTGACACTTGTTGGTTAAAACAATGATAAAATGATAAAAATAGCCATTTCTCTTCCTGCCCATCTCAACCCCCACCCATGTGCTTGCTACATAAAACCTAGGAAAGTGAGCACCACTGGTGTGGACTTGGAAAGCCTCAAGAAGACACTACAGAGAAATGTAGAGGTGATAATGTATTATGAGCTGATTTAGACACATGGATCCCCAGTGCCCTGGAGAAGGGAGGTTCCTGTGCTGGGAGCTAAAAGACTTCATTTTATTCTGACTTTGTACTAATTGATTTCAAGTGTGACCATCAGTATGTCACTTATCTTAGTTTCCTCACTTTTTTTTTTTTTTGGTTGCCCCGCAGCGTATGGAGTTCTTGGGCCAGGGATCAGATCTGAGCTGGGAGTTCCCATCGTGGTGCAGCAGAAATGAATCCGACTAGGAAACCATGAGGTTGCAGGTTCAATCCCTGGCCCCGATCAGTGGGTTAAGGATCCGGCATTGCTATGAGAGGCGGCTGGGATCTGATGTTGCTGTGGCTGTGGTGTAGGCCAGCAGCTGACTGGACCCCTAGTCTGGGAACCTCCATATGCTGCAGGTGTGGCCCTAAAAGGCCAAAAAAAAAAAAGGATCTGAGCTGCAGTTGTGACCCAAGCCACAGGTGTGGCAATGCTGGGTCCTTAACCCACTGTGCCAGGCCAGAGATGGAACCTGCGTCCTAGGGATCCCAAGATGCCACCAATCCCACTGCACCACAGCAGCAACTCCAGTTTCCTCATCTTTAAAATGGAGGGAATGGGGAAAATTGCCAATATTCCTTCTTACTTTTGAAACTCTAAGCCATGAAAATGAATTTGTATTTAAAATTCCTTTTTGCCACAGATATTGGCACTGGTTTCATCCAGAGATATAAGTGGAGCCTTTCAGAAGCTTGCCAGATGTGTAGATGAGGGCTCAGAATGAATCTGTGCCAGACCTGAGAAGCCACCAGCCTTGAGCTGCCTGGCCTTCACCACAGCCTGGCCCTGAGCTGGAGGAGGACTGGCCAGGTCCAAAGGGCTCTGGTCTCCCCATCAGCCCCCAATGCAGACACCGTTAACCTCTCCAGTGCAGGAAAAAGTACGGGCCATAGGATCCCACCCAACTGGGTGGGTTCAAATGTTGGCTCTTCTGGTAATCATCTTCCAGGCCTTGGGCACATAATTTAATATATGTAATCCTCCGCATCCTCATTTAGAAAACAGATGTAACAGGACTTTATGGGTATGGAAAGATAAACTTATGCAAAACATCTGTATATAGTAGGCGTTCAACAAGTGGTAATGATTACCATGACGGGAAGCTTTAGGTTTCTCCCACACTGACATCAGTGTGGATGTTCAGAAATGGATTTGCTATTACCCATCAAAACGAATATCGAGGAGTTCCCATTGTGGCTTAGTGGAAATGAATCTGACTAGCATCCATGAGGACGCAGGTTCAATCCCTGGCCTCGCTTAGTGGGTTAAAGGATCTGGCGTTGCCGAGAGTTGTGGTGTAGGTTGCAGACAAGGCTGGGATCTGGCTTTGGTGTGGCTGTGGCATAAGTTGGTGGCTACAGCTCCTGTTTTGACCCCTAGCCTAGGAACCTCCATACACTGAGGGTATGGCCATAAACAAAAACAAACAAACAAACATTTCTCAAAACAAAACAAGCCAGGGACCTGAAGTCTAGAAACAGACTTTCAGAGATGGGGTTGGGGTTGAGGGTGGCCCCATCAAGGTGGGAGAACTGTCTGTCTAGCTTAGGTGCTTGGAATGAACTATCGTGGGGGTGGGGTCCAGGGGCAAGGCCCCCAGGAAACTGGAAGCCCTCTACAACATGTGAGATATAAATTCTCTGTGACCTCTGGTGTGGGTGCTTGGGTTGTCATAGCAGCCACATGGCTTCGCCTCTTGTTTCTGTTGCAGTCTTTTTCTGGGCCCAGCCCTGGCTGATGCATGTGGTTGGCGGCTGCTCAGGGCCCACCTCAGCTGGTCCCTGTGCTGCCTTTGGACAAAGAGGAGAAATGCTGGCTTTACGGAGCAGGCGCAGTACCTGCAACCACAGTGGGAGGCATGAGTGTGGCTGAGGTAGAGGTTTGAATTGGAAAAGGAGATATTTTTGTGTGAATATGGTTTATTCCCAGAGGCCTCTTTTTCTCACAGAAGGTAAGAGGGCCTTGGGGAGCAGCTTTGGGTGAGCTGGACCAAAGGCATTCCCTTGGGGCCTGGAGCCTATTTCAAAGTGGATCTCAGTAAAGCGTTTAGGTACAGGCTCCAGGCAGAGTGTGCTAATCTTTGGGTTGAAATCCCGTTAGCTGTGCATCTCCTCCACCAGGCTGCCAGGGGGCCTGGGAAGAAAGAACCACACTTGCAGAAGGAAACCCTAGCAGAGGAAGCGACTTTGCTCTAGCTCCCCCTAGAGAAGCTGACTTTTGAACACCCACACACCTGAGAGCTTATCAAAATACGATCTTATATTTTTTAATGTTGTGTCACATGCGTATATCTTGATTCCTCAAATAAAAGAGAACTCCTTTTATGGCAGGAACCGTAACTTACATTTCTCTGTATCCCTCATCTAGTCTCCCAACTTCAAATACCTTTATCTTGCTTCATCCTCAAGAAACAAACTGCTCATAACTCATGCCATGTTGTTTCTAGCAACAGGGCTTTGCTCTTGTCATTCCCTCTGACTGGAATGCTCTTCTCAGTTGGTCAACTCCCACTTGGTCAACTCCCACTTGGTCAACTCCCACTCATCCCTCCAGATTCCACTTAGAAACCATCTCTCACAGGAAGCCACCTGTAACCCAGATGGGTATGATGTCTTTCCTCTGTCCATGTGAATTCGAACCCCTGTTCTACACGCATCTACTAGGTATTGCCCTTGCCCGAGACTCAAGCTCTTCAGAGATTGGGAGGGTGAAACATTCATCTTGGTGTCTCCACTGCCTGCATGTAGTATAGCCTCAATACTTGTCTGTTGGACCTAATTAAAAAGCTGGTATGTGGCATCCTATGACTGGTTATCAATCAATTATAGAAGATCCAGCCTGGAAGAGACTTGTGCTTGCTACCTCAAGGCCAAGAAGGCAGCCCTGAAATGTATGGTACAAGCAGGTTCAAAATGAAGGGCTGCGAACATCTCGGCTGGAGAGAATGTCCAGACCTTGGGGTGTGGAACTTCTCCGTGCTTCCAGACTGGGGTCAATACCACCCATTAAGGAGGTACTCTGATGGCATCTCAAGAGCATCTCTAATAGAGATAAAGGCCCTGAATACCCAGCTCCTCTCTTAGAGAGGTGCTGGGGCTTGCATTGCAGAGGATAGAGCCCCTTCTCTCAAGAAAGGATTTGACCCATGCAAGTGAGAGGCTCAGCAGTCATTTCTCACAATTCCTAGAAGAGAGATATTCAGAAAACCCCAAAGGAAAAAGATGGGGGGGCTCACCGCCTAAAAGACAAGGATATAAGGGCGTGTCCCCCTGGTCTGGCTCAGGTAGATCCAATGGGGAGATGAGCTCCTGTAGGGCCCTAGAGCAATAATGCTGATGTGCTAGCGACCAAGCCTTCGTACTATGTTAGCAGTTTGATTGTATCTTCTTTCACACAGAGACATTAAAAATGTCTACATAACTCTCTAAAGGCTAAACATGAGGTGGATATTGTTTTTGTGGGGAAACTGAGCATCTCTAAAAGAGATGGTTCCGTGTGACTTAAAAGACTTAAGGTTTAGGCTGAACTACTCCCCAGCTGAGAGGAAAACTGCAAGCTGTTGGCGTTCCACAAGTCCATTGGCACCTAAATCCCCTGGCAGCCCCAGTCTCTGTCTTAGTCTCTCCTTTACGGAATGGCAGTTAGAGATCATTTAATTCCAATCCAGAGCTCTGAGATGTTTAGCTCTAATGAGTTGAGTAGAAGTGGTCAAGCTGGTGCTGCAAACCTAAAACTATTACTTTAGGAAGGCAGATCTGACTTCACATTTTCTCTGGAACCAAACTCTTGAGGCCCTGATAAGATTACTGGGCTGCTGAGCCGCCAGTGTTCAGATTTCTCATGGAACCACATTCGCCAGGCTCTGGTTCGCCTGGCTCTGAAGAGTCACGCTGTAGATGGGCTCTGAAACCTGACTCCACTGCAAGAATGCACGCTCACCCCCTCCTGTGACAGTGCCTGGGCCCTTCCAGTCTGCCTACCCCACCCCCACCCCCGCCCCACTGGCACTGGGCTCCAGTGAAGGGAAGTGTCAGCTCAGTGGAAGCCAGTGGTACTTTGAGGTCCCACATAGTGGGCGCTAGATAGGAATGGGTAGGCCCAAAAGTCTGAGCCAAACTCCAGCTCCCAGAGGGCAAGCAATCCCCAGTTACGACCAGTAGCCAGCAGCCAGTATGGCTCAGTGAGAGGGACGGTCCAAAAGCTGTTGGTGAAACTGTGGTAGAAAATATTTAATGAAGTAAAAAGATTTCATTGAAAACGTAGGCCACAAAATGAACACATGATAGATATCAGTAAGTACACACATACACGCGCGCTTGTCATCAGTGTGGAGGATAGAAATACAGATAGTCTGTGAGGATGATGAGACATGAGAGCCCAATAATATATATATATATATATCTTTTTTTTTTTTTTTTTTGTCTTTTTAGGGCCACACCAGTGGCATATAGAGGTTCCCAAGCTAGGGGTCGAATCAGAGCTGTATCCATAGGCCTACACCACAACCACAGCAACACCAGATCCAAGCCGTGTCTGCGACCTACACCACAGCTCACAGGAACACCAGATCCTTAACCCATTGAGGGAGACCAGGGACTGAACCTGCGTCCTTATGGATACTAGTCAGATTCGTTTCCACTGAGCCACAATGGGAACTCCAAAAGCCTAACAGTACTTAACTAACATTTACAATGCAAGATCTAGTACATAATAAATGCTCATTAAATACTGAATAAATGGAGGAATGATAAATAATATCTGGGGAGGGGTTGGAGTTTCCCCAGAAAAAAGGGGCTCATTAATTTTCTCCATCTAAATTAGAAATTCATTCTTTATTCAGTGGCAATAAAGTTTGATTTTTCACTGACTAAATCCTTCATTTGTTCAATGAAATTGGAGACATATGGTTGAGAGAGATAAATTTAATTTCCATGTGTCTATTATTTCATTGAATAAATGAAGGATTTAGTGAAAATTGAACTTTTTCAAGCACTCTAAGGCTATTTGGTAGTGCCTACAATTTATATTTAAGCAACTAAGAAAATAAGTTTTATTCCAATGTCCCAAGTTTCCAGCTCATTCTCGATTATACACTTTTGGGTTCCTATCCAGAGTAACTTTACCTATGACCACCTCTAGAGAAGAATCAATTATATTTTCATCATAAGAGGTCTGTACTTCTCATAGAGTACTGGACATTCCTGTTCAGAACAATTAAAACCAACATATTTAAATTTTGCTTAAAAAATTCTGATCTTTCTTCCATCTTCAACCATTTATGTTCTCTTTCAACAAGCATTTGAATACCATCAAGCCCTAGATATATAAGATATGGTCCCTGGAGTTCCTGTTGTGGCTTAGCAATCATGAACCTGACTAGTATCCACGAGGATGCAAGTTTGATTCCTGGCCTCACTCAGTGCGTTAAGGATCCGGCGTTGCCATGAGCTGTGGTGTAGATCACAGATGTGGCTTGGATCTCACATTGCTGTGGCTGTGGTACAGGCTGGCAGCTGCAGCTCCAACTTGACCCCTAGCCTGGGAACTTCCTTATGCCGAAGGTGTACCCCTAAAAAAAAGATATGGCCCCACTTCTCAAGGAATTTTCCAGTGAGAGAGCCAAGTGAGCATTTACAGTTCTGCCTGGTCCTCTGATTTGGTTTGAACAAAGTGCCCTGAGAGTGCTGTAGAGTCTGAGAGCATCTGTGAAGACTACTGTAGGTGGAGATATTTGAGCTGCGGGCTAAAAGGGGAAGGAAACCCTTGATTCTGTTAATTCATTTATCAAACAAACTCTTCCTAAGAAATTACATTATTATCTAGGCACTGTGTCAAATCTCTGGAGACCCAAAGACCAATAAGACAGTCCCTGCTTACCAGAGGCTTATAGAGCTACAAAAGTGGTATTGCCATTCTCCTTGGCATCTTGGAGAATTCCACTCCTCTGGGTACTCTGGTGAGTTCAGACACAGAGGTCATTTCTCATTTCTCTTATAACACATGGTCTTGACTCTTCCATCTTTTCCATTCTTGTTCTCTTGCAAAATCAGACTATACATGGATTCTCAGAGAATCTCCTGAGTCTGGTTTCCTCACTCACTCTAGGAACTAGCATTTCTGCCACATTATCCCTGCTACATTGTGGCCGCCATCTTACTCAACACGACTTAAGAGTTTCCTACTGTCCATAGAGCAGAATCCAGGACCATCCACTCTCTAGCCTTTGAGGGCTGCATTGGGCCTCTGCCTAAGTTAGAAAAAAAGCACCCCTTTGGGGCATAGCTAGGCAAGGAGATGTTGCACATCGTATGAAGAAAAAGTAACCCTTTCTTCCAGATGGCTTGAATTCCAGCTCCCACTCAACCACTTAGCCAGCATCCACTATACTCAAAGGCCCTGTGGTTTTTATCTTATTACTTTCATTTTTTTTCTTTCTCTGCTTCCCTATCTTCCTCTCCAGCCAACTGGCCTACTTTCCTGTACAAAGCTGGCATGTTCTCCCTGCACCCATTCCTTATGCCATCTCCTCCTCACCACCCACCTCTCTGTCAGGACTTCTTTTGAGTCTCACATGGAAATACTGAGATTCTGCAGAACTTATGGTCTGCAACAGGCATACCTTTCACACTTAAGCATTTGAAAATTATATACATGACAAAACACAATGGTAAATCTCATTCTCACTATTGGATTGTGAGATTTTATTTTATTTTTTGCTTTTTTAGGACCACATTTGTGATATATGGAAGTTCCCAGGCTAGGGGTCGAACCAGAACTGCAGCTTCCAGCCTAAGCCACAGTCACAGAAACTCAGGATCCAAGTTGCTTCTGTGACCGTGACACCACAGGTCACAGCAACCCTGGATCCTTAACCCACTGAGCAAGGCCAGAGATGGAACCAGCATCCTCATGGATACTAGTCAGATTCATCGCCACTGAGCCATAATGGGAACTCCAGATTATGAGCTTTAAAAGGCATCTTTATCTTGTTTATTCCAGAAGGTTTAATGTGGGCTGAAGCAATGATTGATATTATAGAAACAGCAACGGTGACTTGAAAAAAGGAAAGATTTCCCAAAGACTTCCAATCTGCAAGCAGGTTCTAAAGAATGAATGTTGAGTAAGCCTTGATGGCCTAGTTTAAATTCCAAATAGTGGGAAGTGGTATAACTCAGTTTCTCACCAAATACAGCAGCTAAGATTTTTCAGGAATTCCCAATCCCATTCCTGCATATCATATCCCATCATGAAAAGTTCACTTCATGGATAAGAATCGTCACTTCCCCAGCCTAGTGGTTTCCTCTTTACTTCCTTCATCAGTGCTAGCAGTTGAAGTTCTTTTTTCAGGCATTTTTGACAAAGAAACTTCAAAAGCAGTCACTGACGACCAGCAAACCCATGCCCTGTACAGACTCAGTGTAAACTGACAGGCTTCCTGGCTGGTCGAGTAGAATCCCCCATCAATGACTGGACTAGACTATACTAAACTATACTACACTACACTTACACTACACTATACTATACTATTTGTAGACTGGAGGACCTTCTTTTTTCACATGCCCCCCACCCCTACCCTACCCCCCCAGCCACACAGGAAGTTGCTTAGGCAACAGTTTCAGGGCCTCTGCCACACACTGTTCCTTCCTCAACTGAGGGAGAAGAAAGTAGCTTTGGAAAGAGGCCTTTGTGTCTTCCAGAGAACAAAGTTGAAACTTGCATGTGGCCCTCAAGCAGCAAGCAACCCGCTTTTAAGCCTAAAATTTTCCTTTTATCTCCTATCCACTTCTACAAGAGATTAGACAGGTTCTAAAGCATACTGCACCTCTAGGTGGGGGCCCGAGGCACCCTGCACTCTTTTTTTTTTTTTTTTTTAAAGAGCCACACCTATGGCATATGGAAGTTCCCAAGCTAGGGGTTGAATCCAAGCTGCAGCTGCCAGTCTACATCACAGCCACAGCAATACCAGATCTGAGTGGTGTCCTTGACTTGCACCATAGCTCAGGGCAACACTGGATCCTTAACTCACTGGGTTAGGTCCAGGATCGAACCCACAACGTCATGGATACTAGTTGGGTTAGTTTCTGCTGAGCCACAATGGGAACTCCATACCCTGTACTGTTGCAGAGGTGGAAACCTACTCCTAAGGCAACTTCTTCAGGAACCTTCAAATTAGCCTGTGGGCATCCACTGGGCTGTCTCCCTCCTCTGCCCTGAAGCAGCAGCCACCAGAGAGGATCTTGATGCCCTGGGCTATCTTGTAGTAGACTGGCGAACACCCCCTGCTGGGCTTCCCCATGTTCCCTTCCACCCTTACGCAGCCCTAATCTGTCCAGAGTCTCCCTGGCTTGTAGATGTTCCTATAGAGGGTCCATCTCAGTTTCTGGTGGATCACACTGTCCTCAGTCCTTTATATAAAGCCTCTCTGAAGGGAATCCCTGTTCCTCGAAGACAACTGGTAGAGCTGGATGCCTGAACGCAACTGCTCACACAGAGAGGTCCCAGCACTTTGTAGGCCAAGCAGTGAGGTTCACTTAGAACAGCCAACCAGGGCTCCGGTGTAGAGCCGGGAACCAGGAAGAACTAGCAGAACTAACAGAATCTTTTTTTTTTTTTTTTAAGATTTTTATTTTTTCTATTATAATTAATTAATCTTCCGTCAGTTTCTGCTGTACAGTGAAGTGACCCAGTCATACATATATACACACATTCTTTTTCTCACATTATCCTCCATCATGTTCCATCACAAGTGACTCGATACAGTTCCCTGTGCTACACAGCAGGATCTCATTACTTACCCACTCCAAATGCAATAGTTTGCATCTACTAACCAATCCCAAGAACTGACAGAATCTTGAAGGTGCTGAGCACAGCCCTGGAGGAGCAGTTCAGCTTTTGAAAAGGCCGGGAATCACCTTGGAAGCTAGACAACATTTACACCTTCTCTTTTCTTCTTTTCAAAAGCAAACAACAAAACAAAACAAAAAAAAGTCTGAGTCCCCTAAGACTGGCTTGAGGCTAAATGTGTCAGTCTCAGTTTCAAGGGAGGGAAATCTGTGGACGCCTCAAGATGTGGAGAAGGCAGAGAGGAGGGGTATAACACCCAGTCCCTCCTCCCATGGAAGGTGGTTCCTAGATCCCACTAGCATTGGAACCGTCCCAGGAAAATCCCAGGCAGAGTAGTGGCGGGCCCTTCACCCTAGTGCCCCCACACAGATGTGGCCAGCACACCCCCATACCTGCAGGGACATAGAGGGGAGTCTCAAATTTGATCAGAAATAGTGTCATCTGCCAACAAGGGGCGCTTTTCAGAAAGTTCTGAAACGTGACAGACAGAAGTGGGACGTGAGAAGCAAGAGGGCAACTGGACTCTAAATACTCCAATCATACTGAAAATGGAAGCCCACAGCCTGGCAAAGAAATGCATCACGTTAAGCTCTGTTTCTCTTTCAAAACCCATCTCCTCAGATCCAGCGGCTTCGGCTTTTTTGAGGGTTTGCCCACTTACAAAGTTGACGGCACCTAACCACCCCTCCCCGCCCCCACAAGCATTTAAGTTCCTAAGCCAGATAGCAGGACTTCCAGAAAGGCCCCTCCTTCTCCCTGAGGTCTTCCCCTGCCGACCCCTGCTAGCCCGGAGGGGTCCCCTAGGTAGGACCCGGGTGTTGGCCAGGAGGCGTGGGAGCGGCTGGCGTGCGCAGTGCTCCCCGAGGGGCAGCGATGAGCCCCGAGCTCCCGGCTCCCCGCTGAGATCGCAGCCCCGCGCGCCGCCTCGCCCGCGCGCCACCGGCTCCTTTACCTCCATGTCCTCCAGGTGCCGACTCGGCGGCGGCCGAGCGCGCTCACTCGGGCCTGGGCTCGCGATCCTCGCTCTCCGCTCGGCTCCCGCCCGGGCCGGGTTCGGCTGCGGCGGGCACAGCGCAAGTGGGCGGCGGCGCGCCCGGCTCGCTGGCTGCGGGACTGCCCCGTCTGCCCTGGTCCTGAGCTAGAGAACGAGGAAGGAGGAGGAGGAGGAGGAAGGGAGGGAGAGAGAGAGGGAGGGAGGGGAGGGAGGGGAGGGGAGGGGGGAGGGAGGGAGAGGGAAGGAGGCCGGCGATCAGGGTTTAAATTTAGACACAAATCTAAACAGATACTGTCCCCTCCCGAGGCAGGACTCAAACGAGGGAGCCACGACTCCATTAATCTGCCCAAACATGGGGATGGGACAGCCGCCTGGCCCCTCTTTCTCGCAAAGTTTCTTCAGGACCCTGGTCTTTGCCTTGGTGTCAGTCCTTCTCAACCTCTCACTCCTTTGACACGCCTCCTTTCTTTTTCTTGCCCTAAAAGTTCCAGTCGTTCCTTCATTCTTTTAAATCTCCCTTCTTTTCTATTTACTGTTTTTATGTACATCCCTGCTCCTTTCTTTCCTCACTTAAAAAAAGAATTGCGTTCGCTGTGTGCCTACCTGATTTTCCTGGCGTCCCTGGGCAACATGTGAGGACCTTCCCTGGTTGAGGTGTCCGTGTTCTCTCAGGACCTCCCCCTCCCCCCAAAAGGAGCTGTTCGGGACAATGCTTTCAATGCCCAGGGTGGGCGGGCTCCACCACCCTGCCTCTCTACCTCTGTCTCACGTTTTCATGAAACCACTATCAATCTATCCATCTCTCAGCTGTGTATCAGGAAGATGAGGACGAGAGAAGAAAACCAAGGAATCCGAGCAGAGTTTTCCAAGCTCCCTGTGGCAGTATATCTTCCCCTCTCCCCCAGTTTGATGCATTCAATTTTGTGGAATTTAAGCTTCCACAAGCTGCTTCCTAAAGGGCCTTTTTGCTGTTCCTAAGTGTACTCTAAGGAATAGAGTAAAGGGCAAGATCCTGAACATCCAATTCCCAGAGGCCCAGCATAGCAGTCCTCCCCCAGGGCCATCCCAGTCCTCTGGGCAGCAAAGAGGCAGAAGAAAACAAAGCTGCCTGCGAGGCACGGGGTGGGGGAGGGGGGGTTGGAATCTGGAGCAGCTTCTCTCTCTGCTACCAGTTTATAACCCTGGCCATCAGCCTAGATGCCCCTTCTGGATCCCCTAACCCTTCCAGAGAGGAAGAGGGGAAATGCCTTCAGAGACCTGGGATGTGAAGGGGATGAGCTGGCAAGGATGCCTCTGTGTCTTTCTGTAGTGTTCTTGCGCCCCCATTCCTACCCTAAACCCCAAACTCACCCTGGGAGAGGGACAGTGGGCCAGGTCATCATGAGCACAGTGAAGAGAGATATATGGAGAAACTGATAACAGAGACCAGTTGAGAGTTTGCTCACACTACAAAGAATTGCCCTGATTCTGCTTCTTATCCCAAGACCACCTGCAGACTATCGGGCACTTAGATTTCTGCTTTGGGTATCAGCCTTAGAAACATGGCCTCTTCTAAGGCCTTCCTTTCCTAGGCTAGGGGTCCAATCAGAGCTGTAGCTACTGGCCTACACCACAGCCACAGCAACATCAGATCCAGACCACGTCTTCAACCTACACCACAGCTCATGACAATGCCGGATCCTTAACCTGCTAAGCAAGGCCAGGGATTAAACCCATATCCTCACAGATACAAGTCAGGTTTGTTACCACTGAGCCATGACCAAACTCCAAGCCTGCCTTTCTAAAACACTAGTAGCCTTAATGGCCAAGTATTTTCCAATTCATTTAACTTGACTGAGCATAAAGCTAAGAGCCTTGATTTCAGAAACAAAGTGAAAGTTGAATTCCAGCTTTGCTTCTTTCTAGATATGTTTTCTTTTCTTTTCTTTTTTTTTTTTTGGCTTTTTGCTATTTCTTTGGGCCACTTCCCATGGCATATGGAGGTTCCCCAGCTAGGGGTCTAATCGGAGCTGTAGCCGCCAGCCTACGCCAGAGCCACAGCAATGCGGGATCCGAACCGCATCTGCAACCTACACCACAGCTCACGGCAACGCCTCATCCTTAACCCACTGAGCAAGGGCAGGGACCGAACCTGCAACCTCATGGTTCCTAGTCGGATTCGTTAACCTCTGCGCCACGACGGGAACTCCTAGATATGTTTTCTTAGACAAGTCACTTACCCTCTCTGATCCTCGCTTATGTCACCTATGTAGTTTAGTAGGCACTCTGAAAAGAGCAGCTATTTTTATAATGCTCAGCTTGAATGTACAAGCTCAAATGAATAGGGACTCAATATTTCTTTTATTGCCAGGCATTCTAGGGTCCATTGAATGGGGCCTTCACCCCCAGGAATTAATGGTAAGACCCTTCCCATTCCAGCCACACAGTTATGGAGGTGAGGGCACTAGGCAACAACTGATGGCAAAAAAGGAAGTATCGGAGTTCCTGTCGTGGCACAGCGGAAACAAATCCGACTAGGAACCATGAGGTTGCAGGTTTGATCCCTGGCCTCGATCAGTGGGTTAAGGTTCTGGCATTGCTCTGAGCTGTGGTGTAGGTCGCAGGTGCGGCTTGGATCTGGCATTGCTGTGGCTGTGGTGTAGATTGGCAGCTGTAGCTCTGATTAGACTCCTAGCCTGGGAACCTCCATATGCTGCGGTGCGGCCCTGAAAAGACAAAAGACAAAAAAAAAAAAAAAAAAAAGACAGAGAAAAAAAAAAGGAAGTGTCTTTGTACCTTGCAAAGCCTACTTGTGCTTGTAATTTTTTCTCCCTTTCCTTTTTTTAAAGGTGGGGACTGAGTTGGTGGTGGGAGTGTAGTTTCTTACCATGTCTTCTAAGTCTGACTCATGGGGCCTTTTCATTTCATTTGTCATCCTCCTCTCTGCTCAGAATGGGGCTGCCCCAGCACAGGCTTCTGGCTTCACAAACAGGAGGGCGGAAGTGCTTACCCGAAGGAAACCGTTAGGCCCAGATAGCATCGCAGTCACTCAAGGTGACTTGCAGCTGCAGCCCACGCCCTGCTCAGGCCTTCCCTCAGCCACGTGAGGACCCAGGATCCACAGTGCAAATTAGCTCGGCTTTAGCTCTGTTCCTACATGCAGGGTGGGATGCCCTTTCAGAGCTGACTGGGCCGGAGGCAGAGACCTTCATGGGAGGAAGGAGTGAAAAATGGGGAGAAGGGGCAGAGGCCCAGGGCTCAGTTTCAGCAGCCCTGAGTAGGTATAGGGCCCATGCCCCTCTTATCTTCCCTTCCTGTCCCTCCTGAAGATCCTCAGAAGCTAGAATGGAAATAAACCAGCTGGCAAACACCCCATTTTTGCTGGGCTATCTGGGGTTGTGACTTGCTGCTCTGTGTGCTGAGAGGAGCTGACAACCAAGGGGAAGGGAAAGTGGCTCTGAGGGGGTGTCTCCCCTCCCGCTCTAGGAGACTGGTTGGCTCACAAGGGCCCACTTCCTTTACTCTCCTCTCTTCACAAACCCTGGCAGTCTGAATCAGCCAAGCAGAAAATAAAGGCCAGTGCAGAATGAAGAACAAGAAACACCAGGAGTTCCCGGCACAAGTGGGTTAAAATCTGACTGCAGTGGTTAGGGTCACAGCTCAGGCTCATTGGGAACTTCCTTATGCTGTGGGTGCAGCCATGAAAGAAAGAAAGAAAGAGAGAGAGAGAGAGAGAGAGAGAGAAGCCAGAGATGCAGCTTAAGCAGAGGAGCCCATCTTACCATGAGCAGCTCCAGGCCTTCAATAAATAGTGAATGAACGAAGCAAATTAATAGGATCTCTGCCTTTAAATCAAGGGTAGAGACTTTTTCCATAGGTAGGTCTCCAGTGGGAAAGAAAATCTGATGGGAGAAAAGATCATGGAAGGGTACAAGTTATGCAGTAACTTAGTTTTTAGGCAGAATTGCTAAGTGCTCCAATCAATCAGCTCTTAGTAAGTGGCCACACTGTGCTGTTGACTGTCCATTTTAAAAATTAAGAGCAAGAAGCAAATATCCTTCCATGACTATAAATACTTACTTTAACACACACACACACATACACACACACACACTCAGCCCTAAGTCCTGAGAATGCTGCAAAAATAAAACAAAACAACTCATACTGGGAGTTCCTATCGTGGCTCAGTGGAAATGAATCTGACTAGCATCCATAAGGACGCAGGTTCTATCCCTGGCCTTGCTTGGTAGGTTAAAGATACGGTGTTGCATGAGCTCTGGTGTAGGTTGCAGACACGGCTCAGATCTGGCGTTGCTGTGGCTGTGGTGCAGGCTGGCAGCTGCAGCTCCTCTAATTTTTTTTTTTTCTTTTTTTTGTCTTTTTGTCTTTTGTTGTTGTTGTTGTTGCTATTTCTTGGGCGGCTCCTGTGGCATATGGAGGTTCCCAGGCTAGGGGTTGAATCGGAGCTGTAGCCACCGGCCTACGCCAGAGCCACAGCAACGCGGGATCCGAGCCGCGTCTGCAACCTACACCACAGCTCACGGCAATGCTGGATCGTTAACCCACTGAGCAAGGGCAGGGACCGAACCCGCAACCTCATGGTTCCTAGTCGGATTCGTTAACCACTGCGCCACGACGGGAACTCCAGCTCCTCTAATTTAACTCCTAGTCTGGGAACTTCCATATGCTGCGGGTGCAGCCCTAAAAAAAAAAAAAAAAAAAACCCAAAACGAAAAACTCGTCCTGCCACAAGTGACTATCAATGAGGAAGAGTTGAATATACTAAAATTAAAACAAGACTTGAGAGCTCATGTGTTCAAGGAATGGCAATGGAGGGTTTCCCAGAGGAAGATGATAGCACATGAAATGTAAACTGAGGAGGAAGGTAGCAGGGTAACAGTTGGGCCACAAGGAGGATGATGAAGTACTGAAAGGGCAGCCAGCAGGGTCGGGCAACCTCATGAGACAATTGCCTTATGACAGCAATTATAGTTGTAATACTTTTAGGTAAGAAGTATCATTGGATGCTAAATCTAGTGGGTAAAAATGGAATGAGGACTAGGATTTTATATAATTCCAAAGTCTCTCCCCAGAAGTTACTCATTAATTACAAAGAAAAAAAGTAACTTAACAGAGAATAAGCCTAACAGACACCATATTAATCAAATGATCAAATAAACAGCAGCAGTGACGGGACAAATTGACTTCACATTCTACCTGATGGGATGTAATAAGAAGAGCACACCATCACTTCTGTGATAATCTGGCCCAAGGTGCATAACCTGAATCTAATCATGAAGAAACACTGGACAAGCTAAATGGAAAGACGTTCCTCAAAGTCACAGTGAGTTCCAAAAGTGCCCATGTCAAGAAGGTCAAGGGAAGGCTGGGGAAGGGTTCAGGTTAAAGGAGACTAGAGCCAATAACAATTGGATTGACCATGTACTTCTAGATTGGTTCCTTTGACTATAAAGTATATTAAGGGAATTATTATATATATTATACATTATTGTATATATCAAATCATCATAATTTGTGCTTTTAAGTATCTTACAATTTTATTTGTCAATTATATCTCAATAAAGCTGAAAAAAGATAAATTACTAGAATTGGCAAAATTGTAAGGAATTCTGGGTGAAGGATGTATGGGAGTTTTTGTACTAAACTTACAATTTTCTCAAAGTTTAAAATTATTTCAGAGTTCCTGTTGTGGTTCAGTGGAAACGAATCTATCCCTGTCCTTGCTCGATGGGTTAAGGATCCAGCATTGTCGTGAGCCGGGGTGTAGCTGCAGACGCGGCTCAGATCTGGCGTCGCTGTGGCTGAGGCTGTGGCTGGCAGCTGTAGCTCTGATTAGACCCCTAGCCTGAGAACCTCCATATGCCATGGGTATGGCCCTAAAAAGACAAAAAAAAAAAAAAAAAAAAAAAAAAAAAGTTTAAAATCATTTCCAACTAAAAAGTTAGGAAAAAAGGTGGCTGGGTAAGAATTGAACCCTCCTATTTCTTTTCTTTCTTTCCTTCCTTCCTTCCTTCTTTTTAGGGCCGCATGTGAGCCATATGGAAGTTCCCAGG
The DNA here is from genome assembly GCF_054392235.1 of Sus scrofa. NCBI lineage: Eukaryota > Metazoa > Chordata > Mammalia > Artiodactyla > Suidae > Sus > Sus scrofa. Next base: position 87,762,138 of record NC_139386.1, read on the forward strand.
CTAGGGGTCCAATCGGAACTACAGCTGCTGGCCTACACCACAGCCACACAGCAATTCGGATCCGAGCCGTGTCTGTGACCTACACCACAGCTCGTGGCAACAACAGACTGTCAACCACTGAGTGACGCCAGGGATCGAACCTGCATCCTCTTGGTTTCTAGTCAGATTTGTTTCTGCTGCACCACAAGAGGAACTCCTGAGCCCTCCCATTTCTTTGATTCCAAACTGACTCCCTACTCAGTCCCTTTATCATGTCCCCACCCTACCCCACCCCCAGAGACCCACAGGATGGTCCGGGGGCCTGTTGACAGTGGTGATAGAGAGATTGTGGGTAGAGAGAGAGTCTAGTCTTCTGAAATGGAGACAGGAAGGGGATTATTTAAATCTTTCTTTGTATAAATATCTTTGTGATGTTTCAGTGGTTACAGCAAACACAAGTATTTTTAAAGTTTTGGGGGAGAGTTTTTTGGAGTTTTTTTGTTTTTTTTTTTTTGGTTTTTTTTTTTTGTCTTTTTAGGTCCACATCTGCGGCATATGGAAGTTCCCAGGCTAGGGGTCAAATCAGAGCTGCAGCTACCAGGCTACACCACAGCCACAGCAACGCTAGGTCGGAGCTGGTTCTGCGACCTACACCTCAGCTCACAGCAACGCCGGATCCTTCAACCCAATGATCGAGGCCAGGGATCAAACCTGCATCCTCATGAATACTAGTTGAGTTCATTACTGCTGAGCCATGATGGGAACTCCACTGGGGGAGAGATTTAACCGAAGAAAAAAAAGAAGAAGAAGAAAACACAAGAACCAAACTGGACAGAAGGAAGACTGGACCTACTGACGGAGACCACAGTTAGCTCAGGTGCACTGAGAAAGGCTGGGTGTCTATTGTGAAAGAAAGGCCAACCGGGGATATCCTGGGATGAGTCTGGTCTCATCATCAATGCCAAAGAACAGTGTTGACAGAAAAAAATCAAAGAGGATAGGATAGCATAGGCTCCTTTTGTGGCAGAACCTAAGTTCAAGAATGAAGTCAGGCCAATCTACAAGGAAACCCAAACCTTCTCAACCCTAAAGTGTGTCATGCAGAACATCTGAGCACTAGTGTAGATGTAAATTATAATGACTCAGGGGGCTTTGAAAAAATATCTATGCCTGCCCACCACTACCCCCTCAACAGGGAGTGGGGCCTGTGTCAGTGCTTTTTAAGCTTCAGTAAAGAGTAAATCTTGAATAGTCTAAGCCAATTATGGAAATACCATTCTTCTTGCCAAAACTGTTTTAGAGAGAGGTAAGTGAGGAAATTTTAGCCAGAGAGAAAAAAGGGGAAACCTTCATCCTTTCCAATAAAGGAACACATAGGAAGAGATGCCCCATAAATATAGGGTGTTGTCCTACCTGGTGTAATGCCTGGAACTCCAGCAACTATTTTGCTAACATGAGGCAAACCTGGGCAGTTTCAGGATTTTTATTTTTATTTTTTTGTTATTATATATCTCATGTGCCTAAATCAAGGCCAGGCACAAATAGTCATTCAATAACTGTTCATTGAGCAAGGAACCCAATGAGTTTGTTGACCGAGTGATGTTGTTGAGGCACTGAATTAACCAACTCTGGAGGGACTATCCCTTGGAACTCTTGTTATGTGAAATAATACATTTCTTTATGGTTTAAGCCATTTGAGTATGATCTTTTGTTACAGCTGAGAGCATCCAACTGATTCAGATATACACAACCTTAAAGAAGACAAAACCAGGAGTTCCCACGGTGGCCTGGTGGGTTAAGAACCTGACTAGCATCCATGAAGATTTGTGCTCGATCCCTGGCCTTGCTCAGTGCGTTAAGGATTCAGTGTTGCCACAAGCTGCAGCATAGACTGCAGATGTGGCTTGGATCTGGTGCTGCTGTGGCTGTGGTATAGGCTGGCAGCTGCAACACCAATTTAACCCCTAGCCTAGGAACGTCCAAATGATGCAGGTGCGGCTCTAAAAAGAAAAAAAAAAAAAAAGGAGAAGAAGACAAAATTGGACAGATTTACCAGTACAAGGAAAGAAGCAATCAGAAAAATGTCCAACAGAGATGTGGATAAAGACTTGCATGGAAGTGCAGACACATACACACACACACACACACACACACACACACACACACACACACACACACACACACACACACACACACACACACACACACAGATAGGAGAATGTGAAGCAGAAAAAGGGAGTGGGGAGTTCCCGTCATGGCGCAGTGGTTAACGAATCCGACTAGGAACCATGAGGTTGCCACACACACACACACACACACACACATACACACACACACACACACACAGATAGGAGAATGTGAAGCAGAAAAAGGGAGTGGGGAGTTCCCGTCATGGCGCAGTGGTTAACGAATCCGACTAGGAACCATGAGGTTGCGGGTTCGGTCCCTGCCCTTGCTCAGTGGGTTAACGATCCAGCATTGCCGTGAGCTGTGGTGTAGGTTGCAGGCGTGGCTCGGATCCAGTGTTGCTGTGGCTCTGGCCTAGGCCGGTGGCTACAGCTCCGATTCAACCCCTAGCCTGGGAACCGCCATATGCCGCGGGAGCAGCCCAAGAAATAGCAAAAAAAAGAAAAAGGGAGTGGGAAACCTAACTAATATCCATTGTGGGAGGAAAAAAAATTTAAATTGAAAAAATAAGCATAATCATTATCAGAATTTGGAGTGTCTTGGAGTTCCTGTTGTGGCTCAGTGGAAATGAATCTGACTAGCATCCAAACCAGGATCACAGGTTCGATCCCTGGCCTCACTCAGTGGGTTAAGGATCTGGCATTGCCATGAGTTGTAGTGTAGGTTGCAGAATCGGCTTGGATCTAGCGTTGCTGTGGCTGTGGCGTAGGCCAGCAGCTACAGCTCTGATTCGACCCCAAGCCTGGGAGCCTCCATATGCCACGGGTGAGGTCCTAAAAAGACAGAAAATAAAATAATAAATAAAAATAAAAACAACAGAATTTGGACTGTCATAATTCCCATCTAAATTTCAGACAGCAGGTGATCTATATAATCCTTTATCTTATTCTTAAAAAGAAAAAGAACTGGTTTCTTCTAGAAATAAAGTGGGGTGATATTTACAGAAATAAAGATGTGTTTTCATGAAGTAATTTCATATCACCATTTCTTTTAGGATATAGATAGTAACATTAAGTGATGTTGTAGTTTTGCCGCTAAAGGAGTTTACTAGTATGAATCAGTCACTTGGACTGTGCAGGAGCTTGTCCAAAGCTGGAGGTTACCTGCATGGCCTTAAAATGAGTATGTCCAGTGATTCTACCCTAATAAAGTGAAACAGGTTATAAGAAAGAATATTATCCTCCCACCTGTCATGCAGCCCCTTTGTCTTTTTTTTTTTTTTAACATGGACAACAGGAAAAGGATTATGTGGAAAGTTTTTCTGTACAAAGTAGACATTTGCAAAATATTATCAAAAACCTGTGTCACATTTTAGTCTCTCTTTCCCTCTTGTAGTGGTCTCATTATCCATCCATTTGTCCATGCCAGAAACCTGGAAGTCGTTCTTGATTTTCCTTCATCTTTACCAACCAGGTACTACAGTTTTACCTCTGAAATATCCTGACATTACTTCCCCCAACAGTGTCCTCGTTCATCTCTATATCTACTAATTGTTGCCCCCGCCTCCAACCTTGACTCACATTCTCCCCAAATCTATTTTCCACTCCACAGGCGGTCATCTTTCTAAAGATTACTTTAGAGAGTGTAACTCACACCCTTTCCTGACATGGCCATGTCTACCTCTACAGCCTCTTCTCAAAAGAGAACACCCAATATTCCACACTCAAGCCATCCTGAAGTGCTTTTGGGTCCCCGAATGAGCCCTTTCCTCTGCCTGGGACACATTCCTTGCTTTCCACAAAGCACAAAATTAAAAGTTAACTCTTTTTTTTTTTTTTTTTTTAAGGCAAGAAACAGAGTTATTAAGCAAAGTTAACTCTTAATCACCTCTTGGTTCTCAGATTAGGCTTCCTCCAGGAAGATGGTTCCTACCACTTGGAAGAGATATGCTTCCAATTACTTTATTTATTTATTGCTATTTTAGGACCACACCCAGGCTAGGGGTGGAAATGGAGCTGTAGCCACTGGCCAACGCCACAGCCACAGCAACTCAGGATCCGAACTAAGCCGTGACGGGAACTCCTCCAATTACTTTAAAATTGCCTGTTTGTTTTTTCTTTTAATCCTCCTACAAAAGCAACCTGCATCACAGCTCATGGCAATACTTCATCCTTAACCCATTGAGTGAGGCCAGGGATCGAACCCTCATCCTCATGGATCCTAGTTCGTTAACCGCTGAGCCATGATGGGAATTCCTCCAATTACTTTAAAATTGCCTGTTTATTTTTTTCTTTTAATCCTCCTATAAAAGCTTAATCTCTCTTTGGCCCCACCTGCAGCATGCAGAAGTTCGCACTCACACCACAGCAGCACCCAAGTCACAGCAGTAACAATACCAGATTCTTAACCCGATGCGCCATCAGGGAACTCTAAAACTTTAACTGTAGAGGGTACATTCTATTCTGTCTTCGTTAGAGTTCTATGCTCAGTGTTGGGTTCAAATTTGGTGAGCAAGCACATGTTGGGGGAACAAATGGACACTGGCTCTGTGCAAAAGAGGTAGATAATTCATTTTGTAATCCACTTCTTGAATGTTCACCTAAAAATGTGGTACAAACAGAGAAAGTTGTAATGCAGAGGACACACAGAAATTTAAAGATCAGCATTGAAACCAGATTTCCTGGTTCCAGCTGTGACCTTGATCAAGTTAATTTTGCTCACTCCTCAGTTTCTCCATCTGTAATATGGGGCTGATAAGAGCACTTACTGCATAAAGTTGTAAGGATTAAGTGATAAAGTTTGGGTCATTATTGTCATAGATGTAATAGAAGCTGCAGTGGCATTTTATCACAAAGAAATTATTGTAACCAGGGGCAGGTAGCAAATACAGCTTCCTCTACAACATGATTCCATATTTATCTCTCAATTCCAAGCTATCCACTCATGATTTTCACCTACTTTTTTTTTTTTTTTGGTCTTTTGTATTTTTAGGGCCGCACCTGCACACATGGAGGTCTGTCCCCAGACTAGGGGTTGATCGGAGCTGTAGCTGCCAGCTTACACCACAGTCACAGCAATGCCAGATCCTTAACCCAATGAGCGGGGCCAGGGATCGGACCCAAGTCCTCATGGATGCTAGTCAGGTTCGTTAACCACAGAGCCAGGATGGGGAACTCCAAATTTCACCTACTTTTAATAAATTTGTCTGCTTGGCTGCAGCTTCACCTTGGAGGAAAGATTTATCTTTGTCTTACCTCTCCTCATCTGTACTTTATCTGACTGTTCTAGAATATTTTAAGTTCAGATTCAAATCTGCATTTTTTTGCATGCCCCCCCCAAAATGATGGGAGGGGAGTTCCTCAGATCTCACTTCTGAATAAATTTCACTATCTTGAACAGTATTTCATTTTCAAAACCAGTTTTAAGTTATACTTATTTAAATAATGCATAAATTTAATGCACAGAAACTATAGGGGTTTTCTGGCATAGTCAAAGATTTGACATTCTTTCCTATTTTTTTGGTAGGGCCAGAGGCCTGTTGAAGTTTCTGGGCCAGGGATCAAAGCTGCACCTTGAGTTCCCATTGTGGCTCAGTGGAAACAAATCTGACTAGTACCCATGAGGTCGTAGGTCGGATCCCTGGCCTTTCTCAGCGGGTTAAGGGTCTGATGTTGCAGTGAGCTGTGGTGTAGGTTGCAGACGTGGCCCAGATCCCACATTGCTGTGGCTGTGGTGTAGGCCAGCAGCTACAGATTCCATATGCCTCAGGTGTGGCCCTAAAATGACCAAAAAAAAAAAAAAAGGCTCCTTAACTTGCTGTGCCACAAAGGAACTTTGTGAATTTCTTTCCTAAATCTTACCACTTATCAACTGGTTTACTTGTTCTCATCCTATTGTATAACATTATAACTACTCATACTGAAGTCTTTTTCATGATTTTAAAGTTTTGAAGTATGTCATTTTTAACATTTCCTTCATTCATCTTTGCGGCTTCCTGACCTGTGAAAATATTTGAGACTTTTTCATTTCTTTTTTCTTTTCTTTCTTTCTTTTTTTTCTTTAGGGACGCACCTGTGACGTATGGAAGTTCCTAGGTTAGGGGTCGAATCGGAGCTACAGCTGCCAGCCTACGCAACAGCCACTTCATATTACTTTCATCTTGGTGTCCCCAATACCATTTAGCCCGTGAGGCCCACACAGACTCCTTATCTTGTAAGCATGTCATTTATCTGCGAAGGCATGAAATAATAGACCCTCAGACATTTGAATCATAATACAAATTAAATGTCCTGAAGGAGTATACGACTAGATGCTGCTAGGAGTTCCCGTCGTGGCACAGCGGAAATGAATCCGGCAAGGAACCATGAGGTTGTGGGGTTGATCCCTAGCCTTCCTCAATGGGTTAAGGATCTGGTGTTGCTGTGAGCTGTGGTGTAGGTTGCAGACACAGCTTGGATCCTGCATTGCTGTGGCGTAGCCCAGCAGCTCTGATTTGTCAACCCCTAGCCTAGGAACCTCCATATGCCTTGGGTGTGGCCCTAAAAAGCAAAAAAAAAAAAAAGCAAAAAGCAAAAAAAAGACTTGATGCTGCTAGATCCTGAGGAAGGCAGGATGGACAAGGATGGAGGGTTTATGGAAGGCCTGGAGGCAGCAGGAAGAGGAAGCTGACCTGGGTTGTGTTTGGTAGACATGGGGACAGTGGGGTTCTGGGTGCCTGGAAAGGTCATGTGAGCAGGGGGCTCCAGGAGCTTAAGGAGAGGGTTCAGCTGATCAAGAGGGTTTGTCAGAGGCCAGCTTTACGTCCTTTTCAGGTTTGCAGTGTCTGCTCCAACACAGCACACATAAGTCCTTTAAGTGGGCATTAAGTTTGGAATCCATCCTTGCCTCCTTATAGGGAGCTGGCTGCTGCTGGAGTCTTGTTCTGGAAATGTTTTATGCTTGGTATTTGCCTCTGTAAAAATAGGTGACATTTGCATTTTGAAGATTACTGACCTTGAGCAGAGTTGCTTCTGATTTGTATTTTCTGTTTCTGTTTCCTTTATTGCACATGGTGGGGATTTTAGGCTGCAATAAAGAGAAAGAGAAGGGATGAGAGTGAGTATGGACAGAGACATGAAAACCACCTACCTGTAAAGACTCTGTAGGCAAAGGGGCCAAGCTGAGGACTGGGGACTTCAGGACCCTACCACGTATGTGCTTTCTAAAGGGCAAAGTTACTGAACCATCCTCATTTTCTAGTTTGATGATAATTCTCATTAGTCACCCAGGGATGTGGCAAGGAACTCTTAATCAAAGCAACCATAAATCTAAAACCATAATGAAATGGGTTAAGCACTCAAGCTGGCCTCACACAGCCCAGTTGGCAATGAAGCAAAGGACAAAGACAGTGGCTGCTGGAAGTCATAGAGGGAGATGAATGCATCTCTGCTGTGGAAGGGGAATCTGGTGTGGGTGGCAGTGGTCTGGGAGTGGGGTGGGGGTGGGGTGGCGAAGGAATTTGCATCTCATGGCTTAATCAGATCAGAAAGCTAACATCCTGTTTTTCTGTAGGTTGGGCACATGAGTAGCTGAAAGCCTCCTCTGACCACGACCAGGCTCAGGAAGTGAGTGTCAACAGCTTTGCAGATGGGAACTCAACTCCTAGTGACCATGCCTGCAGAGGCGACCTGCCCCCACTCCGGCCAGGCCCCCTGTACTCCCTCCACCCCAATTCTAGAACTCCAGACTTCACCCCCTCCTCCCCAGAGACTTATCAACAGGAAGTTAAGTCAGCTGGAACACTCCGTTCCCTTGACATTTTTGTTTTAATTTTGCAGCTGTGTTTAAGGCTTCATGAATTATCTCTCTGGCTCTGTGTCTTGGGTCTGTCTGTCTGTCTGCCTGGTGCTTTTTCTCTCACATCCACGCACCAAGTCATGATTATCACAAGGCTGATGGACCAAAATGAGTACTAGGGTTGGTAAGAAGGACGTGGGGGTGGGTAAAAAAGCATTTTAGGGACTGTAATACTAGCTGACAATGAGCTACGGAAGGTGACCATTTGCACAGGGACCATTACTGAGGAGAAGCTGTAAATGCTGAGGAGGAATTCCTAACTGTGTGCATCCTTCCTTCCTCATCCTTCCTCATCCCTTCATAGAGCTTATCTCTCTCTCACATCAGAGTGATGTGTGGGCATGTCTTCCCAATACAGTATAGTGCCCACTCAGCAGATGCCTTATTCACACTCATTCTCTCCTAAGAAGCAGTTGGTAAATAAATGAATGAAGCTTCTCTCCTTCCTTTTATCCCAAGTTAGCTTATCATTTAAAAAAACCAAGACACAGCTTTCAAGTGCAACCTGTTCCACTCAAGGCGATATCTCTAAATCTCTTGTGGCTACAATTACACAGTACCTTACATGCTAAAAGTCTATTTTTTATTCATAGTACATTTTTCTGAGATTCATCAGGGCATTATTTTGTTCTATCCTGATTGCTTTTATCTTTCTTTCTTTTTTTCCTATTGCCTCTCATTCAAGTCTTGAGGGAAAGGACCTCTAAACCTAAGAGACCCTGAATCTTCAAAGAAGGAAAGTGGTGATTATTTTCTCTCCAAAGTCTCTCCAAGAGTGTCCTCCATTCACTGTAGTAGTTTTCCATCGAACTCACATGTGTAAACTGCCAGTGTTGGTTTTAAAGGTCCATGTGAAGCAAATGATTTATAGTCACGCAGGTTGGATATGCTTTGTCAATTCCTACCCTTGAAACCTAAGTCCGAGAAAACGTAGCTCATAAGACAGTAACAGTCTCCACAAACTACATCTAGAAAATCCATATACAAATCTTCTGATACTAGTTGGTAATCCTGAGCTATCATTTCAAACACCTGCCCAAATTTGATATTTCAAAATCAGTCCAGGAATCACACACATATATATAGTTTGTTTTTTGGTTATTTTTAGGGCTGTGCTTGTGGGATATGGAGGTTCCCAGGCTAGGGGTCCAATCGGAACTGTAGCTGCCAGCCTGTGCCACAGCAACAGCAACACAGGGTCGAGCTGCAGCTCATAGCAATGCTGGATCCTTAGCCCACTAATCAAGGCTAGGGACCGTACCCACATCCTCATGGCTACTAGTTGGGTGCTTAACCTGTTGAGCCATAATGGGAATTCCAGGAATCCTATATTTTAAAAAGCAACCTATATGAAGCCCACAATGAACATTATACTCAACAAGAAAAACATAAAACTTTCTAAGATCAGGAGAAATGCAAGTTTGCCCACTCTTGCTACTTGTATTTAACACAGTACTGGAAATTCTGGCCAGAGCAATTAGGTAAGGAAAAGAAATAAAAGGCATCCAAATTGGAAACAAAGAAGTAAAATTATCTTTGTTTGCGGATGACATGATCTTACATAGAGTTTTCTAAAGACCCCACACATTTCTTTATTGAAACTAATAAATGAATTCAGCAAAGTTGCGGGATACATAATCAACATACAAAAATAAGTTTCGGAGTTCCCATTGTGGCATCTCCGATGTGACCCCTAGCCTGGGAACCCCCATATGCTGAGGGAATAGCCCTAAAAAGACAAAAAACAAAAACAAAAACAAAACAAAAAACCGAAAACATATGTCTTTACTGGCATAAAGACAGACACGTGCACCAATGGAACAGAACAGAGAGCCCAGAAATAAACCTTTGTGTTTATAGTCAAATGATCTTCAATAGGATGCTTCAAAAGAACAGTCTCTTAACAAAATGGTGTTTTTGGATATTCAGAAGCAAATCACTGATGTTAGACCCTTAACTGATACCACATACATTAATTAACTCAAAATAAGTCTTAAAAACTATAAAATTCCTAGAAGAAAACATAGGGAAAATTTTCGTGACATTGGGTTTAGCAATGATTTCTTGGATATGATATGAAAAGCATAGGCAGCAAAAGCAAACAGAGAGGACTACATCAAACTTTAAAACTTCTGCACATTTAATGAAAACAATCAACAGAGTGAAGGACAATCTATGGAATGGAGAAAAATAGCAAAATCTAACAAGGAGTTAACATACAGAATATACATATATATACTATTTATTTATTTATTTATTTTTGTCTTTTTAGGGCTGCACCTGCAGCATATGGAAGTTCCCAGGCTAAAGGTCAAATAAGAGCTGCAGCTGCTGGCCTATGCCAAAGACACAGATCCAAGCCGTGTCTTCCATCTATACCACAGCTCATGACAACACCAGATCCTTAACCCACTCAGCAGGGCCAGGGATACTAGTTGTGTTTGCTACTGCTGAGCCACAACAGGAGCTCCATCAGAATATATAAAGAACTCTTACAACTCAACAACAAAAAAACAAGTAACCCTATTCAAAAATAGGAGAAAGACGTGAATAGATATTTCTCAAAGATATACAAACGGCCAACAAGCATATGAAAGATGCTTAACACCACTAATCATTACAGAAATGCAAATTAAAATTACAGTGAGGAATTCCTGTTGTGGCTCAGTGGTAATGAACATGACTAGTATTCATGAGGATGTGGGTTCAATCCCTGGCCTTGTTCAGTGGGTTAAGGATCTGGCATTGCCATGAGCTGCAGTGTGGGTCGAAGACGCACTTGGATCTTCGTTGCTGTGGCTGCGGCATAGGCCTGCAGCTGCAGCTCCGTTTTGACCCCTAACCTGGGATCTTCCATATGCCACACTTTACATACAGCCCTAAAAGGACCAAACAAACAAACAAACAAAAACACAGTGAGACATCACCTCATACTCATTCGGATGGGTGTTATTAAAAAGAAAAGAAGGAGTTCGGTCGTGGCTCAGTGGTTAACGAATCGGACCAGGAACCAAAAGGTTGCGGGTTCAATGCCTGGCCTCGATCAGTGGTTTAAGGATCTGGCATTGTCCTGAGCTGTGGTGTAGGTCGCAGACATGGCTCGGATCCTGCGTTGCTGTGGCTCTGGCGTAGGCCGGCAACAACAGCTCTGATTAGACCCCTAGCCTGGGGAACTCCACATGCCGCAGGTGTGGCCATAGAAAAGGCAAAAAGACAAAAAAAAAAAAAAAAAAAGCAAAGAAAGATAGAAAACAAAACAAAACAAAAACCCCAGAAAATAATAAGTGTTGGCAAAGATGTGGAGAAATTGGAACTTTTAATGCACTGCTAGTGGGAGTGTAAAATGGTGCAGCCACTATGCACAGCAGTATGGAGCTTCCTCAAAAAACTAAAAATAGAATTACCATATGATTTAGCAATCCCACTTCTGGGTAACTGTCCAAAAGAATTTTTTTTTTCTTTTTAGGGCTGCACCCACAGCATATGGGGGTTCCCAGGCTAGGGGTCAAATCAGAGCTACAGCTGCTGGCTTATGCCACAGCCACAGGAATGTGGGATCCCATTGCATCTGTGACCTACATCATAGCTCATGGCAACGCTGGATCCTCAACCCACTGAACGAGGCTAGGGATCAAACCGGGGTCCTCATGGATACCAGTCAGGTTCGTTAACCACTGAGCCACTACGGGAACTCCCAAAAGAATCTAAAGGAAGATCTCAAAGAGATATTTGTACACTCATGTTCACTGTAGCATTATTCACAATAGCTAAGAGTTGGAAGCAGCCCAGATGTCCACTACCCAAAATGAATGAATAAGGAAAATGTGATGCACAAACACAAACACTCAATGGAATAATGTTCAACATTAAAAAAGAAGAAAGTCCTGTCACATGTTACAACATGCATGACATATTACATACAACATATAAGGACATTTTGCTGAGTGAAATAAGCCAGTCACAAAGGACAAACAATGTATGATTCCACATATATGAGGTATCTAGAGTAGCCAAATTTATGGAAACAGAAAGTAGAATTGTGGTGGACGGGGGTTGGAGTAAGGAAAAAGTGGAGTTGTTATTCGATGGGTATAGAGCTGGCCCTGCCCAGTGGAGTTGCCGTGATTGTGGTGTAGGTTGCAAATGTGGCTGGGAGCCAGTGTTGCTGTGGCTGTGGTGTAGGCTGGCAGCTGTAGCTCTGATTCAACACCTAGCCTGGGAACTTCCACATGTCACAGGTGTGGCCCTAAAAAGAAGAAAAAAGGGTGGGTCTCCTTTTCAATCTTAGGCTTTTTCCAAGTGGGAAACAAGACCTTAGGCACTTTTTTTTTTTCTTTTTAGGGATGTACCTGCAGCATATGGAGATTCCCATATGCCAGATCCTTAACCCACTGAGTGAGGCCATGGATCGAACCTGCAACCTAATGGTTCCTAGTCATTTCTGATGCACCATGACAGGAACTCCAAGACTTTAGGTACTTCTTGATAGGATGCAATAAGGAGGACATGGGGCCACCAACGATGTGATACTTGTGAAAGTAAAAAACATAAAACTTAAACCAGAGTCTAATCATGCCTCTAGTTCTGATTCCCAGTTTGTAGGAAATATGGCATATGGCCCATGTATGACCCAGGAGGATCTAATCAGCAAAGCCTGGAACGAGGAATTTCTGTAGATCAAATGCACTGGTTTCTTCAATAAATAAATGACATTTTTAAAAGTAAAGAAAAAGAAGGAAGTGCTATAAATTTAAAGAGACTTAAGAATCAGCATTCAATATGCAGACCTTCTTTGGTTCCTGATTCAAACACACTCAGGTTTTTGAGACAAATGAGAAAGTTTGAACACAGATGATGAGAAATCGATGCTACCTTTTTTTATTTTTTTTGGCTGCCTCTGGGCCCATGCCATAGCAGTGACACAAGCTGCTGCAATGACAACGCTGGGTCCTTAACCTGCTGTGCCACAGGGAAATCCAATTCGTATTATCTTTTTTAGGTGTGGGAATGATATTAAACACAAAAGTTCTTATATGTTGGACACACATTCTCAAGTATTCATGCTAAAATTACATGAGGTCCAGGATTTACTTTAAAATATCCTAGAAAATGCTGAGGGAAGAGGTACCAGCCACCAGCTGAAAAATCCACACACGGACCATGAAGATAGGCCACATGTCTAAGCATTTACACATGTGCCTCATTTTCTAATACCCCTTTTATACCTTAAAATAATTTGTTGGGTTTTGACTATTGTATTACCACACATTTCTAAAAAAAACTCTAGGGGAAAAGAAAAAAACTGGTTAAGGAATAGATGAGGCAGAATTGGGAATGTATTAATCATTGGAACTGGATGTGGGCATGTGGGAATTCATAGCACCATTATCTCTGGGTTTCTTTTATTTTCTTTTTTTTTTTGGTCTTTTCTACGGCCGCACTCATGGCACATGGAGGTTCCCAGGCTAGGGGTCTAATCAGAGCTGTAGCCACCAGCCTACGCCAGAGCCACAGCAACGCAGGATCCAAGCCACGTCTGTGACCTACACCACAGCTCACAGCAACGCCGGATCCTTAACCCACTGAGCAAGGGCAGGGATCGAACCCCGCAACCTCATGGTTCCTAGTTGGATTCGTTAACCACTGCGCCACAATGGGAACTCCTCTCTGGGTTTCTTATCCTTACACATTTCCATAGTAAAAGGCAAATAGTGAATAGACTCAGGTTGATTGGGTATCCAGGACAGGTTTTATTTTCAAGACACGTCTTGGAAGTTCCTGTCGTGGCACAGCCGAAACAAATCTGACTAGGAACCATGAGGTTGCAGTCGATCCCTGGCTTCACTCAGTGGGTTAAGCATCTGGCATTGTTGTGAACTGTGGTGTAGGTCACAGATATGTCTCGGATCCTTCATAGCTGTGGCTATGGCATAGGCCAGCAGCTGTAGCTCTGATTTGATCCCTAGCCTGGGAACCTTCATATGCCCTAGGTGCAACCCCCCCCACCCCAAAAAAGATAGGTCTTGATGTAGGAGAGAGAATTGGTACTGAAAACTTTGAGATCAATAAATACATCTTATCTACTCTACAGGTTTGCTTAAGGGCAGTTTCCTTCATATGGTTCCTGAGGAAATTACTTTATTCATTTCCTTAAAACTTTGAGAGTCAGTTTTATGACCCAGTAACCTCATAACTAGATACCCTCCCAAGAGAAACGAGTGCATAAATCTATCAAAAGTCATGTACAGGAGTTCCCTGGTGGCTCAGTGGGTTAAGGATCAAGCATTTGTCACTGCAGTGGCTCAGGTCATTGATATGGCATAGGTTCGATCCCTGGCCCAGGAGCTTCCATATTCCCAGGCATGGCCAAAAAAAAAAAAAAAAATTTATTCCCAGGCATGGCCAAAAAATAAAAAAGTAGTCATGTACAAAAAATTTCACATCAGCTTTATCCATAATTGTACAAAACTAAAGGCAATCCACATTTCAAAGAACAGATCAATAAACTGTGGATCATTAATATAATAAAATGTTACTCAACAATTAAAAGACACTAACTATAGACACACACAACATAGGTGAATTTAAAAAACATGGTGGTGGAGTTCCCCTCGTGGCTCAGTGGTTAACGAATCTGAGCAGGAACCATGAGGTTGCGGGTTTGGTCCCTGGCCTTGCTCAGTGGGTTAACAACTGGCATTGCCGTGAACTGTGGTGTAGGTCGCAGACTCAGCTCGGATCCCATGTTGCTGTGGCTCTGGTGTAGGCGGGCAGCTATAGCTCCGATTCAACGCCTAGCCTGGGAACCTCCATATGCCGAGGGAGCGGCCCAAGAAATGCTAAAAGACAAAAAAAACAAAAAAAACAAAAAAAAACCCAAAAAACAGTGGTGTATGTCACAGATGTGGATCAGATCCCAAGTTGCTGTGGCTGTGGTGTAGGCCAGGAGCTGCAGATCAGATTCGACCCCTAGCCTCTATATGCTGCGGGTACAGCCCTAAAAAAACAAAAGATAAATAAATAAATAAATAAATAAATAAACAAATAAATAAAAATCATAGTGCAGAGCAGAAGTCAGACACAGAACACAAGCTGTGGTATTCAGGAACAGGCACAACTAACTGAGGATAATGGATGATAGAATAATAGCTCTCTCTTGAGTTCCTGTTGTAGTGTAGCAGAAACAAATCTGACTAGTATCTATGAGGATGCGGGCTCAATCCCTGGCCCTGCTCAGTGGGTTAAGTCATGGTGTTGCTGTGACCTGTGGTGTAGGTCGAAGATGCAGCTCGGATCCCAAGTTGCTGTGGATGTGGAGTAGGACAGCAGCTGTAGCTCTGATTTGACCTCTATCTAGCCTGAGAACTTCCATATGCTTCAGGTGCGGTTCTAAAAAAAAAGCACAAAAAACAACAAAAAATAAAATGTCTTTTTTTAAAAAAAGAATAATAGCTCTCTTTGAGTGGTGGTATTGACCAGGAAGAGCATGAGGGACTTTTCTGAGGTGATGGAAATTCTTACATCTTGATCTGGAATCTGGTGTGTACATATACAAGGACCCGCTGACCTGGACACTGAACAACATGCTTTGTGCATTCTACACTATTGTGTAGGTCATAACTCAATTTTTAAAGTAATTTTTTAAAATAGGAAAAGAAATTTCCGGGTGGCTTAGCGGGTTAAGGATCCAGCATTGTCACTGCTGTGGCTCAGGTTTGATCCCTGGCCCCAGAACTTTTGCATGCTGTGGAGTGCAGCCAAAAAAAGAAAAATAGGAAAAGGAAAAGAAAAAAGCCCTGGGAGTGCTTTGCATTTCTAAGAGAGATCTAAGTGATGGTGAAATTTAAGACAATATTTTTAGGGTATAAAAAAACCATACTGAGTTTGACTCAAAAAGCAAAAATCTCTTTCTAGGAAAATGCTGCTGCCTGGAATGGTCTATACCCAGGGGTCAGAGAAAGGGTTCCAGTTCTTTTTTTTTTTTTTTTTTTCTTTTGTCTTATTAGGGCCACGCTTCAAGTGTGGCATATGGAGGTTCCCAGGCTAGGGGTTGAATTACGGCTGTAGCCACGGGCCTACACCACAGCAACAGCAACGCAGGATCCAAGCCGCATCTGCAAACTATACCACAGCTCATGGCAACGCTGGATCCTTAACCTACTGCATGAGGTCAAGGATGAAACTTGCATCCTCAGGGATACTAGTTGTGTTTGTTACCGCTGAGCCACGACTTGGAACTCCAAGGGGTTCCAGTTCTACCCCAGGCTTCCATCCTTCTTTTCCCTTTTGTAAAATGCATTAGTCCCCTGTTTTTCCCAGTAGCAATTAAAGAATTCATGCTTTTTCTTTTTTTTGTTTTTGTCTTTTTGTCTTTTAGGGCCACACCATGGCATATGGAGGTTCCTAGGGGCCGAATCAGAGCTGTAGCTGCCAGCCTACCCCAGAGCCACAGCAAAGTGGGATCTGAGCCGTGTCTGCAACTTACACCACAGCTCACGGCAATGCCAGATCCTTAACCCACTGAGTGAGGCTAGGGATTGAACCCGCGTCTTCATGGATGCTAGTCGGGTTCGTTAACCGCTGAGCCAGGACTGGAATTTCCAAGAACCCATGCTTTTTTTCTGATTTTTTTTTTCTGAAAATATTCATGGCAAAATCCTAATGATTGGGGATTCAATATAGATGACAGCCAAATGAAGCTGCCCTGTACAGATGAACATACTGCCTGCAAAGAAGAAATGGTTTGTTTTCCAAGAACTTGGTCTGGGATAGTGAGGGGATGTGCATGTGTGGTGGAGGGGAGGGGGCTATGCAGAGTTTGCAAATAGTACTGGACATAGAGTAAGAAGACTCGAGTTCTAAGTCTAGCTGTTTCCCTGGCCAATTATGCATTTTGAGGCAAATCACACAACTTCAGTTATCATCAATTTCCCATTTGAGAATTGGGCAGGATGAGCCCACAGGGCTGCACATGAGATCATGCCTACATAGTGGCTACTGAGCTCCTGTTGCTTAATAAACAGTGACTAAAATAGAAGAAGAGGAGGAAGCACCAACATGTCCAAGTTCCTTCCTTACAACATTCTATTCATTCCTTTTCTTCTTCTAAACTCCTGGTGACTCAAGGGTCCCCAGACCCTTCCTGCTGTGGTCAGGACTCATCCCACTCAGGTAACTTCTCTTGGGTGCTCTACTGCAAACCTGCAGGTGGAAAGTCATAGATGTGACCAGTGTCCTTCGAATGCCCTCTGCCAGGTGCAGGGAGGGCTGGGGCGCTGGGGAGGTTTCAATGAGGAGGTGACATTGGGATTAAGGATGAAGACCCAAAGCAAATTTTTCCAGTCTGTGAGGTCTGTAGAAGTAAATCAGAGGATACAAGAGAGGGTACACGGTTCGGAAGGAAAAGCAGAGTCCAGCATGGCTGGGATGGTGGAGAAAAACACAGGATGGATTTGGACATGCTGAGGTTGGACTTCAGTAAGAGAAGGGGCAACATGGCACAGGCTGTTCTTGCAGGGGTCAGAATTGTATTTTAGGAAGAAGATTCTGGCAGCAGAAGGAATCAGAGGCAATATGTTTGCAGATAGGAAAGCAACATCTGTTGAGCTGCCATAAAGACCTAATCTGGGAGTTCCCGTTGTGGTGCAGTGGTTAACGAATCCGACTAGGAACCATGAGGTTGCAGGTTCGATCCCTGGCCTTGCTCAGTGGGTTAACGATCCGGCATTGCCATGAGCTGTGGTGTAGGTCGCAGACCAGGCTTGGATCCCGAGTTGATGTGGCTCTGGTGTAGGCCAGTGGCTTCAGCTCCAATTCGACCCCTAGCCTGGGAACCTCCACATGCCATGGGAGCGGCCCTAGAAAAGGCAAAAAGACCAAAACAAAACAAAACAAAACAAAAAAAACCCAACCTAATCTAGAGAGGAAAAAAGGGATTGAAGGAGGTGGATTTGCCAGGACTGGTATGCAAAATAAGTAGGAGAGCTGAGAATAACTTAAACCTTCAGAGTAGGGTTGTCAGATTTATCAAACAGGGATAGAGGATGGAGGCACAGCAGAAATGACTCCAACTAGGAACCATGAGGTTGCACGTTGGATCCCTGGCGTTGTTCAGCAGGTTAGGGATCTGGCATTGTGGTGAGCTGTGGTGTAGGAGGCAGACGTGGCTTGGATCTGGCATTGCTGCGGCTGTGGCGTAGGCCTGTGGCAACAGCTCCGATTCGACCCCTAGCCTGGGAACCTCCATATGCTGCGGGTGCAGCCCTAAAAAAAAAAAAAAAAGAAAAGAAAAGAAAAGAAACAATAGAGGATGGATGTCCATTTAAATTTGAATTTCGGTAGTTCCCGTCGTGGCTCAGCAGAAACGAATCCAACTAGGAACCATGAGGTTTCCGGTTCGATCCCTGGCCTTGCTCAGTGGGCTAAGGATCCGGCATTGCCGTGACCTGTGGTGTAGGTGGAAGACGTGGCTCGGATCCCGTGTTGCTGTGGCTCTGGTGTAGGCCCTTCTCAACAGCTCCAATTAGACTCCTAGCCTGGGAACCTCCACATGCTGCAGGTGCAGCCCTAAAAAGACAAAAAAAAAAAAAAAAAAAAAAGAATTTCAGACCATCAATGAATAATTTTGTACAAGTATGCCCCACGTAATAATTCACCTAATATTCAAACTGAATTGGGTGTCCTGTATTTTATTTGGCAACTCTATTTCAGAATTATCTCCTTAAAATTCAAATCTGATGTGCATAAAACATTGTTATCTTCTGTTTTTGTTTTATTCTTTTTTGGCTGCACCTACAGCATGCAGAAGTTCTAGGTCCAGGGGCTGCTGCAGTGACAGGGCCAGATCCTTAATCCGCTGAGCTGCAAAAGAAATCCTAAACCATCGCTATGCCCATTTGACTCCCCAGGTAAATCATCCTCCTGGAAAGAGACTGCACTTGTTAGCTGAAGAGTATTTGGGTAAATCAAGCAGTCATATTTCTCATTTTCAACTGGAGAATCAGCCCAGTGAAGAGCATCTTTTTTTTTTTTTTTTTGACCACACCTGAGGCATATGGAGGTTCTCAGGCTAGAGGTAGAATCAGAGCTGCAGCTGCTGGCCTACACCACAGCCACAGCAACGCAGGATCCAAGCTACATCTGCAACCTATGCCACAGCTCACAGCAACACTGAATCCTTAACCTACTGAGCGATGACAGGGATCAAACCTGCATTCTCATGGTTACTCGTCGGGTTTGTTACCCCTGAGCCACAATAGGAACTCCAAGAGCATCATTTTTATTTCAGTGTCATAAGTCACCTGTACCGCCATTTATTCAATATGGTTTTTAGATCTATATTAAATTTACTCACTTTTAAAATTTAGTACTGTCCTAAGTAATGATATCCATGAAACCAACAGTTTAGTGGTCTAGTTGTTATTTTTTTTCTATACCAATTAAAAAAAAAAATGACTAGAGCATTTCCCATCATGGCTCAGTGGAAATGAATCTGACTAGCATCCATGAGGATGCAAATTCCATTCCTGGCCTCACTCAGTGGGTTAAGGATCTGGTATTGCCATGAACTGTGGTGTAGGTCATAGACGTGGCTGGGCATTGCCCACATTGCTGTGGCATAGGCAGGCAGCTACAGCTCCTATTCGACCCCTAGCCGGGGAACCTCCATGTGCCTTGGGTGCAGCCCTAAGAAGACAAAAAAAAAAAAAAAAAAGACTAAAGAATAAATTTTTTATTTCCATACCACCTAAAATTTGCACACACACACTTTGGGAAATTCTAGTCAAGTAGAGAGCTATGCCTAGGCTGGCCCGACTCCTACCCTGCCAGCCTGGGGCCCTAGTCCCTGTCCAGATGGGTAGGAGGCTGGCCTGGTGTGCTTGCAACCTGCACTTGACTGTACTGGATTAGGAGATGACGGACAGGCCCCTGATAAGGAACAGGCCAAGTGGGGACTGGAGCTCAGCCTCCAGGCATCTCACAGGTCCCAGAGGGGTTGAGGCACATATGTGGTTGGGGCCCCATTGCCTGAGAAGAGCTGCATGGTGACAAGTGAGGGCTGGGAACTTAGCTGGATGTTGGGCTGAGGAGTTTCCATCCCCAGAGGAACCATATCTCTCCTCAGGGGCTGTCAGCTGATATCCAAGAATGCTGCTTGTGGGATTTGGACATGGATTGTTGATCTACTTGTTTGAACAATATCTAATTGTTCTCGACTTGTTAAGAAAGCTTTTCCTGATACTTGGTAGTGGTTCCTGGGTGGTCCAACAGAGAGGTTTTCCCAGGTTTCTTGATGGAGACTGGAGCCACCAGCATTGGGGTGCCCTGAACTCAAACCAACAAGCCATTCTTGCCCAGGCACCTCTGACCCCAAAAGTGAAGCTCAAAGTTCAGTGGCTCTGATTTCAGCACTTCAGCCACATAATGGCCACCACTGTCATGTTTCCCACAGGCCACAAGGCTCTCTTTCCTCCAGGTTTCATTGATCCACGCTGCTGGTAAAAAGACTCCTAGACTGGAGTTTCCACTGTGGCGCAGTGGGTTAATGATCCAGCTTGTCTCTGTGCAGGTGCCAGTTCAATCCCTGGCCCAGCACAGTGGGTTAAGGATCCAGCATTGCTGTAGCTATGGTATAAGTCTCAGGTGCGGCTGAAAAAAACAAAACAAAAGACCCCTGGACTGTACCACCATTACTCTGGGACTTTCTCTGTGCTCATCCAAGTTCAGATCCCTTGGTGAAGGCTGAGGCATCCCTATGAGTTTCCTACAGCGGGCTGGTAAGACGAAAGACAGTAGGGGAGGGTCTACCACTCTGTCTAACACTCATGTGTCACAAGGCTGTCCTATGGGGGGCGAGGCAGCAGGGTTGGGCAGGAGACGGTAGTGAGTGTTCCTTATGTGCCAAGCATTGTGCTGAGCCAACCTTCACAGTGATCCAGGAGGCAGGTACCATCATCTTCATTTTCCAGATAAGGAAACTTTAAACTCAGGGAGATTAAGTAACTTGTATAAGAGAAAAAGCAGAGCTAGAATTAGATCTCAGTCTTCTGACCTTAAGGCTGATCCTCTTTGAATTATGCCACTTGAAATCATTTGGAGAGGAAAGGTAATCCCTGGCTGCATTTCAAGGCAATAAGAAATCAGAGGCCCCCCCACTTTTTTTTTTTTTTTTGGCTTTTTAGGGCCACACCCTTGGCATATGGAAGTTCCCAGGCTAGGGGTTGAATTGGAGCTGCAGCTGCCAGCCTACGCCACAGCCACAGCAACTTGGAATTCGAGTTGCATCTGTAACCTACACCACAGCTCATTTGGCAACACTGGATCCTTTAACCCAATGACTGGGGCCAGGGATTGAACCTACATCCTCATGGCTACTAGCCAGATTTTTTTCCACTGAGCCACAGCAGGAACTCCTGGGAACTTTCTGCATGCCTAAGGGTGAGTGACTAAAATTTAGGTGAGAGACTTGCATCAGGCAAAACCTACTGGTAACACATCCTTCATAATGTTCTGCTTTAATTCACATCCTTTTTTTTTTTTTTTTTAACATCCCACAGGCTTCTTTCCTCATAATTACTATTACTAGTTATATATGCCCACATTAGTTAAAAGCTAGTTAGGCTGTTATAACAAAGAGATCCGACATAGAATAGCTTTAACTTTTTTTTTTTTTTTTTTTTTTTTTTTCTTTTTAGGGCTGCCTGAAACATATGGAAGTTCTCTGGGCTAGAGGCTGAATAAGAGCTGCAGCTGCCAGCCTACACCACAGCCACAGCTAGGCAGGATCCAAGCTACACTGTAGCTCATGGCAACGCCGGGTCCTTAACCCACTGAGCAAGGCCAGGGATCAAACCCACATCCTCATGGATACCAGTCGGGTTTGTAACCCACTGAGCCACAATAGGAACTCCCTTAAATTATTATATAACATTCCAAGTGAGTAGTAAAATGGTTTCCCCAGCTCCTACCATCACATTCTGCATCCCTGATATCAGGAAGGAGGAGAGCGCATACCTTCATTTTAAGGGAGTGGCCTGGAGTACATAACCACCACCACAATAATTCTGAGAAGCTCTGGCATGAATTGATAGTCCATTAAGTTTTCTTTAAGGAGTCTAGATGTAAAGTCAGATTGCTTATCTTAGAGCCATAACTCTGTCTCTCACGTGTGATCTTGGTTAGTTGTTAAGTTCTCTGAATCTCAATCTTTCCCCCCCTCTCTGTACAACTGGGTAATTGTAATTAGTTGACTTAACTCACTGGGATGTTGGGAGGCCTTTGAGAGCCTAGGCAAGCCTTTTTTCGTGAGGTCACATGAAAAAAGTGAAGTGCTACTGCATTAGGAACACCCAGATGTAGTTTTCTGTTTCTATTTTTTAAAAATTGTGGACACTTGGTGCTGGCTCCTCAGCTTGATTTAGGGTGAAAACCACATATCTGAAATGTCTTTGTATTTCCACTCACAGGGGAATACTTTGGTGTGTGCTATTTGATTCTCCTGGTTAGGCTGCCCTGCTGTGACCAAGTGCCTCTCCCCAGGCGCCTGGGCTCCCATCCTCCCCTGGGGTGAAGGTCATTGGTACCTGGCCCCACTGGCTCTCTCTGAGCTCTAATCATGTGGCTGATGATGGCCCTGAAACTTATTCCTCACAAAGTGGATTTGGGTGGAGACCTGGAACAGAACTGGCAGGAAACCAGCCAACAGCCCCCAGTGATGCCAATCTGAGCAGTTTCTCCCCACCCTGCCTGCAACAAACCACAAAAGGCAGGCTTGGCATCCTTTGCATCCCTAGTTGAGCTTGTATGACAGTCTACAGTGTGTGTCAGTTATAGCGAACCTGTTCTTATCTATCAGCCTCTAAGCCTCTCAAGGAAGGAAGGAAGGAAATCTTTTCTCAGCATCTATTATGTTGCAGGCACAAAGACAACTTGTCCACATTTATTTCTCACTGCCAACAGATATTATGCCTTCCTTATTGATAGATGAGGAGTGGGAGGTTGAAATCTGCCTTGCTCAGTACTACACAGTCATCAAGGGGAAGAGGCAAGATTTG
The DNA here is from genome assembly GCF_054392235.1 of Sus scrofa. Classification (NCBI taxonomy): domain Eukaryota; kingdom Metazoa; phylum Chordata; class Mammalia; order Artiodactyla; family Suidae; genus Sus; species Sus scrofa. The sequence goes on from NC_139386.1 coordinate 87,785,132, forward strand.
AACCCAAGACCTCTGACACTAAGTCTGGCTCTCATTCTACTGTAGCATGATTAATTTTATTACAGTTGAGTGTGAAAGGGTACAAACCACACGGTCAGTCATTGGATCCTCCACTCAGTATAAGCATGATTTTCTGTACATAGTAAGGACTCAAAAGAGTTGGAATGAATGGCATTTTCACCATTTTACCTCTGGCATTACACAACCCAGTTCCTGACGGGTGAAACAGGTCATTATAGTACTTATTGGATATATTTAAGTTGTTGGAGTGATACTTTTTTTTGGATTGATATTTTTATTTATTATTTATTTTTGTCTTTTTGTCTTTTCTAGGGCCGTACCTGTGGCATATGGAGGTTCCCAGGCTAGGGGTCGAATCAGAGCTGTAGCCACTGGCCTACGCCAGGGCCACAGCAACACAGGTCTGAGCCGTGTCTGTGACCTACATCACAGCTCACAGCAACACCAGATCCTTAACCCACTGAGTGAGGCCAGGGATCGAACCTGCAACCTCATGGTTCCTAGTTCAATTCGTTAACCACTGAGCCATGAGGGGAACTCCAAGGATTGATATATTTAAAAGAATCATAGTTGAGTTGAAGGTAAAAACACCCTGCAAATCGTAGCTGAGTTGAAGGTAAAAATACATTGTAAAGCCCCCATGGGACTAGGGTTTTTATGCAGGTAAAACAAGTAAATGAAGTCAAGGAAAAAGTTGTCCTGGACACACCTGTTCTCTGGCTTCTTGGCAGAATCTGAGTAGGAGTTACTCAAGGGACTACTGTGGCTGTTATCTGAGTCACACTCACAGGCATGAATCTGTGGCAAAAGCAGATGGCACTTCTAGCAGGCATCACCCAGAGGAGAGAACTTCTCAGGATGTATGTCCATGGCAACCATCCATCCTGGGTTTCCTGGCATGGTCCAATTTCAGGTCTTTTGTCTGAAAGTCCTTAGAATGGCACGTGTCCCGCTTGGGTAATGAATTCTACTTTTGAATATGGAAAATATGGTTACAGCAGGCACGTGGAAAGTGCCTTTTATTGCTTCCTGCTGGCAGATCAAAAGCAGAGGGGTTGGACCACACCAAGACAGCCTGTTTTACCCAGGCAAAGGGAGAGACCCAGGGGTTCATGAGTGTTTTGTTCTTCTGTGCAGGTCAGGAAGCCAGGGGGAGGCTACTGATAGGGAAAGCCAGCCAGGGCTGAGCAGGGCTGTGTCTTGAGAACTGGGTCCTAGAAAAGGCAAAGACAGTGGTGGCAGGAAACAAAAGAAGCAGAGGCAGAAATTGCTTTTTTGTTGCACAAAGGAAGGAGGTGACCCAAGGCTCCTTGTGACACAGGAAGAAACATATTTGGGGAAGTGAGAGCCTCTCCCCACACATCCCTTCAGATTAGAGGCGAATTATGGGTGGCCTTAGGGCAAGCAAGAGGCTCTTGTGGTTCTGGCTCTTTCTATACCCCAGGTGGGTGGGGTCACTTGTTGGTAAAGGTGCCTCTCAGCAGCATGTTAAAACCAAGCTCAGGAGTTCCTATTGTGGCTCAGCAGAAATGAATCTGACTAGCATCCATGAGGATGCAGGTTTGAATCCTGGGTTAAGGATCCAGCATTGCCGTGGTGTAGGTCACAGATGTGGCTTTGGATCTGGCATTGCTGTGGCTGTGGTGTAGGCCAGTGGCTACAGTTTCGATTTGACCCCTAGCCTGGGAACATCTATTTGCTGCAAGAAAAGAAAAACAAACAAACAACAAACAAAAAACAAGCTCAAAGCCTATTTATTTTCTGGGATCAGTCCATTAAGGGCCACCTCCTCATTCCCCTGTCCTCCCACCCAGTCAGGCAGGTCCCTATGACTTAAGCCTTGAGCTAGGACTTAAGTCTCATCCTGCTTTTCTAATCAGCCTCAAAGCCTGGGGCACATCATTCGCCCCCTCTGGCCTCTGTTTTTTTCCAAAGAGGAGTAGAGAAGACTGACAGAACTGTCTCTAATGCTTACTAGAGACAGTTTGGTTACTTTGCCTTGAGGTGACTCAACTAGCTGACTCCACATTTAAAAAGCTTGAGGAGTTCTGTTGTGACACAGTGGAAGAAAATCTGGCCAGTATCCATGAGGATACAGGTTCGATCCCTGGTGTTGCTCAGTGGGTTGGAGATCTGGTGTTGCTGTGAGCTATGGTGTAGGTACACCCCTAGCCTGGGAACTTTCATATGCTGAGGGTGTGGCCCTAAAATAAATAAATAAATAGCTTGAAAGTATTCATTTTCCTTAGTGCAATAAAATCTCTGTGATTCTACACATTTCATTCACTCATTCATTCACTTAAACATGTATTAAGCACATTTTATGTCAGCTGTGATTAAGTAACAAATAGCAATAACTTCTGCCTAAGTCTCTGCTATGTGCTACACACTGTTAGATGCTTTAGACTGATCATTCCATTTAATCCTCTTACAGCTCTATGAGATAATGCTTTCATTTTTATTTTTTAATTTTTTTTAAATTTTTTTTTTAATTTTTTTTGTCTTTTGTTGTTGTTGTTGCTATTTCTTGGGCCGCTCCCACGGCATATGGAGGTTTCCAGGCTAGGGGTTGAATCGGAGCTGTAGCCACCGGCCTACGCCAGAGCCACAGCAACGCGGGATCCGAGCCGCGTCTGCAACCTACACCACAGCTCACGGCAACGCCGGATTGTTAACCCACTGAGCAAGGGCAGGGACCGAACCCGCAACCTCATGGTTCCTAGTCGGATTCGTTAACCACTGCGCCACGACGGGAACTCCTGCTTTCATTTTTAGACTAAGAAGAGTTTAGGTAACTTGCTCCAGTTCGTATCTTTGATTCTAGGTCAGACTCCAAAGCTGGTGTGTGGTTTTTGTTTAGTTTAGTTTATTTGTTTGTTTTGGCCATGTCCATATGGCATGCAAAAGTTTCCGGGTCAGGGATGGAGCCTGCACCACAGCTTCAACCTGAGCCGCTGCAGTGACAACTCTGGATCCTTAACCCGTTGTACCACCAGGGAACTCCCAAAGCTGGTGTTTCGATTTGGTACTTCTGATATCAAGGAGGTTCCAACCAGCAGCCCTGTAGCCAGAGGGCCAGCTTGTAGGCTCTGAAACCCTTGATATTGCTCACTTGGGACATTAGAACATGTTCTATCCACTCCAGAAAACACAGTAAGTCTGGAACACATAGCAAGCACTTTCTCTTCCTGTTTCCCGTCATGAGCTCCACAGACCTTGTTTTCTACAGGAATTTCTGCACCATGAATATTATAAACTGTAGAGATAGTGCGCCCTCGTGTGTCAGGAGCACAACACACATTTGAACTCAGGATAAAGATACATTTTAAACAATCTTAAACTACAAAACGCTTCACTTTTTGTGTTTTTCTTTTTGCTTCCTATGACTTTGAAACATACTGGGTTGGGGAAGGGATGGTGAAAAATTGCTTAACTTGAGGAACTCCACCCAGAGGCAAATTACTAAGTACTAGGACTAGTAAGACAAAATGAAGGGGCCGGATCTTGGAATACTCCCTTGCTGGGGGCATCTGATGTCCTACAATAGCTTGAAAAATCTAAAACTTCTATTGTTTCAATCTGAATGTAAACTTTACTTCCTTACATGTTTCCATTCTTCCTTTATGCTTACCCCCTCCTATTTCTTTTTTCTTTTCCTCGTTTCTCCCTCATTTGCTTTTCTTCCCCTTCCCGTCTCAATTTCCCTACCTGTTCTTAGAAATAGTTAAATTTGCTTATGGACCATAACATCTTTCTTCCTCTCTTTTGTGGAATTTGAAACATTTCTCTCTTTTTTGAGTGTATGTTGGGGATGGGGCAGGAAATGAAAAGAGGGAAACACTGACATAGCTGAGGATTTAGGAGATCTGGATTTGTCTCCATTCATCTCTTCCTACTTTTTCCACAAAGGTTAGCCATTGCTTATTAAAACACATACAGTAAGGAGTTCCCATTGTGGCTCAGTGGTAACAAATCCGACTAGTATCCATGAGGACGCAGGTTTGATCCCTGGCCTCCCTCAGTGGGTTAAGGATCCGGCATTGCCGTGAGCTGTGGTGCAGGTCACAGACCCGGCTCAGATCTGGTGTTGCTGTGGCTGTGGTGTAAGCCAGCAGCTGTAGCTCTGGTTAGACCCCTAGCCTGGGAACCTCCATGTGCTGTGGGTACAGCCCTAAACAGACAAATAAATAAATAAATAATAAGAAATAAAATAAAAACACGGACAGTAAAAATGATTCAATGGATAGATGGGGGGATATGATGAAGGAAAATATATGCAATAATAAAAGGTCAGGGGTAAGGCCTACACAAAGTAGCATACACCATAGAGTTCTGCACATTTACTCAAAGTAGGTCACAAGATATTTCATTGCGGAATCTCTCAGAAACCAAGGGAAATAATTGTATTTATCTTATTCATTAGATGAAAGCAAACCAATTGTTCTTTGGAAATATTGTGCTGCCTGGTATTGAGGCCTGGCAAATTCTCCCCTGGGTGCTCATGAGGAAAGGACTGTAAGGTGGAAAACACTCCCAGCAGCAGCCCCATAATAGCTACAGTGACACATTTCCTGCTGTTGTTTCTTATTGGATGCTGTTTCAAAGATTGTTCTTGTTTGAACAATGTTCAAAGTGAGGCTGATAGTGTAACTTCAGTACAAACAAATCCAAACAATAGAGGAAAAGAATAAAATCCAAGCAGGCAATTCTCTGCTGCTCTGATACATTTCAAGGGTAAAATTTAGAAGAGCTAAAAAAAGGAGTGGGCTGCCTGTTCGTAAGAAATCCATTGTAGATATGATTTCTCCTGACTGGGCTTTTGATAAAACTGAACAAAACAGAGTGTCAGGTTGTAGTCTCCCAAAAGAAACTGTGTTGTTGATAAAAGGAAGATCATTGTTTAAAAAAAAAAAAAGGAAGATCATTGTGATTTTAATAACTAAAAAGGAAAAGAATAACATCTTTTAAAGAGTATTTGGATTCTATCCAGACACTAGACTAATTAGTACCCACTGCATCTCAGCAGAGGGTGAGTTTATGGAGTAACTAGAAGCTAAAGCTAAAATCTCTTTAGGAAAACAGTTTGGGGTCTACTCCAGCTCATTAAAGAAAGACAGAAGCATTAAAAAAATGCTCAAATTTTAGTGTGACTAGAACATACTAAGAAATTTGTTTAGAAGTAGAGTCCTAGGACCGGACTCCAAAAATTTTTATTCTGTTGTTCTACCATGTGCCAATGAATCTACATTTACTTATTTATTTTTATTTATTTATTTTTTTAAAGGCCGAACCTGCAGCATATTGAAGTTCCTAGGTCAGGGGTCAAATCAGAGCTACAGCTGCCAGCTGAGGCCACACCACAGCTCACGGCAATGCCAGATCCTTAACCCACTGATCGGGGCCAGGAATCAAACCCCCATCCTCATGGATACTAGTCAGGTTGGTTACCACTAAGGCACAAGGGGAACTCTGAATCCACATTTTAAACTCAAGAAACAACTGGGACAGAGACACCATCTTCACATGGGACTATGATAATTCTAGTTGGGAAAAATCAAAACCAAAAAAAAAAAACCTCAACGCAGATGCTAGTGATTGCTCAATTGAACAAAAACCTCTCAATAAAACAATTTGACTTACACTAATTTAAAACTAGAGCATCCTCGGGAGTTCCCGTCGTGGCTCAGTGGTTAACGAATCCGACTAGGAACTATGAGGTTGCGGGTTTGATCCCTGGCCTTGCTCAGTGGGTTAAGGATTTGGCACTGCTGTGAGCTGTGGTGTAGGTTGCAGATGTGGCTCAGATCTGGCATTGCTGTGGCTGTGGCATAGGCCGGCAGCTCCAGCTCTGATTCGACCCCTAGCCTGGGAACCTCCATAAGCTGCAGGTACAGCCCTAGAAAAGACAATCAATCAATCAATCAATCTAGAGCTTCCTAATAAAACTTGTAGGACAAATTAGTTTATAATTGTGCCCCCTCCACAATTAAATGTTCTAACCTGAATGGCTGCTGTAAGCCAATTGTATGTTGGAAGATGGCTGCCAAAATTAATTTGATTTTAGAGTAAACTCAAGTCATTAGATCAGTTAGGATTAGGTTTAGCTGCACAGAAAAATCACAGTGAAACATTAAATTTTACTTGTCTCACAGAAATTGATGTCAGAGGTTGGCCATGCTGAGCAGGTATCTGCCCTAAAATACTGGGGACCCAGACTTCCTCCACTGCTCCGATTCTTAGCGTGTGACCTCTACTTCATGCCCAAAGTGTAGCTGGACCTCCTACCACAGTTCTATATGACAGATGGTAGCAAAGAAGGGCAAAGATGGATGTACCCTCTCCTTTAAGGACATTTTCCAAGTTTGTCCTCACACATTTGCTTACATTTTATTGACCGGAACTTGGTCTCACGGCCACACCTAGCTGCAAGGAGTTGGGGCTCTGGGAAATGTAATCTTCATTTTACATGGCCATGCGTCCAGCTAAATTTGGGGGGTTAATTTCAAAAGAAAAATAAATGAGTATCGGGGGACATCTCCCAGTCTCTGCCAAAGCTATCTGTGGGCACAGATTAGGTGACAAGATCAATTGTCAGTTGAAGCAATTCCTCACCAGTGACACCAAAGTCATGTCACCTCCCTCAGATCTTTTTGATCTCAACACAGATGCTCATGCTTCCTCCTTATCTGAAAGCAAAAGCAGTTCATAAAATACACACTGAAAAGAGGATAGGTCAAAATCTCTGTGCTTTTTTCCATTCTTCTTCTTTTGAAAATTTTACATGTATCATAGGGTGACAAATTTAAGTACCACGGAAGAGTAAAAAAGCACAAATTCCCTCCTGCTGCAACCCCTGCCCCTAATCTTAACTTGAGAGTAGTCTCTTTTTTCTTTTCTTTTCTTTTCCTTTTTTTTTTTTTTTTGGTCTTTTTAGGGCTGCACCTGCAGCATATGGGAGTTCCCAGGCTAAGGGGCTGAACTGGAGCTGCAGCTGCTGCCCTACACCACAGCCACAGCAATGCCAGATCCAAGCTGCATCTGTGACCTACACCACAACTCATGGCAATGCTGGATCCTTAACCCACTGAGTAAGGCCAGGGATCAAACCTGCATCCTCATGGATACTAGTCAGATTCGTTTCCTCTCAGCCACAATAGGAACTCCAAGTTACCACTATTCATTGCCATAATGCAGTGGGGGGTCAAAGACTACAAATGTTATAAGTTGGAAGGGGCTTGAGGAATCACAATGTATTCTCACAAGTTATTTCTCAGTTTATGTTGAAATGGAAATGGGGCAAGACTTGTTATTTTTTCCCCCATTTATCTTAAGGAATTTCCTTCCTTCCTTTCTTCCTTCCTTCCTGCTGCACCCGTGGCATATGAAAGTTCTCAGGCTAGGGGTCAAATCAGAGCTACAGCTGCCAGCCTACACCACAACCACAGTAACGTAGGATCCGAACCTCATCTGCAACTTACATCACAGCTCACAGCAACACTGGATCCCCAACCCACTGAGCAAGGCCAGGGATGGAACCCGCATCCTCATGGATACTAGTCGGATTCGTTTCCGCTGAGCAACAATGGGAACTCCCTCTTTATTTTTATTTTATTTTATTTTTGCTTTTGAGGGCTGTACCCACAGCATAGGGAAGTTCCCAGGCTAGGGGTTGAATTGGAGCTATAGCTGCCAGCCTATACCACACCCACAGCAATGTGGAATCTGCGACCTACACCACAGTTCACGGCAATGCCATATCCTTAACCCACTGAGCAAGGCCAGGGATCAAACCTGCAACCTCATGGTTCCTAGTTGGATTCATTTCTGCTGTGCCACAACAGGAACTCCCCTCTTTCTAAGAATTTTTTTTTGAAAGTACTTCATACAAAAGTAACCATGGAACTTCTCTTGGGATCTTCAGTAATATGAACCAGAATATTCTTTTTTGTGCTCTAGTAAGTGTGAGTGTGACTTTGCTGACAGTGTCCTTAGAGGCCATCATCCAAGAGAATATGAAACAAATGGAAGGAAAGTGAACCATCCCTCTTTTCCACCACAGCATGGGGGGCTCCACTGGCACAGAAGATGGCAGAAACCCTTAGCCAGGAATCATGGGGTCTGACACATGACAAGGGGTCAGTGGAAGCAGCAATACCCCTTGGAAGGACAGTGGTGTCTGGGGGAGATCCCCAGCAGAGAGGGCTCTAGCAAGAAGAGGGGAAGACAGTGGTCAATGTGGTGTAGTAATTATACTATATGCCCCCCACTTTGCTCTGTTACCTGCATATCTCTCTCTCCTCTCCCCACACCCCTCCCCCTCTTTCTCTCTCTCTCACACACACACACACACACACACACACACACACACACACACACACACACACTCTCTCTCTCTCTCTCTTTCTCTCTCTCTCTCTCTCTCTCTAGCCCCCTCCCCACCCCAGTAACTTGGCCACGTGCTCAGTGGAGGTCCTTTACCACTGCCATTGTCATTACCTCACGGCCTAACAGTACCAGCTGCCTCAGCCTCCCCCAGGAGAGGGCTTGGCTTCTGCATGGCTTCTATCATATCTGTTGGAATGGTACTGGAGCCCTGATGCTTCCCAACTGCACCCCAAATGCTGTGGCTCCTCCCACATTTCTGGGCTCAGGAAAAGACCACACTGCAGGGTAGGGGACCTGGCTTTCCCAGCAGCTTCCCAGAGGGTTCATGAAACTCAGCATGGAAGTGCAGGGGAATGAATGCTCCATGCAGTGAACTAAAACATTGACAAGGAAATCAAAGACTGGCTGATATACCCCTCACCTTTCTTCCCCAAAGGCAGGGGTACAAAGCACAGTGTTTCGACCTGGCTTGTCTGAACAACAGTCTGCATAACCAAGCAACCCACTGTCTTTTCTCGTGCAGCTGAGGGCAGCTAATCAATGTGCCACCTGGTATTTACTTTCACTCCTTTCTACTTTGGCCTCCTGCCCTGGGATTTGCAATAATGCTGCAGCATGTGAGGTTTGCCTCTGGCTTTTTTTTTTCCCTAGGGAACATGGGCTAGGAGGGTAACTACAGATATTTGTTAGAGTTCCCGTGGTGGCACAGCGGAAATGAATCTGACTAAGAACTATGAGGTTGCAGGATCAATCCCTGGCCTCGCTCAGTGGGTTAAGGATCTGGCGTTGCTGTGAGCTGTGGTATAGGTTGCAGATGCATCTCAGATCGTGCAATGCTGTGGCTCTGGCGTAGGCTGGAGGCTACAGCTCTGATTAGACCCCTAGCCTGGGAACCTCCATATCCTGCTGGTGTGGCCCTAAAAAAATCAACAGACCAAAAAAAAAAAAAAGATATTTGTCATGAGCATATGTGAGTGTCCATTGGAGGGAGGGTTACAAGATTTGGCAAATAAAAATATAGCATTGAATTTTGAAATACCGGATTCCAAATACACAGAGAATTTTTTTTTTTTTTGTCTTTTTGTCTTTTTTTGTCTTTTGTTGTTGTGTTGTTGTTGCTATTTCTTGGGCTGCTCCCGCGGCATATGGAGGTTCCCAGGCTAGGAGTTGAATCGGAGCTGTAGCCACCGGCCTACGCCAGAGCCACAGCAACGCGGGATCCGAGCCTTGTCTGCAACCTACACCACAGCTCACGGCAACGCCGGATCGTTAACCCACTGAGCAAGGGCAGGGACCGAACCCGAGACCTCATGGTTCCTGGTCAGATTCATTAACCACTGCGCCACGACGGGAACTCCCAAGAATTTTTTTTTTGGTATAAATGTGTCCCAAATATTACATGGCACATACTTATGCTAAGAAAATTATCTTCAGCTTATCTGAAATTCTTTTTTTTTTTTTTTTTTTGAGAGGGGCCCTCACCTGTGGTATATGGAAATTCCCAGGCTAGGGGTCCTTAACTCACTGAGTGGGGCCATGGATCAAACCTGCATCCTCACAGATACTAGTCAGGTCTGTACCGCACTGAGCCACAACAGGAACTCCTGAAAAAAAAATTTTTTTTTTTGGTCTTTTTAGGGCCACACCCATGGCACACAGAGGTTCCCAGGCAAGAGGTCAAATTGGAGCTGCAGCCACTGGCTTACACCACTGCCATAGCAATGCCAGATCCGAGCTGCATCTGTGACCTACACCACAGCTCACTGGCAATGCTGAATCCTTAACTCCCTGTGCAAGGCCAGGTTCAATCAGCATCCTCATGGATGCTAGTCTGATTTGTTTCCACTTAGCTACAGCAGGAACTCTAGGAACTCCTGAAATTTGAATTTAAATCTGCATCCTGTATTTTATCTGGCAACCCTATCTGCAAACTCCAAGAAATTCCTGGGGGAAGAGACTTTGCAGGGTTTGAGGCAAGGGAACAGTGTAGGGAAAAATGATTTCTACAAAGCTGTACAAAGAATTAAACAGCATAACGAGAGTGTGAAAGGTGAAGAGGGGGTGCAGTGGGAGATAGAATTGTGTCACAATGAAGAAACGTGGGCTTCTACATTGTTAAAGGAATGATGTGATCGCTTTAAAAATATATAGGGCATTCTGATGAAAATTCTGAATGATGAAGCTTTGAAGAAAAATTGGTTAAGGGGCAAGACAAAATAAAGGCAAGAAGGTCAGTTCAGAGATTTTTTTTAGTCACAGAGAGTGGGCTTGGACCCAACCCATGGTGGCTGGGATAGAAGGAAGTTGATGGTTTTGAGATCTTCTGAGGACATAAGATTTAAAAGCTAGGGCGAATAATTAGATGGCCTGGGGAGTGGCAAGGAAGTAGAAGGGATCTGCAATAAAGCATTTCTGCTTAGGTAACCAGCACCACCAGAGCCAATGAAAAGGACAGATTTGCAGGAAGAAAACCAGAGTTCAGTTCTGAACATGTGGAGTTTGAGAGGGTTTGCAGGAGTACTCAGTATGATACTATGATGAAAGATACATGTTATTAGATATTTGTCTAAACCCAAAGAATGGGCAATACTAACAGTGAATCCTCAAGTAAACTATGGTGTTTAGGTGATTCTGATAGGTCAATGCAGGTTCAGTGACTGTAACAAATGTACCACTCTTGGGGGAATGTTGATAAAAGGAAAGGCTATGCATATGTGGGGCTGGGAAATATATGAGCAATCTCTGTACTTTCCACTCAGTTTTGCTATGAACCTAAAACTCCTCTGAAAAGATAAAGGTTTTTTTTTTTTTGTCTTTTTAGGGCCGCACCCGTGGCATATTGAGGTTCCCAGGCTAGGGGATGAATACGAGGTATAGCTGCTGGCTTACACCACAGCCATAGCAATGCAGGATCCAAGCCGTGTCTCTGACTGACACCACAGCTCATGGCAATGCTGGATCCTTAACTCACTGAGCAAGGACAAGGGTAGAAACTGCATCCTCATAGATACTAGTTGGGTTTGTTTCTGCTGTGCCACAAGGGGAACTCCTCCAAGTTGATACTGATCCTTGTAAACCTAAAGCATTATTGGGGCCCTCTGTTAGAGTAGGGGTGAGTGAGGACTGGGTAATAAGTTGTCCTAGCCTCAGCCCACCTCATAGCTGGTCTCCTGGGGTCCATGACTCTCCCAGCGGTCATTTTCCTTTTATAATTTGTTTTCTTTTTAGGGCCACACATGCAGCATATGGAAGTTCCCAGGCTAGGGGCTGAATTGGCACTGCAGCCGCTGGCCTATACCATGGCCACAGCAATGCAGGATCCAGGCAGTGTCTGTGACCTACACCACAGCTCAGGGCAACAGTGGATAATTAACTCACTGAGAAAGGCAGGGATTGAAGCCGCATCCTCATGGATCCTAGTTGGGTTTGTTAACTGCCCAACCATGAAGGGAACTCCTCTTTCTTTCTTTTTTCCTCCCTTCCTTCTTCCTTCCTTTCTCTTTCTTTCCTCCATTCCTTTCTTTCTGTTGCACCTGCTGCATGTGGAAGTTCCCGGGCCAGTGACTCAAGCCATTGCAGTGACAACGCCAGGTCCTCACCCTGATGCGCCACAGGAGAACTCCCCCACACTTGCTTTTGCTGGCATGGGTAGGACCTTAGTTTTTCTGTGGTTTTTGGCTAAAGCAGCATGATTATTATCTAAATGTTTTCTGCATTGCTAGAATGTTCTTTTCATGGTCTTTGGTTAGAGAACAGATTTTTGTTGGTTTGTTGTTGTTGTTGTTTTTTTTTTTTTTTTTTTGGTTTATGCCCATTTGTTTTTCCAGGTTGCCAGTTTCTTGACTTCCAAGTCTGGGATATATGAAACAAAAAAGAAAACTCAGGGAACTCACCATTGTGTTGATCCTCAGGCCCCTGGGTCTCCAGCTAGTCAGACTCCTTTTCTCCACTGTTCAGTCTTCTATGTCTGAGTTTTTGTTTGTACACAGTGGAAGGAATAGGGAAGATGAAAGAAGTCCACATTTCATCCACAGAAATGAGATCTCTGATAACAGAGCACTGGACCAAGGGGATCACTTGACAGCACCAGAGATGGAGAAGTGAGCCCATCACCATGGGATCCGCTGGTCCTTCACATACCAGAACACCCAGAATATGCCATCTTGATAGACAGTGGAATGCCCCCTGAAGGCGTAGCTGAGGTGCTGGCTGAAGTGGAAACCATGTGAGAAGGGTGTGCTATCCTCCTGGACAGAGTATACGCTCCCTTACCAATCCTTACATGGTGCAGTGTCCCCAGCAGGCAGACCACTTGGGCCTGGAGGTTATGCAGTAAAAATAAGAGAGTTCCCACTTGTCATTATTCCAAGTGGTCCACTTTGGAAACTTGTGCTTTCTGCTCCACAGTCCTGGGCACTGCAGAGTTAGAGGTCTTGGCTCCCAGAGGGTGACTGGGTTTCTCATCCTGAGAGACTGGCAGGTAAAGACTCTGATCAATAGGAGGAGATGAGTCTGCTGTGACACAGCGACGGTAGAGATGAACATGGATGGCATGCAGGTGGTCCACTTGGACATCACTTGGTTCGCCCTTGCACAGTTTTGCTGAAAAATGGGCAAATGCAGCAGCCACGGCCTAAGAAGGACATTGCAATCAGGGACTCAGACCCCTCAAGGATAAAGGTCTAGGTCATTCTACCAGGTAAGCCATCTGGACTAGCAGGGCTACTCACCAAACATCAGAGGAGTCTAGAACAGACAGTTGTAGCCATGAGGGCTATCATTTGTCCCACTAAGCATCTTCTAAATTTTCCCCAGGGAAAAGGGCTTGCTAGAAGACTCCTCAAAGAACTGCTTCTCAAGTTCATACAAAGCAAGCAGATTTAAGTGGCACATGGGTGAACTATGGTGGACGCTTTGTGTGCTGCCCAGATCCCTCCTCCCCCACCCAGGATGGAGCCCTCATTTCTCTGACTGCTGAGGGCGTTGGCAGCTAATGGCTTGCTTCTGGAATACTGCTTCCAAGACTGTCTTCAGCAGAGAACTGCCCCATCCACGGTCCTGTGCCCACATCTAAGGACAAGTTGATATGAGGTAATATAAAAACCTGGACAATCGGGACAGCCTGGAAGGCCATCCCAGGTCCAGAGCTCTCCATGGGATTGCCTGCGCCCTTTGCTGTGACTGTATCACAACCCACCTCCTTCTGCCCAATCCTGCTTTCTTCACTCCCCATATATGTTGATTCCTGAGTCACTCCCAATAACCTTTAAAAATTTTTTTAATTTTTATTTTTTATTTTTAGGGCCGCACCCATGGCATATGGAGGTTCCCAGGCTAGGGGTTGAGTCGTCGGAGCTTTTCAGCCTACACCACAGCAATGAAGGATCCAAGCCTTGTCCGCAACCAACACCACAGCTCACAGCAGCGCTGGATCCTTAACTCACTGCATGAGGCCAGGGATTGAACCTGCGTCCTTATGGATAATAGTCAGATTCATTTCTGTTGCGCCACAACAGGAATGCTCCCTTTTTTCTATGTACAAAGGAATAAGATGATTTCAACCAAAAAGCTTGAATTTACTTGATCAACATACATTGTGTAACTATTTAAGAATTTCCCGTTGCAGTTTTATGAATGTGAAGGAAGGAAAAAAACACTACTAGTTTAAAAATGGGCCACACAATATCTTTAGAAAAAGAAGTGTTTTTTTATTTAACATTAATGCTTAGAAAGCAATTTTGTTGTAGGAAATAGCCCATAGCAGTGTGGCTGGGCTAGGAAAAGACCTTAAGCTAAATTACTGTACATATTGGAGAGAAAGAAATTTATTTATTTATTTATTTTTTAATTATATTTTCCCACTGTACAGCAAGGGGGTCAGGTTATCCTTACATGTATACATTACTATTACATTTTTTCCCCCATCCTTTGTTCTGTTGCAACAGAAATTTATTTTTTAATGTGTATTGAAGCTGGAGTTCCCGTTGTGGCTCAGTGGTTAATGAACATGACTAGTATCCATGAGGACACAGGTTTGATCTCTGGCCTCAACTCAGTAGATTAAGGATCCAGTGTTGTGAGCTGTGGTGTTGGTTGCAGACTGGTCCCAGATCTGGCATTGCTGTGGCTGTGGTGTAGGCCTGTGGCTACAGCTCCAATTAGACCCCTAGCCTGGGAACCTCCATATGCCATGGTGTGGCCCTAAAGGGAAAAAAATTAAAAAAAATTTAAAAATATCATATTTGAAGTTGATTTCTTCAAGCAATGTTAGCATCTTATTGAAGATCCAGCACGTGAAGTGTGGAAATGGGTTCCCTGCAGTTCTGTCTACTAATTTGTAGGAAGTCAGGCAAGTTTCTCTTGGCTGAGGACGGGAGTCAGCTCTGCATGTGCTCTTTGTTCCTGAGCATCCCTCTGCTTTCCCAGCAGTTATTCCAGAACCCACAGCCCCTCCAGGGCATTGGAGCCAGCATGATGAAAGGGGGTTAATTTACCCTCATATGCCATGTATCTGCCTCTGGTCAAACAAAATTACATTTCTTAAAACCCAAGTGGTATTTAGGGTCATAACAAACTTAGGTGTGATGAATGTGAGAGGTCTGGATTGTTTGCAGTAAGAAAGGAAAATCGAAATGGAGTTGGTATTGCTAAGAGATCTCTCTAAAATGGAACCAGGAGGCTACTAAGGAAGTGTGACTTATGTGCCCCTCAGCCTGGACAGAATCTGACCTTTTGACCTGATGATGTCATCCTGAACACCTGCAAGAAATTCTATCTACTTTAAAATAATTTCTGACAGTCTGTCTATTTATTGGACCCCCTACCCTAAAACAACTTGTGATTAATTAAGGACAAATATTTTCTGACTCAGGTCAGAATCAACCATGATTCTCACCATGCGACTCTTAACCACCTGGAAGCATTTTTTTTGGTACCTGCAGCACGTGGAGGTTCCCAGGCTAGGGGTCCAATTGAAGTTGTAGCTGCAGGCCTACGCCACAGTCACAGCAACATGGGATCCATGTTGTATCTGCAACCTACTCTATGGCTCACAGCAACGCTGGATCTTTAACCCACAGAGCGAGGCTAGGGAGCAAACCTGCGTCCTCATGGATACTAGTTGGGTATGTTAACCACTGAGCCATGACGGAAACGCCTGGCTTTTTGTCTTTTTAAGACTTGTCTCTTTCTCTTCCTTGGAACACTCAGGGTTACCCAAAATTGTGCCTCTTGAATTACAATAAAAAAATTTTTTTTATTAAAGTATAGTTGGGTTATAGTGTGCTGATGTCTGCTGTATAGCAATGTGACCCAGTCATACATATATACACATTTTTTCTTAAACATTATTTTCCATCATGGTCTATCCCAGGAGGTCGAATATAGTTCCCTGTGCTATACAGTAGGATCTTATTGCTTTTCCATTCTAAGTGTAATAGTTTTCCATTCTAAGTGTAATAGTTTTCATCAAACTCCCAGTCCATCCTACTCTTGAATTACAAATCTCAAGATACCCAATAAACTCTTTTCTTATTTGCTGGCTCCTGGGTTATTTTTTTGTCGTCAAAGAAGAACAGAACTGGGTTCTGTGAAGAGGGTACAGTTAAATAAGGAGTTATAGAACTCTTCCTGAGGGCCCCCCCCCCACCGCTTTGAGAAGGAATCCACTTAAATTTTTTGTGACATTCCAATTTTAAAAAATATTTACTTGTGTTTACCCATGAAGCCCCGATAGGATGCAGTGAGGGTTTAAATAGACTTGCTCATGGGAGGCCTCTCCCAACCCCCAATAGATGCGTGGCCAGAAGAGCACTGTAGTGGGAAAAAGCTGCCGAGTGCCTCCCTGTCAGACCCCGAGGACTTGGCCAGAGCCTTTAGCCTCCTTAAGGACTTCTCTTTTTACTTGCAATAAAAAGTCTTTCTGGCTTTTTATTTATTGTAAATAATCCTCAAGAAAACCTTAAATTATTATCGATGGCTTAAAAAAAACTTTCTTCTACTTCCAACACTTCTGACTCCAATTGCATGTGGGGTTTCCCACATCAACCACTTCAACTCTTTAGCACCAAGTGGGTGTCCAACAACTCAATTCTGACACCAACTACCCAGAGCTTGCTCAGACCCTAGAGGTTAGGGGCTCAGTCCCATAAGACTGCCCCCCATTTCAGATGCCAATTGTAAGTAGCAGGTCCCCTACTTCCATCCCACTTGGCTACAAATTGATAATTTGCCACAGTAGCTCACAGAACTCAGGAGAACACTTAATTACATTTACCACTTTATTATCAATGATATAATAAAGGATAGAGATGATAGCCAGGTGAGGAGGTACATCAGGCAAGGACCAGGTCCTGAGCACAGGAGCTTCTGACCCTACGGAGTTTGGGAAGCCCAAGCCCTGTTATATAGGGTGTTTATGGAGACTTCATTCCATAGGCATGGTTGATTAAATCATAGGAATCAGTGATTAACTCAGTCTCCAGCCCCTCTCCTCACCAGGAGATCAAGGTAGAAGAGTCAGGGACCAAAGAAAATATAACAAAAGATGTTCCTATCACTCAGGAAGTTACAAAAGTTTTGGAAGTTCTGTGCCAGGAGCAAGGGACAGAGACCAAATACATGCTTTTTTTATTATGTCACAGTGGCCAAGAAATCAAGGAGGAAATAAAGTAGAGAGGAAAATAACCACAGGTTTCCTCCTCAACTCTTGGTGAGGCAAGAGACATGGAAATGTCAGGGTGGGCTTTCTCCCTGCTCAACCTTGACCTCAGGGTGAAGAGAGGCATTGCCTCTGCCTCCAGCCCAGGGCAGGACATTGAGGTCTTGCACGAGGGTAGCTCTGGGCACAGAACCTAAATGGGTGCTGACCTGGTTCCTCTGGTACCTGGAAGGGACTTGCCAAAAATGGGTTATCTATTTACTCAGAAAAGCTAGACCTTGGGTAAATGTCTTAACGCCCATGGGCCTCAGTTTCCTCAGTTGTAAGATGGGAGTGATAAAAAGACCTCACAACCCCTTAACTAAGAAATTTAGGGCCAGATAATTTGTGAAATTCAGTTTTTCAGATCTGAGAGAGGAAATAAGGTATCCTTAAGTGTCTATTTTATGTATTATGCAACACTTGCTCCCATCCCCGTGGGGTCTGGAGCAGTACCCTGCAAGCAAATGTGCTGCACAAGGCACTGGAGGACTGAGGAGTTTCCACTGAGGCCCTGAATCCTCGTCCTCCACAGCTAGCTCTCCTGTCCCCTCATACACATGACCTTAGCCCCTAATTGCTCCCCTCCTCCTGAAGAAATCTTATTTGCCCAAACCAGGTCTGCTGGTGTGCAAGAATTCTCTCTCCCAAGATCTATCCTTGACTAAATATTCCTGAGACCTGCTAAATTAGGACTGATTCTCCTGCTAAAGCCCTATTAAAAAATTCTTCCTGTCTTTCTGAAGGCTGAGCACTCCTTTCAGGGACTTCTCACACTTGGAATTCTGGAATAAAGGCTTATGCTGCCAGTGCTCCAGCTGCCTTTCTTCCACAACATTCAGAATTCTATGTGACACACGGGGACACTCGCAGTAAGGAGGGTGGACAACAACCATAAAGAACCTCTCAGAGGTAAGGGTAGCTTAGGTGCCAAGCGACTTACAACAGCTTCCTGTTTTCAGAGCTTTTTGGATTTTGGAAATGAGGATATGAGATTGAGGACCTGTAGTACATGTGAAAGTGCTTAGAACACTGCTGGGCATATGGTGCTTAAAAAATACACTGAGAGGGTTCTGTAATTAAGGAACCGTTACTCTGGGAGCTCAGCTTCACAGGTGAACAGAGTGATCACAGCTTAGGGCAACCCCATTTGAGAGGCATTTTCTTATCCTTGTACCCCGAGAAACTGTGGGGAGTGAGGGTCCAGCCAGGCTGCCTGTTTGCAAGAGATATGTGTCCTTAACAGCTCAAATTAAAGTCTCTGAATGCAGCCTGTGTGTAGAGGCTCTGGTTTCTCACTTGCTAAATTATTTGTTTTTGCATAAGGCAATAGGAAAACAATCAGTTCCATAGCTTGAAGAGTGGCCCAGAATTCTTGTGCTTCCTACGAAGGAACGGAGGGCCAAAGATGGAAAAAGTATTTTTTTTTTTCCGCTTTTTGCTTTTTAGGGCCACACCTGCAGCTGTAAAAAGTAAAACGCTGTATGGAAGTTCCCAGGCTAGGGGTTGAATCACAGCTGCAGCTTCCAGCCTATGCCACAGCTGCAGCAATGCTGGATCCAGCTGCATCTGCAAACCTACACCTCAGCTTGCAGCAATGCTGGACCCTAACCCACAGAGTGAGGCCAGGGATGGAAACTGTATCCTCACAGACACTATGTCAGGTTCTTTTTTTTTTTTTTTTTTTTTTTTTTTTTGGTCTTTTTTTGCCATTTCTTGGGCTGCTCCTGCAGCATATGGAGGTTCCCAGGCTAGGGGTCGAATCGGAGCTGTAGCCACCGGCCTACACCAGAGCCACAACAATGCTTTTATAAAGGAATTTCCTTGCCCCTTCCACCATGTGAAGACACAAGAGGTCTGACTCAGAAGAGGGCCCTTACCTGACCATGCTGGTACTCTGATCTTGTACGTCCAGCCTCTAGAACCATAAGAAATACATTTCTATTATTATTATTACTATTATTTTGTCTTTTCAGGGCTGCACCTGCAGCATATGGAGGTTCCCAGGCTAGGGGTCTAACTGGAGCTTCAGCTGCCGGTCTACCACCACAGCCACAGCAATGTCAAATCCGAGCCATGTCTGTGACCTATACCACAGCTCATGGCAATGCTGGATCCTTAACCCACTGAGCGAGGCCAGGGATCGAACCCACAACCTCATGGTTCCTAGTTGGATTCTTTCCCACTGCGCCATGATGGGAACTCCACATTTCTGTTATTTTTAAGCCACCCTGTCTGGAGTATTTTGTTATAACAGCCAAACCAACCAAGACAGTCCTTCTCTTGTGGAGTTTCCATTCTACCAAAGAGAATGGACTAATGTAATTATTTGTGCTGTAAGTACTAGGAAGACAATAAAGAAGAGTGATGGTGCTAGAAGTGACTGGAAGTGGACTTTTTGTTGCTGTTTTTTTCTTTTTTTTTCCTTTAGGGCCACATTCTTGGCTAGGGGTTCCCAGGCTAGGGGTCAAATCAGAGCTATAGCTGCCGTCCTACACCACAGGCACGGCAAGGCCAGATCCTGGTCAGATTTGTTTCCACTGCATCACAAGGGGAACAACTGGAAGAGGATATTTTGGATGGGGTGGTCAGAGAGAATCTCTGTGAAGTTATCTTTAACAGTTGAGAAGGCTGAGAAGCTGACTCATAAAGAACCAAGAGAAGTAACTTCTTGGAGGAAGGAAGAGCAAGTGTAACGCCCCTGATGTGGAAGAGGTTTGAGATATTTGGGGAATGGCAAGGGGACATGTGACCTGAGCCACAGTTGTGGCAATGCCAGATCTTTAACTGCTAGGTCACCAGGGAACTCTGCAAGCCACATAATATCTTGACAGTTCAACTCTGTCACAACTCTATCTAGGCTTTTGTCTCCATCTTGCTTTTAGGAAAAACTATTAATGAACGGCCCCATCACTCCTGATTGCCCCACACCTCCACACAGCACTCATGCACATTTCTGATAAGTAAAGATTCTGACTCTAAACCTAAACTTCTCAGAAATTATAGAGAAGCAACAAGAGGAATGGAAGAATGACTGTTAGGGGCTCAGTGCAGTGGATGCTGCTTTAAGATCTCTGACCAAAGCCAGTTGCCCATCTCTGCAAACTAGCTGGCTAATGATTTTTCCTTCTTCCCAGTAAAAGCTTTACCTAGACAGGTAGCTTCTGTTTGCCTGGGAGCTAAAACAGGTCACATTAACAGTGAATTCTAGCTTATGGCCCTCATCTCCACTCATGGCAGTGGAACCTCTATTCCTCTGAAAGCTTCTCCTATCACTGACATGTCTCTTGAAGGCTTATAAATGAGCTCAAACTCCACTGCCTGCCAAGGCCGCCACTGCTGGCAGTGCTGCGGGAGGGCCCTTTTTATTGTCAGAAGCATTAGTTGAGCCACTTTCAGGGTGCAAAACTGTGTCAGGCACCCTGACACTAGCCCACAACTGATCCACTGTTGCCAAACATACACTTTCAGTTTATGTGGTTGGGTTTTTTTTTTTTTTTTAAAGTCTCTTCTCCTTTCCATTCTGTTCCATTTTTAGACTAAGGCATAAGACCAAGGGAGGGTACAAGCTGGGCTAAAGGATAAATATAAATTGTAGATGTTTTTCTGAATTTACAACTGAACACTGAGGTTACATAATTGCACTAATCCCATATACCTGTCTTTCTCACCTCTTAGTATTCATGGTCTATGTTAATCCCCTCTCTTTGAATGATGGGATGTCACGCCAGGATTATTTAAAAAAAGTTATTAAGAAGACTTTGGCTTCTATGTTCTGGTCTTCCTTCTTTCTCCCTCATTTAGTTGTTCAAAGGCAGCCAGCTGCCATGATATGAGCTGCCCTATGGAGGGGCCCACGTGGCAAAGAACAGAGGGAGGCCTCCGGCCAGCAAGAACTGAGGCCCTCAATCCAACAACACAGAAAGGAGTGAATGCTACTAACAACTGTGTGAGAGAGCTTAGAAGTTGATCTGTTCTCAGTAGATCCCTGAGATGACCACAGCCCTTGGCATGATATGTTCCCCCTGCAGAGCTAAACATGCCTATCTCTCACCAATGGTTCGTCACATTCCCCTAAACTTACTGTTGCCTTCCCAACATATCATGTCTCCGGGCCATGTACATTCCAGGGCCTCTGTAAAACTCTTCCCTTCCTTCCCTCTCTCCTACCTTCTCATTGTCTACCAAGCTTCTGCTTATCCTTCAAGTTCCTATTCAAGAATTGTCTCTGATATAGAGCCTTTCCTTGAGGGGATTCCTTCTCATGTTTCCTTTGCCCCTTGTATAGCCCTCTGTATAACACTAACGACATTGATTTATAATTTTCTGTGTGTTGTCTGTTAATCAACTAGGCAGAAATTTCCCTTAAGGCCAGGGATAATACATATGTTAATATTTGCTTTCTCAGTAATTATTACAGGGCCCCAGGCTTGGCAGGCATTACATGCACACTTGTGAAATGTATAAATTTAATACACAAATGTAAAAAGAGTAAAAATTTTGGTATCAGGCAGGTAGAATGGACATGCACGTTGTTATAGGAATTCTTTCATTTGTACTCTTTGTTTTTTTCTTTTCCTTTTCGGCTGTATCTGCAGCATGCAGAAATTCCTGGACCAGGGATTGAACTTGCACCACAGCAGTGACCTGAGCCATTGCAATGACAATGCTGGATCCTTAACATGCTGAGTCACCAGGGAAATCCTCATTTTTACTCTCTAAATTATTATAATGACATGGAAGGCTGAATTCTAGTGCAAATTCTAATTTAATAATTTTCTTCTGACAGATAACTTTCTCTTCCTGTTTAATATCACAAAATCATTGAAATGCTAGGAAGAATATTCTTCTAAAGCTTAGTTGTGTTTTTGATTAAAAAGTTAATTCAAAGGTATGTGTTAATATGTTTTTTATTTACCAAGCACTATCTAGGCAGGTGGAAAACATGTCCTATAGATTGACAGGAGTCAAAAATTGTCTCCAGGGGGTGTGGAGAAAAGGGAACCCTCCTGCACTGTTGGTGGGAATGTAAACTGGTACAGCCACTATGGAGAACAGTTTGGAGATACCTTAGAAATCTATACATAGAACTTCCATATGACCCCGCAATCCCACTCTTGGGCATCTATCCGGACAAAACTCTACTTAAAAGAGACACGTGCACCCGCATGTTCATTGCAGCACTATTCACAATAGCCAGGACATGGAAACAATCCAAATGTCCATCGACAGATGATTGGATTTGGAAGATGTGGTATCTATACACAATGGAATACTATTCAGCCATAAAAAAGAATGACATAATGCCATTTGCAGCAACATGGATGGAGCTAGAGAATCTCATACTGAGTGAAATGAGCCAGAAAGACAAAGACAAATACCATATGATATCACTTATAACTGGAATCTAATATCCAGCACAAATGAACATCTCCTCAGAAAAGAAAATCATGGACTTGGAGAAGAGACTTGTGGCTGCCTGATGGGAGGGGGAGGGAGTGGGAGGGATCGGGAGCTTGGGTTTATCAGACACAACTTAGAATAGATTTACAAGGAGATCCTGCTGAATAGCATTGAGAACTTTGTCTAGATACTCATGTTGCAACAGAAGAAAGGCTGGGGGAAAAATGTAATTGTAATGTATACATGTAAGGATAACCTGACCCCCTTGCTGTACAGTGGGAAAATTAAAAAAAAAATAAAATTGTCTCCAAACCCTCCTACACTGTTGGTGGGAGTGTAAGTTAGTACGACCACTATGGAAAACAGTATGGAGGTTCCTCAGAAAAGTAAATAGAGAACTACCATACGACTCAGCAATTCCACTATTGGGCACAAGCCCAGACAGAACTATAATTCGAAAAGATACATGCACCTCTATGTTTATTGCAGCTCTATTCACAACAGCCAAGACACAGAAATAATCCAAATGTTCATCGACAGATGAATGGATTAAGAAGATGTGGTAAATATATACAATGGAATACTATTCAGCATAAAAAGGAACAAAATAATGCCATTTGCAGGCATGCAGCTAGAGATTATCATACTAAGTGAAGTAAGTCAGAGAGAGGACAAATATCATATGAGATAATTGATATGGGGCATCTAAAATATGGCACAAATAAACCTATCTACAAAACAGACTCATGGATGTAGAGAATAGACTTGTGGTTGCCAAGGGTCAGGGAAGGGAATAGGATGGACTGGGAGTTTGGGGTTAGTAGATACAAACTGTTACATTTAGAATGGATAGACAATAAGGTCCTATTGTACAGTGCAAGGAACTATATATCCAATCTCCCAGGATTGCCCATGATGGAAAATAATATAAAAGAAAGAATGCCAAAAAAAGTGACTGAGTTACTTTTCTGTACAGCAGAAATTGGCACACACTGTAAATCAACTATACTTCGATAAAAAGTGGAAAAAAAAGAATTATTCCCCAAACATCTGGAAAACCATTTTTAGTCAAATATAAGTGTGCATGAAAGAATAAAATACAA
This sequence comes from Sus scrofa, assembly GCF_054392235.1. NCBI lineage: Eukaryota > Metazoa > Chordata > Mammalia > Artiodactyla > Suidae > Sus > Sus scrofa. The sequence goes on from NC_139386.1 coordinate 87,808,742, forward strand.
AACTTAAAGTAGTCAGCAAAAGGGTAGGTTTGTATTATTACCTTTTTTTTTTTTAGGGCCGCATCTGAGGCATATGGCAGTTCCCAGGCCAGGGGTTGAGTCAGAGACACAGCTTCTGGCCTATAGCACACCCATAGCAACACCAGATCCAAGCCTCATCTATGACCTACACTGCAGCTCACAGCAACGCTGGATCCTTAATCCCCTGAACAAGGCCAGGGATCAAACCCACATCCTCACAGATAACTAGTTGGGTTCTTAACCCCTTGAGCCATGACAGGAACTCCTGTATTACTACTTTTTTTTTTTTTGTCTTTTTAGGGCTGCACGTGTGGCATATGGAGGTTCCCAGGCTAGGGGTCCAGTCAGAGCTACAGCTGCTGGCCTACACCACAGCTGTAGCTGTGTGTCAGATCCAAGCCACGTCTGCAACCTACACCATAGCTCACAGCAACACCCGATCCTTAACCCACCAAGTGAGGCCAGGGATCGAACCTGAAACCTCAAGGTTCCTAGTCAGATTCTTTTCCATTGCGCCACGACGGAAACTCCTATTACTACTTTTTAATGTCTGGGAACATTTGATTAAAGTGAGGGTGGATGACAGGAAGTATGAAGGGAAGGACATCTGATTAATGAAAAATAGTATGTGTGGGCTTTTTCCTCCCTGAAAGTAGTGGTGGGCTATGAAACTTAGTAGTTGCTTGAGGAATTCTCAGACATTTTGTAAAGTTATTTTTTTCAGAAGGTATTTTTTTTAAAACAGAGGCCACAGTTGAAAGCTTTCAATCTCAAAAAGAGATTATATGAAGCAATCTACAGAGCTGCAGAGTAAAAAGTAGGGACAGAAAGAATGGAACAAAAGCTAAGACTCACTAAGATAATAACTAGAAACTACTGAGCATCTCCTTTGTCCCAGACGCTATGCCGGGTATTTTAAAATATTATCTCATTTAATCTCCATGAAAATCCAATGATGTAGGAGCTAATATTTTCACCTTTTTAATGAGGTCACGCTTAAGTGACTCTAAAGATAGCTCTCGTCACATCACTAAGCAAGCTACTATTTGAAACATGTATACTGTGGAGTTCCTGTCGTAGCTCAGCAGTTAATGAACCCAACTAGGATCCATGAGGATGCAGGTTTGATCCCTGGCCTTTGTCACTGGGTTAAGGATCCAGCATTGCCGTGAGCTAACGTGTAGGTTGCAGACAGATCTCAGATCCTGAGTTGCCGTGGCTGTGGTGTAGGCCGACGGCTTTAGCTCTGATTCAACCCCTAGCCTGGGAACCTCCATATGCTGCAGGTGTGGCCCTACAAAAAAAAAAAAAGCAAAATCAAAATGGATTTGGTATTGCTAAGAGAGCTCTCTAAAATGGAGCCAGAGGTTACTAAGCAAGTGTGACTTATGCACCTCTCAGCCTGGATGGAATCTGACCTTTGACCTGATGAAGTTATCCAAAACATCTGCCAGAAACTCAAGGTGCTAACTGGACCCCTACCCTAAAACAACTTGTGGTTCCTTAAGGACAAATATTTTCTTTTTTAAAAAATTCAATGAATTTTATATGTACAGTCGTTACAACCATCATCACAAACTAATTTTAGAACATTTCCATCCCAAACTCCAGTCCACCCCTCTTGCAGCTGAGCTAGTGCCCTGTGGGGCTTCTAGGCACACAAACCTACTGTGGCTCCCTTTGCCTGGCATAGCAATAAAGCTATCTTTTTCTCCTTCACCTAAAATTCTGTCTTCACGTTTCTATTTGGCAATGGGCTGAATTTTGGCAACACTCTCTCCTAGACACCTGTCCCCTTTGGTAGATATAAGTTTTTCAAAGTCTGTGACCCTGTTTCTGTTCTGCAATAAGTTCATTTGTATCCTTTTTTTTTTTTTTTTTTTTTTTAAGATAAGACAGATATTTCTGACATGTCAGAGTCAATCACGATTCTTTTTTTTTTTTTTCTTCCTTTTGCTTTTTAGGGCTGAACCTGTGGCATATGGAAGTTCCCAGGCTAGGGGTCAAATCAGAGCTCTAGCCGCCGGCCTACACCACAGCCACAGCAATGCCAGATCTGAGCCATGTCTTCAACCTACACCACAGCTTAGGGCAACATCAGATCCTTAAGCCACTGAGCAAGTCTGGAGATCGAACCCATGTCCTCATAGATACTAGTCAGTCTTGTTAACCACTGAGCCTCGAAGAGAACTCCCTGAATTGCAAGTCTTTTGACTCCAAATGAACTCTTCTTATTTGCAGCCTCCTGTGTTACTTTTTGGTTGACAGTTCCTCTCTGTGCACAACACCTATTTCATGTTATACTATAGTTATCTGTGGTTAATAGTTCCCTTCCTGGAACAGTCCTCTAATACTTTTAGGCAATTAGGGGGAAGGTCAAGAGTGCATCCTGAGTATTTTGGGCCTTGATTGTTTTCAGCTCAAAATAATCCACATACTTAGAGCAACTGAAATCCCGGGCACCAAATTTCAATACAGCTGTTGCCACTGCAGGGGATGGGGTAAGAAATAGGACAGAAACAGGAGGTCCTACAGAATATTCAGAGGGCACTTATTTTCTCTCAAAAAGAATGATAGCTTCATCTTATCAACAAAAGCTCTAAAAAGTAATGACGGTCATCACTGCAAATGAGTCTTGGCATTGTAACTCTTTTGAGTTATCTCATGCTGTTCAATAGATGTACAGTCAAAAGGCATTTTTAAAATTTTAGATCGGATGATGCAATCATATCAGAGCTTCTTGAATAGACCAAAAAGGCACCAACATTGTTTATCAGGAAGAAAATACCTCATGAATAAACAGAAGTCTTTCCCCCAAAAAAACCCACATGCCAAAGTGGCACATTTTGGGGCAACTCATCCTGAACTACTACACTATGAATGAAACAAACAGGTTGTCCAATGGAGCGTAACTGAGGAAGGCCCCCTAGAAAGAGTGGTAAAGAGGCACCTTTAAGAAGTTTTCAATTTTTACTTTAAGATTTAATTTTTACTTTAAGAAGTAACATCTGGAGAAGTTCCCGTTGTGGCGCAGTGGTTAACGAATCTGACTAGGAACCATGAGGTTGCAGGTTCGATCCCTGGCCTTGCTCAGTGGGTTAAGGATCTGGCATTGCCGTGAGCTGTGGTGTAGGTTGCAGACGTGGCTCAGATCCAGCGTTGTTGTGGCTCTGGCATAGGCTGGTAGCTACAGCTCCGATTTGACCCCTAGCCTGGGAACCTCCATATGCCGTGAGAACGGCCCCAGAAATGGCAAAAAGACACACACACAAAAATGACATCTGGAGTTCCCATCGTGGCTCAGCGGTTAAAGAACCCGACTAGTATCCATGAGGATGAGGGTTCAATCCTTGGCCTTGCTCAGTGGGTTAAGGATCTGGTGTTGCCATGAGCTGTGGTGTATGTCACAGACATGGCTTGGATCCCACGTTGCTGTGGCTGTGGTGTAGGCCTGGCAGCTGCAGCTCTGATTCAACCCCTAGCCTGGGAATCTTGATATGGCTAAAAAGTAAAAAAAAAAAAAAAAAAAGGAAGTGACATCTGAGTAGAGATCTGTATGTGAGTGAGGTAGCCATGCATATATGTGAGTGAGGAGCATTTGGGGCAGAAAAAACAGCCAGTGCAGAGACAGACACTAAGGGGAGGTACTTCAAACTGGAGGGTTTGTAGACCTCATTCTCATGCTCTGATCGTGAGATCAAGTTTTAGGCACTTGTTTTGTACTGGGGCTATAACAGGGCTTATACATCAGCAATAGGGTATAGCAATAAACAAAAAAGATTTTTGTTAGTCCTCTTGGAAAAAAAATCATTCTGAAACTTACAAAAGGCTCCTATTTTGCATATTAACAGAAAAATAGAATATAGAGCCAGAAGAGGTATCAGAATTGAAAACAGGGGCCCAAAAAAGGTAAGATGAACCACCATCACACGACTTAATAATGGCAGAGCTGAGATTAGAACACTAAATTTGAAACTCCTTTCCTTAAAAGATTAAGGATGAAATATTTGTAACTGGCACGCACACAAGCTATTTGTATTAAACATTCATTTTGAAAATGAGAAACCTGATTTTTCTCCTAAGTCTTTCCCACTTAGTTTTCCATCTAGCTGACGCTCTCCCAAATTCAGTTGTTGAAAAGGAAATCAAAATTTAGTATCTATGAGACATGGAGGCTCAGTAAACTTTTTGTAATAATTATTTCATGATGTATGGCAGTTAAATCATTATGCTGTACACCTTAAACTTATGCAGTGCTTTATGTCAATTACATCTCAGTTAAACTGGAAAGAAAAAAAAAGGAAGCCAACTTTGACTTACCTGAATATGCAAGTGGTGTGTGTAACATCCTTTGGCCACCAGAAGGCACTGCAGGTTCCTCCTCAGAGTAAATGGTGTCCTTTCTGTACCCAAGTTCTTTTCTTTCTTTTTTTTTTTTTTGTCTTTTGTCTTTTTTGTTGTTGTTGCTATTTCTTGGGCCGCTCCCGCGGCATATGGAGGTTCCCAGGCTAGGGGTCAAATCGGAGCTGTAGCCTCCGGCCTACACCAGAGCCACAGCAACTCGGGATCCGAGCCGCGTCTGCAACCTACACCACAGCTCATGGCAACGCCGGATCGTTAACCCACTGAGCAAGGGCAGGGACCGAACCCGCAACCTCATGGTTCCTAGTCGGATTCGTTAACCACTGCGCCACGACGGGAACTCCATGTACCCAAGTTCTGGCTGAGTAGCCTGAGAACCTTCCAGGCTCAATGTGGGGAAGCCGAGTTGGAGACCGGAAATGGAGGCGGGGCTTCAGTTCACACACCTGTGGCCCACACCTGCCTGCTCAGGTGACTGGTCCGGGGCCCCAAGTTACTTCACCTTTGTTGAACACCTCAGCCTCTGAAGGCTGCTTATACCAGAGCCAGGTTTAGAAACTGACAACCTCCTGCCCCAGCACCACCACACTGGCCTTTATAACAATGATTAAAGTAGGGGCGTGAGGCCAGGTCAAAATAATGAGGATTCGCTATGAGGAGGTGTGATTAAAGCTTATAATTATAAGGCGGGCACATCAGGTGGTATGAGCCTACTTGCCAATTGCCAGAGTATCAGAAAGAGGAGGCACCCCTGGAAAAACGGAAGAGACTTTCTTAGGAGGAGCAAAGGGAAACGCCACGTACATGAGGTGAGGGATGAGCAAAAGCAAGACATCTGTGAAACCACAGTCCCCGAGCCTTATAACCACGGTCCACAACTGGTTTCAATGAGTTCAAATACGTGCATGGAATCCTGACAATCCCCTGGTATCTCTGAGGGACTCCCGGGCCAGGAGTAATAAGTTATTGAGGTGTTAAACTTTGGGGCTTCTGTTTTCCCCCTGGGACCCTTGCTGCTCTTTGGTCTTTACTCTTTATAGTGGAGTAACCAGACAGTGAAGTAAACAGACAAGAGGAGCATGTGAAGAAAACACAGCATTTCCTCTCAGATGCCAGGTAGCCAAATCCAAAGGTATTAAAGGAAGGGGGTGTGTGTGAAGAGACTGGTCCTTTCCTAGGAATATGACTTAGGCAAGCTGCTTAATTTCTCTAAGCCTCTGCTTTTCCTCGGTCCAAAACGACCACCCCCTTTAGGAAGATTTCGCAATCCTGTCAGAGCGGCGGGGCGGAGCTGCAGGAAGGTGGGTAAACAGCTTCCTCGCAGCACGTTGCGGGGGCGGGCCGAGGGACACGCCCTCTCCGCCCATCACCCCCGTACTCCCATTGGTCCTCTTCGGAAGGGGCAGGATCGGTTTGCCCCGCGATGGGCGGGGCCCGGGCGCGCACGCCTAGTCTTGGGACCCGGTAGGCCCCGGACGCGGAACTTTTGCTGGAGTCGCGGACATGGATGGTCGTGCCCGCGGGTCTGCGCGCGCCGTGCTCGCCTTCCTGCTGGCTCCCGCGCTGGTGGCCTTGTTGGTGACACCAGCGCGGGGCCGAAGCGGCCAGGGCCACGGGCACTGGGACGCCACCGGGCTGCTGCCGCCGCTCCCGCCCCGCGAGAATGCGGCGCTTGTGGCCCGCTTCGTGACGAACCTCTGCGACTGGGGCGCGCTGGCCACCATCTCCACGCAGGAGGGGGTGCGGGGCAGGCCCTTTGCCGACGTCTTATCTCTCAGCGACGGCCCCCCAGGCAAGGGCACCGGCGTCCTGTACTTCTATCTTAGCCCGTTGCAGCAATCAGTAGGCAACTTGCAGGTGAGCGGGAGGGGCCGTGTGGCACCGCGGGCCGAAGCGCGAGCCTTTTGACTGTCGCTTAAATTCTGTTGAGGAAGGAGAGCCGGCCTCGTAGAGATAAGAATTTGAACGTAGGCCAAACCTACCTCTTCTTTCCCGAGCTGGCTAGGCGAGCATTGCAGCTTTTCTATTGCTGGGCAGCTAAATATCAGGAATTTCACACACGCCCTCGCCACTGCGCAATGCACTTCTAGTGAATTCTCTACCAGCACCTGGAGGACTTCTCACCTGGGGTCGTTTTGGGTTACGGTGTCTCACTGAACTCTTATTAAAAGTTTTACAGGGTGTGGAGACTTTTGGGTAGTTTAGCACTTAGTATAACTGGCTTTGGGATTTCTCTTTCTTATCCCTCCTTTGAATTAAGAATTTTCCCTTCAGCAGCAAGAAGTAAATACAACATTGTGTATGATTATTGCAGTCTTTTTTTTTTTTTTTTGGTCTTTTTAGGGGTGCACCCGCGGCATATGGAGGTTCCCAGGCTAGGGGTCTGCAGCTGCCAGTCTACACCACAGCAACACCAGATCCAAGCTGCATCTGTGACCTACACCACAGCTCACTGCAACCCGGATCCTTAACCCATTGAGTGGGGCCAGGGATTGAACCCACGTCTTCATGGATACTGGTTGGGTTGGTTACTGCTGAGCCACAATGAGAACTCCAGAGGTTAACACTGTTGATAATGATAAGATGAAAGAAACCTTATATTTAATATAAGGTTTGATATAACCTTGTTCCAGGCTGACCTTTTCATTCATCTTCCATTCATCGTCTCCTTTAATAACGCTTTGAAGTGGGTATTACCATCCCCATGCTGCAGATGAAGAACTTGAATTTTAGGTTATGTAACTTGCCCAAAGCCAGTGGCCACACTCCAGTTTCACCCCAGCTCTGTCGGCCTTCAAAACACAAGTCTCAGACTGGTGGCCCATGAGATGAATATGTCCCACAGGCTGGTTTTCTTTGGCCCATGCAGAGCTCTGTTTTGTTTTTAATAACTCTGAATTAGTTACCACCATTCAAAAATGGAGAGTGCAATTAAAAGTCTGTCTAATTTCTTGAAAAAATGGTAAGATCTGTGACACTGGGGGCCTGCAATCTCTGAGCAAAACCAGAAGCAGCCAAGGCACATAACATCCTTGTTCACCATTTTCTTATTCCTGGCTTGCTCCACTCCCTTAGGCATTTGCTCAGAGCAAGTTCATTCCACTCCCATCAATGATGTTCAACCTTAGCTGCAAATAGTCACCTGGGAAGTCTTAACAAAAAATGCAATGCCAAGGCATTTTACTAAAAACACATATATTAAAAAAACACCCCCCAAATCCCTCCCTGATGCTTCTAATGTTGAGGGGGAGGGGAATGAGAACCACTGTTCTACATTATTACATTTAAACTTTTGCTGATATTCTCATTTTAAGAATGAGGAAACTCAAACTCAGAGGGGCAGAGACTCAACTTCTACCTAGTCTGACTAGTTACTGTCAGGTAGAACTTGAGCCCAGGCCTTTGACATCTCTAGAAAAGACAGTGGTGAGGAACTTACCCAGGATTTCAGGTCCATGATGGCAGTGAAAAGGCATAGCCACATCAGAATTAGTCTGAGTTTGATTCTGTCAATTAGCCAGTCAAAGTTGGTTTCTGACCTCTGTCTTCTTCCTGTCTACTCCTGTCCACCCTACCCACCAGATTTACAGGAACAAGATACCACTCAGCATTGCTTTCTGCCCAGAAACATTTATTTATTTATTTATTTATTGGCTGTGCCCATGGCAAGCAGAAGTTCCCAGGCCAGGGATCAAACCCGTGCCATAGCAGTGACAACGCTGGGTCCTTAATCAGCTGAACCATGAGACAACTCCCCAGAAAACTTTGACAACTTCTGGCTGCCTAGAGCTGCATAAAATTCACCTGGATGTTTATTAAAAGTACAGATGCCTGGGCTGGGAATGGAGCCCAGAAATCAGGACTTTTTTTTTTTTTTTTTTTTTTTTTCAGGCAAGTGGTTCTTGGAAAGCACTGACAGATGCCAGCCTACAAAATACAATTTTGACTCCTTAGCTTGGAGTTGAACCACCTGCACTACTTCCATCCCCTCCACACTTTGTCCCCAACCTCCTCCTCTCAGAAAGCCTTTCTTTCAAGCAAATTAGGTTTTCACTACACATAATCATGTCTTACACAGTGCTGTGTTTTTGCAATTACTATTCCCTTTATCTTTAATGTGTCTTCCCACTTCTGTGCTGATTTTGAATATCTTATAAGGCTCTCTAGAGATTCCATATCGCTCCAGGCTGTGCTGACATCTCCTTACACTGACCTTCAAATACACTTAACTGTACCATTCACTTGGCAATTCGTTTTGTGCTGCCTTTTGACTTCTTCTGCGTCTTTGTTTTGCATTTTTAAAGTTTTGTTTATATCTGATTTTCAATCAGATTATAAACTCATAGTGGAGGAAAGACCAAGTCTGAGTCTCCCTCTCCTCTATTTTTAGTCTCCTATGATGCCTCGCCTAACAGTTTGTCAACAGCAAATATTTGGCCTAATGATCCCAAAGACGTCTGTTTATGATTCATTGTTTTGATGAGTCACTATGAGATGGCAAAATTCCCCATGCAGGACACTCAGGATTTTTTTTTTTTAACACTTGGGGTTTAAAACACTAAATGCAGTGTGTGAATTTTACTGTAATCTGTCGACAACGCCTTTTATGATGCTGATTTCTGTTTAAGAAAGAATTAGGAATTTTGCTTGCATTACATTTTTAATTTTAGAATTCTGTTGTTAGAGCAGGAATGAGCAACTTCTCCAGTTTTGAAATCACATGACAGTTTCTGCTAGTGTAAGATAACTAAGAAGCATGATTCAGCTACTTTTTCTTTCTTTCTTTCTTTTTTTTTTTCTTTTTTTTTTTTTTTGCTTTTTAGGGTTGCACCTGGGGCATATGGAAGTTCCCAGGCTAGGGGTCGAATTGGAGCTACAACTGCCAGCCTATGGTTATGCCATAGCCATAGCAATTCGGGATCCGAGCCACATCTGTGACTTAACACCACAGCTCACAGCAATGCCAGATCCTTAACCCACTGAGCGAGGCCAGAGATATAACCCAAGTCCTCATGGATCCTAGTCGGGGTCCTTAACTGATGAACTGTGAAGGGAACTCCATCAGCTACTTTCTTGCTTAGCTAGTTAAACCACCGTAGTATTTTTATACACTAGTTTCATATTAGTCTAATCCTTTAGATCTTGCAGTGAAGAATGAAGATGAACTTTGTGTTTGCATGGTAGGGTAATTATAATTCCTCTGGTGAATATGGGACAAATTAAGAATTTAAGAAAAAAAGTTTTTTTTATTTTTTATTTTTATTTTTTTGCCTTTTCTAGGGCTTCGCGTGGCATATGGAGGTTCCCAGGCTAGGGGTCTAATCGGAGCTATAGCCGCCAGCCTATGCCAGAACCACAACAACGTGGGATCCGAGCCATGTCTACGACCTACACCACAGCTCATGGCAATGCTGGATCCTTAACCCACTGAGCAAGGCCAGGAATAGAGCCCGCAACCTCATGGTTCCTAGTCGGATTCGTTAACTACTGAGCCACGACGGGAACTCCAAAAAAAAGTGTTAAAATAATTCTTGGAGGAATTCACAACATGGCTCAGTGTTTAACGAACTCACCTAGTGTCCATGAGGACAAAGGTTTGATCCCTCACCTCCCTCAGTGGGTTAAGGATCCGCAGGTTCCATGAGCTGTAGTGTGGGTCACAGATGAGGCTCGGATCCTGAGTTGCTATGGCTGTGGTGTAGGCTGGCAGCTGTGGCTCTGATTCAGCCCCTAGCCTGGGAACGTCAATATGTCATTGGTGTGGCCCTAAAAAGACCAAAACAATAATTACCGAGTCAGTTAATTTACAATATGAAACAACTCTCCACACCCTTTTTTTTTTTTTTTTTTTTTTTGGGCGGGGGGGGGGAGGGGGAGGGCCACACCTGAGTTGTATGGAGGTTCCCAGGCTAGGCATCTAATTGGAGCTATAGCTGCTGGCCACAGCAACTCAGGATCTGAGCTGAGTTTGTGGCCTACACCGCAGGTCACAGCAACGGCAGATCCTTAACCCACTGAGTGAGGCCAGGGATTGAACCTGCAACCTCATGGTTCCTAGTCAGATTCATTTACAATGCATCATGACGGGAACTCCCCACGCACCTTTTTCTTTGGAGAGGGTCAAGATCAGTCTCTATCCAAGTAGTAATTTTCCCAAGTGGAAAGTGGTATTTTCCAACTCATCATTTTATGGAAGAACAGTCAAAGTCTGGGGACAGTGTGTATGCAACTTGTGAGATTTATTACCTATCCGGAGACAATATTTCACATGAGAGGGTCTTCATTTTCTCTCTACAGGATAATCCATATGCTACGCTGACCATGTCTTTGGCAGAGACTAGTTTCTGCAGGAAATATGGATTTGATCCTCAAAGTCCCCTCTGTGCTCACACTATACTATCAGGAACTGTTATCAAGGTAAATAGTTACCCTACAAGAACAGACAATGGTTTTAGAAAGCACTGTCTTGTTAGCAGTGAAGGAAGGGATATTTTGAGAGTAAAATAAAATTGATTTGTGATTGAGATCTGTAATTAGAATATATTCTAATATGTAAATCATGAAAACCAAAAATTTTAATCAGTTGCTTTCATATAGGTGTTCAGTAAGATATTTATGAGAGAACTGAACTATTTTTTCGAAGCCAAAGAGATGTAATAGCTTATTAAGCCCCTATATTAGGAACATCCACTCAACCAAAATTGGTATTTCTACCCGCGGTGTACACTGTACAATGTTACCCATGCTTGTGTTCCCTGACTCCATATTTTAACAGTGGCTTAGAGCAGAGCATGTTCTAAGTAGGTTAAAAGGGGAGTATCCAGGAATTCTTTTTGTGGCACAATGGGTTAAGGATCCAGTGTCACTGCAGTGGCTGGGTCGCTGCTGTGGTGTGGGTTCAATCCCTGGCCTGGGAACTTCCACATGCAGAAAAGAAAAAAAGGGTTGGGGGCGTATCCATTAAATACTAGAAGTGAATTTAGACAGTTTGGAGTGAGTGCTAGTGAGGGGAGGTTAAATTGAATCAGGGGAAGGGTAAAGGATGAGGTGTTAATGAGAACTGATCTGATTGCTGAGTCAGCAGCTGCGACTTGACCTTGTGAATCATGAATACCTCAGATAAGTTTTATTTTTGGTCTCAAAATTCTTTGTGGATGCGTATCTGGAGTTGAGTGTCCCTCCTGGGCAGGAGAAAGGGGGAGGGGCAGCAGATATTTTTGAGTTCCATTGAATTTCTACAGACTTCTATCCTTTGTGTTGTTAAACCCCTCTCCCTGTTTAACATGTGCATATTATGGGTTAAGAGTGCTAATGTTACAAAGTGTAACCATCCATAACATTTTACTATAGTACTCTGTGCCAATTACTCTGATAGCTCAAAATTACTATTCAGCAATGAAAATTGGTACTCTTAATGGTCGTCCACTTCATTATAGTATATATTATCACCAACATATGAAATCTTCATTGTTCTCTGCATTTCTTCAAGCTTCTTTTACTTTCTCCTGATTCCTTAAGATCAGAATTTATAGTAGTTCTCACTTAAGTTCTCACTACAGGAAGAAAAAAAATGTATGCATGGTGATGGATGTAACTAAACTTGTGATCATTTTGCAGTGTATGAACATATCAAATCATTATGTTGTACACCTAAAATGAATTTGTCAATTATAAGATTAGTAGAATGCTAGAATCACATATTCTTTTTTTTTTTTTTTGTCTTTTTAGGGCTGCACCTGTGGCATATGGAGGATCCCAGGCTAGGGCTCTAATCAGAGCTGTAGATGCCAGCTTAGACCACAGCCACAGCAACACTAGATCTGAGCTGCATCTGCGACCTACACCATGGCTCACGGCAACACTGGATCCCTAACTCACTGAGCAAGGCCAGGGATCGAACCCGAAACCTCATGGTTCCTAGTCAGATTTGTTTCCGCTTCCCAACCACAGGAACTCCCATAGAATCACCTATTCTTAACAGCTGAGGAAACAAAATGTTACTGCTATGAGTAGGTTTATTTTACATATGTCTTTTAGGTGAGTGAAGCAGAAATGGATGTTGCAAAGAATTCATTATTCATTCGACACCCTGAGATGAAAACCTGGCCATCCAGTCATAATTGGTTCTTCGCTAAGTTGAATATCACGAACATCTGGGTCCTAGACTACTTTGGTGGACCAAAAATAGTGACACCTGAAGAATATTATAATGCCACATTTCAGTAAGTATTTCTACATCTTTCATCCTTCTAATATCACAGCCCCTATCACTGCTTCTTAACCTTCTAAAGCAAGGGGATCTTAACCATTTTATGTACCATGCATCTCTTTGGCAAGCTGGTAAGGCCTGTGGACCCCCCCCCCCACCAAGAATAATATTTTTTAAATGCATAAAATACATGGGATTACAAAAGAAATCAACTATATTGAAATACACTTATAAAAATATTTTATAAAAAATGTGTGGTATAGTGATATGTTAGCTTTTTAATGAACATGTTAAATAATAAGATATAGCAGTGAGTCCATATTCTTCTGTACTTTCAGAGTAGTGAGAACTGAATATTTTGAGACTTCAGCAGCTCTACCATGATGTGAAAGTGTCTGTGATTTCTCTATTTCTTTTGGTGGCCTTCACAGATACGCTCTTACCATTGTGGTTTATTGCCTGCATTTATCATTGAAGGAAATGATACATTTCAGTTAAAGCTTAATGAAAAAAAAGTTTATTCCATCCCAGTTTTTTTTTCCCCATCACGGACCCCCTGAACTCTCTCTGCAGACTAGGACACCAAGTGCAGACGCCGTTTTAAGGCTATGCCTGTGGGGCCCCGAGTAGAGCCTAGTTCCACGATGACATTTTCTCTTGAGAATCAGACCTGGGTGCTTCCGGACCATGAAGGATCCACATCCGAGTCCGAGCATGTGACCCCATGCACTCAGCCCCCATTCCTATGGGGATGTGTAGTCCGTCTCGCCCAGAAAGGGGCACCTGGAGGGGAGGAGTATAACCTGAATATGGGAAAGGGATAGGAGAGAAGGGGGTGATCAGATTCTTTGAAATTAGGTCAGGGTTCAAATGAAGGAGTATAAGAGACTGGTGCTTTTCCCAGGCGACACGGGTCACTCTTGCCTGTCTGGCAGCTTTAAGGCCTAGCGGACAGTGGTGACAATAACAGTAGCAGTAGCATTTATTGAGCATTGCTGGCCGGGTGCTGTCCAGGTGGCTTTAGGTGTATGAACTCACTGAACTCTCACTGCAACCTGATGAGTTAGATAATGTTTTTTCTTCATCTGTGAGGTGGAGAACTGATGCATAGAAAAGTAAGAAACTTGTGGAGTTCTTGTCGTGGCTCGGTGGTTAACCCAACTAGCGTCCATGAGGATGCGGATTTGATCCCTGGCCTCGCTCAGTCGGTTGAGGATCTGGCATTGCCGTGAGCTGTGGTGTAGGTCACAGATGTGGCTCAGATCCTGCATTGCTGTGGCTGTGGTGTAGGCTGGCAGCTGCAGCTCTGAATTGACCCCCAGCCTGCGAACTTCCATATGCTGCAGGTGCGGCCCTAAAAGGACAAAAAAGAGAAAAAAAGAAAAGTAAGAAACTTGCCTAAAGTCTACAGCCAGTAAGTGATGGTATTGGGATTCAAACCCCGGCATTCCAGCTCCAGAGCCCTCACTTTGCTTCTTATCAGAACCTCATGCTGCCATGCTGGTGGTTACCTCACTAGCATCTGGCCACGCTCCAATTCCAGTGTAATGTAAACACTTTCTTCTTGTAACAGACTGACTGCTCTCTGTGGAGACTGGGGTGATGATGCTAAGCTAGATGTGTAGGTTGTAACTCAGGTTTGCATTTAAATTCTTAGCATTTTTTTGCCCTGTCTTATTCTATTTAACAACAGTTTTGTGGTGAACTAGTGACTTCCCACCATGATTGTAAATCTCTTCACAGTAAAAGCTCAGGTTTTAGTTTTAGTTTTTCATTCCAAACTGGACCTAGGACAGTGTAGGGTACAGAGCAGCTGTTTCATAAATACTGGCTACTTGTCAGGCTGATCCTTTGAGACAAAAATGCTCAACTTCTTTGAATAAAGAATCCAAGAGTCATAGTGTTTATTCTGCTGCTGTGTACACAGGAGAAGAGGCCTGGGCCAGTGTTTGTCTTCTGAACGTGAAAAGCCATCTTGCTTTATAGGAAGACAGAGGTAGCAATTACAACATTATGGCCAGGCAACAAATTACCAAGGAGGATGTCCAGTAAGCTGACAGGCTCGCTCTTAGAGGTTAAAGTTCATTTTTACAGGACGTATCAATCTCTGAAGCACAGTTATCTTCATATAAATAACATGCCCAAGGGCAATGCTTGCTTTAATAGCAAAATAAGAATGGGGTTTTCCCATAAGTCTCCATGGTGAGTGAGTAAAATAGAAAAGTTTGAGGTTCCCACTTTATTAACACAGATGAGAGGACCTTTTCTGCTGCTCAGAGATAAGAGGGAGCACTCTCCTGTCCTTTTGAGAGGAGGCCAGAAGACTAGACCTGGGTATGGGCCCCTCCTGAGACAGGACACCGGAATCCTCAGAATGGGCAGTTCCTTGAAGATGACCTTCCAGAATGGGTGCCTCTGACAACTGTCCATTTCAGAGCCTAGGTGGGACAGAGTCACTCCCATCCCACCTGGTTTGCCATCAGAACTATTTCGTAGCCTGAGAGAGTATACAGTAGTATCTGTAAGGGTCAGTGGCCTGCACATTTTTGGGGAACCACTCCTGGGGGCTACACAGGCATACTGGAGCTTCCCCAAATGGCAGCCACCTTGCCTGGTTTGCCTAGATTGGTTTTGGAAGATATTATTTCTCCAAATACCACACAACCGTCTGCATCTGGAACCTGTCTCACTCCAGTGGAGTCTTTTGAGAAAGCTTCAACACCCAGGTCATTTGGCAGGGCTAATTTGGAGCCTAACTGAATATGGTTTGCCTTGCTAGGCTGTTGGGTCGAGGCTCCATGAGCATATTTGGATATTGAGGGGAAGGTTGAAATGTTTACTGGAAGTATTTGCAGACATGCTGGAGAAAGCCATTCTCATGAGTATCAGCCATTGCCTCCTCTCACTGAAGTCTGAGCAGCAGGCCTCTGGGGCATCCTGTGTTCCCTAATAAGGATAGAGGGAATGAGAGGTCACAGATTACAAACTTGCCTGCTCTCCCTTATCTGGAGATGGATTTCCTGATGGCCACGGTTAGGACTGCAACAGGAAGATGGATTAAGGTCACCTCCCTGGCTAGGCGCTGGCTGATTACTGCTTTTTTGCCCTAATGTTCAGGACCTCTTTGTCTCAACTGTTTTTATCTTTGAAACCTTCAGATACTCCTGAATGAGAAGATCACAGCAGCCACAGCTGCTGATTAATGTTTCATCCTGTCAGTGTTCCTCTGAAGCATGTCAGCATCATACGTGGAGAGAAGGGATGCTGACTGAGATGAAGATTCCTAGGCCAAATGCTGAACCAGAACCCAGCAATCCGCATTTTAGCAAACTCAGATGATTCTTTAGTATATTGAAGTGGCTGAAATTAACTCAAGATCTTAAACTTTTAGATCAGAAGTTTCTCTAGTCCTTCTCCAGAATGAATTAACTTTTATGATTTGTTCACTCAGTTCAATGAAATAACTCTTCCTCTCCAGGTGAAGCAGCATATGGTGAATTTAACTTCATATGTGAAGTTTCTTGCGAAGTTTCATACAGACTTGAAATGCTCAGTGTTTCTCCATGGAAATTTCCTAGAAGATTAGCCAGTTTTCTTTCATGTTCTGGTTTGTTTCCTTGCTTGCATGTTTATGGAATTGAGTTGGATTGTTACTGGATTTCTTGGAAGATGAACCAGTGGGATATATACTCTTTTCATATCTTGAAGCCAATTTTCTTAGAGACCTATCTTTCCTTAGGATCCAAGAAGTTGGTGCCATCAGTTCCAAATAATTTGCCAATGATGCTCCTTGCAGAGGAGATTTAGATTGCGTATTGGCACTTGAAAGTATTCAATGTGTGTTCTTAATTCCTGGAAACCACTGTACTAAGGACAGGGCATCACTCCCCAACAGCTGCTGCCTGAGGCTGTACTAAGGGTCTGGATCCAGTTACAGTGTCCCTGAATAAATCTTGCCCAGGCAGACCAACAGTGATGAAACAATTGGAGTGTCCTACTCATGGTCCGTTTATGTCTGACAGTTCTGGGTGTTGCTGATTCAACATGGGACCAAAACTTTCTTATAAATAACTTAAAAGTTTTTCAAATCCAAAGCGATAATTTCCTAGAACAAAGGAAGTCCATAAAACGTCCTGAATTTGATTTCCCCCACTAAGTGGACACCGTATAGTATTTCCTCCACTCAAAATACACACATACATGCACTTTTTTTTTTTTTTTTTTTTTTTTTTGCCCCAGAATGGGATTGCAAAAGAAAGAAGAAAAGAGGGGATTTTCGTAAGTTGTTTCTGGTATTCTTTTATAAGTAAAGTTAACCTAGACATGGACCAGCTTAAGCCAGGGCCATAATCTGTCTCCCAGCCACTCTGTAGCTTTTCTTTCATACTAATGATACTCTCAACAATGACCTAAGCCTTCCTCAATTGCTTCAAATCTCCAAATGCCTTCTAATGCTGTTACTACCAAAATTACATCATCAGAGGGAAAAATAACACAACATTTTAAAAGCATATTTCTTCAGAAAGCAAGAAACTTTTATTACCTATATTTCAGAAGATGCTATGAGATCTCTCATAAAGATGTGTGTCAGGAATCAAGTAACTGACTCCTTAAATGACTTAAAAGGGAGGATGTTGAATATGAGTTTGAAGACTATGAAATGAACTTATCTGAAATCCAGCTTCTCTTTTAGAAAAATGGTATGTTTTAAAACTTGGCAGAGTACATTTCTTATTCAAACCATTGATAATTAAAAGTATTTTAATGAAATGAGTTGGATTTATTAAACAGATTTGTTACACTTTGTTTCATTGTCCACTTTGAAACTCTTTTGTGTTTTTATTTTAGCAGACTGTTAAAATCAGCTTCTGGCTGTTTCAAAGCTTAATGTGAATAATTGGACTCTTTCCTATTGGTAAACAGCTCCTTGTGTCCTAAAATTTGGGGGATGTCAGAATGCAGCCATCATCAAGGGTCTTCCCTCAGGACCTTCCATGTTAACTTGGTAGAATTAGGTTGAGAGCGTCTATCTGTACTTTTCTCTACCCAATTATTGTGAATTTTGTCTTCATCATTTAGTACCATGCAAAAACACTTGTATTCAGGTAAGATCTGATTATCAGAGGAGAGTCAACGATTTTTTCATGGAAGGTGTTGCAGATTCCTTTAATTGAATGTTCAGATTATGTCCCTGATTGACCATCAGAGGGCACTGTAGACCACTTTTTGTGCAGATGCAGGTTTCTTGTATAGTAATCCCCAACCCCACCCTTTTTTGCGGGGATACTAACAAGACAACCAACCCCTTGCCCCCAACCCTTGCTAGTGGATATATATATATATATATATATATATATATATATATGTATATGTGTGTGTGTATATGTATGTATGTATACACACATACACAATGTTTCCTATACATATGTATGATAATGTTTAATTTACAAATTAGGCACAATAAAAGACTTATCACCACTCTTGTGCTTTGGGACCATTATTAAGTAAAATAATGGTCACTTGAACACAAGTACTATGATATCAAGACAGTTGCTCTGATGACCTCATTGGCTACTAAGTGACAGCATATGCAGCATGGAGTCTCTGGACAAAAGGGATGACTCATAGTGTAATATTTCATCATGCTACTCAAAACAGCGCACACAATTTAAAACTTATGAATTGTTTATTTCTGGCATTTTCCGTTTAGTATTTTAGAACTCAAATTGACCACTGGTAACCAAAACCCCAGAAAGCAAAACTGTGGATGTTGGGGGACTACTGTACAGCAGAGCCAGTCAAGCCCCTGAGAAAGACACTGTGGGCTGGGTTGTAGGCAGACGGCCTCGATGATAGTATACTAGGGTAAAGGCAGCCCAGCAAGGAAAGAGAAAATCAGAAGTAAAGAAGGAGTGGCTCAGGAGCCTCAAGCTGCCTAGCCCAGGGACTGTGCTTGGTGGATGTTGTCCTGGCCTTGGATCTGTGCCCAGCTGGTCAAGGCCATCTATCTTTCTCAGATCATGGCCAATAGTCATGGTTTATTCTGGCTTCTAGTCTAGGTTTAAATTCTTTTCAAGTATGTAGTGAGGTGGAGAAAAATCCTTTATGACACGAGGCAGGGCCCAATGAGATCAATTCATACATGTTCTGATTGGAGCTGTTCATGTCACATTTCCCTTTTAATAATATTCAGACTGAAATTCACAAAGTCACCGAGGAGGAGACTTTACTTTCCTACAGTGGGGTGTGTTTTCAGTTTTAGTACTAAAAAAAATAATGTTCTACTTAGTGTAAAGCTGATAAATTAATATTTATAGGGAAATTCCAAACTGTCACTTTAAAACCAGGTGCTCTACTATATATTTTCATCTGAGAAGACAGTAACTTAATTTTTTTTAATTAAGGGAGGTATAAATCAACTAGTAAAACTTTTATCTTTTTCTTAGTTTTTTTTCTTGCTATTTATTGTAAGATATATCCCTCTGTGTGAAAAAGACACAAAGTAGAGGATTAAAAATATCACCAGCCATCATGGCTGCTAATATTTTGATGTGTTTTCTTAGAAGACACATCTATGCTTCCATGAAATGTTTAAATATGATTAAGATTGTGCTATATGTTTATTATCATGCTTTTTTTCACTTAATCATAAGTTTGTTAACGTTTCTAGAAGCCGTTCATAAAGATGGTTGCAAGTATTTCATCAGATCTGATTTGGTTACCAAATGACAGTCTGTGTTAGCACTCCATTGCTAGTGACAGAAACCCTAGTCAAAGTAGTTTAAGCAAAAAGAATTAATTTCCTAAAATATTCTTTTAGAACTCAGTCTTCATCCCCTGGCTCCTCTTTCCATTGTGTTGGTTTTGACTGCAGTCAGCAATCTTAGAGCAAGGGGGATGCATCTTTTTGAGCCAGAAGGGCCACTTCTGAATAATCCCTGTGTCTGGGAATGGGGTTCCCTCATTGGCTGAGCCCATGTCTTGTGTCTTTCTCTGCAGTTGGGGGATCATCTATCAGAACCATCAGAACTCCAGGGATTGGGAGAATTTTGAAGCAGAGGTCCTGAAAGGAAAGAAATTATGTTAACTGAAGGGACTCTAGACAGGCAAAAGCTAAGGGCTGTTATCACTTTCTCCAGTATTTGAATATTTAAGTTACTTCCAATTTTTCCCTGTTATAAGAACTCTTTTTCCTTTTTTTTTCTTTTTTTGGGCCACACCTGCAGCACATGGACGATCCCAGGCTAGGGGTCAAATCAGAGCTGCAGCTGCTGGTCTCTGCTACAGCCTAAGCCACAGCAGTACCAGATCTGAGCCTCATCTGCAACCTATGCTGCAGCTTATAGCAATACCGGGCCTTTTAACCCACTGAGTGGGGCCAAGGATTGAACCTGCATCCTCATGGACACTAGTTGGGTTCTTAACCCACTGAACCACAGTGGGAACTCCAAGAGAGAACTCTTTATGCATGAAGTGTTTTCTACATCTCTGCTTGTTTCCTTAGAGAGATTCCCAGCAGTGGAATCCCAGGTCAAAAGCTGGTAGGACTTGTTACACATTGCTTTGACGTCTTGATATCAATGAACAGTCCTGCAAAGAGTATATGAAAGTGCTCTCTTCCCTGAATTTAGAGGTAAAAATGGTACTGTATGATTTGAATTGGCAACTCTTAGGTCATGATAACACTGGACATAAAAAAAATCAGTAAAGGGGTTCCTATTGTGGCCTAGTGGTAACGAACCCACCTAGTATCCATGGGGATGCAGGTTTGATCCCTGGCCTTGCTCAGTGGGTAAAGGATCTGGTGTTGCTGTGAGCTACTGTGTAGATGGCAGACTCAGTTCAGATACCCCACATGGCTGTGGCTGTGGCTGTGGCCCACAGCTGTAGCTACGATTTGACCCCTAGCCTGGGAACCTCCATATGCCACAGGTGCGGCCCTAAAAAAAAATAATAATAATAATAAAAACTCAGTAAACACTAGTTGCTTTTCTTTCCTTTGCTTCAAAGGGCAGGTGGTATGAGTTTTCTCAAAAATAAGTTAACATTTTATCTAATCCTTGCAACAAGCCCAAGAAATAGTTGGGACACAGGTTTTCCTTCCTTAAGGGAAGAGGCTAGAGTCCCCAGATGGTTAGCTTAGGAGGGTTCACACAGTTGCTCATCAAACCCCGTCCTTAAATCTAGCTCTGTTCCCAAGAATCCAGTGACCCCTCAGCTGATGGTGACACATGAGTCCCTTGAAGAGATTTCTTGCCACTTGTATTAAAGGTGTGTAGTTTAAAAAATAGGTCCATGTGTAAGAAAACCCCAGGATATCACGGGTTGCGAGTTAACATCTTTTGTGTAGGCAGTTTGGGGTATAGGAGTGTGAGCTCTGAAGCCAGGTGACTACCTTCAAATCCCAGCTCAACCACTTAGCCAGGTGGCCTCAGGCAAATGCTCTGCAGAAGGTCCCCTTCGTGGTTAAGTCAGGGATGATACCTAGGATTAGGGGTGGTTATTAGCATTATTTTATATCTATCAGTGTAGGTTGGCCCGAGGCCACTCGTGACATGGATGCTGGTCAGGCTTTAGTGGAGCAAAGAACTAGCCATTTTCTCAGTAATAAGAATGTAGGAAGGAAGGTCACCCCTGTCATGTCAGTCCCTGGTCTCCACTGGGCCTTGGGACTCACCCATCATGTGCTGGGTGTATAGGACCAGGATAGATATGGGAGGATCTGGGTTCCTGTGCTGAAACCTGGTTAGAGGTCAGGCCCAATGGTCAGCTGGGGAAAAGCTGGGGAAACCGTAGTTTGACATGACAGCCACTAGAGGTCCCTGTGGAGCTGCACTGAATTGCCCAGAGAGGGTCTGCCTAGAGCAGGAAAATCCTCTTTAATCCTCTCTTAGTGGGGCCAGACCAGCTTCACCTCAGGAATTCCAGGCCTCCTTTGTCTTTTAATCATCCTTCCTTCTCTGTAAGCTGCTGACTATCCTAAGGGACTGTAAAGTTCTAATGCAGGGACCACCTGTCCCCTCACCAGCAGAGTGAACCCCCTTCAGGCTTGTTCCTGAGGCAAGAGGACCAAGCCAATGGGGAGGGGGCGGGGGTGCTGGCACAGTGTTCAGAGAAGATTTCCAAGCCAGCCAACTGACTCTGCCTCTTGCAGCTCACTTGGTCCTTCCACTTTGCAAATGATAAAAATATGATTTGCATCAAGCCAGAGTGCCTCCCGCACAATCAGTCAGGGCAGAGCTCTGAAAACCGACATCTAGACCCTCATATTGAAGACTGGTCAGTATGGGCAACAAGCAAGGAGCAGTAGGATCAAGGCACACACCTAGGATGCACTCAGGGCAGCACACATACAACTCTGTGCTTCACCCAAGGGGTGGGAGAGATAATAGCTGGTGGGGCTAAAAGGGAAGGGGGTATTGGAGAAGCAAGACTAATAAGCCTAAATATGCTTTAAGGATAGACAACAAGTTGGGAGGGGCTCTAGTATGCCCTTTCATCTCTCTCTTTTTTTTTTTTTTTTTGTCTTTTTAGGGCCACACCTGAGGCGTGTGGAGGTTCCCAGGCTAGGGTTGAATCACAGCTGCAGCTGCTGGCCTACAGAGGATCTGAGCTGTGTTTGTGACCTACACCACAGCTCATGGCAATGCTGGATGCTTAACATACTGAGTGAGGCCAGGGATTGAACCGTGTCCTCACAGATATTAGTCAGTTCGTTACCACTGAGCCACAATGGGAACTCCTCATCTCTTTTTGAAGAGGAGAAGAAAGGTGCTTTATTTTTTCATGTTTTGATTACAAATCAAAAGCACTTTTTACATAGCAAATATTTACTGAGCTTCAAGTATGTGCATAGCACCGTATCAAGTCTCATGGAATTAGACCTTTAAAAGCTGCTTTTCTGACAAAGGAACCCATAATATCTCTATTTATCAGGATGTTCTTCAGTCTCAAGTAATGAAAATCCACCTAATAATTCACTCCCTTCACCTATGGCTGAAGACACCAAGACCCAGAGACGGAAAGTGATTTGGTCAAGGTCACAAAGCAAATTTAGGACAAAGGTGGGAGCAGATCCCAGGTCTGTGCATTCCTAGAGCCACAGCTCTCCAAGGCACCACACTGAAGGAAAACCATTTGGTAGAGTCAGAAGTGAGTCTAAGCCACCACAGAGGTGAGAAACTTGAGATCATTCATCGCTTGGAATTTAGTTATAAACTGGGCTCTCAGATGCCCTGGCATCTCAAGGTTTGCCCAGGCGTTCTCCTGTGGCTCAGTGGGTTAAGGATCTGGTATTGTCACTGCAGTGGCTTGGGTTGCTGTTGTGGCGTGGGTTTGATCCCTGGGAACTTTTGCATGCCATGGGCACTGCCAAAAATAAAGGTAAAAATGAAGCCTGCTCATTTCAAAGGATAATTTTGGGGAGTTCCCTTAGTGGCTCAGCAGTTAACGATCCCAACTAGGGTCTATGAGGATGCAGGTTTGATCCCTGGCCTCACTCAGTAGGTTAAGGATCTGGTGTTGCTGTGAGCTGTGGTATAGGTCGCAGACACAGTTCGGATCCTGAGTGGCTGTGGCTGTGGCTGTGGCATAGGCTGGCAGCTATAGCTCTGATTTGACCCCTAGCCTGGGAACTCCCATATGCTGCGAGTGTGGCCCTAAAAAGCAAAGAAAAAAAAAGATGATTTTGTGTTTGCTCAGATGCCCAGGAGCAGACTCTATAAGACTCCTGAGGCTAAACTCATCACCTCCACCAGCCCAGGAACTGGAACCCTGTGTTCATAACAAACACAAGGTAGTTGCCCTAAGTTCTGACCTGGTCCTCAAGAGCTGTGGCATCCTAAAGAGGGAGCAAAGAGGACCCTGCCCTGGGATCCGGAGCCTTCCCTCTCTGCTGGAGCAGGTGTCCACCCCATCCGTCATCAGCTCCTCTCCATCTCCTGCTCTCTCCACAGAGATGGGGACCGCACCCCCCCCCCATTCCTAGAAAGACTTTGCACACAACATGTGCTTCAAACATTTAACAGCCAGCTGGAGTCCTTTTCTCTAGGCAATGATGGTGACTCTCACTTCCTCTGGATGATGTAAACAGGAATAAATTCTTCCCAACACCTTCTATACCAGGGACATAACATATATCATTGTATTCATTCCTCCAACAGTCGAGTGAGCAGGGCTTTGTTAGCCAGTATGGAACAAAGAGTTTTAAACATTTATTAATGGATTCAGCAACCAGACAGCTAGTAAGTGGTGAGGCTGGAATTTGAACTGGGGTCTGGCTGTTCTCACACCATAGACCTGCACGCAGAAAAGCTGAGTTCTAGTTTTGATTTAGCCACTACCAGCTTTGTGACCTTGGGAAAATTAATCTTTCTGAATCTGTTTCTTTATAAGGAGAAAATTGTGCATCAGTATTGACTACCTTACTAAATCATCATGGAGATTAGATATGACAATATACATGAAAGTGACACACAAATGTAAGTTATTCCCAAAGCAGAAAATGTTCTTTTTCTAGTAGAAGGTCTTTGACTAACTAGCAACAGCAATATTTAGTAGATTACAATTCATCTAATTAATTGATAGTATCTCTAATTTTACCCACAGCCCAACTTATTCTTACTATCTCTCGTCATTTTTATTTTATTTTTTTAATTTTTATTTTGTCCTCTTAGGGCCGCACCTGTGGCATATGGAAGCTCCCAGGCTAGGGGTCAAATCGGAGCTGTAGCTGCCTGCCTACACCAAAGCCACAGCAACACCAGATCTGAGCCGCATCTGTGACCCACACCACAGCACACAGCAACACCAGATCCTTAACACATTGAACGAGGACAGGGATCGAAGCCACAATGGGAACTCTTCTTGCTATTTTAAAATCTTTTATATTTTTGTGCAGTCTTTTTTTTTTCATTTAAGTCTGTCTTGTGTTTGGACATGAGGCATGGTCTTCCTCCTTAATGTCTCCTTAAAGAAAAACTTATCACTTAATTTTCTTAAGGACAAAAAATGTTTTGAGGAGAAGGACCTCTTAGATAAAACTCCACAAAGTAGAATCAGGCAAAATTGTGACATTTATAAGCATTTCTTCAATGGCTATGCATTTTCAGCATCTGTAATATTCAAGGCCATTTCAATTACAAAGCACAGAGTTAAAGTCAAATTGCTTAACAAAAAAGCTATTGGCTTATGAATGGAAAAACCCATGGACTGGATTTAGGTATGGCATGATCCAGGTTATCAATGGATATAGTGAGTTGAAGACCTGTCTTTGTATATCTCTGCTCTCCTCTGGGTTGGCTTCATTCCCAGGAAGCTTCCTCCATCTGATGAGAAAGATGGATATCAGGCATACCTGATTCTCACGGAGGAAGAAGGAAGGAGGATCTTTTCAATAACACTCCTGTGGGAGACAAGATCATAAGATGGCCTTCAAGATTTCCATACTTTGGTGTATATGCCCCGTATAATCTCCTTATGGGAAGGATCTGTGAATATGAGGAGATACCACTCCTGTGATTGCATTATCTTATCCTGGGTGGTCCTGACCCAATCAAGTGTGCCCTTTAAAAGCAGAGTTTTCTCATGCTGGTTGCAGAAAAAGTCAGAGAGATGTCTTTGGTTGGCCTTGGAGAAAGCACCCTTGTTGTGAACTGCCTATGGGGGTCACATAGTAAGGAAATGCAGGTGTTCTCTAGGAACTGAGATAGTCCTTGGCTAATTGTAGTAGGAAAATAGAGGAATATAGTCTTACCTTTGTAAGGAAATAGATTTTGTCAACAACTGGTGACTTGGAAGAAGACCCTGAGCCTCAGATGAAAATAGCAGCCCTAGCCAACACCTTAATTTCAGCCTTGTAAGAATCTGAACAGAGAATACACTCATGCTGTGCCTGGACTTCAGATATATATTACTGTGAGATAATAAATTTGTGTTTTTAGCCACTAAGTTTGTGATACTCTGTTATGCAGCAATAGAAAGCTAATACAACTTCCCAAAATCCCAAATGCATGAGTTATGGTCCTTCAGTTGCAAGCAACAGAAACCACCTCTGGCTAAACTAAGCCAAAAGAAAATTTACAGGAACAGTGAACAGAGCCACAAAATGTGAACAGCTCCTGGGATGGACCCAAGTATGAGAAATGAACAGGGAATGTTTCCAGGTCTTTTTTCACTATCTCAAGAAAGCAGCTAATTAATTGTCTTTACCTGAGAGCCTCATCAAGATTGTAACCAAGGGGATGTGGCTGTGGTATAGGTTGGCAGCTATAGGTCTGGGCTCATCCCTAGCATGGGAACTTCCATATGCTGCTGGAGCAGCTCTAAAATAAATAAATAAATAATAAAAATAAATAAAAAATTGGAACCAAGGGAGAATAGTTGATTCTTTAAGGCAAAAATTTTGAAAAGACATCAACAACACTGCTGAATAAGACATCCTTTATTTATGCTCTACTCTAAATAAGAACAATTTGACCTCCATCCATGGATAGAAGTGCCTTTGTGGGAGCTATGGGATCCAGCATCATACACCAAAGGATTTAGGAGGAGTCTTGCCCACATGTGTTGTATAAGAAGCATACAGACCCCGGTTCTGGCTGTGGACCCTACAGGGACCCATGAACTGGCTCTGTCCCCTCTCAGTCATGGTCTGAGAGCCTCTGGAAAACACTGCCTCAGATGATCACCCACAGACAAGAGAGCCTTGTTCCAGAGTTTCCAGAGGAGAAGTTCTAGCATTTTGTTGGAACAAAAAAATACAAGTCTGGATGCACTGGAGTAAGAGGAACAGCTTTAATTTACTTGCATCATCCTTCCCCTGAGGTGGCACAGGTAAGGGGTAAGAGATTTCTTCTCAGCCCTGTGATTTCTCCTACAGTGTAAAGTGAAAGCATGTGAGGAGCACCTGGCTTCCCCAGCTGTATGGGATACTGTTAAAGAGTCTCATTTCTCTCTCGTTCCATCCAGAGTACAAAATCATGATTTTTTTTTTCTTTATATGGCCACACCTGCAGCATATGGAGGTTCTCAGGCCAGGGGTCAAATTGGAGCTGCAGATGTGGCCTCCACCACAACTTGTGGCAATGACCCACTGAGCCAGGCCAGGGATTAAACCCAAATCTCAAGAGACAACGTTGGGTCCTTAACCTGCTGAGCCAGAATGGGACTTCCCTGAATCATGATTTACATGACTAAAGGGCAGGAAGAGACTGGAAGAGTGGCAAATAGGACTTGGGGGGGTGGGGGTGGGGGCATTAAGGTGATGTGGCTCCTACTAAGAGCATTTCAGTCCAGAAGTTCTCACTGTGGCACAGTGGGTTAATGATCCAGCATTGTCCCTGAAGGCACAGGTTCAATCCCCAGCCTGGTACAGTGGGTTATAGATCTGGCATTACTACAGCACCACAGCTGTAGGTTGCAGCTGCAGCTAAAATCTAATCCCTGGTCTGAGAATTTGCATAGGCTTCAGGTGTGGCCGAAAAAAAAAAAAAAAGCCAGTTCATGAACCACTGGGGAGCGGGGGGTGAGGGGTGGCAGTGCCTTGACTGCCCTGCAGATCCTCCCAACTGGCCCATGAACATCCCAGTGCTCTGTGCACTTCACTCACATACCTGGCTCCCTGTTTGCACTCCTGATGGTGGTGGTAAGAGTGAGCACTGGCAGATAACTATAGAGCATGCCCAGAGAGCTGACCTGAATCTACAAATCCACAGGCCAGGGAAAGACTAGAAACTTTTTTTTTTAGGGCCGCATGTGGTATATGAAAGTTCCCAACCTGAACTTTCAGAGCTTCAGCTACCGGCGTATGCCACAGCCACAGCAGTACAGGATCTGATCCACATCTGAAGCCCATACCATAGCTCACAGCAATGCTGGATCCTTAACCCACTGAGTGAGGCCAGGGATCAAACCCACATCCTCATGGATACTAGTCAGGTTCATTACCACTGAGCCACAATGGGAACTCCCAAGACTAGAAACTTAAGCTCTAGCATCACCCTTGGAAAAGCAAAAGGGAGGCCATTGGCACTTGCCCTGGTATGTTGTAAGATTAAGAAAAAGCATACAAGTTTATGAGTTTTTCCACAAGAGGGAGCCAGGAGCATGGAACAGATATATCTATGGCAGGTCTGAGAAAGCCCCAGAACCCCTAGTGGGGCTGATGGAAGATGTTTCTTTCTCAAAGGCAATTAGGAAAGACTGGAGGAGGGGACTGCTACTTCAAATATGAAGACAGCAGTGCTTCAAGGAACATGAAAAATTAAGGAAACATGACATCACCAAGAAATTACTGTAATCTTTCAGTACAGATCCTAAAGACATGGAGATCTGTGATTTACCTGATAAAGAATTCAAAATAGCTATTTTAAAGATGCTCACTGAGCTATGGGAAAACATAGAATACATTTCAAAAAAACCAGCAAACAATCAGGAAAACAATACATGAACAAAATGAGAAGTTGAACAAAGATAAAGGAATCACAACAACAACAATAAACAAATTCCAGAGCTGAAGAATATAATGAATGAAAAATATAACAGAAAACGTCAACAGCAGAATGACTTAGACAGAAAAAAGAATCTGTGTAGAAGACAGAAAATTTGAAATTATCCAGTTGAAGGAGAACAAAGGAAAAAGAATGAAAAAAGAGTGAAAAAAGCCTAATGATCTATAGTCTGCCATCAAAAGAAACAGTCTGCAAATTACTGGAGTCTCAGAAGGAGAAGAGAGGGTAAAGGAGGCAGAAATCTTATTTAAATAAATATTGACTGAGTACTTTCCAAATCTGGAAAGAGGTTTGAAAAATGAAGCTCATAGGTCATTGAACTCAAATTAAAGAGTTATTCTCCAAAATACATTAAAATAAAACTGTAAAACAAACAGTCTTAAAAGCACCAAGAGAAAAGGAACTTGTAACCTATAAGGGAACCCTATAAGGTTACCAATACTCTCAGCAGAAATCTTATAGGCAGGGGGAAAATAGGATGATATATTCAGAGTTCCCATTGTAGCTCAGCGGTAAAGAACCCAGCTGAGTTCAATCCCTGGCCTCACACAGTGGGTTAAGTATCCAGCATTGATATGAGCTGTGGTATATGTTGTAGACAAGGTTCAGATCCTGCATTGCTGTGGCTCTGGTGTAGGCCAGCAGCTGCATCTCTGATTTGCCTGGGAACTTTGATATGCCATATATGAGGCCCTAAAAAACAAACAAACAAACAAAAGATATATTCTTCAGGAATAGATCACATGATAGGTCACAAAACAAGCTTAGCAAATTTAAAAAGGTCAAAATTATACCAAGTATCACTTCCGATGGCAATGGTATAAAACTAAAAATTCACAACAGGAGGAAAATTGGAGAATTCACAAAAATGTGTAAGCTTAATAATACACTCCTGGCTAAACAAGGGGTCAAAGAAGAAAGTTCAAAAAATCTTGAAGCAAACAAAAATGGAAACACAACATAACAAAACTTATGGAATGTAGTAAAAGCAGTTTCTAAGAGAGAAGTTTATAGTGATAAATACCTACATAGAGAAGAAAAAATTCAAATAAAAGATGTAGCTTTATATCTCAAGGAACCAGAAAAAGAAGCCCAAAGTTATCAGAAGGAAAGAAATCACAAAGAGCAGAGCAGAAATAAGTGAAATATAGAGAGACAAATGACAGAAAAGATAAATGAAACTAAAAGCTTTTTTTGAAAAAGATGAAAAAAATTGACAAACATCTATCTAGACTAAGAGAAGACTTAAAATCAAAAATAAAAGACATTTCAATGATACCATAGAAATACAAAGGAACAAAGAGATTACTATGAATAATTATGTGCAAAAAACTGCACATAATTAACTGATAAGAAACAGATAAATTCCTAGAAACATATACCTTACCAAGACTGAAGAAATAGAATATTTGAACAGATCAATAATGAGTAGAGATTGAGTCAGTAATAAAAAAATCTCCCAACAAAGATAAGCCCAGGACCAGATGATTTTCCTGAGGAGTTCTACCAAAAATATTAAAAAATTATTGCCAATCCTTCCCAAACTCTTCCAAAAAACTGAAGAGGAAGGACTTATTTTATGCCAAACTCATTTATGAGACTAGGATTACCCTGACACAAAAGCAAGATAAGGATTCTACACAAAAACAAAACTACAGGCCAATATCCCAACATATTTTGAATATAGATACAAAAATTTTCCATAAAATATTAGCAAACCAAATTCAACAGCACATTTAAAGGATCATACACCATGATCAAGTGGGATTTATCCCTGGATGCAAGTATAGTTCAAAACATGCAAGTGATAACCATGACACACCACATTATTGGAATGAAAGATAACATCATAAGACCATCTCAATAGATGCAAAGAAAGCAGTTAACAAAATATAGTATCCTTTCATGACAGAAATTCTCAACAAAGTGGGTACAGAAAGAACATATTTCAATATAATAAAGGCCGTATATGACCAACCTATAGCTAATGTTAACTTCAGTGGTGAAAGGAAGAAAGTTTTTCCTCCAAGATCAGAAACAAAAGAAGGGTGCTCATTCTCACCACCCCTATTCAACATAGTACTGGAAGTCCTAGACATGGAAAGAGAGATAAAAGGCATACAAATCAGAAAGGAAAAAGTAAAATTGTCTTTGTTTACAGATGATATAACCTTATATGTAGAAAATTCTAAAAACTGTTATAACTAATCAATAAATTTAATAAAGTTTCAGTATACAAAATCAACATTCAGAAGTAAATTGCATTTCCATACACTAAGAATAAATTCTCTGAAAAAGAAGAAAACTTAGCCTATAGAAAATAGCATCAAAACTAGTGACATATTCATGGCTCAGTGCTAACGAACCTGACTAGGATCCATGAAGATGTGGGTTTGATCCCTGACCTTGCTCAGTGGGTTAAGGATCCAGCATTGCTGTGAGCTGTGGTGTAGGTTGCAGACTTGGCTTGGATCCTGTGTTGCTGTGGCTGTGTTGTAGGCTAGCAGCTATAGCTCCAAATGGACCTCTAGCTTGGGAACTTTCATATGCCATGGGTGTGGCCTTAAAAAGACCAAAAAACCCAACCAAACAACAACAAAAAACACCCAGTGACATACTTAGGAAGAAATTTAACCAAGGAGATGATAGACTGTACACTGAACAATTGGATCAAAGGAATTGATGAAGACACAAATAAATGAAAAGGTGTTCATAGATCAGAATTAATACTGTTGAAATGTTCATAGCACACTATGTCATCTATAGATTCAATATAATCCCTATCAGAATTCCAATACCATTTTTCATGGAAATAGAAAATAACCCTAAACTTGATATGGAATCACAAAAAGCCTGAAGAGCCAAAGCAACCCTGAGACAGAAGAACAAAGCTGAAGGCATCATACTCCGTGATTTCAAACTACACTACAAAACTATGCTAATCAAAAAAGCAAGGTACTGAGGGAAAAAAAGACATAGACCAATGAAACAAAATTGAGAACCCATAAATAAACTCTCTATGTACAGCAGATGAATATTTATTTGATAAGAGAGCCAAGCACACTCAATGAGGAAAGGATAGTTTCTTCAATAAATGGTGTTGGGAAAACTGGATAACCACATGCAGATGAATGAAATTGAATCCCTCTTACCCCACTCACAAAAATTAACTAGAGATGAATTAGACTTAAGCAGAAGTCCTGAAACCATAAAACTCCTAGAACAAAAACATAGGGAAATCTTTTTGACATTGGTCTTGGCAATAATTTTTTGGATATGACACCAAAAGCCAAAGCAACAAAAGCAAAAAATTAAAAACTTAGGCTACATTGACCTAAAAAACTTCTGGGAGTTCCCATTGTGGCTCAGTGGTAATGAACCCGACTAGTATCCATGAGGATGTAGCTTCGATCTCTGACCTTGCTCAGTGTATTAAGTATCCGGCATTGCCATGAGCTGGGGTGTAGGTTGCAGACATGGCTTGGGTCCTGTATGGCTGTGACTGGAGCCAGCAGCTGCAGCTCTGATTCAACCCCTAGCCTGGGAACTTCCATGTGTTGCAGGTGTGGCCCTAAATAGCCAAAAAAAAAAAAAAAAAAAAAAAAAAAAGCTTCTGGCACAGTGAAAGAAATAATCAAGAAAACGAAAAGGCAAACTATGGAATGAGAGAAAATATTTGTAAAGTATCTGTCTGAAAAGGGATTAATATCCAAAATATACAAGGAACTCATAAAACTCAGTAGTAAAACAAAACCAAAACCAAAAACTATCTAGTTAAAAAAATGGGCAGAGCAACTGAATAAACTTCTTTCCAAAGGTATATGAAAAGAAGCTCAATGTCACTAATCATCAAGGAAATGCAAATCAAAACCACAGTGAATGTCACCTCACACATGTTAGAATGGCAATTATCAAAAGACCTAGAGATAAGAAATGTTGGCAAAGATGTGGAGAAAAGGGAACACCTGGGCACTGTCAGTGGGAAAGTATGTCACTATGGAAAACAGTATGGAGGTTCTTCAAAGAATTAAAAATAGAACTAACATCTGATCCAGCAATCTCACTTCTGGTTATATATTCAAAGGAAGTGAAATCAGGATCTTAAAGAAATATCTGCACTCCCGTGTTCATTGCAGCATTATTCACAATAGCCAATAGGTAGAAAAAACTGTCAACACGTGAACAGAGAAAGATGTGGTATGTAATACACTGGAATTATTCAACCATGAGAAAGAAGGAAATCCTGCCATTTGTGACAACATGGATGGCCCTTGAGGGCTTTATGCTAAGTGAAATAAGTCACACAAAGACAAATGCTGTATGATATCACCTATATGTGGAATCTAAAAAAGCTGAACTTAAAGAAACCATGGGCTTTTGAGTGGGAGAAATAAGGAGATTTTGGTCAAAGGGTACAAACTTCCAGTTATAAGATGAATAAGTTCTGGGTACAACATGACGAGGTCAAAAGATGAGGCTCCACTGGGGTATTTGGGTGGGGTCCTGGTGGGACTGGTGGACATTTGTGCCCCAACAGAGACTCCTTAGGAAACAACTATTTATCAGTCTGAGACCAATCAGCTGGAGTGCATGGACACTGGGCCCTCAAGGCCTGGGGAAGTGCTCCTCCATCAGAGAAGCCTTGGGAATGACTGCCTCTCGAAACACCAAGGACAGAAGCCAATTCTCTTTCTGTGTTTCTTTCTCTGGAGATTAGGACCCTGGGAACTGCTCCATTCACCAGTTTCTGTATTCCTCTTGCTATGATCTTCTCAACAGTTGAGGAACCTCCTATTCAGTGTTAGACTTTCTGCCATCCTGAATGTTACCATCCATTCACCCACCTATCCATTCATCCATTTACCCACCCATCCAAAATGTACTGGGAGCTAGAGATTGAATCATGAGAAATAGCCAGATCTCTCCCACTAGGAACTCCCAGCTGCTAGTCATCATGTTCTATTTGGAACTTCTCTCAGCTCCTATACCTACCTGTATCCTTCTCTGCAAAGTGTGGGCCTAGTTCTAGGTCCCAGCCCCATTCCACTGCACTCAGTAGAGCATGACTGGCAGTCATTTTATATATACCCTGAATACTTTATCTTTCTTTCTTCTATGACAAATGATTCTGGTAGGGCTGTTAATCATAGTGCCCCATCTCCAATCTTGTCTTGTCCCCTTGGAAGTTGGTGCATCCAAAAGGTGAGCATAAGATCCGGGCTGGGCCCCTCAGATCATTTCCTGAGATTGATTTGGGGATACTGTTTCTGTTACCTACCACTGTGTAACAACCATCCCTAATTTAGTGACAGAACAACAACTATTTTAGGTGTGTGTGATTCTGTGGGTCAGCAGCCTAGGCTGGGTTCAGGTAGTACCCTGTCTGGCCTTACCTGGGGTAATTCATGTGGCTGCAGTCCTCTGGCAGCTCTGCTGTGGATGATCTAAGATAGCTTCACTCATTTACTTAGAAGTTAGTTTTGGTTGTCAGTTGAGGCATGTGTGTTCAGCAGGCTAATTCAGCCTTCTTCACATGGAGAAGCCTGGATTCACTTCTTAGATTCCCAAAGCAACAAGAGTTATGCAAGCTCCAACATGCGAATGTTTTTCAAATCTCCAAGGGTTTTTTTGGTTTTTGTTCTGTCTTGTTTTGCTTTTTAGGGCCGCCTCCACAGCATATGGAAGTTCCCAGGCTAGAGGTCCAATCAGAGCTACAGCTGCCGACCTACACCACAGCCACAGCCATGCCAAATCCCAGCTGCATTTGTGACCTACAGCACAGCTCACCGCAACGCCGGATCCTTAACCCACTGAATGAGGCCAGGGGTCAAACCCGAAACCTCATGGTTTCTAGTCGGATTCATTTCCACTGCACCACGGCAGGAACTCCTCCAAGGGTTTTTTTTTAAAGATGGGAAAGATAACATGTTTGTGTACTGATAAGAATGATTCAATTTAGAAGAAAAAATTGTTATGCAGGAGAGAGAAGAGAAAATTTCTGGAACAGGAGTTCCCGTCGTGGCACAGCAGAAACAAATCCAACTAGGAACCATGAGGTTTTGGGTTCAATCCCTGGTCTTGCTCAGTGGGTTAAGGATCTGGCATTGCCATGAGCTGTGGTGTAGGTTGCAGACGCGGCTCGGATCCTGTGTTGCTGTGACTGTGGTGTAGGTCGGCAGCTGTAGCTCTGATTAGACCCCTAGCCTGGGAACTGACATATGCCTGGAGTATGGCCCTAAGAAGCAAAAAAAAAAAAAAAAAAAAAATTTCTGGAACAATGTCCTTGGGAGGCAAGAGAGGATGGAACCAGCAGAGGGTTGATACCAGTAGGTAAAAAAATGTATTCATTGTAGTTTTAATTTTGGTTTATCTCATTATGAGTGGTATTGAGATTTTTTTCATTCATTTAAAAACCAATTACTAATCCCTTTTTCATGAATTTTCTGTTCAAGTTCTTTGTTCATTTTCTAATGTGTTTTTAAATGTCTACAATCCTAAAAATTTCATGAGGGTGAGGATTCTTTGTTTCACTCTAAATTATATCCAAAGTATATAGTACAAAAAAAAAAATAAAGTATATAGTACAGTCCTTGGCACATGGTAGGCATCCAAAAAATATTTGTTGTAACTGAACAATGGTTAGGTGCTCCTTATACATAAAGGAATAAGCCCTTTGTCACAGTGCTAGAATTTTATATAAAGGGAATCATTTAATGTATACTCTTTGCCTAGCTTCTTTAACTTAGTATGATTTTGAGATTGGGCCATATTGTTGTGTTACTAGCAGTTTGTTCCTTTTTATTATTGAGTATTATTTCATGGGTATACCATAATTTGTTTATCCATAGTCTGGTGATGACTATCTGCTGTTACAAATAAAGCTGCTATGAATATTCATGTATGTCTTTGTATGAACATATGAACTTCTTTTCTCTTTGATAGGTAGATAGTTAGGAGTGGAGTGTCTGGATCATATGGTAGAAGTATGTTTAAATTTTTAATAAACTGCCAAACCTTTCCCAAAATTGTCATATCATTTTACAATCCCACCATCAATGTATGAAAGTTCCAATTCCTCCATAGCCTTGTCAACACTTGATTCAGCCAGTGTTTAATTTTGTTTATTTATTTATTTTTAGGGCATGTGGAGGTTCCCAGGCTAGGGGTCAAATCAGAGTGATAGCTGCTGGCCTATACCACAGACATAGCAATGTGGGATCCGAGCTGCGTCTGCGACCTATACCACAGCTCGTGGAAATGCTGGATCCTTAACCCACTGAGTGAGGCCAGGGATCAAACCTGTGTCCTCATGGATGCTAGTCAGAATCGTTTCCGCTGAGCCATGATAGGAACTCCCAGTTATTTAATTTTAGCTATATTAATAGGTGTATAGGTGTGTAGTAGTATCTCATTGTGTTTCAATTTGTGTTTTCTTTCTTTCTTTTTTGTCTTTTAGGCCCATACCCATGGCATATGGAGTTTCCCAGGCTAGGGGTCTAATTGGAGCTACAGCTGCCAGCCTACGCCAGAGCCACAGCAACACCAGATCCAAGATGAATCTGCAACCTACACCTTAGCTCACGGCAGCACTGGATCCTTAACCCACTGAGCAAAGCCAGGAATCAAACCTGTGTCCTCATAGATACCAGTCAGATTCATTTCCACGATGGGAGCCCTGACAGGAACTCTTCAATTTGTATTTTCTTTCTTTCTTTTTTCTTTTTTTGTCTTTTTTTTAGGGCCACACTTGCGGCATATGGAGGTTCCCAGGCTAAGGGTCTAGTCTAATCGGAGCTACAGCTGCAAGCCTACACCAGAGCCACAGCAAGCCAGATCTGAGCCAGGTCTGCGACCTACACCACAGCTCACGGCAACACCGGATCGTTAACCCACTGAGCAAGGCCAGGGATTGAACCCGCAACCTCATGGTTCCAAGTCAGATTCGTTTCCACTACGCCATGACGGGAACGCCTGTATTTTCTTAAGTATTATCGATGTTTAGCTTCTTTTTAGTGCTTACTGGCCATTCGTTTATCTTGGGGAATTTTCTATTCAAATGTTTTATCCATTTTCTTATTATCTTATTATTGACTTGAAAGAGTTTTTTTATATATGCTGGATATAAATCCTCTGTCTGATATATGCATTTACAAATAATTTCTCCCAGTATATGTCTTGCCTTTTCATTTTCTTAATGCTGTTTTTTAATGAACAAAGTTTTAAATTTTGAAAAAGTCAAATTTATCAATTATTTTTCTCTTATAGTTTGTGCTTCCTGTGTTCTGTCATAGAGATTTTTCTCCAGTTTGTTCTGGAAGTTTTATGGTTTTACATTTTACATCTAGGCCTATGGACTATTTTAGTTGGTTTTTGTGTACAGTGTAAAGTAAGGGTAAATTTTTTTTGCTCCATAAAGATACTTAGTTGGTTTTCCCCTGAATTCTCCTTGCACCTTTATTATAAACCAATTACCAATTGACCATATATATTTGAGAGTCTATAGTATCACAACTACTATATATGGTAATCATGTCACTTTGTAACATTCCCAAGGCTATTTCACTCTCCTTACTCTTTTTTTTTTTTTGGCTGCACCTGTGGCATGCAGAGGTCCTAAGGCAAGGAGTCGAATCCATGCCACAGCTGTAACAAAGCCACAATAATGACAATGCCAGATCCTTAACCCACTGCAACACCAGAGAACTCCTTTCCTTGATCTTTTACAGAGTTTTCCTGGCTGTTCTTTTTGCTTGTTTTAGCGTTATTTTTGTATTGAGATATAGTTCACCTGAGAGGAACCATTTTTTTTTTTTATACTTCTTTATTTTCCCGCTGTACAGCAAGGGGGTCAGGTTATCCTTACGTGTATACATTACAGTTACATTTTTTTCCCCCACCCTTTGTTCTGTTGCAACATGAGTATCTAGACGAAGTTCTCAAAGCTATTCAGCAGGATCTCCTTGTACATCTATTCTAAGTTGTGTCTGATAAGCCCAAGCTCCCGATCCCTCCCACTCCCTCCCCCTCCCATCAGGCAGCCACAAGTCTCTTCTCCAAGTCCATGATTTTCTTTTCTGAGGAGATGTTCATTTGTGCTGGATATTAGATTCCAGTTATAAGTGATATCATATGGTATTTGTCTTTGTCTTTCTGGCTCATTTCACTCAGTATGAGATTCTCTAGTTCCATCCATGTTGCTGCAAATGGCATTATGTCATCCTTTTTTATGGCTGAATAGTATTCCATTGTGTATAGATACCACATCTTCCGAATACAATCATCTGTCGATGGACATTTGGGTTGTTTCCATGTCCTGGCTATTGTGAATAGTGCTGCAATGAACATGCGGGTGAACGTGTCTCTTTTAAGGAGAGTTTTGTCCAGATAGATGCCCAAGAGTGGGATTGCGGGGTCATATGGAAGTTCTATGTATAGATTTCTAAGGTATCTCCAAACTGTTCTCCATAGTGGCTGTACCAGTTTACATTCCCACCAACAGTGCAGGAGGGTTCCCTTTTCTCCACAGCCCCTCCAGCACTTGTTATTTGTGGATTTATTGATGATGGCCATTCTGACTGGTGTGAGGTGGTATCTCATGGTAGTTTTGATTTGCATTTCTCTTATAATCAGCGATGTTGAGCATTTTTTCATGTGTTTGCTGGCCATCTGTATATCTTCTTTGGAGAAATGTCTATTCAGGTCTTTTGCCCATTTTTCCTTTGATTGATTGGCTTTTTTGCTATTGGGTTGTATAAGTTGTTTATATATTCTAGAGATCCATTTTTTTTTTAATTTAAAAAGTTTCAGTTGTGGTACAGTGGGTTAAGAACCTGGAGTTCCCTTCATGGCGCAGTGGTTAACGAACCCGACTAGGAACCGTGAGGTTGCGGGTTCGGTCCCTGCCCTTGCTCAGTGGGTTAACGATCCAGCGTTGCCATGAGCTGTGGTGTAGGTTGCAGACACGGCTCGGATCCAGTGTTGCTGTGGCTCTGGCGTAGGCTGGTGGCTCCAGCTCCAATTCGACCCCTAGCCTGGGAACCTCCATATGCCGCGAGAGCGGCCCAAGAAAATGGCAAAAAGACCAAAAAAAAAAAAAAAAAAAAAAAGAACCCTACTAGTATCCAAGAGGATGCATGTTCAATCCCTGGCCTTGCTAAGGGGGTTAAGGATCCGGCATTGCCATGAGCTGTGGTGTAGGTCACAGATGTGGTTTGGATCCCAAGTTGCTGTGGCTGTGGTTGTGGTGTAGGTTGGCAGCTGCAGCTCTGATTCAACCCCTAGCCTGCGGCCCTAAAAAAAAAAAAAAAAATTATTTTTTTGGCCAAGCCTACAGTATGCAAATATTACAGGGCCAGGGATCAAACGTGAGCCACAGCAGTGACAATGCCAGATCCTTAACCTGCTAGGCAACCAGAGAACTCCAAGAGTCACCATTTTAAGGTGTATACTTCAGTGGATTTTAGTGTATTCACTGTCTTGTATATCATCATAAATAGCTAGTTCTAGAATATTTCCATCATTCCCCCAAAAAACTTCATAATCAGTTTCATACAGATAGCCAAAAAGTATATGAAAATATGCTTAACATCACTAATTACTAGAGAAATGCAAATCAAAACTACGAGGTATCACTTCACACCAGTCAGAATGGCCATCATCAAAAAGTCTACAAACAATAAATACTGGAGAGGGTGTGGAGAAAAAGGAACCTTCCTACAGTGTTAGGGGGAATGTAAATTGGTACAACCACTATGAAGAATAGTATCGAAGTTCCTTAAAAGACTGAAAAAAGAACTACCATATGATCCAGCAATCCCACTCCTGGATATCTATCAGAGAAAACAATAATTCAAAAAATACATGGACCCCAATTTTCATTGCAGTGCTTTTTATAATAGCCGAGACATGGAAAGAACCTAAATGTCCATCACTAGAGGAATGGATAAAGAAG
The DNA here is from genome assembly GCF_054392235.1 of Sus scrofa. Taxonomy (NCBI): domain Eukaryota; kingdom Metazoa; phylum Chordata; class Mammalia; order Artiodactyla; family Suidae; genus Sus; species Sus scrofa. The sequence continues at coordinate 87,847,794 of NC_139386.1, forward strand.
ATGTGGTACGTTTATACAATGTAATATTATTCAGCTATAAAAAAGAATGAAATAATGCCATTTATAGCAACATAGACAGACCTAGAGATTATCAAACTAAGTGAAGTCAGGCAGAAAAAGACAAATATCATATGCCATCACTTATATGCGGAATTTTAAAAAATGATACAAATGAACCTATTCACAAAACAGAAACAGACTCAAAAGACTTAGAAAACAAACTTATGGTTACCAAAGGGGAAAGGTGGAGGGGGCAAGGATAATTTAGGAATTTGGGATTAGCATATACACACTACTATATGTAAAATAGATAATCAACAAAGACTTACTGTCTAGCAGAGGGAACTCTAATCAATATTCTGTAATAACTTACATGGGAAAAGAATTTGAAAAAGAATGGCTATATGTATATATATAATGAATCATTGTGCTGTACACCTGAAACTAACACAACATTGTAATCAAGTCTACTCCAAGATAAAATAAAATTTAGATTAAATTGAAAAAAAGAGTCTTAATTTCCCCCTTTCCTTATCCTCTGAAAACTACTAATCTACTTGAGTCTCTGTGGCCTCTTCTGGACATTGCATATAAATGGGATCATATAATATGTAGTCTTTTGTGTCTGGCTTCTTTTACTTAGATACTGTTTTCAAAGTTCATCCATGTTGCCACATATAACAATGCTTCCTTCCTTTTTAGACTGAATCATATTCCATTGTTTCGATATGCCACATTTGTTTATTTCTCACTTGCTAGACATTTATTTCTAGTTTGGGGCTATTTTGAATAATGTTGCTATAAACACTCATGTACAAGTTTTAACATGGGCATGTTTTCATTCTCTTGAGTATACGCCTAGGAATAGAACTGCTTGGTCATATGACAATTCTACTTAATTTTTTGAGCAAATGTCACACTGTTTTCCATAGGGGGTTCACTGTTCCACATTCCCACCAGCAATGTATGAGAGTTCCAATTTCTTCACAACCGCTAACACTTGTCATCTGTCTTTTTAAAATTTTAGCCATCCTAATGTGTATGAAGTCATAGAGTTCACTGTAGGTATTTTTTTATTTTTTAAAGTTTTATCGAGGTATAGTTGATTTACAATGTTGTGATAATTTCTACTATACAACAGAGTGATTCTGTTATACACATACACATACCCATTCTTTTACAGATTCTTTTCCCATATAGATTATCACAGAATAGCGGGTAAATTTCCCTGTGATACATACAGCATAGTTCACTGTAGTTTTGATTTATATTTTCTGATGACCAAAGATGTTGAGCATTGTTTCATGTGCTCACTAACTGTTGGCATATTTTCTTGGAGAAATTCAGATCTTTCAGATTTTTAATTGTTTTTTTTTTCCTGTTTTAGTTGTAGGAGTTATTTATATATTTTGAATACTAGACCCTTATCAGTATATGATTTGCAAGTATTTTCTTCCATTCTATGGGTTGTCTTTTCACTTTCTTGATAGTGTTCTTTATGCATAGAAGTTTTAAATTTTGATAAAGTCCAATCTATTTTTTCTCTGATTGCTTGTGCTTTTGTGTTCTGGTTATTTTGGTACTTTTTTTTCACATTCACTCTTGTTCTAAAACTTTTGCTGGCATTTTTAGAGGAATGGCAGTTTTAGAGAATTGTAGTCTTCTTAGGAGGAAACTTGTTTTTGTTTTTCTCCTTTTGTCCTTTTTTAGGGCTACACCTGTGGCATATGAAATTCCTGGGCTAGGGGTTGAATTGGAGCTGCAGCTGCCGGCCTATATCACAGCCACAGCAATGAGGGATCCAAGCTGCATCTGTAAACTACAGCGCAGCTTGCTGCAACACCAGATTCTTAACCCACTAAGTGAGGCCAGGGATAGAACCAGAAGCCTCATGGAACTGTGTCAGGTTCTTAATCTGCTGAGCAACAATGGGAATTTCATTAAGGGGAAGGCTTTTTTTTTTTTCTTTCTTTTGGTCTTTTTGCCTTTTCTAGGGCCGCTCCTTCGGCATATGGAGGTTCCCAGGCTAGGGGTCCAATTGGAGCTGTAGCCAACCAGCCTACGCCAGAGCCATAGCAACTCGGGATCCGAGCCGTGTCTGCGACCTACACCACAGCTCATGGCAACGCTGGATCCTTAACCCACTGAGCAAGGCCAGGGATGGAACCCGAAACCTCATGGTTCCTAGTCGGATTCGTTAACCACTGCACCACCACGGGAACTCCGAGCTATACTATTTTGAAATATTCTATTAAATTCAGGCCAAGTTCAGATCTGCAACCTCAGAGCTACTCCAGTAATCTGCTTTATTGGTAAGGACACTGAGGTCTAGAGATGTCGAGTGGTTTACTCAAGGCTGCATAGCAAGTAGTTAGCAGAGATGGCGCTAAAACACAAATATTCTGTCCCTCCATTTCCCCTGACTCTGAATCCAGCACTCTGTCATCTTACCATCCTCCATAAAATACATGAACCTAGCAAAGTGGCAAACGTTCTTACATGCACTGGGATCTTGCATTTATCTAGGGACTAACTTCACCAATCAAGATAGGAATTAGCTAAAAAGTAGGAAAAAAGGAAAATAAAACAATAGTTAAATGAGAGGAAAAGCAAAAATTGAGACACACACACACACACACCCCAAACCCTCAAACCTCCAGAGCTTCCTGCCTATGAACCGAAAGGGGGAGTGTGAGTTTCTTGGCCCTGTTGGCAGGTGCCTTCTCAAAGGCCCCATCGTCCTCCACTTCCTGAGGAGGCAGCAGCAGAACAAAGCTAGCAGAGACTTCTTTTCTTTTCTTCGTCCAGCCACGACTGCCTCAGCCTCTGCCTCCCGGCACCATCCTGGGGAAGGACAAGATGAAGTGGACAGCGCTTGTTATCGTGGCCATCCTGCAGGCACAGTTTCCAATTACAGGTAAGGCCAGATGTATTGATGGCAAGGAACTTTTAGAAACTCTTTGTGCGTGTGTGTGTGTGGGGGTGGGGGGTGGAGAGAGATGTGGAGGGGTGGTGAGAAGCCAGTGTCTCCTTTAAATCCTGTTCTCCCCAAATCAGTGGGCAGCTGGGCAGGGAGGGGTCCAGCTCGATGCAGGCATCTGCTTCATTAAGGCCACGTTGGGCATCCATTCAGAGTCAGCTGCTTGAAAACACACCTGCCCAAAGTATGGATTTTTCCAGTGATAAAAGGAGACAGACAAGTCTGGATGAGGAGAAACTAAGGCAGGTTCCATGTGGAGAAGAGGAGAGGGAGTATTTAAGCTGGGTGGGACCAAAAAAATGTCAGCCAGGCCATGTTTCATGCTGAGGCATTTTTCTAGTCGTTTACCCCCTTCCTGGCTCTATCACTCAACCCTTTTTCTTGGGCAACAAAGAATATTTCATTTATTGGTCAGAGAGGGTCATGGCTGTGGCCCTGTCTGACTTGAAACACCTCAATGGGCCAGGGACTGACTGGGTTAATGAGGGAGGGAGTGATATGGCCTTCTTTGGGGTCCATTCTAGGCTCAGCTCTGACACTGGTTCCCCTATGCCCCGCAGCTAAGGGCTGCCTGATGACACACCCATTCCAGGCTCAGTGACTCACCACTGCCCCTTGCTTCAGGCCGCTCTCCCTCTGAGGCCAAAAGGCTAGAGATGCTGACGCGATGTAGGGAACTGATGAGAAGATGTGACTTGTTAACTTGTCACCATGAGGAACAACCAACCAACAAGCGAACTTACTCCTCACTTTATTCCTGCTCCTGGAGTCTGACTTTTCTAGAATTCTTTCACTTCCACCATGTTTTCTAGCCCAGATAATAAGGAGAAGTGAAAAGAAGACAAAATGTGCTATGTCCGGGGACTGGTGTCATAGCATTTTTACAAAAAATGGGACAAGCTGTATTTGAATCTAAAGAAACAGGGAGGGTCGTCGCAAGCCAGTGTCCTTCCTCCACTTCGCAGCTCACCTCAGCATGGGAGGGCATTTGGCTACAATGGTGAGAGGGCAGGAGAGGCCACTGACACTTCTGTTCCTGCCAGGGAACGTGGCACAGCCCTGGCCTAGTGCCTTGGCGGTTTCGAGGACAAAGTAATTGCAGGGTTTTCTGTAAGATCACAGGTCTCTTCTCAGAAAGGCCGTGTGTTGGGTATGAGTCATGTGGTGCTGTGGGGTAAGAACATCAGATCGAGCTCAGAGCAGCCCATCTTTGTGTGTGGAGCAGCCAAGTGAATTCAGCGATTTCAGGGAGAACAGCTGATGGCAACAGAGTCCAGACCTTGGCTTCAGCTTGGGGGGGGGGCGCTGAACTTGGGAGATAATTCTACCATGTGGAGTTTCCTTAAGGGTCCATCTGTGCTGGGCCTTGGGGCCAAGGCCGGGGCAATGGAATTAGAAGAGAAAAGAAAAGTTGCTTGGGTGGTGGTGGCTTCCAGGAGTGGTAAACAAAACTGCACCCCGCAGACAAGATGGGAGGAGCCATGTCCCATTTCCACAAAGAGCGTACAGGAGGAAAAGCTTTAGATTCATCTTTCAATGCCACTTGCTTTGCCAGAGTGGAGATTGAAATTTCAGCTATTTTCAGATAAGGCTCCTGGACCAAAGTTGTTCAAAGTGTCCTAGCTCTGTTGGGGGAAGGCAAGAGAGCCTCACAGAGGTCTTTAACTCCGAGGGCCACAAAGGGCACCCAAGCTGCCTGAAAGGACACACACTCTGATCTCCTCAGGAGGGAAGGCTGTTGATGGAATTTGAGCTAAGGTCTTCCCTCTTTTCTTGAACAAGTAAGTTACTTACTCCTAAACCCATTTAAAACATCTTTTGGGGTTCCCATCGTGGCTCAGCCGTTAACGAACATGACTAGTATCTACGAAGATGCAGGTTTGATCCCTGGCCTTGCTCAGTGGGTTAAGGATCCCATGTTGCCATGTGCTGTGGTGTAGGTCACAGATGCGGCTTGGATCTGGTGTGGCTGTGGCTGTGGCAGGCAGCTATGACTCCGATTGGACCCCTAGCCTGGGAACCTCCATATACCATGGGTGTGGCCCTAAAAAGCAAAAACAAACCCCAAAACAAAAAACTTCTTTTGACTAAGACTTTTCCATTTGCATTTTCTTGGAAATGACCAGATCATTAAGGTCACAGCATACAATGACCTAGTCTGTCCACCTAAGGACGTCTCCCTGGGTGTTAGCCAAGATGGTCACCTGAGGCTGGAAGAGATTAAGATGGTGTATCTAATGGCAAGGGCACACTTTTGCCTGCAGAGCCCTCAGCTCCTCAATCCCTTTAACTCCTTGCTTCACGGTGGTCAGTGTGGCCTTTGTCTTTTCTCTGTAAGGAAATGCAGCTCTGACACAAAGCCTCAGGAAATGAGAACGCTCCCAGGCAGGTGGGAAGAATCAGGCTAATCACAGTGCTGCCAATTTCCCACCTTAAACAAGTACAACCTTAAGCAAGTTACTTAACCTCTCCGGGGCCTCAGTTTTCTCACCTCTAAAGTAAAAATAACCTTCATCACAGAGCTATGAAAGTGAGAAATAAAGGTAATGTGCCTGATACATACCAGACAGTCAATACATGGAAGTTGTATTAATTTTTACTATTATTACATCCTGGCCTGTTTTGTTGTTCTCATTATCCAGGGACAGAAAATGGAAACCCATGGTTAGGATTCTTAATTTGCTCTTGATTGTATCGTAAAGCAGCCTGGACATTTTCTCCATCTCTTGAAATCTAGGTGGTCCTTCTTTTGGCTTCTGAGCATATCCTGTAACAGCTCAGGAACACCGGTGGTCCCCAGTGGTAGGCCAATTGTGAGCAAGGATCAAAGCCTCAGTGGGTCACACAATGAGTGTTGCAGTGACCAAGTGAATTTTTCTGGAGACACTTATTCTGTAGAGGATATTCCCCCAAAATGAAAACATGACTGATTTTATACACACGCATACATATGCGCATATATATATATATATATATATATATATATATATATACACACACACACGCACACACACATATATAAAATATATAAATGGGGGAGTAAATTAAGACAAGGTCATCACTGGTCAGAGTGCCCATCCAAACGGGTGGTTTAGCTAGGGTATTTAAATGCAGACTCCTCAAAACCAGACCTTTGCTTAAACTGCTCAGAACTGAGCTTGAGGAAAGCTTTTGAGTGATGCTGGGACAGGTTTTTCATTGATGGCATTTAACCAATGGTTTATTTTGACCTTTGGTCATCTGGCTCTGCTCCTCTAGATGAGTTACTTCATCTGGCCTTTCTCAGATTTGCTGGCCTATTTACATTCTGCTGCTGCAAAACATCCGCCAGAAACAGTGCTAGAAAGCTCTTGCTTAGGTGAATAAACACCGCTGATTTTATTTTATTTTAATTTTTGCTGAATTTATTTTAAAATTCTTTTTATTTTTGTCTTTGTTTTTAGAAAATTAGATTTAATTTTTATTAGATATAATACTGTTTTACTTCCAAGAATCCGTTGGCATTGTGTCTTGGGTTTTATTTAGAAGGACTTAGGCGCCGTTAGGGAACTATCTTGCCTTAGAATTGTCCAAAACACACTCTAGGGATCTTTTTTCTCTGGAGCGTTATTTATCTATGGGTCAGCTAACTGATTAAATAAATAGCAGCAATAGTTCAAAATAAATTTTTTCTCTGCTTGAGCCAAGGCTAGTTCTTATCAAAATTAAAGTGACAGTAGATTTAATCAATTTGAGCAAACATACAGTCCATTTGGTTAAAAAAATAATCAAACCAGTCATTGGATCTGTTAATTGAAACAAAACGATTAGTTTACTCACTGCACATACATAGCCATTCCTTCCAGCCTAAAACACAGTCTAATGTTTTCTGAGGGAAAAGAAGCTTTAGTCTTACTTAGGGATGTAGCCCAGCATTTAGCACTGTGTCGGGAGCAAAGATCATGCACAGTAAATATTTGTTGAGTAAATTAAAAGGTGGGTGAATGAAGGAATTCTAGACTTTTCCATGTGATTAAATTCATTTTAAGGGTTTGTTGAGGGGGATCATATATCAGAGTGGCATTACCCTAGAGAACTTAGCATTAGACAAAGTTACTTTGGGAAAAAAAAAGCAGAAATTAAGCTGGTGGAGGGGATAGGGCAGTGGGTATAAATAGACTGATTCAAAATAAGTTACGAAGACAGTTAAGAATAAAATTCTACTGTTGTTAAAATTTGCTGGTTGGGCCGTATGAAATATCTGATATTCATTTATTTGGGACCTATGAAAATGATAATTTCATGTGATTCAACTAATACTATTTCTTGCAAATAGACAAAAAGAAAGAAGCTCATTTTTTCTGACTTAGCTTTAACACTGGGGAAAAGCACAAAATAAAGAAGGCTACCACTGCTGGAAATTATTAACTAATGTACTAATAAACTAATGAAAGGCACCAAGGAGAAAAATAACAGTTTGTGGGTAACAGCATAAATCACATTATTCAATCTTCCAATAGAAAGAAAAAAAGCGGGGTATCTATAATAGTCCGATCTGGTCTAAGTGACGAAATAAATATCCCAAGTAGCTATCCCTTTTTTTCCTCTCTTAATTTGAAGTATTTTACCAAAAATATTGTAAAAGGATATTTTTAACATCAGAGGAAGTTATGCATTTTTAAAATATTCCATTTCAATATTTTTACAAGTGTTTATATATCTTCATATATTTGTTATAGAAACAATTTCATGTGCTTTTTTTCCTTAGTATTTTATTCTAAGCATCTTTTTTTTTTTTCCCTTAGCCTTCATGATTGTTTTTAACTGCTGTGTAAACTTTCACAGTTTATGCATCGTATTTTCTTTACTATTTGTTTTTATTGTTGGACATTTGGGAAATTTCTAATTTTTCTTATTATAGCTAATTCTACAAGAAAATCCTTACATATCTAGCTTTAAAAGCTTCTTTTTTGAATTTCCTTGGGCTAATTTCTCCAGGGCTGACATTTAAAAGAATAAAGTAAAAACACTTAACAGGATACTTGACACTTCTGCTGAAAACAACCCCATCAGGGAAAGAGGTTTTTTTTTTCTCTCAGACCATCTGCAAGTGTTTCTTGTCTTCTCTGGAGTAGGCAATAAGGTGGGGGGAGAAAGGAGGCCATGGAACCAGAAAGATCTGGATCCAAGGCCTGGTTCCCCCCGACCCCAGCCTTTCACTGTGGCCAGGTGCCTACATTTAGAGGCTCGCTCTTCCTCTGTGAGATGGCGGGTGGAGAGGAGATACTACTCGAGAAAGTGGCTGCACGCAGGAGGTGCTCGAAAAGCAGCAGTCATTATTGTGTGTGCCTCAGTTTCCCACTCTGCAAAATAGAAAGGATATCATTTTCCCAGTGAAAGAAAATGTTTTCTTTTTCTAACATGCTTTCTTTTGTACTAACATGCTTTCTTTTTCTTCTTGTGTCACTAAACTGCAGTGTAAACTTGGGTAGAAATCTCTTTAGTTTTCGCATCTGTGAGATGAGGAAGAAGAGGGTTGAACATCCCTTTCAGCGACAGAATGACTTTCGAATGGTCTTGAAATTACCAAGTTTTTAAGAACATTTAGTTTCCCTACTGGTACTGGCTCATGAATTAGGAACCTAAACTTCATTCTTCCCTGCAGCTCCAAACAAGTGAATAAATAAAATAGAAACTTTTAAAAAATCTAGAACTTTCACCTTATCACAATATTGTTAACTTTCTCACGGGAGCTTCTGTTGTGAAAAATCCAGGAACACAGTCCAGCATTTTCTGGCTTGTTCTTTACGCTTGTGCATTAACTATAGATTTATGGCCACACAAGGACTTTGTTGGTGAGAATGGACTTGAAGAGAAAGCAAATTGCAGTGGTGGAAATGTTAGGAGCTTCCACTGTACTCTCTGTTTGCCTGTTATGATTCGTGCTACTCAGCAACTAATTTTCAGGTTCAAGGGGAAAAAAATAAATAGAAAGCATTCGAACAAGGACAGGCAGGATCCTTGCCCAGTCTAGGCCAACGTTATCTTAGTGCAGTTATCTCTTTTTTTTTTTTTTTTTTTTTTTTTTTTTTTTTTTTTTTTTTTTTTGCTTTTTAGGGTCGCACTCGAAGTATATGGAGGTTCCCAGGCTAGGGGTCTAATCGGAGCTACAGCGGCCGGCCTACGCCACAGCCATAGTCACACCAGACCCGAGCTGAGTCTGTAACCTACACCACAGCTCACGGCAACACCAGATCCTTAACCCACTGAGTGAGGCCAGGGATTGAATGGGCAACCTCATGGTTCCTAGTCGGATTCGTTTCCATTGCGCCACGACGGGAACTCTGCAGTCATCCCTTTATATTTACAAATGTTTCCAGTGCTTTCAGTCAGAACCATTCTATGGCAAGCAGCAGTAAAAATATTAAGATTCTCTTTTTATAAAGAAAATGAAGCTCAGAGATTTAGTGACTTGCCTAAGAGTAGAGCCAGGCCCCAGTTTCTCTGATCCCTTGTTCAAACTATGTGCTCTCGACTGTTCTGTGGACCCTCTCTAGTAGATCTTCTGTCAGTTTGCAATATCATATATCTGATGACTGAATCCTAAAGCAGACTTTTGAAGGTATTCCCCTTAGTAAGCACTTATTACACACCTCCTTTTAATTGTTGAAGAAATAATTATTTTGAAGTGAAACAGCCTCATTTTCTGCTTTGTATGAAGTATTTGGTTGTTAATAGAGCATCACATTTTTCTCTGGCCTATAATTATAGTTCTGAACTCACATTTTCCCCAAAAGTGGTAAAATCCATATTTTCTGTTTTTCTCTTAATAAATATACCTATTTTGGAGCCTTTCTTGAGGGGTACCGGCCTCGATTTGCAATTCAACCTGCTTCTGTGTACGCAGGTCTCCCCTCCCCCCAAGTTACGCATAGGTGGAAATCAAACGTGTAAATTAAAATGTAAATTAAATTGTATGTGAGAAGCTTTGATCCAAAATAATTGCCTTTAATTGATCTGTTTGGTAAGAATTTACCTTCATACAGTATATAAGGTTTTGTGGAGTGACGTTTTCTAAAAGAAAAGCATTTTATTACCCAGAGAATCTGAGGTGAGATTTGATTTTTTTATATAAATCATCGAGGAGTGGGAGAATTACCTTTAAATGACAAATGTCTATAATCAATTCTCAATTATTTATGTCAGATTTCGGCCTTGAGGTCACTCGCATCTGCCTGGGCTGAGCTCGGGGAGTGCAAACACTTTTGCTGTTGACTGGAGCAAAGCAAACCAAGATAAGAAATCTGATGCTCAGAGAAGAATAAGTGAAGCATTAAACTGCCCAAAACGCAAATATCAGTGACTCTTAGAGGGGCCATTCCCCAAGCTGACCAGGAAAAGGGCTAGGAAAGGAAAAGTGTCTGGCAGGTTCAGCAGGATATTTGTAGGGCTGCTGCGTTATATATGCATTGCTTTTGGCAAACCCTGGAGTTGGGAGGACAACTCAGAACACAAAGCAACACCATTTAGGATTAAACAAATTATCACTTCTACAGTAATTGCTGTAGATACTAGAAGGTCAGCTGGGTATTGCTACATTTCACCTGTTTCCTATCCTGTAGTGTTTACTGGCTCTAAGACAGAATGTGAATGGCAGCCCTGAGTTAGGACTACCTTTTTGTCCTGTAGGCTGGGAGTGATGGTGGAGGCTTGGAGGGAAGAGGTCTTGTAGGGGGAAGAGTAGAAGAGAGCCTGGTTTCTGGGGATGGAGGTTACCATCTGTGGCTGTGGGGGGCAGCCTGGCCTGAGCAGCGTGCTCCAGGAAGGCAGCTGAGCCAGGGGACGCTATCATGGGACCAGCCTGTACCCAAGCCCCGTCCTGTGGGTTAATGCTCAGTGTGGATGAGGCAAACACTTGCACCATCATGTTCTCTGCTGGGGGTGCAGGAGTCTATGCCCCGGGTGTGCATGTGCAGGCATGTGTGAGGCTATGTGTTTGTGTATGTGTCCGGTGTGTTCCAGCATGTGGGTGCACATGTGTGTGATTTGGTGTGCCTGGTGCATGTATGTGCTTATTTGTATGGGGATGGCATGTGCATCTGTGTGCACCAGTGAGTGGTTTTCTGTGTATGAAGTGAGCATATAAGAGGAGGTTGGTGGCAGCATGACAGCTCTGTAGAAGGAAGGGCAAATGTTGCTTCAGCTTAGAGCTGGCCATCTAAGTGGCAGAGCAGTGGGGCAGAGATGCCATTGAATGCAGTCCAGGCATTCTCTACAGGAGAGGGGTAAGAAAACTGTCCAAACTAGAACGTCTAGGATCATAGAGATGCAGAGACCTCTCGTGTCTCCCAACTGCCGTCATTAACTCCTCTGAAAACTCTGCCATCTCCCAAGTAAGCCTTCTATCTTTCTTTCCTTCCACCTTCTTCCCAGTTCCCTCTACTTAGAATGCAGACCCTACCCAACTCCCACCTGTGAAAACCCTGTCTTCCCCTTGTAATCAGGTCCAGATGCGTGGGGATCTCCCAGACTCACTGCTGACATTATTACCACCATTAGGGTGACAAAGGAAAGTGGAAAATTGTTGTTCTCAGAACTCAAGGTTAAAAACCCAACACAAATAGTTCCCTATGGTGAGCCCTTCTCAAAGTGGAGGCCCAGCACACAGAGTTTTAGAAACATGTTCCTGTCAGCAGAAAATGTCACCAGCTCCCCAAATTCTCACCAGTTCTCCCCACAGCGGACATTCTGTGAGTTTTGACTAAAAGAGTCAAAATGCATTGGATGCTTTTCTTTCTGCCCTTAGAATAGATAAGCAATTCAATAAGGTGGCTCCTGGTAACCTACTTTGGCTGTAGAGAGCTGGTATTGCCAGACTGATAGTTATTTTTATTTTATTATCATTATTATTATTCTTTGTCTTTTTAGTGCCGAACCCAGGGCATATGGAAGTTCCTAGTTAGGGGTCGAATCAGAACTACAGCTGCCAGCCTACACCACAGCCACAACAGCACTGGCTCTGAGCTGGGTCTGCAATCTACACCACAGCTCACGGCAACGCTGGATCCTTAACCCACTGAGCAAGGCCAGGGATCGAACCTGTGTCCTCATGGATACTAGTCAGGTTTGTTAACCAGGGGACTCCAGAGTTATTTTTAATATCTGATTATTCAAACCATCTGGATGGGACATTTCCCTTGCACTGTCATTGGGAAAGAGAGCACTGACTGGAAGGGAGAAAGAGGAGGTGCCCAGCAGAAAATGCTGCAAATAGCCTTTTAGCTTGGGGCCTGGTGCTCTTGCTGAAATTTCTGCCAGCATATTTTTAGGCATCATAGACCTCTCTAAGTTGACAAGGATTTAATTCTCTGTCCTGTTCTCTTGCATGCAGCATTCAGTTGAAAATATGAACTTTAAGGAAAAAAAGTTTGCCGCTTTAAAAATACTTCCTGATCTGCTATTCTTGCTAAAGTCCTTTAAATTATACATATCTTTACACCATGGCCATGATCCAAAGGAATCAGAGCAATTGAGAAAACTTTATTGCTGTTCTGAGCTTTGAAACCACAGATGATAGTTTAAGAGACTATTTTGAGAAACGGGGCACACAGGCCATGTGGTGATGAGAGACCCTCAAACAAAATGTTCTAGGGGCTTTGGTTTCACAACTTACTCCTGTGGTCACAAGAGGTGGATGGAGCAATGTATGTGGGACCACACAAGAATGATGGGCGTCGTGGCACCAAAGAGAGCTCTTTCTAGAGAGCATTCATAAAATCCATCTTGGAGTTCCCGTCGTGGCGCAGTGGTTAACGAATCCGACTAGGAACCATGAGGTTGCGGGTTCGGTCCCTGCCCTTGCTCAGTGGGTGAAGGATCCGGTGTTGCCGTGAGCTGTGGTGTAGGTTGCAGACGCGGCTTGGATCCCGCGTTGCTGTGGCTCTGGTGTAGGCCGGAGGCTACAGCTCCGATTCGACCCCTAGCCTGGGAACCCCCATATGCTGCGGGAGCGGCCCAAAGACATAGCAAAAAGACAAAAAAACCCACAAAAAACAAAACAAACAAACAAACAAAAAAAATCCATCTTATAGTGAAGAAAATTTTTGTTGGTGGCATTAAAAGAGATACAGAAAAATATAATTCAAAAGACTACTTTGAAAAGTATAGCAAGATTGGAATCATAGAAGTTATAGAAGACAGGCACAGTGGAAAAAGAGAATTAGCTTTTGCGATTTGGGGTGATCATGATCCCATTAATAAAACTGTTGTTCAGAAATACCACACCTTTTTTTTTTCTGGTCTTTTTAGGGCTGCACCCACAGCATATGGATATTCCCAGGCTAGGGGTCGAATCAGAGCTGTAGCTGCTGGCCTCCACCACAGCCACAGCCATGCCAGATCTGAGCCGTGTCTGCGACCTACACCATAGCTTACAGCAACACTGGATCCTTAACCCTCTGAGTGAGGCCAGGGCTTGAACCCTCGTCCTCATGGATACTAGTTGGGTTCATTACCTCTGAGCCATGATGGGAACTCCGAAATGCTGCACCCTTAATGGGCATAATTATGAGGTGAAAAAGAACCTTTCTAAATAAGAAGTGTAGTCTGTGGGATTGCAAAGAGGTAGAAGTGGATGTGATAACTTTATAAGTCATTGAGGATACTTTAGCCATGGTGGACACCTTGGTTGGAAGAGGAGACTATGGTGGTGGAGGCTGTGGCAGCAGAGGTAGTTAAGGAGGTGATGGTGGTAGAAATAATGGATTTGGAGGTTACAGTGGCAACCATCATGATGGCCCTAATTATAGTACTACAGGAGGCTATGGTGGTGGGGGGCCAGGATATGGAAACCAAGGTGGTAGAAATGCTGGTGGTGGCAGAGGATATGGTGGTTACGAAGAAGGCGGATGTTTCAGCACTGGTAACTGTGGTGGTGCAGGAAACTAAAGATTTTGGAAATTATAGTGGACAACAGCAATCAAATTATGGGCCCATGAAGGGGGCCAGTTTTGGTGGAAGAACCTAGGGCTGCCCATGTGGTGATTATGGATCTGATGATGTAAGTGAGAGATATGTGAGCAGAAAGGTTCTAAAAACTCGGCAGTAAAGGGCTACAGTTCTTAGTGGGAGAGACAGTGAGGAATTGTCAGAAAAGCTACAGGTTACTTTGAGGCAGTCATCATAAAGGCATTAGAGGACCTATAAAAATCTGCTACAGAAAGAACCATGATGCATAGTCAGAAAAGTTACTGCAGCTTAAACAGGAAACCCTTCTAGTTTAAGATTGCCATAGCCACGGTTTGCAAAAAGGTAATTAACTGATTAATGCAATGTAGTGCCAATTAGATGTACATTCCTAAGGTCTTTTATCTCTTTTAGCTTTGTCTTTTTCTTTTCATTACACTCGGCACACTGTACTATAAATTGTGGTTGTGGTAGCAGCAATAAAAAATTAAGGAGGAGTTCCCGTCGTGGCGCAGTGGTTAACGAATCCAACTAGGAACCATGAGGTTGCGGGTTCGGTCCCTGCCCTTGCTCAGTGGGTTAACGATCCGGCGTTGCCATGAGCTGTGGTGTAGGTTGCAGACGCGGCTCGGATCCTGCGTTGCTGTGCCTCTGGCGTAGGCCAGTGGCTACAGCTCCGATTCAACCCCTAGCCTGGGAACCTCCATATGCCGCGGGAGCGGCCCAAGAAATAGCAACAACAACAACAACAACAAAAGACAAAAAGACAAAAAAAAAAAAAAAAAAAAAAAAATTAAGGAATTCTTACCCTTAAATAAAACAAATAGTCTGGGTCAGTCACTTCACTTATCAATGAGTAAATATTTACTAAGCATCTTTCATGTGCCCCAAGGCAGACAAACAACTCTGTAGATAGTTGGCCCGACCAGCACATTGTTTAGGCCGGTGTCTTAGAGATGGATGTTGAGTGATTGAGAGCCTGTAGGTGAAAGAAAACTTGCCTAGTTTTGTAGGTCATGTCATCAGGTTTTGTGAAAAAGTCTTAATTTCCCTACAGGCTTACTTCTTTATGGTCTGGTCTAATTTTCATCATTTTGTGAGACTGTGCTAATTTCCATGCTGAGTTTAACAGCAAAGGAGGCATATATCAGGAGATGCCACCCAGGACTATTTTGAGTTAGACTAGAGAGCTTCAGAAATTCCCCCTTTGATTTCCTCAGATTAGAGGGGAATCTTTGTCTTTTCTCCCACTTTGCTATCAACGCTTCAAAACCCAGACCTATACAAAATACACAAATGCTTTTTGGACAGAATGAATCTTGTCTGTTTTCTTTGGATTTCGGTGGGAACAATAAAGATTGAGCTACAAAAGGATGGCAAAGAGGATTATTCTTTTTCTTTCTATTAAGTGTAGAGGCTTCAAAAGAACAGCTCAGAAAGTCAAATAATTGTATCCAGCGCAGCTCACCCATCCATCTCCCTGCTGACCTGGCCTGTGAAATCCCCTTTAAAAACTTGGCCAGTTCTCACCTGCCCATTGCAAATGCTGTATTGTTAAATGTCCCCATCCATAATTCCACAAGGGAGGCTGCTATAAAGCAAATTCCTTCCATTTCAACAGAGGACTTGGTCAGGAATAGCTCTTCAGGGTGAGAGGAAGGGTGCCTGTAATTTTCAAAGCTTTGTAATTCCATCTTGGAGAGGGAGCTACTTGGAAACCAAAAGTGGATTGTGAATAAAGTTATCACAAACTCTAGCAATCCAAATTGGCCAGTGGGGAGGATGTGAAAAGGAAAGTTTGGAGAGCAGTGTTTGATCTTCATGACAATTTCTTGATTTCTTTAGTTTGGACAAAACACATCTGTGAGTTTCTGGTTATGGCTTTAAAACACAAAGCCTCCGACCTGAGGCAGAACTAATTTTTAGTTTGGTTTCAGACCATTGCGTCCTCAGCAAATTCCTGTCAGCCATTTTGAAGAGCACAAAATAGGTCCTCTGACCCAAGGGCTGGAGAGGATTTGGCTGTTTAGGGATTTTTAAATTTAGAGTTGAACATTTTATAGTGGCATTCAAGCCTGGAGTAATTTCAATTAAAAACGGAAAGAAATCTAACCTCCAAACTGGCTAATCATCTCCGATTCAGGGCCAAATGCTCACCCAAAGAAGCTGAAGATGGTATCTTGCTGCTGGGTCCTCTCTTGGGAGTTCTCTCTATGGTCCGGGTCCTGGACGCTTTCCCCAGAGAGTTCCTTCAAACCCATGGTCTTTCTCCATCAAGTTTGACCCCATCACTATGTTTCTGCGCCATCCCTTCATTCCTTTTCTCTGAAGATTTTTTAAAAAATCCTTTCCGAGGTATAACTATAGTGGCTCAGCGGTAACATCCCCACTAGTATTCATGAGGACTTGGTTTCATCCCTGGGCGTTACCGTGAGCTGTCGTGTAGGTTGAAGAGATGACATGGATTCCGTGTTGCTGTGGCTCCAGTGTAGACTGGCAGCTACTGCTCCAGTTGGACCCCTAGCCTGGGAACTTCCATATGCCACGGATGCGGCCCTAAAAAAAGGACAAAAAAACAAAAACAAAGAACAAAGAAAAGACAAATGGAAAAAAACTTTCCAAAGGAATATACAAATCACATTTAATGGGATGCATTTGAATTATGCAAATTCAAAATAATGCAATACAAAAAAATTAAGATTTCAATTTATGTTCACAATTTAAAATAATGTGATTTATTTTGCATGTATTCTCTTGAGAAATTAATTTGAACTTTGCAAAATCATCAGGAATGCACTTCTCCTGTAGTGTAACTATCTTGTAATCAGAAGTGGCTTGTAGTAATATTGTGATTAGCTGGAGTGGGTGTGGGGGATGCTGTCAGTGAATTTTACTTTCGGTGATAAGAACAGTAGTTGGGGCCTCTACGGAAAGATTTTCTGTGACCTAAGTGGGGCTGTCCTGATATGACAGAATCACAGAATATAGAGAGGATAGACAGCTTCAAGTTCTACTTCCAGATTTTACCAGGTTCAAGGGATCAATGAATCAGCCAAATGTCACATAGCACCCAAGTGGGAAGGGTCAGCACTTGACCCCGAGACTTTGGATTCTTGCTCCAGCCATCTCTCCACTGGGCCACCAGGTTGCCCTGTTGTAAGGGAATGGTATTTCCCGAGCTGGGTACTCGGGTCCCAGGTCTGTGTGACAAGTTCTCATGTTGGAATGGCAACTGAAAGAGGGCTGCAGGTGGCTGGGCCATGTTAGTTTGGTCCAACCCTGAGGTCCTGGTGGTGGCCAACTGGCCGTCTCTATGAGCAGGGAGACAGCCTTCAATTGTTTCAGGAGGTGCAGAAATGCACTGGGTCATCCCTACCGAGAGGAAACCTTGGACGGGGACAGTTGATGCTGCTGGGGAGCTTCATTTAATCTCCTTCTACTTCAGCTCTTACAGGCCGAATTCCCATTTTTCTTAAGTTTTTTGCCCGTTAATGGCTCAGGCCCTGACCTACCCACCTGCAGGACCACAGTTCTGCTTGAGGGCCTTGTTTCATAGGACATGGTCTCCCGCAGCTTCTGGGAGAAGATCAGGTCAGCACTCCTCCCAGAATCCTGTCAAGAGCAAGGCAGGTTGTAGATTGGTAGTAAGAAAGCTATAAACACACACACACACACACACACACACACACACACACACACACACACAGAGCCAGAATGTTTTTGTCTGTGTAAAATAAAATTTGGGAGTTCTCCATGTGGCACAATGGAAATGAATCCAACTATTATCCATGAGGATGCGGGTTCGATCCCTGGCCTCACTTAGTAGGTAGGGGATCTGACATTGCCATGAACTGTGGTGTAGGTCACAGATGCGGCTTGGATCTGGTGTTGCTGTGGCTGTGGCATAGGCCAGCAGCTATAGCTCAGATTTGACCCCTAGCCTGGGAATTGCCATATGTCACAGGTACAGCCCTAAAAAGCAAATAATAATAATAATAATAAATAAAAAATAAAACAAAAGTTTAAGGAGTGCCCTGGTGGCTCAGCAGATTAAGGATCTGGTGTTGTCACTGCTGTGGCTCTGGTTACTGCGATGGTGTAGGTTTGATCCCTGGCCTGGAACTCCCACAATGTGCAGGTGAGGGCAAAAACAAACAAGCAAAGGTTAATGAATGAACAAGTTCTTTATATCTAGGTTCAGAAAACGCCTTATAGTACATAATTATACCTCAACAAAACCTGTTTTTGTTTTTTTTTAAATAAAATGTCAGCCACATACAAAGGGAACTTTCTCCACTAGATGAGGCCCTTGGAAAGTTTTGTGGAAGGGAATATTATAATAACACTTAAAATATATCTATGAGAGTATTGTTGAATCATTCAGTAATTTAAGGATTCATTTTCTAATTTAGCTGTTTTCTTGATTTTTCACTTATTGGATTTTTGCAGCATAGACGTGTTTAATTTTCTTAAGGAGAGGCATGCCCACATTTTACCATCAGTTGTTCACCAATGGATGACCTCCCTTGGGTGAGCAGGATTGACCCCTTGAACTTGGAAGAACTTCCTTTTTTAGAGCTTTCTGTGATGCAGTTCTACCTGGGTGTCCCACCTCCCTGCCTGGCATCCCGTTCATGACTAGGAGAGACAGATAAATTGCCTCTGTGTATAGATAAATCAAAGACATCTCTAACTTCTCTGCTGAGACTGCCCGGGGCCATGGTGACCACAAGGACAGTGACCTGCTGATCCAAGGCCCCGGCAGCCAATCTTACCTCTAGTAATGACAGGGCATCTGTCTGGTTAATCTAGCTGGGAACATTAGATTAAAACCAATGAAAGAAAATCAGGTAATCTTTCTATTAATTAGTCAAGAGGGTATATATTTTTAAATTATTTTTATTTTTTACATTATAGGTGGTTTACAGTATTCTGTTAATTTTCTACCGTATAGCAAAGTGACCCAGTCACACATACATATATACATTTAATTTTTCTCACATTATCCTCCATCATGCTCCATCACAAGTGACTAGATATAGTTCCCAGCGCTATACGGCAGGATGTCATTGCTTATCCAATCCAGATGCAATAGTTTGCATCTAATAACCCCAGATTCAGGAGGGCATATTTTAACAATACATTTCATTATTAGAAATACTATCGGAGGTAGAAATAAAATACAGGGCATAGCCGTGCCGTAACTCACCCCAAATATGTTTTCTGAGCAGACACTATTGCACACCAGGTGATGCACTGTGATAAGTCCTAGTCACTGTGCTCAGAAAATTCAAAATTCCGAGAGCCGATAGATGTGTGAGATTGGTCTGGTAAAATGATGTGAGCTGCAAGGACAGTTAACACTTGAGAGGAGCTTGTTTTTTGTGTTGTTTATATGCACTAGGTCAACTAATCCTGTGGGACTTATACTAGTGTCCCCATTTTTCAGGTGGGGAGCTGAGGCCCAGGGGTACTTGGCTAGCACACCCAGAGCGGGCTTTGACCCTGGCAGCCTTTCCCCCTGTGGACCATATTATCTTTGGATGGGGTAGAAGACCTTATGTTAGTCATCAGCCTCGAGGGAGAGGTTGAAGTTTGTTTGCCACGTGGAAAAGGGAACTGGAAAAGGGCAGATCTAGGAATAGGATGTCTTATGGCTAAAAACCAGTGAAAGCCAGCTAGGGCTCTTAGAAGCTCCCTGCCCTTCCTTGGAACCTCATTTCTCACCCTCAGGATGGTTCTAGGATGAAGAACCTGGGGGCACCTTCTATTCACGGCCCTCACTACCCTGACATATGGCCCACCCCGACTCCAGGCCCAGTACTAACTTGCCTCTGGGGACCAGCTGCTCCCAAGAGCTGACATTCCTCATCCAAAGGAGGTGACACCTAAAGATCTTGTTCACTGATATTTATAACAAAGGCATTGTTCCCTAAACTGTGTTCTGCAAGATGGGAACACTGTACCATGGAAAGAGGGGACAGACATATTGGAAAGGTTTTGTGGGAGTTCCCATCATGGCTCAGTGGTAATGAACCTGACTAGTATCCATGAGGATGCAGGTTCCATCCGTGGCCTTGCTTAGTGGGTTAAAGATCCGGCATTGCCATGAGTGTGGTGTTAAGTCGCAAACCTGGCTCGGATCCTGCGTTGCTGTGGCTATGGCATAGGCTGGCAGCTGTAGCCCCGATTCATCCCCTAGCCTGGGAACTTCCATATGCCATGGGTGTGGCCCTAAAAAGACAAAAAAGGAAAAAAAAGAAAAGAAAAAGAAAGCTGTTGATTTTTGCTGATTCACTGTAGGACTTGTCAGAACCTTATCTCTGCAAATGTGCCTTATACCTCCCTAGGAGGAAGAGAGGGAGATACAGTATGCAATCCTGGGTGAATTGATTCGGCCCCATTTGGCATTTATTTTTTCAGGGAACCCCTATTAAATAAATGGTCTGCAGATTATAGTTCTAGAAAAGCTCAATAGAGGACTGTATTGAGTGGCTCAACACGTAAGGGCTCTCAGAAACCTGGGCTGGAGGGGTAAATAGAGAGGGGCACCCTGGGGACACAGGATTTGAATGGGTAGGATTTAATGCAAGAAGGAAGACACCCCAAGAAGGGGAAGCATGTACCAAAGGTATGGCAGTAGCAGGAGCACAAATGTGCAGGTGAGGGCTTAGAAGCTCCATTCCTTTTGACCACCATTAGAATAAGCAAATGGATCTTTAGGGGCACTGATTGGCAGGACTGTTCCAATGAAAAGAGGGGCCAGAAATACTTTACCCTTCTTTATTTTTCTTTTTCCAGTCACACCTGTGGCATATGGAAGTTCCTAGGCTAGGGGCTGAATTGGAGCTGCAGCTGTGGGCCTATGCCATAGCCACAGCAAAGTCAGGTCTTAGCTGTGTCTGTGACCTACATGGCAGCTTGTGGCAAAGCCCAATCCTTAATCCATTGAGTGAGGCCAGGGATCAAACCCACATCCTCACGGACACTATATCAGGTTCTTAACCCGCCGAGCCACAATAGGAACTCCCTAGCTTACCCTTCTTAAATAACCATCCTTTGTAGGGGATGGGGCCTGTTCATACCACGTTGACCTCCCCCTCAGTGCCTGGCCTGCCTTCCAGCTGCTGCCACCTACAATTCTCAGCCGAGTTCTTTCTCTGGCCCTAGACCCTGCCCTGCCCAGCCCTGTGCACTGCAGGTTGGCAGTACAGGAGGCTTAACTCTCTGCAGAGGCAGCCCTCGGCCAGTGACTGAATTTACACCCCAACAGCCTTGCTGTCAGGCTGATAACTCTGAACTACCTATTCCATACTGCTTCCTCAAGTTTGCCAGCATGATGAAGCCGCGTTGTTCACAGTGGTAACTAGCCTATAAGGCTCCCTTTATTGAGTTCCTTCCTGTTCCTTCCAGAGTCCCCCACCTATTCACTGTATCTGTGTAACAAAGGACCACAGACTGGTTGGCTTAAAAAAACATATCGAGTCTTTCACAATTCTGGAGGAGAGAAGTCCAAAATCAAGGTGTTAGTGGGATTGGTTCCTTCTGAGAGAGAATCTGTTCCATGCCTCTCTTCTAGGGGTTTGCCGGCATTTTTTTGCACTCCTTGGCTTGCAGGTGCATCGCCCTCATCTCTGCCTTCCCCTCCATGTGGTGTCCTCCCTGTGCGCAAGTTTGTTTCTGTGTCCAAACTTCCCCTTTCCCTCCCTCCCACTTTTTTTCCTTCCTTCTACAGCCGCACCTGTGGCATTTGGAAATTCTTGGGCTAGGGGTTGAAGAGCTTGTGGCAATGACGGATCCTTAAGCCACCGAGTCACAGCAGGAACTCCCCAACCTTCCCCTTTTTATAAAGACACAGCCTTATTGGATTCCAACACACTCCAATGACCTCATTTTAACTCAATTATCTGCCAACACAGCATTTCCAAATAAGGTCATGTTCACAGGTACTGAGGGAGTTAGGACTTCAACAGTCCTTTGCAGGGCACAATTCAATCTGTAATACCACCAGTGCTTCCCGGGAACGTCTCCCAAATAAAGTACTTGTACCTTAGTCTCAGGATCTGCTTCAAGGGCAACCCAAACTAAGATGTTTTTAAAAATGGTACCTCAGGGGTACAGAGAGATTGTGAAACTTTCCTATCACATGTAACAAGTCCCTTGCTCAAATTACGATTTGAGTCAACATTGTCAGCATTTTAATTTCTTACCTAAATACAAGAATATACTTCTCGGGAGTTTCCTGGTGGCCTAGTCGTTGGGACTTGGTGCTTTGTACTGGCCTGGATTTGAACCCTGGTTCAAACTCTGGAAACTGAGATCCCACATCAAGCCACAGCACACCATAGCCAAAAAAAAAAAAAACCCCATCCAACCAACCAACCAACAAAAAACCAAAACAAACCCAACAAACTACTCAAAGTTCCCTAAGGGTCTCTGGAAAAATAGTTTCTATGCTGGCTCAATTGATTTGTTTTGAAGACTGGCTGTCATTCACCATGATGTGACTCAGTGGAGAAAGGGGAGAGGCATGTTAACTGCACAGGGGTCTTTGCCACTAGGCATCTCTCAGGACAGAACACTTCCAGCTCAAGGCCCAGGCGTCCATTTCCAGCCTGGTTGACTATCAAGCTCCCGCTGAAGTGACTGGCATAGATGCAGATTTTGGGGTTGCTGAGCCTGCTCTGTCCCCTCCCTCCCTGCGGAAGATGGAATAAATATGTCAGAGGGGAGGGTGCTTCCCATCTCGGGAGCACCGGGGTTGCCCTTTAGAAAAACATCGCCAGCACATTCTGCAATCTCGAAATGAATCTGAATGATCAACTAGCAGGGCTGGGTCTGGATTTTAGACCGTTCGTCTACCTGCTTCAGACCCTCCTTTTCCAAGCCCCATCTCGACTCCACATACAGTGGTCTGGATGGCAGAGGGATGCTGACAGGAGGCAGGGCCCCTGTGGCAGCTGTGCTGGCCCCCTCCTGCCAGCTCTGTGGTCTCCTTGGCTGGCGAAGGAAGAACAAAATCATGTTTCCAGGTCACAGCTGCACGGGGCCCCCCGGCTGTGAGGCAGGGTGGCTCCAGTTCAGTTATGAGTCAGGAAATGCTTCAAACACGTTCTCCTTGGGAAGAGTCACCAGGAATTGGCCATTTCTCTCTGTGGCTTTCTGCAGTCTATGAGTATTTGAGAAACCAAGTGAGGGCCCAGCCATGACTTGCAGAGAAAAGCTGTGTGAATGTGTTTTAGCTGAGAATAAATTTTAATTCTAGTGAGACATGCTTGTTTACAACCACAGGTGTAGAGACCAGGACTGGAGAGGACCTTGATTTTTCTTAACTGTTACAAGAAGATTGTGTGTGTGTGTGTGTGTGTGTGTGTGTGTGTGTGTGTGTGTAAGAGAGAGACAGATAGGCTGAGAATTAGGAAGGTGTATTAAAAGGATATTCGTGGCAAAGGAAATAACTTATATGATTCCTTTTCTCTTCTTGTCTGCAGCCAGAACCTCAGGGAGCTCTGAGTGGGTGTGGGAGGTTGTGACAGGAGAGTGTGTTGACTAGAGGTAGCCCTGCTTTTTATTCTACTGCTGAAAAAGGCCCTTCTCCTTGGTAAGAGAAAGCCACTCTGTGAGGTGCACATCCTTAGCAAGGAGCCCCTTTTTCTCTGCTGATTTGGGAGAAAGGAACGGTATTCTGACACAGAACAGTCTTCATTTATGCCAGATTCCTTCCCTGTTGCCAGCTTTCCATTTACCTTTAACTTCTGTCTCTAATGATGTTTATCACTTACCTGTGCACACCTGATATTTCCACATAGGGTTCCCATCTCACAGCCCATTCTTATGACAACTCGGTGAGGTCAGCCTCGATACTCCATCTTATGCATGAGGAAACCAAAGCTCTGCAGAGACGAAGAGATTTGTCTTAGGACTTGTCATCAGTAAGCGGTAATGCCTAAGTGTGATGCCTGCCCTGCCCTGGCTCTTCACTATGCTGAGCCCCACCATTACGGTGACTACAGGAAGAGGTGCCTTTAAAGGAGGGGGCTGTGGTATGGCATTCTGAGACCAGAGCCGAATCTCTCTTTGGGTGGCTAGAGTGCTCCCGACCACATGATTCCCCATAGGCTGTAGGACAGAACTGCCTCAGGCCCTCTCTCAGGGACACAGGGACAACTGCCAAGCCACCTGCAGCCTGCACCTCCTGTCAGCACCATTTGCAGTTGCTGAGCTCCCTCACCACCCCCAATGGTGTGTAGTGATGGGATTGGATGTAATTGGCCTAAGGCTGCTGGTAAACACTTACTTGATGTTCTGAATGGGTCTGGATGTGGTTAGTCCTTGCAAAGACCTGTCCTCTGGCCAAGTCCCCTCCCCAGGGCTAGCTGGTCATGATTCATGTGTGACATGGTCTTCTCTCATGTGGGGAGGATTGCTTCTCAGACTCTCTCCATCCTTCTTGGCATTACTCAGATCCTACCTCTGCTCTGAAGCTTTCGCAGCCTTTAATAATTTCTCCTCTCACCGAGGTCCTGAGACTTTCACCATCTGCCCCACTCAGCTGACGGTGAAGAGCATGGGTTCTAGAGTCACATGGACTGGGTTCAAGCTCTGTCTTCGGTACTTCCCAGTGGTGTGTCCTTGGGGTAAACAAAGGCCCTCTGGACCTGGGGCTCTTCCTCTGTTTAATGTGGGTAGCAATATCTATCTCAGAGGGGTTTTGTGAGGAACAAACTCTGTAATGCATGAAAGGTGTTGGACTTGGTGCCCAGCACAAGAGCACTTGATATACACCGGCTCATAAGATCAATGTTGTTGATTGCTAACACATCATTATCCAACTCTTGCATTATTAAATAACTTGTTATGTATGTAGCAACACCTTGCTTTTGTAAATGAACGATCCTGGAGGCAAGGACTCTGATGTGTATTTCTTTGTGTTCCTTTATGTGTAAAGTATTTACCATTGGTCTCCCTCAACTGAAACCCAGTGGTTAGGCAGAGCTCAGCAAACTTTTTCTCCAAAGGCCCAGATAGCAACAATTTTAGGTTGTATGGGCCATAAATCTCTTTCACAACTACTCAACTCTGCTGGAGTAACATAGAAGCAGCCACAGATAATATGCAAACCAGTGAGCGTGGTGAAGTTCCAACAACCTTTTGCTGACAAGCAGGCAGCTGCCCAGATTTGTACTGTAGGCCACACTTTGTCACCCTTGGTTAAGAGCAATGGGATCAGAAGTCAGATGCTTGGGTCCAAGTCTACCTCCACTACATCGTGTGCCCAGTTTTCTATCTCTGTGTTTGAAAGGAGGTCCCATTAGTAAGTGTCTGCCTGTCTCTGCCTGATCCCAGCCCATAGCATTAGGGAGACAACTGAGGTGCCCTCCTAAGGCAGCTGCATAGCTGGAGTAGGTGGTTGACTTCAGTGAGAAGATAGCACAGGTGTGGTGCTTCAAACAAAAATGGCATCCATTTGCTGGGGCAGTATGTTCAAGGTCGATAACCCTCTCACTAAAGTGAAACAGAAACCGCATTGTGATTTGGCTGGCCTGAATGATAAAAGCATTTGTTATTATTCTCTGATTTGCTCTGTTCATGGAGAGTTTAGTCATACGAGTTTCTATTCTCAGGAATTCACAGTGCATCACAACACACAGCTTATTCGTCCTCAAAATAATTCTGCTCTACATAACAAGCCTTTACAGGCAAGTGGGGGGGCAATTATGAGAAAGCATGTGTGTTAGAACTGCTACCAGTGCTTTGAGATCATCAGATAAAAGTTAATTAGTAATAACCGTACGTGTACAGGCCACCTCTCTAATTACCAGAAGTTGAGTTTGTAATGAAAGGATAGTGTAACTTATTTTCAACTCTTTATAATCCTTGAAATTGTATTTATTTTATTTTATTTTTATTTATTTATTTATTTTGTCTCTTTGCCTTTTCTAAGGGGCCACTTCCACGGCACATGGAGGTTCCCAGGCTAGGGGTCTAATCAGAGCTGTCGCTGCCAGCCTATGCCAGAGCCACAGCAACGCCAGATCTGAGCCACATTTGCGACCTACACCACAGCTCATGGCAACGCCGGATCCTCAACCCACTGAGCAAGGCCAGGGATCGAACCCACAACCTCATGGTTCCTAGTCGGACTCGTTAATCACTGCGCCACGACGGGAACTCCTGTAATGATTTTAAAAGTAAAAACTGGGATTTCCCATCGTGGCTCAGAGGAAACAAATCTGACTATTATCCATGAGGATACAGATTTGATCCCTGGCCTTGCTCAGTGGATTAAGGATCCGGTGTTGCCATGAGCTATGGTGTAGATCAGAGATGTGGCTCAGATCTGGCGTTGTTGTGGCTGCGCTGTAGGCTGGTGGCTACAGTTCCAATTTGACCTCTGGCCTGGGAACCTCCATATGCCTCGGGTGTGGCCCTAAAAAAAAAAAAAAGATTAAAGTAAAAACCCAGCATCCTGTTAAGGAAAGATAAAAACAGATGAGAATTACAGAGCAATAAGAGTCTTTGAGCAATAAGCTCAAAGTGGCAAGAATTATTGTAGGACAAGAAAGCATTGGGTGATGTCAAGATCTCATCATGGGAAAATGGAAAGCTACATCATAAACATTGTCTGCCTGATCATCCTAAACTTTCTCATTGGAATGGGATGTATTGTTGTCTCAGAGGCAACAATCTTCTTTGGGATGTGAGTAAAATAAGTTGGATTCTGTTTCTCTTTCATGATATAACGACTGTTTCTCTGGTATAACGTAAGAAATAGAATATCACCCAGGAGAAGCTTACATAGGCAGTGATAATGTGGGAAAAATCCAATAAAGAGAACCCACATGCCTCATGGAGAAGCTGTCCTTGTTTGGAATCATCATCCTGTGAGCGGTTAGATCACACTTTATAGTTTTGCCAAGTGCTTTAATATAAATTACTTCATGAAAAAATCCACATCCCTTTGGAATGTGTAGGTATAGCCCTCTTTTATTGGTGGAGAAGGTAACACTTAAATGAGTAAGTTATTGGTAGAGTTGGAAACTGAATTCTGTTCTTCTGGGTCCAAATCCAAGCTCTTCTATGTGCTTACATGTGGACAGGTTGCATATATATCTGTGGCCTGGAGAGGTGGCATGGAGGGGGGTGAGTAACCTTATAAAAAAAAAATGCTCTCAGCCAAAAGTTGCACATGAGCTTCCATTATTACACACACTTTTCGTTTTCTGTTTATTTTCCTCTTAGAAGTTAAAATTTCCATTCCTGATTTTAACCCAAAGAAGGGCTAAGTAAATTCCATGGGCCACTCTTGAAGAAGGCAAACTGGAAAAAATATAGAGTGTCAATTGACTAGCCTAACAGGATGTGGGCAACTTGGTCATGGCTAACTCTTGTACAGTTTAATCCTTGAGAAATTTTCCTGTGTATAAAATAGCTGCTCCTTTTTCTTTTCTTTCTTTCTTTCTTTTTTTTTTTTTTTTTTTTTTTTTTTTTTTGTTGCCTTGCTTTTTAGGTCCACACCTGTGCCAGGCTAGGGGTCGAATTAGAGCTGCAGCTGTCAGCCTACGCCACAGCCACAGCGACACGGGATCCAAGCCCCTTCTGTGACGTACACTGCACCTCACAGCAGTGCCAGATTCTTAATGCACTGAGCGAGGCCAGGGATTGAACCCGTGTCCTCATGGATACTAGTCAGGTTTACTACCACTGAGCCACAACGAGAACTCCAAAATAGCTGCTTTTTGTTTTGTTTTTTTGCCTTTTCTTGGGCCGCTCCCTCGGCATATAGAGGTTCCCAGGCTAGGGGTTGAATTGGAGCTGTAGCCACCGGCCTACGCCAGAGCCACAGCAACGCAGGATCGGAGCCGAGTCTGCAACCTACACCACAGGCTCACGGCAACACCGGATCGTTAACCCACTGAGCAAGGTCAGGGATCGAGCCCGCAACCTCATGGTTCCTAGTCGGATTCATTAACCACTGCGCCACGACAGGAACTCCTTTTTTTTTTTTTTTTTTTTTTTTTTTTGATATTGGTCTCCAGCTGTGTCAAATCCGTTTTGACTGAGTGCTTGGAGCAGGGCTTTTCAACCTCTGCACTGTGACATTGTGGGCTGGATAATTCCTTGAAGTGGGGAGTGTCCTGTGCATTGTAGGATGTTTATCAACATCCCCTACCTCTATCCATCAGATGCCCATAACACCTCCAAGTTGTGATAATTCATAATGTCTTCAGATGTTGCCAAAATCCTAGGAGATAAAATCTGCCCCTGGTTGAGAACTTGGGGGTTAAAGTTGAAGTGATGGCCTCAGGGCTGCCTTTGAGAATGTCTTTTGATGGCTCTTCCCAAGGGTTAAAGCCATAAATCGTGGAAAACAGCCACCTAACATCAGATGTCCATGGTTGGTAAGTGCATCCTTGTGTCTACCATTGGCATTTCCATGTAGATGCAGGATTGAGGGAAGTCAGTTTCAGCAGGAAGGAGAAAGAACATAGATTTATGAGACAACCAGATCCAAATAGAAATTCCGGCTTTATCACTACCCAGCTGTGTGACCTTGGGGAAGTGACTAGACCTCTCTGAAACTGTCTGTTCCTTTATAAAATGAAGATAACGCTACCTACCTTAAAGAATTGTGGGTGGGAATTAAAGATAATGTGTGTAAAGGGTCCAGATGGAGCCAGGCACATAGTAGCATTGTAATAAGTGTTTTCTATTACTGTAAATTAAAAAAGAATAAACACTTCAACAGATAAAGTAGAAATGTCAAACGGAGTGTTTGCCAGTGGCCAGTCCATCTGCCGCTGATCTCAAGGGTTTTCTGTTGGTCCCTGGAGCGTGTGTCCATCTCTAGCTCCCTTGAGGCCCTTCCCACCTGTTCTCACTCCAAGGTCCCTGCTTCTCTGACTCTTGAGGGACCTGAACATTCCAGAACCAAAGGTTGAAAAGGTGTGGATTCATGTAGAAATCTGCCAAAGTGCTTTTGGTTTTAGCAGCTGATCTGAGCTGGGGAGTGAAAGACAACCAAAGTTACTAAGCCCCAGAGGGATAGAAATGGGAACAGAAGGGCAGATGGGAAAACAGCTCTTGACCTGAGCAGCACAGAAGCCACTGCTTAGCAAGGGCTGGGGAGAGGCTCAAGAACAGGGAGCAGGGCAGAGAGCTGCCATAGCTGGGATCCCAAGGCTAAGCTGCCAGCACCCATCCCACATCTGCGGAAAGATCTATACTAGGCACCAAGGAGAAAGGGCCAGACCTTCAATAGAATATTTGGCCAGGACAGTTATGGGTCAAATGATAAAGCAGGCTTTTTTGGTAACATCTCTGTTCCCATCTGCATTACGGAATCTGTGCTTGGTAAAGAAGCTAGGAGATCTCCTTTATCCCAATCCCTTTAATACAGGCCCTGAGAAAGGAGGTTGCAGAATCAGGAAGCTGGTGGCTGAACCAGAAATATGCTGTAGGTGGAATTCAGG
Organism: Sus scrofa; assembly: GCF_054392235.1. Classification (NCBI taxonomy): domain Eukaryota; kingdom Metazoa; phylum Chordata; class Mammalia; order Artiodactyla; family Suidae; genus Sus; species Sus scrofa. The sequence continues at coordinate 87,877,191 of NC_139386.1, forward strand.
TCCTGGGTGGGGTTGGGGGCCCCTTAGAGAGAGAGTTTTACATTTGTTCCAGTTGACAGTTTGTGATTCTAGACCTGCAACCCAAGATGGACACCCAATCCGGTGCTCCTTTTGCTCTGCCAGGCTCCTTCCCTCATCCCAGTCTTGTTTAAATTCTAGGATAATACCTCTCCAAGGAGATCAGCACTGTTTTCCAAACCAAATACCAACAACATTTATAATCTTTATGTCCTTATTTATTTGATGCTGCCCCTAAAAGTAGTAATTTACCACCAAGACAGGTTCTCCTGCCCTGGAATACTAAAGAAAATGAGACATGAGCAAAAGATGACTTGGAAGTCAGCGATTCTACTGCATCCTATTTAAAATTGGGTGAAATTTATTACCTGCTTTTAGAACCTATAGCACACACATTTTAAAAGACAACATCTTTCATATTTTAATGATTACACAGCCAAAGCATAGTTATTGTGGAAAACCTGGTAAATACAGAAAAGAACAAAGAGTAAACAAAAGTCATTAAAAAAATTTTGCCACTAAGACTCATTAGTATGTCAGTGACTATCCTTTGATGTTTGAATATGGGCATTTAATTTTGTAGCTGTTTTTTTTTTTTTTTTTTTTTTTTTTTTTTTTTTTTTTTTGCTTAACTGTAAATCATGACCCTCTTTCCTTCTTGTTAAATATTTCTCTACATCAATTTTAGTGCCTATAGAGTACCATAATTTATTCCACCAGTTCCTATTATTGGACGTTTAGATGGCTTCACATTTTGATGCATTATGAACAGTGCTGCTGTGGACATTCCTGTGCATAAATCTGTATCCACATTTGGGGTCATTTCCTTGGAATAAATTCCTGGAAGTACACTTGCTAGGCTCCCCCCTCACTGTCAATGTCCCTGCTTCCTGGGGCCTGTCTCTGGTGCCTTCATGGGCCTACCTTCCTCATGAAACTTCCTAAACTCCAGGTCTCTCTCCATCTCAGGTGTGACAAGGTGCACTCCTCCTGGCCTGCTCTCCAAAGGGCAGAGCAGATGGCCATTTGTAACCATGGTGGTCAAGACCAAAAAGGGTATCTCGTATCATTCCTTTCAGGCATTTATGATGGTGACAGAGGATCGCAGTGGGCATAGCTCTTGCCTAAAGACAGCTCTCAGGAAATGAAGGGAGACCATTTAGGGACAGTCCCCAAATCACAAACTTCTAACCAATTCAGTCCCTTGCTTTGCTTTGCTTTTCAGTCAACTTTGTCCCTGGTTGGAGTCCTTCTTCCTCTCACCCCATGTCCGTCTCTCAGTCCCACCTAGGACCTCCTTCTCAGCTGGCCTTGGTACTTTCTCTCTTAGCCCAGCACCTCTGCTTCCTCCTTGGTTCCTTCTTCCTACTCCCTGCCCTACTCTCTATGAAGAGTCAGACCCTCCCCAGGATGGATCAGGCTTCAATGCCAAAGTAATGCAAAACCTCATTGCTACAGGATTTTAGTGTTTTGAGCAGACCCGGAACCAGGCATGCTCAAGTTCTGACCAGGGGTGAGGGGATTGTTGGGGCGGGGAGAGGGTGCAGGGGGATCCTGTGATCCTGTTAGAGCACATGGGGACCTAACCAAGGTGTGGTAGTCAGACGTTGGAGGGAACTTCAAGGTCATCAAGTCAAGCCTCTCCTCCAACATAGTTATCATTCAACAGAGTCTTTTGTGGGAAGAAGGCCAGATCTTTGGGAACATTTCTGTGGTGAACAATGCACTGGTTATTTTCTACTTTATTCCATAATTCTTGCCATGTAAAGAAAACAAAAAGAGAACAAAACCCACCACTAATGTTAATCATTCATTTATTTATTCAACAAATATTTATTGAGTATCTTTCACATGCCAAGAACAGTTCTGGGTGCTTTGAAAAACAAACCCATGAACAAAACCCCCCAACAACTTCACACCTCATAGAGGTAATGTTAAAGATGGGGACAGGCAATAAACAAGGCAAATTAGTAAGATATATAGTCCAGAAGAGATAAGTGCTAATAAAGACTTCCCATAGGAGAAGTACTTAGGAAGTGTCAGGGTTTGGTAGAAGGGACATGATTTTACGTAGGATGTATAGGGATGTCCTTGCTGAGAAGGTGACATAAAAGCCAAACCAAAATGAAGGAAGGAGTTCCCCTTGTGGATCAGTAGGTTACAAGCCTGACTAGTATTCATGAGGATGGGGGTTCGATCCTTGGCTTTGCTTATTGGGTTAAGGATTCGGTGTTGCTGTGTCTGTGGTGTAGGCCATTTGCTACAGCTCTGGTTCGACCCCTAGCCTAGGAACTTCCACATGCCAGCCCTAAAAAGCAAAAAACAAAACAAAACAAAAATAAAACAATCAAAAGTAAGGGAGTGAGCAGGCCAAGCTGGACTCTGCGACAAGGCCGAGGGACAGTGCAGAAACTGGCATGTTCCTGGGACCACAAGGAGGTGGAGTAAGTGAGGAGGAGGCCAGCGGAAGTGAGGCTGAGGTACCAAGTTCCAGCAGGGTGTGGTGTGTGTGTGTGTGTGTGTGTGTGTGCAAGGAGAGTGACAGCTGAGGATGGGCTTGAAGGACATTGTATTTCAATGAGAGTACATGAGGTGAGATGGCGATCAAGGACTTGGAGCAGAAAAGAGACAGTTTTTTGTTTTAGTGGGATCACTAGCAGCTGGGCTGGGAGTTTACTGAGGGCAAGTGAGGGCAGAAGTCAGCATTACTAGCCCTGTGCCAGGTGATAAGGATGAAATGAGCAAACTCTCTTCCCTTTGGTGGATCAGTGTGACAACTGTGACCAAACCAGGTCTGTTTGCCCCTCTCGGCACAGCAAGCCAAATACTGAGACGCCAGAGTTTAGGGTTTACAGCTGAGAAGGAGCTTATTCCCAAGACAGCCAAGCAAGGAGATGGGAGAACAAGTCTCAGATCCACCGCTCCACGGAGAAGGGGTTGGGATATTTCGGGGATAAGCAGGGTGGTTGTAGGCATGGGGAAAGGTGACGGGAGATGGGGCAAGGTTGCGGACATGGTGTTCTGTGCAGGCGCATCTGTTTACATGGCAGGTGCATCTTCTGCATATTCAAGATGGAAGCGCTTAGCATGGTTGGAGGGTAGAATCTTCCAGCTCTCTAACAGCAAAATGACATTCATCAGCCATCTGCGCAGGCCCAGTTTTAGGGTGAGGGGGCCCCAACCAGCCCCAGCCAGCTCACACTGGACAAGAGCTGACTCTAAGTTCTTGTAAAACAACTGCACTGCATGAGGCTGGGAAGGATGCGATTAAAGAGAGGAAGAAAGGAAGAAGAAACAACTAAAGCAAACTTAGTCAATGAACGCAGTTTAAAAGCAAAAGGCTTTTAATAAGCGTTCCTTTATCTATTGTTCTGAGACAAGTTCAAGAATTTCTATTCGTATCAGCTTCTATCAACTCATTGGGGCACAGTTTCACAGCTCCCCCATCTCCATCTTTAATGAGCACTTACCCAGTGCCAAGCTGGGGTGGAACACACCCCATCCATTATTACAATTACTGCTCTCAAACACCTGTAAGGTTACAACCCCAGGATATCCCCATTTTACAGATGAAGAAACTTGGGCTCAGAGAGGTTATAGAACATTACACAGGGAGTTCCCATTGTGGCTCGGAGGGTTAAGACTCCGTCATAGTATCTGCAAGTATGCGGGTTTGATCCCTGGCCTCACTTAGTGGGTTAAAGAACAGCGTTGATGCAAGCTGTGGTGTAGGTTGCAGATGCGGCTCAGATCCTGAGGTGCTGTGGCTGTGGTGTAAGCCAGCAGCTGCAGCCTTTTTTTTCCCACTTTGCTTTTAGGGCCACGCCTGTGGCATATGGAAGTATCTCAGGCTAGGTGTGGAATGGGAGTTACATCTGCCGACCCTCGCCACAGCCATAGCAACACCGGATCTGAGCCTCATCTGTGAACCTACACCATAGCTTACAGCAACGCTGGATCCCCAACCCTCTGAGCAAGGCTATGGATCGAACCTGCATCCTTATGGATACTAGTTGGATTCGTTTCTAGCTGGGAACTCCAGCTGCAGCTTTGATTCAAACCTCTAGCCTGGGAACTTCCATATGCTATGGGTGCAGCTGTTAAAAAAAAAACCCCAAAACAAAAAACATACCCCAGACCACACAGCTAGTGTAGCCAACCTACACCACAGCAGGACTTTCTCACTCCAAAGCGGCAATCCTAACCATTATTAGAAACTGTTTCTCTGGATTTTGAAATTTCTTCTAAGACAGCATGAAGAGTCCATTGAAATGCTTCAGGTGGCCAGGTGGGCCAGCAGACCTTCCATCCTCCAGATCTGCCCTCCCTGCTCTGTCTGAATGGAGGGTCCCTGAACTACTCTGGGGATGAAAGAACCCCAGAAAGAGAGAGAGTAGAGTTCCCTAGGATAAGGCCCTGGAATAGGTCTCTAACCCTCATTTTCAGCTCTAAAATCCAATGGGTTCGCTGGATTTTAAAATCTGATGTGAGCATTGCCTTGTCCCACTCAAGTGGCTTTTGACAAAACTTTCACACTCAACACCCATTGCTTTACTAAGGATTTCTCCGTATCCAGGCCCTATAGAGGGTACAGAATACAAGGCAAAGCTCCTGTCCTCCACAGAACACATGATTCATGATCTTATCTGATCCTACAACAGTCTAGTGGCATGGACAGTGGAAAGCCATGGTGCAAAATAAAAGTAGGATGATTCAACCACAAGACCACTCATGCCTTAGAATAGTGCTAGTTACTGCACTAATTACCAGGTCCACATGGTTTTCTCATCTGACCCTCACAGCAGATATGAGAAGTGGATGGTGAGGAAATTATCCCCCTATAACAGATTGGCAAACTGCAGCCCAGTGAGCATGTGATTTTTCCCAAGGTCCTACTTCCACTGGTGTAGAGGAGCCACCATATGTATTAAACTCCAAATTCTCAAGCCAACCCAATATAGTCTCTAGAAAATCCCAAGTACCTGACCATTCCCCATGTGGAAGGTGAACATCTGAGCCTGTCAGAAAGGAGAAAACCAATCCCTAATCCTCTGCAGAGGCTTTGCTGAACTGGCCCCAGGGATTGACTGTACACAATAAACAGAGCAAAGGGCTCTTCAGAAAGCATGTTTTATTTCCTAACCACCTCCATTCCGCACTCTTTCTATCTCCACAAGTCATCCTGGACTACCAATAACTCTGGGGAGACTTCGCCTAGATCATCCTGTGAGAGCCCCTAGCCATGTTCTCATTTTGCAGCCTCTAGAGCCCTACTGTTGAGCCCCAGGAAGAAGGTCCAGGGTCCCCCAGGCTGCACCTGCAGACACACACATTCAGCAAAAGAGCATATTAGGTACCTTGGGTCTCTAGTGGGATTTAATTCGGTACCTGACCAGGGTGAGTTTTGGGTAAATGCTTTCTGGATATAGATGAATGATTCTGGATAAGTAAACCTAGAAGACACCCACCTACGGAGAAGGCCTGTAGAACAGGAAATGTCTTGGAATTAGGTGGCCAGCTTCTGAGTCTGGGCTCTGTCACTAACTTGCTGTGTGGCCTCAGGAATATCCCTTGATGACTCTGATACTATTTTCTTCTGTATTTTAAGGAAAGTTTGGGCATTGATGATCCCTAAGTTTCCTTTTAGCCCTGGAACTCAACTATTTTGAAAAAGCCAGGCAAGAAATCAATCTACACTAATGTCATCATCTGAGCTTGAGCCTGGCTGCCTCCTTTCTCTCCCTATCAGCCAGACTTCTCCATTCCCCGCTGACACCGTTATCAACAGAACTACTGCGTTAGGAAAAGGAAGGGAAGGAGGAACATGTGGAAGAGGAATGAGAGAAGGAGGAGGGAAGAGGATTTGCAAAAAATATAGCAACAGGGAGTTCCCGTCATGGCTCAGCAAAACAAATCTGACTAGGATCCATGAGGACGCAGGTTCGATCCCTGGCCTCGCTGGTTAAGGATCTGGTGTTGTGGTGAGCTGTGGTATAGGCCAGTGGCTGCAGCTCTGATTTGATGCCTAGCCTGGGAACCTCCATATGCCATGGGTGCGGCACTAAAAAAATTATACATATTTATAATTATCATATATATATTAATATAGCAATGTCTTGGCTCTGAGGCAGACACCATCAAGGTTCAAATCCCTGTTCTGCCATATTCTAGCTGTGTTACCTTGAACGAATTACTTCTAAGCCTTAGCATCTCTGGCTATAAAATGGGCACAGTAACACCAATCTCATAGGGCTGTTGTGAGGATCCAAAGACATAACCCATGTTAGCCCTTAACACACTGAGAAATTCAGGGCTCAACTAAGTTAACAGTGTCTCTTGATGCTTATTCTGTGACGCAGAAAGTTGAAGAAGGAAAGGGGAAGATGGAAAGAAAGATTAAGAAAATGCAGGTGGGGGAGAAGGCAGGAAAGGCAGGAAAGGTTTGTGGGTGGCATTGGAATAGTATTCACCTGCCCAGAAGTGGAATACATATAGAATACAAAAAAAATACCCAACACCTCCCCAAACACACTCCCCATCGCCCTCCTCTCTGCCCCCAGCAGATTGCATGGCATCCCAGGGATGAAGCCTTCTATAACTGTGGAGCCTGCCCCTCCAGACTGACACCATGCTGCGTGTCTCTGGACAGGACCTCCAGCTCAGCCACTTTCCCTTGCACCCACCCTCAGAGGGGTCCCTTTGAGATAGATTCCAGTGGTTTCCCACCTCCTACTTGGGGCAAACTGAACTGTCAGTTCAAGAAAGAGCTTTTGGGGGTGGGGTGTCCCCCATCTGGGGCTAACCCTGGCCAGGGAGGTTGTTGACTATTTGAAGCTGAAGACAGCCTACGCGACAGGAGAGGAAAATTCCCCTTCCTGCTAGTAAGAAGCTTCACAGAGCACACCAGCCGGCTGTTTTCTATGGTGTTTTGTTTTGGTTTGGGTTTTTTTCTTTGTGCACATCAGCTTCTAAATTTTAGTAGCTGTTGCCTCCCTTTATCTCTGAGAGTAGTGAAACGTGTTGGATTCAGAAGAGTAACAGTGGAGCAGAGAATCACTGATGGGTTAACAGAGGCAAGGTCTCCTGCTTTCCTCCGTACTGGAGAGTTAAGCCTTTCTATGGACAAGCAGTCCACTAATCATGACCCTTAACCTGCTCACTTCTTTCTCTCCTCCTCCCTCAGAGATGCAGAATGGGACAGTCTTTTTTTTTTTTTTTTTTTTTTTTGCTGCAGCACATGGAAGTTCTCAGGCTAGGGGTTGAATCAGAGCGGCAGCTGCCTGCCACAGCCACAGCAACTCGGGATCCAAGCTGTGTCTGCGACCTACACCACAGCTTGTGGCAGTGCTGGTTTCTTAACCCACTGAGCAAGGCCAGGGATGGAACCCGTGTCCTCATGGATACTAGTCGGATTTGTTTCCACTGAGCCACAACTGGAACTCCCCAGAATATGACAGCCTTAACGCCTAAGACAACTTTAACAGTATGTGCTTCTAAATTCCGTGCCCCTCCCTCATTTTTTCTTGTGGTAATATACACATAAAATTTACCACCTTAACCATTTTCCAGTGTACACTTAGTGGTATTGAGTACATTTATATTGTTGTGCAACCACCACCACCATCCATCCACAGAAGTCTTTTCATCTTGCAAAACTGAAACTCTATACCCATTAAACAATAACTCACCCTGGCTCCCTTCCCCCAGCTGCAGGCTTCCATAATTCTGCTTTGTATCTCCATGCATTTGATTGCTCTAGGTACCTCCTATGAATGGACTCATACAGTGTTAGTTCTATTGCATCTGGCTTATTTTATTTAGAATGTTGTCCTCAAGGAGTTCCCGTCGTGGTGCAGTGGTTAACGAATCCGACTGGGAACTATGAGGTTGTGGGTTTGATCCCTGGCTTTGCTCAGTGGGTTAAGGATCCAGTGTTGCGGTGAGCTGTGGTGTAGGTCGAAGATGCAGCTCAGATCCCACGTTGCTGTTGCTGTGGCTGTGGTGTAGGCCAGCAGCAACATCTCCGATTAGACCCGTAGCCTGGGAACCTCTATATGCCACAGGAGCAGCCCTAGAAAAGGCAAAAAAGACAAAAAAAAAAAAAAAAATGTCGTCCTCAAGATTTACCCATGTCATGGCATGTGTCAGAACTTCCTTCCTTTTTGACACTGAGTGCTGTTCCATTGTATGGATATACCACATTTTGTTTATCCATTCATCTGTCGATAAATACTTGGGTTGTTTCTACCTTTTGGCTAGTGTGAATATGGGTTCATAACATGAATATCTCCTAGAGACTCTGCTTTCAATTCTTTTGGGTATATACCCAGAAGTGGAATTGCTAGAACATGCGATAGTTCTATTTTTAATTTTCTGAGGAACTGCCAAACTATTTTCCACAATGGCTTCACCATTTTATATCCCCACCAATGGTGCACAAGCATTCCAACTTCTCAACATCCTTGCCAATACTTATTATTTTCTATGTTTTGATGATAGCTGTTTTAATAGATGTGAAGTGGTCTTTTTTAAAAGGAAGAAATGCCAAAACTAGGACTTCAGGATTTATAAATATAGAATAAAATGTGTTTATAGGTGACAAATTAGGGGAGTTCCTGTTGTGGCTCAGTGGGTTAAGAACTGGACATATTGTCTGTGAGGATTCGGTTTGATCCTTGGCCTTGCTCAGTGGGTTAAGGATCACAGATGGCAGAAGGGTAACTTAGGTTGCAGGTGTGGCTTGGATCTGGCATTGCTGTGGCTATGGCATAGGCTAGCAGCTACAGCTCCTATTCGACCCCTAGCTTGAGAGCTTCCAGATGCTGCAGGTACAGCCCTAAAAAAAAAAAAAAGAAAAAAAGAAAAAAAGAAAAAAAAGTAACAAATTAATTTAACAAATTAAGGTTTAACATACACATAAAAATATAACAACTGTTTGTATAAGTTCCTCCGGAGGTGTCAAAGGAGAAAAGAGAAGAGAGGGGAAAATAAAAAAACTGGGAGAAGAAAAATTAAGTCAAATGGGGGCAAGACAAGGGAAAAAGGTGGCAGGCCTTTGAGGGCAGGATCTGGAATAATGTTTGTGGAATTGTGAGGCCTTTGGTCCTCCTCACGCAGCCCAGCCCTCCCGCTACATGCATGGATTTGCTTGAGGAACATGGATTGTGTCCTGCCGTTTCTCTATGCTGGGGAGGGTACAAAGATGAGCCAGCCGTTGTTCCTCACTTAGGCCAAAATGTCAGGCAAAGGGGGTGGAGATGGGGGGTTTTTGGCGTCTATACTGGCTCTGCCTCCTGGGCAGAGCAGCCATCTTCCTTGCTGGATCTGCCTGTTCCCACACCTCAGCACGGGCACAGGTCAGAGGCAGGGCTGGGTGGCATTCAATCCTGTGTATCATGCAATTTTAAAGCTGCCTTTGAAGGAACGAATGCATCATGGTTCTTTCGTTTCACGGAAGGCGACTGTGAGAAAGGGGGAGGTGGGGAAACCCTGGGCTTTGGTCCAACAAAGCCACCGCTGCTCAGCAGCTGAGCTCTTGCCCTTTGAAAACCAGTTGGCCAGGAATCCCTCAGGCCTCTTTCCCTCCGGCCAGTCATGTCACATTTTACAGATCTCAGGGCAGAGGACCCACGTCCCTGTCCTCTGTCACTCTGGGTTTGCGTCTCTGAGTCTCCAAAGTATCAGTTTTCTAGGCAAACACAGCCTCTGGGTAAACAGTAGCATTTTGCTTCTCTGGCCCCTGGATGGGGTCACATGTCCATAGAATTCCACAACCAAACCAGATGAATAGAAAGAAAACCTACGGAGGCAACTAAGTGGACAGGACCAGGACGTTGCTGGTGTCTCAATGAGAGGGTCGTCTATTCACAAAGCAGGCAGGAAATCTTTAATTGACTCCATTGCCAGGCACAAAAGCCCATGATAACATTTCATCCTATTGGAATTCATATTTTCAAAGATGTCCATGTGGGAGCCCTTTTGTTTTTGTTATTGGAGGGCTAATTTACCACCATGTATATTTTATTTTTTAAATTTTATTATTGTTGATTCACAGTGTTCTGTCAATTTCTGCTGTACAGCAAAGTGACCCAGCCATATATTTACATACATTCTTTTTTTCACATTATCTTCCATCATGTTCCATTGCAAGTGATTACACAGAGTTCCTTGTGCTATACAGCAGGATCTCATTCCTTATCCACTCCAAATGCAACAGTTTGCATCTACTAACCTCAAACTCCCAGTCCACCCCACTACCTCCCTTTCCCCCTTGGCAACCACAAGCCTGTTCTCCAAGTCCATGAGTTTGTTTCTTTTCTGTAGATCGGTTCGTTTGTGCTGTATGTTATCTTAAACGGCCGTACAAGAACACAGAACCTGAATTTATAAACATAGAGGATGGGGAAAATCCTTCTAGGAACTCTCCTTTCTCTCTTCCACTTTTATTCCTCAGCGATACCTCCCTCTTGGGAAAATCCTGCCCTGTAGGCTGTTGGGGTTGTAAAACCTCACAGATCCATTATGTGCTTCTCAAACCTGCTTTTCAAGTTGCCTCTCCACCGGAGGTGGCCTAATGAAATGGGGGGGTGGGGGCAGGGGGCAGCTGCCCTCATCTCTCTTAGAAGAGGCTGAGGCCAAAGATAGCCCATCCTTTAGAGACCCTCAGGATATTCTTGCTCCCTGAACTCACCATATTCTCACTGCCACCAAGTTTTTATTCAGAACTACTTGAACTACAAGTATATGCTCCAATATGTGGCATAAAAACATGCCTGTACGTGCAGAAAGGGAAAGGCTGGTTATGCTCCCTCAGAGAGGGTCTTTTTCTACTTTTTTAAAAGTCTTGAGATGACCATATGTCATCTTTGCAATAAAATTATTTTAAAATTTTTGTTAGAACATATTATTCATATCTTAGAGCTATATCCTAATTTCCACTTTACAAGGTACTCTCATAGTACTATCTCTTCTGTACCTCATCACAAACGCTTTGAGAGGTGGATTGTCATTCCCATTTGACACATGGGGAAACTGAAGTTCTAGGTGGCTGAGTGAATTCCTCAGGGGAATACAAAGAGAGAGTAATATTGTGGGACCGGGACCCAAATCTTCTAATGCCGAGGCCAGTGCTTATTCCCTTTGGCCGTGCTGTCTTGTTACCAACAGACACTCAATGAAGCATTGTTGGAAGGATGGTAGGTCCTTCCTTCACAGCATGACATTAGCGACCCCTTGGATTAGTACTGCCAAGTGTGGTTATCTGAGCACCCGACAAAGGCACCAGGCTGAGGCTGCTGGTGGGTCCTGGAAGCTGCCTATGCCCCTTCACCGTGGGGGTCCAGGAGCACTCACCTAGAGAAGGGGTGTTGATTGTCTAGGGTCAACCTCCACAGAAATGCCTCTTTCTTTTCTTTTTCTTTCTTTCTTTCCTTCTTTCTTTCTTCCTTCCTTCCTTCCTTCCTTCCTTCCTTTCTTTCTTTCTTTCTTTCTTTCGGGCTGCACCCGTGTCATATGAAAGTTCCCAGGCTAGGGGTTGAATTGGAACTGTAGCTGATGGCCTGCACCACGGCTACAGCAACACAAGATCCAAGCCGTATCTGCAACCTACATCACAGCTCAAGGCAACGCCGGATCCTTAACCCACTGAGCGAGGCCAGGGATCAAACCTGTGTCCTCATGGATACTAGTCAGATTCGTTTCCACCACGCCAGGACAGGAACTCCGAAATGCCTCTTTCTAACTTACAAGATGTGTAGGAACAGCTGGTAGTGGCCCAGCATTAGTGGGTAGAGCTCTTTCGTAGGGTGGGAGGGGGTGTTTCTATGCTGACCCTCTCAGCAGACAGCAGGTTCCACAAGCCAGAGAGAAAGGATGTGGTAGCAGAGACTGGCCTCTGCAGTGTAAGAAACAGATCTGCATGCCATCGGATGTGTGCCTGCCACATTGCAAGCTCTGCCACCCAGCTCTGCTGCCCAGTTCAGGTGGGGCGCTAGACAGGGCCTCGGGTCTGAGGAGATCCGGGCTCTGGTCCCAGTTCTGCCACTGATCCCTTTTGTTTTATTTCACTGTTTCAGTTGACACAGTATTTTCATGTAAGCCGTCTCTGTTGATCCCTACCATAACCCTCTGGAGTGCCCCCTTGATGCTCAGGGAGGTTCAGTGACTTGCCTGTGGTCCAGAGCCCTTTGGCGTCCAAGCTCCCTGAGTTCCCTCCCAAGAGCTGCGGTGATTCAGGCAGGTCCTGTGTCCCTTCTGAATTTGATTTCTCATATGAAAAATGAGGGGGTTGTTGCAAGAACCAAACCAGTTTTTCGATCTTGCTGTGATCAAAACATGTTTTCTTTCCACTGACTTTTCCATGTTGCTCACTTCTTTGGCTGACAAGCCCTCTCCTCTTGTTGTCTCTCAGGAGCAGCAGAGCTGAGGCTACCTGCCCCTTGAAGCATGGCATTATGTCCTTGAAGGGGTCTGAGGGGCAGCGTGGACAGGGCAGGAAAGGGAAGGAGGCCGTGGAAGGTTGTCTGCGACAAATCTCGTTCCTCCCCCCATTCCAGCCTTTCCATCATTTTCTTTTGGTTAATGACCTGGTTGTTCAACCTTCATGTCAGCTTATTTTCCCTATGGCCATACTGGGCTCCTCTGAGGCTCAGCCAGAGGGAAGCAGAGAGCAAAATTCATATTGTTCTTTGTGGGAAATAGTTAAATCCCATCTGAAGTATCTGTGGGGATTTGGGGCTGGAGGAGGGATGGAAAGACAGGTGTCCTGAGCTCTGCCCCGCCTGCCCCCACCCCTGCCCAGGTTTTAACCACCAAGGAAGCCCTGCCAGAGGGAATCCTCCCCAGGGAGCCTGGCATTCTAGCCTTCCATGTGCCAGCCAGCACTGACAGGGGCCCTGATTGCAGGGAGCTCACAGGGAAGGCAGATGCATAAACAGATCATTTTCTTCAGTCTCCAACAATCTAAGGCCAGGGTTGAGCTTCTGCAAACACAGCTGCTGAACTGTAAATCATCCTACTAGCTGTAGGGCTTCTATTTTGAAACGCCTGGTGAGTGGTGGTAAGTGGGAGGGGACAGGTCTACCCACCCACCCTCAGGTCCCTAACCCCCCAACTCTTGCCGTACCTGGGCCATCTGCAGATCTGCTCAGGCAGGGCCATCTTTCCTCCACCACTCAGACCCTTGCTTGCCTCAGTTTTCCTGAAGTGGCAAACGTGAGAGCTAACTGTAAGATGTTCTTTCAGAATGCTCTGGCCAGAGGGCTCCAGGCGGCACCTCCACCCTGGCCTCTGGGATCCCTGAGGGGAAAGGACAAGGAAGGGGGATGCTGAGAGCCAGGAGGCTGTCCCAGAGGCTGACATAGAGCCTTAAGGAGCCCCCACGACCAAGCAGTGTGTGGGGAAGGGAGAAAGCAGAAGGGGGAGGCAGGGTGGGAAGGTGGCATCTGTTTGATGGTTGGAGCTAAAGGAATCAGTTCCCCAAAGGCCAAGTTACCCCCAGAGAAACAAGAAGAAAATAAAAGGGGGTCACAGGCCTCTGTGCCAGAGCACAAGGAATGGCCAAGGGCAGAGCTGTGCCTGCAGCTTGCACACTGACCAGTGTGATCCCCACCTCAGATTCCATTTGTCCACATGGCACTGGCCTGGTCCACCCCTCAGGCAGAGCTAGGACAGAGGTCCCTCAGCCCCCAGCACTGATTGACTCCAGTTGCCAGTGGAGCATAGCAGTGGGACACCCCGGCAGCCTCTGTTCAGGAAATCTTCCATTGTCTCTGTGGCTAGCCCAGTGGGCAGATGACTTCTCATGTCCCTCAGGAGGGAAAGGGGAACAGCATCTCTTCTCAGACTCAGTTAGTGCCCTGAATTCAGAGCCAAGGAGCACTGCCGAAAGTGCTGTGCAAATGTAAAATTCACTCATTGCCATCGTTATGACTGGGCACGTGGTGCAGCAACTCCCCAGCTGGCCTCCAGAAGCAGGTGCTGCTTTGTGGGTAACATGGCCCTTGCCACCTCAGAGAACAGTTCCTCTACCTACCAGTTATTTGACTTTGGGCAAGTAACATAACCTCTCTGAGCTTTTGCCTATTTATAAGATGGGGAGATTGTGACCTGTCTCCCTAGGTGGGCTCTGCGGATTAAATGAGATACGTTTACAGCCAGTGCTGGGAACATAGGAGATGGTAATAAATATCAGCTCCCTTGTAGCATGAATGTCTGAAAGGGCATGAGGACATCTGAGTTTGATGAGAAAGCAGACTAGGAGGGAGAGGGTGGCTATTTTTAGGGTCTAGACACCAAATCCCTGCGAGGGGCTTGGTTTTCTCCACTGGGCACTGTAATTTATAAGCTAAAAGCATGAGACTGTTGGTTAGCTGCTCTGTGAATATGGCTGTGGAGGATATTGATATTAGGCTGTGATTACAAATTAGAGGAGATATTAGATCAGTAAGGGTCCAAACCAGGGCTCTCCCAAGCCTTTCCCTCCCTCATTTTAGCATCTCACCTACCTCGAGGCAAACCTGGGCTCTGTCCTAAGGGACTGTGGGCAGCATATGTAGGATAAGCCACCATCCCAACTCATCTCCTGTTCCCAGACTCTCTCCCAGGAGAAGAGGCGCAAGGACCTTTGGACTTGAGTCCAGAAGGATTCCTTAAAGTCACTGTGGTCCTCCTGGTGCTGGGAGGCCTGAGGTCCAGGCCTTGCTGAGTTGCTGCTTCCTTAGCAGCTGGGTTTCCTCTGCTCTCTGTCACAGCCCTGTGCTCTTAAAGGTCAGCACCTGGCCCAGCCTGCAGGGGCTTTGCTTCTGGTAAGGGCAGGAGACGGGAGAGGGTTGTGGGCAGAGGAGGGGAAGGAAGGGAGTGCCAACCCACTGCTCAGAAACGTGTTTGGTAGACGCTCAGAGAGGAGAGAGGCTCCCTCGGCCCCACCCCGCAGAGGTGAGATGAGCTTCAAAATGGGGTCTAGGCATCCTCCAAAAGTCGGGGTCTTGACAGTCCAGCAGCCTCTGGGCGGTCGGTGGGGAGGAGCCACCTGCCTTCTTTATCACCAGCACCTGCAGGAGTTCAACATTTTGGGGAGACCCCACGGGCCTGGGGCTTTGGGTTCGGAAAAGTCATGAGAGAGAGGAGATGTCACGTTGACTCCATCATCCCAGAGTGTTTGGGGACTGTGCTGTCCATGGTAGGACAGGAGACGGGGGCAGGGGGTGGTGGTGAACCCAGGGGGTTCAGAATCATCCTCGGGTCAGAGGACTTTTCAGGGGAAGGCTTCTAATTCCTGCTGAGACAGTTCACAGTGCAGAGCTTCTCTCCAAGTGTCATCCAGAGGGTGACTAGACCAGGTCCCCAGGGAGTCTTGGTTGAGAGGCAGGTTGCTTGGGCAGGGCTCACAGCCAGGAAAAGGTACAGACAGGCCTGCTGCCAAAGGCCTGAAACTAACTTTAGTGTAGGCCCGGGTCTTTCTCAGCACCCCGCATAGGGCTTTCCCCTCCCTGCCCTGTGCCCTAGTGTCCTTTGTAAAATAGTCAAACAGGATTTCCTGATGAGTCTTGCTGGATTAAATGAAGTGATGTCCTGCTTTTCTCCTCTGCTTGTCCTGGAGAAAGTTGGGACAATGGGGCCATTTGCACTGTGTCTCTGGAGGTTCTTTGTTTGTTTGTTTGTTTTGTCTTTTTAGGGCCGCACCTGTGGCATATGGAAGTTCCCAGGCTACGGTTCAAATTGGAGCTGTAGCCACAGGCCTACACCACAGCCACAGAAATGAGGTATCCGAGCTGTGTCTTCGACCTACACCACAGCTCACAGCAACGCCAGATCCTTAAGCCACTGAGCGATGCCAGGGATCGAACCTGCATCCTCATGGATGCTTGTCGGGTTCATTACTGCTGAGCCATGACAGGAACTCCCTCTATCTGGAGTATTATGTATCCATCAATTCAGTAAGCTATTTCTTGAGGCCCTAATGCCCAGTACTGGATTGCGTCATGAACTTACTGCATCTATCCTCAAGAAGCTTATGTTTTTAAAAAGAAATGAGGCATGTCACACAAAATAATCGGAGTAGTGATTCTGACTATTTCTTTCAATCTCAACTCACGCTGGATAGCACCAGAATGTGTGTTCCTCAAGGGCTGCAAAAACCCCACCTTCATCTTATTCTCAACTTTCTCTGCTGGGCAAGAAAGTTTTTGGAGAGCAAATAAATGAAAATGATTTTAACAGAGGTATAAAATGACTCCATTTTATATTTTGTAATAGATGTAAGTTATTTCCAAGTTTTGTTATTTTATCTATTATAAAGAACAATTTTCTTATAACACTTCCTAATGGATAATGGTCGAGAAACAATACACGAGGCACTGAGTCTCAGGCAATACCATAATTGTTCTTTAAACCAGCCTTATTGTGGCTTAAAAAGTCACATAAACCTTACATGAGAAAGCTCTCTGTAGGTCAGAGTTTTTTGTCAATTCCCAAGAGTCCATGATAAAAGCCAAGAAGTGATGGCCAATCACAGATTAAATAATTTGTAACCAAATAATTTCAAAAACAATATTATAAAAATATTTTAAATCATTTTATAACTAAATAACTACATATATTTTTTATGCATCTTCACATTTGGTTGGAAGTATAGTGGGCTGAAGAGATAAAAGGTTTCTAAAGCCCCTGCTTAAACCTTTAAATGTTTAAGACATCTTCCAAAATGACTTTATTTTTTTCTAAAACCACCTGAAAAGAATATTCAGGTCATCCTTGTTTACATGCCCCAGAGCCTATGGTCTCAGGTGTAAGAAGTTCCAGACTAAAGTTTTGGAGCTGAGAGAGATCTCCAGTTGGCTCATTGGCTGGTTGAACTGAAAGAGACTTCAGGGGTCTTGGGGGGCAGGGGTGGGCTCTGAAAGGTGACGTAGCACCACAGCATATGCACAGTAGTTATGGTTTTCTTTGTGTATTAAAGACATCCATGGGTTCGTGTCAACTCTTTTTTTACAGCTAAATTAACCCTATTTTCTTTACTTTCTATTCCACTTTCTAAGTGGTCTCCCATCATCATGACCCTATTGAGATGTTTCCAGTTCTTCTCCATTTGGCATGTGTGCACAAGTTCTAAACCAAATGCTGAAGTGTTCACAGAAAAGTGAGGAAACTGTGTTTCTTTCACTCCAGGGCAGGATTGTGTCTTACATGCAAGGCTACCCTGACAAATCAGGCTGGTCTGCTGTCTTTTCAGATCCAGTGGACATCTGCCTGATTGTGTCTTGGCCTGGGCTGGGACTGGGGTGTCAGACCATGGGGCAGTAGCCATTGAGTAACATGGTCCGGCTGGCACATGCTCTCAGATTCTGAGTTCCCGCTGAGTGCAGTGCTGGGTGTTTTGGTTTGGGGCATGGGAGACACTAGAGAAGTAGAAAATGTGGCTCCACAGACGAGAAGCTCTTACCCAAATGGGCAAGGCAAGACCGAAGGTCAAGAGCTGTCATAAATGTTTTGATGCAGAAAAAGAACGGGTGTTTGCAGGAGCTCAGGCAGGTTTGGCTGATGGGTAGAATGTGGATACGTGCAGTTTGACGGGAGGGAGGAGGGGTCCTGGCTGAGCCGCAGTGCAGGCCTAGAGGGGGCAGGTGCTAGGCCCACAGACGCGGACCTGGCTGGGGGAGAGGCATGGGCAGGGGGCATAGATGGAAAGTTGTGTGACCAGAGTATGAGATGCCGAAGCCACACAGTGGAGGGGAAGGTTTGCAATGTGAAATAAAAGCAAACCGGAACTTCTGGGCGGTTTTTGAAGGGGAAGGGGGAGGGAGGGGGCCATGACCACCTTCGGGCTGCAGTGTGTGGTGGATTGAGGCGGATGTGTCATGTCATGTAATTGCCACCATCTTGTGGTCACAGAATCATGGTTGTGGAAACTAGCTCAGCAGGTCTGGGGGTTGGGAGGGGGCTTCAACTAATCGAGAAGGACCTCCTTTTCTTTTGATTTCCTTCTGATTTAGTTTTCATTCCAGTTGATGCCCTTCCCCCACCATTTTCAAAGTAATGTACATTTAATTGAGAAAATGTTTAAAGTACGGAGAGAATAAAGAAGCAAACCCACCCTACTCATCGTCCATCTCTGTAGAGTAAACACTTACCAGCGTCTTTGATTTCTTTCCAGTCTTTGTTTTTACGCACTGCCTTCTTTACATCGTTGGGATTAAACAGTACAAATAACACGACTGTCCATTAGCCATACGGGTTTGAATATTTTTAGTGACATGGTGTTTTAAACCCTTTTAGTGACTAGGATCTCACTACACCTTTAAGCATACTATGGCTTTTGAAAACAGGGATAATGCTAAAAATGTTTTCCACTTATGAAATAACACATGCTTAGAAAGTATGCAATACTTAGAATTGTAAACATTTATATCATTCATCATCCTATTGTCCATGCATCGCCTCATCTATTGTTGATATGTCATGGTATTTCCTTTTTATATTCTTCCAAAACAATGTGCATTTTAAAAACACAATTGGAATCCCACCACCTATGATAAGGATCTTGCTGTCTTCATTTACAAATCACACAAGTTTCCATTTTCTGACAGTTGCAAACATTATGTTAACCTAATGTTTGCAGAATACTTAGCATAAACCAGGCCATTCAGAGCATTTTACCTATATCTGATTATTTTACTCTTCACAGCAGCCCTTGAGGATAAGTACCATTTTCATTCCCATTTCACAGACAAGGCAACTGAGGCACAGAATGTGGGATGTGAAGCTGAACATTTTGACTCCAGAGCCAGTACTCCTATCCACCACATGGCCTCTCCAAACTGTTCTCAGTGAAGCTTCGTCTACCGATCTCCAGTACACACACACACACACACACACCCAAGTTCTTTTCCATGAGACAGAGTTTCATATGTTGAAAGTATATCTGAGGTCCCCAAGCCTTGTCTTTGCCAGGCTTACCATCCTCACCTCAGCTGTTTTTCATGGCTCCAAGGCTCCTTGCTTTGTTGCCCTTTAGGCAGGTCTGCATTCTTCTGTGCCTCTTAACCGAGGAGCTAGAAACAAAAGCACGGCTATGCGCAAACCTGCTCAGAGCCCACTGCAGCAGCCTCTCCTCCTGTGTGTGCTGGGCACTGGACACCTGTCAGAATACACAGAAGTGAGTTAGCTTTAACGAATAACAGTTCAACTGCCACAAACAGAGAGGGCTTGTTCCTAATCCCTTGGCCCCCTTGCAGCTCCGTGGCCTGGCTTGTTCAGCCCTTTGAGTCTTTGCTTGGTCCTACAGAGCACAGCCCAGACGAAAGGCGTTTAGGAATTTCCAGGGGCCTTAGTGTGGCTGGAATGGGAACTTCCCAGGCAACCTGGTGGGGATCAAAATGACAGTGTCTGGCCTGCCTGGGTCAGTGGGCAGGCGGGGAGACCCAGATCTGGCAGCAAGGCCAACGACCGCCCCAGCAGCACCTGTGTTTCCCCAGATGGCTTCACGTTTTATACCAGGATGCCCCAAGAAGGCATCAGTAGTCACAAGAGCTAGTCTGTGAGAGTCTGAGTGGGTGGGAGGGAGCAGAGAGGAAGGGATCTTCCGGGCGGGTGGGTGCTGGCACTGCAGAGCTGGTAGGGTCCTCTCCGTTCCTTGGGTCTGTTTGAGAACAAGGAAGGCAGCTTTGTTTGCCTATCGCCTGGCACTGCCCACCTGAGGTTGGAATCTGGACAGGCTTCAGGTAAAATTGCCAAGATCATGGACTTTGTCCTTAAAACCTTGGTTCCTCTGTCTGATCAGTCCTCTTTTCTCTCAGGGTCCTCACAGAGAAGGGAGGAAACCTGATCAACAGTTTCCTAGTAAGGCATTCGTGGTGCACAGAAGCTTAATGTGTTACCCCCTCAAGGTCATTTCCATGATCACAGAGACATCTTAGAGGTCCACAAGCCCCCATCTGAAGGTATTTTCCGAGAAGGGACTTCCTGATATCCCTCAGATTACAAGGGGGTGGCCAGCAGCCTCTTCATCTCTGTGCTTTGAGAACAATATACAAACCCAGCCGTGGTCCTTTACATCCTTGTGCTTTGACTTTGCCCTCTGTGAGATGAGGATAGTAATAGTGCATCTCTCCTAGGGTTTTATGAGAATTAGATGCGATGGTGCCTGTAAAGCTCTTAGAATTAAAGCTGGGACATGGTTAGCCTTCAATATATTACCGGGAGTTATTAATTTGATAACATAGAGCAGCTTCACGTTTATTATGCCATTTTATCCTTATGACAACTCTGTGAATTTAGTCTTATTGCTCTGATTGTATAAAGAAAGGAAATTGAGGGATTAAGCATGAAGCTAAGTAAGCACAGAGTATAGCTGAGTGATCTCCGCAAAGATTGCTCACTCCCCCTGTTTGGCGGGGTTTAGGGAGAACCCAGTAGCCCAGACCTGAACCTGGCACCCTGGAGGCATGGAGGAGCCCCAGAACCAGAGCCCGCCTTGGGGAGCTCACCAGAATCTCAGAGGTGTCAGCAGCCCGGGAAAGGTGCCATTTCTACCCATAATGTTGTACTTAACCAGAGAAGCTTCACTTCACACTAGCTCCCTGTCATCTGAAGGGGGAAACCAGGGTGGCCCTTTCTGTTCCAAACACATATAAGAGGAAAGAAATAACATAATGAACCATATGTACCTATTTAAGTATTAATCTCTAAAAGTTAAGGATTTTTTTTTTCCTTTTGTCTTTTTAGGGCCACACCCAGGGCATATGGAGGTTCCCAGGCTAGGGGTCTAATCAGAACTGTAGCCACTGGCCTGTCCCACAGCCACAGCAATGCCAGATCCGTGTCTGTGACCTACATCACACCTCACGGCAACACCGGATCCTTAACCTACTGAGGGAGGCCAGGGATCGAACCAGCAACCTCATTGTTCCTAGTCGGATTCGTTAACCACTGAGCCACAACAGGAACTCTGGTTTGGTGTATTTTATCGGGAGACTCATGATGTCCTGAGGTCTTTCCTTTGGTGTCATTCGAAGCCACCGATGGTCATTGCCAAGAGCTGCCATTTCATTGACGGTGAGCTTTTTTTCTTTTGCCTTTTCTAGGGCCGCACCAGAGGCACATGGAGGTTCCCAGGCTAGGGGTCCACTTGGAGCTGTAGCCATCAGCCTACACCACAGCCACAACAACATAGGACCTGAGCCGCTTCTGCAACCTAAAACATAGCTCACGGCAGCGCCAGATCCTTAACCCACTGAGCAAGGCCAGGGATCCAACCTGCAACCTCATGGTCACTAGTCGGATTCATTAACCACTGAGCCACGATGGGAACTCCAGAGGGTGAGCTCTTTTTTTATTTATTTGGTGGAATATTTCTTGAAAGTCCTCATCAACTATTTGGTTATATCCTGATAAATACCCAGGATAAACACTGATTTACATGCCTGATTTTTTATCTTTAGATGAAATGATGGATATAATGCTTGTGATTGAATTCAAAATAATCTCAGGAAGGGGGTAGTGAGTAGGTATAGAGAAGAAGAGGAAGAGCCGTGAGCTGATCATTGCTGAGGGTACGCATTAACAGGTGAACAGAGGTTCATTCCGCTATTCTACTTACGTGTATGTTTGATATATCTTATAACTAAAAGTAGGGGTTTTTTTTTTTGTTTTTTTAGTAAAAAATTAAGTAAGGATTTGGTTCCCAAACATCCTCCGAAGGACAGCAATGAGTGTGTTGGCTGGTTTTACTGTCTTGATGAGTCCATGAACTTAAACATATTTAAGTGTTTTAATCCACTGCAGCTATTTTCTTACTGATGCTTAAGTGGTCCTATCGTTGGCCGATGGGAGCCTCTTCAGGTTGGCTCATAAGTTCTTTTTGACTCAAGTACAGTGGTCTTTGATAGCATCCTTGCTTTCGCTATGACAAGAATCCTATCTGCATGGTGCGTTTCCTACCCAGACCGGGGCCATTTTTCCCAGGCAGGGATCCATCTTTCCCTAAGGTTTTTTTTTTTGTGTGTGTGTGTGTGTGTGTGCCTGGCCACTGTTCCCGAAAGAGATCTTGTTGAGGCTTCAGTGAGGCTATAGCTGGGGCAGACTTCTCCTCCCTACATACCCAGCAAGTGTACCTCTCCACCCTCTACCCCCACTACCGCTGCGCTCCCACCCCCACCCAAGCAGGTGTCTCAGCGATGCGTTGACTGTGCTGGTGGGTGGGTGGGTGGAGGGGAAGGGAGATTAAAATCTGACTTTAAAGCTTCAGGCAGTAACTTGCTTGAGGCTGGCTCCCCCTCCCCAGCCTCAGCCCCACCCCCAGACTCAGAAGCAGGGAGAAGGAAAGGAGGGCAGTGAGAGTGTTCATTATCTCTATTTATCTATCTATATTTAGGCAGATTTATCTTGCAAAGTAAATCAGAGAGAAACATTTAGGGAGGAGACAGAGGGGTACCTCCGGTTAACATAGATTTATCTAATCTGCTGGGGGTTGGTGGTGGTGCAGAGCTGGCAAAGCCCACCAGAGACAAGTGTAAGATGAAAAGGGCACGGAAGACTAGAGTGAGACTGGCCAAGAGCGGCCTTCAGACATGCAAGGTGCCACCAGGTAGAAGACGGTGCGTACTGGTTAATGTTCAAGGGCAGAACCAGACCCTGTGAGTCGATGTGACAAGGAGGCTGGTGACAGGTAGAACCACCCAGCCATGGAATGAGGAGTTGCCACATGAAGCAGGGAGTTCCCTTCTCAATGAGAGTTCTGAAAAGTCTAGAAGATCGCCAGTCGGGGATGTCTGGGAAGGGGGTTCCCATGTGATGACTGGACACATACTCAAAGAGAGAACATACATTTGCATGTGGCAGAGGAGAAAAGACCCAGGGCCTGCAATGGAGACATCAACTGTGTGAACTTGGCCCAGTCGGTTCCTTCCGAACTTTTTACACTGAGGGGATAATAGTCAGACCTCATCCTCTGGGCTGTCGTGGGGCTGAAAGAAGAGGTGAGCTAAGAAGCTCTGGGAATCCCTAGGTGTGACTGAATGACCCTGCCGGAGGAATCTGCAGATAGGCAGGAGGCAACGGCCTTTGTTTTCAAAACAGTCTCCAGATGGAAACTGTTTCCAGGTAGAAGCTGCATGATAGAAAGCCCCAGAGTGGAGGAGGTGGCAAAGCAAAGGGAGGAGGAGGCCAAGCGTGTTCCCAGGGTAGTGGATGGAGGCTCTGGGAGAAGCTAGTCCTTGCAGAGGATAGAACCACCCAAGCATCCTAATAGTGAGTCTGAATATGAAAATAATGCTCTTCAAGGAGAAGTCTCAGTATAGATTTCTCTCTAAGACTGCAGGGGTGCGTGTGTGTGTGTGAAACTGAAAGAAATGGTGGCAGACACCTGAGGAGTCCACACCTGGCCTCCTTCCAGGCCTGACCAGTAGAATATTTAGTTGGGCTGGAAGGTAAAGGCCAGAGAGGCAGACCTGCCTAAGAGGCTAGAAGGCAAGGGTCAGAGTGGAGGGTTTCCAAACACCAGCATGGGTCCCGTGATCCCGCGTGCAGGTGCACAGGGCACGAACCAAGCCAACAGGACATGGAAGTTCTAGGCCATGGTGCCGCCCAAGCCTGTCTAGCGCTTCATTTGGGAAGGGTGTGATCAGACACAAGATGGGCAGCAGTCTCACTCATGAATATAGCCATTTAAAGCATTTCCTACGCATGCCTCTGCCTTCTTTGATGTTTATTTCTTTTTATTTCTCTTTCTTCTTCTTTTTTTTTTTTTTTTTTGTCTTTTTGTTTGTTTGTTTGTTTTTTGTCTTTTTAGGGCTGCACTCGAGGCATGTGGAGGTTCCCAGGCTAGGGGTCTAATCAGAGCTATAGCTGCCGGCCACAGCCACAGCAACGCAGGATCCGAGCCCCATCTGTGACCTACACCACAGCTCACAGCAACGCTGTATCCTTAACCCACTGAACGAGGCCAGGGATCAAACCCTCAACCTCATGGTTCCTAGTCGGATTTATTTCCTCTGTGACGGGAACTCCGATGTTTATTTCTTTAAAAAAAACAAACAAAAAAAAAAAACATGATATGAGTTCCTGGTGTGGCTCCGATTAGCCAATAGGAACAGGAGTTCCTATTGTTAAGAACCTAACTAGCATCCATGATGAGAGTTCGATCCCTGGCCTCATTCAGTGGGTTAAGGATCCAATGTTGCCACAAGTTGGGTGTAGGTTGCAGATGCAGTTTAAATCCTGCATTACTGTGGCTGTGGTATAGGCTGGCAGCTGCAGCTGCAATTCAACCACTAGCCTGGGAACTCCATATGCCTCAGGTGTGGCCCAAAAAAGCAAATAATAATAATAAATAAACAAAATAAAAAGCCATGATAAAATAAATATAAAAGATGCAAGAGGGGTCGAATTTAATGGTGGCAAACTCCTAATAGAAGTGAAACTTCAGTTTTTTTCTAATCTGGCTATAATACAGCAGTCTTGGCTCTGTTGTTACTGCTCCCTTGACAAAAGTCCACAATTTTTCCTTCTTAATTTTGCTGCATTCTTAAATAGATAAAAATCAATTTTATTAGACTTGCTTTTCCCTATGTGCACACACTGTGTATGTGAGTGTATACAGACACATTTAGTGATAGATATAATTCTACCAACCTGGGCCACTGCCTAAAATGCTTCCTAAGTTTTTTATTGTGAATGTTCCTCAGAATATTATTGAAAATAGTACTTCCGAGAAAATATAAATGAATATGTATTTGATCTCGAAATGAGGAAACAGTTTCTGAGCATATGAGTAAAAGCAAAAAATTAATGACATAAATTTCAATTTCTACATGTCAAAGATACCAAATGAAAAGTAATGACAAAGTGGAAAAATATTCACAACATCTATGGTAGGAAAAGGGTGAATATCCCCAGTACGTAACATGATCTTAGAGGTCACTTAAGAAAGCATGTCAAGGAATTCCCTTGTGGCTCAGCAGGTTAAGGATCCAGCATTGTCACTGCTCTGGCTGGGGTTGCTGCTGTGGCGTGGGTTTGATCCATGGCCCAGGAACTTCTGAATGCCAGGGGTGTCGGGGGTAATGGGGAGAAAGCACATCCAAGAAAGAAAGAAGAAAGATTCCTCACCGCATAGGTCATAAAATAAGAAACACACATGGTAAAGAAAATACATGAAAAAATGTGCGACATTGCTAATAACCAAAGAAAAGCAAAATGTAAAATTAGGTTTTTGCTTACTGGGGAGGTTGGGGAGGCTGTTTCAGGTTTTGTTTGTTTAATGATAATATCCAGTGTTGGTGAGAATACAGTAAATTAGAGTTTGTCTTTTTTTTGTTTGTTCTTTGCTCTTTTTAGGGCTGCACCTGTGGCATATGGAAGTTCCCAGGCTAGGGGTCAAATCATAGCTGTAGCTGCTGGCCTACAGCACAGCCACAGCAACACCAGATCCCATCCACCTCTGCGACCACAGCTTACGGCAACACTGGAACCTTAACTCACTGAGTGGGGTCAGGGATCGAACCTGTGACCTCATGGATACGAACTGCATTCGTTACTGCTGAGCCATAACGGGAACTATGAATTAGAGTCTTTCAAAAACTGCTGAGGATAAACTGGCACTGTCTTTCTGGAAAGTAATGCAGCCCTAAGCTTAAAGTTTCAAAAATATTCCTGTTGGCTATGTGTTTCTCGTGTCTTAATTTGTTTCTTAAATAATCAGAGGGATAAACATATTTATATTCAAGGATGTTTATAGCAGCACTACTTATAATACTCACAAATCAGCAATAACCTATATTTCTAACAATAAGGAGAGTGGCAAAATAAAAATATATAAATATAAATAACAAAAATAGTCCTAGGTAAAATCAAACAAAACCCCTAAGGTTTTGAAAAAAAGCATTAGAATAAATGTTAGAAAAAATATAGCTATATATTAATAGTGATTATGCTTAAGTGCTAGGCTGTGGGTGATTTTTATTTCCTTTTTCATGCTTTTCTGTATTTTCAAATTTTTCTATAATTAACATTTCTACTTTTGTTATAAGGAAAATTATATAGAATATAAAAATTCTTCCCCCATTTATTAAAAATTGAAAAATAAATGATTTACAATGTTGTATTAATTTCCACTGTACAGCAAAGTGATTCAGTTTTTTATATATGTATATATATATATTCTTTTCCATTCTGGTTTATCATGGAATATTGACTATAGTTCCCTGTGCTATATAGTCAGACCTTTGTTGTTTATCCATTCTCTATATAGCGATTTGCATCTGCTAATCCCAAACTCCTAATCCATCCCTCCCCCACACGCCCTCTCTCTTGGCAACCACAAGTCTGCTTTTGATGTCTACGAGTCTGTTTCTGTGTCATAGATTAAGTTCATTTGTGTCATATTTTAGATTCCACATGTAAGTGATATTATATATTTGTCTGACTTCACTTAGTATGATAGTTTCTAGGCTCATCCATGTTGCTGCAAATAGCATTATTTCATTGTTTTTAGCGCTAAGCAATATTCCATTTTATATAGATACCACATCTTTATCCGT
Organism: Sus scrofa; assembly: GCF_054392235.1. Classification (NCBI taxonomy): domain Eukaryota; kingdom Metazoa; phylum Chordata; class Mammalia; order Artiodactyla; family Suidae; genus Sus; species Sus scrofa. The sequence continues at coordinate 87,903,743 of NC_139386.1, forward strand.
TCATCTATCGATGTACATTTAGCTTGCTTCCATGTCTTGGCTATTGTAAATAGTACTGCTGTGAGAATCAGGGTGCATGTATCTTTTCAAATTAGAGTTTTGTCTGGATATATGCCTAAGAGTGGGATTGCTGGATCATACGGCATCTCTATTATCACCCCACTTCTGATGTGAGAAATCAAACTCATCCTAATGTTACCCAGTGAGCCCAAAAAGAGCAGGTTTGGGGTGGGAGAAGTGATGAGTGCTGCTTAGGACAGGCTAGAGCTGAGGTGGTCATTAGATCTCCAAGTGGATATTTGAGTCTGGATTTCAGGGAGAGCTAGGGCCAGACGTAAATGTTGGGGTCAACAGCATACAGATGGTATTTTAAAACCCCCCAAAAAAGTGATGAGATCCCAAAAGGAGTAAGTTCAAGAAGATTAGAGAAGACCGTCAAGTCTCTCCAAGACATCTGGGAGAGACGGAGCCATCCACAAAAGAGACTGTGGCCCTGTGCCCATAGGAGGCACTCAAAATGACTAAGGGGTAGTTCCCGTCGTGGCGCAGTGGTTAACGAATCCGACTAGGAACCATGAGGTTGCGGGTTCGGTCCCTGCCCTTGCTCAGTGGGTTAACGATCCGGCGTTGCCGCGAGCTGTGGTGTAGGTTGCAGACGCGGCTCGGATCCCACGTTGCTGTGGCTCTGGCGTAGGCCGGCGGCTACAGCTCCGATTGGACCCCTAGCCTGGGAACCTCCATATGCCGCGGAAGCGGCCCAAGAAATAGCAACAACAACAACAAAAGACAAAAAGACAAAAAAAAAAAAAAAAAAATGACTAAGGGAACAAACAAATGAACTCTAGGCATTGATTTATTCTAAAACCTCAGCTCATTTGCTTGTACACTTTCCTTTATTTCTCTTCCTTTCAGGCCCAATTCTCAAGTAATTGGGAGAAGAGGGGGCATGCATCATTCTTGAGAATAAAATCATGTTTGAGTAACAAAAAATTCTAGATTAAAGAACACCAATATCATGCTTGTGACCATCTTAATAAGCCTGTAAGTGTATTGACATCAACAGTAGCCGCTTCAGCCCCCTGGGAATAATCCAATACTGGAGGCCAGGCTGAGACTCGATTCCCTTGTCCATTGAGTCCCCTTGAGCAAATGTGCAGCTGGATCTTACAACTGAAAATCAAATGTGTCTCCATCTTCCAATTAACCTGATTAGTCCTGTGGGCCTTTGGTTTGGCATCAACACATTTGGACTATTTAAATGGACTCAGTCCCGCAAATGCATAAATCTCGCTTGCCAAATTATTACAAAAAAATTTATTCCAAAACCAGATCACATCTTTTTAGTTTTAGAAACTCCTGTTTTTTTGTTTGTTTGTTTTTGATAGGCAAGATGTAGATTTATTAAGATAGGACAGTTAGGAGAGATGCAAGAGGGCAGGCAAGGAGGCTCTCCTGGTTTTGAGTGCAGTTTGCTTTTTTTTTTTTTTTTCTCCCCATGCGAGGGAGCATGGCTTCCTTCCACTGCTTGGAAGGAAGGAGAACATTTTATTTTTTAATTCCCTTCACTCACAATGGACCAACTAGGTGGAGGATCTCTGCCTAGCAGAGACTGGTTGATCAGGAACAGAGGTATTAGCAGCTATAAATTTGTTGGTTACAATTTAGCAGAAGGCAGGGCTGGCAGTGGAGATGGGAAGAGAAAAGGGAAGGGTTCCTTAGCCTCGGTGGTTTCTCTCTCTTGGTAGCACCTCTCTTGGTGGTGAGGGTGGAAAGATCAGCTCTTTCCTGGGTGTGAGCCTTGTGATGGGGGCTCACCGTGTAAGTCGCTGGACTTAATTGAAAGAAGGCAGCCCTAAAACCATCCTGCTGGAAGCTGGCTTGGAGGAGTCTTTGCATTAAACTGATTGATAGTCTGCCCGTGTCTGGGAGAGGTGTTTTGGCTTCGTGTCAGGGCTCCCATCAGATGCGCCTACACTGAGAGAGATTTGAAAAATGGTTTGTATGAAAAAAATTGACTCTGTTCAATAATAAATTATAATGATGCTTTGTATTTATAGAGCATCCTTCAACTGAGGGAGCTCTAAGTTCTTTATGGATATTAACTCACCTTTCTCACAATAGAGAAAAGATAATTTTGTCAATTTAGGGCTTTTTTTTTTTTTTGCTGGAGGAGGATAGTCATTACAGGGATATTTTCTTATATTAATTTGGAGGCAATAAATCTTCCTTTCATTTTTTTTTTCTGCTGGAAATCTTTTCTTATTGGATGTCACTTAAGAAATTAAAAATGAATAGTGATGCCTGAAATGTGTGTGTATGTGCATGTATACATCTATGTGGGTGTAGTATCTATATAAATATTTAATTTTTATGGCGTAAGTCTTCTCCCTCAGTTTTCATGAGCTAGACTTTATTAACTACTGAACAGTGTGGCTATTATTATTTGCTTTTGCACCTAATGATTTAAAAGTCAATTATGAATTGGCTAAGGGGATTGGAGAACTGTGCCATGTAATATGGCCCCCTCAATTTCGATTTGTTACCAAATGTCTGGAGTGAGGAAGTGTCCTGGGTAGGAAATAGCCCACAGACGTACTATATGGATATTAAACCAACCAGACAGGGGCCGTAGGTTACTGGGATGTAGCAATTCTCTGGGTTTCATCTGGCTGTGCTAGGAGGTGGGCGCAGAGGGTGCTGGGGGGCGTATAGGCAGACCATAAATCTAAGAATAAAGCAAAACCCCAGGACTGGCCAAAACAATGACTAAAAACTAGACAAGCCCAGAGAGAGTCTGGTCACAACCACCAGCCCCAACACTTAGGTCTGAGGTCTAGATCCCTAGCAACAATCAGAGCAAGCACCAACTGGCTCCAGGGACCCAGGGGAGAGAACGTAAACATTTACTGCATTTCCTATTTATCTGCAAAATGCCGTCTTCTGAGTTACCAAGGCAGAGAAGCAGGCTGGAAGGCAGTAATAACTCAATGCAACAGAATTATTTGTGGAACATAAAATTCCACAGGGGAATTCTTTGTCCTTTGAACATTCCAAATGGGAGGTGGGAGTTTGCGGGTGGTAAAGAGAGGTGAAAAATAGGTAATTCATTCTCTGGGCCCTCCACTGGGGACATTATGGCTTTGTGTTTGCATGAAGGGATGCTGAAAATCAGATTATGTTCACCTCAGAATGAACCAGGAGCAAATGACAATACTTTGTTAATAAGCTTGGAGTCCACAGTTAATTTTAAAAAGCGAGTGTGCGCTAGAGTGAGCATTCATCATAAATCTTCAGTGGCCTCCAGGTTCCGGCCTGGAAGCTGAAAAGGATAAAATACTTTTGGAACAAGAGCCAGGCCTCCTGGAGTTCCCGATGTGGTGCAACGGTATCAGGGCCTCTCTGGAGTTCTGGGACGCAGGTTCAATCACCGGCCCGGTGTAGTAGGTTAAGGATCTGGCCTGGCCACAGATGCAGTATAGATTGCAATTGCAGCTAGGATCTGAGCCCTGGCCAGGAACTCCATATGCTTCTGGGTGGCCAAAAAAGAAAAGGAATTTAAAAAAGATCCAGGGAGTTCCCATTTCAACTCAGTGGTCAACAAACCCAACTAGTATCCATGAGGATGTGGGCTCAATCCCTGGCCTTGCTCAGTGGGTTAAGGATCTGGTGTTGTGGTGAGCTGTGGTGTAGGTCACAGACTCGGCTCGGATCCCAAGTTGCTGTGGCTGCAGCATAGGCCAGCAGCTGCAGCTTGGATTCAACCCCTAGCCTGGGAACCTCCATATGCTGCAGGTGTGGCCCTAAAAAAAGAGCCAGGCCATCTGAATCCTTTGTATGTTAACTAGCTAATCAAGGTGCTCCAGCCTGTTGGGCTTATGCTACCCAGTTATTATCTACTTAATACCATCAGCACCCAGCGTTGAACATTGAAATCGCTGCTGGGTACACATTATATACATACACACACGTGTATGTTTACATACATATGCATGTGCTTATACATATGTACGTAGGTGTGTATATTTGTATATGTATGTACCCATATACATACACAGGCATACGTTTTCCCTCATGAATATAACTGAGTTACACTTTCAGTATTTTGATGACCCTTAAAACTGAGGGGAAGAGCTGAGATTGAAAAAGACAGGACAGGGGAATAATTATTCTGTGAATCTTCTCTAAATGAAAATTTCCCCCAAAACATTAGCTCCAAATTCTAATATTAAAAAAAAAATCTAAAGCGGTATAACATAAAGATGGACTTTAATACAGAAAACCGTGTAGCACTGTGGGTCAGTCCAAAGAAAAACTGATTTCTTTTTCCTTAAAGGAGGTCAGAGTTAACCTGGAAAATGGTCAGAAAAGTGAAGAAGGAGGGTTCCTTTCTTTGTTAATTTGTTTGATTTGAGGTCCTCTAAGAGCCACGATTGGTACCAATCATGAGATCTGTGCCGAGCTGCAAACCCCAAAGCTTCAACCTGAACCCCCAATGAAGTTAATTAAGTTTCAGTCTTGGGCTGGTTGATACCAGAGTAAATCTAATGTGTTGTCAGCGGTGAAGCCAGAAGAGCAGAGCTCCAATGAGGAATTTCTATGCAGTAAATATCACTTAAATTCCACTCAAAGTTGGAGCCGGTGTCAAAGTCCAAAAAAGCAATATTCCCTGGCAACTGCTGTCAGGAGTGCGTTTGTGCCTGGCTATGTATCATCTGAACACTCAAATTAGCAGAGAAGAAGGATAGTGAGTTAATATCACCCAGCTGACTGCTCAAAGAACGGCTTCAACTGTAGCCAGAGAAATATGGAGAGGGCATGACCAGTCATCAATGACCTCCAAATGACTAGATGCTCAGAATTTTCTGCCAGCCTGGCCTAGATAAATAATTCCTGCTCTGAAATAAATAAATTCCCTGAAATATTTCAGAGAAACCAATGCTATCACTTCCAGGTTGTTCAGCTATAAGGAGCTGGAGAAACACTACGGGTGAAGGGGAGAGGAAAGCAGGAAGCTCTCCCTGCTGGTAGATTTCTTTCTTTCTTTTTTTTTTTTTTTTTTTGGCTTTTTAGGGCCACACCCTTGGCATATGGAGGTCCCCAGGCTGGGGGATTAATCAGAGCTGTAGCTGCTGGCCTACACCACAGCCACAGCAACTTGGGATCCGAGCTGCATCTTTGACCTAGGCTACAATTTGTGGCAATGCTGGATCCTTAACCCACTGAGGGAGGCTAAGGATCGAACCCGCATCCTCATGGATACTAGTGCTGTTCGTTAACTGCTAAGCCACAATGGGAACTCCCTGCTGGTAGATTTCTATCTCACTGCCTGCCAGTTCATGAAGGGCTGGTGAGCCTAGTGAGGTTGGCGTGGCGGATGGAAGTGGGAGGTCTTCCAAGAGCTCTGTAGGTGAGGCTTGTAAACATATTGTCTCTGGACAGGTCTTTGGAAGGGAAGGAAGAAGACTAGGAAGGAAGGGGGGTATATGGAAAAGCAGACTGAAGATGGGAGACAGGAGAGAGAAGAGAAAGAAAAGAGAGAGTGATATCAATTTAAAAAGGAAATAAGAGGGAGAGAAGGAGAAAGGGAGAGAGGAAAGTGAAAGGGATTAATACTTGGTAGCTCTAACGTAACTGTCATTTTTTTTTTTTTTTTTTTTTGCCACACCTGCAGCATGGGAAAGTTCCCAGGCCAGGAACTGAACTCATGCCACAGCAGTAACCTAAGCCACAACAGTGACAACACAGAGTCCTTAACTGCTAGGCACCAGGAAACTCCACAAAGCACCTTTAAAATTTTTTTTTTTAAGTGAGAATTCCAACTTTTTAAAATTTTAATATTTATTTATTTGCTTTTTAGGGCTGCACCCGTGGCATATGGAGGTTCCCAGACTAGGGGTCTAATCAGAGCAACAGCTGCCGGCCTATGCCACAGCCATAGCCACAGCCACGCTGGATCCGAGCTGTGTCTGTGACCTACACCACAGCTCACAGCAACGACGGATCCTTAACCCACTGCGTGAGGCCAGGGACTGAACCCGACACCTCATGGTTCCTAGTCAGATTCATTTCTGCTGTGCCATGACAGAAACTCCTTTTTTTTTTTTTTAATGGAACACACGTTGCAGATAAATATTGCTGTTGCCATCTTGGAACTTTTTCAAATACTGCATTTCTATTATTCTTTTTCTTTGCTTTTTTCATGTTAATTTTTAAATGTTTGCTTTTAAAACAGAGACACAACAGAGACTTGTGGAGCAAGGCGTTAAGGATCCAGTGTTGTCACTGCAGTGGCTCAGGTTGCTGCTGTGGCATGGGTTTGATCCCTGGCCAAGGAACTTCTACATGCCTCAGGTGTGGCCAGGAAAAAAAAAAAAATTATAGAACAGAGACAATTGAAGTTTTGGGGTTAGCACTGTCATCCTCCGTTTTCCAGGTGGTTCAAAGCTAGAACAACCACAGGCAAAATTCTCTTTCTTCTCCATCTTCTTTCACTCATCCAGCTTCCTGCTTGCCTGGCTTTCAGAAAAGGGACAGGGGTGCTAAGAAAATTAGCTGTGGGGAGTTCAAGGAATTTGGGCTCCTAACCGCTTCAGGAGCCAGCACCCTTGCCCAAAGCAGGAGCAGGCAGTCCTGGGCGAGAGAGCCATTTCTCCCAGGGAGTTTGCTAATTGGACTATTTCAGAGACATTCTTGGGGAAAGGAATCCTTAGGGGTGTTCAGAACTGGAGCTAAATTCCTCCTCCCCTGAAGAAAAAATAGGGGTGTTTAGGAAAGTCCCCCCACCCCCCACACACAGCAGGGAGGCAGCCCCTGTATTTGGAGCTAAGTGTTTATAAAAAGCCAGCCGGTCCCAAATGCAGGCTGGGGAAATAAATCAGTGGCCTTCCTCAGGGGACAAATTGGGAATGCAGAAAATCCACAGCTTCCTCCTATGCGGTTGTGATCCTGGGATGATTTGGTTCAAGTGAACTGGCCTCTGATGGGGCGGGGACTGGGGGGAATAATTATAAATGTATGATTTCCGTTTATAAATTAAGCTTCTCAAAGGAAGGGAACTCAAAAACAGTTTTATTATTGCCCAGTGAAAATACAATTGCTACCGGCAACAATTAGCACATTCTGGAGAAAAACAATGCACAACCACATGACACAGTGGTGGCAGTTATAAAAGGCATATGTCTCATTAGCCAGTGTCAGGATTTCTGGGGGTGCTTTGTTGTCCCATGGAATGAGAAGGCTGTCTTCAGGACGGCGCGCTTCTTAACTTGGGAAATAAAACATTGAAAACCAACAAACTGACCTTTTCTTCTTTACCACCTTTCTGACCATCCCCCTTTAAGTTTGTAGGACATAGTATTACTGGGAAAAGAAACTTCAGCTGAAATGAATTACTGGTTTTAATTCAGGCAATAGGGTGACATTCTCTTTAATAATTTTAGGAAATTATGTAGATTCAGATGAAATTTAAACCACTCATTTCAATAGGGTCTATTTTTTTAAGTTTAAAAGTCTGATGTAGTTCCAAACAATAGTGACTCTTTGAACCTGACGTTCAACTAATAATTTAGCGCAATTTCAAGTTACCACTAAATTGGAAGCTGAAATGCAGGATCAAGGGAAAAGAGATGCAAGTTACAAAACTAGATTCTAAATATCCTAGCAGATTATCTCCATTAAACTGACTTTTATTTTTTGTGAATAAGTGTATGTGAATCACCCTCTCTCTCTCCCTTCTCCTTTAAAAAAAAAAAATACATGATGACTTTATCAGGTCTCTGGTTCTAGATGTGAAGGGCTTTGGCCATTTGAAGCCAGGTGGGAGGCAGGAAAATGCTACTAATTGGGTGCATCCTGGTGGGCTAATACAAAGGACAGCCAAAGTGACTACGGATTTCTGAGTTTGCTATCTGTACCTGGCCTGTCTGGGAATTAAGAAAGGCTTGCTGGCCCCCAGGTCATGGGTTACATTGCAGACTTGATTGCAATTTCCCTGGCTGATTCCTAAACCAGAGCAGACAGTGTGACCTCTATGCTAACCAGCCCAGAGTAGTTCATACTTAGTGGTCATACAGAAAAGCCACACGCAGACCTTAGAAAGGATTGCCGGGATGGCAGAGTGACGGCTCATCCTCCAGAAAGTTGGATCAAGCCACAGGAGCAGCCCCCAAGTCCTTAGGGCCAGAGCTGCTGGCAACAGGTCACCCAAGTCTGTGAGGTGACAGGGAATGATGCCACCTTAGGAAGGGACCATTTGGTGAAAGATGCGAGGAGGAGTAGGGGTGGGTGACAGAGAAATAAAAGGAGAATCTGGGGGGAAATTAAGGAGGAGACCATTGAGAACAAACACAGAGGGAAGAGGTGTGTCAGCCTGAAAACAGGATGATGTGGGAGGGGAAGCGAGAGGGGGACAGGGAGGGTGGACCTTTCCAGCGGTGAGACTCAGTCCGGCCACCTTCTACTTACTTGTTGGCCATCTTCTTCTGACAAACAGAGAGAACCTAGGCTGGGAAATGGCCCAGGTGCTTCTTCTCTGTAAATGGTTCTGGAGGGCCTGGTCAAACCTCTCTCAGCTGGGGCTTGGTCTGGCCCAAAGGATTATTTCACCTCCTTTCCTTGTTGCGACACTTCTGAGAGACAGGATGTGCCCTCTCCCATGGCTCGTGTATACAGACTCATTTACACATGCAGACACTCCCAGGTCCTCATCCCGGTCGCATCACCTGTGCGTTTGGATATCCATGAAACACCTTTTTTTTTCCCCCATCATTCCCACCCATGGATAAGGCTTTGATTCCTAAAACCACCCTAATCCAGCCGCATGGCCTGACTGAATGCCTAGCACACACTGGCCTTTCCTGTGAGCTGCGTTTTCAGAGGGTTTCCAGGAAACCTGGCCTGTGATGCCAGAGCAACCCCAAACACAGCCTGCCCCTTGTCCTGAGATGTGAGAGGAGAATGTTGACCCCTGAGTGGGACACGGAGACAGGTCCCATCCATCTGCCTCCTAGGCTTGAAGAGAGCAGGGTGAGGAGAGGACGTGGGCTTGGCACTGCCTGGCCTATGATGGCGGCCACATCCCACTTGGCTTAAAGATGATGATGCTAAAAGTCCCTTATTGGTTGTAACTAACTTTAATTCCACTATCCCATCAGCTACCTACCTTCTGTTGGTGTGTGCCTGAAGAATGCAGAGTACTTTAGATATTCGTTAACCTAAAGTGCAACTAAGAAGTGGGGGGTGTGGCCATGGGGAGGAGGATAACACAGAGCATGGAAAATATATTTTAGGAGTACCTGCTGAGGCACAGCGGGTTAAGGGTCCAGTGTTGCCGCACCTGTGGCAGAGATTGCAGCTGTGGCTTGGATTTGATCCCTGGCCTGGGAACTTCCATAAGCTGTGGGTGTAGCTGGAAAAGAAAAAAAAATGTATTTTACTATTTTCTCTTATTTCAAAATTTTATATTCTTTTGTGTAATATCTTGGGGAACTTAGAAAAGAGGGAAAGGCATAAAAAAAGATTTAAATCACCCACAATTTTACAAACCAGATGAAACCACTGTTAACAGTTTGCTATATTTTCTTCCGTTTGCTTTTCCATAGTGGTATCTGCATTTATATGCCTATAAATCTAGATTTAGTGGTCAAATAGGAATGGCCTGAGGGTGCTGGAGGTGTCCTGTGGGTTCTGGTAGCAGATTTCATTGATTCCTGGTAGTCCTGGTGAGAGGTCCTGAGGACCCAAACTATGGGGTAACTGAGCAAGAGAGGAGGTGACATGACCAGGCTCCCCGCCTCCCCCTCACTCCACCCCTCCCCCACTCCCACCCCCACCTGAGAAGGGGGAGGGTGGAGGCTGGTTTGGAAGCTGCAGGGTGAACTCCCTACCATGGGAGAGAGCCACAATAGGAGGTGGCAGCCCAGCAGGCTGGCTCTCAGCCCATGATCGCCCACGCCCCCCAGCACGTCCTCAGCGCGTCCCCAGCACTGCAGCTGCAGGGGCCGCAGGCTTTGTGGGGCCTTTGATCCACGCGAACAAAATACGTCACAGGCGAGTGCTCACGGGGCGTGGGTTGGCACAAACACTAGGGGTTGCCAAACTGACAAACACACCTCCAGGAAAGCCTTCCAGCTCTGGCTGTGCTTCAATCCAGCCAGCAGCCCCGACCCCCGACCCCCCTTGTCACAAACGACCCGCATAGGAGGCTGGGAAATGGAGGCTGGGAAATGGACTGGGCCCTTCCCCTTGGTGCTCCCAGGGCCCACCCAGCTCGACTCACAGGAGCTCAGAAAAAACTCGCCGCGGGCTGCAAAACTAGAAGGCAGACCCTCTAAGTGAAAAGGGAGGCCTTTCCTGCACCTTGCTGCACACAGAGCAGATTTTTCTGACACCCACTCACACTTCTTTTGGACATCTGAGACAAAAATCTCTTAGTCGTAATCTTATTTCTTTTTGTCGAGCTTTCAGAGGTTAGAGAGAGAGTTGAAAATAGAGGAGGCAGCCAACTCAGAGCTCAGCTCCATAGCAAGGGTTGGGGAGAGTCCCAGCTGAATTTATCATTTATTCATTCATCAAACCCTTAGGATCACCTACTTTGTGCTGGCACTAGCTAGGGATTGCAGAATCAAAGAAGAATAAAATATATTCCAGGTCGTATGGAGTTTTTTTGTTTGTTTTGTTTTGTTTTCGTCTTTTTGCCTTTGCTAGGGCCGCTCCCGCGGCATATGGAGGTTCCCAGGCTAGGGGTCTAATCGGAATTGTAGCCACCGACCTATGCTGGAGCCACAGCAACGCGGGATCCGAGCCGCGTCTGCGACCTACACCACAGCTCACAGCAACGCAGGATCTTTAACCCACTGAGCAAGGCCAGGGATCAAACCCACAACCTCATGGTTCCTAGTCAGATTCATTAACCACTGCGCCACGACGGGAACTCCTGGAGTTTAATTTTTAATAGGGAGAGAACTGTCATCAAATAACTAGTTTCTGACAGAAGCTACAGGTCTGTCAGAGATATTATCATGAACTTATTTTTAAACAGAATGTTAGCTACGTTTTCAAACAATATGCTTGACCTGATTTACTTCAGCTTCCAGGCAACTTATTAGGAAATTCTTCTAAGTTTAAAACAATGAGTCCAATTGTCAATGTGAAAAAAGCATAAGAACCACACCACAAAGTCTCCAAAAAGCTTGGAAACACAGAGAAAAAACTGTATTTATTGTACCTTTTAAAAATAAGATTAAGGCATTCCTGTTGTAGCTCAGGCTTAACGAGCACGACTAGTATCCAAGAGGATGCAGGTTGGATCCCTGGCCTCCCTCAGTGAGTTAACGATCTGGTGTTGCTGTGAACTGCAGTGTAGGTTGCAGACACAGCTCAGATCCCACGTGGCTGTAGCATAGACTGGCAGCTGCAGCTCTGATTTGACTCCTAGCCTGGTAACTGCCTTGGGTGTGGCCCTAGAAAGCAAAAAAAAAAAAAAAAAAAAAGGCAATAAATAAATAAAATAAGATTAATAATTGAATGCATTTCAGTTTATAGGTGCTTCACCTGAACAGGTATCCAAAGGATGAAGGAAAACACAGCAAATGTATTTTTTTTTAATGTAACTAATATTCTGTTTAACAATAAACTTAAGTGACTTCATAAAAGTCATGGCTCCTGACTTTTTCGGCACCCTGTAGAATAGAAACAGGTGCCTACTGAAGGGAGATTAGTTCTGCTTGAGGAGGCAAAGAAGTTTTCCCAGAGGAGGTAATATTTGATCTGAGCACTGAAAGATGAGTAAAAGTTCTGAGCTGAAGAATTTAATGGAAGGATAAGCTGAGCACAGTCTTACTGGAAACCATGGGCTGGTCCTCCCAGAAGGCTCATCTTTTCTGGGTGAACCTTGGCCTGTTCTTTGTTCAGGTGTCAGTAGGATGCTGCCCTGGGAGGCAGTCCTGCCTGGCAGGGCCGGGTCCTGAGTCAAATACAGGGCAGGGGCCCTGCTCACAGCCTGGGGCCCATCGTTAGAAAAGGCCTGCCAGTTGTCCTCCCTCACAGGCTTAGGGGCTGCGACATCCTGTCCTAGTTACTCATGCTCGTCCCAGGACCACGCATACAGGGACACTAGGGACGGTAGAGGGCACTTGGGGAATCTGACACTTTGTGACATCTGTTCACTAAGAAATATTCTGTAGTTTTCTTCCTGATGACTAGTTTGAACACTGGGTCAGAGCTGGAAGGAACTATAAAGATTGTTATTCAAACACACCCTTATTGGCGGCAAAGAAACCAGGGGTAAAATAACTTCCTTAAGGGTACACACTTTGGGTAATAGCATTAGCCCAGGCTTCCATCAGAACTGTCCCTTGGGCCTCTTCCAACTCATAGGTTCTTTGAAATGTAGGGATAAAATGCATTCACTTGATGCGTTACTGGGCACCAATCAGTCAATGAGCCTCTTAATCATCCTGGCAATTATGTAATGACTGGATTCTGGTGATGCCTACCACTGGGCTTCCTACAGTAGTAAAATTAAAAGAACTAGAAGCCAGGCTTTTTCTCTGCCCATGGGCAATGTGCAATCTAATTGAGTAGAAAAGAACCCCTTAGACACAATGAGAGTAACAAAGTGCTCTTTGCACACAAAAAAATAGTGAACGAAATGGCAATCTGTGTAGGCTGGAGCTCTAGGGGAGGGAGGACTTAGAGGTGGTGGTGGGGAGCTGAGAAGGGCTTGGAAAGAATTACTAGAGTGAGAGGGTAAGGCAGGATCTGGGGGAGAGCTGTGGACAACATTTGGGAACACTTTCCAGTGCCTGTTTATGTATAAGCCTGCGCTCACGCCTAAGCTCACAGGTGCCCTGCTTTAATTCCCAGTGCCTCTCATCATCCGGGGTTGATGGGTGACTTTTCCCCTTCTCCACCCAGAATAAATCAGTGAAAGATATGCAGGGGCAAGGTGCCAGCTCCATTTTGGCTGCAATATTCTTTTCTCCTTCACGGATCATTCTGCTCTGTTTGGAAAATTGGACTTGTTCTCTTTGGCCGACTAACCCTGCAATGGGGTCTAAAGCATGCTTTGAAGTGCCCAGGCCCCCCATCCTATTTCCACATAGCCCTGAGCAAACCACTCAGAGTCCCTAAATTGTCAGAGCAGCTGTGGCTCTGGTACCAATAACAAAGGCCGCCGTAAAGAGACGGTGGTGATGCAATGTGAGACGCCCACCCCGGTTCCTGGCGCCCCCCAGGCTGGCGTCTCACACCAGCTGTTCAGAATCTCCCAAGACACAGGTGGGAGCAAGGTCTTCCCCGGCAGGCCCCAGTATCAAACGAGCTGGTCCTCAGCAAATGACTGGATGTCAAAAAAAGCGGAGCTAGGAGAAAAAGAAATGCCAGGACCATAGTCCTTGTTAGTATATTTTATTTTTGTCTTTCTTTTTTAGGGAGGCACCCGAGGCATATGGAGGTTCCCAGGCTAGAGGTCCCATCAGAGCTACAGCTGCCGGCCTACACCACAGCCACAGCAACACCAGATCCGAGCTGCGTCTGTGACCTACACCACAGCTCATGGCAACGCTGGATCCTTAACCCACTGAGCAAGGCCAGGGATAGAACCCAAAACCTCGTGGTTCCTAGTCAGATTCGTTTCTGCTGTGCCACGATGGGAACTCCTAGTATATTTTAAACAAGGCAGAACTCCAGGTGGCCATGTTAGAGAAGGCACAACGTCCCCTTGAGATCACATTCAATACATGAAACATGGGGAACAAACACAGCGTGGACCTGTGACATCAGGGTCGTGGTCCCTCGGGTTGTTTCTTTGACAGAAGCGACAGAGCATGGGGTTACTGGCCCCTGCTAGATTGCTCTGTGTCCACGACAGAGAGCCTTGGGGCTGCCCTCCTTCAAGGAGCAGCCTGTCCACACATGCTCAGGTGGGGCTGGATGTGTTCAGAGAATCTTCCAGACCCAACCAACCCAGAAGGTGATGGGAAGTAAAGCATATAAGAGAACACCAGGAAGCATGTCTTCAGAGACTCACTGAGCTGCTCTGGCAAGACCCAGACCTGACTGGCAAGCTCTGCTGAGGGCTTTGGCTCTGCTGACAGCCAAGAGTAAAGCCACCTCTTTTCACCCAGAGAGGAGCTCAGCTGGCTTTTTCTGTCCTCACGCAAAATTCTCTGCATCTGGGAGTTCCCGCCGTGGCACAGTGGAAACAAATCCAACTAGGAACCATGAGGTTGTAGGTTTGATCCCTGGCCTCACTCAGTGGGTTAAGGATCTGGCATTGCCGTGAGCTGTGGTGCTGGTCACAGACCCGGCTCGGATCTGGTGTTGCTGTGGCTGTGGTGTAAGCCGGCAGCTGTAGCTCTGGTTAGACCCCTAGCCTGGGAACCTCCATGTGCCGCGCGAGTGTGGCCCTAAAAAGACAAAAGATTTAAAAAAAAAAATTTCTGTATTATTTATATGTACGCTGTCATGCGACCTGATTAGCTCAAATCAGAAAAAATCAGAAGAAGCTAACAGGGTCTGCCTCCTGGGCCACTCCCCAGCTGCGTGGAAGAGAACACAGCCCCTCTGACAGGTGCATTCCCAGAACCCCACCCAGAGCGGTGGAGATAAAATCCAGTGTTCTCCACTTGCTGGGCGTCGGCCCCAGGATGCCCTGACACTGTGCTCAGGGCTCCAAAATGAAAGCAGCTGCGGATTGTGAGAGTGGCAGCTTTGATGACATTTGGAGTCCCCCACTTGTGTGAGAACACAGAGACCCCTGCACTTCCTCCTGGTTCTCTAGGAAGGAGGAGCAGTGCTGGCGGGATTGAGGTTCCACCCCAGGTGGAGGTTTACGTCTCCAGAGGGGCTTTTCCTCTCCTGGGCCTTCAGATCGGAAAGCAGCAGCCTGTCCTCAAGGCTGTACCACTGTGGACAGGTGTGACCGTGTGCCCAGTGACCCAGAGCCAGGCCTTCTCCTGGTCACTGTCTACCCCCTCTTCCTGGCCTGGTCCCTGCATCTCGGTGGGCTGGGGGTGGGTACTCTTGGACAGTTTTCCTTCATCTGGGAGGCAGCCCCTCCGGCCCCACCCCCGAGCCAGCGTTCCCACCCCGGTAGACCTCCCCGCAGAGGCTGGGGGCGGTGCGGTTCCGGGGGGAAGGGACCGCAAGTGGGGGCGGGCGCCTGAGAGTGTGTGAGCAGTTCAAGTTCAGATGGGAGATCTCGGGCGATAACCCAGGCCCTGGATGGCAGTGCTCGACAGGAAACCTCGAGCAAGGAGCCAGCTGTGGGCCGAGGGGAGGAGCTGCTGCTCCCAGTGTAACCGCACTGAGAGGTGGTGGGACAGCGCGACCCACAGCGCGGGAAGCCCACCCTGACTGCGTGGGAAGGAAGGGTCTCAGGCCCCTCAGCCCGGCCCAGGGTTCTTTTCCCTCAGGAGGCAGGCTGTCCTTCATGAATTCGGTTGGCGACTTTGGGGCTGGGGTTTGGCACAGCTGGGCTTTGGGTGTGGTTGGAGAGAAAGTCCAGCCCCTGAGCAGACCAGGTGGGCTGTGACATCCAGGGGCAGGATGCATTCCTGTCAGACCTGGGTGGCAGGGGCCCAGGGGTACTGTGAACAAGCTGTTCCAGGAGAGGCCACTGCTTCTCCCCATCTCCTTTCCAGCAGTGACCCCCACACCGGGCACAGTGAGCCTGAGCCTTCTCAGGCTTAAAATCTCAGGGAGTTGTTTGCTCTATCCCCTGAGGTATTCATGTTTGACTTCAAATCAAAACAGCATTTCCTCTCCCCCTGTCTTGGAGAAGCTGAAGCTTGGTGCAGTGGCGGGCCTCATCGTGAGCGTTGCTGCCCACCCCCCAACCAGTGTAACAAGGGAAGCCCATCACAGGGCCTACAGATGTGCAGGAGGCATGGCCCCTGCTTCGAGGAGCCCTCTGGCTGGAGGGGGCGTCAGTCAAGCAGAAAGATACACAGGTTTCCCCTGGGGGTGCTTCGGGAACCTAGAGGAGTTACCCTCAGTCACCTGGGGCCAGCAGAATGGTTCCTAGAGGGCAGATGAGGGCCATAGGAATGGCCCTTCTGGTTCCCTTTCTGAGCACGGTCTCTCGGGTTGCCCAGGCAGCTCAGCTACTGATGCTCAGAAACCTGCCTGGCCTCTTGGGTGCCTAACTCAGGAAGCAAGGGCGTGTTTGGAGTGAGGCAGTGGGTCAGAGCAGCTCTCCCCTGCCTGGGCTGGTTCTCATGTTAGGGATGGGGACCAGAGGGACTTCTGTTTGAAAGCATCTCTTCTGGAGCACTGGATAATATTAACAACGATAGCGATTAAGTTACTCACGAGCAGTCATTGTTTTTATGTTCGTGCTTACATGTATTATAAGCATGAACATAAAAATACCATTAGAGTGAAATTTTCTGTACATTTGAAATACTTCAAGTAAGTATTTCAGCAAGTCACCAGAAATGTACTGAGCCACAGCCAAGTTCAAGGTGCTTTCTTAGGTAGACAATCCCCGTCCCTCTACTTTCTTCTTGCCTAGAACTGTGCGGCACACACCTTGTTTGACTCATGTCATTTGTTTTTGTTTGTGTTGTTTAATGTTAGAAATGTAATATACTATCATAGAGTTTCAAAAAGCACAAAAAGTTGTAAGTGTGGAAAATAAGAAAAATTTGCTCAATTTCCCCTTCCACTCTCTGGAGTTAACTGTGGATAATGTATTTTGTGCATGTAGCTATCCGGACAGCTAGATAGATATGATTGATGATATAGAGACTTTTTTTTTTTTGTCTTTTTGTTTTTGGGGCCACACCCGAGGCATATGGAGGTTCCCAGGCTAGGGGTTGAATTGGAGCTGTAGCTGCTGGCCTACGCCAGAGCCACAACAATGTGGAATATGAGCCGCGTCTGCAACCTACACCACAGCTCACGGCAACACCGGATCCTTAACCCACTGAGCGAGGCCAGGGATTGAACCCACAACCTCACGGTTCCTAGTCGGACCCGTCTCCACTGCCCCATGATGGGAACTCCTAGAAACTTTTTTGTTGTGGCAAAGTATAAATAAAATTACCATTTAAGCATTTTTAAGTGTACAGTTTGATGGCATGAAGTACATTCACAATGTGGTGCAACAATCACAACTGTTTCCAGAACTTTTTCTTTTCTTTCTTTTTTTTTTTTTTTACTGTCTTGTAGATTTTTCTATTTTTTAAAAAATTACAGACTTAATAGTAATGATAATTAATAATACACTATTTTTGGTATTTAGTTCTGAGCTTTAAATTTTCGGATAGGGAGTTCTCGTGGCTCAGGGCTAACAACCCCAAGTAGTATCCATGAGGACTCAGGTTTGATCCCTGACCTAGCTCAGTGGGTTAAGGATCTGGATTTGCTGTGAGCTGTGGACGCAGCTTGAATCCTGTGTTGTGGTTGTGGCTTAGGCCAGCAGCTGCAGTTCTGATTCGACCCCTAGCCTGGGAACTTCCATATGTTGCAGGTGTGACCCTAAAAAACAAAATAATAATAAAGTTTGGATAGATTCATGTAACCGTAATCACAACAGGATACAGAGCAATTTCCCTCCCCAACATCCTTATGTATTTTAGAGTTTTATATGTTCAAGATTCAATCCTCTTTTGTAGTTGTGATTTAAATATATTTTCTCCTGGTCAATGGCTTCTTCTCAAACAAAGGGAATATACCTAACAAAGTATGTACAAAACCTTACACTGAAAAGCATAAACCGTGTTTACAGAAATTAGAGAGTCCTAAATGGAGAGATTTATTAAAATCGTGACTGTTTCCAGAACTTTGTCATCATCCCAAACAGAAACTCCATCAGGTGTTTTTATGTATTTACATATATATATATGCACACGTGTGCAGCCTACACAATATGCCTTTTCTTTTTTGCTTTATAGGGCTGCACCCGTGGCTTGTGGAAGTTCCCAGGCTGGGGGCTGAATCGGAGCTACAGTGTCAGCCTACACCATAGCTCACAGCAACGCTGGATCTCCAACCCACTGAGCAAGGCCAGGGATTGAACTCACATCCTCATGGATACTAGTCGGATTCATTTCCGCTGAGCCACAATGGGAATTCCTGCCTTTTCTTTTTTCTACACAAATATTATACATGCCTTTCTAGAGCTTGCTTTTTTTCTCTTAATAATCTGGAAGATCTTTCTCTAACAGCACAACAGAATTCTCTGTTGTGCTAGTTTTTCTTGAACTACTATATATGAATAAACCAATATTTATTTATCTGGTTTCAGGCTGGTGGACGTTTACATTGTTTTTCTTTCTTTTTTCTCTGTTTTTTGCTCCTGCGGATAATGATGCAATAAATATCTTTGTGCATATCTCTTTTTATACCATGAGGATTTATCTGAAGAATAAATTAAAGTTTCAGAGAAATGGCAAAATTCTGCCTGGAATTTTTGCATGAAGGGTTTGCTTTAGAGTGGGTTTTAAATGGTGCTTATGTTCGTGAGGGCTGTAGGCTCTGTGCTGTGTGAGAAGGAACAAAGACTTGGCGAGACCTGGCCCCTCATTCAGGCTCTGCTACATATGCTCCTTGGGACCTCAGGAGAGTCACTTCACCTCCCTGACCTTCAGGCTCTCCATTGATAAAGTGGAGCAAATAAGATCTGCTCAGTTTACTTCACGCCGCTCTTGTAAGGATGAGATGAAATCAAGAATAGAAAAGGGTTTTGTAGATGGGAAGCATAGAGTAAATGTTTGGTATGACCATGACCGTCCCTGGAGCTGAGCAGGAAAGCCGCAGGTCCAAGCTAGAGGCAAGAGGGCAGAATGAGTCCCTGTTTTCCTTCTCTGTCTCTCTAGATATAGATATGGACATAGACATAGATGTATATATACACATACATGCATATATGTGTATATATATATGCATAAGCAGACATATATACGTATGTGTATATATTGCTCTCTTTATATATAGATACACACACACTATATATATATATAAAATGTATGTGTGTATATGTATGTATATGTATACATATATCTTATATTGTGCCTGGCACAGAGCAAGAGCTGTCCGCTAAAATCAAAGTCTTGCCTGCAGGCCTTGAGGGGCTGCTGGGAAGATGGAATGCGTGCAAAGACCCAAAACATGAATTCTGCTCACCAGAAGAGGTCACTTGCCTGTCACTGTTTTATCCCCAGAGCACTGACAAAGGCGCCATCTCCCTTGGGTCCCCTCAGGGCCCTGTGCATCTCTCTTCTGGGGACGATCTGTGTACTTGTTCACCTCCCTGCTCGGCCGTGAGGCTAGATCTGAGTCTTTGCTTGCTCCTCGCTGCCTAGCACAGTGCCTGCACCTTTCCCTAATAACCATGGCCTGACACAGTGTTTCGGATACTTACTACATGTCAGGCACTGTGCTAGGTCGTCGCTTACATGCCATACGTCCCTTCTTTACAATTCCCCAGAAGTTAGGAATCATCGTGACTGTTTTCAGAGAAGAAAACCACCTGTTTGCTAGGGCTGCCCTAACAAAGGACCACAGACTGAGCAACTTAAACAACAGAAATTTATGTTCTCACAGTTCTGGAGGCTAGGAGTCTGAGATCAAGGTGTCAGCAAGGCTGGCTTCTTCTGGCCTCTCTCCTTGGCTTGTAGATGGTCGTCTTCTCTCTGTGTCTTCACATGGTCTTCGCTCTGTGTGTGACTGTGTCTTAATCTCCTCTTTCTTATAGGACACCAGTCATCTTGGGTTAGGGTTTACCCTAAAGCCTCATTTTGATTTACTTTCCTCTTTAAAGATCTCCCAATAGAGTCACATTCTGAAGTAGTGAGGGTTAGGCCCTCAACATATGAATTTTGAAGGGCCAGAATTCAGCCCATAGCAGAAACAAAGGCTTGGTGGTCCTTTGTAATGAACAAAGAGAGAACAAAAGAATGAATGGATTTGCATCCATCCCTTCAATAGAAATAAAACTACTATCTGGGTGGAAATCATAGCTTGGTTTTTGGGTTGAGGGCAGAAAGAGGTAAAGTTACTAGAGTGAGGTAAATGAAGACAACTCTTGGAGGGTCTCTACAGAGCAGGCCGACACTCTGGCAGTGCTGCCCAGATCTTAGGCTCGTCCTGCAGCTCACCTGTCCTGCCTCTCTAGCCAACCCAGGGGCCCAAGGTAACTGTGAACCAAATTTATCCAGTTGGCTTTAATTTTTTTCTTTTAAATTTATTTCATGTTTTTGAAATTACCAAAAATAACATCTAAAAAGAGAAAACACTGCAATCTTAATAAGAGTAAAATCCACCAGCCAATGAGGTTCTAACTAATGCTCCTACCCTCCTGTCACCCTCTAACCTCATCTTCTATCACTCTCCCTCTTTTACACTACTCTGGCCACACCCACCTCCTTGCTGAGCAGATGCCAGGCATGGGCTCACCACAGGACCTTTGTACCTGCTATTCCTCTGCCAGGAGTGCCCTTCCTCCCCATGTCCTTGCAGCTGTGGCCTTCTGGCCAGCTGTGGAAGAGATTCATCTCTTGGGCATTTTATACTTTTATTTACCTGGCCAGTAGTGAGATTGAGTATCTTTTAATATGTCTGTAAGCAATTTATTTTTCCTCCTCTGAGAATTGCCTACTTATATCTTTTGCTGATTTTTCTCCTGGGCCAATTGTCCTAGCTTTCATTTTTCAAAATATTATTGACTAAATTCTAAACCTATAAAAAGCTTTAGGAATGAAGCTGTTCATCAAAGAATTGTTTACAATGGGAAAAAGTTGGAAACAAATAGCCGTTGATGGGGGAATTGTTAAATAAATAGCGGAAGGATTATTATGTAACCCTTAAAAAATATTTAGTAAAACTATAAAGTAACATGAAATATGAAGATATGAAACAACATGAAAAATCTAATGTTAAATTATAATTATAACTGAAAAATGTTTTTTAGGGAAGTTTTTATGTAAAATGATTACAATTTATAAATAACAAACACTGGAAAGCAATCAGCCATCAAGTTAATAGTGGCTTGAATGTGTGATTATGGGTGATTCTGATTTTTTTTCTACTTTTCTGTACTTTTATAATAAGCAGATTTACTTAAAAATAAAAAGTGATCACAGAAAAAAAATTACTGCACAAACATAATGTTTAATGGAAATAAAAATACAAGAAGGGAAATATTCACCCATAATCCTGTTATCTCTATGAAATCAATCTCCTTGTCTATGGGAATATTATTTGTAGATGGTTATGATCAGATGATTAGCTTTACAATGAAACATGAATATTTGAAATCCAACACTGGGGAGGGGGTGGAGGAGACCGACAAAGTAAAGTTGAGTAGCAATAAATTATGTGGTACTCATAAATAATGTAGACTTGCTCTGCAGGTCAAGGTGATTAGGATGTCTTCAAGTGGATCAGCCTCACCGGGCTCTGGCTGCTGTGGGTCCTGACCTCTCGTTTGATAACAGGCCAGCTATACCTGTTAACCCCCTAGGCCTTTCAGCCCCCTGCTTCCTTAAAGAAAGAAGCCATTTGTAAAGTCAGAATATCACCTGCTAATATAGATCCCCTGAGAAGGAAGGATCCCTTCTCCCCATCTCTGAAGACCAGGAAGTGGTCAAGGGCAATACCAAACGATGGTTAGGACTTTGGACCACATGGTTTCTGGATTATGGATGCAGATAGGCCTGGGTTCAACTCTGGCTGTAGACTTTAGGCATGTTTTTAAACTTCTCTGTCTCAAATTTCCGGCTATAAATTCATAGGTGCTGTAAGGATCCAATGAGAAAGCACACATGTGCTTCCTGGCGCAGAAGAAATCTTCAACTAGCGGTTATAACTATTATCCTCTATGTCTAGTCTCTATCTTTCCTGCTACAGTGAAAGTTATTTGCTCAATGAAAGAGAGCAACTCCCCTGAGGGGGAGGTCTGGCTGCCAGGGGTGCTGTGGTCGAGGGGCCAGCACAGGCTGCCACTGCCTTCCTGAAAACACATGACTTCCTGTTTTCTAAATTCTTAGCCTGCAATGTCATCACCCATTGTGTCTGAGTCTGAGGGTGGGGCTGGGCAGCAGCAGGACCCTGGGCTCAAGATTGGAGATGCAAAAGGAGGTCAGGGAGGCTTGGAAGCCGTCTGCTCCTACCTGAATCATAGGCTATTAGTATTGATAGCATTAGCTCCTATGTACTGAGTTTACCATGTACCAAGCCCATCCTGTTTATCTCACACACCCTGGGAGGCAGCTGTGATTACCCCACGTTCTCATAGCTAGTTAGGTAGCGGGGCCAGGACTTGGACACCAATTGTCTACCTTCAAAGGATGTCTTCTTGCTGAGATGCTAAAGTGCTTCTTATTAAGGGGAAGACAAGCTGGACAAGGGGGAGATTTTAAAGACCCTATGGAAGTGGAAGTACCTGTGTTCTTTGTGCTTCTGGAGGCAGAACTAAGAACAAAGTTGTTTTTTAGAAGCTCTAAAAACTAGAGGTCTCCACTGGCAATTGATGGGTGGTGAATTCTCCATCACTCAAGACTTTCAAGCAAAGGCTGGAGGTATCGGAGAAGAAATTCTTACAAAAGGCGGGAAACTCTCTGGATGAGAGGAACCTCAGAGGCACCAGGATAAAGTGGAGAGACTTTGCATCGTATGAAATTTGGGAACTTTCTAGCTGAGTGACTTTTCTGAGCCTCAATTTGCTCATCTGAATAGAATGAGCAATAATTCTGCCCATATCATACAGAGCTGTTCTGAGGACTAAACCCGATAACACAAGGGCAAAGAATTCTCTACACTGTGCATTGAGTGCAAATGCAAGTTACCTTGTTATCATTTTGTGAAGCCAGGAGATCTCAGGATGTCCACACACTGCTGGGCTCCCACTATGTACCAGGCACTTGATATATATTCGTTGTCTGGTTTTATCCCCATATACTCTGAAAGGTGGGTCGCGCAATCTTAAGCTGGGGAAGCTGACCAGGTTCCATCTCCAACCTTGGCATGAAGGAGCGGGAAGCTCTGGGCCACCCCTGCTGCTGCTTGTCCTCCAGAGCCTCTATGGTGGTAAAAAAGTTCACCTGAGACTCCTGGGCTCAGCCTGTGCCCCCAAGCAGGGCACTTCCCCACACACTGTTATCTCGTTTCATCTGCATAAGTACCCTGTGAAGTCAGTCTTGTGAAACCCTTTTGGCAGGTGGAGGCATGAGTGCTTAAGAAAGCTGTCCCAAACCACAAAGCCAGTAAGCAGCAAATTCAGAATCTAAATCTTAGTCTTTCTGGCTCTAAGGCCTCTTTTCTTTCCTCTTCATAAGTGGCCTCATATGGGCTACTGAGGAGGGGAAATAAGCAAGTGAAACCAAAATGCATCATCTGTGCTTTCCAGGGCTTGTTGGGGAGGGAGACACGATGTGAAAAGTTCACAAGCTTCTGTGACTAAGTGTCAAAAGCAGCAAACAGTAAGGGATGTGAATTCAGAGCTAGGTGAAAACTCTGTGTCCTGCACCCAAAGGTGAGGTGCACCTAAGGCAGAGAGGTTGGACAAGTAAGTAGCTGGGATCAGGAAACCAGTAATCCCATCCAGCTCTGCTGCTAACCTGCAGAGGTCCTTAGGGGAGTTACTTGATTCCTCTGGTCTCAGTTTATCAACCTGTGAACTGGACCCAAAAATAGCCTCCTGTCTATCTTCTGGGCTCTCATGAGAATCAAACTTGATCAGGCACAAGAAGTCATTTTAAAAGTACAAACTGGGGTTCAAATGGGAGGTATCCTTCCTAGCTGGATGAGAGGGAGTTCAGCGGATGCCCTGCTTCTAGACAGGATTTGTTTGAGGGTGAGGGGTCACCAGTGCTGTCTGCAGCTTCAGGCTGTGGCAGGATCAGTGTGATTTCATCCTGTCCACAGAAGCTCACAGTCCACATGGGCGACAAATGTAGCAATTCAAATACATCTCACCCAGAGAGACCAGACTCTGTTAGGGCAGCTGCCTCCTCCAGGCTGCCTTCTTCGGCCCCAGAATCTTCTGGTTAATGGTCAGTGCCATGAAACTTTCTGAACTCAGGGCTTTTTTGAAGATGTCAAAAGGGTGTATAGAGATGGCTGGGCTCACTCTCACTAGTAAGACTCAACATGTTTAGACACAATGAACCTATATATGGCTTGATATGCTGTGATCTGTCTCTAGCCCGTAGAGCCTCCTCTGGGCATCTCACAGAGCCTGCCCCAGGCATCCTGTGTTAACCAAAAAACACAGGAGATGCAAATAAGAAAAGAGTTTATTTGGGGTCTTAAGTTATGCAATTTGGGAGATGTAGATTTGGGCAACCCCGAATGTTCCAAGGAAGAGAAAGAGCCAAGGCTTATAAAGACAAAAAGCCACCAGGCTGGTAAGAGTTGCCTGGTAAGAATTGTAATTGGCGTGCATTGAAAAATATTTGTCCTTAAGGAATCACAAGTTGTTTTAGAGTTGGGGTGGGGTCCCGTAAGTAGATAGACGGTCATGTGTTATTTTAGGGTAGGGGGTCCAATAAGTATCTGGAGTTTCTGGCAGGTGTTCAGGATCACATCATCAGGTCAAAAGGTCAGATCCATCCAGGCTAAGACGTGCCTAAGTGATACTACCTTAATGGCCTCCTGGCTCCATTTTTGAGAGCTCTCTTAAAAATACTGATGCAATTTTGATTTTCTTTTCACACCTGCTACTTGGCAAGAAGGTTCCAGTTTATTACGCTTAAAGTAAAAATCACGGTGCTTCAGATGGGAAGTGGCAACCAGGGCTGGGCGGTGCCCTGGGATGGGAAGCTGGTGGCAGATGCTCTCAATTTGCTGCCCAGGCACCACACATGTTCACACCAACCTGGACTGCAGGAGGGACTGCGTGTCCAGGGGCCTGGGCTGACCACCAAGGCTCTTTTCAGGCACTGGCATGACGGCACTTAGCCACTCTCTGCCAGGTCCTGCACCCATGATAATTTTCTCAAGCCTCACCATTAGCTAATGAGACAGGTAATATTATTGTCCCCATTTTATAGATGAGGACGAGGCTTAGAGAAGTTCAATGATACATAGCTCAGAAGCACACAAAAACTATAGTGCGTATGAAAGACTACAGCTTTAATTTCATCCTTTGTTTGGCAGTGGAATTTATACTTGCTGTAGGGTACGGCTGTATTGCTATGGAACCCACCTAACACCCCATCCAGGGCTTTTTTTTTTTTTTTTGCTTTTTAGGGCTGCACCCACAGCATAAGGAGGTTCCCAGGCTAGGGGTCTAAATGGAACTACAGCTGCCGGCCTATGCCAGAGCCATAGCAACTCGGGATCCGAGCCACGTCTGCGACCTCACAGCTCACAGCAATGCCAGATCCATAACCCACTGAGCGAGGCCAGGGGTCAAACCGGCAACCTCATGGTTCCTAGTTGGTTTCATTTCTGCTGTGCCACGACGGGAACTCCCAGGGCTCTTTCTATTTCAATATCCCCTGACATCAAGTAGATGTCCGATAAATACTTAATTCATCACATAATTGAATTTGATCCTGGGTCCTTCCAAGGAACTTAGAGAACTGTCACAGCCTTCCTCAGTGCTCTTGCTCCCAGCGGCGGCACAGCTAGACTAGGTAGAGGCACATTTCCTACCCTGGGGAGTGTGTGACAATTAATAGCCTCTTCTCAACCAAACCACACACAGCACACTTGTCACTGGTCATAAAATCATGCTGCTCTTTAAAAAGAAAGAAAGAAAGAAGTGCCCCTGTTACTTATCTCTGGGGAGGGTGGCCAGTCCCCTCCCCCACTGCGCTGGCTCTGCACAACACCAAGAAATATTTCTTCTTATTTGTTCTAAATTTACTGTCCAGTAATTTTTCTGTTCTCATTTTATGTGACAGGTAACTGAGCGATTTTCTCCCAACCCTTTTTCTGAAGCTCAACCACCCCCATAAATCGCCACTGACACCTCCTTTCCAGCCCTAAAAGAAAAAAAAATCACCCCAGCTTTGGTGGCCTTTGTTGGGGGCTGGCTTGTCTCCTAGAGGCCTTTAGACCCCCGCCTTGGGTCAGTGGGGGCTTCTGGCTTTGCCTCAGGGCCAGAGCTGGACATCTTCCCTGAAAATTCCATGTGTCTAATGAGTGTCTACTCTGTATCCTGCACTCTTTTGTTGGGGGTTGTGGAAAAGGCAAGAAGGAAGAAGATGCAGCTATTGTTCTCTGGCCTAGATGGAGGGGAATTTCATAACTCAAATACTATGTCTTCGAGAGCTCTACTGGGGGCAGGCTCTTGCACCTCCATCAGCACACTGGAGTCTCACTGGGGCACATGACACGGGACCCAAGTCCCATTCCAGCAATTAAGTAAGAGCAGGTGGTGCCAGCAATGGCAGTCAGGGAAGAAGAACCAGCTCCAGCAAAGGCAGGTGGCTGGAGCAGGATTGGGGAGCAGTATGGGGGCGGCTGCTGGCAACTGAACCTGGGCTTCTAAATCAGGGCTGGACTTTACTCTGAAAGATTGGCTCCTGGATGGTTTCTGAGCAGGGGCTGTGGGAAGTTTACAAAGAGATCAGCTGTGTTGGGGGCAGTAAGGCAGAAGGAATCTTAGGGTCAAAGGTCTGAGGGCAGAGGGAGTCAGGGGGTGGGGGTGGGGATTCTGGGGCAGCCCTGAGTCACCTGTTCCCAGGGCTTGTGGGAGAAGCCAAAACGTTGTTCCTGCGGTGGGGCTGCAGCGGGGTGGGCAGGGCTGGGCCCAGAGGGAGGGCGAAGGGAGGGGAGATGCACTGCCCCAGTCGTCCAGGGCTGCCTCACATTGAGGTTCTCTGTGCCTCCGTGTCTGCATGGTGCTCTTGGGAGGACCTGACAAGTTATTACATCAAAGCCATGTCTGGCACGGAGTAAACCCTAAAGAAATGTTGCAGTTTTCACCTGGTGAACAGAAAAGGCAGATGAAATAGGGTAAAAAAACTCGCCCCAAGTCAAAAAGCTAGTAAGGATGAGGCAGCCTTCTTAGCCCCAGCAAAGTCCTGGTCGCAGGCGGCCAACAGGGGGCGGCCGGGGCCTGGAGAAACTGTGGCGGCCGAGATCTCTGCTTCTGTGATACCAGACAGGGCTGGAGAGAGGCGCCTACTAAACCCCGTTTTACAACTTGAGATGCTGCGCACATACCTGGTAGGAATAACAGCCTAGACTAAAATCCGTGACTCTTCACTCACAGAGCGGGGAGCTTTCAGGCAAAAATGCTAACTTTTATTTAACCAGAATATTTCCTGTACCTCCTGCCGAAATACCATTGTATGGCAGCACAAGTGCCAACTAATATGCATACAACAGTTTGACAGGTTATTATGGCAGTAGGGATTAGGGGTCCCTTGGCAATTTGGGGTGCAATGTAAACAGAGGGCCCCTCTGAGCTGCTTCTGGTAGAATGCATCAGATGGTAGTATTGCAGGGAGGGACTATGTGAAGGGGGTAGTGCATGCAAAGACACAGAAGCAAAATCTGGAAGAGCAAGGTGTGTCCTGGGAATAACAAGTGTAGCAGGGGACGGGAGCACAAGGGATGAGGCTGAGGCTGTGGAACTAGGACTGGTGAGCAGGGAGATTGCCAGGTTCAGGCAGGGAAGGGGACCAACAAAAGGTATCTCTGTCTGCTGATCATGAGACCCCTCAGTGCCCAGGGAAGGGAAGCCCAGCACCAGACCCCACTGCTCTGTGCCTGGCACCAAGGAAGCAGGGAGTCAGGAAGGGAGAGTTAACCCAAATTCTCACAGTCCCAATTAACTTAGAGATTGAAATGATCTCATTTAGCCATCAGTCCTGTTCTCTCTCCATGGGCAGGCCTCAGGGGTAAATATATCCTAATTCAGGTGGCGGTGCCATTCATCCAGATGTGGGTATCTTATAGAGGCTTTCAGAGTGTAAAGTTCAGGGAGTTCCTTTCGTGACTCACCCAGCTAGGATCCATGAGAATGTGGGTTCGATCCTTGGCCTTGCTCAGTGGGTTAAGGATCTGGCATTGCTATGAGCTGTGGTGTAGGTCACAGACATGGCTCAGATCCTGCGTTGCTGTGGCTGTGGTATAGGCTGGTGGCTACAGCTCTGATTCAACCCCTAGCCTGGGAACCTCCATGTGCCGAGGGTGCGGCCCTAAAATAGCAAAAAAAAAAAAAAAAGAAAACCACAGAGGGCAAGGTTCAGACTGGGCTCACACCCAGCTGGGTTCCCATGCCCTGAAGCCGCAGTTCTGTTGTACATGGGACGGTTTCATCACGCCACTGAGTTTCTGCCTCCCTCCTGTGTTCTAGGGTTTGTGACCCCACCAAGGCACCATGTCCATTGTTGGGGCAGGCTAGGTTTTCCCAGGGGCTGGTCCAAGGGGGTAGAAGAGAGGCTGTGGTCACTTGGGGTGTGGACAATGGATCCGGCTCGCTGTTATGATTTCCTTGACCAGTCATGGCACAGCCCTCGGGTTGCGGGGTCATGTCTCATCACCTGGGCCTTGCTGACCAACCTCATCTCTTGACACAGCTGCGCAGAGCTTCGGCCTGCTTGATCCCAAACTCTGCTACCTGTTGGATGGGATCCTCTTCATCTATGGTGTCATCATCACTGCCCTGTTCCTGAGAGAGAAGGTGGGTACCACTGGGTTCTAGGGGGAGGGCATAGGCTCCCCAACTTGATGGATATTCAGAGGGGCCTTGGTCTTGGAAAGTCTCAAGCTCGGGTGGTACCTGAGGCTTGGTGTGCACTTTGGGTTGTCTTAGAAGGTGTGGGGAGTGGTGTCTGGCTGAGCAGGACAGAGTAGGAGGGTGAGCCTGGTACTGGCCCCTTAGTGAGGAGGCACATAGTTGTGTGAACATCAGAGAATCAGGGGTTCTGCTGGCAAAAAAGGGGGTTCTGCTTCAGGCAGAGAAGAGCAGGAAGGTGGGAGACTTGCAGTCTCTTTCCAGATCCTTCTGTCCAGCTGCTGACCCAGGCCCCACCAGCCTTTTCTCTTCAAACTTCAGTTTCCTCATCATTGCGTGGAAGGGTTGGCCCAGAGCTCAGGGTTTTCACCTGGTGCCTTGTAGACCCATTATTTCTTGGAGGGGCAGGGGCTGGGGCTGGAGACGGGGTTGGGGAGGTGGGGCGAAGGGGGCCCATGGCGTGGCCAGAGGGCGGAAGGACTTCTGGAAAGGAAACTACATTTGTTATGACTTCCATGACTTCATCCATTTCTCCTTTGGATTTTGGACTTTGGCAAAAGCTTTTATTATTAAAAAAAAAAAAAAAAAAAAGCAAAAGCCTGATTTTCTTTTTCTGCTTCTTAGGGCCGCACCAGTGGCATATAGAGATTTCCAGGCTAGGGGTCGAATAGAAGCTACAGCTGCCGGCCACAGCCACAGCAACGCCAGATCCAAGCTGAGCCCGTGACTCACACCACAGCTCACAGCAACACCGGATCCTTAACCCACTGAGCGAGGCCAGGGATCATCGAACCCACAATCTCATTGTTCCTAGTCGGATTTGTTTCCCCTGCGCCACAACGGGGAACTCCCTGACCTTCTTGAATTTGAGCAACGCTGCCCTAGCCGACCTCTCGGGAGTTCCCAATGCTCTGAATCTGTAAGACCCTGCAATTTCAGCTGAGGCGCATGAACTGAGGAGAGCGGGAGGCCATATGCCTGGGCCAGGTCCTCAAGATACCAAGCCAGCACGACGCATCCGCACCCCGTTGCAAGGGGCAGGATGGGCGATGGGACCTTGCGCAGCCACGGTCCTTCTCCGGGTGTCCTCAGAGCCCCTGGGAGGAAGGGGCTTAGAGAACATACCGGAACCGAGGCGGGTGCGGGGAGCGCAGTCCGCTTACCAGGCGCTTCTGCGCACGCGCTTGGGCGCGCGCAGGGGAAAGGAAACTGCGGCCGGTGCCCGCGCCCCCGCTGTGGCCGCACTTGAACCCTGGTAGGTAAAAGGACGGTAGAGCTGAGAAAACGGGCGGCCAGGCTGCTGGCTCCTCAAGGGCCGGGCTGGGGCAGGCAGGGCGCGCTCCGCTGGCCGTCGAGGAGCGGAGGGAGGCTGCCCGCACGGAGTAACGCGCTTTCCTTTCCTTCTCCCTCCAGTTCAGCAGGAGCGCGGACGTCTCCGCCTACCAGTCGGGCCAGAACCAGGTCTATAACGTAAGTCCGCCTCTCCTTTAAAGCCCCTCTGAGAGAAAGTGCAGTCCTCTGCTGGGTCGGCGTGGGGGTGGGATGGGGGCGGCGGGGTGGGGGGCAGGAAACCTGGACCAGGGGCTCAGCTGTAGGTAGAGTCCACAGCTCTCAGCCCTGCGAGTTGTTTTAACCTCCCAGGGGCTCAGTTTTCTAACCCTGTAAACAGGCATAGCCCTCGTGCC
Source organism: Sus scrofa (assembly GCF_054392235.1). Lineage (NCBI taxonomy): Eukaryota > Metazoa > Chordata > Mammalia > Artiodactyla > Suidae > Sus > Sus scrofa. The sequence goes on from NC_139386.1 coordinate 87,934,070, forward strand.
TGCCTCGTGGGGATGCTCTGGGGATGCTCTGAGGATGCCGCGCGCTAGAGATTTGAAGCTGGAAGGCGCCTACTTAGTGTAGTGTAGTGCCTGCTCCTAGTGAGCCCCTACCTGGCAGCGGTTCCTTAGAGGGGGCGGGGGTGGAGAAGGAAGTATAGGATCCTCACTCCGGTGGGGAAGCGAGTTCCCTCCCTCTGTGCAAGACCTTGATGGAATCGACGATCATCTGACCCCCCCCTCCCACCCCCCGCCATGGTAACAGCAGGTTCTTTGAGATGGTCTGCAAGATGATGGTAGCCAATGGACTTGCCAACTCCCTGCTCCCTCCTTTGTGAACCCACCCAGAAAGAATTCCCAGTCCAGCTGCCCGCACCCTCCCGGTCCCTGACACTTTTTTGTTTTAGGAACTCAATATCGGACGAAGAGAGGAGTATGCGGTCTTGGATAGAAGAGGGGGCCTGGATCCTGAGATGGGGGGAAAACCGGTAGGACCTTGTTGTCTGTGCATGTGTGTGTGTGTGTGTACGTGCGCGAGTGTGCACTCTGCTGGGCAGAGGCGAGGTCTCCTCGGGGCCAGCACACTCTGCCACTTCGCCAGACCCTGACATGTGACAGATCCCCTTTACCACTGCCCCTTTTCTCCTCCTTGCCCTCGGCTCCCTTTTGTCACAAGGGACCTCACACACATGAATGTGCAACCCAGACTCGAAGCCCTCCCCCGCCCCCCGACCCCAGGACCCCCAGGGACTCTGTCCTTTTGGCGGTAGACTCCACACCCTGTGGGGAGGGGAGCAGACCCCAGAAGAGTCTTCTTAAGAGCAGGGCTCAGCCTGGGTGTGAGAGAGCGTGTGCATTAGGGAGTATGAAGCGTGGTAGTCCTGTGAGCTCCCACGGGTGCCAGGGCTGCAGGTGCACAGGGAGGGCAACAGCTGGATGGCCAAGCTCACAGAGAGTGTGGGGAAGGGGAATGGGGAGGGTGCTGCAACCCTCCTGGCCAGGTGGATTCCTGTTTCTCTACCTCTGATGTCTCCCCTTTTTCTCTCCCAGCAGAGGAAGAAGAATCCCCATGAAGTCGTGTACAATGTGAGTACAGGAGGCGGTGCATTTTCCCTTAGAAGATTGGAGGGTAGGGCTAGGGGAGGGCTCTGGATGAAGGCTTTGCTCCCTACTCCATGGTCTTTGCCTGTCTTGACCTTCATTTCCCTGGGTCAAATAATGCCTCACTTGCTTGCTGCCTGCAGTGGCTTCTTGTAGGAAACCCCTTGGCTTGCCCTCCCTCGGCCACCCCTGGAGCTTGTTGCTGGAGTTTCCCCATCAGCCTGGTGGAGACCTCGGGGAACAGTGAGGTCAGGCTGGGCAACTGCCTCAGAGGGCCTCCTGTTCCTAGGAGCTCCAGTAGTCTTCTGAGTGTCTTGTTGAAAGGTCAGCCTCCCCATCCTGGGTGTTGACCTGGGTCTGCCACAAAGGGGGCCATTGAAGAGGGTAACCTAGTGTAAAGAGAGCACTTCCCCTTTCCTCTAGCAATTCCTCCGTGGTGGTGGCTGTGTAAGGAGACAACTTGCTCCAGTAAATGGTTTTGGGGGGCTCCGGGTGAGCCCTTGCATTGTCCAGCATGCGTGTCCTTCAGCTAGGACCCCGCATCTTTTTGAACCTAACTTGAGCTTCTCAGCTTCAGTACAAAGGGCTGGTGGCTCAGAGAAGGTTCCAAAGTGCTGAGGAGGAGTGTGGCATCGGAGCCGGGTTTTGGCAGAGACGTTTGTGTGAATAAGGCCTGGAGCCTTGACTCTGGAAGCCCCTCACCACCTTGGGAGTCCAGAGGCTTCCTCTTATAGGGGAGCCCACTGCTTTGTACATCAGTTGATAAAACCAGTGTCTCACGCCCTCTTCTTCTCCAGGAGCTGCGAAAAGACAAGATGGCAGAGGCCTACAGTGAGATTGGGATGAAGGGCGAGGTGGGTGTTGCTCTTCCTTACTTCCCAAGGATTGGGTGGCATGAGATGCTCTAGAGAAGTTCCTGTGGTCTTTCAGATACCCTGCCATAGGCCTCTAGTCCCATCCCTCCTGTTATCTGAAGAAGCCTTGTGGTGGCCGCTAGAGGCAAAGGTTAATCCAGCTCTCACCCAGTTGATAGTATATAAGGTATTCAGAAAGGGCTAATGTCCTTTTGGGATTAAAAACCAAGTTAGATTCTAAGATGTCCCGTGCTTTGCAAAAATAGATCAAATCTGTCACCATTAATAATAATCATTATCAAGGGCTTCATGGGTGCCAGCATATGTTCATTGCTTAGGATGCTTGCGCCCTTTATTCATAAATGATTAAGAATTTCCAAACAGTGAGAGCAGAATGTTGAACCTTCTAAGTTTGAACCCTGTGTGACTACGTAGGCGGTATGCTCATGACGTTGGCCTGGCCAGTGCTTTTACCAGGTAGATGGTCTTATTTAATTCTCATAATAATCTGATGAGAAATATATGTCCTACCAGTAACTTACCCAAGGTCACGTAGCTGGTGATTAGGGAAGCCAGGATTTGAAGGAACTCTACAGCCCAAGCGTGCACTCACTACTCAGTTGCCATTCCCAGTGAACACTGATATTGAGCCAAGAATTTAAAAAAAATTTGTTTTATTGAAGTATAGTTAATTTCCTGTAGTTAATTCCTACTGTACAGCTAAGCGATTCAGTTATCCATATATGTACATTCTTTTTCATATTCTTTTCTATTATGGTTTATCACAGGATACTGAATATAGTTCCCTGTGCTATACAGGAGGGCCTTCATTGTTTATCCATTCTATATATGATAGTCTGCATCTGCTGATCCCAAACTCCCAATCCATCCCTCCCTAACCCCTCCTCCCCCTTGGCAACTGTAAGTCTATTCCCTATGTCTGTGAATCTATTTCCATTTCATAGATAAGTTCATTTGTGTCATATTTTAGATTCCACATGTAAGTGAGATCATTGGTATTTGTCTTTTCTCTTTTTGACTTATTTTCCTTAGTATGATAATCCATCCATGTTGCTGCCGATGGGATTATTTTATTCTTTTTATGGTTGAGTAGTATTCCATTGTATATGTGTACCACATCATCTTTATCCATTCCTCTGCCAGTGGACATTTAGGTTGTTTCCATGTCTTGGCTGTTGAAAATAGTGCTGTTATGAACACTGGGGTGCATATATCTTTTCAAATTATAGTTTTCTCCAGATAGATGCCCAGGAGCGGGATTACAGGATCATATGCCAACTCAATTTTTAGTTTTTTAAGGAACCTCTCTACTCTCTCTTTTTTTTTATGGAGGTTCCCAGGCTAGGGGTCGAATCGGAGCTGTAGCCACCAGCCTACGCCATAGCAACGCGGGATCCGAGCTATGTCTGCGACCTACACCACAGCTCACAGCAACGCTAGATCCTTAACCCACTGAGTGGGGCCAGGGATGGAACCCCAATCCTCATGGATGCTAGTTGGGTTCGTTAACCACTGAGCCGTGATGGGAAATCCTCTATACTCTTTTCTATAGTTAGCCAAGAACTTTGAGAGCTGCAGGCAGGCCGGCTTATTCCAAGCAGAGGGCATCATGGGCAGCTCCCATGTAGCCCAGATCCAAGAATCTGATACCAGGAGGACCTGAGCTGGACAGAGCAAATCCTGGCCTGGCCAATTCAGCCCTCACCTCACTCTGCAGAGGCCAAGGTCTGGAGTGGCCTGAGGAGCTTTCTCTCCTGGGGGAGGGGTGCTGGCTGGGAGACAGTCACCTCTGACTCTCTGGGGGAGGAGGAGTAGGGTGCTTGAGCAGGAAGGTCACTGCTCACTCTCTGACTTTCAAACCTTTTTTTGTCTCACTGCCACAGAACCAGCGGCGAAGAGGCAAGGGGCACGATGGCCTTTACCAGGTAAGTGCTGATGGCAGTGTCTCTGGTCTACGCTGCCGGCCGTTCTTCCCAGGTGGTGCCATCTAACCCGGGCTGAGGTCGGGCCCTTTTGTTTTGCTTGTTGGTGATGCCAACAGCTTACCCAGGACACCCATGTAGGCCTGTGGTGACTTCTCTGCCAGTCAGTCCCTGGGGCGGGGCTGGCATTCACCGGTTCAAGCAGAGGACTTGGCTCCAATCAGGAGGCCATGGGAGCCCCCAGGGGAAATGGCCTTGGCAGACAAGCAGCAGCTGCCCAGAGGCTGTGTGGTCTGGAGCAAAGGGCAGATGCAGGCAAAGAACGCCACACAAGCCATTTCCTGCCTCTTTCTTGGCCACCCTGGGCCTTGGAGAAGCCTTGCTTGGCCTCACATTCTCACACCTAATAGGATGGGAGGATGGGTGAGAAGGTTGAAGCAAACAAATCAAGAAAAATAACTTTAAAGAAAATGTTATTGTAGTCAGATATCTGGTTTATGCAAATCAGGGTGAATAATTATGCAAACTAAGCACAGCGAACCTACTTCTCTAGAATGTAACCCCCAGTGGGTTCTCACTTGGCTTGTTCTGCCTCCCCAGGGCTGTTCACAGCTCGCTTGACTGACTCCAAAGTGTCAGGCCACTCGCTTGCCTGAGTTCAGAGTGATGTCAAACGGCCCTCCAGTTTTGCTGTGACTGCTGTTGATCTGTGTCCTGGACCTGAGCAGGAGAGGGTCCAGTGAGATTGGGACCAGCCTGCCTGTTCCCTGACAAAGAACATAACTGTCGTAGCACAGCCTGGGAAGAGGGCTTGGGAGGGCTGGGGCCAGGGAGCCACACCTTCCGCTGGAGGGCCAGGTATCAGGGACAGTAGATTCTCTGGAGCAGGTCTGGGCCCTTCCCCCTGATTCCAGCTCAGTGGTCCAGCTGGGGGACCCTCCTTCCTCTGCGGTCTGACCAGAAGCTCGTAGGGCACAGCACTTGGGAAGCTGGGAGGAGGGAATCTGGCTGGAGGGGAATTGCATCAAGGCCGTTACCAGCCGTGACGCAGATCCCATCTCGGCTGCTGCCAGGTGGGCCAAGGCCCCCAGCTGCGGCATGAGGGGAGTTCCTGGGCCTCTGATCTGGGTGGGAGGCCATAGGCCAGGCTGTAGCAGATGCACCTACTGGCCTCCAGGTAGGCTTGAGCCCACACAGGGTTCCTGACACCCACTCTTTTGATTTCCCTTTGCAGGGACTCAGCACGGCCACCAAGGACACCTATGATGCCCTCCACATGCAGACCCTGCCGCCTCGCTAACAGCACTAGAGATTTCACCACCCACAGGCCAGACCTGCAGACACCCAGATTGTTCAAGACCCAAGAAAAGCATTTACAACCCGTTTTACTCTTATTTCTCTACCACCCAAGTATTCCTCTTTATGAACAGGATGCTTCCAGTTGTAACATTTGGTTATATTCCCATTCCAAACTGTCACAGAGTTCTTCCCTGGACGCTAGGAGGGAGTGTGTCCCCCAGGCCTTATCCTTGAGGAGCCCGCTGTGAGTGCAGCATGCTGTGTTCTGGTTTCTCAGAGGCCGTGGGCCGGCCCAGCTCTGTGCAGCTCCAGGCTCTGACCTGGGAGACGGGCACCCTCCTTTTCACACACACAGCTGGGTTCAGGCTAAATCCCCAAAGAAACCCCAGATGTTAGTGCACACTCATCATCTGTATTGTTCTGTCAGTACTGGAATGGCTTCGCTTCTGCTGTAAATTTGGCTTCTGTTGTCAGCGAACCCTCTCATTTCTTGGTGACTGGGCCGGGGAGGCTGTTCTGCCACCCCGTGAAGGATCCGGGCAGAGGGGAAGATGGGAGTTGGTAGCAGCCAGAGGAGGCTGAAGAGGGAAGCAGTGGTGGCTCAGGGATGGGAGCAGGGAGCCAGAGGCCCGGGAGGGGGGCAGGAAAGGACCCCCCCCTGCAATCAAGCATATGTTCCCCGTTATAGAACTTGTGTGCCAGACCCTGTGGGGACCAGAAGATAAAGAAGCCTATCTTTGCCCCCGTGGAGCCCACACTCACAGGGCAGCAAGTTGTGAAGAGTCTGGTGTGAGAGAATGTTAGGCACTTGCTCACCTCACACTGTGTCCAAGACAAACCTGTCACGGGGAGACCTCCAAGGGAGACTCGGCACCACTCAGCCCCAGAAAGATCCCACAGGACAGTGGCACGGAAGCGCCTTGGCCAACTTAGTGCGACAGTGCTGTGTAATAAAGTGCATGTGGCCACGGATGGAAAACCCTCTCTGCTCTGCTTGGTCTTAATTTATACTGGTTTGCTAGAGCCTTAATCTTCTGCGTAATAAAGGCTTCAGTGCAAAATGCCACTTTACTGGAAGCTTTATTTCAGGGCAGTAGAGCCTGTTAATGGTCATTTAGTTGTCAGGAAATCAGCCTGTTGCTCCTGCAGTGGGAACAAAACTGCCGATTCTTGGGTGAAAAAAAGATGGTTCCTTGGAACGTGCAGGAGAGCAAGGTGCACCAGTGGTCCAGAATGTGGCACCAGGCCAGCAACGCGGTGTGTCGAGATGGGCCAGGCCTTACTCAGGAACTGAGAAAGATGGGAAGAGGGCCCTGGCGTGCAGGGCTCAGCATGGAGATAGGTAGCTTGTGGTGAGCAGGTGAAAGAGTGGGAGAGAGGCCAGCTGAGCATTCGAGCCTTGGGAAGAGGCAGCGTTGTTGACAGAGGGTGTCTGAGGTTAGAAACAGCCACCAATGCCACAGCACAGACCCTGAGTCCACAGGACTTGGGGAAGGATGGAGGCCATCAGAGGTCTTTTAGGTCAGGTTCTCACCAAAAGTGGCCCTGTCCTCAGTGGTATTTCTTCTAACCACAGAGGCTATTTATAATGTCCCAGCTCATCCAGCCACCACTTAATATTGGGGAAAGACTCTGAAATCCAAGGCCACAGTACCCCATAGAGCATCGGGGTAAGGATGGAGGAGCCAAGGTGGGGATGGGCAATGAACCAGTGTGCTCACAGTGACTCTGGGACTCCTGAGAAGAGCACCTGCTGGACAAAAGAAGTTGGAAGTCTTAGGTGAGTAGTCTGAGAATGTGTGTGTGAAGCATCCAGGATACCAACACAACGTCAGAGAAACAATGTGAAAACACTTGGAAAATGGTTTAATGATGTTTTACAACAGAAATGAACTGTACAGTTACAGTAAGTTTAATATATATAAAAAATTACAGCAGACAAATGCATCTACACAAAATCTACCACTTCATTCTGATTCACTGTCACCTACACAACCTCTCCCAAGCCTACAGCCCCCTGCAGGCAGCCCCAGGAGGGGGAATCATATAAAGGGCACTTTTAAAGAGACAGCACCGCTCATATTCCCCACCACCTCCTCGGGTCTCAGGAGGTATCAGCGAATTCCCCTAAGTGGAAAGTTGCTTGTGTTTCAGGTTTTCAAAAACCAAGAAAATGTGTTTCCCAGGGGCCCAGGTAACGAGGCCCTAAACTCCAAGTTATCAGCTGAGTCTTATAAAATATTCCTATCAGAGGGGAAATGGCTAACCAGGCTCTCTGGGACAGTAAGGCTATACAATAGCCACCCAGATTGCAAGTTATCTACGGAGAAATGTAAAAGGACTCCCGATAAACTAATTAGGAATTGTCACTGCCTCATTAAAGCTGCTGGACAATTTTGGAAAGAATCATTTACACCACATCTTAAGTTTCCACAAAAGAGAACTCAAACTCACATTTTAAAGTTAAGTACATAAAACAAAAAGTTTTGGGAGGCCAAGGGGTCAAATCCCTCTTGTGTCTCTCCCTTGACAACAGTGGAAAAACACCCCTGAATCAATATTAAAAAAAAAAAAAAAAAAAGGAAGAAGTGAAAAAGGGTCGGGTAGCTAAGATATTCAAAGACAGAGAGAAAGAAAAAGAGCTTTAGAAAAACACGTTCGATCACTGTCTCTTCAAAACAAAATCCCAGTTGGGAATACGGTAATCAGCAAATATTCAATCCAAATTGAACCCAGTGGAAGTTTATTACTGAATATTATGTACACTCAGAACTTTTTTGTTTTCTTTTTTATTACGAACACCTAGGCAGTGAAAACTGTTATGTTAATACATACATAGACACACCCAAAACATACAAAAATACTATTATTTCAAACTACTAAGAATAGGACAGTTCAGTTATTTTCATGCTATGACTTTAAGAGCATTACACTGAAACAAACAAGAAGTTAAACGACATTTTTTTTTTTAATATCCCAGAAATATACCAAAATATACATCTAAGCTTTGGAATTACTGAGGTTAGACTAATGCAAGTGCTGGGTAATCGTACTTAATACACAAGTCTAAGGTTCTGCAGGAAAGAAATTATCTTTGGTATCTGCATCAGGCTAATATTATTAACATTTGGATTTTGCTTTGGGATAGAGCTTGTATGACCCTAGAACCAAATACCCCCCCTCCCCCAATCAACTGAGATTAAAAAGATCCATGTAAAAAGTTCCTTCATTTGCAACCCCCCACCCCCCAAGTTAAAAAGTCACAGGCATCTACCTAGCACAAAAGGTTGTGAAATACAATGCATAGTTGCACAGTGGTGCTGCAAAAAGGAAACAAACCTACAATAAGGAGAAATGAAAAGCTTGATAATCCTTCTGCATGTTTGCTCACAAACAGGACAGCCACTTCCAAGCAGTTCCAGTAAAGGACGAGAAAAGGCTCAGAAGGGCACGGGCACCGCCCCAGAGGTTAAAGCACCCAGCAGAGCAGCCAATCCTGCGCCAGTGTCTTCAACTTTCCCCCACTCTGTGGAGTCCATGGCGGCCCAGCCGCATCCCCACCCTCCTAGTCCCTGTGCCAAACCCCTGTGGTGACCATGGCTATTGTAGGGTAGTGGTTGTGGTAGGGTGGATTAGCATGGTGACGGGCTTCTGTCTACTGTTTTGGAAAATCTGAAATGCCAGTTTGTTCCATGGCATGTTCACAAGTTGGCAAGAGCCAAAGCTACTAAGCATGCGCCTCTGCAAACCCTGGAACATGGTAAACAGACTCCCTGCCCTTTCGATGCAGTCAGAGCCCCCCCCCACTCTGCCCCTGGCCTCACTCCTCTAAACGCCAGGACGCCACAGACTGGATTGACGCTGAAGACTTCCCTTTTCTTTGGTTTTTTTGTTTGTTTTGCATTTATACAATCATTAAAAAATCTTTGGTTTTGGCTGGAAAATTTAAAAACAAAACAAAACAAAGAAACCACCCTCCCCTGGCTTATAGCAGCAGTAGTAAGACCTGGCAAAGCTTGTTTTCAACATCGGGCATGGGAACTGAAGGTTGGGAACTACATTCAAAGAAAAGGTGAAAGGGCTGGGGATGCAGCTTCTAGAGAGCCCATTGGATATAAGATTGTCAAATAATAATAATATTAATAATAATAAAAACTTAAATATTTGGATTTTTTTGGTCTTGTCAAAGGAAAAAAAAGTGAAATGTGTATGCAGCAGTCAGCTTAAAGGAGCCTTTGGTGTCTTCCCTTCCACCCAAAGTCCTGAAAATAAGCAGAACCCTGAGGCCTCCCAGGGGAAGGGGATGGCCTCCCCCACCAGGGAGAAGGCAAGTACAGGAGGTGATGTGTGGCCAGCAGTTGGAGACGTGGGGTGGGGTGTGGGTGGGGACGGCTGGCCAGCCCCTAAGGGCAGGGTTTGGGGAACAGATGGTGAGAGACCTGTGAAGACCCCTTGCAACAAAAAGAAGGAGGAGATTGCAATTTGCCCTCAGTTTGCAGTAGCTCTTAAGCAGCGACATTCAGAGGCTTTGGGAAGGTCCCACCCTAGGCTACAGGTCCCGTGATGCTATAGGCCAGAGTTCAGCATTACTTAGAGGAGGGAGGGCAGACTTGGCAACTCTGTGGGGTGTAGAGAAAGTTAAAGCAAGTTACTCAGTCACGAGTCAGAAATGAGGTATACAACAGCTCCTGGACTTGTGGTGGGTGGAAAACCCCACACTTACTCACCTTGCCTCTGCTACCACCACAGCTGCAGAGATGGGAACTGGGGTCTAATGTGGGTGGGGTGGGGTATTTCCTCGGAATGAGACCTCCTGTGGACTAAGTAATGCACACAGGCCCCCTCGAGCAGGGGTAAGAAGCTGGAAGAAGTCTGTCCGTCTGTCTCTCCCCATTACCTGATCTTAGGGGAGATACACCATTTCTGCTGTCAAAAGCCAATGTTATAATAAAGCTGCAGAGTCTTAGGCTCTCTCCGTTCTGCTCCCTCCCAACTGTTTGCCATATTCAACACAACCAGGCTGGTCCACTCTACTCTCAGGAGTATGCGCCTTCTGCAGACCCAAGTAGGACTGGAACCACAGACATGGCACCTGCCTACGACTAAGCCTTTCCTAACAGGACTCTCCTTTTAGCTGTGGAAAGTGCATTCCCTTCCCTGCTATGCTGTTCAGACTTAAGAGACACTGTGGGACTAGGTGGGAGCGCAGTCTTCTGTCTCCTTGGCTTTGTCTTTTTTCATTCGGAGGAGATTCTGATTTTAAAGAAGCATTTGGATGTCTCATTTTGGAAAAAGCATTGTATCAAGCTGTCTGCCTGCAGACTTTGGAATATCATGTGGGAGAGCTCAATGCCACTGCCAAGTTACAAAAGATATTTAAACTGCTCTTGTGAGGTTGTGGCTACTCAATTAAAACAATAATGAACAAGTAAACAAAGAAAATTCAGGGGAACTTTGCAGCAGACCTCAATGGTTTTTTTTCTTTTTTCTTTCTTTCTTTTTACAATAAATTAGTTTGGGGGCCTGAATTTTCTGATAGTGTCCTGCCTGGGTTTGAACCAGAAGGTGGTGCAGCCCTGAGTGGAGTGGGCTGATTCAGGGGCACAGAAAGAATCTTCAAGGGCACCTGCCTGGCCCAGCCTGGGAGCTTTATTCCTGGGCACAGTGGTGTTCCATCACACATACCTTGTCCTCCCACAACTGCTGTTTCAAGTGCTCTTACCTTCAATAGCCCTGCTGCCTGCTTCCTGATCTATTTAGCACTTGGAAAAGTCACACACTCTTAATACTACTTTTATATAATGTCAGAACAATAAGATTATTAGTAAAGCCTTCGTGAAGTTCTGCAACCTGACCAGTTCTTGATGGAATGAATATGGAGAGCTATACATTTCTCCCCACTCCCCCTGTGTCCCATCAATGGCACACCGAAACAATGAACTACTCAACTCCCTAGGGCCCGGATGTAAAAACATTTTGGAATAACACAGCTCCATGGAAGAATAAAGGAGGGTCTTTGAGTTTCTGTGTAATCCTGTTCTTGAAAATGCTTATCCTTTACAAGTGACAAAACAACTAAGTATCATCTAAACTCAAATAGGCTGTACTAGCTCTCTTTATAAGCGTTAGATAAAGGGAAGTTAGACAAGAATTCTACCCCCATCTTCCACCACCTCCCTCCCTAAATTTCCCAGCAATTCCAAGAGTATCACTGCCACCTGAGCAGCTCTATCCATCTTTGCAGAGCCAGCAGAGTGAAACTAAACAAATCTCTTTTCCAAAGCCAGGATGACTACCAAGACTTTCTTCAAAAAGTGGGTATGGGGTGTGGGGAAGAAGAGAGAGAAGAAAAGGGAAGAGATAAAGGTAAAGCTTTTCTAAATTTCAGCTTTTTGCTCCTATCCCCTCTGCCTGCTTTGAAATTGTAAGGATCAAGAATGCAGTGTCTTTGGTATCCAAACTGAATCCCACTTAGGTTCTGTGAGATGGATCACTTATTAAAAAATAGCCTTTTTGGAGACAGAATCTATATTTGAACTCGGGAAGCCAAAAAAATTTGCCCTAGAGTATGGCCAGAAAGGGCTCTTAACTGTTCCTAAACCAGCATCATTTCTCATTCACATATCCACCAAGAACAATATTCTCCCCAACCTCACTAACTAACCAATCCCTAAAGGTCACATGGTATCATAGGTGTTAAGTGAGCAGGTTGGCTTTCAACATCTTGGTCTGGTTTTTCTTCTGTTTGCGTTTTTGGTCTAGACAGAACTGGCCTTGGTATGAGAAAAGGAAGTGAGGTTTTAAACTGTTGTGCTACTAGCACAACATTCATAACATGACAGAAGGAACCCCTCCCGCCCCCCCAATCTAATTTACTTTAATTTTCTTAGACTAAGATGCATCAATCACTCATTTCTCCTTTCCTTTCCAAATAAAACGGTGCCTGTCTACTTCTGCCTCTATTTCTCAACTACACACCCAGACTTCACACATTCATCCTTGGCCTAAGCTCTTGCTACATACAGAGGTAATGAATCATCAGGAGAGGCTGGCAGAGTCTGGGGGGGCCCCAGGCAGCCACAGGAAGGGATGTAAATGCCCTCAGGGACCCTGAGCTGGTCAACCCATGTGTAACCTGCATGCCACCACACCCTGCACTGCGGGCCAAACCACAGAGAAGCCAACAAATCCCAACCTAATCACAGGGATGATCAAGTTTCCTTTGGCAAGACAGAGATAAGGACACACACACACACACACACACACACACACACACACACGAGCAATGCAACGTTTTCCTTCTAACATAATCACTTTCTCCCCCCCAACCCTATAAACTGTAACCTATAAACAGGATTCCAAATACATACAACATCAATCATGTTTATCGATCATAATAAACATCAGTTGAACTAAATGCTACAGCTATAATTATTTCCACTATTTATAAAGTTTTTCTCTTTATTTGGTTTTTAGTTTAAAACCAGTTCTGTAACAATGCTAAGCTATGCTGAGGTATTTTATGAAGGTGCCAGAAGCTAGCTGTTACCCACGAGCATTATCCTCACGGATTAAGGTATCACCATTCAAAGAGAAAAGGAAGAGAAGGAACAGAGGAGAGGAGATCCAGATTACAGGATCAACATAAGATCCACCAAAGTTTACTGCTTTTAGCAAAGGCAGTAAAAGTAGAAGAGCCTGAACATGGGACTGCTTCAAGAATAAGGATGGTCAGTAGGCAACAGTTCACAAATCATGTAGAAATCTGGGTGTAAAATGGACAACTCTGAGAAAAGACATATTCCCTGCTCTCCTGATGGAACCCTTTCAAATACCTTACTGAAAATTTCAGGGACGTCCCATTTAATCTCTTTGGATTAAAAAAAGAATGAGGCAGAACAGGATTAGTACCAGCCTTTAACAGTGAAAGCAATTTATCCTATTTCTATCCAAGTTCACAGTGTGCGCCATCTATGCAGACCTACATAATAGCTGATGTTAGTTATTCTTCTTAAAGGAATAGCAGAGAAGGACTTTTTTCCTTCTGAAAACTGAAGTTAAACGCTGAGAAGATTTTGCCCTTTTATAAACAGTCATCCTCAAAGTGTTTTAAGACTGAAAATGACTTCAAAATGGCTACGGCTATTATTAAATTAAATGCTTTTCATACACACATACAAAAATGAACTCACAAATGGCTATGATCAAATGAATCCGTCAATTCTTGCCCATCTGAGTTATTTTAAATTTTAGGCTTTTCAGTCTTTTTCTCTATTAGTACTGATGGTCTTTTTGATATCTTCAGCTTCAATAAACATGGTTTGAATGAATAAACTTTAAATTCATCAATTTCAGATGCTGATTTAACAAGAAACTATTTGACCAACTCTCATAATGAATTTTTGAGGCTCTTTAATGGAGGGTTCTCTAATCGCAGGATGGTTCTTGGAGGGCCCCTGTGGGGTCTAAGGCCACAGAAGACTGCCACTGCCTCCTCCCCTGGCCAGCCCTGACGCTCAGGGCTGCTCCCTGCTCCCTGTCCACTCGCTCTCTTTTCTTCCTGTCTCAGTGATTTTACCTTCTTGGTAAAGAAAGTTTTGTGAGGTTTGGGCACAACTTTATGAACTACAAAGAGTTTCCTCTGTAAGCCAAGTTTTTTTTTTTTTTTTAATTATACACTAATTTCAATGTTTACTATTGGGATTTACAACTTTAAAAATCTACATTAATTTCCTACATTTGCAAAGGTATCCAGCTTTCCCAGCAATTTAAATAGGAAATTTAATGTTAAAGATGGGACTGAATTTAAATACTGTGTCAAGCAAGTATCTGTGCTTTTGGATAACAGACAAGGTTTTCCCCCACCTTCCCAAATAAATGAGGGATAACAGAACAAAATAACGTAAAAAAAAAAGGTATAATTGTGCTTTTTTTCTCAATAGTGAATGGTGTCGAACAAACTGGCAAGATAGTTTCACTAAAAATCTTTTAACTAATCTTTCCTTTGTAAAAAACCACGTTAATTTCTCATAATGCTACTAAGGAGTATAAATCATTATGGTCCTACACAAAATGAAAGTTGGATTCCTTTGGTTCCATTTCTCTAGTATCAGCTGAGTACACAGGGAAGGTATTGATCCTTCTTATCAAATAAATAAAAGTTCACTTTATATCAGGTAGTGAATGGACAGGAACAATTTTTTAATTCTAAAAAGCTGCCTAGATAACTTCAGAACCACTTAACACTCAACATAGCACTCAACTTATTTCTTAAATGGGAAGCAACAATATCATTCCTCTGAGAAGCTCTTTTCCAGGTCTTTCTGTTCTGTCCTTCAGATTTATACAGGGTACAAAATAAAGTTCACGATCAAATCACACTGCTTGTGATAAGCAGGATTCAAACAATTACATTCACCACTCCCTAGGGAGGGCCCACTGCCATGGGCAAATATAGTATCACTATAAATGCATTAAGAGTTAGTCTTTGGCTTAATGTATGTTAACCAAATTCAGGGATGAAATGAAACTTGCATAAACATTAAGAAGAAAAAAAGAAGGATGACACAATGAACTGTGATGACCTATCTGGCCCCTCCTCTTAGAAATGGCAGACACTCTACCAAACACTTCTTTTTGGTCAAATGGTCCCCTTAATTTCCAGACTCTCCCACATAAGGAGGCTAAAAGTTAGGTCTGAGTACCTTAGCTTACGAGATTCATTTGATTCAAAAAGCATATCTTGAGATGATAAAAAAGATGATATAAAGTAAAAAAGGACTAAAGGTTGAGTCATGAAGCAATACAATCAGCAGAATATCTAGGGATGACGATGGGGGAGTTGATTTTAAGTTAAAACACCCATGAACAAGCTGTTTTAGTGTTTTGTGTGTACATGTATAAATGTATCTTTCATCTCACAACTTGTTTTTAAATAAGATTAAAAAAAAAAGAAAAATTCTAGAAGTTACCTTTGTCTAAGGATTTATTTCTTCTTTTAAACACAGGTTTTTATGCTGGTTTAAAGTTTATCCTCATAAAGTGATCCACATACACACACAAAGGCAGAATCCCCTTATCCCAAACTGACTAGTGAATATAGACAGGGTGGGGAAGAGACCATCGTACTGACATTTAAAGCTTAGTAAGTTTTTAAAAATATTAAAGTATGTTGGAGAATCTTATTTGGGAGAGGAAGCATCTTTTCAACCACATAGGAAAACAAACAAACAAACTCAGCCTTTCCTTGTTCTTCCTCTTAATCCACTGGGGCTTGAGTCCCTTGGGGCTCAACACTTCCTTTGGTAGCAATTTTGGGAAATTAATGCTATAACCTCTACTACAGTATGGTGGGTATCAGCATTTCCCTCCCTGAATCCTTCCTCCTAAATTACCTCTCCCAGGGGAGGGACTCACCACTATGGGCAGCTACAGTATTACTGAAACCTCTAAAATCATTTGCGCAGACTAAAATTAGAGATGTCAAATCAGGATAAAAGATTAAAGTCAACTATATCAGAGAAATAGTGGGTTGAAGAGGAGAAAAATTAGTAACTGACACTGCCATCCTATTTACACATCAAACTAAATAAACTAGTTAAAAAATCAAGTTAATGTCTGCCCAGAGGATATTACAATTTACCAACATAAAAGATTAAAACAAGCAGCAACTTTTATATAAAATTAATAAAAGACAAATGAAAAAAGAAATTGTCAGTAGCATCTATCTCCTCAATGTGTCTGAACTGCACGATACAAACTAGTCCATTAGTACAGCAGCTTGCTAAAATTTGACTTTGGTTCAAGCTTAGTCAAAAAAAAAAAAAAAAAAAAACAATAACAAAAAAACAACCAAACAAAATACAACAACATAAAAAAATACCACACATAAAAAAGGTGGATGGACATTTGTTAGTTTCCCTGCTTGCAGTTCACTGATTTTGGAGGGACTTTAGGAAGGGGAAGGGTAGTAAGTAAATACTTTGTGAAATAAAATGGGAAGACAGAAGGAACAGAAGAAAAATTAACAAGGGGACTAAAACGTTTCTGGCTTTTTAATATTAATATGCCTGTCTCCCACTTGGATGATCACAAACAAAAATACACATTGTGTCCATATCACTGCCTTTCCCAGCACTGTGAAGAAACAAATACACAGAATCCAAGCTCCCTTGTGGACACAAGCAGAGCAAGCAGAACAAAAATTACCTGTAAGCTCTCTCTCAGCCCCCAGCTTGCAAGGGGGAAAAAGTGCAGTCAAGGGACCACTGGAGATATAAGCAAGCACCCACAGACACCAGGTGGGAACCTTTAACTCCAATAAGAAGGGCGCTCAGATGAGCTGCATTGCAGTCATCCAGTCTTTGGGGAATTTTCTGGATATAGATACTGTAATAACAGAACATTGACAAAAAGGGGAAGCTAATTTCCAAGTTACCCTCATTCCTCTTCATCTACTTCCATAAACACTTCCTTTTTGTGGGCTCATTTATATAGTCTAGAAATACCCTGGAAACAATTACAGACGCTAATCAACTTCTATAATGAATAGAGAGATGTGTATTGCCATTTAGACCTAGTTAGCAGGAGCATCACTAACAAACCTAGGAGAAACGTGAAGTTGTGCAAAGTTCCTGCTTAAAGTCTGTCAAAGGTTCTACAGATCCCATGTCTGGCAAATGCGTGCCTTCTCTAGTCAGAGAACCAAGGATAATGTCAGGGTTAGAGGAAGTGATAAGCCATCTGGTGAAAAGAAAGTCTGTGGCTAGAGGAAAAGGTGGTAACCCCAGACTCTTAACACACCTCTTTCGATGATCTATAACTAATGGAAAACGGTCTAGAAAAATTCCTTCAGAAAACAAAAGAAGGGAAATATTTCCCAATTTCAGTTATTTTGTTCTTTGCCAAGTAAGTTAAAGAAGTTTGGATGAAAAACTTCCACAAAGTGGAACAAACAAACAAACACACCAACAGTAGGAGCATTTCAGGAGATTAGAAATCAGGAGAACCACCAAGTCAGGTGTCTGCAGTAGTCTTTGCTCTTTGGAACCAAATCCTGCCCTGCAACATGCACAGGCATTCCCACTGAAAGTAGCAGAAGGCAGCACTGCTGCACCACAGGATCTGGGCCCCAGGTCATTCAATGGTTCGGGGTGAGTGAGAGCTACAGTTCAGCAGGAATTCCTTCCTACGCAAAAGTGCTCCAAAGGCACCACCTGATCGGGGGGAGGGGGCGTGTGTGGAGTGAGAGTGTTTGCACACACTGCCTTCAGCTTCTGCACCAAGCCTCTTGCATAAGTGGCAAAAGAAAATAATTTTCTAGCACCTCTGTAAGAGTCATCAAGGATAAGGAAACCAGCAAGAACATTCCCCGCAGTTAAGAACGTAAGCCCCACCTCACCCCAAAACCCTCCCGCCCCACAGTGTGGGAGCTCACTGAAATAGGATCCAGGAGCAAGAGATAAACATGTCCAAACTATATATATATATATATATATATATATATGTATATATATATATAAAACAATAACAACAATAATAATAGAGATACAGTAATACAGGCCTGCCTAAATTGTACCAGTTAAGAAAGGAACCCCCAACACAATTGATACGATTATAAACACCTTGTTATGACTTAATGGCCTGTACAACAGACCCATAAAAATGATTTTTTTTTTAAGGAAAAAAAAAAGAAATTTAGACAAACAAGAAATCCCCTTCCTATATTGGAATTGATAACCCACCTTAACTCGTCATCATGACTGCTGGAAATGATAAGTAGTCCTTTCACTTATTTTTTTGTTTGTTTGTTTTTGATTTTTCGTTTCTGCTTTTTTTTTTTTTTTTAATTTTTGGTTAGAAAGTTCTCCGATCCATGAAGCAATCCTGAAAAGACAGTGTTTTATTACAAAATTAGGCAAATGTTGTCCCGTCTCCATCCATTTTTTTTTCGGCATGTGTTTTTTTCTTCTCTCCCTTGCCCTTGCAACATGGCAAGAGGAAGCCAATCACATGTTTTAGTCTCAGCCAAGCTGGCAGCCCTATCACACCCAGAGTGAAGAAGACTGGAGGCAGCCCTGCTTGGCCCCACTCACTGTGCCTTGGAGGCGGTGGTGGTGGTGGAGGCAGCCCCGCTGGCAGAGGCGACTGTGAAGAGAGAGTTCTGGATGGACTCAGCTGAGGTGGAGGTGGCATGAAGGCTGGCTACAGGTCCAGAGTTCCCTGCAGAGGCTGCAGCGGCAGAGACCAAGCTAACTGGGTTGCTGGTGAGCAGAGAGAGGTTCTGAGGGTTCAGGAACAGAGGGGCAGTCACGATGTTGGGGGCTCCTCCTGCATTGGCAAATACCAGGTTCCCAGTCGCGTCCAGTGACGTTATTGGAAGAGAGCCACCAGAAGCAAGAGCTACAGACAAACCCCCCCAAAAACAGGCAGGAAGGAGAACGTCAGTATCATCCTGGAGAAGCCAAACAACACATCAAACCTACTGAGTTTTCCTATAATCCAGACAGAGAAAGTATAGCTCTTAATAGAATTTATTCCCTTAATCACAGTACTATATTGTCACCAACTAAAGTTTATTTATAATTTTGAAAGGATTGAAAACTCTAATTTAATGAGCATGAACGGGATAGGTGAGAAGAAAGCTAAGAAACTGTCTAATAAAGAGTTACGTTTTTATCTTGAAATCTCAATTAGATTTCATCTACCTAGAAATATATGTTAAATCCAGTAATTTTGTTTTTAATGAAGATTACTGATTTTAGACTACCTCCAATTCAAAAGACAAACTACAGTGATTAAAGAATTAAAATAAAGTTAGCTTTTATCAAACTAACTGGCATTCGGATAAATATGAGCACTGTATAGTGCAATATACAAGATAAAAACTGCTTTTCAAAAACACTTTAGTTCTGGAGTTCCCATTGTGGCTCAGCAGAAACAAACCCGATCCCTGGTCCCACTCAGTGGGTTAAGGTTCCGGCGCCGCGGAGAGTTTGGTGTAGGTCGCATATGCAGCTTGGGTCTGGCATTGCTGGTGTAAGCCAGCAGCTGTGCTCTGATTCAACCCCTAGCCTGGAAACTTCCATATGCCCCCGGTTTGGCTCTAAAAAGTAAAAAAAAAAAAAGAAAAAGACTTTAGTTCTAAGTTAAGCTATATATTAACAAATAAAGGATAAGGTGCAATTAATTCATTTTTACTTTACAGCATGTGATATTTATGGCCTGTATAAAGGAGAATGATAAGTCTGTATGAGGAAAACAGAGATGTACTGACAGAGGTGGCCCTAGGTGCGTTATCTAAGATTAGGACTTGCTTTAATGTGTAAGAATTTTCTATGATGCTGCTGCTTCTCCACAGAAGGCAGCATCAAACTTTTCCTTAAGATAATCAGGCATTCTCATTTAATATCTTTTCCTGTTATCCGACAACCCTCCTCTGCGGCATTAAAATTTTGATTGATCTCTTACATAATATATAACAAAAGCTGGAGGAACTGAAGGCAATGTTCCTGACTTAAGTTGTACAGCTCTAACCATCAATTTCACATAGGATTTAATCAATGAGAGAGTCAATAAGGTAATGTAAGGTAATCTAGGTCAGGTTTTGGATTGTCTGTAACGAATATTGTCCATAGTATACTGTAGAGATATCACCTATGAAACATTAATCTTAACTGAAGTTGGCTAACAGGTCATTTTTGGCCCCAAGAACTCTTATTTAAGCACAACTATTTTAAGAAAAGAATTCTCTGATTAATATAGTGATGGCTCAAAGTATTTCCCTGAATCATGTAACAACAAACACCTTCAGACACAAAGTTCAGAAGCTTAACAAAGCAAATCCTTCGATATATAGAATGAGTGGATTTAGACTTATTTTAGACTGGATAACATGCTCAGGCCAAAAAGGAGCCATCTAGGCTTGGAAAGGAGACATTATAATCCAAGAGAATACATGCTCTACAGTGATGGTAATGTTCAAACAGCAGGCCCTAATGGGAACTCTATTAAAGTCTTCAGGATGTGCTCCAGTGTTAATCCACTATAAGGCTTTTTTGTATATGGCTCTCTTGGGGGTGGGGATGGGGACTAGGGGAATTTTACCTGGCCAAGTTTGCTTGGGGTTGGATCTTGGATGACAGTTTGGATAAATTTAGGAGGAAATTCTGCCTCCAAGTCTATTTATCTAAGAAGATAAATAACAGCATAAAAATCCTGGTTTCTTAGAATACATCAAACTAAATATATCTCCAGTTTTTCAAACTGACACCTATATTTCTCTTATAAAGCTTTTCTACATGAGCATATTTTTGGTTGTCAAGTTAGTTAGCATTATCAATTCAACTATCTCTTCCCATCACTTTCACCTCTAGAAAAGCAGACTTCCTTCATTAAACCTCCTCCCCTCCAAGACTCAGAGTTCCCTGGCGGCCTCGTGGTTAGGGATTCAGTGTTGTCACTGCTGTGGCTCAGGTTACTGCTGTGGTGCAGGTTTAATCCCTGGCCAAGGAAATTCTGCATGCTGGGGGTATGGCCAAAAAAACCCCCCACCAAAAATAAAAACAAAAAACCCAAGACAACAAAGAACTAAATAAGTAAAAAAAGTCTACTGACCTTGGATAGTTGCCAGTGTACTGTTGCTCATCAGTGCAGGGCTGAGAGCACCGCCCAGGGTCCCTGGATTGAGACTGAGTAAGGCACCTCTGAAAGTCCAAAAGAGAAGTCAATTTATTACAATGTAAGACACATGTGTCAGTTTGACTATAGACCCAAGGGGATAAGAAAAATGAAAATACAGCTGGGGAAGCGTATGGAAATATTTGTTATTCCCTTTATATTCTTAAATGGTTTGGTTAGTCTTTCCAAGTTACTGCTTTCCTTGAGGTGCACTCGTACAAAGCAAAACAAGGTTATGGTTCAAACAAAACTAGCAGTCATTTTGACTCTTTAATTACTTCACCCTCTACTTTTGCAAAACACAAGAAAAAAACGCCAGAGAAAGGAATATATTTACAAAGTAATTCTTATATGTTTGATGATAAATATAACATTAGGAATCCTGTTACTGTATCTCTTATTTATGTTTGAAATTAGAAAGCAGACAGTTGAGAATTTAATGGCGAAACCATAAAAATAAGAGTCAGGAATTCTGGGCTTTCTTCCTGGCCCAACACTCAAGTATAATGAGTGGCCTGGTGTTCTGTGTCTTCATCTAGAAATAAAAGCATGCCTATTGTCCTTCTAGGGTATAAAGGAACTTAAGCCCACCTATTATCAAAGTCCTTGTGCTATTATAAGCATGACCCACTTCAAAGGGATTAGGGCTTTAAGGGTTTTTTTTTCCATTTAAGATGGCGATGAAAAGTATCCCCTATGAGTAACTCCACGGATGGCCTCCACGGTGTTTC
The DNA here is from genome assembly GCF_054392235.1 of Sus scrofa. Taxonomy (NCBI): domain Eukaryota; kingdom Metazoa; phylum Chordata; class Mammalia; order Artiodactyla; family Suidae; genus Sus; species Sus scrofa. The sequence goes on from NC_139386.1 coordinate 87,955,673, forward strand.
TCAAATGTGACCCAGATAAGAAAGTGCCTTACCCAGCTGCAAACTGTGAGGGTGCCATCAGGCCTGGGTTTAGTCCTGCAGCAGCAGCCATGGCAGCAAGACTGGCATTTGCTGGCAACTGTGCAGCTCCTTGGAGGGCAGCAGCTGCTGCTGTTTGCAACCCTGACGCTGTCACCATCACCTGGCTGGTCCCAAGAGGAGAGGACAAGGGAGTGGAGGTGGTCTGTGTTGTGCTGGTCTCACTGGCACTAGATGCCTCGGAGGTGGAGGCTGAGGCAGAAGGGGAGGGACTCAGAGAGGGGGAAGTGACTGCTGAGGAAGCCGGAGGCGCTGTGGAAATCACGGTTGCAGTGTTGTTGGAGGTGGTGTCTGTAGTGCCTGAAAAGAGATAAAGTGACCTTCTGTAAATGCTTTTGGAAGAGTGGTTGCTTTATTCAGCCATACTCTAGAATCGACTGAATAATCTATCTCCGGTAATCTCTACACATGTCCTTTTATATTAACCTAGTTTAGTGTTTCTATGGAAAATAACCACAAAACCAAAACATTTTAAGAACCAAATGGCAATAAAGTAACCATGAAACAAATAGAGAACACAACTTTCCATTTCCAATTTCATATTAATTTTTTTTTTTTAATTACAGAAACTCTAACTATAGAACACAATTGTTCTGGAGAAGAAACATATAAGCAAAAAAAATTCCAAGGTTCTGAAAAGTATTTTCATTCAGAAATCTCCTCAGCAGTCTCTGTAAAAGAATTAAAGCAAAGCAACGAAGGCAAGAACACCTAAAAGTTACATATTTTTCTGAAATAAGTGTCAATAACAACATACACAGAAATAGTATGAAAATAAAGGTATATATGTCTAAATGCTTTCTTTGCATTAAAAAATTTAAATGTCTATTCTGTAAAAACAGCTCTCAAAAAAATCTATTGTTGTAGACATTTTCTTATTTGAGGAAACAACAACGTACAATGATATTATGAATCATAGAAATTAGCATGAAAAATGAAGATCTATAAAATTGTTATATTTGAGAGACCTAAAAAAAAAAAGATGCCACTTTTTTGTTGTTGTAAGGAGAACAACAAACATTGGAAACAAATAACTGACATTAAAAATATCACTGATAAATAAAACACATTCACTGAAATTGTCTAATGTTATAGATCAATGATGTCCAATAGAAATATAATACATATGTAGGGAGTTCCTCTTGTGGTTCAGCAGTAAGGAACCTGGCTAGTATCTGCGAGGACTTGGGTTTGGTCCCTGGCCTTGCTCAGTGGATTAAGGGTCTCAGTCACTGCTGTGACTGTGGCGTAGGCTGGCACCTACAACTCCAATTCGACCCCTAGCCTGGGACTTCCATATGTGGTAGGCGTGGCCCTAAAAAGACCAAAAAAAAAAAAAATATATATATATATATATATATATATATATATAAAATACATATGTAATTTACAATTTTCTAGTAGTCCCATTGAAAATAGGTAAAAAGAGGAGTTCCCATCATGGCTCAGCAGAAACTAATTTGACTACCAGCCATAAGGACACAGATTCGATCCCTGGACTCACTCAGTGGGTTAAGGATCTGGCATTGCTGTGGCTGTGACATAGGCCAGTGGCGGCAGCTCCAATTTGACCCCTAGTCTGGGAACTTCCACATGCCATACACTGCAGCCCTAAAAAGCAAAAAAAAAAAAAAAAAAAAAAAAGTAAAAAGAAACAGGTGAAATTAATTTTAACATTATGCTCTTTTTAACACAGTGTCCCAAATATTATCATTTCAACATAAAATCAATTATTTAAAAATTATTAACGTGGATTTTTTTTCATACTAAGCACATTTCAATTTGAACTAGCCACATTTTTATATGGCATAAAAGCCATACTGGATAGCACAGGGGTAAAATATCTCTAAAAGTTAGGCCCAGGGTCCCAGAAGTAAGTGTGACTTAAAGAATACCAAGTCCTTTTGCCTAAAGTAGAAATGATTCAATAAGGCACAGGATAGATAAAGAAGATGTCAAGTGTTCTCACAGAGCTGCAATTTTGATGCTATCTATAAAAGACAGTATAGAACAGGCCTTCCTTTCAGTTATCAGTAAATGCTACATATTACAAAAAACAGGCTGTCTGAATTAGGTGGAACTTAATTTAGTGAAAGTCATCATGTTCTAGGATATAATCAATCATATGTATGTGTAAAGCATAACCTTAGTGGTATTTTCTCAGGATAGAGAACTCAAAAAGACAAAAAAAGACAAAAAAAAAAAAGGCATTCAATATTTCTGTGAGGTACTAGACCAATCGCAATAAATACTTCAAACCTATAAACACACTGGGAAAAAGATCTATGTAGAAGAACTTTGTGAAAAAATTACTAAGCTAAAGACTCTCTTTTCTCTTAACAGCTGTATAAAAAATTCAGGCAGTTTTGTTCTTTGAAAATCTATTTTGAAGCCTTCTTTTGGTCTGTACTAAGGCCCCCAGAATTCAACTCTCTTCTCACTTTAACTGTCAGGAAATGTTTCTTTCACATATTATAGAGCTGGAAGAAAATCAGATGCCATCTATTTCAGTACTGGCTCTGATTTTCCTACCTCCTATCATGCTGCACAAAAGTGTGATGTGGCCCTGCAGCCTCTGAATAAATTAAGTAAATATATCTTTTTTTTTTTTTTTTTTTTTTTGGCCATGCCCATGGCTTGTGGAAGTTGCTGTTTCAGGGATCTAACCAGAGCCACAGCAGTGATAATGCCAGATCCTTAACCCACTGAGCCACCAGGGAAGTCCAACCTATCTTATTGTTAACTGAAAAAGGAAGATTTACTCCTCTTTCTGCCCCTCTTAAAAATGTAAATGATTCCCTCTCTACTGCTCTTGTCCCTAAAGTACCATTACATCTTCGTGGATTTATTAATCTTAGTTTCACTATTTCTTTAGTTCTAAATTTATCAAATCAATTTCTATCACTGAGCTGTTGATGCTATCTTGGGTCCTATGTTTGGCAGATTCATACATACTTTTTCAGTTTTGATGCTCTTTTCCTAAGATCTGATCCCTGTTCCATAAAAAGGTAAATATCTTTTCTCACTTCTCCCCTACTACTAATAAATTTCAATCTTTTCTTGACCAATTTCTTGCCTTATCTAACCTGATTTTCCTTTTTTTTTTTTTAACCTGATTTTACTTATGGGCATTACTTTCCTTTCAAAGTTCGGAAAGTGAAATTGCCCATATCGTGAAGTCAAAGGCTTATAGCAATAGCCTTTTCTTTACTCTCCATTGCCATTTGCAGACCATTCAGTATCACTTTCTTAAAATCCCATTTGTATATAAAGACAATCCCAATAATTTTATCAGTAAATTTAACTTTGCTAGGACATGATAACTCCAGAAACCTCTCAAAGTGTTGTTTTTTTTTTTTTTTTTCCTGGTTGTCACCCTCCAACCTCATTCTAGGTGTCTTCAATATGAATGTTATATGAGTGCTAGAATATAATAACTTACTGTGATTTTCAAATTAATTCTCCCAGCCAGTGACTCACTTTGTAATCAATATATATCTTTTTTTTCTTTTTTGGCTCTGCCTGTGGCAAGTGGAGGTTCCTGAGCCAGGGAATGAACCTGTGCCACAGCAGCAACTCAAGCTGCTGCAGTGACAACATGGGATCCTCATTTCACTGTACCACAAGAGAACTACAATACATATTTTTTATGACATTAAATTCTTGGTAACTTAATTACCTGGGCAACTTTGATGAGGGAAGTGATGCTTGCTGAGTTTCAACATCCTTGACAACAAAATAAGATGCCATCACTCACCTCACAAGGTTAGTAGATAGTTAAAATGCAAGAACATATAGTGTTTGGCACAACCTCCTGCTTCCCATCTCATCTTTTTTTTTTTTTTTGTCTTTTTTTTTTTTTTTTTTGCCATTTCTTGGGCTGCTCTCGCGGCATATGGAGGTTCCCAGGCTAGGGGTTGAACTGGAGCCATAGCTGCCAGCCTATGCCAGAGCCACAGCAACGTCACATCTGAGCCTCATTTGCGACCTACACCACAGCTCATGGCAACGCCAGATTCTTAACCCACTGAGCAAGGTCAGGGATTGAACCCGAAACCCCATGGTTCCTAGTCGGATTCGTTAACCACTGAGCCACAACGGGAACTCCCCCACCTCATCTTTAAAAAAAAAAATTTTTTTTTTCTTTTTAGGGCCAAACCTGCAGCACATGGAAGTTCTTGGGCTAGGGACTGAATTGGAGCTGCAGCTGGAGCCTACCCCATAACCACGGCAATACTAGACTTGATCCATATCTGCGAACTATGCTACAGCTTGTGGCAACGCCAGATCCTTAACCCAATGAATGAGGCCAGGGATCTAACCTGAATCCTCATGGACACTATGTCAGGTTCTTAATCTGCTGAGCCAAAGGGAACTTCCTACCTCATCTTTTAAAATTTATTTTTTTATTTTTTATTTGTCTTTACAAATGGATTTTATTTCATAATATTAGTCAATATTAAACTTATTTCCCAAGGAAATAACTGAAAGCTGTAGAGATATACATCTGACACTTTTTGGCAAATGACACTGAAAAAAAATTTTTTAAACAAAAAAAAAATTATTCAAGTATAGTTGATTTATAATATTGCATTAGTTTCAACTATACAGCAAAGTAATTCAGGTTTTTTTTCAGATTACTTTCCAATATACATATTACAAGATATTGAATATAGTTTTCTATACTATACAGAAAATCCTTGTTACCTATTTTCTGTATAGTAATTTGTATCTGTTAATGCCCTTCTCTGTATCGTTCCAATTTTAGTGTGTGTGCTGCCAAATCAAGCATTCACCTCATCTTTTAAAAAAATAAATTTAGCAAGGTACAATATACATGGCATAAAATTTACCCAACTTGTGTAAAATCCAGTCATTTTTAATATACAGAGTGGTATGGCCATCACCCCAATCCAGTTTATGACATTTCTATCACCCAAAAAAGATCCCTTGTGCCTATTTGTAGTCATATCCTGTCCCCACCTACAGCCCCTGATCATCTGCTTTTCACATCTGTAGGTTTACCTTTCCAGAACATGTCACATAAATGGAATCATATGATTTGAAGTCTTTTGCATCTCACTTCCTTCAGTTAGGATACTGTTTTCAAGGTTTATCCATGTTGCAGCACAAGGCAATACTTCCTTTTTCTGGCTGAAAAGTATTCCACTGCATAGACAGACCACATGTGTTTATTCATTCACCAGTTGATAGGCAATGGCTTGTTTCCAGTTTTTTATTATTATGAATAATGCTGCTATGATTATTTGTGTAAAAGTTTTTATGTGGACATGTTTTCATTTCTCTTGTGAGACTTGCCATGTAGGATGCAAAGTTCCATTAACTTTTAAAGACATTGCTAAAGTTTTTCCAAAGTGGCTGTATCATTTTACATTCCCACCAACAATAAATAAAGGTTCCAGTTTCTCCATACTCTTGCTCATACTTACTATTTTTGGTCTTTTTTTGATTACAACCATTCTAGTGAGTATGAAGTAGTACCTCAGTGTGGTTTTAATTTGCATTTGTCTAATGAATAATAATGTCGAACATCTTTTCATGTGTTTATTAGTCATTCCTCTGTCTTTGGTATAACGTATTCGGTTTTTTTTGGATGTGGAAAGTTCCCGGGCCAGGGATCAAACCCATGCCACAGCAGTAACCAGAACCATGGCAGCTGACAACACTGAGCCCCCCAGGGAACTCCCAGTATAATGTATATTAAGATCTTTTGCTCTTTTAAAAAACTAAGTTGTCTGTATTCTACTACTGGGTTTTAAGAGTTCTTTATATGTTCTAGATACAATTCCTTTATCAGGTATGTGATTTACAAATTTTTTTCCCCCAGTCTGTAGATTATCTTTCCATTTTCTTAAAGGTGTCTTACAAAGTACAAATGTTTCATTTTCTTTCTTTTTTTTTATTGGCTGTGCCTGTGGTATGTGGAAGTTCCTGTGCCAAGGATCAAACCTGCCACAGTGGTGATAACGCTGGATCCTTAATCACTAGGCCACCAGGGAACTCCAAAAGGTTTTATTTTCTATGAAGTCCAATTTACCATTTTTTTTTTCCTTTACAGTTTGTACTTTTGGTGCTATATCTATGAACTCTCTGACTAACCCAAGGTTACAAAGATTTTCTCCAACAAAAAAAAGTTTTGTTGGAGTTCCCTTCATGGCGCCATGGTTAATGAATCCGACTAGGAACCATGAGGTTGCGGGTTCCATCCCTGGCCTTGCTCAGTGGGTAAAGGATCCGGTGTTGCCATGAGCTGTGGTATAGGTTGCAGATGTGGCTTGGATCCCGCATTGCTGTGGCTGTGGTGTAGGCTGGCAGCTACAGCTCCGATTAGACCCCTAGCCTGGGAACCTCCATATGCCAAAGGAGCAGCCCTAGAAAAGGCAAAAAGACAAAAAAAAAAAAAAAAAAATTTTGTTTCTTACATTTAGGCCTTTGATCCATTGTGGTTAATTTCTGTGCATGGTATCAGGTCAGGGTCTAAATTATTTCATGAATATAGATATCCAATTGTTCCAGAACCATCTGTTGAAGACTATTCTTTCCCTATTGAATTTCCTTGGTGTCTTTGTCAAAAATCAATAGAGCATATATTTAAAGGTTTGTTTCTGGACTCTCAGTTCTGTTCCTTTCATCTACATGTCTATCCTTAGGTTAGTATCATACTGTCTTGATTACTATAGCTTTATAGTAAGCTTTGAAATCAGGATACGTAAGTCCTCTAACTTCATTCTTTTTCAAAATTGCTTTGGCTCTTCTGGATTCCTTCCATATATACTTTAGAATGAATTTCTCAATTATTGGGGGGGAAAAAACCCCTCAAATCCAACTGACCACCACCAACAAAAAACACCAAAAACCACCTGCTCAAATTTGGGTTATGATTGTATTAAATCCATAGATCAATTTACAGAAAATTGTCATCTTAAGAACTCTCCATTTAGATTTTTAAAAACTTCTCTTAGCAAACTGTAGTTTTTTTTTTTTGTCTTTTTGTCTTTTGTCTTTTGTTGTTGTTGTTGCTATTTCTCGGGCCACTCCCGCGGCATATGGAGGTTCCCAGGCTAGGGGTCGAATCGGAGCTGTAGCCACCAGCCTACGCCAGAGCCACAGCAACGCGGGATCCGAGCCGCGTCTGCAACCTACACCACAGCTCACAGCAACGCCAGATCGTTAACCCACTGAGCAAGGGCAGGGAATGAACCCGCAACCTCATGGTTCCTAGTCGGATTCGTTAACCACTGCGCCACGACGGGAACTCCAGCAAACTTACTCTTTAAGTCTTATACTTCTTTTGTTAAATTTATTCCTAAGTATTTGATTCTTTTTGAAGCTACTGTGAATAAAATTATTTTCTTAATTTCATTTTTTTGGACTGTTCGTTGATAGTATACACAGATGCAATTTATTTTTATATGTTGATTTTGTATCTTGCATCAAAATTGAATTAATTTATTAGTCCTATTAGATTTTTTGGTGTATGGATTTCTTGGGAAATTTATACATACAGGATAATGAAAACGAAGACAACTTTAAATTTTCCCCTTCCAAACTGGATGTTTAAATTTTTTTTCCTCTGTTGTTAAGCTGGCTACAACTTCCTGTACAACGCTAATTCAAAGTCTGCTAGAGCAAATATTCTTGCTTTGTTCCTAACCTTTGGGGGGATAAGCATTCAGCCTTTCCCCATTTAATACACTGTTACCTGTAGGTTTTTAAGTAGATGTCCTTTATCAGGCTAGGAAGCTCCCTTCTATTCCAGGTTTTTATCATTGAATGGGTGTTGGATTTTGGCAAATGCTTTTTTTTTTCCCCCTCATTTCATAGCCTCACTTGTGGCATGTGTAAGTTCCCAGACCAAGAGTCAAATTGGAGCTACAGCTGCTGGCCTACACCACAGCTCAACACTGGATCCAAACTGCATCTGCAACCTATGTCACAGTTTAAGGCAACACCGGATTCTTAACCCACCAGATCCTTAAGTGAGGCCAGGGATTGAACCAGCATCCTCAAGGAGATTATGTTGGGTTCTTAATCTGCTAAGCCACAATGGGAACTCCTTAAATGCTTTTTCTATACCTATTGAGATGATCACGAGGTCTGAGTCCTTTCTTCTAGTACTATGGTGTATTACATTAAGTGGATATTCTATTATTAAACCAACTGTACATTTCTGGGATAGAAACCCCTTGGTCATGATACAGAATATTTATATTTTGCTAGATTGGATAGGGTTTTTATGCAGATTTTCTTTTTTTTCTTTTTCCTTTTTAAAATTATTATTATTTTTTAAATAGTTATTTCCCCAATACATTTTTTTTCCTACTGTACAGCATGGTGACCCAGTTACACACACATGCACACATTCTATTTTTGCACATTATTATGCTTCATCATAGAATTTTTGTGTACATTTTCATGAGGGGTAAAGGTCTATAATTATTTTCTTGTGAAATCTTTTTCTGGCTTTAGTATCAAGGTAATATTGGCTTTATACAATGAGTTGTTTCTCCATCTCTATTTTCTGGAAGAGACTTAATTCTTTTTAAAATATCTGATAGAATTCACTATTAAAGCCATCTGGGTCTTGGCACTTCTTTTTGATTAATTCACTTTACTAATTTTAGGTCCACTTAGATTTTCTATTTCTTTTTCTTTTTGAGTCAGTTTTGATAATTTGTGTCTTTCTTAAAATTTGTCCATTTCATCTAAGTGGTCTAATTTTTTTGGCAAAAAATTCCAGCATGCGGCATAATGTAGAAATCCTATTCCTAAATATATACCCAGAGAACTGAAAACACAGAACCACATAAAAACTTGTACATGAATGTTCATAGCAACAGTACTTAAAATGGCCCCATATGTCCATCAACTCATGAATAATAAACGAAATATGGCATATCCATACAATGAAATATCACTCAAACATAAAAAGGAATGAAATACCAATATAATCCACAAAATGGATAAACACTGAAAATATGCTAAATGGAAAAAGAGAGGCACAGGTCATATATTATATGATTCTATTTATATGAAAAGTTCAAGACAGGCAAACTCAAAGAGACAGAATAGACTAGTCATTTCCATGGGTTAGGGGGAGGGCTGAATGGGAAGGGGCTGATAATGGGTATGGCATTGCATATGGTTCCATTATGAAATGCTATTTTGGAAAAAGAATTGGAGGCAGAGCATGTTTAGTTGAGATTATTGAGGGCTGTGGAATTTTTCTAAGTTCTTAAGATACATAAGAATACATATCTTGGGAGTTCCCGTCATGGCTCAGTGGTTAACAAATCTGACTAGGAACCATGATGTTGTGGGTTCGATCCCTGGCTTCACTCAGTGGGTTAAGGATCCGGCATTGCCATGAGCTATGGTGTAAGTCACAGACACAGCTCGGATCTGGCATTGCTGTGGCTCTGGTGTAGGCCGGCAGCTGCAGCTCTGATTGGACCCCTAGCCTGGGAGCCTCCATATGCCACAGGTACGGCCCTTTTAGAAAAGGCAAAAAGACCAAAAAAAAAAAAAAAAAAAAAAAAAGAATACATATCTTTCTGGAGTAGTATGGTCATGATCATTCTTGTATCCATTTTGGAAAAGTTTATCAAGAACATATTATGTGCCAGCACCATGCTAGATACTGAGAAAATAAAAATGTCACGTCAGATACATAATCAGACAAGCTTTCTCTTAGAAGATGATAGATTAAGGATATGTTTTTTTTCCCTTCATTTCTAAAATCCTATCCCAAATGATGGTGAAGAAATAAAAAATGGAGTGAGAGCTCTGGGGAAAGATATTGGAGAACTTGAGATTTTGATATACTTGCAAAAATGAGAAAGAGGCTAAAATTGGGTGGCAGAGAAACCAACCACAGTCCAGAAAGGCATGGTAGAAGTGGGAATTATTTACTCCCATGGAGCCCTGAGGTAATCCAAGCTCAGAGTTGTCAATCCTGAAGTAGGAATAGGAAGCAAGGGCAGAGAAGAGAGTTATCAGACTGTTCACACACCAGTTCTGTCAGTGGGACGGTCCCTTCTTCCACCAGACTTCTCAACTGAGCAGAACTAACGTCACCTACTACTCTTTGAAGAAAATAAAAATCTGAGTATGGAAGGTTAAGAGCTTTGTATAAGCACTGGCATCCCTCTCCTTTAAGGAAGGTGTGAGGGTAGAGCCTGGTCTGGCAGTTCTCTTCCCACATTCATAGCTTACAGCTCCCTTCCACTCACTGGAGAGGATGCTGAGTAACAAATGCTACACAAGGACAGACAAACATTTCAAGCTACTTATCTTAAGTAAAAAGGCCTTGCATTCATCAGTATAACTAACCAAAAAGTACCAGATAATGTGAAAAATCCACAGGACAAAAGAAATGGAACAAAATGAATAAGAACTGAGGCCAGAAGAAACAACTTAAACACCACTGTAATCTGTACTGTATCTATAAATTAAAAATAGACTGCTATACAGATGCAAACTATTATATATAGAATGGATAAACAATAAGTCCTACTGTGTAGCACAGGGAACTAGATTTAATATCCTGTAATAAACCATAATAAAAAGAATATGAAAAGAATATATGTGTGTTTGATAATCATTTTGCTACACAGCAGAAAACTAACACTATAAATCAACTATACGCCAATAAAATAAATTTTAAAAATAGAATGCTTTAAAAAGGAGGAATCAGAACAAATAAAAGTTCTTAGAAATAAAGAACTGAGGATAAAGTTTACGGAGGGGAAAAAACAAATTATCAACACAAAGGAATTAGACTGAAATCTGACTTTTCATCGGTAACAATGGATGCTAAAACACAACAGAGCAATACCTTCCAAGTTCAAAGGAAAAGTAATTCTGTACCTAAAATTCTATTACTGGACAAACGACAAAAAAACTGTGAGAACAAAATATTTTTTACTTATGTATGTGCTTGGAAATTTTCCCTCCCACATAACCTTTCTAAATAAAGAAAAAACTTATTTTGAGAATCTGCTCCTGGCAAAACAAAAAGGAATCAAAGTAGAGGGAGACATGGGTTCTCAGAAATATTAGTTCTAACTCAGGAACACAATGAAAAGAAATTAAAATAAACAATCACAGGGATCCCAAGGAGAAAGTCTTCAGGAAGAAAAGTAGACTGCATTAGACAAGCTATATGATTAAGATACTAATTGTCTTTAGTAATAATATGGATGAAAGAATATGCTACTTTTGTCAACAGAAACAGTTATAGAAACGTCAGAAGAAAAGAGGCTATAATAAGAAGTTATAGTCCAGGGAGTTCCTGTTGTGGCACAGTGGAAATGTACCCAACTAGTATCCATGAAGGTGCAAGTTTGGTCCCTGGCCTCACTCAGTGGGTTGGGGAATCCAGTGTTGCCATGAGCTGTGGTGTAGGTCATAGACACTGCTTGGATCTGGCATTGCTATGGCTGTGGCATAGGCTGGCAGCTATAGCCCCAATTGACCCCTTGCCTGGGAACTTCCACATGCCATGGGTGTGGCCCTAAAAAGCTAAATAAATAAATAAAAGAAGTTATGGTCCAAATAGGAAACAAAAATTGGAATGGGGTATGATTTTGAGCAACTGTTGACAAAAGAAAAGAAAATCCATTTGATACTACTGCTGCTTAACAAAAGTACTACAAACTTAGCAGCAGAAAACAACACATATTTACTATCTCATAATTTCTGGGGGTCAGGTGTCCAGGCACAGCCTACCTAGCTCATCCTCTGCAAGGCTGCAATCAAGGTGTCAGCCACGCTATTCCATTCTATTCCATTCCCATGTCTGGGAAGAATATGTTGCCAAGCTCACTTGAGTTGTTGGCAGAAATCATTTGGCAGAATTTGCCTGCTGCTCTAGATTAAGTGCCAAGCTTCTTTCTGGCTATTGACTGAAGGCCACCCTCAGTGCCCTGATTTGTGAGCTTCCTAACATGGTTGCTCATTTCTAACTTCATCAAACTGGTGAGAGGGGTCTCTAGACTAAGTCTGCTAACAAGACAGAGTCTTATAAAATGTAAAATAATCATGGTGTGACATCATATCACCTTTACCACATTCTACTGATAAGAAGCAAACTAAAGGATCAGCCCACACTCAAGGGGAGAGCATTACACAAAGGCATGAGCATTAGGAGGCAGGCACCATGTAGGGGTCACCTTAGACTTCATCTATCACAATTATAAATGCTGAATGTTAATTTAACATTTTTAGAGGCTTCTGCTTTTGACCATTAAAAGTAAATGATAGTGGAGTTCCCGTCATGGCTCAGTGGTTAACCAACCCAACTAGGATCCTTGAGGATGTGGGTTCAATCCCTGGATTCACTCAGTGGGTTAAGGATCAGGCGTTGCTGTGAGCTGTGGTGTAGGTCGCAGATGCGGCTTGGATCCCGCATTGCTGTGGCTGTGGTGTAGGCCAGCAGCTACAGCTCTGCATGGCCCCTAGCCTGGGAAGCTCCACGTGCTGCAGGAGCAGCCCTAAAAAGACACACATACACACACACACACACACACACAAAGTAAATGATAGCAAACTTACCCATTCACTATAACAAGAATAGAGAAATATGTGAGAAAATGTTCTAGATATGAGAAAATAGGCAGCACAAGGCTGTGAGTCCTGAAAAGGGGGAAACAAATGATGTGGGCCCTACAATCACCTGGATTGTATTTGGAAGCACTTTATAAACAGTGGCACCGGAAGAGGAAACTAAGTAGGGCACAGTGATTTCAATGACTCAAGGAAGATTCTATGTTGGCTTTGAAGAAGCAGCCATGTTGTAAGGTCATGAGGCTAGGACCTGAAGTTAGCCTTGTAGGAGTTGAGAGTGACCAAGCTGACAGTCAACAATAACAACAAAAAAGAGGACTTCAGTCCTATAACCATGAGGACCAGAATTCTGCCAACTAATAAACTTGGAAGATTTTGGGCCTCACATGAGGTCACAGCCCTAGCCAATATCTTGATTTTAGCTGGTCAAAAGTACATAATCTAAATCTAATCATGAGGAAACAGTACAAAATAACTAGCTAAAATAAAGAACCCCCCCCAAACCCAAAATAACTAGCTATACTTTTCAAAAATATTAATGTCACAAAACACAAAGAAAGAGTCTTTTTTTTTTTTTTTTTCCTTTTTAGAGGCACACTTGCAGCCCATGGAAGCTCCAAGGCTAGGGGTTGAATTGGAAATGAAGCTGCCAGCCTATGCCACCACAGTCACAGCAATGCCAGACCTGAGCCGTGTATGTGACCTATACCACAGCTCAGGACAATGCCAGATCCTTAAGCCACTGAGCAAGGTTAGCACTAGATAACCCACCAGCATTCTCATGTATACTAGTCAGGCTTGTTTCTTGTGCGCCACAATGGGAACTCCAAGAAAGAGTCAAATTGTCCCAAATTAAATGAGACTAAAGGGACACAGCAAATGAATGCAATATATGAGCTTAGATTTTCTTTTGCTATAAGGAACATTATTGGTATAATTGGCAAAATCTAAATGTGAATTGTTTACTGGATATTAGCAACTGAGTCAGTGCTAACATTCTGATTTTTGATAATCATACTCTGGTTATATATAGCAATTTTTAAATTAAAAAATATACAGTTAAATATTTAAGGGTAATGGGGTATATCTGTAACTTGCTGTTAAAACAGTTCATAAAAATAACCACAAACAAAAACACAGAAAGAGAAAAATGAGAAAGCAAATATAGTAAGATTTTAATATTTGAAGAATGTGAGGAAGAGATTTAGAATTTCTTTGAAGTATTCTTATAACTTTTCTGTAAGCTTGAAATTATGTCAAAATAAAAAATTTAAGAAAAAGCTATATGTACAAAGGTGCTCATTATAGCATTATTTATAACAGTGAGAACTTCATTCATTTAATAATTACTGGGTATCTTATACTCTAAGTGGTATGCTGGACATGAGGAATATAACAGTGAACAAGTGAGACCAGTTACGTGGCTTAGAGATTGAGGGGTTTCTTGGGATGTAATATTTGTAAAGCTCAAGCTGGAAAAGTTGGTCGCCCTTGGTAGAACTTAACTGTGATGGCAGCACATGGAGATGTTTATGAAATTATAGCACAGTCATTCGACATAATAAGGGAAAATCAAAATAGAAATGTAAAACATTGTAATAACAGAGTAAGATACTTATTCTAAGAGTTAAGGAGTTCCTGTTGTGGCACTGCAGAAACAAATCCAACTAGGAACCATGAGGTTGCGGGTTCGATCTCTGGCCTTGCTCACTGGGTCAAGGATCTGGCGTTGCTGTGAGCTGTGGTGTAGGTAGCAAATGCAGTTTGGATCCTGCATTGCTGTGGCTATGGTGTAGGCTGGCAGCTGTAGCTCTGATTTGACCCCTAGCCTGGGAACCTCCATATTTTGGGTACGGCCCTAAAAAGTAAAAAAAAAAAAAAAAAAAAAAAAAAAAAAGTTAAGTTAAAAAAAAAAGCAGAGTACACTGTAAATACTATCAGAATTGTACATCTATATGCATATAAAAATATACAAAGACAAAATAAAAAATTGCACCCAAAAAATCAAATACCTGGGAATACACCTGACCAAGGAGGTAAAGAATTTATATGCCGAGAACTATAAAACTTTAATCAAGGAAATTAAAGAGGATTCAAAGAAATGGAAAGATATTCCATGCTCCTGGGTTGGAAAAATTAATATTGTATAAATGGCCATACTACCCAAAGCAGTCTAGATTCAATGCAATCCCTATCAAATTACCCATGACATTTTTCACAGCACCAGAACAAACAATCCACAAATTTATAAGGAACCACAAAAGACCCAGAATTGCCAAAGCAATTCTGAAGAACAAAAACCAAGCAGGAGGCATCACTCTCCCAGACTTCAGGCAATATTACAAAGCCACAGTCATCAAGACAGTGTGGTACTGGTACCAAAACAGAGAGACAGACCAATGGAACAGATTAGAGAACCCAGAAATAAACTCAGACACCTTTGGTCAGTTAATCTTTGACAAAGGAGGCAAGAACATAAAATGGGAAAAAGACAGTCTTTTCAGCAAGTATCACTGGGAAACCTGACAGCTGCATGCAAATCAATGAAACTAGAACACACCCTCACACCATGTACAAAAATAAACTCAAAATGGCTGAAAGACTTAAATATAAGACAAGCCACCATCAAAATCCTGGAAGAGAACATAGGAAAAACATTCTCTGACATCAACCTTACAAATGTTTTCTCAAGTCAGTCTCCCAAAGCAACAGAAATAAAAGCAAAAATAAACCAACGGGGCCTCATTAAACTGAAAAGCTTTTGCACAGCAAAAGAAACCAAAAAGAAAACAAAAAGACAACTTACAGAATGGGAGAAAATAGTTTCAAATGATGCAACTGACAAGGGCCTAATCTCTAAAATATAAAAACAACTTAACAGCAAAACAGCCAACAACCCAATTGAAAAATGGGCAAAGGACCTGAAGAGAGGTTTCTCCAAGGAAGATATACAGGTGGCCAACAAACGCTTGAAACAATGCTCAACACCACTGATTATTAGAGAAATGCGAATCAAAACTACCATGAGATACCACCTCACACCAGTCAGAATGTCCATCATTAATAAGTCCACAAATAAAAAATGCTGGAGGGGATGTGGAGAAAAGGGAACCCTCTTGCACTGTCGGTGGGAATGTAAGCTGGTACAGCCACTGTGGAGATCAGTATGGAGGTACCTTAGAAATCTATACACAGAACTATCATATGACCCAGCAATCCCACTCTTGGGCATATATCTGGACACAACTCTAATTAAAAAAGACACATGTGCCTGCATGTTCATTGCAGCACTATTCACAATAGCCAAGACATAGAATCAACCCAAATATCCACTGGTAGATGATTGGATTAGGAAGATGTTGTATATATACACAATAGAATACTACTCAGCCATAAAAAAGAATGAAATAATGCCATTTGCAGCAACATGGATGGAACTACAGACGCTCATCTTGAGTGAAGTAAGTCAGAAAGAGAAAGACAAATACCATATGATATCACTTATATCTGGAATATAATATACAGCACAAAGGAACCTTTCCACAGAAAAGAAAATCATGGACTTGGAGAATAGACTTGTGGTTGCCAAGGGGGAAGGGGAGGAAGTGGGAGGTACTGGGAGCTTGGGGTAAAGAGATGCAGAATGTAGCCTTTGGGATGGATTAAAAATGGGATCCTGCTGTATAGTACTGGGAACTCTGTCTAGTCACTTATGATGGTACACTTAATGTGAGAAAAAAGAATGTATACATGCATGTGTAACTGGGTCACCATGCTGTACTGTAGGGAAAAAAAAAGATAAATAAATAAAATAAAATAAATAGTACTCATTGTGATTGTGTTTCCTATTTGAATTTCCTATGTTAAAAATTTTTGTAATTAAAGACAAATTTCAGGAGTTCCTGTCATGGCACAGTGGAAATGAATCTAACTAGGAACCATGAGGTTGCAGGTTCGATCCCTGGCCTTGCTCACTGGGTCAAGGATCGGGAGTTGCTGTGAGCTGTGGTGTACGTAGCAAAAGCAGCTTGGATTCTGTACTGCTGTGGCGTAGGCCGGCGGCTGTAGCTCCAGTTAGACCCCTAGCCTGGGAACCTCCATATGCCTTGGATTCAGCCCTAAAAAGACAAAAGACAAAAGATAAAAGACAAAAAAAAAAAAAAAAAGAAAGAAAAAGAAAAATTTCATTCCAAAAAAGTTACTAACATTTCAGGAAATTGTCATAATTAAATCTACATAAATGGACTGAGTAATTGAGTTTAAGAAAATTCGATTAGTCAGTCAAGATCATCAAAAAATTTATAAAAGATAGTTACAATGATGGGTATCTTTTTTCTTTTTTGGTCTTTTTAAGGCTGTACCTGCAGCATATGGAGGTCCCTAGGCTAGGGGTTGAATTGAAGCTGTAGCTGCCAGCCTACACCACAGCCACAGTAACACCAGATTCCGAGCCAAGTCTGCAATCTATACCACAGCTCATGGCAACACTGGATCCTTAACCCATTGAGGCCAGGGTTTGAACCTGCGTCTTCATGGATGCTAGTCAGATTCATTTCCACTGAGCCACGATGGGAACTCCAAGATGAGTATCTTTAAATCTAATATAATATGACTTATAATTTGTTTGGAAGGTGAAGTACACAATTTACCAGCTAAAGGCAGTCAGGGGAGACTATAAATTTCTCAAAGGCAGGAATTTCGTGTTCCTGGTGCCCGATACAATGGCAATCCATCACCAGTAGTTTGCTTATTAAGCTGAGGTGCTGAATACTATATACTCTTTTTTTCCAAAATATATTACTTCTTCATTTTTGATTTTTTTCTTGGTCTTTTAAAACATTTTATTTTTTTTTAAGTTTTATTGAAGTATAGTTGACTTACAAGGTTGTGATAATTTCTGCTGTGCAACAAAGTGATTCAGTCATACATACACACATATCCATTCTCTCCCAGATTCTTTTCCCACATAGATTATCACAGAATATTGGGTAGAATTCTTTGTGCTATACAGCATGTCCCCGTTGGCCAATCATTCCATATACCTCAGTGCTCTCTTGAACAGAGGTTTTTAATTTGCTTCTAAGGTATCCAGAAATGCCAAGTCTTGGTGAGGAGGGGGACAGATGTGGTTTGTCATTTATAAACCTCCTTGTATCTTACTAAAAATTGTGGATATGTCTATTTTGTGAAGGGAAAAGTTTACAGCTTTCACCACAGTTTCAAAGAGGTCAAAAGTACTGTTTTGCATAAACAAAGAATATTATGAAATTTTTCTAATAACTTTGAAATTTAATAACTATATAGAGCCATTTATTTAATTTTTACATCGTGGTTAGGTCAGAGACAAAGTGGTGTTATGACCTTAAAATCTGAGTGAAAAAAACCCCCAAATTCCTCAACCCCAGGTTAAGTTTAAGCTTGACTGTGAAATATCGCAAATCTATCCAATGATTTACTAGCACATATCAACCTGATGAATAATTACAGAATGCCTTCTATACTACGTATTACCAAGAAACATTTGACGAAATGCTAAGTTTTTAGATACATTTAGGGAGTGGGCCAATTAAAGGGAAAACATTTATTTATTCATTTTAATTGTAAGTGTGCCAAGCACTGAGCTAGGCATTGATAGTTCAAAAAGAACACTCAGATCTTTTGAGAAGTACAAAGTCTACTGGAAAAGACAGACGTATAAAAATATAATTGTTCACAATATAGTCAGGTAGAAATAAATAATTTCCTGAAGAAGTTAAAGTATATATCCAAGAGGAATTGATATCTAAGCTGGAGGAGTTTCATCACTAACAGAAAGCAATGGAGGCTGAGATAGACAACATTTAGGCTGTGGGGATGTTTACAAAGGTATGGAAGATCCCTCCTGCGTTTGGAGGATGGGTTAGGGAAAAGACTAGTAGAAGATAAGGTCCAGAATGGAAAGGGTCAATGAATTCATGATGAATCTGGATGTTTTCCTGAATGCAAAAAAGCTGTGACTATTAAAGGTTTTTAAGGAGAGGAGGAATTAATTGGAAAAAAGTAACTCTGAGAGTAATGTAGAAGACAGACTAATGTGGGAAAGAAAAAAGATATGAAAATCTTTATGTAAAAGCGGTCTTTCTGAAAAATTTAATGGCAGACATTCTCACAGAAACCTATCACGGACCTACTGTTTGCCTAAGAGCTGCACAGCCTCGTTGCTGCTTACCTGTAACAGAGAGATTAGTTACCGCAGCGCTAGTTAGAGGAAGGACTGGATTGACTGTGAGGGTAGTTGCTGCACTGCTTGTCACAAGGCTTGGCGTGGTTGCCACCTAGAGGTCAGAAGTGAAAATATGCAAAAGCATTTAAAAATCAAGATATAAAAATTTAAAGTCCATATTATAGATTTATTTTTCCTATTAAAATTTTAAAATTCCAGGTATAATAGAATAAAATAAAAGGGCCTACAATGAAATGATTTTATTAGTTATTCCTTGATCTCGGGAGTTGCAAAAACTGGCTTATGTTGAAACGTTGCTTTTAGCAGATGGTTTTTCACTGATATTACAAATAACTTTGCCCAAGTTTCAAAAAGAAATAAAAAAAAATCCCCAAATTTCAAGTCAGATATACTCTAAATCAGTATGAAATACTATACCTATTACAAACTTAATTTAAACAAGAAAAAACTACTCAAGGGGATCAGAGAATCTGGGTGGTTTTTTTTTTTTTTGGCCGCCCTGCAGCATATGGAGTTCCTGGGCCAGAGATCAGGTCCAAACACACTGGCAACCTATGTCACAGCTGCAACAACACCAGATCCTTAACTCACTATGCCACGCCAGGGATGGAACCTGTGTCCCAGTGCTCCAAAAATGCTGCCAATCCAATCCATTTCGCTAAGGCGGGAACTCCTAATCTAGGGTTCTTGTATTACTTTCATTTTCGACTATGTGGGGGCAAGACTGTCTTGGTTTTGCTTTTTTAATAAAATTATATTATGGAAAGAATGTAAACAAATTAAAAAAACTGACAGTTTCTTTTTGAAATAACAAGTATTTCTACATTGTTGTAAGAAATACTGCCTTCCGTCCTTCCTTCTTCTAGTAGAAATATATCCAAAACACGAAATAGTCACCTACGTAAAACAAAATTGTACCTAGTGACTTTTTCATTACTACCATCTCATGGACTTTATATGATTAAAGCTTCACCATTTAACAACTATAGGCTTCACTTAACAAATTAGTAAGTGCTTATTAATGAGGACCTTAGTTTGAATAGCCTCCCAGTATAGAATAATAATCAAATAAATTAAAAACAAATTAACAAGGTATCAGAAATGCAAACTCAACAATATTTCCATCTTTGGAATCCTAGTTGGAAATGTGGCATCACATTTATAATTGTAAAGATCAAGGGAGTCACATGGCCACTCCATGTCCCTTCAGTCTAGGAATATTATCCTCATGTTAACAGCAGAGGTTACTCAATGAGGTTATAAATAAAAGGCCAACATGTGTGTAAAGATCTGAGACAGTTGTTTTAATACAAGTTCAATAAATCTGGGAATTTATTGTCACTTAATCACATAAGTGTAAGTTTAATAAATTGAGCTTCAGAACCCAACATGAATAAAAAGCAACTAAAGATTTTTTTAGATAACTGGAATTAGCCACAAATTTACTCCCATTACATAATAACCTAGCAAATTATACCAGAGAAGAGAATAATAGAACTTCAATGAAATAGGAAAGGATTAAAACTGTTTACTTTAGGAGTTCTCGCTGTGGTGCAACAGGACCAGCAGCGTCTTGGGTACACTGGGACGCAGGTTTGATTCCTGGCCCGGCATTAAGGATCTGGTGTTGCTGTTGCGTGGCTTAGGTTACAACTGTGGCTCGGATCTGATCCCTGGCTGGAAACTCCATATACCATGGGGTGGTCAAAAAAAAAAAAAAAAAAAGAAAGAAAATTGTTTACTTTAAAAAATAAAAATCAGTAAGTTCTTAGGTTAACAAGAAGAGATTTAATTACTTTGGTAACATTTTAAATATAAATTTAAATACCTTTATTCAATATGAATATGTACAGTAAATTCCTATAGTGAAATACATTTATTTGATAGGTGATTTGTAAAATTGTAAAAATTAACCCTTGAGCTTGTATCTCTATTCTTCACCCTTACCAGTGAGGTTGGGCTGGGGAAAATTGCTTTGATAGGTGAGCTGCTGGTCCCACCACTGCTTGGTGGGTTGATTCTTTTTTCTTTCTGGCGGCGGTTACAAAACCAAACACGTATCACTTCTTTTTCCATATTAAGCTGATCAGCAATCATGGTGATCTCTTCCGAGGTAGGCTTTTGATTCTGAAGGAGAAAAAAAAAATCTTCTTTTGGAAAACTGGCATAAAATGCCATTAAATGAATAAATGGGGAGGAACAAGTAAGAGAATGAAGTTGGGGTTTATGTGGCCACATTACTCCACTTTTAACAAAGAAGTTCTATAGACAGACTTTCTAATGAGCATATATATATTTATCAAATGTTGTTATATTAACTTAGAATAAGTTATTCTTGAATATATACATATATATTTTTTATTTTAAAGGGCAATTACTTTTGAATGAAACCAATACTTTATTAGTGGGAATTTAAGAAATTTCCTGCTGCTTTACACACACAGTCTCACTTGGACAACATGAGGCACGCAACAAGGCTGTGGGGCAGGAAAGACAGTTATTATTACAGATAAAAGAACTTTACCTTTAAGAGACCAAGTAACTTGACCAATCATAGTTCATAAGTAGCAAAACTGATAAAGACTCCTATTTCAATGCTCCTTCTACTGTGCTCAAGCCTTTTCTAAATTAGGAAAGTTAAAATTTTGTTGGAAGCTTTGATTTTGCTATTCCCTGGTACCAATACCCTGGTACAAAAAGACAAACATCTGCAGAAGTGATAGGGATGGAGTAGACACAGGTGTTTTTAGAAGTCTCAATAAAGGACCACAGATAACGAGGGAAACTTAGGGGACAATGGGAGATCACTGTAAGTAAATAAATTGCTCAAAAAAGACTTCAGCACAAGACAGCTTTGCTTCATTAGTGGAGCCTTGCGAATTGCCTCAGGTCTTGGGTGGGGGATGGGATGAGGCCTTCATTCATATTCAGACCAAGGGCAAGAGTTTGAGGACCACCCTTCTGCAGATTTGAATACTAAAGAGGAACTACTACTCCCAGAAAGGAAGAGGAGGGCTTTTCCAACCCCCACCCCCTTAGGTGATAAAACTGTAGCCCACCAGATCCTCAGGGCAGAGGTTCCTTGCCTGCCTGCTTGCATCTCTCACAAGCGTCCCATCTCAATAAATCTATTTCTTGCCTATCACTTTGTCTCTCGCTGAATTCCTTCTGTGCAAAGACATGCAAAACCTGAACCTGAGTGAGTCCAGACACAGGGTGAGTGATTCTAATTTAAAACCGTGGGTTCAAGTCCCAATCTGGGTTTGGGCCAGGTTTGAGTACCGGCACATGGGTTCAAGTCCCAATCTGTGTTCTGGCTAGGTTCAGGCCGTTACTACTGTCAGTTTCAGAAGCAATGTGAACTTCATAGCCCACCAAGGCCTTTAGTGTTCTGGTTCCAAACTACTATTCTAAGCACGCGAACACTAGAATTTAGCCAAACCAAAGTACTGGTGTTCCCCTGATACACGTCATGGTTTTTCTCCCTGGGTGCTTTTGCTCGAAGGGCTTTTCTCCCACCTCTTCCTGTCTGTGAATTCCCACGTATCCTACAGCAGCTGCTGCCTCCCTCACCTTGAGTGCTCACATGAATCTGAGCCTCTGAACCCTAAAGAACTCTGGTTTTGTTTTCTATGCTCAGTAACTTACTTTGTCTTATTTTCTCCAGTATGTTTATAAGCATGCATAAAGGCCAAGGCTTACAAGTCTATATTTTATTGTCTACAGCAATTAACATTTGTACTATACAGACAAACCCATGTATATGAAAAGTAAAAACCTACTAACCTCCAAGAAACTCTTCTCTAAGGCCACACGGATGTTGGTCTCTATGCTGGTGCGTTTTTTCCTCCTACGGTTCAAGCCCTCAACTCCCAGCCCTGGAGAATTCAGGGCACTTGGGCTGGAGAGAGCCGAATCAGATGAGAGGTTCTCTGTAAGAAAGAAGAAAACAAGTGAATCAAATTAACTGAACACAATTTATGTATGTAATACATGTATGTTAACAACAACAAAACTGACCAATCTATGTTAAGCTAAAAGCACGTCTGAAAAGGTTTTCATAATCCACATTAAAATATAGTTTACTACCATGGATCTTTCCACTGTTCTTGGCATTCTTTGTCTCAGAATGGTTGACTATACTGTCACTGCCACTCTCTGTTTTGTTTCTGAGAAAGCAGAAATTTACTACCCCTACCCTTAACTCTATGTCTTCTCAGTTCTGTTCTTATGTTTTGGTGTTGTTTGCTGATTTATTTATTAGCTCTAAGGATAAAAGGAAGAAAGCTTCTTGGAAAATATTCAATGTTTAACATTTATCTTGCAAATGACCTCTCATTTTATTTCATTGGTATTTCCCTTCCCCCAAACCAGACACATAATGAAACACTTCTATACACTTTAAAGTTTAAACAAGGTTCTGTTTAATGACCCTGGGCATGTCACAGAATTCTCTGAGTTTCTTTCCACTCTACAAAAAAATGAGATGGAGGGAAGAGACCAGTGAGCCAAACCCAGAACTACAAAATCAGACTACATAAGGCTGGAAGTTATAGGTCTGTCTTTTCCAAAGACCTGATTTATGCCCACATTTATAGGGGGAACCATAGTATAGGGGATCTCTATGGTTCCTTACAGCTCTCATGGTCAATGATTCTGTGACTCAAAATTCAAATTTTCCAAAAGGAAACCTCAGCACAAAACACTTAAGTTAAAACTAACAGAGTTCCTGCAGTGGCACAGTGGGTTAAGAATCTGACTGTAGTGGCTCAGGCCACTATGGAGATGTGGGTTCAATTCACTGGCCAGGCACAATGGATTAAAAGATCTGGCATTGCCTCAGCTGCGGTATAGGTTTCAGCTGTGGATCAGATTCAATTCCTGGCACAGAAAATTCCACATGCTGCAGGTACAGCCATAAAGTTAAACAAACAAACAACCCCCCAAAAACCAACAGCTCAATTTCAATGTATGAAATATATGGTCATTTACAAAAAAACAAATATAGTTGATTCACAATATTTTGTAACTGAATCACTTTGCTGTAACTGAATCACTTTGCTGTGATTCAGTTACAAAATTTTTTTTTCAGATTATACTCCATTATAGGCTATTACAAACTACTGAATATAATTCTCTGTGCAATACAGTAAATCCTCATTGTTTATCTATTTTATGCATAGTAGTTTGTATTTATTAAACCTATACTCCAAATATGTCCTTCCTCTCTCCCTCTCCCATTTTGGTAACTGTAAGTTTGCTTTCTATGTCTATGAATCTGTTTGTTTTGTATATAATTCATTTGTATTACTTTTTTATTTTAATTTTATTTTATTTTTTATTATTATTTTTTTTTTTGGTCTTTCCTAGGGCTGCACCCATGGCATATGGAGGTTCCCAGGCTAGGGGTCTAATCGGAACTGTAGCCGCTGGCCTACACCACAGCTCACAGCAACGCCAGATCCTTAACGCACTAAGCAAGGCCAGGGATGGAACCTGCAACCTCATGGTTCCTAGTCGGATTCCTTAACCACTGAGCCACGATGGGAACTCCGTGTATGACTTTTTTAAGAACAAGTGATTGAATAATATTCCATTGTATATACATACCAATATATGTCATTTTAAAAAACAAAGCAGAAATATTATAGGAACAAATTTATCACAATTCATTGGAAGAACCAATAATCTTATTTTTCAAGTTTATTTAAATATATAGCCTTTCTTATCCTCTTCTTTCAGCTGTCCCTCACCCTGGGCTCAAATACAAGAAATATTCCAAGGCTAAAAAGTATTGCTGATTATATACCTTGTAATTACTAGATTATTTAAATGAATTAGCTTTCCAATTTATGTAGTCATAATTTATACTGATCCTTCCAAAATTAGTGAGTTTCAAGGTCCTGTAGTATCAATAATGTAATAAGAACCATAAACCTCAATTTATACAATAATACCTCCTGTGAAATTTCAATGGAAAATGAGGAAATTTTTAATATATTCACCCACCTGCATCATTTAGCCACTTCTCCAGAAGTGGCTTTAACTTGCACATGTTCTTAAAGCTGAGGTTCAAGGCTTCAAAACGAGAGATGGTAGTTTGGCTGAAGTCATTTCCATACAGTTTACCCATAGCAAGCCCAACATCGCCCTGCAGAGTAATATAGAGCAGGAGAGGGAAGAGGAAGAGAGAAAGAAAAGACTCATCTCACTAAAGTTTACAGCCTTCACTCCAGGGTGCTACTCCAATAACTGTTCTAGACAAAGAATCAACACATTCCACTTAGTGAGTCCCACAAAATCCACCCCTAAACTAAGCACAATATTGTAGTGAAGACTGTTGGGCCTTGATCATGACAATATTCACAACCGTCCCATAATCTATCTTGAATCTCTTTCTTGCTACCTTTATAATAACTGAGATATCAAATGTTTCCACCAACTCTCAAAAAATAGTGCTGATATTCTACCAAATCCGTTAATTGATGCAACCAGAGTGAGTTATGTAATTTTTAAAAATCAGTTCATCTCTATCACCACAGGGTTAAAACATGTAACTGTCTAGATAAACTTAGGTGTTTCTGAACTAACCAAACTTCCCATAAATCACTTTAAATGCCTCATCCTTTTATTTTATTTTCTTGTAAAGTATTTCTGGAAGCAGTAAAAAAAAAAAAAAAAAAAAAAAAAAAAATCTTTCCACCCTTAGTTTGGATTTCAAAGTTTGTTACAAAAACCAGGTATTCTAAAAAGACTACTTTTGTAACCATTATAGAGACAGAAATTCACAGTAGAGAGGTTTGACCCATTTAGTCAAACCTTTATGGGTACTGGAAACGTGGTAACCTTATAGCAATAGAACAATGATCCCCTGAATATATTACAAAAAAATATCTTTCTCTGTAAGCCTATAACCTTTGAAACGTATACAGTGCTTTTCCTCCATGTGAATCTCTCTTGCTAAAGCTGGAAAAGCCATATTTGAATCATTATTGTATGTATAGGTAATAGAAGCTCATGGAGTGAAAATAATTCATGGTCTTATTTCAATTAGTTTAGGGACGGCAGAAAGGCAACATTTCTGGTCCAAAATACTACATAGCTAATCTTACCAAGGACAGCCAACTCCCATATCCTGGCAACATCCATTTTGAATTAGGATTACCAGAGTCCTTTGATTTCTCTTGCTTAAATTCATCTTTTTTTTTTTTTAATTTACCTTCTTTTATTTTATTTTATTGGCTATGCCCATGGCATGTGGAAGCTCCTGATCCAGGGATTGAACCTGTGCCACAGCAGTGATCCAAGTCACTGCAATGACAATGCCAGATCCTCAACCCACTGCACCACAAGGGAACTCCTATAATCCATCTTTTGGATAGTACAGTACTTATTAGCACCTGATTACGTGGCAGTCAGGGAAATGAAAAAACATTTCTTTTTAAACTCTATTTTCTTACTGGTGAGTTACTTCTGACAAAAAGTTTAAGAAGGGAAATGTTGCAACTAGAAGATAAAATGAGGCACCAAGAGTACTTGAACCCCAGCTGAACTGATCTATATTCTAATCTTTCCCATAGGATAGCCACCAGCCACATATGGCTATTTAAATTTAAATTAATTCAAATCAGATAAATTAAATATTCAGTTCCTCAGAAGCCCTAGCTGCCTTTTAAGTTATTCAATAGTCACATGTAGATAGTAGTAGCTATTGTACTGGACAGCACAATTACATAACAGTTCCATTACCTCAGAAAGTTTTATTGACAGCTCTAAATATACTATTTCAGGAGTTCCTGTCATGGCTCAGAGGAAACAAATCTGACTAGTATCATCCAGGAGGATGCAGGTTCGATCCCTTTCCTCACTCAATGGGTTAAGGATCCGGCATTGCTGTGAGCTATGGTGTAGGTCACAGATACAGCACGGATCTGGCATTGCTGTGGCTGTGGCATAGGCCAGTGGCTACAGCCCTGGTTCGACCCCTAGCCTGGGAACCTCCATATGCTACAGGTGCGGCCCTAAAAAGAAAAAAAAAAAAGAATATACTATTTCACTAGAACAGAAGTGGACTGCTGATTGATTTTGTTCCAATTACAGTAAAACTCAAAGAACCAGGACAGTGTGAGTGAAGTATAAATGTTATCCATTATCTCTATATAAAAATCTATAAATACAGCTATAGATTTTATCTATATCTTTATAAATTCTTCTTTTTTTTTTTTTTTTTTTTTTTTTGCTTTTTCGGACTGCACTTGCAGCATATGGAAATTCTCAGGCTAAGGGCTGAATCAGAGCTGCAGCTGCAGGCCTATGCCATAGCTCACAGTAACACTGGATCCTTAACCCACTGAGCAGGGCCAGGGATCAAACCCGCATCCTCATGGATTCTAGTTGGTTTGTTTCCGCTGAGCCATGACGGGAACTCCCCATATGTATACATTTATTAAACCTTACTTTATTTAATCAATAAATACTAGGTGTCTACTATATGTCAGGCATTAAACTATACTTTGTATATCATTATATTCATGTCTTGGTCACTTTATTTGTTTAGATTATAGCTTCCTATAAAACTAGGTCCAACTAAACCTTGCAACTCTTTGAATATAAGACCTGCTGCAGGAGTCAGATGGCAATAAATGTTTTCTGACATTATAATTGCACAATTCACTAAGAACTATTCACAAACTTCTGTAATGCCTTTCTGTGAAAAGTAACAATGACAACAAACAAAAAATACAATATCTATTCAAAGATCATATTATAATAAGAATAAGAAACAATGCCATAAGTTGGTGGCTGGAAATAAGAGCTGTGCCATCAATTAATTAAAACTGTGGCAATAAACGACAAATCCACTTAACTGAGATTTATAATACAAGTTTACTTCACATTTAAATGATTTCATTGTCTAAAAAGCAACAGGTGCCTCAGTTAATATACTAATTTTTGCTGATTTGATACCAGCTCGGTTTAGTGTTTTTATAACTCACAACCACCCTGGGTTCTCCCTCACAAAAATAAATCTTTGAAGCAGTTAATTCATATCTAATCTGAACTGTATTACTTCCCTTTTATATACATTTTTAAAAGCAATGGAAAAAAGGAACAAAGATTGGATTAGGAAATAATGAATATACTACAGGTGATGGGTGGTGTTAGACACCTCCTAATCATGTACTGACACCAGCAGTAATCCTTTAATAACCAGTTATGTAGTTAGAAAACTACTGTTTAAAACACCTAATAACATGCATATTTACACAGAGAATAGGGCTTTGTTTGTTTCAACCTAATAACTCAAACGTCTAACTTGTCCTCTGTAAGCATATGTATAAATAAATTGGATAAAAAGCAATGCTTAAAAAACTACAATTGAAGTATCTGACTTAAAAACAAAGGTTGATCTTCCCATTCTGCACCACACAGTCAAGGACTGTAAAATGTTGCCACTGCTATGTCAAAATCATTTTGAAAAATAAGGAACAGTTATGCCAAGTAATAGGATAAAACCATAAAGCAGAATACCAGACCATAGGGTAGCTCTTTTGCATAAAAAGGAGAGTGAGAAAGAAAGAGAAACAGCATTGGCAGTGTGCTGGGTCAAATGCCACAGAAAGGCAAACCACACTGGGTAAAAGGTAAGATTTTTAAAAGCCTTAACATCCTTGGCATATCACTCAGGCAACAATCTCCTAGGGAACCTGAGAGTATGCTGCGTTAATAGTCTAAGAACTGAAGCACTGCTGAACATGCCAACCTTACACTTATTTAAGCTTGTAAATTTACCCTCGTCAATTCAGTTGTATCTTTAGCTTTCTTTTTAAAAACATTTCGAATTGTTTAGATGTTTCAGAAGTACCAAAATCTTTCTAATTATAATTTGTTTCTTCACAACTGAAATGCCTCACAAATACACCTGCATTTTCTCCAAAATTACATCTATTTAAAAAAATTATTCTATGTTCCCAATATATAATGAGTTTCTTTGAGCAAAAATAAATTACCAAAGAAATGTAAGGAATAAAAATCTGTTCTTAAAAATGCAGGGATATCATCCCTGATTTTTGATCTTTGAGAGCAGGTGGTACATTACTATACTTTCAACATAAGATAATTTGGATAATACTTAAGCGGTGGCTTAAATTTCAAACAGTAATTATATTCTCTGGAATAAAACCATCCGGTTTTTCCTGATTCCATTAAAATAGCCAATCCAAACTACACTTAAATAATTTTATTTTACCTAATGATCTTACATTATTTTATACAAATGTCCTTCAGCTTAATTCTTTTCCTGCTTTAAAAGTATTATTTGTGGAGTTCCCGTCGTGGCGCAGTGGTTAACGAATCCGACTAGGAACCATGAGGTTGTGGGTTCGGTCCCTGCCCTTGCTCAGTGGGTTAACGATCTGGTGTTGCCGTGAGCTGTGGTGTAGGTTGCAGACGCGGCTCGGATCCCGCGTTGCTGTGGCTCTGGCGTAGGCCGGTGACTACAGCTCCGATTCAACCCCTAGCCTGGGAACCTCCATATGCTGCGGGAGCGGCCCAAGAAATAGCAAAAAGACAAAAAAAAAAAAAAGGTATTATTTGTGACAGGTTAATCAAAGAGTAAGTCAGTGGGAGTGCTTGGAACAAAGAAGTCATACACGCAGATGCCTGTTTAAACTATTAGACTTAATCTACCTTTTAGCCCTCTGCTAGGTGATATTTTAAAAAATTGATTTAGATTTTGACTAATCTAGATTTTTCATCTTCAACAGATTCCTATATGATTGATTAATTAGCCTCAGTTTGTGTCTGTGTCTCCACTAACCCTTCCTCTCTCCCCAAAAAATGGTTTTAAACAAGTCTTCCAAATGTTTCACCTTTCAGGCTACTATAAAAGAAGCTATAATCTTTATTCTTCTCAATCTTACACACACACACACACACACACACACACACACACACATATAGCACAAAGGTCTAGAACCAGATGTTTTTCAAACAACAAAGCTTTCTGTACAGTTATATCATCCCCCAACAGAATCTTTCAACTTCTCATCATTTATTGGTATAATTCTAATATTTCGGAGGCCTGTGTTCTGAGAGAAATCTTAACAATTTTAACCTAATGGTAAATTATACATTTATAAATGAATATATATGATGAAGGTATCAATTTAACAAATGCAGAAGATGGTTAAGAAAAAGTTACAATCTAAAATTAAAAAACAAGGCTGAGGAATATATTGCTCCTTGGAAGTCTCTTTGGACATGGAAAGCAAATATTTGGACCTAGCCAAGGAGGGAAACCTAAGTCAAGGGTGGGTTCATGTTACCTGAGTGAATCCAAGTTTGATTCGTCTTTGTTTAAAGGTCTTGGCAAACTGCTCAAGCTCCTCAAGGTCACTGGGCTCCTCCAAGCTGGGAGTATCAATTCGCTTTGGTGTTGACTGGCTCTGTGGAAGTGTCTGAATTGGGGTTGCTGCTATTGTGCGTGTTGGGGTTGCTGGCTGTTAGAGAAGGAACAGAAGAATAAGAACAAACATATACCAAGATATTTATCTCTGGAAGGCCACGAGTAAACAATTTAAGGAAATGGCTGTATTCAAGAAGAACTATAAAGACCATGTAACATTGTAGAAGTTACAACATAATACCCAATGAGAAAAGCAGAGTGTGATGTTATGTACACTATAATTATAGTTAAGGTTAAACATGTAAATCTATGGAAAAGACTTGAATATACAAATATGAAATCCATTATTTTTGGATTTTCAAATGGTCTGAATACATGCATCTTAACTAAGCCTTTTAATAAATCAGTCTTAATTTTTAAGAATCTATTTTATAAGTATGCCTCTTAAACTGTAAGTTTCAAAACAGCAGGGACCATATCTGTCTTATCATTATCATATCTCCTACTTGTAACACAATATTATAAAAAATATTATGAGATTATTGAAACTATTTTAAGGGGGAACAGTAAATCATTTATAGTTTAAATAACTTAATAGCTTCATTTCTATCTGTTCAAATTTTCTTTCATAGATTTTTTATGTTGTTTTTAATTTGTTGCACTGAATTTATTTAATCTCACATATATTTCTCGCAAATTATAATTTTCAAATTTTTCAGTAATAAGGTGACATTCCACAGATCAGAGTAATTTTTACAATATGATTAAGACATTGGAATGGACCATATGGGACAAAATCAAAGCAGTAAACTTTTAAAATTTAACTGAGATATGACTGACATACAAAAAAAGTTGTACATATTTATTAATGTATACAACGTGATGACCCCGAGTGTAAGTAAATACCTATGAATACATATTCTCACCATATACAATTCCCTAAATTTATCCTTACTTCTGGAAGTTTTCTTCCTCTGTCATCTACATTCTTAACCTTAACTGTAATTACGGTAACCTGATTTTATACTCTGCTTTTCTCTCTTAAAATTATGTCTTAATTTTTTTCCTATGGGGTTTCAGTCATCACAATTATCATTTTCAAAGGCTGACTGAAAGGGCAATAGTTTACTTAACAATTTCTTCATTGCTAGACACTTTTTCCGTTGTTTCAATTAACATAGGTAACACTACAATCAAAAACTGTGCATATAGTTGTTTTTTCCACCTTTGTTATTAGTTGTTTGAGATAAACTCACAAAGGATTTTCTGTAACTGGATAAAGAGAATACCAGAAACAATTTCATGGCTTCTGGTACATGCTACTAGTTCTAACTATACAATGCTCTCCACAGGATTTGTATCAGCAGTTTTTAAAAATGTTTTGCTAATTCAGTGAGTAAATTGTACTTTGCTGTTTTGCCCTAATTCATATTTCTTTTATTACTTAAAATTTTAAGTAATTCTCTCATTACTTAAAAGCCAGAAATTTCCCACATGTCAATTATTATCTGTACTTCCTTTCATGTGAATTGGACTTACATCCATACCCATTTATATATTAACGATATAATATATAAATCTCATTCTTATCCTTAAAGAGATCATCAAATGTTACAAATTAAGCCTTTGCCTGCTGTATTAATACAAATAATTTTCCCAAACTGCTTTTTTCCTTTTATTTTCGTGTACATGAGTTTTAAATTATCATTTGGATAAACACTTTTTTTTCCCTTTCTAATATCTTTATGTTTTAAATCTTAGAAGACTTTGACTTATTTGTAACTTGGATAAAATTCCTTTTAATACTTCTATGTATTTTTAAATATGCAATTATTTAAATCCATTTAAAGTTTTTTTTAGGACATGAGGGTATAATCTATCTTTTTTTTTTTTTAAATCACACAGATACAAGGCTACTCTGTTTTACTCACAGGCCCTGAGTAGAACCTGACCTTCTGAGTACTCTCTAGTGGGAAATGCTGCTCTAATTCTGCACTGTAACTGCTCAGTTAACCCTTCCTGTGAGCAGAAATCTAGGTGAGAGATTGTAGGACAGGACTACAGATGGAGCCTATGGTTATGTGCTTTTTTCTTATAATTTAAATGGGTCAGGTCCCTAACTCTGACCTCATTAGTAATGTATTCTCTCCAACTGAACTAACTGGCCTTGAAAACTACACAATAGGAATTATACAGGCCTACAGTTGGGGTAAGCTCCTCTCTATCATAGTGCTTTGATGAAGTCAACAAAGTTCATCTCTATGGTCTGTCGACCCTGAGAAATTTTACCTGACCATCTGGAGGAGCCACACTGCACCAACCATATTAGAGTCCTTTGTGGTTGTAAATTCCCATTGAAACTGTGATAGGTAGAGATGAGTCTCAACTATCAGATTGTTACTTCATTTCCAGGCTTGAAGTGCCCTGTTCTCAAATAATAAAGGACTAAAAATACTTTGGGTACCTTTTGGTGGGGTGGTTACAGATAAGTTACCCCAACTCCAGAAATCTCAGGCTGGACTGGGCCAGATCTAGAAATAGTAGAGTAAAATTCAGTGAGCAGGAGTCAGAATGAAGCTACAACAGCCCTGCCACTGTGTACAAAGCTTGTAGGCCAGGAAGGAATTGCTGGTATAGGCTTTTTTCAACCTCATTTTTATATTCAGCTTATTCACAATTAAATGCACTATTTAAAAGTGTACAGTTTGATATGTTCTGACAACTATATATACAACTATATATATCATCATGTAACTGCTTACCACAATTAAGACAGAGGAAATTTCCATCACTCCCAAAAGTTGCCTTGCGCCCTTTGCTGTCATACCCAACCCTAGCCCCAATCCCCTGGCAACCACAGATATGGTTTCTGTCCCCATAGTTTTGTCTGTTGTAAAATGCCATGTTAATTGAATCATGCACTACACAGTCTTTAATGTTTGGCTTCTTTTGCTTAACATAATGCTTATGAATTTCAAACATGATGCTGAATGTATCAGAAGTACATTTCTTTCTATGGCTGAGTGGCATTCCACATATAGATAAGCCAAAATTTATGTTATCTATTTACCAGCTGATGGATGTTTTTTCAGTTGTTTCCACTTTGGGGTGATTACAAATAAAACTGCTGTGAACATTCATACACAGATCTTTGTGTGGACAAATGCATTCATTTCTAGGAGTAGAACTGCTGAGTCATAAATATACATGCATGTATATTTAACGTCATAAGAAACTGCCAAGCTGTTTTCCAAAGTGTCTGTACCAATTTGCAACCCCACCAGCAACATATATGAATTGTAATTGCTTTACATTTTTACCAACACTTGGCATTACTATAGTTTTTAAAATTTTGCCCATTCTAGTGGTGTATAGTGATACGTCATTTGCATTTCCTGATGACTAATAATTGTGAGCATCTTTTCATAAGCTTATTAAGTATTTATGTGCCTTCTTTGGTGAAATATCTTTAAATATTTTGCATATACCTCTTTTTTAAAAAATCAGGTCATCTCATTGTGTTGTATGAGTTCCTTATATATTCTAGTTAGAAGTCTTTTATTAGATATAAGTTTTTAAAACATTTTCTTCCAGTTTGTAGCTTTTCTTTTTATTCTTTCAACAGAAGCTTCTAATTTTTATTTATTTATTTATTTGTCCTTTTTGCCATTTCTAGGGCCGCTTCCGCAGCATATGGAGATTCCCAGGCTAGGGGTCGAATTGGAGCCATAGCCACTGGCCTACGCCAGAGCCACAGCAACGCGGAATCTGAGCCGCGTCTGTGACCTACACCACAGCTCACCGGCAACGCCGGATCGTTAACCCACTGAGCAAGGCCAGGGATCGAACCTGCAACCTCATGGTTCCTAGTCGGATTCGTTAACCACTGCACTATCACGGGAACTCCCTAATTTTTATGAAATTAAATTTATCATTTTTTTCTTTTATGATTAGTGTTTCTGTGTCCCACTTAAGAAATCATTACCTCACCCAAGGACATGAAGATTTTTTCCCCTAGGTTTTCTTGCAGAAGTTTAGATCTGCAGCCCCTTTCAAATTAATCTTTGTATATCATTGTGAAATAGGGAGTAAGGTTCTTTTTTTTTTTTTTTTTGGCCTATGGGTATCCAATTGTTTCAACACCCGAAACAAGGCTTTCCTTTTCCCAATGAAATCCTTTGGCACCTTTATGGAAAATCAGTTGGCTCTATATGTGTAGATCTGTCTACTGACTTCTGTCCTGCTCCATTTCTATTCAAATGCCATTATTACACTGTCTTCATTACTCTAGTTTTATAATAAATCGACATTAGGTAGTCCTTCAACTTTCTTACTTTTCAAAACTGGCTATTCTATGTTCTCTACAATTCTGTACAAATGTTAGAAACACCATGCAAATTTCTACGAAGAAAGTCTGTAGATATTAACTGGATTGTATTGAATTTATAGATCAATTTGGAAAGAATTCACATTTTAACAAAGTCTTCATGAACATATTCTACCTGTCCATTTACTAAAATCTTTTTCAATTTCACTCAGCAAGATATTGTAGTTTTCAACATATAGTTCTTATAAATGTTTTGTTAAAGTTGGAGTTCCCATTGTGGCTCAGTAGTAACAAACCCGACAAGGTAAGCATGAGGACGAGGGTTCAATCCCTGGCCTTGCTCAGTGGGTTAAGGACCTAGCATTGCTGTGAGCTGTGGTGTAAGTCTCAGATGTGGCTTGGATCTGGTGTTGCTGTGGCTGTGGTATAAGCCGGTGGCTATAGTTCCGATTCGACCCCTAGTCTGGGAACCTCCACATGCTGCAGGTACAGCCCTAAAAAGACAAAGAAAAAAAAAAGGGTTTGTTAAATTTATCCCTAATTACTGTAAATATTTTTCTTTTTAATTTCAAGTTCCAAATGACTTTTATATAAATTTTTTTTAATTTATTTTTTTATTTTTTGTCTTTTTGCCATTTCTTGGGCTGCTCCCACGGCATATGGAGGTTCCCAGGCTAGGGGCCTAATCGGAGCCATAGCCACCAGCCTACGCCAGAGCCACAGCAACGCGGGATCCGAGCCGCGTCTGCGACCTACACCACAGCTCAGGGCAACGCCGGATCTTTAACCCACTGAGCAAGGGCAGGGACCGAACCCGCAACCTCATGGTTCCTAGTCGGATTCGTTAACCACTGCGCCACCACGAGAACTCCTATATAAATTTTTATATATTGACTCTGTATCCTACCTACTTGCTAAATTCACTTATTAATTCTAACAACTCTTTTGCAGATTCTTTTGGATTTTCTACATAGACATCATGTCATCTATCAATTAAGACAGTTTTACTGCTTCCTTTCTAATCTATATGTGTTCTTTCTTTTTCTTGCTTTATTGCACTGCTAGGCCCTCCAGGGCAATGCTGAATAAAATTAACAGTGGACATCCCTCTGTCTTGTTTCTGATCTTGGGAGAAAACATCAGTCTTTACAATGTTTTTTTTTTGGTAGATGCCTTTGAGCAGGTTGGGAAAGTTACCTTCTATTCCTAGAAGAGTTTTTATCACAAACAGTTGCTGAATTTCGTCAAATCTGTTAGGTTGGTATTAAAGTGATAACTTCCATGATTATGGACAAAGACAATCAGGATCAGCCTGTTAATCATCTAATTTACAGATGAGGAAATGGAGGTCCAGAGAGGCAAAATGACATGCTTAAAGTCACAGCTAGGTAAGAAACAGAACTAGGTGTAAAGCTTAAACCTGTGATTTTCCTACAGTTAAAGCCTCTCGCAGAAATTAGCTAAAGCAACATTTGAAACTTGAGACAGAATAAAACACAGATAAGAATGTCTTTGCAGTTTTCTAAGAGCGAAGGGCAACAGTGGGTTTTAACTGAAGCTCTAGGTGTCTAGTTCAAGTGGTAATCTCTACTGCCAAATATGCAGGGGAGGGTGGTCAAACAGCAAGAACTCATTTCTCAAATGGCACTAACACACAGGTATTCTTTATGAACACATAAGAAAACAGGGACTCCTTAAAGATTTTCAAAGACTACATCAATTTGGTAGCACTGCTTTACAAAGTTGATAAGGCTAACTTTGAAATTTTGGTGACTTTTGAAAACTATTTGAATTATTTTTATTAGGGGGTTGTGGTTTTAAATTAAACAAAGCCCCAAAGTGTCTCAAGACAACAGAATAAGAGAGAGCAACCCTCATGGAAGAAAACTGACCTGGGAGGTGAGGGTGATGCTTGGCTGCGACTGTAGGAGGTTGGCTTGGCTTTGCTGAGGTAGTTGCGTTAAAAGATTTTGCGCTTGCAGGAGACCTGTGAAAACAAATGTGTTATGTCAAACATTAAATAGCACTCTGAACATACGGAAAAAGAAAATAAAGTGAAGTGAAAATTTCCAACTGATCTTCTGATTGTCTTAATGGCCTTAAAACTCTTAATGTCTTAAATTTCATGCCTGAAATTCAGTCGTGTTAATAAATACAACTTAGGCAAGAAGATATGGAACATTAAACTAAAACTGGTGTATGTCTTTAGCGTAACCTGAATAATCTCTCTGGCCAATTCTTTATTTTAGCGAGGAATGGACAAGAGTGAAGAACTATTCTAAATGGAAGAAGCCTGAAATTCCAAAAAAACCTCAACTTCTTAACCCAGAATCCATTAGAAACTGCTAGTATATGCAGAAAATTATTTAGTTCATGAAAGGAGCAGGCTATCCTATCTGTTAAGTGGAATAGGTATTTATACAACAAAAAGTTTTAGAATGAATGATCAAGAAGAAAAAAACATAAAGAATAGAAATAAGGAGGAATCAGTAGAGATGCACTAATGTGCCTTGAGTTGAAGACTTAATACTCATATCCTCTATAATGATTCCATTAACCAATCCTACAATCATGACTGAATTTTATATAGAAGTTACACAACAATATTTAGCACTAAAAAGCTTTGAAGATGTTTTACATAACTCACAAAATCTGCACAATTTCTAATATAACACCCTCTCTTTCTTAAACTTTAGAATAAAACAAACGATTGTTAGAGGCATATATTTTCTTCTTCTTCTTTTTTTTTTTGTCTTTTTGTCCTTTTTAGGGCTGCACCCGTGGCATATGGAGGGTCCCAGGCTGGTGGTCTAATTAGACCTGTAGCCGCTAGCCTACGCCACAGCCACAGCAACACCAGATATGAGCTGTGTCTGTGACTTATACCACACAGCTCAAGGCAATGCCAGATCCTTAACCCACTGAGTCAGGCCAGGGATCAAACCTGCAATCTCATGATTCCTAGTCAGATTCGTTTCCACGGCACCACGGACAGGAACTCCCAGAGGCATATATGCATTTCAATGCTCAGTCCACATTCTTTGAATACATTCCCATGAAAAACTATCAAAACGCTGAAAAGAAATTTATCCAACGTATGCTCAGCATGTGAGTGAAAGATTTAATTCAGACTTCTGGCCAAACTCCTGGTCCTCCTTAATGATTAAATACATGAAAGGCAGTGAGGATGACCTTCACTAATGAGGTATGCATGACAAAAGAAACATTTTTCCTCAAAATGAATATTGAGCTTAAAGTTAAATAAAACTGAATGAAAACATTGTTCCAATGGACAGCTTCTAGGTCAAATTGAGAGTAGTCAGCATGTGTGTCACATAGATGGAGAGCCTTGGTGTACCACTAAGAAGCTCTAAGGAGGTGCTCACCCTGCTGGCCCTGGGGCGTCTGTGAGATGATAAACTGTGCTGGTTGCAGGTTGGTGGTTGGATGTACCAACACAAACTGTTGCAGGTTGAGATTCTGCTGTTGTAGTTGTTGCAGTTGTTGCAGATCCTAAAAAATTAGGATTAAGACATGGATTGAAGATTCTGAAACAAAACCTTGCTTAATCTTAAGGTTCCCAGATGGTGAATTCTATTATACAAATAAAGAAGAGTCAATATTTTACATTCTAACTCCCAATCAGGATGTGCTGTGGGTATGCTCATAAAGTCTGTGAAGAAACCTGGAGCTGCTACAAGGACTTCCTATTCTGTGGGGATGTATTGGGTTGTGACTTATGCTATACATAATTTTCAATAGTTATTTAAAATTCCCTCAGAACAAATGGTTATGGTTCTGTTTTTAACATGCAGAGACCAAAATGAGAGTTTTTTTTTTGTCTTTGTAGTGTCACACCCGAGGCATATGGAAGTTCCCAGACGAGAGGGTGAATCACAGCTGCACCTGCTGGCCTACACCACAGCTACAGCAACGCCAGATCCAAGCCATGTCTATGACCTACACCACAGCTCATGGCAGCGTTGGATTCTTAATCCACTGAGTGAGGCCAGGGATTGAAACTGAGTTCTCATGCATAGTACTTGGGTTCATTACCACTGGGCCTCAAAAGAAACTCCTAGAAAGAGTTTTTAAAGTCAAGGGAGGGAGTTCCTGTTGTAGTTCAGCAGTAACAAACTCAACTAGTATCCATGAGGATGTGGGTTCGATCCCCTGGCCCCAGCGGGTTGAGGCTCTGGCGTTGCCATGAGCTGTGGTATAGGTCACAGACACAGCTCAGATTCCATGTTGCTGTGGTGTAGGCTGGCAACTAACAGCTCCAATTGGACCCCTAGCCTGGGAACTTTCATATGCCAAGGGTGTGGACCTAAAAAGACAAAAATAAATAAATAAAAAATCAAGTGAGAAAAGAATATGTTGACTTTTTAAGTGTTTGAGTTTTCTCTTGTTAAGTAAAAACTGAGAGGGCTATGTCTAATTTGCATCAATAAACCAAAAGATCTATAATGATTCATGAAATTTGGCACCAGCCTAACCCAACTGAGAAATCAGTGTAAGAAATTTATTTAAAAAATAGCTATCCATATAAAAATCTGATCTACAACATATTAACCTTGCTTATATTGGCTAAGTATTTGAGAATTTTCAATGTGCTTTCATGTATATTATGTTATTAGAATAACATCAACATAGAGCCTTGAAGCTTAGGCTCTAAAAAAGTATTTATTTGGTGATGGAAAAAGCAGCCAAAATAAAAACATTATCTGATAATTATTGGATATAATAGTCATAAAGATTAGTCTGACATCTATTCTGTACTCTTATAGTTAATTGGTTTTTTTGTGATATTTACTCAAATTCTAATTCTTATTTAAGTCCATTTCTGAGCCTCCTCTGTTGGGGGACAAGATAGACTTGTTTATCAATAGACTCATAATAAATATATATTTTTGTGTTCCCTTTCACCCTCCTTTCTTTTTATGTGTATGTGTGTGTGTGTGTATATATATATATATATATTTTTTTTTTTTTTTTTTTTTTTCGGGCTACAGCCACGGCATATAGAAGTTCCCAAGCTAGGGGTGTGACCAGTGCTTCAGCTGTCAGCCTATACCATAGCCACAGCCACAGCCACACCAGATCTGAGCTATGTCTGTGACCTACACCACAGCTCATGGTAATGCTGGATCCTTAACCCACTAAACAAGGTCAGGGATCAAACTCGAAACCTCATGGATGCTAGTCAGATTCATTTCTGCTGAGCCACAATGGGAACAACTCCTTTGCATATTTTTACTGAAATGACTACTTATACTGTTTTCCCCTCCTTGAGATAAAGGAATTCATGTACCTTTCCTCTTTGGTAGAACTGTCTATGCCTCTTAAGTAAATTTTTATTATCTCTGGATACTTTGCCCTAAAAGGTGAAAATAAAAGCCAAACAACACTCTAACGCAGTTCTACACAAAGCTAATTACTCTGTAGCAGAGAGATGACTGGCAGTCTCTCTCACACATGGGTGGCAACATTCACTGCAGAACACATGAAAGAACCCATGCTTGCTGTAATTAACTAATTAAAATAAATACAGTAATCCCCTGCTTCAGAAATACGCCGGCTAATTATTCAAGAATTGTCACTTAATATAAACAGTTATTCAAATAATCAGTTATGTATTTATAATATTAACTAAGCAAACAAATGTATTATTTCTAGTCCACTGATAAAGAAGGCTACACCACTTACCTCGCCCATCTAGAGCTTCTCAGGCCTGGAAGCTAATAATCAGAAAGTGAGTTTAATCCTAAAGAAAGTCTGCCACTCTATTCCTCCCTTCCCGTGCTGGCTATGAGTGTTACTTACCTGTGCGATCTGTATGGGCTGAGAGAGCGGGATCTGCGTCATGGGAGTGGCGGCGGAGGCTGAGATGGTGGCCCCAGCAGCACTGTGCTGTTGGCTGGCGGAATGCTGCTGCACTGCCGCAGCCAGCAGCTGTGCCTGTGCCTGTGCCTGCTGTAGTAATAACTGTTGCTGGGCTGGTGTCAAAGTCAGCTAAACAAAATCAGGACAAAACAGTTGGAACAGGTTGAAGGCGACGGCCCTAGCGCAATACTCAAGTGGTATTAAACTTTAGCTACCCAACTTCACATGGTTAGCATGAAGCCAAAACATTCACTGCTGATCAAACTAACACTACTAGAAGGACATTTAAATTAAAATGATGGTTCTCAGTCCGGACTTAATCATTCAAGCCTGTTCAAGGCCCTAGAGTTCAGGCAAAAAAGTAATTAACTAGTGAGCAAGAAAAAAAAGGAATCAATGCTGACAGGATATGAAAAGAAATTTACACCCAACAGAACAGCAAGTGATTAGTCAGACGAATGAGGAACAAGGACGCTGAATCTGACCAGGAAAGAACTGATAAGGCCCAGCTGCTTCCCATTAGCATGAATCCCTGCCATATTCCATCATTTTCATTATGTCCTAAGATATGACTAAAGAATATGAGGTCCATTCGTTTCTTTTCCAGGTCTCCCTACAGTCCCCTCCCCAACAGTCTTTTCTGTTATTCAAAGCACTGGGTCTCTGCAACTTTACATCCTCTTTCCAACACATTATCTCTGTGAAACAGGTGGTGACAGCCGCTCTCTTTACATGCAAATGAATCCTAATGCCCAAGTTTAAATTTAATAGAAGCCCCTGCCAGGAGAACCTGGAATCCCAAGTGTCTCTTACTATTATAAACACTAGTCACTCAAAATAAAACCCAAACAGGGAAATAGGAAAAGTATTTGGAGATTTAAAGTTGCTTTCACAATGTAACTTATTGCAAACACACTTAAAATGATAAGTGTTCTATCTTCTTTCTGGTGACATAGTCTGATCAAACCAAGAAGGAATATTCTGAAGTACATGTACAGTCACTTAGTCATTTAATGGTATAAACGTCTTTCAAAAAGGGTCCAACAAAATATGTATATCAGAGACACAAGAATCAAAGACAAATCATTCAAAAACCCGATACCCTTCAAGATATATGTTTATAAATATTTCATACGACATATAAACATGTAATAACCTCTACTGATGGGATTTTGTAAACAATTTTGCAACAATTCTTAAAAGAGACTTCCACTGCCAAAACAAGGAAATACAAAATTTCGTGGGTTGTTGTGATGTGAACTGAATAACAATAACTCTTCCTTACCACTCTTCTTGACTCCCCTCAAAATATAATTTAATGGACAAACTTTTGACATTATTCTGAATCATGACTAAGAGAAAAAGAGAGTTGAAAACTTAAAAGCTTAATATATCAGCATAAGTCAAATTACTCCCAATAAAAACAGATGACATTTATTGAATGCTATGACATGACATGCCAAGCACTCTTCCCTGAGTTTTACATATGTTATTACTCTTAATCTTTATAACCATACTGTGAGATAAGTATTATTAACATCTCCATTTAACTGAAGGTAAACTGAGGCAAAGGGAGATAAAGTAATTAGTCCATACAGGAAATTGCAAAGCCAGGATTTAAGACCAGAGGATTCATTTAGAACACTATATAGTAACTTAACATGTTTTTCTTTTGTAGGTACTAATCCATTCTTTAACTTCTACTCTGCAGTGATGTTATAACTCCAAACTGATAACTACAATTTAATTACTGTAACTCTCTCAACCATGGGATCATGACTCCATTGCATGATGAAGCAACAGTTGAAATATGGGTTTAAAAATGTCCTTAGATTACCCAGAGCATCTGCAATGGTAAGAAAAAACACCCTATGATAAAGATAGTTCCTTTTTCAGAGTTGCTTACACTGTGGAAAGTTCCGTTAAAAGACATCATAGAGCCAGGCATAGTCATATTACTGGCTGCTACAGCCAACAGTTCTAATCAGATATTGGCCAATGACAGTTCTGACATGGAGAAAGCTTATTACACTTCTCTCAGTGAAAACTTACCCCAGTTATCTGTCCTCCAGCCAACATAAGCTGGGTCTGGGGGATGGCAGCCTGCACTGAAGGCTGCTGAGAAGGCTGGCTTGGCTGCTGTGAATCCCCAGATTCTTCATTAGATTTAGACTGAGGTGTGGTAGGGAGGAAGAAAAGATTTCAAATAATTGATTTTAAAAAAATTACTCAAAATTCCATATTTTAAGAATTATCTATAACATAGACTTGTTTAATCATGAGTTTCCTGGTTTTACTCATTTCCTTTCTTATAAATCTTTGTATTTTCCTAATTTTACATATTAAGTTTCAGACTTTTTGTTCCAGTGCCAGCAAAGTTGGAGTTATAAGTTTTAAGATGAAAAAATAATTTGGTCCTTTACAAGTCAAGAGAATTTTTTACAAACCCAAATTCTCAACTCTGGAAATAAGGAGGAAGGGGAAGAGCACATTCAACCTGTCCTTAATTAGACCCTCCATCCCAACATTTTGACATGGGTCTGGTGGTCAGTCTAAAACTTCATTATACACCATCTCAGAAATTGATTACTTGACCCACAGAACTTTTCACCTAATGTTTTAAAGAACCATAGATTTAGCATCTTCCATCAAGTAATACAGCTGAGAGGGAAAATGCTGCAGTCAAGGGGGAAAGGGAAAGAGAGCACGCTTCAGAAAGGGACACTGAGAGAAAATTTTATGGTAATTAAAATTGGTTATGCAGAGCATTAAAATTCTGCATAGATTTGCATATTTCCCACCACCTGTTTTGGGGACTGCAGCAAGGCTAATTAACATAAAGGCTCTGATTAATTCTGCCAGTCATTGTGAGATAATTACAGTGCAGGACTGTAAACACTCCGCACTGGAGATACAGCCTGTTTGCCAACATCTCTCTAAGGGATGAAAGTTTACCATGGCAACCAAGGCAATTTTCCACCTCCTCTCCCTCAGAAAGGAAGGTCACATTATCTCCTTTTCTTTTCTCTTCTTGTCTCCCTGTATTACTAGGTCCATATTCCACTGGGTTTCATGGAATGCTCAACCCAAGGTCTTTAGTCATTAACAATGCTGA
Source organism: Sus scrofa (assembly GCF_054392235.1). Classification (NCBI taxonomy): domain Eukaryota; kingdom Metazoa; phylum Chordata; class Mammalia; order Artiodactyla; family Suidae; genus Sus; species Sus scrofa. The sequence continues at coordinate 87,999,294 of NC_139386.1, forward strand.
AATCAACCTTCCAGAATACTGTTTTTCCCTCCTGACTGTGAGTTACCTAAACACTATCATGAAAGGAAGCAGCAGGTTGAATGAAGTATTATGGAGTAATACATGATACTTGAACTTTGCATGTGTTGCTATATGGTTCATAGAAGCTAAGCACCCAGATTTAAGTTTTGTCTTTAAAATTTTGACTCTAAGAAGCCCATTAATGTCTATAAATAGGTTAAATTACAATCCTTAGAATCATAACATTTTAGTGCAGAGATGAACCTGGCAATCTTCTAAACTTTGCAGTTGCCCCCCTTGGTATCCACAGAGGATTAGTCCCAGGACCCCATGGACACCAAAATCTGTGGAGGCTCAAGTCCCTTACAGTCAGTCCTCTGTACTGGCACAGTGGAACTTTGGGATAAGAAGGGTGGACTGTATAACAAAAAATGAGCCCCAGGAGGATAAGTGGCTTACCAAAGCTCATACATCTAGTTAGTGGCAGGATGATCAAACTTAAGACCTCTCTCATTCCAGTGCTCTTTTCTCTACTATAATGTTTCTCCAAGATATGAATGATAAATAAAAAGATATTTGGAAACAAAAGGACACAAAGTATTCAGCTTTATGTTTTGGCATGTGTTATGACTATACAACTTGGAAACATTTTTACTGAACTTATATATAAAACTTTGAAAGTAGGCTTTTTGTTCATCTTTGGACATTCACAGTGGCATAATATAAAACTGATTTCCATTAAGGGCTATGATTATCACTGTTTGAATCTTCATGAGATTCAGTAATAAAAAAGTCATTATAAGTATTCCTATTACATGCTCATTACAGAAAATTAGAAAAATATGGAAAAAATTAATAGAAAAATTGATCCATAGTCCAATGTCCCAGCTTACCTGTACATTTAATGACTGAGCAGCAGCCTGTAAACTTGTTCCAGCGAGCTGGACCTATAAATAAAATAATCAGGGACGTTCTAGTCTAATACTGTTGACATTCATCATCAGAGGTTGTCATCAACAAACCTCTATTAAGTGTATGTCTTACTAAGTTAGAACCAAGAATACAAAGTTTATTTTATGGAGTTAAAACTTTATGAGCAAACTCTTGGCACCTCCATCTCCTACCAGAAAATGCTGTTAAAAAATTCCTTTCTTGAAGGTATTTTCCCACACTACATTGGCATCAGCAGGTATGCCACACTTCTATTAGACATTCCTTATATAACACTGTTTGTATATATAAGAGACTTAAGATTCTAAAAATTTAGTTCCTTTTTCACACAGTGTCAAAGAACACACAGGAATATATATACATAATAAATAATATATGCATTATATGTTATATATGATATATGCATTATATAATATTTTCATCATTATAAACAAACAGAATTCTCTAATTTCAAAATTTCCATGTACAGACAAATGAAAAATCTCATATATATACTCACACCTCTACAGTCAAGTCCTTAAAACACTTATCATCATACTAAAAAATCCTAGCTGAAATAGAAAATCTGTCCTATAAACTACACATGAAAAATTTTCAAAATAATTAATTGATTCAGGCAAGGGTCACTAATGGATGCCCCAGAATGAGTGAACTTTGAGAAATAACATGATATTTACATATTCTCACCTATCTTTCCATAGATATTTATTAATTACAAAGGGTAAGGGTAAAACAGTGGGAAAACCTGGAAGAAAAGTGATCACAGTTAAAGTCACCCGTATTGAGACATGGGCCTTTTACTATGATGCACTAGGGACACTAACAGCAAAAGTGTCAACTAAGTCTCACTCTAATAGATATAATTGTTGCCTACACAGTATCCCTTTAAGTTGGTGAACAAATAAATGGGCTTTAGAAAAGCTTTCTAATATTTCACCTGTTTTCAAGTAGAGGAGGTTCTTTTACAGTTTAAGTAGTCTGAAAACATATTTTGATTAAAAAAAAACTAGGGTAGTATTACATATATTCAGTTCACAGTAACAATGTGTCATAAGTAATCTTGGAGTTTTTATGTCCATATGTGCTTTTCATTGAACCACTACCACTAATACCATCACGCACTACCATCACTAGAGTCACTACCACCAACATCGCTGGCCAATACATTTTGAATACTAAATTGGTTCTAGGGTTTACCTGAGGTAGACTAAGCTGTGCCAAGTACTGTTCTAACATATAACTGTGAACATAAATCAAGGGGTTGAGACACTCTGATAATCTAACTTCCAAATGTTTTCATTGTTTCACTTTCCATTTTCAACCAGCTCCCAAATCCCCAAACTCTTAAGGAGTCAATGTTTGATTTTTATATTCCCTTTCCCTCTACATTAGAGCTAACATGTAGATGAATAGAATCTATAGTCTGTTTTAGACTCAGGAAAAATTCTCATAATATAGGGTAATAAAGTTGAGACAAATCTTTCTGAACCCCCAACTAGGGGGTTCCCAGTCAAGCAAAAGCTCTGAGTAGTTGCCCAAATCAAAATGACCTCAAACTATTTTAAAAAAGGGATTTGAGCTGTGAGCTCAGAGCGTACACTGCAGGTCTCAGGCAATGGGGGGTATGGTTATTTTGGATGACTTTGTAATTTACTGCTACTTTCAGTGAGCGACCACAGACCAAACTCACAAAAACAGTAATACGAATACACACACACACACACACACACACACACATATTTATACTGTTCATAACAAGGAATTCTTTTTTTCACACAGCTGTGGGATCAATAACTATACAGTCAACAAAGCTATACGATTCCATATTAACCATTCAGAATGACATGACTAGATGCTAGTAGTACTAGACTTTAATCAACTTAAAAAGTCCCACATTCTGAAATAACTTCCCCTGGCCCTAGCATTCCATGCCTCCATTTTTCACTCTCACTCATGGTTGAGCAGAACATTCTACCTGATGGAGATGTCCAAGGAAAGCCTGGGCCTGGGCTGTTGAAATTGCTCCTCCAACAGGCACAGGCTGCTTTTGAAAGTCCAGACCATTGGTTTGTGTGCCTAGAAAGCAAGCAAAATAATATAGCTATTAAAAACACAAAAACTGAAATAAAACACTACCCCCCCCCTTTTTTTTTACACAGGTTCCTTTTTAGTATAAGTATTCTTCTAAGTACCTCCAAGGAGGAGAATGGATTCAAAAGAAAGGAAATAGAGTAAAATGATTTCTCTACTAAAGGTAGGAATTCAGGACAAGTACATGAACACAGATAAAGTTTCCAAGAAACAAAAACAAAAAAATAAATAAAATATAAATAATGAATTATAATCATAATCTCATATTAGAGAGTTCAGAAGTAAAGGCAATGACTGGAGTAAATGGGGTCAGAAAAGCATGAAACCTAAGGTGGCTTTAGGAGGAGATTAACATCATTACCACTGTTATAAATAATGACAGACACAGAATTCCAAGGGGGTATCAAGGTTCTCTTCTAGTCTCTCCCTTCTGGATATTTGGCTTGGACAGAAGAAATTCGCAGGTGACTTTGCCAAGATCAAGATGGAGTTACTCTTAACTTATAATCCTTTTATCACAATCTCATGGTAAAAGCAATCATTTACAATACAAACAAAATGGTTTTACCTATATCTTCAATCCCAAAGTATAGACTGTTGTGTGTATCTAATTAGCAAATGCTTCGCTAATATTACAATTTTCTAAATGTTACACCAGTGCCTTTAACCACTTATGTTATAATCTTATGTTAGAATAGAATTAATTTATGGAAAGGCATGATACTGACATGATACCTAATACCCAGAAATATTTCCTACGGAATATAATACATTGTTTTCAAATTATTATATCCAGCATTATTTAGAAACAACCAGAATACCTTGTACTGAATAAAAGAGACCATGTGAATCTGCAAGAATCATCTGGTCATGTGAATGTGGTAATGAGCTTCCATTTCCTACCACCAGAATACCCCGTCTTCTTAGCCTCATCCCTCTGCATGTACACACACAGAGCAGACTAGTTAGAAAAGTACAAGCTACAGCCTTTAGGCAATATTCCTAAAAGTGTGCTTTTGCCATTATATACCCAAATTACTTCTAGAAATGTATCACTTGAATAAAACAACTAGGTAGGTCACATGACTCAACAGAGTTATTTAAAGTTTCTTTGAGATAGTTATTAAAAGAGTGTATATATTATTTCACCTCCTCAAAAATCTCAATGATGGTTCTCTTACAGTTTTTCCTAAAGTTTCCCACAGATAGGAAATAAAGAACTACTTATACACACACAGTTAATGAAATTAAAGGAGATACTTGTGTCAAGTAGTGAGAAACCAGTATGAAACAGAATTAAAGGTAACTAGAGTCACTTTCATAGGCCACATACAGAAGTTTCACTGTTTTAAAGTCATACATTTTGTCATTAGCTGCTGTCTCTATCTCAATGCAGGAAATCATTACTTATGTTAAGATTTTAAGATTGTCTACCATTAGGAAAACATGCTTAAAATATATTAAACAAATCAACAGGGCTAAAAGAAGGTAAGATTTTGAAAAACAGAGATAAGCACTTAGAGATTAACATATCACCAATTTAAGAAGTCTTCCAGAACCAAATATTTCACTCTCATGGAGACCATAAAAATTCCACACACTGGTTCCATTTTCAAGTTCTCATAAAAATGATAACAAGCTCCTTGTAAATCATACAGCACCATATAACACAAGACTGAATGATTTCTGGTATCCCTGGTACAAAGTCCACAGTGGCTGACAGGTAATACTATTTAAGTGCCCTGGCTCTGTCTTGGAGGGGAGGGTAGCATAAAGGCATGGTATCCAAAGCATGGTATGGTGAAAAGAATGCTTAGATAACAACTCAGACAAACATTAAGATGCGAAAGCAGGTTTTTGTGTTGTTGTTGCTGTTGTTTGTTTTTTTTTTTAAAGTAAGATGTTGAGGCTCCAATAAGAGGTGAAGGGTAGAAGTAGATATTACATATTACAGTCAAAACCAGATGCATGCCTGAGAAAAACTGAAACATCCAAAGGAGCAATCAGGGGAATTAAAAGTTTGGGGGAGAAGGCAATTTATGTAAGAAGATTAACATAAAATAAACAGAGTTTGAGAAACCCTAATAAAATATCTAAGAAAAGTGACCTAGAAGGAATTTAGAAATTACAGAGGCCAGAGCTAAAGAGTTTATAAGGTTGTCACTAGAACAGTATTACTGAGATAAAACTTTAGAAACATTGTATCTAACACCTCTGTATCTTATTGGTAAAGAAAGAGAGATGGAGGAATCTTAAGTGAATTGCTCAAGATATCACAGCTAGATAGTCGAAGAGTTAAGACAAGGAAGCAGTCCCTTAAATCTGCCTAATTCGCTCACAGAAAATGACAGTTGAAATTGGGAGTAAAAATGTCTATTAATTAATAATGGATATATGTATCGATCTTTCATAACTAAATGATGGGTTATGTTCTGATAAACTGTTCCTAGATTGAAAATATCATAAGTTAAAAATGTATTTAATACACCTAACATACAGGAACATCATAGCTTAGCCTGGCTTACCTTAAACATGCTCAGAACACATATCAGCCTATAGCTGGATGAAATCATCTAACACAAAACCTGTTTTATAATAAAATGAATATCTCATGCAATTTATTGAACACTGTATTGAAAGTGAAAACCAGAATGGCTGCATAGGTACACAATGGTTGTAAGTATATGGGTTGTTTCCTCTTGTGATGGGGAGCTGTGGCTGCTGCAGCCCAGCATCACACAAGAGTATCACGCTGTCCATCACTAGCCAAAGATCAAAATTCAAAATTCAAAGTATGGTTTCTACTGAATGCATATGGCTTCCACATCATTGTAAAGTTGAAAAATCTTAAGTTCAAACAATCATAGGTTCAGGACCTTCCATGAAGAAAAAAAGGTTGACGATAAGGGGGCACCTACATTGGGAGATGTAAAGACAAAGACTCAGAGAAAGCAGTGAGGAAATGGAAAAAAAAATTCCTCAAGACGAGGGTGCCTCAGGAGTCAGGAAAAAGAAAGCTGCAAGGATGGGGGTAGTTTAAGTGGTATCAAATGGTACAGAAAAGACAAGGCTCAAACACTGAGAAAAAAAGAAACATAAGGAGAACAGAAGAAAAGCATTAATAAAGATAAGATTAAAATTAATGAAATCGGGGAAAAACACACAATGGAAACATCAACTTGGTTCTTTCAAAAGAATCACATAACTTACAAACTTCTGGTAAGATAAAATAATAAAAGAGAAGGAGTAAATAATTTAATGAAAACAGAAAGCGTATACAATCAAAAAAAGTCACAAGAACTAAAAGAGGACATTTGAGCCGATAAAATTAAAACTTGGATAACTACCTAACTATAACTTATCAAGACTGACTCAAGAAGAAGAAGAAAAAAAAGAGTCCCACAGTATTTGAAGATATTAAATTAATAGACGAAAATCTTCACAAAAAGAAAATGAAAAGCCTAGACTATTTTACTTTGCTTGTTTCCAAAAATTCAAGGAAAAAATAATTCCAATCCTACAGTTTTTCCAGAGTGGGGTTAAAAAAAAGGAAATACTTCCTGGAGTTCCCACTGTGCCGCAATGTGTTAATGATCCAGCTTATCTCTGTGGTATTGCCGGTTTGATCCCTGGACTGGTCCACTGAGTTAAGGATCTAGTGTTGTTGCAGCGGTGGGGTAGGTCACAGATGTGGTTTGGATTTGATCCCTGGACTGGGAACTTCCATATGCTGTGGATGCAGCTGAAAAAGGGGTGGGGGGAAGAAACACTTCCTAACTCATTTTATGAGTTTAGCATAACCTTGATACCCAAACCTGACAAAGTATGAAAAAGAAAAAACACAAAAGCCATCTTTACTTATAAACATATGTGGACATATCCTAAATAATAACAATAAAAATAACCTAGCAAATTAAAATATTGTGACTAAGATGGATTTATTCCAGGAATGATTTGGGGCTAAAAGAAATTCATTCTTTGAAGGGGGAAAATCATACAATCATCTCAAAGCATGCAGAAAAACTCTTAGATGAAATCCAATATCCATTTATGATAAAAATTCTAGGTGTAGGAATAGAAAGAAGCTTCTCTAACTTGACAAAGAATAATATTAAATGCACTCACCTTAAGATTAAGAACAAGATAAGAGTGCTAGCTATTGGAAGGTTTAGCCAGAAAACGCGTCAAAAAAACAAGGTAAGTTAGAAAAAAGAAATAAAACTTTCTTCTTAATCTGATTATGAATATAGACTATCCCAAGGAATATAACAATTAGAATAAGAGAAGTTTAATAAGGATGCAGCACATAAAATCTATTTAAAAACTGCCTTTGTTATACACAAAACGAAAAAAAATGAAAAAAATTTTAAACAATTGTATTTGCAACACTTTGAAAATATAAAAGTCCTGGAAATCAATCTCTCAAACTAGCAAATCCTAGAAGTAGAAAATTATAAAACTTAATTGACAGGCTGATTCTAAAATTTCAATAGAAAGGCAAAGACCCAACATGCTTGTTAAAATGACAAAATGGAGGGACTTGCACTATCAAGATATCAGGACTCATCATAGAGCTAATAATTAGGACAGTGTGGTATTAGTGCAGGGATAAACAAACAGACCAGAATGGAAAGTCTGGAAATAAGGCCACACATATCTTAAGACACCTGAAATGTGAAAGAAGTGCTATTGCAGCTCAGTGAGCAAAGGATGCAGTTTTCAATATATAGATAACTAGGAGTTCCTGTTGTGGCACAGTGGTTAACGAATCCGACTAGGAACCATGAGGTTGCGGGTTCAATCCCTGGCCTCGCTCAGTGGGTCGACGATCCGGCGTTGCCGTAAGCTGTGGTGTAGGTCACAGATGTGGCTCGGATCCTGCATTGCTGTGGCTCTGGTGTAGGCCGGCGGCTACAGCTCCAATTAGACCCCTGGCCTGGGAATCTCTATATGCCGTGGGAGCGGCCCTAGAAAAGGCAAAAAGACAATAAATAGATAGATAGATAGATAACTAGGTGTTAATTTGGGGAAAAAATGAAATTTCAGAGATTGATTCACATCATACCAAAAAAAAAAAAAAAAAAAAAAAAAAAGGCAAGCAAAAGAAAAAAAAATTCAGGAGGATTAAAGACCTAAATGTGAAGTGTAAAACAATTACATTTTTGGAAGACAGCATAATCAAGTATCATTATAACTTTGGGGAAAGGGAAGGATTTCTTGATCATGACCCCAAAATTAAAAAGACATGAATTTAACTACTTTAAAATTAAAAGCTCTGTTCATCAAAGGACTATGTAAAATTAATGAAAAGGAGAAAATATTTGCAATACACATAAACGACAAAGGATTAGTAGTAAGAATATACAAAGAACTTCTATGAATCAATTTTTTAAAAAACCCAATAGAAAAATAAAGCAGGCAAAATAAATGAATAGGAATTTCACATAAGAAACATAAATGGCCCAAAAACACAAGAAAAGATGTTCAACTTCCTTGGGAACCAGGGAACTACAATAAAATCTCAGTGAGATACCATTTTACACTTGTTAGATTGGCTAAAATTATAAATCTGGTTACTATCAATTTTTGCTGAGATTGAGAAATTCACGTCTGTTGTTGGTAGCAGTATAAAAACCAGTTACTAACGCTTTGGAAAACTGGCTGTGGCTGGAAGTTTTGAGGAACACCGAAACAAGTTCAGCAATTACAGTATTAGGTAATTTCACACATACGCATCAAGAGGTAAGTACAAAATTATTTATGGTAGCAATGTTTGTAATGGCAAAAGCCTAAAAATAACCAAAATGTTCATCAATAATAGAATAGATGGAAAAATTGTGATGTATTTATATAATGGGATTATACCAGTGAAAATGAATTACAGATATATGTACCAACTTGGATGAACCTCAAAATCATAATGCTGAGCAAAAGAAACCAGTCATAGAATATACATATGGTGTGATTCAATTTATATAATGGAAACAGGTATATATAAGTAATATATTGTTTCAGGATAATAAATACATAAATGAAAAAATTGAAAGAAAAGCAACGTGACTACTAAATTCAGGATGATGGTTACCTTTGTGGTAAGAGAATGAAATATGATCAGAGTGGACCTACAGTGGCCTTCTGGGACATAGTAACTATTTCGTGACCAGAGTGGTACACATATGAGTGCTTAAACCATACATACATGTTTTTAAAGTTACTGCTTTTATATTAAAAGAGTAAAAAAAAAAAAAAAAAAGGACAATGACAAAAAAGTTGCAGTAAAGTTTTTGGGATGCATCCAGAGAGCAAGAAACAAAGAAAAAGGCAGGTGGTAATGAAGCCAAGGTGGTGAGTGGTACTCACTTATTCCAGTAAGTCTGGCAGTGGTGGGAGTGAAAGAGGATGGTAGTTCAAAGTGGTAGACAGGGTGGAAGGGAAGGTTTATAGGTTGATGAAACCTGAGTCTACTGAAAGACTGAGGAAAGACTCACAGGAAGGGATACATTGAAGATGTAAGAACCAGAAAGAGTTAACAGATGAGGTAGAAATCTGAAGAACACGAAAAGAGAATTAAGAGTGAGAAGTAGAGGATTTATAATAATGGAAAAGAAGGATATTCCTTTCTTAGATGGAAAAGAAAAGGAGAAGGTGGTGAAAACAAAAAATGTGATGTGATGAGGAGGGAGGTGATGGGGCTCAAATCAGCTACAACTTTCTTACTAATCAAAACATAGTCATTTTCAGAAAAGAGTAACAGCAAAACAGATGAGATAGAAAAGTTTTGGACAAGAGAAAGGATTTGAGAACATGTAATGAGGAATGTGACAAGGAATCATTAGAGGGGAATCCAAGGATACCAGTTACAGTGTAGGTCCAGCTGAGAGAGAGCTGAAATTTATACAGCATTAAAGAACTGGCAAATTCTCATCTCCTAGGGAGTTCTGTTTCTTTCTTCATAGCCAACAGTCAGGCATCAAATACACAAAGGTTTCCTCTCTTAATAAATAGTTCATACTTCCCCGATTTGCACAGGTTTCAGGCTTTTAAATTCCTTTCAGAGTCCAGCTCAAATGCTCCCTTCCTTTGTTCCCACCTCTCAAACCCAAAAGCTATCATCTATATTTACTAGTGCAACATAGTTAATACTGTTTCAACATTTTGTAGGAAAGAGATAAAAATGAGCTACAATACATACAAACACACTGTGCTAAGTGAAAGAAATGAGACTCAAAGAGTACATTTGTATGATTCCATTCATATGACATTTTAGAAAAGGCAAAACTGAAAGGAACCATTAAGAGAAATGAGTAAACTTCCTTGATTCACAAATGAGAAAAACAAAAAATATACAGAATCACTTCCAATGAAATAACTGAGCTGCATAGTAATTGAGCCAACTGAAGTTTAGACTTCCTTAACTCTCTTCTCATTGCTCTTTCTACTCTACCACTGTATGACCAAGGAGTCCAACTCCACATTGACTTATGAAGAATATTAACTAATTCACTGACCAGTGACTGAAGCCAAGGTCAGGCCCGTAAAGAGATAACAGATGATGAGATATAAGAATTCAGAAGCTTTGATTTCTACATCACAGCTTGTTACTCCAGCTATATTACTTTAAAATAAAATTTTTTAATGGATCAAATCAAATTTTACAGTTCATGAGAAATAATACCATAATGAATAAAGATAATATTTGGCAAAAAAAAGTCTCCAAAACATATCAAACACCAAATGTTAACAGTAGATACATTAATCTATGATTTTCAAATTTTCTACCATGAATATTACAATTAGTAATAACAACTTAAAATTTTATTCAGTTTCACTTTTCCTAAAATAAGCTTCCTTTCAATTTATCCTTCAATATTGACTCCAAAGCAATCATCTCCAGAGTGATCTGTCCCTTACAAAGGGCTGACTTCTGCTTTTTAAATTCTATCTAGGAGTGTCTTTATTTGGTAGAGGTAGGACAGCCTCATTTATCCTAATCCTGTTACCATTTCCCCATAAATGAGAATGGAAATCTATGCCCTATGAACATTTATTTTAAAATGTATAAATGGAGAATGAAATACACATAGTAGGGAAGGAAGGAGAGAGATAGGAAGAGAGGGATAAGAGTATGAAGAATGTGTCACAGAGAAAGCTAAGGTGACACTGCCACAATGGGATCAAAACGCAGATTCCCTCCACCACCTTCTTTATCTCTGAAAGTCTAGTTATGATTCAACCTCGAGCCTCCTCCTAAAGAATCTAATTTCTTTAGGAGGACTTCAAGGGTCAACCTAACTATAAATCATCTTTCCCCAATTGTAACTCCTATAGAACAACCGAGTTTTAAAGTAACGACATTCAATCCTTACTTAAGAGATAACATTAATATTTTCCAAACAGATCAACCCTTTGAGGCTTCAAAATTAAAACTTACGGTAATCTTACATTTTAATTCTTTCTTCAAGATCTAATTATATCTAATGGAAACTATGATACTTTAAAAAAAATTCTTTTTTCTAATGTAAGTGGCCTTGGATTTTTTTTTTTTTGCTAAATGCATGAGTTTGAGGGGTAGAACACGAACAAGAATAAAGTACTGTCGCTGGCCTCAAGCAAAGAGAGGCAAAATATGGTATTTGTTCTAAGGAAGGTACAAGGTGCTTTGAGAGCTCTAGTGTGGCTAAAAGGAAGAAAGGAGGTTTTAAAGGGGGTCTGAGGTTACAGAGTGAGGCCTGAACAACCAAGGCGAGAATGTGAAAATCAAATGGTTCAGATATACATATTTTATTACTACCTATTGATCACCTCATTATTACAAGACTTTTTGACTATAATATTGAGGGAGATGCAACAAAGACACTGTTGGGGGGGAATTCAGTTTCCAGCATTATTTCTTGAGGATAAATGAATGCATAATTGTTACTTTTTTTTTTTTTTCTTGCTCTTTAGGGCTGCACCCACGGCACACGGAGGTTCCCAGGCTAGGGGTCAAATCAGAGCTGTAGCCACTGGCCTGGGCCACAGCCACAGCAATGCCAGATCTGAACCACGTCTGCAACCTACACCACAGCTCACAGCAACACCAGATCCTTAACCCACTGAGCAAGGCCAGGGACCTAACCCGCAACCTCATGATTCCTCCTAGTTGGATTCGTTTCCGCTGAGCCACGATGGGAACTCCAGAATTGCTACTTTTTTTTTTTTTAAATTTCTAGGTGAAGTTTTTATATTAACTGATTTTTATTTTATTTCCATTATAGCTGGTTTACATTATTGTTACAAGAAAATAACAAGTATTAACAAGGAAGTGAGGAACCTGGAATCTTGTGCATTTATTGTAGAAATGTAAAATGGTTCAGGTGCTGTGGAAGAGTTTGGTGGTTCTTCAAAACAGTAAACATAGAATTACTTCATGACCCACCAATTCTACTGTAGGTATATACCCCATAGTACTGAAAACAGGTACTCAAACAAATCCTTAAACATGAATGTTCATAGCAGCAGTTTCACAATAACCAAAAAGTGGAAACAAACCAAATGTCTGTCAACAGATAACTGGATAAACAAATTGTGGTATATCCATACAATGGAATGTTATTTGGCCAAGGAATAAAGTACTGATGCATGCTATAAAATGGATGAACCTTTGAAGGAAGCCAGACACAAAAGGTCACATACTGTATGATTCCATTTATATGAAATCTCCAGAAAAAGTAAATGATGGCTGCCAGGGGCAGGGCAGAGGGGAAAATGGAGAGCAACCACTTAATGGGTATAAGATTTCCTTGTGGGATGATGAAACCATTTTAGAACTTGGAAGAAGTAATGGTTGCACAACACTATGAGTGTATTAAAAGCCACAGAATTGTTCACTTTTAATGGCTTAAGTGCATTTCACCTCAATTAAACAAAACCAAAAATGAATCCACAGCTGCTAGATAAATCTAACAATACAAATATTACTGCCTATAGCAAATAGTCTCACCTATCTAATGGGCCACTTATACTCTGCTACAGGCCAAGTAACAAGAGTTACCTCTAGTGACACTGTGTGTGAAAATAAGAGTAACGATTTCTTGAATGAGAGATTCTTGAAGATGGGGTTTGTGAAGACTACTTTTCATTACTAAGCAGCTGTATTTTAGATAACACCTACTATACTTTAATGAAAATTATTATATACTACTTCAATTAAACCCATACAATAAAGAAAATATATATATATATATCACAGATTTCTATTTGACAGTAAATTTAAGGCAAAGTAAAATTTAACAATTTCAGACGTTCTACAGGAAATAATGACAACATTTGTGCATGTCACTATATAACCTTGGCAAGCAAGCACAAACGCCAAAAGAAATTCATAGAAAGTTGGGCAACTGTGGGCCATAAACAATACAAGTAACAGCTAAAAGTTCTTCAAAGGAAACCTTGGCTCCTACTTGAGTGTGTGTGTGTGTGTGTGTGTGTGTGTTTGAGTGTGTGTAGATAGTTTCTTCATGTGTGTGTGGGTGTATGTGTATGTGTAGATAGTATCTTCCAAGCAAGTCATCATACAAATGGGAGAGATGTGGGACAATGGAAATCCAGAGAGAGAATTACTTATAGCTATAGAAAAATTCTACATTACTACAAAATTAGGTGCATAACCACAACTGGTGCTATCGATCATCCATGGGATGGATGAACATTATATATTTGCTAAAAATTTCCACTGCTATTGTATATTTGTCTTTTCCTAAGTAATGGTGTTTTTTTTTTTAAATGTAGATGACTGCATATCAGTGTTGCATGATAAGATTTCTATACATGGTTAATGTTTGTTAAGTCTATCTAGATAAAAGGTTCTAATGAAACAGATTTTTATTAGCTTTATTCTTTTTTTTTTTTTTTTTTTAATGGCCACACCTGTGGCATATGGAAGTTCCAGGCTAGACTCAATCAGAGCTAGAGCTAGGGTCTATGCCACAACCATGGCAACACTGGATCCAAGGTGCATTTTATGGCAATGATGGATCCTTAACCCACTGAGCCAGGCCAGGGATCTAACCCACATCCTTAACACTGGGTCCTTAACTTGCTGAGCCACGATGAGAACTCTTTTTTTTTTTTTTTTTTGGCGTTTTGCTATTTCTTGGGCCGCTCCCGGGGCATATGGAGGTTCCCAGGCTAGGGGTCCAATCGGAGCTGTAGCCACCGGCCTATGCCAGAGCCACAGCAACGCAGGATCCGAGCCGCGTCTGCAACCTACACCACAGCTCACGGCAACGCCAGATCGTTAACCCACTGAGCAAGGGCAGGGACCGAACCCGCAACCTCATGGTTCCTAGTCGGATTCGTTAATCACTGCGCCACGACGGGACTCCCAGAACTCTTTTTTAAAAATTATTTTTATTAAAGAACAGCTGATTTACAACGTTGTGCCAATTCCTGCTGTATAGCAAAGTGACTCTTACACACACACACACACACACTTGCGCATTCTTTTTAATGTTATTTTTCATTATAGTCTATTCCAAGAGATTGGATATAGTTCCCTGTGCTATACACTAGGACCTTATTGTCTATTCGTTCTAAATGTAATAGTTTGCATTTATTAACCTCAAATTCCCAGTCCATTCCACTCCATTCTCCTTCCCCAATAACAACCACAAGTCTGTTCTCCATGTCTGTGAGTCTGTTTCTGTTTTAGACAGATTCATTGTGCCATATTTTAGATTCCAAATATACGTGATATCACATGGTATTTGCCCTTCTCTTTCTGACTTACTTCATAAATCACTAATTGCATCCATGCTGCTAAAAATGGCATAATTCCATTCTTTTTATGGCTGAGTAGTATTCCATTGTATAGATGTACAAAATCTTTATCCAGTCACCTGTCAATGAATGTTGTTTCCATGTTCTCTTGGCTCTTGTGAACAGTATCACAATTTTTAAACTATAATTTTGTCCAGATATATGCCCAGGAGTGGAATTACTGGATCATATGGTAGTTCTATATTTAGTCTTCTGAGGAACCTCCATACTGTTTTCCATGGGTTGTACCAACTTACATTCCCACCAAAAGTGTAGAAGGGTAACCTTTCCTCCACACCCTCTCCAGCATTTGTTATTTGTAGACTTTATTAATGACGGCCATTCTGATCAGTGCGAGGAAGTATCTCAGTGCAGGGTTTTTTTTTGGTTTTTGTTTTTTTGGTCATTTTTGACTACCCTGCAGAATATGGAGCTCCCGGGCCAGGGATCAGATCGGAGCCACAGTCTCAACCTAAGCCACAGCTGCGGTACCACCAGGTCCCTAACCCCACTGTGCTGGACTGCGGATCAAACCTGCATCCCAGTGGCTCCCAACTCCCAAGACGCTGCTGATCCTGTTGTGCCACAGCAAGAGCTCCCTTATTGTAATTTTGACTTGGTATTTCTCTAATAACTAGTGATGCTGAGAATCTTTTCGCGGCCTTCTTTCTGGTCATCCATGTCTTCTGTGGAGCAATGTCTACTTAGGTCTTCTACCAATATTTCCACTGGGTTGTTTGTTTTCTGTTGTTGAGTTGTACATGTTGTTTACATATTCTGGAGTTAAGCCCTTGTCAGATGCATCGTTTGCAACTAATTTCTCCTATTTTGTAGGTCGTCTTTTCATTTTTTAATGGTTTCCTTTGCTGTGCTAAAGCTTGTCAGTTTGATTAGGTCCCACTTACTTATCTTTGTTTTTATTTCTATTGCTTTGGGAGACTGACCTAAGAAAATATCTACCATTTATTTCAGAGATTGTTTTGCCTATATTCTTTTCTAGGAGTTTTATGGTGTCATGCCTTATGTTTAAGTCTTTAGGCCATTTTGAGTTTATTTTTTGTGCATGGTGTGAAGGTGTGTTCTAGTTTCATTGATTTACAGGCAGCTGTCCAGTTTTCCCAGCACTACTTGCTGAAGAGATCATTTTTACCCAATTTTATTCTTGCCTCCTTTGTCAAAGATTAATTGAATGTAGGTGTCTATCTGGGTGTATTTCTGGGCTCTCTATTCCATCTCTCTCTCTCTTTTTAATGGCCACACCTGTGGTATATGGAAGTTCCCAGGCCAGGGATTGAATCCGAGCCATAGTTGCAATTTATGTTGCAGCTAGGCAATGACCCACTGAGCTGGACTGGGGATCAATCCTGCACGTTTGAGCCACTGCAGTAGGATTCTTAACCCACTGTGCAACAGCAGGAACTCCTCTATTCTGTTGCACTGATCCTTATGTCTGTTTTGTTTTTGTTTTTCTTTTTAGGGCCACCCCTGCAGCATACAGAAGTTCCCTGGATAGGGGTTGAATCAGAGCTGCTGTTGTCAGCCTATGCCACAACTATGGCAAGGCAGGATCCAAGCCACATCTGCTACCTTCACTGCAGCTTGCAGCAACACCAGATCCTTAACCCATTGAGAGGACAAGGATCAAAACCACATCCTCCTGGGCACTATGTCTAGTTCTTAACCCACTGAACCACAACAGGAACTCCTTTATGTCTGTTTTTGTACCAATACCACACTGTCCTTATTATTGTAGTTTTGTAATGTTGTCTGAAGTCTGGAAGAGTTACACCTCCTGTTTTTTTTTTTTTTTTTTTTTTTTTTTTTTTTTTTAATTCAGGATTGCTTTGGCAATTCTGGGTCTTTTATGGTTCCATATAAATTTTTGGATTATTTGTTCTAGTTCTGTGAAAAATGTCAAGGATAATATGATAGGGATTGCATTAAATCTGTAGATTGCTTTGGGTAGTATGGCCATTTTAACAATATTAATTCTTCCAACCTAGGAGTATGGGATATCTTTCCATTTCCTTAAATCCTCTTTAATTTCCGTAATTAATGTTTTATAATTCTTAGCATATAAGCTTTTTCACTTCCTTGGTCAGGTCAGATATTTACTTTTTTAGGTATGATTTTTAAAAGGTTTTTTTAAAATATATTCCTTTTCTAATACTTTATTGTTTGTATACAGAAATGCAACAGATTTCTGAATGTTAATCTTCTATCCTGCTACTCTGCTGAATTCACTGATCAGATGGAATAGTTTTGTGTGGAGTCCTTCAGGCTTTTAATATATAGTACCATGTCATCTGCATATGACATCTCAAACTCTTCCCTTCCAATTTGGATACCATTTATTTATTTGTTTGTTTTTGTCTGATGGCTGTGATTAGGACTTACAATACCATGTTGAATAAAAGTGGTAAGAATGGGAATTCTTGTCTTGTTCCACATTTAGTGGGAACACTTTCAGCTTTTCTCTGCTGAGTATTACATTGGCTCTTGGTTTGTCATAAATAGCTTTTATTATGTTGAGATTGTTTCGTCTATACCCACTTTGGTAAGAGTTTTTATCATGAATGGATGATGAATTTTATCAAATGCTTTTTTTGCATCTATTGAGATGATCATGTGGTTTTAAACCCTTCTTTTTTAATGTGGTATAATACATTGATTTGTATATGCTGAGCCATCCTTGTGACCTTGGGATAAATCCCACTTAGTTGTGATCTTTTTTTATGTGCCATTGGATTCAGCTTGCTAGAATTTTATTGAGAAATTTTACATTTACATTCATCAAAGATACTAGCCTATAAGTTTTCCTTTTTGGTAGTATCTTTGCCTGGTTTTGGTATTAGGGTGACGGCTTCATAGAATGTCTTTGGAAGTGTTCCTTCTTCACACTTTTGGAAGAATTTAAGGAGTGGTCTAAGTTCTTTTTTTCTATGTTTGGTAGAATTTGCCGTGAAGCCATCTGATCTTGAACTTTTGTTTGTAGGGAGGTGTTTTTTTTTTTTTTTTTTTTTTAAATTACATATTCAACTCCATTTCAAGTGATTGGTCTGTTCAAATTTTGTATTTCTTTTGATGGGCTGTATGTTTTCTTCTAGGTTTTCAAATTTGTTGGCATATATATTCATAGTATTCTCTCTCTTTTTAAAGATTTCTGTCGTATCAGTTGAGATTTTTTTTTCTTTTTCATTTCTTGTTTTATTTGGGTTTTCTCTCTTTTCTTCTTGGTGACACTGGCCAGGTTTGTCAATATTATTTACCTCTTCAAAGAACCAGCTCTTGGGTTTACTGTTTTTGTATTTTTTAAAATCTCTACTTATTTCCTCTCTAATCTTTATTATTTCCTTCTTTCTGCTGACTGTTCTTTTTCTAATTCTTTTAGGTTGTAGGTTAGGTTGCTTATTTGAGATTTTTCTTGTTTTCTGAGGAAGGCTTGTATTGCCATGAACTTCTGGCTAAGAAGTGCTTTTGTGGCATCCCATAGATTTTGCATGGTTGTGTTTTCATTGTCATTTGTCTCAAAGTATTTTTTATTTTCTTATTTGATTTCCTTGTTGGTCCACTGGTTTTGTAGTAGCATGCTGTTTAGTCTCCACGGTGTCAGTTTTTTCTCATTTCTTTTCCTGTGGTTGATTTCTAGTTTCACGCCACTTGTGGTCAGAGAAGATGCTTGAAATAATTTCTATACTCTTAAATTTTTTGAGGCTTATTTTGTACCCTAATATGTGGTCAATCCTAGATGATGTCCCATGTACACTTGAAAAGACTATATATTCTGTTCTTTTTGAATGTAATGTCCTAAAAGTATTACTAAGTCTAACTGTTCTATCAGTTAGGATCTATGTTGCCTTATTGATTTTCTGTCTAGATCTCTCCATTGATGTGAGTGGGGTGTTAAGTCTCCTACTAGTTGTAT
This sequence comes from Sus scrofa, assembly GCF_054392235.1. Lineage (NCBI taxonomy): Eukaryota > Metazoa > Chordata > Mammalia > Artiodactyla > Suidae > Sus > Sus scrofa. The sequence continues at coordinate 88,018,060 of NC_139386.1, forward strand.
TCTCATCAATTTCTCCTTTTACGTCTGTTAGTATTTGCTATATGTATTTGGGTGCTTCTATATTAGGAGCATATATATTGACAAGTGTAATATCCTCTTGAAATGATCCTTTTATCATTAGCATCCTTCTTTATCTTTCTTCATGGCCTTTGTTTTAAAATCTATTTTGTCAGTTATGAGTATTGTAATCCCCACTTTCTTATCATTTCAATTCCCATAAAATATCTTTTTCCATTTCCTCACTTTCAATTTATATGTGTCCTTTGTCCCAGTGTGGGTCTCTTGCAGGCAGCATGTTGTAGGCTCTTATTTTTTCAATCTGATCTGCCACTCTATGTCTTTTGATTGAAGCATTCAGTCCACTGGCATTTAAGGCATAAGTATGTGTTTACTGCCATTTTAAACCTGATCTTCTAGTTGATTCTGTTTCTCCTTCATTCCTTTCTTGTTTCTTTCCAAAGTTTGATTATTTCGTTTTATTTTATGCTTGTGTCCTCTTTTTTGTTTTTGTGAACATATTTTTTCTTTTTGAATTGTGGTTGCCATGTTTGACAAGTATGTTAATCCTTTCCTGTATCTGCTTGCTTTAGACTGAGTCATATAGACTCAAGCATATTCTTAAAAAAAAAAAAAAAAAAAAGAGTCCAGATTTTCTTACTCTCTTTCCCCATTTTTTATTATAATGGTCCTTTTTTAGATCTTCAAGTTTATCCTTTTGCCATTTGCTGTGTTTATCATCACTTTCAGAAATAGCTTTTTTTTTCCCTCTTTGATACATACACTGGCTTAAGTGATTACTTTCTAATTGTGACTTCCTCAATCCTATCTATTCCTACTTTTTTCCTATTTAGAGGAGACCTTTTTAAAAAAAAAATTTTTTTTTTTTTTGGTCTTTTTTGTCATTTTAGGACCACACCCATGGCATATGGAGGTTCCCAGGCTAGGGGTCAAATTAGAGCTATAGCTGCCGGCCTACGCCAGAGCCACAGCAACACGGGATCTGAGCTTCATCTGCGACCTACACCACAGCTCATGGCAATGCTGGATCCTTAACCCATTGAGCAAGGCCAGGGATCGAACCCACAACCTCATGGCTCCTAGTCGGGATTTGTTTCCCCTGTGCCATCATGGGCACTCCTTAGAGGAGACCTTTAATGTTTCTTTTAGGATAGGTTTAGTATTGCTGTATTCTTTTAGTTTGCTTGTCTGAGAAGTTCCTTTATTTTCCTTTCTATTTTAAATAATAATCTTGCTGGGTAAAATATTATAGGTTACAATTTTTTCCCTTTAGAACTGTGAATTTATCTTGCCACTCTCTTCCGGCCTGCAGTGTTCCCAGGGAGAAATCAGCTGTTAGCCTTATGGGAGTTCCCTTGTAATTTAGTCTTTTTTTCCCCCTCTTGGTGCTTTCAGAATCCTCTCCTTATCTTTAACTTTTGCCATTTTTATTCTATGTCTTGCTGTAGGTCTGTCTGGGTTCATCTTGTTGAGAACCCTCTGTGCTTCTTGATCTGGATATGTTTCCTTCTTTAGATTTGGGATACTTTCAGCCATAATTTCTTCAAATACATTATCATTCCCTTTTCTTTCTTCTCTGTCTGGGATACCTATTATGCATAGATTGGCATACTTTATATTCATTCCCTTTTCTTTCTTCTCTGTCTGGGATACCTATTATGCATAGATTGACAAGATGTAAAAAAGGACCATTATAATAAGACGTGGGGAAGGAGAGTAAGAAAATCTGGACTCTCTCTTTTTTTTTTTTTTTTTTTTTTTTTAAGTGGCAATGGTGGAGCATGTGTGTTCCCAGAGATGTCTTATATTGCTTTCATTTTTTAAAATTTGGTTTTCTTTCTGATGTCCTGATTGGGTGATTTCCATTAGTCTATTGTCCAAGTCACTTACTCATTCCTCTGCATTATTCATTCTGCTATTTAACACCTTTAACTCAACTTTTGTCTTGGCAAACTTGGCTCCTCCTCATAGTTTCCAGTCCCTTTTTAAAGTAACATGCTTTACTGTCAATAGTTGTTCTTAATTCCTTCAGTATTTTCATTACCTTCTTTTTAAATTCAGTTGTTTGTTAGACTGCAGAGTCCTGTTTCATTGTTTGCTCCTTCATTTTGCTTTTATTTTTCTTACTCTGTGAGTTTAGGGAAAACATTTATCCACTGTAGTCTTGGAGGGTTATTTATATGTGGGAGTGTCTCTGGGCAGCTTGTGCAGGGTTTGCTATTTTTGGGGTGTGAGGGCTATTTTTGGTTTGGATGTTTTCTATCTCTATCCTCAGTGTGTGCAGGTAGTTACCCCCTTGATAGGGGGTGTGCAGGTGCATGGCCTATCCATGTTTCCAGGAAGGTAGAGGCAATGGGTGGCAGCTGGTCACTGGGCCTTTGGCTGCAGGCTGCGCCTGGTTGCAGGGTCCTTTGCAGTAGCAGTGACCCCCAGAGATATGGGGGCTGTGCCCAGGGCACTTGGCAGTGGCAGTGGTGGAGCATGTATGTTCCCAGAGAGGTGTTTGCAACAAGTGGTGCTTGGTTGCAGGGCCCTCCATGCTGGCAACCCCTGGGATGACTGGGGCAGGTGGTGCTTGGTCACTAGACCATAAGTGGTGATGGGCCATGTCCACCTCTGGAATCTGAGATGACACCCATGAAAGAGAGCCCACAGGTGCACAGAGACAGAAATTCCTACGGCAGTCCTCCCCAACAGTGGTGCCTTGCTTCTCTGATGGGTCCAGGCTTCCTCCTGCACTATCTCAACTGTGGTGCATTTCTCCTTAGCCCCCTCATACTAGCTGTTCCCACATAGCCAACCCTAGTCCTCTCCCCAGAAGTGACTTTTGGTGCCTGAGTCCAAGTACCCAGACCCCACCCAAGTGTTGCAAGCTGTGGTGTGCTAGGCTGTGGTAGTGACTGTCTGTGTCTCTTTCTCTCTGCTTTACCCTCCTCAGACTGGTTTCTGTACTCTTCTCTGAGGCTTTGAGGCTCCCTCTCCATCCCAGCTAATCTCCCATCAGTTAGGTGGCCTTCCAATGTGTTGATTCCTTTTCTCTTTCACAGCTCTCTCTAAGGAGTTATGATCTGTCATGATTCATTTTCCCCTCTTCTCTCTCTCTTCCCTCTTGTTCTGCCCAGTGGAGGTTTTCTTGCCCTTTGCAGAAGCCTGAGATCTTCTCCCAGCATTCAGTAGCCTGTTCTGTACGAATTGTACTACATGTAGATGTTTTGTTTTTTCTTTTTCTTTTTTTGATGTGTTTGTGGGAGAAGGTGAGCTCCATGTCCTATTCCTCTGTCATCTCCTGGACCTATTAGCTTTATTCTTAATTGTAGAAAATGAATGACTTGTAACCTACCACCTACTGAGACCAAGTCTTTTTCAAATGACTTAATACACATGTCACTCAACGGAAATATTTTGAAGACCAAGAAAACCAGAAAGTTCTTATTCTAAATTCTAATATCATAGTAACATTTTTGTTGACAAAAATTTAGCAATCATGCTCTCCTCCATCTTGCTCTTGCCTCATAATCGAGTCACAAGCTCCTTATCCGTCTTTACCTTTAAGATGGGAGCCAGGTAAATGGTGGTATTTCCTTGCCTTCTTTGGTAACACAAAAAGCCCCTGAACAGCTTCAGTAAAACTCATTATCCTCTGATTTTATCTGATGTCAGGGTTCCTAGCTTGAATTATGACCCTTTGCTACCAATCCTTCTTTTATTGTTTATTTATCTGGATGAACTATCTACTCTCAGACTTCTTTATTGTATTCTATTGCCTAGTTTTCATTTTCTCAGTATCACAAGGACAACCCTAATTGCCTCTATTCCTAACCCTATCTAGGGCACTTTCTTACCTTCCCTTCTACCTAAAACCTTATTATCTATAATTTATCTTTAACTCCTTCCCTTTCCCATTTCTCTACTTTAAAAAAGAGGCAGGGGTGAGAGAGGGTTCTTCTAGGCTAAGCTACTTCATTTACCAGTGCTCGGAAACCTACCACCTCCCTTCCCCTTAGAAACTTTGTTTCCTGAATCATCCATCCTTTTTTCACCTCTCCCCTCCTACTGGTTCTCTCCTTGGCATATATACAGACTTGACTTCCTCTTCCATTCTTTCCTTGCTTTTGTTTAATAAAAAGCATCATCAGCATAATACTTACACTCATAATAAATACTAATTATTGAACACCAAGTCACACATCTACTTGCTGTCAAGATCAACTCTATGCAATAGATTATTATTATTTATCTCCATTTATAGCTAAGAAAACTGTGGCACAGAAGGAGATAATGTGCCCAAGGTAGCATAACTAGTAAGTGAAAGAACAAAGATTTGAATCTAGATGGTTTGGTTCCAGGGCCTGAGTGTATAATTACTGTGATACACAGCTTCTCATAGAGATTCCATTAAAAGAGTTGCCTACATTTATCTTTCCCCTACCTTAACTATTCAATTCTCTCTCCACATCAATTTCTTTCCCTACCACTTACCTAAAACCTTAAAAAAGCCATCAAATTCAAAGGTCACATTTTAAGCTTCCTACGTCTCTACCTCACTTGTGGGACTTGATTACATTGAATACCCACTCTATGAACTCTGCTGTCTGGTTCACCTCTGTTTTTTATTTTATTTTACTTTTTCTTTTATGTTAGAGTACAGTTGATTTACAATATTGTGTTAGTTTCAGGTATACAGCAAAGTGACTCAGTTATACATATACACACAGCCATTCTTTTTCAGATCCTTTTCCCATATATGCTATTACAGAACACTGAGTAGAGTTCCCTGTGCTATACAGTAGGTCCTTGCTGATTATCAATTTTATATAATTGTATGTATACGTTTACCCTAAACTCCTAATTTATCCCTCCTCCCACCTTTCCACTTTTGTAATCATAAGTTTGTTTTCAAAGTTTGTGAGTCTGTCTTGTAAATAAATTCATTTGCATCACTTTTTAGATTCTACATGTAAGTGATATCAAATGATATTTGTAACTCTGACTTACTTCACTTAATATGGTGATCTCTAGGTCCACACATGTTGCTGCAAATGACATTATTTCATTCTTTCTTATAATTAATATTCCACTGTTTATATATATCACATCTTCTTTACTACCCAATGGACATTTAGTTTGCTCCCATGCCTTACCTTTTGTAAACAGTACTACAATGAACATTGGAGTGCATGCATCCTTCCGAATTATGGTTTTCTCAGAAATATGCCCAGGAATGGGACTGCTGGATCACATGGTAGTTCTAGTTTTAGTTTTTAAAGGAACCTCCATACTGTACTCCACAGTGGTTGTACCAGTTTACCTTCCTATCAACAGTGTAGGAGGGTTCCTTTTGCTCTGCACTCTCTCCAGTATTTTACTGTTTGTGGACTTTCTAATGATGGACATTCTGACTTCAGAACTCTCCTATGAGAGAACCTCTGTGATATAATTACTTTTCAGTTTGTGGGTCGCACACCCATATGGTATGGGATTTGATTATATCACAAAAGTGCCCTCATAAAATCTCACTGTAGCTTCTTCTTTGTCTTTGGCTGTAGAATATTTTCTGTTGATGGTTGTTCAGCAGTTAGTTGTGATTCTGGTGTTTTTGAGGGAGGAGGTGAGTCCTTCTATTGCAACATTCTTATCTCTGCTTTTGTCTTGCTGGTGATCTCCACAGTTGCTCTTTTTTTGGTCTATGTAATAAGCACTGTCCAAAGGAAATTTCTGTGATGATGGAAATGTTTTATATAGGTGCTGATACAGTAGCCACTAAATACACCTGACTACTGAGCACTAGAAGTGTGGCTAAATGACTGAATTTTTAATTTCATTTAATTTTAATTTAAACAGCCACATGCAGCCTATCGGACAGTGCAGGGCTACTTCATGGGCTCCTCTTTCTCTGTCCACCCTTTCTATGTTGTAAAAGAGTTTGCCCTTGGTTCTCTTCTCAACTTATTCCACTCTCTTCCCAGCAGTATCTCCCTAAGTACTTCCACAACCATATAAGCAGACAGATTTCTTTACTTAGGAACCTCTCCCTTATCTTTTAATTGCTCACATCTTCACCTGCCAGTGCCACTTTCTGGCTTGCCTTTTTTTTTTTTTTTTTTTTAAATTCCCTCTCAATCTTCTCTTCTCCTGCAAATCCTCATTAAATCTGACCCCTGGCTTCCACTGCTGCGCTCTAAGACAGAATGCAATATAATAGATCTAATTGAAAGAGTAATGGAGTCCAGTTTTTTTTTTTTTTTTTTGCTTCAAGCAAGATGTAAAATATGAGGTGGCTAGAAAAATATATTATACTTGTTAGAAAACACAAACAACAAAGTGACAAGATAGGGAAACTAAACTGCTTTTTAAAGAAGAAGAGAGAAAATGATAAACAATCTCATAATCTATGCCTGAAACAGCATTTTAGAAACAAACCCTCTTATTAATGTTCATTTAATGAATAAAAATGAAATGGATTTAAAATCCTAATTTTTATTATTGATTATCACTTGGTGAAGAGATCAACTGCTCATACACTCATTTAACAAAAGTAATCTTAATTCAAATGTCACTTAATATTCTCATGGGTTTAATAATTATGACTCTCGGCCTCATACACCGAAACGACGACAACAACAAATTTCTCCACATGCACCACAGGGCAGGGCCAGAACAAGTTTCTCAATATGTAGTGGTCAGAATCCCCCAGAAGCATGTACTCTGACATCTATCAAACCAAACACTAGAGGAGATCCATCTTTCCTACAGATGTTTACTTTTCTGCTTTAGACCACCAAGAACAGAGTAATGTATCCTCCACTGTGCTCTTGAGGCTCTCATGAAGTGTTCTAGCCAATTTCAATGACCCGCAGAACTACCCACTATTTAAAACATAACTATGAAGGAAGGCCAAGAAAAATCAGTATTGGTATTTCTACCCTGAGGCTTATAAGAGCACTTTGGCCAGTGCAGAATGCAGCCCATACAGTAAAATACGTAATAAATTTAAAATAACAACAATAGCAATAAAAATATTACTAGTGACCTTAGATAAACTAAGTTCCAAAGGAAAACAACTCTATGGAATCTGAAATCTGTAACTGTGCCACTCTCTTCTGATGACAATTTCATGGGAGGCCTGTTCCTTGGTGAATTTCTCAGGCTTTTCCTGAAAATGCTGGTATCTTATCTGGAAGTGTTTTCCAAAAGTACCACTAGTTCAAGACATCGACATTTTTCAATTATTATGAAGAACAGCAGGTATATTCACTGGTGCCCTGGTCTTTAAGGATCTTGTGTTTTTATCTTAGAGAATATAATGTCCGATTATGCTCTCTTAGGAATATAACTTCCCAACATCATGGCACTAATAAGTCCCACAGAACGAATACATCACTGGTTGCTAAGAACTTCTGATAATAATTTTGGAATGCCATTTCATAAATGCATATTACGATGTTTTAATAAGCTTATTTGGCTTTTTCAGTTGCCAAAAAGAATTTGATATTATCCCGGGAAAAAAAAAATCACCTGAATGAAAATTCAAGTGAACAAGGACACAAAGGGAGCCTTAGCTATACCATAATTCAAGTAAAAAAAGACTTACAGTTATATGACCACAAACTCAATGAATCAACAGGTTAAACCCAAGACCACCTAAAACTGAGTTCTTGTTTGGTTACAAGATGAGTCAGTTGCTTTAAAATAAAACAAGTTTTAATATTTTAAAATAGATAAATATTATTAGAAAACATACCATTTTATATTAAAATTTTAATCTGATGTAATTTTTACCTTAATTAAAATTATGAGAATTATAATAAGCCCATAGCTATGGCAATGGCTGAACTAATGTCTGAAGAACTGTAATACTGACTAATTCTGAGGACTAAATGATAAAGGATTTAGAAATTACATGACAGGATAGAAAAAATCTAAAGGAATTAAAACCTTCAGAGCAGATTTCTTCTTCCCATCTTAGCTTGTACTATTTCTTCATCCTGAACAGGCACTGCCTACTACCATCACATTTAAATCCTACCCAGCTTCAAGGCCCAATTTAAGTTCCACCTTCTTTAAAGCCTTCCCTCATCCTCCCAATCAGAAACAATTTCTCCCTCACTGAATTCTCATGGACTTACATAATACCTCCTATGATTATGCCATTATATTTTCATACATTTTCTCTATAACAAATTTTTTGAGAATAAGTTACTATTTTATTCAACTTTAGTGATCCTACTGAGTATAGTATAGTATCTTGCATACTGGAGACAAAACAAAAGGAACAACATAGCTCAAAACATAAGAGGATGTCTCTGCTCACTTTTATAGATATGTGTGACTTTTGTCAAGTGATAAATATCTAAGCCTCAGTTCCCAGATCTATAAAAAGAGAAAAATAACACCTCATATGGTTGTTATAAGGATTAAATGAGATGACCTATACAAGTGCTTAATTCATGAATGACAGCCACTATTACGTTACATTATTACTTTATAATAAATTATAATATTTTAAAATAAATTACTTTATAATAAATCACTTTAAAAAATTTTTTATTAAGTATAGTTGATATACAATGTTGTGCCAATTTCTGCTATATAGCAAAGTGACTCAGTCATACATTATATATACATTTTTTAATATAAACCATTTTATAATAAATGTCAAATACATGAAGACTTACAATAGGGCAATGACTTCCAGAAGAGCTTTCATTTTTAAAAGATGAGGAAAATCATTTTAATCTGTGTTACTCCTAAGAGCAGAATTTGGAAGAATATAGATAACAGAGTTGAACAATAGAACAGGATGATCAAAAACTAACTGTTCCCTGTCAATGGATGAGTCCAGGCACAGAGCAGATGAGTATTTGTCAGAAATACTGATTAAATAAGCCTACTCTTTGATTAAAAAGAAAGCAAGCTTTAAAATTTGTCAAATTTTTTTTTTTTACATTAGAGAAAATGCTTTGGTTTTTTTCCTATTGATACTTATAATACTTGATTCAACTTTACTTTTCCAACTGTAATCTATAATGCGACTGATCAGATTTATTTTAGGATAAAGTACTGTGATAGGTTGCCCAAAGATGTCTACATCCTAATCTCAGAAGCTGATAAGTTACCTTACATATGATCAGATCAAGTCAATGGTCTTGAAACAGGAGGGGAAAGTGAGATGGGGGGGTGGCATGGGGATTATCCTCAATTATGTGGGTAGACCCAGTGTAATCACAATGGTCTTTAAAACAGAAAGAAGGAGGGAGAAGAGTCAGAGAAAATGTGATGATAGAAGCAGGGATCAATAAAACAGAGAGAAAGACCTATATTTCTGGTTTTGAAGATGGAAGAAGAAGCCATAAACCAAGGAATGTTGGTAGCTTATAACTTAAAGGAAATGAATTCTCCACAGGGCCTTCAAAAGGAACACAGCCCTTTCAAACCTTAACATTAAAACTTCTGACCTCCGGAGCTATAAGATAATAAATTTGTGCTGTTGTACCCAGCAATTTAGCCATTAGTTATATACTCCAAAGAACTACACACCAGTGTTCACTGCAGCATTAATTCACTATGGCTAAAAGCGGAAAAAACCCTAGGGTCCATCAACAGATGAATGGATAAACAAAATGTGATATTACATATAAAGTATTATTCACCTAGAGACCCAACATAGATGAAGTTGAAAATACACTAAGTGAAATAAGTCAGACATAAAAGAATAAATATTGTATGATTCTACTTATAAAAGTATCTAGAACAGGCAAACTCGGAATCAGAAAACAGAGGTTACTAAGAGAGAGGAAGAAGAAAACAGGAGAGTTATTGTTTCCCCTAGGGGAAGTATCCTTGCCAGCATCCTTGTACAAAAAGCCATGTTACAAGAAATAACATTACTACTCCCTCTTATCCAGATGGGTATTCTGTTGGGAGGGAATTAATTTGGCCATTTTCTTCACTTCTGATCTTGGACTTCTTGAGCTAGGCTATGGAAAGATCACATAACCTTGTTGGCTAGATAAGCTACACATCTGTATTCTTTGAGTCTGACCTTCAAGAAGCTTGTTAATCTTTTTAATTTATTTTTATCAATTCCTTAAAGGTAAATACACAAATCTCATTCACTCTACTCAAATCCCCAAATCCATTTCCTTCAAAATCTTTGAGGCAGTGTAAGATAATGAAAGGTAATGAAACATTCAGTCTTTGCAATCACAAATTACTAAACGAGTTCTTAATTTATTTCTCTTATCTGTAAAATAGGCATAATACATGCTACTTGCCTTATAAGAGTATTTTAACAATTATGATATAAAGTATATATAATAAAGTGGCTAGCCAGACACATACAGTAAGTATTCAATAAATGATAACTGCTGCCATTATTACTATTGTCCTTGCCTTCCTTTCAGATGACCACTTCAACTACTTCAATGAGAAATGAGAAAAATGGAGCAATCTAATGTCAATTATTCCTCATTTTCCTTCTCCTTGACACCTCAATTTCCTGTCATTATTTAATCTTACCTACTCCTCAATATGAAAATGATAATAGCTTTTCCATTTTCAAAGTTAACTCTCCATTCTGTACTTTTGATTCTCCTTCCCCTACCTCAGTTCCATCAGTTGTTTTTCTTTAATTTCTTTTTCTCTAGTGGTTCCTTCTAAGTGGCCTATGAACGTACTCACATTTCTTAAAGAAATACCACTTTGGCACTTTTCTATACCTCCTCTTGAATTATTATAATTTATCCTGAATCTGTCACCGAGGTTATCTGTCTCATCTCTTAATGGATTGCTAACTCCTCAAAGGACTGACAGTATCTCATTCACTTGCACTAACATCTTTTAATAACACCAAGTACAATATCTTAAATACAGGACAGGCACAGACTGAATAAATAAATTTATAAACCTAAATAAGAGATCTTCAATTAACATGTAAGGGCTATTTAACAAAAGTGTATTGTCAGATTTAGCTGCTCAACCTAAATGAATCACTCTGGCCAGAGAAAGGCAAAGAACTAATGTATCAACACAATATTAAATACTTTCATATTACCATTTCCTTAAACTGTCATAAATCAAAAATTATTTTTTCCCTGAAATGTTTAAAATTGTTGAAATCTACACAAAAGTATTATGAATCCAGAAAATGTGAAACTTCAGTTTTATTATAATGTTAAAAGTTCTTTCCATTGCAATTTTTATTGGTTATTCATAAACTAACAAAAACTAAGAACCTATATATTTTTATAGTTAAACAATTTGCAGGTTTATATTTTTAAAATAAAAATCAATTTATAAGCATATAATTATCTGAATAAATGTAATTTTACATCTAACACATTAAACATGATAATTTAGTATGCAAACTGGAACTCAAATGTATTTTTATATTCCTAAGTTAAACTGACAGCGGGAGATGCTAAGAATATAGTGACAGACCCTTAACATTTGAGAAACTGACATTCAAGGTGTCAGTTATCTTCAAGTGAACGTAAAAGTCCATAACATGGAAGTAATTTGTAGTTTTATAAAGGTAACAAATGCTTTAGTCAACATACAGAAAGTAAGTTGCCACACTCCAGAGTTAGGAGAGCTGATCATCTCATGTTTGATCCAATTTCTATTATTATTGCATTAATAGTAATTCTTGTGAAAAAGGAATAAACATTTTCCCTATTTGTAAGGAAAAGAGAAAATCAACTGCTATTGCTGGTGACAGAAATAAAGACGTCTAAGAAAGCACTAGTTCTTAGCCACAAAATCAGAGTTTTAGAGACACTGAAAAGTAAAATATCTAAATTCATACTGCTCAGCTCTATGGCTGGAATGAGTCTGCCATGCATTCCATATTAAAACAGGGCAAGAAATTCATGAGACTGTTTCAGCAAGTGTTCCAGCTAAACTTTATCTTATGTAGCTCTATAAACGGTTTCAGACCTGAACATATATAAATCACTGCTTAAATTTTCAGTTTTATCTAATTACAGTTCATGGGAGAAACCATGTGCAGGGTGTAAGCCATATGCAGGGTGTAAATCCTGATCCTGCTTTTATTTTCTGGCTGGCTTTGTGCCTCAATTTCCTATTCCTTGACAGAATACCTAAAGAGAAGGGTTGTCATGAGAACTCAAATTGAAATCAGATAATGCACACAGTGCTTAAGATTTTTAAAAGCATGTCATTAGAGTTTTATTAAATGTAAGTGTTCAATAAATGGCAGCTACTAAAACTTCTATAATAGTGTATGATAGTGATGGATTCCCAAGGAATCCGATTTAGTGGACATTTTTAGTGTTCTCCAATCATTGAGTCTGTTTCTCTTTCCTAAGACATACAAGACTCTTCTTTGAATTTGTCTTTTGTTTGTTTGTTTGTTTGGCTTTTTAGGGCTGCACCTGCAGCATATGGAAGTTCCCAGGTTAGGGGTTGAATCTAAGTTACAGCTGCCAGTCTACACCACAGCCACAGCAGCGCAGGATCCGAGCCGCATCTGCGAACTACACCACAGCTCATGGCAACTCTAGATCCTTAACCCACTGATGGAGGCCAGGGATTAAACCTGCATCCTCATGGATCCTAGTCGGGTTCATTAACCACTGAGCCACGAAGGGAATTCCTGAATCTGTTCTTTACAGGGGCCCTATTTATTCTCCTCTAGCATCTTAATGGGATCAACTACCCTATTTCTCTCTGCAAACAAGTCCCACACTTAAGCTAGGTGGCCAAAAACTGGCAGAAAGATTGGTGCTACAAAGGAGTGCAAGATGGAGCCCAAAGAGGGGACAGAAAGGAGACTATGATGACACCACAGACAGAAGAGAATGCTGCACTTCCCCTTCTCAGGAAATACTACAGAAGTCAACCTGGCCAGCCTGTTAGAGTAGCTTGAGACACGTTAAATACAAAAGGAAGTACCACTGCTCAGTTTCACATAAAGAGGCAGGTATGCTTTGGAGATTAAAAGATTAACAAGTATTTCCAGGTACAGAACAATTTAGAATGAAAGATATGTAGGAGGAAGCTGCTATCCTGGGTCAACTCATCTACTTCAAATTAAAAAGTGTTGTGGCCAGAAGGGGTGAAAACAAAGCTAGTTTCTAAGGGTGACTCTCATTTTTACTATCTTCTGTAGTTAAGCATTTTAAAATGACGAGTCAAAGAAGCAACCCTCTCTGCTAGTGAAAAACTTAGTGTAACTATTAATTTCTGGGTAGCCCATTCATAATTCCCTTCTTAAATGGTTGTTTATTTTAATTTATGCCTTTACCAGAAACTGGGAAAGTCCCTGTACCACCTCTGGCAGATGATAAAGGCATATGGTCAAATGTCAAGAATATGGGCTGTGGAGACAATCTAGTCTTTATGGACTTACCATTTTCCTATGGGGCATCAGTTTCCTCATTTATATGATATTAATTTTCTCCTGATAAAGGGCTTAATCAAGCGTGAATTTAAAAAAAAACAAATAAAAGGATGTATTAGAAGTAAGTGTGTGTTTTCATCTACTCATAATATCATAACTTCAATATAATTTATATTGAACGTGGATAAGATTTCCTTTTTTTTTAGGGCTGAACCTGCAGCATATGAAAGTTCTTGGGGTAGGGCCTGAAATGGAGGTGCAGCCACGACAGATCCAAGCCATGTCTTCAACCTACACCACAGCTTGTGGCAACACCAGATCGTTAATCCACTGAGCGAGGCCAGGGACTGAACATGCATACTCATGGATACTGTCAGATTCTTAACCTGCTGAGCCACAGTGGGAACTCCATAACATTTCCTATTTTGATTAACATCTGTAACAAGAGCAACTTTTTAATGAATGGCTACTGTGTAGTTGGCAGCATGCTCAACACATTTCCTTTAATACTCACAATGACCTACAAAATTTATTATCCCCATTTTATAGGTGAACAAGTTAAGTCTCAAAGAGATGAGAAGTTGCCTAAAGTCACATTACTAGTAAGTGACTAGTATTTCTTACTCAAAACTAACTGACCCAAAGGACTATTGTCTCAACTACTGATAGGCGTTTCTTTGATTATGCGGCAGCAAAAAGATGAAACAACCTGCGGGAGTTAGATAATCTTAAGTATAATAAACACAATCCCAGGTCCTGCAAACACTAACTTATATTTGACAACTCAATACTCAAACTGGTCTTTATTTGACAAATATGCTAAGCCATGCTTAAATGGGAAGTTTCTTCTTTTAGCTATATTACATCTATTTAAAAAGGTAGATCTGAGATTGATCTCTTACCTGTGTTGCTATCTCCACTCTCCATAGATGGTTTACTGGTTTCTGACGGATTGTTCATTCTTGAGTCTGCAATAAATCAGAGACGAACAAGATTTTTTAAAAACTGAGGATGTAGTTAAAGAAAAGAGTTAAGAATATTGACCAATGTTACAGTCTTCCAGTTCAAGGAGAGATGGTGTCAACACTCAAACACTGGAAATTATAATAAAAGTTTATCTGAAAGAAATTTAGGATTCCTTTAACCCTAAAGTGATCCATAAATAAACTATCTTCTTAAAAATTTTAAGATTCTTCCAAGAAACATAACAGAAATCTGACCTAAAAAATCATAATAGAGAGTATAATATAAAAAAAGTAAAAATACTTTGTAATATGAATCACTAAGTACATTAAAGAAACAAAGCTGGGGCGGGAGTAGGGGAGGAGGGTGCACTTCACAAAGTAAAATATATTATTCCCAATAAAGTTTCTTTTTTTATAAGTAAAGATATTTATTAATTATAACCTAAAGAATTCACTAGTAATCTTGATAACAGACTGGACAGAAACTCAACCTATCAGAATAAACAGAAAACATGTCTTTTAAAAAAACCAAACCTCTGTATTTACTCTGTATTTACTACCCACCCCCACCTGGAACAAACTATAAACATGTGTCAAAGTGAGGATATATCAATTCATACCTCAGTCAATCTAGTACAAGAAGCTGTACGAGATACAACAGATACATCTAATAACTGCAAAGTTAATTCATAATCACACCACCTAAAAATTATACTGCCTTGATATCCTAAATGAACCTGATGTGGGTTTATTTCTTCTAGTGTTACCTGTATAATGAAGGCTTTCATAGTAATAAGTTTTCATAACGCAGTATTAAATATCTTGGAAGACGTGCAAGAGGAAAGAGAAGGAAAAATCTGCTTTTCCTCTATCTCTCTTAAAGGTTAAAAACTAAATATACATTTAATATATATCTTATTCTACTTCTACTAAGAACTCAAACTTAGTATATTTATAATCAAAGAAATTTACTATCAAGTAAGTTCTACCTTTTCCCCCACATGAGTTAAGAACCATTTAACTATAATTACGAGTAAAGGATAATATTTAAACTATATTATATTTGATTTTTTGACTGAAGAGCACATTTTGTCATCTGCTTAAAGTTTCACTGGAAAATCAAAACAATCATTAGTAGTTCCAACCACGCTGTCCATAGTTGCTTTACCACATGCATAACTGATGAGAAAGAATCAAGAGTCCTTCTCCCATAAATTTCATTTCCAACCCGGAAGCTGTGTAATAGTTTTTTCTACAAAAGTTTTTGAAACAAATGCTTGCCTTATGGGCCTATGTAGTCCTATCATATCTTTGATTTGTTTTTCAGATGTTCAGAGGGTTCAAATTTGTGGTCATAAATGAGGGTAGTTCTATAACTTCCTTCCCCCTGCTATCCAGAAAAATTTGAATATCATCTGAAAGCAAACTAAGGTTTGAAAGGAACAGGTGTACAACTTAGTAAAAATCAGCTTTCTGAATGACTTAACCAAAGTCTTAGGAAAGTCAACAAAAATCACAACAAATGTAACAGAATATACCACTGAGCATACATGCTGCTCAATGCTTGCTTTAGAATGTATCTTAAAAGAAAGTAGGGGGAAAAAAATGATGAACCAGTTAACATTCATAAGAAGGGTAATAATTTTTCCACATACCATAGAAACAAAGCTGTAGTATATAATTCTTAACAAGTCATGACCTTGTATAATTCATATCCTGATTTTCACATCTCTAAATTAAAATTTATTTCACAAGTATTTTATGTCAATCTTCTAAGCACTTTCTATTAAAACTGTCAAAAGCTTCAAAGACATTTAACAAAATTATTTCATGTACACAAAAATAAATAAATAAAACCAAATTTTGATTTACTGCATGAGTGTTGTACAATGGAATGGAAGAATGTTTAAATGATATTTACTGTTAACTGAAAATAACAGAATTAGAATAAACTTCTAATTCTAAAATATAATGCTAAAAATATTCAAAAAGGTACTTTCCTTCCTTGAGTTCCCAACTTAGTAGATGTAAAAGAGTAAATATAATTAAGTTATTTTTTGATATTTGTAGTTTTTTCTCTCTGGACACAGTGAACTGACTGAGTCTATCACACAGTCTACAAGTTGCTCTTAGATTGAATTCTTGACATCAGTTTGTTATTTTAGTCATTCACCCTTTTAACAGGGTTTTTAATCATATGAATATTACTACTATGAGATTAGTCCATGCCTTCTGCCTAAAAATGCAAACACTTTCAGAACTATCATTTTATTTTATCCTGAGCAACTGTGATGGTGATGGGGGTAGCCTCGATTTTTCAAGTGGGAAAAATTACATACAGGAAAAAAAAATTATTTGCAAAGGTTTTAAAACTAAGATATCATAGTCCTTATCATCACCATATCATCAGAGGTGACCAGAGGAACCCAAAGAGGTTTCAACAATTTCACATACAAACAGAAAAAACTCAACATAAACTATGGCAACATGAGTCACGTCCCTCTAAAAACCAAAGTGTTCAATTAATTTTATTTAAAATTTTAATCACCAGTTTATACATTCAAACCACATAACTTTTCCCCCCAAAGTCTTGATCTATAGAAAAAACTCTAAAAACAGGTTTTCCAGCACTTAAAAATTGTTTCCTAAAGAACAAAAGTTGGTTTTTAAAAATAAAAAAAGGCTAGTATTTGCCAAAATTTGAAAACAGTTAATAGTTTCTAAAATTTGGAAACTGAAACAGTCCTATTGCAGTAACCACTCCGATTACCCTCTGCATTAGTATTTATGGGAAATAAATATGACTCTATCTTATGCACTATGGCTCTGTCTTATTTTTCACTAGGCACTTTTGGTTTGTATATAAGATATTTACATTTTGTATGCAAAATATTTTTTGTTAAGATGTACATATTATTTAGGTACACTTTATACCTTGTTTCAGATTTAGACTGTTTTTAGAACTACATGAAATGCTCTCATCAGAAATTTCCAAAAAGAAAAATGTCCTTCATTCAAGATGAACTCTAAATCTACACTATTTACTGAAAATATCCTCTGAACCAGAAGAGCTAGTGGTAGGGAGGGACCTACTGCAAATTCAAGCATGCTTGTGCTTTGCAAATGCTTTCCTCCTTCCCGGCTCAATCCACTTCTCCCCCTTCGCCCAATAGGTTGCATATGCGATTAAGCATTTATGCATAGTCAACCCCACACATGCTATTTCCATATTAAAGCTTATAAGAAAGAACTGTGCTGGTACCCACCTAGAACATAGTCACTGCAGTCCAGCATTGCTGTGAAATCTTCTAGAGGTTCAGACAGTCCAAAGCAAGGAAGAAAACAGGTAGCGGTTTGGGGTGGGGGAAAGAAGGTACTACTATTTCTAACAAATCTACACTATATTCTTAAGAGAACAAGGGTGGGAGGTGGAAAGTGGATTAGGGGGAGAAGCAAAACACAACTTCAGTTACACCATAGCAATCTTCAACTGAATAAGGAAACTTCAGTTGCTCAGAGTTTTAGTCTCTCCTACCAGCTAGGACTGACATTGTCAAGGCAACTGAAGCATGAAAAGTTCCCCTTTTTGTAATAAAATAGAAACAAAGATTGCAGCTGGCAGTTTCCATAATGAAGCTTAATCAGTATGCGCGTGATTAGGGCCTTATGCAAATCTCTCCTCGTTAGCACAGCAGCCAGCACTTTGAAGTCCACGAACAATTCATTTACAGAATACACTGAAAGCACCCCCTGCATAATTTAAATCATTGCATAAATATTTATCAGTCCATTTGCATATTAATTGGCAGTGCATGAAGGGAAAAATTATCTCCTGAGTGCCAGCATAATAATTAGGAGGATAAAATGAGACTTCTTCCAATGGTCTGGCTTCTTGGACCTAACTTGAGATAGTACCAGGGGAGAAGGGAGGGACAGGAGACAGAGTTCTGTTAAAATGCCACTGAAATGACACGTACAAATTAGAAACAACTCTACAGACTTAAGCACCTTTAATCTTATTCCTGCTGGCAACAATGACTTCAGTAATAAGAGGATTTGCAAAAAGCT
The DNA here is from genome assembly GCF_054392235.1 of Sus scrofa. Taxonomy (NCBI): domain Eukaryota; kingdom Metazoa; phylum Chordata; class Mammalia; order Artiodactyla; family Suidae; genus Sus; species Sus scrofa. Next base: position 88,036,474 of record NC_139386.1, read on the forward strand.
TTCTACACAATCCAAATAATCCCAAGGAAACAATTAGCAAGGTAGAAGCAGAACACAGGGCTGTCAAGATGGTGCTAGCCTAGTGATAGGGAATTTTCCAAATATTAACATACACTGTCAGGGGAAAATCCTACTTTAAATCAAGGCACCAGTATAAATCCAGAAGCAGTGTAGGATCTATAACATTATCTTCAAGAGTATGAAAATTTTATCATCTACAAATACTTTTATACAACCAAACTAACAAAACAGATGAGCTGAATGCCACATAGCATGTACTGTCCTTCCCCCATCGAAATGAATGTAAAGTGTAAGACAGTTTGTTATTTATAGCATCAATCAAAAAAAAAAAAAAGGGCCATGCAAATAGTGGAATTACTTAGTATTTTCAAGTAAATTTCACTTAGTGGATATAAATCTATATATTTAGAATTCTTACAAAGGAATATATTTATCTATTTGAAGTGAATTTACAAGGTAAAACATCAACTCCCCAATTTTTTAGGCATTACCACATGAAAACATTCCAATGTAATCATCATAGACAATTTAGAAGATTTATAAAAACCCCATGAAATAGTCATCTATTACCCCCTGTTTAAATAAAAGTAAGGAAACTGAGGCACAGACAGCTAAAGTATCTTATATTAATGTCATATGCATAATTTGGTATCAGGATTTAAAACTAGATTTGCTAACCTTAAAATTGGACCTCTTGGCTACTATTACACCTACGGACAAGTTACACATTTAGGGAACTAGTGGTCACAGGGGGTTGAATTAAGTAGACTAAAACACTAAAACACTAAAACAGTTTATTTTCAGTTACTAAAACACTAAAACAGTTTATTTTCAGTTGGTAAGGAACCAATAATTGGTGACAACAATTTTGTGTTTAAAAGTCAGGTGTGGGCGTTTCCACCGTGGCATAGTGGAAACGGACCCAACTAGGAATGATGAGGTTGCAGGTTCTATCCCTGGCCTTGCTCAATGGGTTATGGATCCGGTATTGCCATGAGCTGTGGTGTAGGCAGCAGATGCAGCTCAAATCTGGCATTGCTTGCAGCTGTGGTGTAGGCTGGCAGCCATAGCTCTGATTAGACCCCCTAGCCTGGGACCCTCCATATGCCAAGGGTGTGGCCCTAAAAAGACAAAGGACAAAAATAGAATAGAATAGAAATAGAATAGAATAGAATAGAATAGAATAGAATAGAATACAATAGAATAGAATACAATAGAATAAAAGTCAAGTGTGTATAGATACACAGAAGAGTGCACTAGATTTGAGGAGAGTTCTTAAGGGCATTATCTCATTAATAACTGCTTTTATTTAGAACTAATCTTGAAGCACGCCAAGCGTCTGATATTTAAAAGTATATATGGACCTTTTCCCAACGTTAAGGATGAAATTAAAGTCAACATGCATATGAAGAAATGAAAGACAAGAAATCTTTAAGAGCCCTTCAAAAGGATTTCCTTGCAAGTCAGTAACTTTGCTGGGAACAGAACCAAACACCCTGCTTAACTTTTAGATCAGCATTCTGTTACACTGCTAGTTTTTCTATGTTTTACAGAACCACAAGATCCTTATGAGAGGGTTTCAGGGAGAAAGGTAACACTGCCATATAGTACCTGTGAGACTTTCCTTCTTTGAAACCTGCTTTTCTCATCCATAAAATGATCTTTCTCATGAGGCTGCTGTGAGGATGATAAAGGTGCTTGTGCTTCTCAGACTAGACCCTAGACTATAGCATGAGGTAGCTGTGGGCCAAGAAGGACATCAAGACACAGGATAAAAATGGCACATCCTTCAAGAACATCAATTTTATTCAATAAACATTCACAGTACTAAAATATATTCCCTTCCCATATCAACTTGTGAAAAGTCTGTATCCTGTAAAGATAGGCTTAAAAGTTATGATTTCAGATCTTCCTTCATTCCCCTTGTTTTCGTCAAGTAACTCTTTGTTTCCCCGAAATCCCACAGCAATGATGATGTCCCTCTCTTTTGTTTTTAACCCATGTACCCTTCACCCAATTTGTCCCACTGATTACATCTTATATAACTAATAATATAATACAACTAACAGTACAAATCCAGGAAATCAGTATAGAGTGTATGTATAGTTCTATGTTATTCTACGGTCACATGTGTAGATTTATGTAACCACCACTGCAATCAAAATATAGAACTAGTTCATTACAAAGAATTCTTGCTGCTACCCTACTGTAGGCATATCCATTCCTCTCCCTCTAGCTATTCCTTGACAATCACTCATCTGTCTCATTGTCATTTGGAGATTATACAAATGGAATCATACAGTACATGATCTTTTGGGGTTGGCAGTTTTACTCACCACAATGGCCTTAAAATCCATTAAATTATTTTGTATATCAATAGTTCATTCTATTTTATTGCTCAACAGAGTATTCCATAGTATGGATGTACCACAGTTCATCTAACCATTCACCTACTGGGGAACTTTTTGGTTGTTTCCAGTCTTTGGTTATGACAAGTAAAGCTGCTATAAACATTCACACATGGGATATACACAGAATCACAAGCTCCACCCTAGGAGAAGGTATTTGCAAAAGACATTATCTGATAAAGGACTCTCATCTATAATATACAAAGTGCATTTATGTACGTATTTTTATGTGGATATAAATTTTTATTTCTCTGAGATAAATGCACAGAAGTGAGACTGCGTGGCCATATGATAAATGTATATTTAGTTTTAAAGAAAACTGCACATATTTTCCAGAATGGCTGTACCATTTGACATTCCCACATTCCTCATACATTGAGGAATTTGCATTTCCTCAATGTATGAGAAACTCAGTTTCTCTAAATATATACCAGCATTTGGTATTGTCACAACTTTTTATTTTAGCTGTTTTAATAGGTATGTACTATTGGTACAACCACTATGGAAAGCGGTATGGAATTTCCTCAGAAAACTAAATATAAAACTACCATATGATCTAGCAATCCCACTCCTGGGCATATATCCAGACAAAACTTTCATTCAAAAAAGACACATGCACCCCTATGTTCACTGTAGCACTACTCACAATAGCCAAGACATGGAAACAACCTAAATGTCCATCGACAAATGAGTGGATTAAGAAGACGTGGCGCATATACACAATGGAATACTACTCAGCCACAAAAAAGAACAAATTAATGCCATTTGCAGCAACATGGATGGAACTAGAGATTTTCATACTAAGTAAAGTAAGTCAGAAAGAAAAAGACACATACCATGTGATACTACTTATATCTGAAATCTAATACATGGCACAAATGAACCTATCTAAAGAAAAGAAACAAACTCATGGGAATGGAGAACAGACTTGTGGTTGATAAGGGGGAAGGGGAGGGAGTGGGATAGACTGGTAGTTTGGGGTCAGTGGATGCAAACTATTGCATTGGGAGTGGATAAGCAATTAGGTCTTGCTATAGATAGAGCACAAGGAACTACATCCAGTCACTTGTGATGGAACATGATGGAGGATAATATGAGAAAAAGAATGTATGTATATGTATAACTGGGTCATTTTGATATACAGCAGAAATTGAACACTGTAAATCAACTATAATAAAAAATTTATAAAAATAGGTATATGTACTGATACCTCAACGGTGATGGTAGTCTTAATCTGCATTTCCTCAGTGGCTTATGGACCACCTTTTGGGAGGGTACTGTTTTTTGCTATCGTTGTTATTAAAGAATAGCTGACTTATGGGGCCAACTTTTTTTTCTTTTTAGGGGCCACAAGTGCAGCATATGGGGGTTTCTCAGGCTAGGGGTCGAATGGGAGCTGCAGCTGCCAGCCTACACCACAGCCACAGAAATCCGAGCTTGTAGGATCCCAGCCACATCTACAACCTATACCACAGCTCACAGCAACACCAGATCCTCAACCCACTGAACAAGTCTGGGGATCAAACCTGTATCCTCACAGATAATAGTCAGGTTTGTAACCCACTGAGCCACAACAAGAAATCTGGGACCAACTTTTCATATGTGTATTTACCATTCACATATTCTCTTCAGTGATATATCTATCTATTCCTTTCTTTTGGATTTTTCTAAAAACCCCCAAACTCATTTTCTAATGGTTTGGTTTCTTAAGGGTTTGTTTTGAGAGTTCTTTATACATTACAGCTATCAAGCCTTTATCAGGTATGTGCTTTGCAAACATTTTTCCTTACTGTGGAGCTTAAATTTTCATCCTTTTAAGAGTGTTGCACACAGCAATTTTTAAATTTTGATTAAGTCCAGCTTATCGAATTTCTTCTTTTATGGTCTGTGTTTTTGGTGTCATGATGTAGAACTGTTCACCAAGACCAATACCTTAAAATTTTTTTCTCTTTTTATTCTATTGTGAGCTTTAAGGTGAAGAGTCCACCGCTCCCCCCCCCCCCAAATCATTCATCAAAAAGACAATCCTTCCTCCGCTGAATTGTTTTTGTACCTTAGTCACAAGTTCACTTGCTGTACTTGTATAGATATTTCTGGGTTTTCTATTCTGTTCCACTGATCAAATGCATTAATGCTTCCACTAATATCCTGAGGCTTTTATTCTTGCAAAGACTGATTCTTCCCACTTTATTCTTTTTCAAAAATTTGTAAGCTTTTCTAATTCTTCTGTATTCCCATATTAATTTTAGAATAATCTTATCTATGAGAAACCTTAGTAGGATTAACAGATACATACTACTATATACAAAATAGACAACAAGGACCTACTGTACAGCGCAGGGAACTGTACTCAATATCTTGTGATAACCAAGAATGTGAATCACTTTGCTGTACAGCAGAAACTAACACAACATTGTAAACCAATTATATTTCAATAAAAAAAATAACATCTTATGGGGATTTTGACAGGAATTGCATTAAACCTGTATATCAAGTGGGGAAAAAATTCATCTTTCCTATGATGAGTCTTCTAATCCATGAACACAGTATATCTTTCTACTTCCCTATATCTACCTTGACTTCCCCCATCAGCATTTTGTAGTTTTCAGTATATAAGTCCTGAATATGTTCTGGTGAATTTAAAACTAAGTATTTCTTTTCTTTCTTTTTTCTTTTTCTTATTTTTATGGCCATACTTGAAGCATTGGATCCCAGGCTAGGAATCAAATTGGAGCTGCAGCTGCTGGCCTACACCACAGCCACAGCAATATAGGATCCAAGTGCATCTGCGACCTACACCACAGCTCACAGGAAGCCAGATCCTTAACCCACTGAGCAAGGCCAGGGATTGAACCCACATTCTAATGGATACTAGTCAGATTCATTACCACTGAGCCACAATGGGAACTCTACTATTTCTTTTTAAGCCATTTTTTAAAGGTAAGGGTGATAGAAACAAATTCTCTTTACTTTCCTCCATCTAAGAATGTCTTGATTTCTCCTTCATTCCTCAAGTATATTTTTCCTGGATATAGAACCTGGGGGTTTTGAGCTCTTTCTGTACTTGAAAAATGTTTTGCCACTGCCTCCTAGCCTCCATGTTTTCTGGTGAGAAACCCACTATCATTAGAATTGTTTTTCCACCACAGGTAAGGTGTCATTTCTCTCTTGCTATTTTCAAAATATTTCCTTTGTCTTTAAGTTTAGATAAGTTTTATGATGATGTGTCTTATAGATTTCTTTGGGTTTATCTTGTTTGGAAGTCGTTCAGCTTCTTGGATCTGTAGGTTTATGTCTTCTCCCAATTTAGCAAGTTTTCAGCCATTATTTCTTCAAATACTTCTCAGTCCTGCCCTCCTCCTCCTCTTCTCTTGTAATCTTCTTTTTGTCACAGTCTTACAGGTACCTGAAGATCTGTTCACTCATTTGGTCTATTTCTCCTCCTTGTTTGGACTGAGTAATTTCTACTGTTCTTTCAAATCACTCTGTCCCCTCCATTCTGCTGTGAGCCTACTCAATAAGTTTTTAATTTCAGTTACTATAGTTTTCCATTCTAAAATTTCCATTTAGTTCTTAATATTTTCTAGTTCTTTAATGAGGCTTTCTGGGTTTTTTTTTGTTGTTTGCTTTTGCTGAGACTTTACATTTTATTTTTTATTTCTTTCCTTTTATTGTTCTAGTAAAGAAATTTCTCATGGAAGTACCTTAAGAAATGATGGGGGAGTTCCCGTCGTGGCGCAGTGGTTAACGAATCCTACTAGGAACCATGAGGTTGCAGGTTCGGTCCCTGCCCTTGCTCAGTGGGTTAACGATCCGGCGTTGCCGTGAGCTGTGGTGTAGGTTGCAGATGCGGCTCGGATCCTGCGTTGCTGTGGCTCTGGCGTAGGCCGGGAGCTACAGTTCCGATTAGACCCCCTAGCCTGGGAACCTCCATATGCCGCAGGAAGCAGCCCAAAGAAATAGCAAAAAAAAAAAAAAGAAATGATGGGAATATGTGAAAAAGAAATAGAAGCCAGCATGAAAGGTCTCTCATTGACTAACTCTGGACAACTTGGGTAAAAATAATAATAATAATAATAAATTATAACCATTGCTCAGAGGAATTCATGAGTCTATGCTGATAGAAATAAATAAACAGGGAGAAGAGAAAATTTTTTCTTACAATAGAATGTCAAGAAAATCAACATTTGGAAACTACCAGAGTAATAATAAGTTCAGTCAAGAAACTAATGCTAAATGTGGTGAGTAAAAATTTGATGACAAAATTTTAGTTTCCCCATAAAATACATGTTAATTACAAAGGGAAGAAGTTAACTTTGCAGTAAAGAGGCTTAGTAAACATCACCTTAATCAAGTTATTTAAGTTAGTATCACCAGTCAAGGGAGACAAATCAAAACTGTGCACCCCCCCACATGAGAATACAACTTCACTTCTGTGATGTTTCTGCCATACATTCACACATAACTTGAATCTAACCATGAAGCACTTTCACATAAGCCCCAATTGAAATACATTCCATAAATGCATTCTTCCACAGTGTCAAAGTGCTGAAGATCAAGGAGAGACTAAGCAACTATTCTAGATGGAAGAACACTAAAGAGACATGACAACTACATGCAATGCACGATCCTGGACTGGAGTTTCTTCTTTGAAGGGTATTTTGTTGAGACAACTAGCAAAATTTGAATATGGTCTATGGATTAGCTGGTAGTAACATATTATTGCGAATTTCCTGAGTTTCATATGTTTGTATCGTGGCTATAGAAGAATGTCCTTATTTGCAGAAATTAAACACTGAAGTATTTGGAAGTGATGGACCATCAAGTCCAGTGACATACCTCAAAGATTCATGGAAAAAGTTATTTGTGTTATTGTGAAACTTTTCTATAAGTCTGAAATCACTTTTAAAGAAAAAGGGAGATACAGCAAAGAGAAAAAAGGGGGGGGGACAGAAAAGAGATCAACAAACCACCATTACTGTTTTATTATTCTAATAATGTCTTGCCTTCCCCATTCCTCAGAAATCTCTTATCACAAGATGCAGATAAACACTGGCAACACTACAATTCTTACGAAATGTACCGATAATCTAGCAACAGAGTGCGCTTGAAACACATTAAACAACATTCTGTTGGACATCTCAAAATATGGAGCATAAGTCCACATTTTAAAACTATATTGCATTAATGGAAGTTTGGATTTATACTCAGGTCTAAGCCCTGGGTATTGAGCAACTTTCCATAGCTGGTATCATATCAGTTATTTATTATCCAAAGAAAGAAAAAGAGTTGGAAATCTGTTATAAGCAAAAATTCTATTAAATATTTTTGAAACAATTTCAGTTAAAGAAAATATTAGAAAATGAATTTTAACTGTGCTATTATGGGTATATTATCATGTTCTTTTAAAACTACTATTTTAGTGGCACTTTAGTGTGTTTTGTTTAACTTTCCTACTTAAGAGACCCTGAGCTAAGGACTTAACATCTGTTATGAGTTAAGACTATATCCTCCCCAAAGATGTTAAAGGCCCAACACCCAGGATCTGTGAATGTGACCATATTTGGGAATAGGGTCTTTGGAGATGATCAAGATAAAGTCATTAAGGTGAGTCCCTGCCCAATACTACTGCTATCCTTTAAAAAAGGGAAAATTTGAGGAGTTCCTGTCGTGGCCCAGTGGTTAACAAATCCGACTAGGAACCATGAGGTTGTAGGTTCGGTCCCTGGCCTTTCTCAGTGGGTTGAGGATCCGACATTGCTGTGAGTTGTGGTGTAGGCTGCAGACACAGCTCGGATCCTGTGTTGCTGTGGCTGTGGCATAGGCCGGCGGCTACAGCTCTGATTAGACCCCTAGCCTGGGAACCTCCATATGCCGCGGGAGTGGCCCTAGAAAAGGCAAAAAGACAAAAAAAAAAAAAAAAAAAAAGGGAAAATTTGAATACAGATACGTACAGAGGGAAGACAAGAAGACAGGCATGGAACAGATTCTCCCTCACAAGCTTTAGAAGGAAACAACACTACAACACCTTTAATCTCAAATTTTCAGCCTCCAGAACCATGAGATAATACATTTCTATTGCTTAAGCCTCCCAATTTGTGCTACTTTATTATAACATCCCTAGGAAACTTAACATTGGAACCTCTGTTTTCTCATTTGAAAAATAGGAATGATTATGCTGTCTCCCAAGGTTGTTCTTAAAGTTAAAATGAGAATATAAGTTATTTTGAAATTATAGGAATTATAAAAATGACAACTATTATTCTGATCTCTTGATATTCAATAAATGCTACTCTCATAATTTTTCTGCTATTACAATAAAAAATTTTAAGTGATGCTCTTTAATATCTCCATGCGTTTTAAGTGAATTTTAATCCATAGGCCAGAAAATTATATTTTGCTGTACATGGTAAGAGCAGAGTTTTAATAATGTTAGGACTAGCTGAATATAGCTAAAGTAGAAGTTGGTTTCCTTTTTCTTCTTTTTCATGTTTTAATTTTTATAACATTTCTTAAGTATAAAGTTTCTCTTTTGAAAACTTAAAAATTCACTTTATTGAGGTATGATTAGCATACAAAAAGTTGTATATTTTTAATGTATACAAGTTTAATGGATATACACTTGATACATTTTTAGATAAATACTCATCTGTGAGACTACAATTAAAGCCATAAACTTATTCTTCGGCTCTAAAATTTCCTTTCACGTTCCTGCCCCACTTTTTTTTTTTTTTTGTCTTTTTTGTGTGTGTGTGTTTTTGTTGTTGTTGTTGTTGTTGTGTTGTTGCTATTTCTTGGGCCGCTCCTTCGGCATATGGAGGTTCCTAGGCTAGGGGTCCAATCGGAGCTGTAGCCACCGGCCTACGCCAGAGCCACAGCAATGCGGGATCTGAGCCGCATCTGCAACCTACACCACAGCCCACGGCAACGCCGGATCATTAACCCACTGAGTGAGGGCAGGGACCGAACCCGCAACCTCATGGTTCCTAGTAGGATTCGTTAACCACTGCGCCACGACGGGAACTCCACTTTTTTTTTTTTTTTGCTTTTTAGGGCTGCACCCATAGCATATGGAGGTTCCCAGGCTAGGGGTCAAATTGGAGCTACAGCAGCTGGCCTATGCCACAGCCACAGCAATGCCAGATCTGAGCCGCATCTGCGACCTACACCACAGCTCATGGCAACATCAGATCCTTAATCCCCTGAGCAAGGCCAGGGATCGAATCCGCAACCTCATAGTTCCTGGTTGGATTCGTTTCTGCTGCGCCACCACGGGAACTCCTCCACCCCACATTTTTTAATTAAAAAATTTTTCTGAGTGTGTGGCAAGAGCACTTAACTAAGATCTACCCTCTTAGCAAAATTTAAAATACATCAAACAGTACTGTCAACTACAGTCTTCTGAAAACTTAAAATCTAACCCTTTCCTCCAAAAAAACACCCACTGATGGCCCTCTTGTCACAAAAAACACTCTTCAGCCATCCCAGGCAGCTGTGTACCAGAGCACTGGAAACAGTCAACAGCACTTGGTTGGCCAAAAGTGGATGACAAAAGAATATGAAGGGTTTAACAAGCTGACCATCCAAACAAAAAGCAAGACAAAATTTTGTGCATAATGCTTTCTTCTCTTTGCTCTACTTCCTGTACTTCCACATTTCTCTGTATATTAAAAATGAATGCATACATGTGCGTGTGTCTAGTATATGCCCAACCAAATAAGAATTCAACGAATGTTAGCTGCTCTGGCTTTCTTAACCTCCATTCCTTCTACTCAGAGGATGATGAGTAGCTAGCTGCAAGCTCATTCTTAGGGTAGCTAAGTAACTTTGTAATCTCATCATAATGTCACAATATCAATAAATTTCATTCTACCTGCATAAACTCCAGTTAGATAAGAATTTAACTAAATAAAATAAAATCTGTCAACATATCTCACCTTTTATAAAGTTCTAACATATGTCTATCCAGAACAGAAAGGTACTAAGCAATCCAATTTATATCATTTCTCATTTTAAATGCTAGAGATTAAAATGCATTTATATTACAATTTTTTGCTATAAGATCTCCATACTACCAGGAACGAAACAGTTATGTGACATGAGCTCTATCTATTATATTTATCTCATTGTCCTGTGCATCCCCATCCTCTTTTGACTAGGCAGGTAAGTGGTGGTTGTAATTTAATGAAAGATTCCTGGGGAAAGGTGATTTTCAGTGGATGAGTCAGGTTTTTAAGGGAAAGATTCTCCTGAACTGGGCAAACTCAAGTATTCTGAGTATTTTACTAAAGAAGAATAATTTTCTTTATACTTTCATCATCACAATTTCATTTAAGATAATAAGCTTTTATTTATCCCAAAGCCAACCAGACACTTGAAATGTCTTAATTTCTAAATAATAGTCTTTGCTTAAATATCAATTTTTTTTCATTAAAGGTGTCAACTATTTTGAAATGTCTCTTTTAAAAATATCTTACGGAGTTTCCGTTGCGGCTCAATGGTAACAAACCCAACTAGTACCCATAAGGAGGTGGGTTTAAGCCATGGCCTCACTCAGTGGGTTAAGGAGCTGGTGTTGCTGTAAGTTGTGGTGTAGGTTGCAGACGTGGTTCGGATCTGGTGTTGCTGTGGCTGTGGGCCAGCAGTGGCAGCTCCAATTCAACTCCTAGCCTGGGAAGTTCCATATGCCACAGGTGTGGCCCTAAAAAACAAAAACAAAAAACGAAAAAAAGGAAAATAATCATTGTTTTCTATTTGTTTGTTTTGGGCCACAGCATGCAGAGGCTTGATGTGGAATCTCAGTTTCCAGACCTGTAGTGGTGAAAGCACAGAGTCTTAACTACTAGACCAGGGAACTCCCTAAAATAATGACTGATGATCAACCAAGTAAAAACATGGAGACAAATGTTCAGTCACCCTAAATATACCTTTGGATTTGCTCAAATTAGATTGCTTTAGTTTAAACATATGTTTATAATATATAAGTATTATATAAATACCTTTTTTTGAGTGGTAATAAGATCTACACCTTTAAATTACATTATAAAATAGCTAATATGATTTCTATAGTTAAAATCATTAGAGGGGAAGATACGGTTTTATGATTTCTCCACACTGCATCAATATGTCTCTGAAATACTTGGATTTTTGGATGGGTGACTCAAGAAATAATTCTATAAGCAGTATCAGTTAATGTGGGATAGGTTGGATTTATGTCTAAATTTTAATTCCAAAAATAAATAGTTTAGTAATGGGCTTTGAAATCAGATAAAACTGTGTTTAAATTCCAGCTCTAAGTTACTCAACCATATGACTCTTTCAAAGCCTCAGTTTCCTCATTTGCAAAACAGGTACAATAATACGCCTAAGGGTTCTCTTCAGTTTTGAACAAAATGTATCCAAAAGCTTCAACAACATCTAGAAGTTAATTAATGATTGTTAATACTGTTATTTAATAGATTAAATATTTTATGTAGAATAAATGAAACCATTTCATCTCTGTGGCAAAACTAACATTTTTCAGTTATACAAAAGGAAAATCCACATGAAATGTCACTACGGTTTATTTATTCCCTTATGCATGTTAATTTATAATTAAGGTACATAAAAAATAAGAATTTTTAAAAGGCGCTAGACTAGGAGTCTCATTTTGATCTAGATTTCGATCTCAGCTCTACACTGGCTAGCTGAACTTCCTTAAACAAGTTGCTTGATCTCTCTAATATTTACTCTGTAAAACGTAGGTTACAATATTTTGATTACTAGATTTTATAAAACCATTATTTACAAAATGCTTCTATTAAACTACCACATAAGGATTATTACTAATTATTAACTATTACTATTATCACAATAAAGATGACACTTAACAAGTACCTTATTTGCATTAATTTCACAACTTTTTCAAAAGAAATCAGAGCCTAATCTAAGTACCAGGGCCAATCCTAAACTAGTTTCCGTTGTTGGCTAGGGCACAGGCATTCTATGCATAGCTCTATTACACCAGTAAATACCAAACAAATTTCAGAGTTAAAAATGAAATACAGATATATTTCATAAGTCATTCTCATGGTCATTCCACAAAATTAAAGGCAATCATTATAACACCTGGATTTATCAGAGGCCACTAAATTAATAGCTTTCATTAGCAGAAAATATTTACCAGGTACAGAAAGACTGCATTCTTTCTCTGATTTGATTCACTGAAAACTGAGAGTAGTTTGGTAATTAAAAAGGCAGGAAAGCTCTTCTTACTTTTCCAGTCTATGAATACAAAAAGAGAAAAAGGCAAGACTGAGTAAGCTGTATAAAATAACCTAACACTTTAAGGGGGAACAATCAGAAACAGTGGGGAACACTGGACTACCCCTCAAGGTATGGCAAGCTGCCTAAACATAAAGTGATTAGGGACAGGCATTTCTCATGAGCCTACTTCCTCATCTACAAAATGGGGAGCTAGCACCTGCCCTTACATGAGGAACCTGGAAGGAAATCAGAAAGTCCTTGGAAAATGTGTCATAAGGCGGTATTCTTTTATGAAGCTAGATAAAATAGCCTACTTAGTATTTTCTTTAAAGGGTATATATTTCACTAACCTTAAAAAAAAAAAAAAAAAGGACTCCCAAATCCAACATTAACCTCCCCCCAAAGTGATAAGTATCTACTTCAATTGGCTATACCACACAGAGAAGACAGACCTAGATATAGATGGACATAGATTGTTTTCACTGTATTTGGGGAAAAGGTGTGAAATTACACCTTGTCTTTAGAAAATGAGAAAGGTTAATACTTGGCATACACAAGTGTGTAAATTTACCATCACACTCTGCCACGAGGCTTCAGAACCCTGAACAGTAGTTTTATGTAGCCTTAACAGATGAAGAGGAGTTGGTAAGTGCACTGATCTACCTCTACTGCAGCTTTGTTTGAATTAGTACAACTAATTAGTATAATTGGTATAAATTAGTATAACTGATTGAGTAGTATAACATTAATGAAAACCATGTAGGTTTTACATAACTGTACTCAATGTTCAGTCACTAGCCTGAGTAATTTTCTCTATACATTCAGTGATATTCCTAACTACTTCATAAAACTTTGAACCAAGAGCTAATCAAGTTCAATGGTGCAAACAAAATCAAACTATCCTCTTAAATTTTTATTTAATTATTTAATTTTTTGGCTGCACCTGTGGCATATGGAAGTTTCCAGGTCAGGATCGAGTCTAAGCCATAGCTGTGGCAACACCGGATCCTTAACCCACTGTGCCAGGCCAGGGATCCCACCCATACCGCCAGAGAGGAAGCTCCTCAAACTATTTTTTTTAAGGATGGCAGGTCAGCATATGGAAGTTCCCAGGCTAGGGGTCAAATCAGAGCTATAGCTGCAGGCCTACGCCAAAACCATGGCAACTCAGAATCCAAGCTGAATCTGTGACCTACACCACAGCTCATAGCAATGCTGGTTCCTTAACCCACTGAGCAGAGCCAGGGATCAAACCTATATCTTCATGGATGCTGGTCGGGTTGGTTTCCACTGAGCCACAAGGGGAACTCCCCAAACTATTCTTTTAAAAAGGAATTGTTTTGAAAGAGAAGGGATTCACAGAAGCCATTAATACTTGAAAATAGGGATCAACATTAAAATTCGACCACAATTTCCCAACAGTGGTCAAAAATCTACTAAGACATTTTATTATGTTACATAACTGAAAAGAAACTGAATTTTTTATCCCCTTAAAAAAAAGTTCTCTTCCTTAAAAAAACTTAAAAAGTTCAGTGTGATCTGAACTTTTCTTGCGGTGCAGCAGGTTAAGAATCCAGTAATGTCACTGCAGTGGCTTCAGTCACTACTATGCCATGGGTTTGATCACTGGCCCAGGAACTTTCACATGCTGTGGGCATGGCCAAAAAAACCCCCCAAAAAACCCACATCTGATCTGTATATACTTTAACTTCTTTAAGAGGATTTTAAAATTGTTAAATTGTTAAGAGGATATACCTAAAACAAAAAACAAAACAGAACCACACTGACAACTAAATACGCAAAACAAATACTGCCTTTAGCACACCCATCAATCCTCCAGAGCAGGAACTATGATGAATAAGGAAACTCCACCCACTCTTCCTTTAAACCAATGAGATGGTTACAAACTTGACAAACTCCTTCTGGTAGTCCACCAGATTCTCACTCCTTTGAAATTTCCCCACCTTAAACTGAATGCAAATATGCCAGGTGTGGCCCTTAGAAAAGTAATCCTGCTGGTCCCTATTTGAGTTTCCATAGAAACAGGCACAGCTAGTAATGTCAAAGAGGTTGTGTACTGGCCTCCTACTGGCTTAAAAAGTTTCAGTATCCATTAGGTGAAATAACAATTAGGGTATCTTAGTAAAGAACAAATAAAAAAAAATCCATTTTTACTTGAAACATTAAGCAAAATAATAAAAAGTATTTATTTTCTTCTAGTCCAAAAGTAGCTTTCAGCCTAGCAGCAGCAAGTAATGTGTCTGAAAAATTACAAGATGTCAATTACCAAATGGTAACCCCTCTTTTACTAAAGAAATATATATGTGCAACTGCAGCATATGGAAGTTCCTGGGCCAGGGTATCAAACCCATGCCTCTGCAGGGAACTGAGTCACTGCAGTCTGATCCATAACCCACTGTGCCACAGCAGGAACTCTTAAGGAAATATATCTTATGAGAGTATTCCCTGTAGGTCACTTAATGTAATAACCAAAATCCAGAGAGAAACAATATTAAGTCTAATCTAAATAGTAGTAAATACAGTGTTATATTTTCCCTAAATAAATTCGATATGACTCTTCCTTGGTTTCATTAAATGTTTTTATAGCAGTGATTCTCAAAGGGCAGTACCTAGATGAGCATCCTCAGGAAACTGTTAGAAATGTAAATTTTCAGCCTCCCACCCCAGACCTACTGAATCAAAAACTCTGGGGGTGGGAGGTCCAGTGATCTGCTTTCAACCCTCCAGAAGATTTCAATGCATGCTGAAATTTGAGAACCACTGACTTACAGTGTCAAACCTCAGAGGAGGCTGAAATATGAAACAGAAAATTCAAACCCTTGGAACTAAGTTAAGACATAGTAACAAAATACAATGTAAAGGAGACCTCAATGGCCTCCTGAAATAAATCTGTTGACTAGTATTTCATTGTCTAAAAGACATGCAGAGATTAACAGTAGTTCATCATGTCTGTCCTTCCTATATATGTTAAGCACAAAAAGAAAGTCAGAAGTGTTTGTTCCTGATTACTCAAGAAGAGGAGGGTCCTTGCACATAAGACATTCAATCCATCGCCATTCACAGTCCATTAACAATCACAACCCATTTCCAACCACTGCGGTCTTCAAGCACAAAGCAGCAAACCTAACCATTTATTACTTTATAAAAAAGAGAATAATCATTTTTCCAAAATAGAAAATACATCTGTAGGGATGAACCCGAAGTTTGAGTCATAAATTTTAATATTCCTCACTACAGCTGGCCCTCCTTATTTGTGGGTTTTGCATCCACAGATTCAACCAACCAACATAAATAAAAACAAAAAATTTTTTTTGATGGTCGTACCTGAGGCATATGGAAGTTCCCAGGCCAGGGAGTGAATCCAAGCTGCACCTGTGACCTATGCCACAAATGCAGCAACACAGGATCCTTTAACCCACTGTGCCGGGCCAGGGATCAAACTATGCCTCTGCAATGACCTGAGTTGCTACAGTCAGATTCTTAACCCACTGAGCCACAGCAGGAATTACAAAAATATTTTTTAGGATTCCAGAAAGTTCCAAAAAAATCAAAACCTGAATTTGCCACTTGGTGGCAACTATTTACATGGCATTTGCATTGTATTTAAACAGCATTTACATTGTACTAGATATTATAAGTAATCAAAAGATGATTTAAAGTACTATATGGGAGGATGTGTGTAGTTATATGCAAATACTGTGCCCTTATACAATGGACTCGAGCACCCTTGCATACAGTATCCACCAGGGTCCTAAAACCAATCTCCCCAATGCCCAGGGATGACTGTGCTTGTAAGAAAAAAATTTTTAAGAAATATACGTGGATGTAGTTCAACTATCCTAGTATCTAACACATCACAAATCATACACTCCAAAATACTCTTTTCATTTTTCTATTAATTTCTATATACCCATTTAAAATTCCTTCCCTATTTCCTTGAAGACAATGGGCAGCACTTCCAAAAACAAAAAAACAAAAACAAACAAACAAAACCCCAGCCCAAGTAGTAACATTAAAGTGACCAGAGAGGTACAATGGAGAAAAATCACTGGGTAAATCAAATGTCCCATATGCTATTAGCACTGATGAATTCAAGTCAACTGAACAGTTTTTAAGTTCATAATTTAAAATAAATTTCTAAATACCTACAGTATTACACCTGCAAAATGTACCTTTAAAATCTTATTTTAAGTGAATTGAAGACCAGTCACAATTTACAAAAAATAAAAATAAATCCAGGAAATTCAAAAGAGAGTATCTGTTTACTTACGATCAAGATTATTTTTTGATCTGTTTTGATAAGAAATATGCTGAAACTTACTTGACTTTGGAACAAGGGGCAGGAAATGAAAAAAAATACATTTGACCTGTTTTTTCTTGCTTGTTATTTTTTCTCTTTTTTTCTTTTTTTGTCCTTTTTTTTCAGGGCCGCACCTGCAGCATATGGAGATTCCCAAGCTAGGGGTTGAATCGGAGCTGCAGCCGCTGCCCTAAACCACAGCCACAGCAATGCCAGATCTGAGCCGTGTATGTGACCTACAACCAGAGCTCACAACCCACTGAGCAAGGCCAAGGATCAAACCTGTGGCAGGAACTCCCTGCTTGTCATTTTCTTAAGTTAGAAAATACTTGAATTATAAGAACATTTTAATTTAAATACTCAAGAAGCATTTTTTACTTATGGGATAAATTCAAATCTCAATTTCTAAGCCTAACTTATTTCCAGCAATTGCTATTCTTTTGGAAAATGAAACATAAAGAAAACAAATCCTAAGGTCATCACTATTGTCATATAACTATTTTTCCTTATTTTTGGGGGGATTTTTTAAAAATTGAAGTGTAGTTGATTCAAAATGTTGTGTTTGGGAGTTCCCCTTGTGGTGCAGTGGAAACGAATCCAACTAGTATCTATGAGGAAGGGGGGATCTGGTGTTCCCTGAGCTGTGGTGTAGGTGGCAGAAACTGCTTGGATTTGGCATTGCTGTGGCTGTGGCACAGGCCAGCAGCTATAGCTCCAATTTGAGCCCTAGCCTGGAAACTTCCATATGCCGCCAATGCAGCCCTAAAACCAAAACCAAACCAAACCAAACCAAACCAAAACCAAAATGTTGGGTTAGGTTCAAGTGTAAAATGATCCAGTTTTACGGACACACACGCACACACCTTTTTTCAGATTCTTTTTCATTACAGGTTACAAGATATTGAGTATAATTTCCTTTTTTTAAAATCAAAGTGTTAATACAGAATAAAGTTAAGGAGAAAACTGATTCACAGGCTCCTCTTTCTCTTTATTAAATATTGGTATTTTTTAGGGCCCATCCTTTGTCCACTTCTCACTATACAGTGATTGCCAAAGTACTGTCTTTGTGCCACTATTGGGCCAGAACTGATCCAAAAAATGTCAATTTCACTGATTCTGATGTCTGATTGCAAGCTGCACACTAGTGGCGCATGCTGGCTGCCATTCCAACTCTCTCACTTGGATAAGGGCAATGACATTCAGTTCAAGGGAAAGACATGAATGATTCATTTCATTCCCCTAGCTAGTGATTTGTATCCCAGGATTGTAATCAATTCTGGCTGAAGAAATCAAGGAACCTTTCTGAGATAGTTATTCTCACTCTGAATATAGAGAGTTAAGTGGCTACTCTCCTTTCTCTGGACATGAGCAAGGAAGCATATTGTCCTGGTTGCTGCTGGAAGCTGTTTTGCAACCTTAAGGGAAAGAATCTGAGGACACAAAAATGAAAAGAACCCAGTCCTACCATCCTTGAAGTTTCTGCCCTCTTCATCATGTGAACCAAGTCAGTTCCCCTGTGTTTAAGCTGTTTCAGTTTCCACCATCTGAAGCTGAAAGCAACCTACCAATAACATATATATGCACATTATTAAGAGTTACTAATTTGATGTACACAAATTTTATAGAGCCATCAGATTTTACTAAGGATTATTTCAGCTAATGTGTCATTGCCACATTATGTTCAGCAACTCTGAAAAATCCTAATATATGTGTACATGATGGACAAGCTGGAATTTCAAAAATTTGGTTTTGTTATTTGTACACAACCTTTCAGTCTCCATTATTCTTTCCTGTTTTGTGTATCAATTTAGTTATATACTTGCATATTTGCACCAAAATTTCTAGCTTATAATTTTCCAAAAATTAGCCTTCATGATAAGAAGTCAATGAAGTCCAAACAGTCCCCATATTTCACAAGACAGTGCTTTGCATATAAATGGGAATCTGCTAGATGACTTACATAATTTTATTTTCATCTATAGTTATAGGCATACACATGCATATAGAGAAAGGACTAGTCGGTTTACACTAAATGGTTAGTATTTAGTACACACATCTCTATTTTTCTCTCAATTAACAAACATTTTTTAGTTGAATTCTTTACTTTCACAATATATTTGGCTGACTCCCAAGAATATGACCATCTACTTTTACTTAACTACCCAAATAAAAACTAAAGGAATACAAAGCTGTTTTGTTAACTTGTTGCAAAAAAACTTCCTAAAAGAACTTTTTCTGCTTCAGATAAGGAAGGACTGAGATGAACCAGTTAGGTTCTTAAAACTAGGTTAAACAGAGAAAATTATAGGAAAGGTCAAAACAAGTAAAAGTTGGGCAGGAATGGCAATACTGGTTTACAACATAAGATTTTGTTACAATGAGAGAAAGTTCTGTAATTAAAGAAGAAACAAGCAAACACAAAAGAAGATTTTCAAATAAAACACTTAGGTTGCAGAGCTCCTCTGTGGCTCAGCAGGTTAAAGACCCAGTGCTGTCACTGCTGAGGCTCAGGTCACTGCTGTGCCACAGGTTCCATCCCTGGCCCTGGAAATTCTACAGGCTGGGAGTGTAGCCAAAAAGAAAAAACAAACAATATAAGCCAAACAAAAAAGCTTAGGTTGCTTAGGAAAAACAAAAAACAAAACTGGATTATTTTAACCACCTCTCCATTTGCCTGAATTTAAGTCTCATTTTACCTGAATGCAAAAAGGCTATTGGAGGAACTGACAAGATATGGTCCTTCCTATGAGTCTTGACTGATATCTAGTTCCTTCAGTATGGTAACTCTTTGTCAACTTGTGACAACTGTGCATAAAATTTCTATGTGTATGGTTTGTTTTGAGACAAAATTAAAACATTAAAGATTATTTTATTATTTCATTTTTGGCTGCCATCCAGTATACAGAGTTCCCAGCCCAGGGATCAGATTTGAGCAGAGGTTTGCTCCCCAGCCTGGCTACAGCAATGCAGGATCTTTTAACCCACTGTGCTGGGCTGGGGATCAAACTTGCATCCTGGCACTGCAGAGATGCCACCAGTCCCACTGTGGTACAGTGGAAACTCTGATTTTTTTTTTTTGTCTTTTTGTCTTTTTTGTTGTTGTTGTTGTTGCTATTTCTTGGGCCGCTCCCACGGCATATGGAGGTTCCCAGGCTATGGGTTGAATCGGAGCTGTAGCCACCGGCCTATGCCAGAGCCACAGCAACGCGGGATCCGAGCCACGTCTGCAACCTACAGCACAGCTCACGGCAACGCCGGATCATTAACCCACTGAGCAAGGGCAGGGACCGAACCCACAACCTCATGGTTCCTAGTCGGATTCGTTAACCACTGCGCTACCACAGGAACTCCGAAACTCTGATTTTTTAATATATGGCAGCCACTACAGACCCTTTTTGAACTCTAGTAGAAAACAGTAATTCTAGAATATACCTCTATCATAGATTCTGCTCAACTCATATTCAAACTAACTCACCAGATAATTTACAACAAAAAATTCACAAGGACCCTGAAGGACTTCCCCAGTCAATGTGGTAGAGAAAAAGGCCATTTACAATCCATTCACATCAAACACTAAGCAACTTATTCAGCAGAAAGCCATTAAAAGAAATATTTTACTTCAATTTTGGCATCTGAAGTTGTATTCATACTCCACAAAAATAATGGCAGAAATTTCTGAAGCCCAAGATGAAAATCCTAAAGCCATTAACCCACCAGCAGATGACTATTAACCCTGTTTACACAGTGTCAACAGTAAACCCAAAGTACACTGCAAGTGCCATTAACTTTCAAAATGGAAAGTCAATATAAAAATTCCAAGCATTAAGTAGGGTACATTTTAGCTAAATCAGAACAAGATCCAGTCTTGAATTAGCATATAGTCTATATTGTAATTCTTCCTTCTCATATAATAGATATCACAAAAGACACTAGAAAGATAGAAGAAAAAACAATCTACTTGACTTGAGCCCATAAGAAGCCTCAACAGCTCTGTCTCTACAGTCTAGCAGCACTAAGAGAAAATTAAGGTAACAAGTATTTGGGAGTGTGTGCACATGTGTATATATACACACACAATTTTCTAACACGAATTTGAGAGAAAACAAGCAGGACAGTGGAACAGACATGCCATATATCAGGAGCTCCAAGCCAACAGCACTTAAATAGGGGTAGCCAGACTTCATTTTGCTCACGAGGAAGGGACAAGAACCCCCAGAGGAATATCACTCAGATAATCTACTCCCCCAGACTCTTTAGGAGATAAAATAAAGCTATTAAAATTCTCTATTCTCCAAACAAAATGAAAAGACAGCCCACAGAATGGGAGAAAATATTTGCAAATGAAGCGACTGACAAGGGCTTAATCTCCAAAATTTATAAACACCTTCTGCAGCTCAATACCAAAAAAACCGAAACAACCCTATCAAAAAATGGGGCAGAGATCTAAATAGACAATTCTCCAAAGAAGACATACAGATGGCCAAAAAACACATGAAAAGATGTTCAACATCAGTAATTATTAGAGAAATGCAAATCAAAACCACTATGAGGTACTACCTCACACCAGCCAGAATGGCCATCATCAAAAAGTCTACAAACAATAAATGCTAGAGAGGGTGTGGTGAAAAGGGAAACTTATTACATTGTTGGTGGGAATGTAAGTTGGTGCAACCACTGTGGAAAACGGTATGGAGATTCCTCAGAAAACTAAAAACAGAATTACCTCAGAAATAGAATAAATAAAATAAAATAAAATAAATATTCTAAAATATTATAAAATAGAATTATAAAATATTATAAAATATAAATATAAAATTCTATTATAAAATAGAATAAAATAAAAAATAGAATTCCTCAGAAAACTAAAAATAGAATTACCCTTTGATCTAGGAATCCCACTCCTGGGCACCTATCCAGAGAAAACCATGACTCGAAAAGATACATGTACTCCAATGTTCACTGTAGCCCTATATACAACAGCCAAGACATGGAAACAACCTAAATGCCCATCGACAGAGGAATGGATAAAGGTGTAGTACATATACACAATGGAATATTACTCAGCCATTAAAAGAAAGAAATAATGGCATTTGCAGCAACATGGATGGACCTAAAAATTATGCTAAGGGAAGTCAGTCAGACAATGAGACACCAACATCATATGCTATCGCTTACATGTGGAATCTAAAAAAAAGACACAACGAATTTTTTTGCAGAACAGACACTCACAAACTTTGAAAAACTTATGGTTTCCAAAGGAGACAGGTTGGGGGTGAGGGGATGGGCTGGGGGTTTAGGACAGAAATGCTATAAAATTGGGTTGTGATGATCATTGCACAACTATAAATGTAATTAAATGCACTGAGTTAAAAGAAAAATCTCTATTCTAAGCTGGAATTTACCATTAAACAGATTTTATTTTCACTTTAGAAAAATTTTCCAACAATATGTTAATATGCTATAAAAGAGAATGTTATGCTTAGTGTGAAAGAGAGAAGCACCTAGAACCTCTTCCCACCTTTATTTAAAAAACTTAAAAAAAAAAGTATTGTATCATAGACTACCCTTTATACAAACAATCTCCTTATACTTAGAGGCTATCAACATCAAGACATCTCATCATAATGGCTGAGCCCCTTCTTAAAAACATACCTTTTGTTTGTACTAATTTTCATACTTAGAGAAAAATCAAATGGGGAGATGAAGAGTATGGGCCATTAAAGAAAACAGAAGTGGCAAAACTAATCATAACATAATCAGCTTGTGCACACTACTAAACCTTCTCCAAGGTTTTCCCTTATCATTTAATAAGTATAGCGTAAGCACCATCATCCTCTAGATTTAGAATCAAATCTAGGTAAAAGATAATTTTTATTTCTTGGTTCTTACAAATAGCAAAGGATAAAAATCTTTGAGTTCTTGAACAGAGAGAAATGTTAGTGACAATCAGTTCAATCCCTTCATTGTACAAACTAGGAAACTGTGTACAAGGTCGCATAATTTATTTCAGGACACGTTGTGAGTTACGGCACAGCTGAAATTCAGATTCATTTTCTGATTCTTAGTCGATGTAAGCACTCTTCAAATTGACCACCTCCTTTTTGCAAAAATATTTTCCAACAATTTTATAAAGTCACTTTTAAAAGTGATCAATGTCATGTCATCTTTTTAAGTATGCCAACTACTGGTCATTATTCTCTAAGGATCATTTTATTTTATTTATTTATTTATTTTTTTGTCTTTTTACTATTTCTTGGGCTGCTCCCACGGCATACGGAGGTTCCCAGGCTAGGGGTCGAATCGGAGCTGTAGCCACCAGCCTACGCCAGAGCCACAGCAACGCGGGATCCGAGCCACGTCTGCAACCTACAGCACAGCTCACGGCAACGCCGGATCGTTAACCCACTGAGCAAGGGCAGGGATCGAACCCGCAACCTCATGGTTCCTAGTCGGATTCGTTAACCACTGCGCCACGACGGGAACTCCTAAGGATCATTTTAGAATGTGTTTATATGTTAATTCATTCTTTCATTCACTCAACAAATAATCTAAAAAATTATTAGGTATAGGGCTCTATACTCTTTTTCATGAGGCCAGAAAGATCAACCTGACGTGATTCTGACCCTGAAATGCTTTATTAGATGAAAAGCTAGAACAGTCATTAGAAATCTATAATCTGAGTAAAAGCTAAGAAATGTTTTTACTTTTTGTAAAAAAGGTACAACATATGCATATTTCAATTCAAAAGATAAAATGTAATTTTCATGAAATTTTAAGGATTCCTTTCCTATGTTGAAAACCTGTAAGAAATTAGATCTTAAGAAAAGGAAAAAAAGGAGTTCCTGTTGTGGTGCAGCAGAAATGAATCTGACTAGGAACCATGAGGCTGCAGGTTCAATCCCTGGCCTCACTCAGTGGGTTAGGGATCCAGCATTGCCATTAGCTGTGGCGTAGGTCACAGACACGGCTGGGATCTTCCATGGCTGTGGCTGTGGTGTAGGCCAGCAGCCACAACTCCAATTGGACCCTTAGCCTGGGAACCTCCATATGCCATGAGTGTGGCCCTAAAAATAAATAAATAGATAAATAAATAATAAAATAAAAGATATTTATGGAATAAAGTTTATTCTAAAAAATAGATTCCATACTTAATTCTGTAACACAATTTGGGGTTTCAAGTACTGCCTTTTAAGTTTTATACCAAAGACACTATGATCCTTTGTCATTATCTCATCTTCCTATGTTAAAACCTAGATTTATAACTCAACTTAGTTCCACTGGTTGAATACAGAATAGGGTAAAAATGAGGGTAATTTAGAACATCTGCATCAGTAAAGATAGTAATTTAAGCTATGACAATCTGATGTGATTTTCACACCATCATAAAATCAAAATAAATTTCCACAAAATGTTAGGCCATGTTAAGCCACCATGTAAACATACTCTAAGTGCTTACACCACCACAAGGACACATACTAAGTTCATGGGCCTTAAAACCTTTGTAATTTCTGTAACTTCAGCTTAGGCTGCTTCTGCCCAGGTGGTTTCTTTGTATTTGCTATTCTAGTCTCTGTGTGAAAGTCATCTTCTCAGAGAAGCCTTTTTTGACCATGCACTCTAAAGAACACCTCCCCCCACTTCCAGTCATTACCATGTCATGCCATTTTATTCTATGTTTTCATTATTTTATTTTATTCTTTTTTAGGGCCACACCTGCGGCATATGGAGGTTCCCAGGCTAGAGGTCCAATCAGAGCTGTAGCCACTGGCCTACACCACAGCCACAACAATGCCAGATCCGAGCCATGTCTGATACCTATACCACAGCTCATGGCAACACTAGATCCTTAACCCACTGAGCAAGGCCAGGGATTGAACCCGCAATCCTCATGGATATTAGTCAGGTTCTAAACCCACTGGGACACAGGAGAACTCCTCCTCATAATTTTAAAACTTATTATTTGCTCCACTAAAAGGCAAGCTCCCAGGGTACAGGCATCTTCTCAGTCCTGTTCACAAAAGCAACCTTAGTCCATGGTAGAATATGACAGGTGCTCAACAATATTTGTTGAATGAATGAATGGCACCTAGAAAGTCACTAAGAATTAGATTAGGGATATCAGCTTATGTCCACAATAAAACAAACTCCTTGAAAGAAACCATTTCCAAAAAGACAAGAGTATGTGCTCAGAGAACTCATCTACTAATATTGAATAAAAGCAGCCCTCCTAGGCTGCCATAAGTATACTCTACCATAAGTATACTCCTGATAGCATATCAAATTCAACAGTTAAAACGATTTTTGTCTAGTAGATACTTCTTAAAGTCAGGGCCAGCCATATGGCAGAAAGACTAGGCTTCTGGTTTCTGATGTTCTCAGCCATCTAAAGAGCATTAAGTTCTATTTTATTAATTACGTTTATAACATTTTCCTTAGATTAGCATGGGTTCTCAGAAACAATAAATTAGAATCATCTTCTAATTAACAGATGTGAAACCTGGGAACACTCTGCATAGAAATTCCAGATCCAAACTATAAATCAGGAATGACATTTAGGATCTTGGTGTATAAGGGTAAGGTTAGTTAATACCTAAATTAAACTTTGCTCAGCAGCCTATAATTTGACACAAATCTTGCAAGAAACTCAGCCATGCCAGATCACATCCTGGAGATGGACTGTGTCTCTTTGCAAAATAAGACAATCATGCTGGGAGTCCTGTTGAGAATCCAGCTTTTCTACGAAAAATTCTGAAAACTCAATCCATTTGCTATGGGTGAATAAGGAAGCATACTATTTCAGGAAAACTGATGAATCATTTATCTGTTAGTCAAGAATTTACCATGTACCAAGTTCTTAAAATAGGTGTGGAGTTTACTTGACTTACCCATGTTACTGATTTCTTTGCTCACCATTCCCTCTTGCATCTGTCTTTCCTTCTGAGTTCAACTTCCCTCCTCCTCTTTAAATACATCCTTTAAAAGTCCCTTTAGTGAAGGTATGATAGTAGCCAATTCAGTCTTTATGTGTCCAAAAAAGAGTCATTTCATCTTTATTCTTGGACAAGAGTTTAACTGTAAAAATTTTCCCTCAGCATTTTACAATTTCACTATTTTCAGTCTTCCATTTGATGCTGAGTCTTGTGAAATGTAGCTCTTTTAATGGGCAATTATCAATTCTTCTTGTCCTCTATTAAGATACTCTCTTTATAGCTGATTTTTTTTTTTTTTGCAGTTTCACTATAATATATCTAGGTATAGAATTTTTTTCTGCCCTGCCTGGCCTTTTATTGTGCCTCCTAAAGCTGAGAATTCATGCCTTTCATCAGTTCTAAAAAATTCTTAGCTAGTATGTACTTGAACTGATAACAGCTGAGAATGATCTCTATTCTCTCTGGAACTACAATTAGATTCAGTTTCAACTTTCTCATTTTATCCTCCACATCTCATTTTTTTTTTTAACCTCCCACTTTTTAATTTTTCTCCTGTAGCATATGGAAGTTCCCAGACTAGGGGTTGAATCAGAGCTGCAGCTGCTGGCCTAGGCCATAGCACAGCAACACCAGATCTGAGCCACATCTGTGACCTACACCGCTCAGGGCAACTTGTATCAACCTACTGATCAAGGCCAGGGATCGACCTGCATCCTCATAGATACTAGTGGGTTAGTATGGAGGACTCCCTATCCTCCATATCTCTTATTTTCTCTTTATATCTTTCATCTATAGTTATTGCTACTTCATCTGCTGATTTTTTTTGAGATCTATCATTAACTCTTTTTTTTTTTTGGGCATTTAGCAGATATTTAATAAATGGCATCATTATTCTCAGCCAATGAGGAAGAAACTCAAGTGGGAAGGCGAATGGGGCACCACCCACTGAAGTTCTCTGCCCCCTCGTCACTAGTTTCCTGTCTACCACCTCCTGAAACCTACTCCACATTGCAGGTCTGGATGATGAAGCTGGGAGGTCACATCAAGAGGTACGGTCCCCTCTGGGGTGTTTTTCAGAAGCTGCTCTACCTGAGCCATCAAGACCCATTCACCACTCCAGCCCCAAACCGTGGCGCCTCCAGGGGCCTTCCCAGGGACACCCAAACACTTGTGCTGCCATAAACACCCCGCCCTCTCATGCTGTATTATGGCCTCAAATGCTCTTTCCCATACCCATCCAGTGCTGCACAGGAGTGTCAGGAGCGCCCCAAGGGCATGGACTGCATGGCCACTATCCTGGTGTCACCAGGCCCTGGCGCGGGCTGGGCACTTGGCATCAGCTTGGCCATGTCATTGAGACAATGAGTGGACAAAGAGTGCTGTCTAGGAGAGAAGCACTCCCTGCTGGGGGTGCCCCCTCCCGCCACTGTGAAGCACTGTAACCAACATTACTAACTTGACCAAGTCCAGGGCTTTGGAAAGGCCGGACCCCACAGCAGGGATGAGGATGTTTGTGGCCTCCACCCCCCCACTTGTAGAGCAGGCTGGTTTCCAGCAGGGAGTCATTTTGGTCCTCGTGCTTGGACAAGTCCTCCTGGGGCTCTGGTGTCTGCACCCTGTCCGGCTCAGTGGAGACAGGCTCCTGCTCCTGGGAGGGGGCAGCTGATGTGGCCTCCTCCTCACTGCTCTCCTCCTCCTTTAGGGCAGGGAACTCTGGGGGCCAGCTTGTCATGAGATTCCCCTGGCCTTCCAAGGAGGGTGCACTCTGGTGGTCCTTGTTCTCCAGCTCCAGTAGCAAGTACATGGGGGGTTTGCAGTCTCTGGACTGGCTCAGGAAGCCTCCCGTGTCTACCTTCCTCTTGATGGTGGAGTTCCAGGGATTCTTCACAGCATTCTCTGTCCTCCCTGGCAGCATCTTGGCGATCTCAGCCCAGCGGTTGCCCAGCACCTTGTGGGCCTCGCAGATGAGGTGGTTGTGCCAGCGCTCACGGCACTGCTTCCCCAGCCAGCCCTTCAGGTGCTTGGCCATCAGCGTCCACTGCTTCGTGCTGTACTTCTTGACCAGCTTGATGACCTTCTGGTCCTCCTCTTTGGTCCATGCCCCCTTGACAAGGTCTGGATTCAAGACCCTCAGCCACTGGTACTGGCAGTGCTGGTCAGTGCAGGTGGGAAAGTTGCTGGCCAGGAACTTCCAGTCTTGCTGCCCAAACTGCTTTACCAGGGCCCTTAGCTGCTCATCCTCCTTCTGAGTCCACTTGGCCTTGCATTTGCTGTCTCACTGCTCTGGCACATCTGAATCTGTGTCCTGGTAGTGCAGCTCATCCATCTCCTCACCAAGTGTCCACGGAGACATCACCCTCCCTGGCCGCGCCTACCTGCGCTGAGCCTGGAGTGGGAGCCAGGCTGGGGTCAGTGTCTGAGCTGCTCGAGCCGGCCCAGCCCTGGTGCCACACAGCGATGCGTCAGCAGGGCCGGAGGTCCGGCTGCTGCTCAAAGTGGCTGCAACCGCCACAGCCTGCGGTACGCACAGAAGAACTTTTCTATCTTCCGCCAAGGGCATCGGCACTGCCCGGGCCTCTGTCATTAACTCATTTTTCAAAAAGTACCTCATCTACTATTTAACTTGCTCATTTTGTTTCTAAATTTCAGTAACTATTTTTTTCCTTTCTAGAGATTGTTTCTTTGCCATATCTGCTTAGACATTTTCAGAGTTTGTTTCTTCAATCCCCTTTTATTACTAGAACATTTCATCTTTTTTTTTTCCAGTCACACCTGCAGCACATGGAAGTTCTCCATCCAGGGAATGCACCTGAGCCATAGCTGCAGCAACACTGGATCCTTAACCCACTGCGCTGGGCCAGGGATTGAACAGAGACAAGCCAAATAATTAACCCACTGTGCCACAGCGGGTACTCCCTAAAACGTTTTAAATTAAATAGTAAATCTGATTGATTCCAATAATCTGAAGCTCATGGGCCCTGTGGAAATCCCTCAAATCCTTGAGCTTGCACAGAAAACACGTAAAGGGATGTTTCAGGCATTTGTAGGAGTTCTGTAGAATTTTTCTGAATAGCCCATTATAGTGCCAGAAGTCTCTGAGAATAAGTTTTAAAATAAACAATTTCAATCTTCAAAAATAAGCTCTAAGTCAGTGTTTGCTCCTCTGTGCTTCCACAGCAGTGTATCCTCCATCACAGCTCTTCCTTTACTTCAACCTTGTCACTGTGCTTTAATGTCTCCTCCCCTGCCATGATTTTAACAGATATTTCTAGTGCTCAGTAATCCAAGGTACTGTATCAACAACGACATTACCTCAGTGATTCCTGAGAATCAAGAAAATAAGAATGAGCAGACTGTTTCTTTAGCTTTGCTGTAACTTTGGAGAAAAAGGTCAAGTGCACCAACATAGTTTACAAGATGCTCTATATATTTTTTTAAGAATGGAGAAGTAGCAAAGGTTTGGACAAATGTTTACAACAGGACAACAGGAATGGAAACTTACTTGCTGATTCTAGGTCATATGTGACAGTAATCTAGAATAGCAGTAGGTTAAATCCAGATAGCAGGTACAGGGACAGACTCTGTATGGTTTTTAGAGGTAAAACTGAAACGTGTCTGATTTGATGGGAGGGATGAGAAAGGGACTGACTCTATCAGGCTACAGAGAATGAACCAGAACAAAGGGATGAAAGCTAGAACAAGAGGACATATTTCAAGTTAATATTAAAGGAGAACAATTTAAAAACTAGCACATTTACTAAATAACTCCAATTATATCACTCCCAGTTAAAACTTTTCCATCATATTCCATTTGATGGATACTGGGAAGTCAACTGCAACAATGCACCCAAACCTCTACTATCTGGCAATAACTTTATCACCTTACCTTTCACTATTCCTTTACTGTCCTTAAATTCCAGTTCAATGGAATTACACTCAATTTTTCCTACAACTGTCCTGTATCTTCTCTCCTTTGTTCTACCTGTTCCTTGTCTGAAGGCACTGAGAAATGAACATGTGATGAGGAAACTAGAGAAAAAATTAAATTCCTTAAAGGGAGACTGGGCTTGAACTCTGATTTTTCCCTCTAGTTTTTAAGATTTTGTTACTCTATAAAAATAATTTAAAAATATACCTAAAGCATTATATTTTAAAAAATGTTAAACATTTATTGTACAGTCTTCTTGTACCAGATACTGTGTTAGGTAAGCTTCAGTGTGATCTCATTCAACTCTGACAAAATTCTCTGAAACAATTATTCTTTGCTTTCTTTTATAGGTGGAAAGAAAAAAAAAAAAAAAGATTCCGGTATATTGTCCTAATACGGATACTATAAAAGTGGCAGAATAAAGGCACATACTTTAAGCCTACTGCCCTTAAACCCGCACCACAGCTGCCAAGTGATTTAGAATTTAATTTTCACATCTAAAGAAAAATACATTGAAAATATCATAGACATGAATGAATCCAGTATAGACAGCAAATAAATACAAATTATTCTTTGATACTTACAACAACAATGAAAAACTTTCAGCAAAGCAAAAAAGAAAAAAAAAAGCATCTACTCAGCAGGTTCAATTCAATTTGACATGCATTTATTTACTGTGAAAAGCATTAACAGAATTCTAAAAGAAACAGGCTAAGAATAACATTAAAGTATAGAGTCTACCATTGTCTGTATTGAGTTCATGGTGGCATGGAGGAAGATTCTATAGCTTAACACTGAAGATGAAACATCAAGTTATTCTCCATTTTCATTAGTAAGTCCCTTTTGACATATGATCTTCTTAACAAGCCGTGCTCTATAGAAGCAAGGTTTCCTACTTTTGCCTCCAGATCAGAATATATGGAAAGGTAAGGACTACCTATATTAAAATGTATAAGATCTTAGTTTCACTGAAGTTTTTTTCTTTTCCTTTTTTTTAGGTTTCTTGGACTATTTACAGTCGAATGGCAAAGTCAGTATAGGATGATACTTTCAGATAACTGAAAAATAAACAAGAGGTGGATTTTAAGTCCTGATCATTATTATTCTATCAAATAACAACGGAAAGAGTCCAGACACAGAACAAGTTTAGCCTAACAACGTAATTGAGGAAGCATAGCTCTCACTACCTAAAGCCAGGACAGCCCCAGATGCACCATGATCTAACAGAAAGGAAAAACAGTGAAAGCCAGAGAGCTCACTCTACTAAGTACCTGTGTGATTCTAAACAACTGACCAATCTATGAAGCACTCTTCAGTACTTTCAGATTAGAAATAGCCAAATGGTTGTCAGTTAGTACAAAAATAACAACATTAATTACAATTTGGACTTTAGCTTTAAGACATACACTATTTAGAGTAAATAGAAAATTAAATCATTAAGGAAAGAGAAAAGAAATAGAAATTATTTTAACTCCATAAGCACAAAATAGGACAGTTAGAGGATAAATTGCTTTGGCCAAAATCCCTAAGGACAGTGAAAAATAAATACTGAAGAGCCCGGTTTCAACTCAGCATTCTCTATTTCCACTAATCTACACGAACAAAATATGAAATTGTTAAATTCAAAAGTCAGTATTTACTATTTGTTTACTACTATGGATGCCAAGGAAGCTTCGTCACGCAAAACAAGACTACTTGAAATTTTTCATCCTAAGAAACTACGGAAGTTAGCAAATTCTTGTCTCTACCACATGCTGATACACATTAGAAAGATGAAGGACCTTAAAATGTCCCTTCACACAGAGAACAGTCTAGTCCCAGACTGCCAAATGAGAAGTAACTGCTTTGGACTTTCTACTGACTTTCGTTCTTTCACAAAATTGCTGCTCTTTCTTCTTACAAGTAATCATCAATAGCTACAATTTTGATCTTTGTACCCTACTCACTTATCTAGCCAACCATCCGCTTATTCTAACATTTACTGAATATCAGCCATCCTATGTATCTCTGACATCAAGCTCAGGGATAAGTAAACATTTTCTGTGAAGTAAATTTAAGAGGCAGTGAATACTTTAGGCTTTGTGGGTCTATGATGTTCCTTTTTTTTTTTTTAAACAACGCTTTAAAAAGGTAAAAACTATTCATTTAGCTCAGAGGTTTTACAAAAACAGGCCAATTTAGATTTAGCCAAGTATTTTGATTTAGTGAATGCCCAATCAATATTTTTGAATAAAATTTAAACTGAATAAGTTTAATTCCTTCCCTCAAAAAGCTCACAATGCAGTGGAAGAAGGAATAAGTAAACTAGTGGTTCAGTATCAGATAATATGTGCTATGAATGAGTTATGCATAAGATAAAAAAAGGTTAATGTCAATGAGTGTTAACATGGGCCAAACACTATTCTAAGTATGTGACATATATTAACTAATCTACTCTTGCAGCAGGAAAGACATGACTGGGCCCAAGACCAGCCCCGCCTCATGTATAGACATTAGGCAAAAGGCAAAGCCACCTCCTTGTTTTGCCCTTAATGAGATCATAAAGCATGGAGGAATGGCATCAGCAACAAGAACATAAACTAAACGTCAGTTAAACTTTGTGACACTCGAATAGGGAACTCTCACCATAAAACTCGCAGAGCACGTCAGAGCACGTGCAATAGAAATGCCCAGCTGCAAATGACCACTATACAACTTTCCACATGTGGCACCTGACTAGTAAGGGAAAATTTGAGGGAAAACAGCTTTTAGAGTGCATGTGAAGTGGCTTTGGGAGAGGAGCACAGAGGAGTGGAAGCTGATGTAAACAGGTGAAATCATAGTCCGGCCTCAACCTTCCTATCAATGGATATTCCACTCCTAATATAAGAAACCCCCTTCCAGTCAAGAAATTAAAATGAAATAAAAAGAGGTCAGGAGTTTCCAATGTGGCTCAGTGGCTTAAGAACCCAACACAGTGTCCGTGAGGATGTGGTTTGATCCCTGGACTCACTCAGTGGGTTAAGGATCCGATGTTGCCATGAGCTGTGGCATAGGTCACAGATGCGATTTGGATCTGGTGTTGCTGTGGCTGTGGCATAGACTGGCAGCTCCAGCTTCGCTTCCACCCCAGCCTGGGAACTTCCATATGTTGTGGGTGTGGCCCTAAAAAGAAAAAGAAAAGGGAGGAGGTTAGAAAATCCTTTAGCGTGCTCCTTACCTGCCAGATGCTTGTCCTCTTCCCCATATTGTGTATTTTTGCCCTTTAATAAACTGCTTCTTTGCTTTTCTCTATGCCTCATTCTCTGTTTCTTTTCTTCCTTCCTTCCTTTCTTTCTTTCATGATCCTCAGCCAAATTCTTTTGGACGAGTAGAACAAAAACCTGGACTTTTAATTTCGCCTGTCCATTATTACTCACACAAGAACAAGCCTTTAAGGTAAGTTCTATCATTATTCCTATTTTACACGAGAAAAACAGTGAAACGGAGATATTTAGTAAATATCTAAAGGAGGAGACCTAACCAGCAGAGCTTTAACCTGGCCAGTCTGTCTCTGGATCGAGCCCTGCATTTAAACCCTTTGTTAGGATGCTAAAGGGGCCTGAGAAGAAGTGCAAGTCTAAATCAGACAAAGTCAGAGCACGCCTCACTGAGAAGTAGAAACAAGAGAAACAAAAGCTATTGGTGTGATAAAGCATAGAAAAAGTAGAACATGGGAAAGGAAAGAGGTTTAATATTCACAAGTCCAGGAAACAGGAAATGGTATGATATGGTTAGAGTCAGGAGGTGAGGGAATGTTGGGAAATAAAGTCAGAGAGGAGGGTAAGGATAATGTCATCAAGTTCCTTATGTTTAGTTTCAACTTCAACTTAAAAGTTTAAATTTTGACCTTGAAGCTTTAAGGGTTTAAAGCAAGAGTAATGTGATTTTTTTTATTTTATTATTTTTTTTTTGGGGGGGGTAGTTTACTTGGTAGCTATATGACTACAAGTTAACAGGGTGTTAAGTCTGAAAACTGAACCACCACATGAACCCAAATCAAGAGTAGGGGCTAGAACTAGAGTAGTAGCCTGACAATGGACAAAAACCAAGGATGAATAATATTAAGGAAGCAGCCTTGGTACCAATTTAAATGATCATTTGAGGGAGTTCCCATTGTGGCTCAGCAGGTTACAAACCTGACTAATATCCATGAGGACTGGGTTTATATTACCTGGCCCTGCTCTGTGGGTTAAGGATCCAGCAATACCATGAGCTGTGGTGTAGGTTGCAGATACAGCTCAGATTTGGCGTTGCTGTGGCTGTGGTGTAGGCTGGCTGCTGCAGCTCCCATTTGATCCCTAGCCTGGGAACTTCCATATGCCACGGGTACAGCACTAAAAAAAGCCCCCCCCCTGCCCCAAATTAAATGCTCTGTTGAGTGAAGGAGATGAGAATGACCGCCAGCTTCAGGCTCCAGTAACCAGTTGGTGGTGCTGAATAGGAGGAAAATATGAGTACAAGGGAAAATGTGGGGGTGACGGGGAAAAGAATGAGTTTGGGCATCATTTAATTTGATATGCCCATGGGTTCCAAGCTGATTTTACAGGTCTGGAATGAAGAAGAAAGGTCTCTCTCTCCTTCCTGATCAAACTACTCCTCAACACACTGCCTCATTCCAGAAAGATTCCACACACCAGTCAATCCTCCATTTCACTTATAAACTATCACCTCTATCCTTTATTCTAACCATATCACAGTTCTACAAACCTTCATAGTGATGTCAAAAACTGTCCCAGAGGAGTTCCTGCTATGGCACAACAGGATGGGCAGCATCTCCAGAGCACCAGGAGGCAGGTTCAATCCCCAGCCTGGCGCAGTGGGTTAAGGATCTGGCGTTGCCACAACTGTGGCATAGGTCACAACTGCTCTGGGCGCCAAAACGCCACATGCCCTGGGGCTGCCAGAAAAACCCCAAAGCAAACAAACAAAAACAGTCCCACAGATGAAGGTCAAGGATCTCTGTATCTTCAAGCTGCAACTTTTCTTTATTCAACCAGTAAAATAAATGTCCCTTTCTTACTATTTTGTTATCCTCTCACCTTGCCTGGTGTACAAAAGAGGTATAGGAGTGCAACAAAAACGAAATACCCAGAGAAGAAGATCCTTGTTAACAGCTTTTACTGCAGTTTCTAATCTAAGCAAATACGCATAACATTTTTTTCTCCTCCAGGATAGAGAAGGGAAGACGTATGGTGTGGCAGTTATAGCAGGGACAGCATGGTGAAGACACAACTGCATAAGCAGTGCAGTCGGCTTAAGGAGATATTTGTATGTATCATGGTGAACTACATTAACTTGAGCTAAATTTGTAATCGTATCTGTTTCTTGGTGGTGGGGGAGGAAGATATTATAAATGCAGGCTTCTATTACCAGGGGCCTTTAAGAGACCACTGTTTCTTAACCTTGACGCAAGTGATGTTTTGGGTTGGGTATTCTTTGTTGTGGTGTAGAGGATGGTTAACAGTGTCCCAGGCCTCTAATAACAAGATGCCAGCAGTACCCTTCTCCCAGACATAGTCAGAGGTCTCCTTGAGAGGCAGAATCACACTCATTTGAGACCACGACGATAGACCCACACACATTGACTTAACATCCTCTTTTTCCAGCTCTGAACTCGCTTCTTCTACATACAGCAGGCCAATCTTTTGTTATTCAAACGACTCTTAAAATGCCCTTTTTATAAGCCTCAAGCACCACAACTGTGTCCCAGAATTCTAAAAAGCATGAATATTTACATACTACTAGAAGGCATTCTTCACGGATCTGATCTTCAGTTTGCCAAGAAT
Source organism: Sus scrofa (assembly GCF_054392235.1). Classification (NCBI taxonomy): domain Eukaryota; kingdom Metazoa; phylum Chordata; class Mammalia; order Artiodactyla; family Suidae; genus Sus; species Sus scrofa. The sequence continues at coordinate 88,072,134 of NC_139386.1, forward strand.
CTGCCTAATAACAGGCTGGTTAAATGCAGAAGTACTGCAATATTTTTCATTTGTCCAATATCTAGTTCCCTACATCTTTATCAAGTTCTAGTATTCTTCAACTTAATAGCCATCATTTATTGAGTCCTTACTATGGCTCAATAACTGTTCTAAGTACTTTGACACATTACCCTCAAAGCAGCCCAGGACTTAGACACAGGCAGTCCGGCTCTAGAATCCCACTGTTGACCCCTACTACATGATCGTATTTCCCAAATGTTCATCAATAACTTTCCGTCTACTCTACCTATTCAAGATTTTATGATCTCAGATCACACAATCTCAAAGTTCTTTTTTTAATTTCTGGTTCTTCTGTTTTTCCTATAAGAGCATAAGAAAAACAGATTAGAGAGACATACAGTTTGCACTGACCAATAGTAAGTATCCTGTCTGACACAAGCATAAAAGAACATTTTGTGAGCCCAGCACATGGAGTAAACATAGTGGTTCCTCAATAAATACCTGGTTGAATGAATGCCTAAAACAACCTAAATTCTTGTAATAAATCCAGATTGAAGTGCTTTTGTTATTTTGTCTTTCTGGCCCTTAATGGTGTCTCTCCTGGAACTTCCTTCTTTCCTGAAGCACTGTATCCAAATTTACAGATAAGATATAGAGATATTTTGGTATAAGATATCTCCATGATTCCAATAAGCTTTCTCTTCAAATTCAGAACTAGTCTGTTGGTTGCAATCTCAATCTGCTCTCTTCAAATAATAAACAATGGTAATTTAAAAATTCTCTCTCGTAGTAATCGAAAACCATCAGCCTACAAGTGTAAACTGGAATATCCCCCCCCCCAATACATTATTTTAAATGTGTACACTAAAGCCCCTTTGCCACTTTTCCTAATTCAGACAATCACACACAGTCTTAGGCATTTTGCTACTAGAGACAACACTCCCGAATGCATTATGTACATTTTGAGTAAGACCAGTCTATAAATGGACCTCTAGAGAAGAGTATAACTTACATTTTTTCATCTAAACCAGACCCAAATAAAGACTAAATACTCCACCTTTCTCCTCTGGGGATGTAATCTTAGAGCAGCACTTAGGGCATTCAGTTTGGGATGAGGGTGGTAGACACTATTTATACGAATGCCTTTGATAATATGATTTGCATTAGTATTACCTGGTACTTTAAAAAGCACTTAATAGACCTAAGTCTCATGTGTTCCTTCCTACTTTATTGTTACAGCACTTAACAGAGTAGCAAGTACATATCCACACTGAATAATGCCTTTGACATGAGGACTGCTTGAAATCTAAGAAGCTGATAATTTGGCACAATTAATTTCTGAGAAGGGGTTAGAAAGAAGGATGATCTTCCTTTTTATGCTAGTTAGGACTGGGCAGGGTTAAGAAAGCCTGAGACTACAGCAAGAACAAGCAAAGGAAACCATCTCAATGAAAAGGGAAGGGAGGTCAAGTGTTCGCAAAAGCCTAAATTAAAATAATTTCAAAGAAAAGAAAAGCAAAATTGGTTAGTTACCGACCTTGATCTTTCAAAAAGAGTAGTAGAAAAACCTAAAGTCCACTACCTTTTTAAAGGTAATTGTCATAGTACCGCCCATACCATGAGGTAATTCTGGCTGATGATGGCACAGGAAAAAACTGACTACAGAAACTGTTATGTTGAGATCCTAACATGTTCACTAATGGGAATTGTTCAGAGTTATTTTTCCACATTCTCTGGTTAAAGAGACTAGTTATGAAAACTTAAAAACAGCGCCAAGTAGCAGAATAAAATCTCTTTTAAAAAAATCAAGCTCAAATGCCAAGCATTTTGCTATCACATCTACTTTTATTTTCAGAAGACCAAAAGAGGTAAGTTTTATTATTTCTCACATTATAAATGTTTATACTATATTTTAAAATGCAAATCATTTTTAAAAGTCAGAATTCTTAGTCTATGTTTCCAAACATAGTTTCTACTAATCACCACCTTCTCCTTGCTCTACAAGAAAACCTGCTTGCTAAGCTTTCACTAAGTCCCGTTCATCATCCCCCAACTCCCATCGATATTTGTTTATCTTGGAATATTTATGTTGTAATTCCCTCAACCAAGAACTGCATTTCTCCCCTGCTCTAAGTCATATCTCCTCTCATTTTTTAAAGTATTCCTCAAGCTCTTATAACTACATATTCTAATATTTCTATATTTATCTGGTTTGCAAGGGTAGGTCACAAGTTACTCGCTCAACTGTGATAATATAGTGAGGAGGACATCTCTAAGGAAAAAAAAGGTTCAGCATAAACCTCTACTTGAAATCTCTAACAACTCTAGGTCTACATCCTAGGATAGAGATTAGTTGTACTATACCTGTAAAACAAAGGACTGAATTCCTTCATCAATAGTAGACCTTTTCTTTTTAAACCGTATTTGTTAGGTCTCATCCATGAATGATATTTGTTACATACCACAACCCTTCACCAAATATCTGGGAAGTATTCTACCATTATGGTCAGGAAGAAACAGAAGAACTTGGGGATATAAATCTTGCTTCAATAGCATCTGAATACCTTTACCATGCAAAATTATATAAAAATTAAAGAGAATTTACCTAATTAATCAAAATCAAGTGAAAAAATATCTTTCAAGTGAACATTTCATTTATAAATTATTTTGTTTAAAGTAAGACTCAAAGACACAAATATGTACCCATGTGAAACAGAGGTCTTGAAAACCAAATCTAGGTTTAAAATTACTTTAAATTCCACTATCACAGAAAGATAAATGAAGGGGGCAATAGCCAATTAAAGTCTACAAAATGTCTGGCATATTATATGCCCTCAAATATTTGCTGAATTAAAGCAAAAATCCCTAAGTCAGCATGTCTTCTTTCAGGGACAGGTAAAAATGGAGTTCCCAGATAATCTAAACAGATTCAATTCCAATTGAGAAAATAGCTGATTTTACTGCATCTTTAGTTTCTAAACTGTGTTGGATGATAAACATAGTATTATCCTATCTTTGAGTCCTAAACAGATTATGTAGTGCCCTAAGATTTCTTGAAAGTAAAATATATGGACCAGTGAAATATACTTTGAGTCTAAAGAAAAAACAGACTCCAGTCATTTAACTACCATTTATTAACTGCCTGCCATGTGCCAGGTACTGAGGATTCTGGGGGTTGAGTTGTGAGTAAAACAAAGTTCCATCCCTCTTGAGAGTTTTCTGTCTCATCACACAGATTATGATAAAATGCTATAAAAAAAAAAGAACCAACTATTATAAGACCATGTATCAAGAAGCAGTTTTTCTATGGAAACTGTCTTTGTGTTGAGATCTGAAGAATGAAGCGGGAATTGACTAGGCAAAGCGAGATGCAGAGGGTCAACTTGAGGCACCTGTGAGAGTCTGACTAAAGGGAACTGGGTGGCTCAAGTGTCAAGAGGGAGGGAGGAGGGGAGGCTGGAGAAGTAGGCATGTAGGGTATGTAACCACAGAATTTAAAATTCACCAATACTAGGACAGAGTGCTAATAAGCTGGTATTTTAAAATGTCTTGGTTTCCTTACCTAAATTTCCAGAACTCTTCCAGGCAGTCTTCAAATGCACAGATTTTTGTTGTTGTTGTTTTGGTTTTGTTTTGTTTTTTTTTTTTAAACAAGATTCTATAACTCAGCCTGCACAGTTAAGCTCAAGCAAATACGAACACTTAAAAAAAAAAAAAAAATGCGAATGGGAGTCTTGGCACAGCAGAAACAAATCCAACAAGGAACCATGAGGTTCCAGGTCTGATCCCTGGCCTCAGGGGGTTAAGGATCCGGCATTGCTGTGGCCGTAGAGTAGGCCCGCAGCTATACCTCCGATTAGTCTCCCACTCTGGGAACCTCCATATGCCACTGAAAAGCAAAAAAAAAGGGGGGGGGGATGGAAAACCTGAATAGCTGAATCAGAACAGTAACTAGCCCCATCGTTCAATTTTAGAGAGATTTCATGCCCACTGTGGCCTACTGTAATATTACTGGAGAATGATGGACACTTACTGCTACAATAGTGTGTTTTTAAAAAAATTTTTTGTTTTGCTTTTTAGGGCTGCACCCGAGGCATATGGAGGTTCCCAGGCTAGTGGTCAATTCAGAGCTAGAGCTGCCGGCCTACCCCACAGCCACAGCAATGCAGGATCCAAGCTGCATCTGCGACCTGCAACACAGCTCATGACAAGGCCAGATCCTTAACTCACTGAGAGAGGCCAAGGATCAAACCTGCATCCTCATGGATCCTAGTCAGGTTCGTTAACTGCTGAGCCATGAAGGGAACTCCTACAATAGTTTTAAAATAAGCTGCAATATGAGTGTCTGGTGTAAGAAAACACTACTGGTGGGAGCATGGTTTCTCTTCACCAAACTGTTCCCTGCTTGCCAGGGAAGCTGGTAATAACAATAATAATGACACCCGCATCTCAGAGGGGCAAAGAGAGGATTGAGGACATGAAGGCCACATGGCTGGAAGTGCCAGAAACAGAATTCCCCCACAGGCCTGACTCCAAGGCCACTACTGACCCTCTGTGATGCTAGCTTCTTCAGGGACCTTTCTGTGCCCCCTGAACACCAAACAAGGGTCCAGGGGTCTCATTCCAGCCTTCTTGAACTTAATAAACCCTCTGTGCCAATTCCCTCTGCATCACAATTTACAGGTTCAGATTTTACTGGCTATATTTAATGATGTTTCCTAGCATAATTCCTCACCCCAATCCTTTTTATCTGATATCCTATCCCATCCCTTTGCTTCTTCAAATGTCTAACTGCTATTAGGAGTGTGTCACTATCTATTCTTTAGTAGACTTATGAGTTTATGTGGGCCCATTCTACTTATTTTTGGATGAAGATTTTGTAATTATCTAAAATGAGGTCCCAGGCAAAGACACAACTAACTCCAACGGCTTCTGATGTGTATTCACCAAATGATGTGTATTCATTTATTCACCAAGTTTTCTTTTTAGGGCTGCATTCGCAGCACACAGAAGTTCCCAGGCTAGGGGTCGAAAAGAGCTGCAGCTTCTCGCCTACACCACAGCCAAAGCAATTCAGGATCAGAGCTGCATCTGCAACCTACACCATAGCTCAGAGCAACACCAGACCCTTAACCCACTGAGCGAGGCCAGGGATTGAATCTGCATCATCATGGATACTAGTTAGATTTGTTACTGCTGAGCCTAGACGGGAACTGCACCCCCACTTAGCTTTTAATATTACAGTTGACACTTTTGTTTTGGATATCACATCCAGTCAGAACTGAGATCAGCAGGCCTGCCACCAGGGGCTTGGATGGTAACCCACTGAACCACAACAGGAACTCCTCACCAAGTTGTCTGAGCACCTGCTAAGTGCTCTCTTCCTTCCTTAGCTGCTGGGGATAGAGAGAACAAGCCAAGACCAACACCAGTGAGGAAAACCATAATGTTTTTAAAAATACACATAAAAATAAATGTTAAGGAGAATTAATTAGACTAAAGGAAATGAAGCTATTAAATAATGAGACTGGATTTCTTGTGTGATTTAATCATTCCAATCACTTTATTACAGACATGTCAGTAATAACAGTAAAATGTAATCCCTCATTTGTAGGGAAAAAAACCCAAGACAACCATTGCAAGAATAACAAAATAAAGTACAATTAAAATTAAACCACTCCTCTATGATCTCCTCAAAAATACTTTCACCTCTCTGCTAGGTAGACAGATAATGCTCCTTACCTCCACCTACCTTTCTTTTTAGAATATGAGCAAATATTTCCAAAAGAAAAAAGAAGGGAAGGGTTGGTCTCATCCACCACCAATAATTATTATATTCATTTGGCTAAGGTTAGCCGTGGAATTCATCAGTTGCAAATCTCAGGACTAAAACAGCATGTTCCAGAAGGGTATCTTCTAAAAGGCAAGGAAAAAGATGGAAAAGAAAAAGGACTGTAGGGGGTTACTGCTGTGGTGCAGCAGAAATGAATCCAACTAGTATCCATGAGGATGTGGGTTCAATCCCTGGCCTTGCTCAGTGGGTTAAGGATCTAGCATTGTTGTGAGCTGTGGTGTAGGTTTGCAGGTTCGGCTAGGGATGCCGCATTGCTGTGCCTGTGGTATAGGCAGGCAGCTACAGCTCTGAGTCAACCCCTAGCCTGGGAACTTCCATATACCACAGGTACATCCCTAAAAAAGCAAAAAAAAGGGGGGGGTGCTGTAAAGAAAAATGAAAGACTGTCAATAGTCTTAGATGAAGATGTTAGCATGAATGAAAAGTGACAAGAATTTTTCAAAAACAAGATTTATAAGAAAGCATAATTTTACCAAATTCATGGTTTAGATAGACACCTAAACTTAAGAATAAATAAGAACCAATCTACTTTAACTCCCTAACGCTTTTGATAACACAGGTGAGTCTACAGAGAAGGCTACTAATTAGCAAATGTATTAAATTATGTTAAAATTCAGATTAATGGGTAGACTTCTAGTTTCTAAAGCAGAGTATATAGCACCAAATAGCAACTCACCTAAAAGCAAGGAGAATAAAAAAATAACTTCTCATTTAAAACCATATTTGCTTCTTCAATTTTCCCACATCTCCTATAGAAAGTTACCAGAAAAGCTAAATTTCAAGCAATACTCAAATATCTAGAAGGAAAGGAAAGAAACTAGGGAAAGGAATTACCTAAAATAATCAAACTGAGTACTACCATTATTTCTATAGCCACATAGATCTTTGATAGCTTCATTCTCTACCCAAGTATATTTAATAAAGGAAAATATCAAGTTTATCATTGCTTAGGTATGATTAGGAATAAGAAAACCTAGTTTGGGGGAAAAAAAAATCATCCTTAATTTGTAGCTAATGGTCATTCAGAATAAATCACAAGTTCGATTTATGATTACTATCTTTGTCGTTTTACACAGAGAATAGTCATGAACAATGTGCTTCCAGTTTAAGCTTAATTATTTAAGAGAAGTTAGTAAGACAAGAAATTAAATAACTTATTTTTTTTAATTTTTTTATTACTTACTGAATTTTACGACATTTATAGGTGTACTTAACTTACTTTTAACTATGATTCTCAGATCTTTGTCAAACCCAATAATTTTTTCATGATGACATTTCTAGATCCCTAATTTTGTTGTCCTAAGCATGTGGCTGATAGGCAAGAGAAAAGCAGGAAGAGTCAGAGAAAATGGAACACAAGTACGAATTCTTACCTATCCAATTAAGCCCTCCACCCAAGCTAATCAGTAAATCATAGCATGGGTCATCTTAGCTTTTTCTATAGAAGACTATACAGGCTCCCATTAATTCCCAACAACTGTCACACTTCTACTAGGTAATAAAAGGAAAGAAGCTATTGGCCCTGAGGCCAAGAAAAAGAAAAATCAGTGTTTTAAAGAACAAGTCTAGAACACGATCTTCTTAAATATATCTTAAAATGCATGGCTTACAAAGGCCTAATGCTTTCAAGAAAGATTAACTGCTCATTCCAATGTGCTTGGCTAAAATGGGGCCAAATTTGCCTGCGTAGATCTAAGTTTTCAAAATTTCCCGGACAACGGTAAACAGCTCCCCTGATTTTCAATCAATATAATCTCCCATGCTGTAAAGAAGAGAAGGCAACAAAGCTCTTAGCAGTCTTGGAAGTTAGACTGAGTTCTGAATACGGCTTGAATTTTTTAAAATGACTTTTTACTTTTTTCACTATAGGTGGTTTACAGTGTTCTGTCAATTTCTACTGCACAGCAAAGTGACCCAGTCTCTCTCTCTCTCTCTCTCTCTCAGACACACGCACATTTTTTTTCTCACATTATCCTCCATCATGTTCCATCACAAGTGACTAGATACAGTTCCCTGTGCTACATAGCAAGATATAGCTTGATTTTTTTGAAATATTAACAAGTAGGGAATATACCTAGGAGATGAGTAAGAGCATTCCCTGTCTCCAAAAAAAGGAGCATTATTGAAAGAAAGAAGGAAAGAAAGAAAGAGAAAGAGGAAGGAAGGAAGGAAGGAAGGAAGGAAGGAAGGAAGGAAGGAAGGAAAGAAAGAAAGAAAGAAAGAAAGAAAGAAAGAAAGAAAGAAAGAAAGAAAGAAAGAAAGAAAGAAAAGAAAGAAAGAAAGAAAAGGGAAAGAAAGAAAGGAGGGAGGGAAGGAGGGAGGGAAAGAAGGCAGGCAGGAAGGAGGAAGAAAGGAAAGGGAGGGAAGGAAAGAAGAGAAGAAAACAATTAACTGGAAAAAGCATTTATTCCTGAAGAACAAATACAAGAACATAGAAAACAAACTTATCAGTGGCAAATATCCCTAATCTTAGAAAAACTGTTTTGTTCATTCTAACAAACTGCAGACAATCCTTTATTACAAACTTGTTCTATAAAGGGCCAGAAGGTTAACATTTTCATCTTTATGAACCATTCAATCCTGTCACAACCAATTCAACTGACTGCTGTAGCACAAGTGCAGCCACAAATATTACACAGGTAATATATTAACAAACGGATGTAGCGGTGTCCCGCTAAAACTTTACTTATGGATATAGAAACTTCAATTTCATTTATTTTCATGAAATATGCTTTTAGTTTTTTTTTTTTTTTTTTTTTTTTAATTGTTGCACCCACAGCATATGGAAGTTCCCAGGCCAGGGACTGAATCTGAGCCACAAATATGACCTACACCACAGCTGTGCCAATGTCAGATACTTAACCCACTGTGCTGGGCTGGGGATCAAATCCATGCCTCTGCAGGGACCAGAGACACTGCAGTAGGGTTCTTAATCCACTGTGCCACAGCAGGAACTCCTTTTTAAAATTTTTTTCTATTTAAAAATATAAAATTTCCTCTTAGTTTATTATGGACCATATAAAAACAGAAACCACACTGATTTGGTCAGAGGACAACCATATGCCTACTCCTGTATTATTTTCAACAATGTAGATATAAAAATTGATAAATGTACACAAAAATATTTTCTTTTCTGATATTTCATTCACTTCTTTTCTCCACTACCAGTTCCAAGTCTTCCACAGGAACTTTCTGAAGTTCCCGTTTCATTACATTCCTCCCCTCCTGCACATCTCTCTCTCCTCAGGGTACAGCTTGCCAGTCCCTTGGATGTTTTTAAATCAAAATCTATCCATGTCAAAAAACAAAACAAAACAAAACAAAAAAAGCCACCCATCACAATTTTTTTTATAAATTCTACTTCCTTGAACTACTAGAAAGCTCCAAATCTTTTCATGCTCAATCTTTCAATAAGTATAGGTTTGGCCAATCTTATTATATACTCTTTCTCTTTCAGCCATCATTTAAGTCTAATTCTATACAATGTTCTATACCCTGTGAGGTCACAGCAGTTAGGCTGCCTTACTGAAAAGGCAGATTTTAGTCACAAATACATGTAATGTTTAAAATCTTGGCAGTAACTGTTCAAAATGGCTTCTCAGGAAAACAGCTGGTCTACTTTTAAATTGCTTCTCTCTCCACTTTCCCAGTTAGGTATTTTTTAAAACATTTCATCATTTACTTTACTATGTTTTAATTACTACTATCATTATTTTAATTATAGAACAGTGTTTCCAAATGTTATCAAAATTTAAATCTTTAAGTTTAAAACCACAAAGTCCTAAAATGTTAAATTATTTAAAATAATTAAAACAATACAAGCATACATTCAATTCTTTAGAGCACAATATTTGAAATATGTTAAGACCAATATTAACATGGAAAAGTACAATCATAAACCGGGAAGTGTCGAGAAATCAATTTCATAAAAGTGAGCTACACGTGGGAACTGTGTAAAAGTGTAATCTCTGGTACAGGGGATCAGATTAGCATAGAGAAACATTCGGGACTTAGTGAAAAGCCATGTGGTGGGGGCAGAATTGTGCTCTTGAAAAGTGATGGACAAGACTTAGAGCATTCAATAAAGAATGAGATTTCACTCTCCATCTCTCCCCATCCATAAATAACACGTGTTTAAAGGCACCTATATTAAAACTCTTCCCAGTGAATTCAGCAAAACAGTAAGAGCAAAAATGCCACAGTTCAGCAATTTGTGTTTGTGAAGTGATTTCTCTCGAAGACAGACGCCACCCCAAGGAACAAAAGCAGGAAAACAATTCAACGTATGACCAGAGGCAAAAGCAAGAAAAGATCAGAACTGCAAGTTTCTCTCTCTCCCTTCCCTCTGCAAATCCCCAGCTAGATCTTTAGAACACCGTGCACAGACAACAGAAATGCTAATTTTTTATACAATACAAAGCAAGAAGCTCTTTGACTATTATTCTGCTGCCAAATATATAAACCAAAGGATTTCTCTCAAACTACTTGTTTTGTAACCCCAAAAACAAGAAACAAGCAATATGGTTCCTGAAAAGCAATGTCCAGGGTCCACTGAAGGTCAAAAATTTCCTCAAGTAGTTAATATATTTAATTTTTTTTCACTTTATATTTACTAGCCAGAGTTTAAAAGAAATCCTTAGGACCAAAAATGGGAGTTGAATATACTCTGTATTTTTATTTAAAAGCTGCATGGGATATAAGAACAAATACTAAAAATCTCCTCATGGAATTTTCAAAATAAAATGTTATCACTGCTCTTACAAAGGAATTATTTCTTTAACATTCTTTTTAACCCCATTAAATCATTTCTGTAATCCTAAAAAGGCAGACCCACTCTCTACATGTTAAGTCACAAATTGCCCACCATTACTTCAACATCAGATAAAAAGACAATATACTTTGAGAAATTCAAGTCTTACTCTTCACTATATTAAAATTTTTAATTTAAAAACATCACTAAAAAAGGACTATTCCTTCTCCCCACTCTGTAACTCTCCTCTCTTCCATCTCTTTTCCCACTCCCCGCCAAACCCTAGCACAAACCACTTACTGACCTTCCAATTTCTTTAAAAGAATAAAAATAAATAAAACCAGAGTCCAAACCTCCAATCATCAGATATTTCATCTCTGCAGTGAACTAAAGCAGTCTCTGGCTATTTTGAGACTTGCTAACTTGATAATGTTTTTCTCAGTGATTAACAGTAGGCAAATGTCTAGAATCACACACTCCTTTACAAAGGCAACTGACTTTTGTCAGCAACAATAAAACAGCTTTACCATAAGCAAGGTAAATTTTTTAAGTATGTAAAATTTGAAATTTCAGTAATTTTTCTCTAAAATTATAAGTTTGGTTCTACATAGGTAATCCTTTCATGTGCTTCTTAAACCTTTTTTTTTTTATTGTTATTTCTCAGTTCCATCCCATTGAGAATGTAAGGCAACAAATCTTATAACCTTATATAAGGCTACACAACACCAAAAAGGCAAGGAACAGTAGCAGCAGATTAGTAACAGTTTCTCATTATTATAAGAAACTGTTCCCAGCAATTAAATTTATTCCCATTTGCCTGCTTTGTTCTGTTAGACAAAGAGAGGAGAAACTAACTCACCAACCTCTAGTGAATATAAATTAATTTTTTAAATGCAGGATATTAAAAGGCATAGAGTAGTAGAAAAGCAGTAAAGACTGGTTCCTTCCACCTGCCCTGGATTCTAGGGTTGTAGCTTCTCTAACTGCTAATTTTCTCTCCGTGTGGGGTTTTACTTGGTGTGCATTCCTCTCCACTTCCATTTCTACCCATGCAGTCTTTTAAAAGGAGATAAAGCAACTGTATAAGAATGCTTAAAAACATCAAAAACCTAAAGCTTCACTGGTTGCGTGTGGCATGGGAGGAAGAGGAGAAAAACGTGAGGTAATGAGGATCTACTGTATTTACCTTATGTGCAGGGCATGTGGACAACAATAGAAACCATGTAGGGTGCACGTTTTGTCAAAAAAGAACATGGCAGCCTAATGGGAGGCCTTTGTTCTTCAAAAGGGTCTCCTTTCCCCCTTTTGTGCTTCACTTAATTCATGGCATCTGAGCTGCTCTTGAACTTGACAGACTGAGAGAAAGAAACGGAGAAGAGAGGGGGAGTCAGACACACAAAGAGAGGGGGAAAAGGGAGGACTTCAAAGAGAATTCATTTGAAAAAATTAGTTCTACTGCCAGTTTTGATGAAGTTTTGGAACTTTAGAGGAGGCAGAGCATATCATTCAGTGTTGAAATTAATTATCCCAGAGATTGCAATGAGTAATAAAGTACATAGAGAACAACATGAATTATGTACAAGGAATTTGTCACAAATTTCTTCTGCTACATTGTATTTCTTGAAATAATAGTTCAGAAAACATCTGATTTTCAACAATTACATGAAATATAGCATTCCACAAGTAGGACCAGTAATTAAACAATTTCAAAGTTGAGGGAAATTTTACTTGAGTGATAAACAGTGCAAAAGAACACAAAACCACCAGCACCACCTGCAGGATAAACACAGATGAGCAGTCTACAACCTATTTCAAAACTGAAAAATTTTTAAAACATTTCATAACTAACCTTTCACACTTTCACTTCAAAGTCAAAATTTTTAAAAATTTTTAAAAAGCAGTGAGTAACTTCAGATGAAGAGCAAAAATCCTAGGAACCTTTGGCCAATTTTAAGTATTCATGAATATAAATACCAGAACTGCTGAAAATTATGTATTAAAACAAAAGGCTGCTTCAAAACAATAAAAGACCTAGTTATAAAGTAAGATGACTGTTCCATGGCTTTAAAATAGATTTTTTTTCCTGTGATTGTAAAACATACATTCATTATAAAGCAACCAAACATATCTGAAATATAGCTATCCTACTCCTACTGTTAGAGTTAGTATTTTTTCTTCCGGCTTTTTCTTCTATGTATATCTCACATGTATAATTTTGTATAGTATGCCATACATACTTGTTTGGGTTTTTTTTTTAAGAACATCTCCCATTTAATATATTTTATACCTCCTTTCATGAGTCCACGTATCAACTTTTGGTGGTGTATAATATTCCACTGTACAGATGTAGTAATGATTAGTGACCAAGATGTTGTTGATAGGTCTTTGAATTGTTTCCACTTCTTCCACTTTACAAATAAAGCTTTAAGAAACAGCTTGTGTGTGTGTATATTATGACACAGACTATGTATATGTGTCTTTGCTTTCTGCCATAAATGCTACTGTAAGTTAATGGCTAGAGGCAGAAAGAATTTCAAACATTTAACATTTAAATAATTACCAAATTTGCTCTTTAAAAGCTGTACCAAGTTACTTTCCCAATATTATGTGATAACACTTGTTTCCACCAATCCTAGGCAACAATTGTTCTAATATTTAATGTTCTGATAAACACTGCCTTTTGTTTTATTTTATTTTTTTGTCTTTTTGCCTTTTCTAGAGCCACTCTTGCGGCATATGGAGGTTCCCAGGCTAGGAGTCTAATCGAAGCTGTAGCCATCAGCCTACACCAGAGCCACAACAATGCGGGATCCGAGCTTCATCTGCAACCTACACCACAGCTCATGGCAACACTGGATCCTTAACCCACTGAGCAAGGCCAGGGATCAAACCCGCAACCTCATGGTTCCTAGTCGGATTCGTTAACCACTGGGCCACGATGGGAACTCCTTGTTTTAAATAATTTTAACTTTCACACATAAATATGCTCCTTCATATTGAGAATATAATACATTTACTCCCAACATTTATTGATGAAAATATTTGCAGAAAAATTATTACTTTTAATCTATATTCAGAGCCCATTATTACTTTATAAGTCATATCTCAATGCCATCTTACAATTGAATTACTAACAACCTCACTGCTCATCACAATGCTTTCAGAAAGTGCTGGATATTTCCTCATCCACCCTCAGAAGAAAATATGGTACCAATATGGAGATTTAAAGATCTCAAAGGTAAAAAATGTAGGATCACATGAACAAATAAATACCCTTTTCAAAGGAACTACTTTTTTTGATAGAGCTTTACTGGATTTATGTACATGAATGTGTACCTGTGTATACATTTGTTTAAAAGCAATCACAACCAAGCTAATTACACCTTGTGTAGACAAGAAGTTGCACAGGTCTGTAGATGTAACAGCATGACTGTAGGTTTAGCACTAAAATAATGTGAAGTCTGCATTTTAATCCTTGAGACAGGGTTTCTCAACCTTGGCACTATGGACATAGTGGACTGAATTCTGGAGGAAGAAGGCGCTATAGGCCTATAATGACTATTAGTGCCATCCTACAAGTTGTGACAACCAAAAATGTTTCTAGACATTCCCTGAAGGAGCAGAATCATCCCCAGTTGAGAATCACCACCCTAGAAGAACAATCACAAAAATACCATTTCTGCATGTACCACCAGTTTGATTTTTAAAGTAGACAAATATTTAAAAAACTTAAATATTAATATTTTAAATACTTCTAAGTACTAAAAATATTTACCAAATTCTTATTAATCTTCACCACACTCTGCAACTATCAGTGAATATGGCAGCACCAGCAGACACAGACTAAAACAAACCAAAAACCACTCTCATCTAATTACTAATATATTACTAGTTAACAACAATGTTTCATAGTGTTTTAATGGAAAGAACACTAAATTTGTGAGGTAAAAACTTGAGATATTTTAACCACTGTGAACTATCCTGTTGATTCCACACTATATCTTGAATCCATCATTCCTTTGCATTTTCCACAACCTTCATCTCAGCCAACATCATCTCTTATCCAAAGAGCCTTAAACTGTTCTAGCTTCTACTCTAGACTCCTCCAATATATTCTCCATCCATTCATTCGCCCTTCAGCTACTATTTATTGAATGCCTGCTATACGCCAGGAAGTCTATGTACTGAGTACTGAGTACCATACACAAAACTCTCTTACAAAATCCTTTACTTAGGGAAATCCTAGTATAAAATATGTTATAAGGCAGCAAGTGCTGTGGAGAAAAAGAAAGTAGGGAAGGATAGGCAAGGTGGGGTCTAGTGTTAATACAGGGATAGACTCACTGGTAGGTTAAGAAGTGAACTACACGGTTATCTGGGAAATCAGCCCAGGCAAAGAGAACAAGTATAAAGGGCCTGAGGTAGGAGAATGCCTCTGCCTTTTACTCTGTATGAAATAGGAAACCACTAGAAGATCTGGAGCAGAAGAAAGCCATTCTGTCATGTTTTAAAGGAAAACACTGGCAACTATGTCAAAAATAGGCTGAGGGAGTGTAGGTAGAAGCAGAGATCAGCTAATTCATGTGAGATTTAGACCAGAGCAGGGTAGGTGGAAATAAGAGGAGGATGGATTTAGGATATATTTTATACACACATATATATTATTATTATTATTATTCCTCAATTCAAAAGCCCTTCAACTGCCACTTTCTCCCCCATTGCACTGTATATAAAATGAAAAATCCTAAATATGGCCCAAAGGCTCTATATGATATGGTCTCTGCCTAACTCTCTCAAGCTTCATTTTGCTCCTTAGCAACCAAAATGTCCTAGCCACACTGAGCTTTTAGGTCCTCTATGATCCCCTCTAAGTACACACTGTTCTCTGCTTAGAATCAATAACCTTCTCATCCAATTAGTAATTATAATATTAGTTTAATTACACTTAATGGTTAATGTTTGTCTCTCAAGACAGCAGGCTCTAAAGAGCAGGGACCACTTCTGTTTCACTCACCTTCATATCTTCAGAGTATGGCACAATACCTGGTAACCAGCAAGTACAAAGAATACCTTTTTGAACAAATGATAGAGCTTTTATCCCAGCTCTGCCAGGTATGACCTAGTCACTTAAGTTCTCAGGACCTCAATGTACTTTCCCCCCTTTTTAATCTTATGACTCTAAGAAGATCATAGAAACTGAAGTAAATGAGACAAAGAAATGGGAAATCACAAGGAGCCTTAGGAACAGTTTTTTTTGAAGCAGTCAGGGAATAGCGGGAGTGGGAAAGATAAATGAGAGAGGGCCTTGATTACTGGGTTATAAAGTTTGGTCTTTATTCAGCAGCCAAATGGAGGGGTATTAGAGGCTTTTTAAGCAGTACAATGCTACAATCAGAACCATGTATTTGGATACATTACTGTGATGTATGTATGACGAAGAGTCTGAATGCAAAAATTTAATTAGAATCCAACAAGTGACTAGGGCCTCAACTAGTTTTAAAATGTAGTTGAATGTATGAGAACACAAATATATGTATTAATGAAGATTCTTAGCATTATTATTTAATAACTAAGCTTATGCTTGTTTTAGCTATGTTTATACAGAAAACAAAAAAAAAAGTGATCCAACAATGGAAAATACTTTCATTTTTCCATTAATTCATTACTAACAATATAACCTGATTAATCTTCCAAAAGCATGGACCAGATCATATTACTCAAAAAACTTTAGTGGCTCCCCACTGTCTACTGAATTAAGTCCAAGCACCTTAGCCTGATATTTAAACCCTACATGAACTGGCCCCAACTTATTTACTTTTATTTCTCTGTATTCCAGCCAAATTGAACCACTTTTGCTCCAAACACTGCTAGCATTTTCTGCCTCTGCCAGACTTTGTTCACATTGTTCCATCTTTCTGGAATGCAATTCCACCCCCGACTCCTAATCCACCTGTCAAAATCCTACCATCCTTATTCAGGACCCAGCTCACATGCTACTGCCACTCTCAGTCTCTTTCTTTAGCCACATTAAGTATGAAATTATTTCCTCCACTTCTACAGCCACCCATATCCCCCAGTGTTTTGTAACTTACTGCATTCTATCTTGAATGACTCTTCCTTTTTATGTTTCACCTCCCCAATTAAATTATAAACAACTTCCAGCCCCCTCACTTTGTGAAGCTAAAATGGGTACATACGCATGTTAAAAAAAAAAAAAAAGACAATTGTATTTATAATTTGTAAACTGTTCTAAGAAGCTATTCTTTTTGAGGACAGGAACTGTTTCTGATTCATCTTATGCTTCCTGAAATTCTTTAAATAAAGTATGCATGTACTTAAACAGTTCTATTGAATAAAATACTCATAAATTTTAAGTTAAATATAAAATTTGCCCTTATTGTTCAGGTCATCGAGGCCACATTAAAAGAAAGAAGCATTTATTAAGCACCTATACTGTAGTTAGCTATTGTGCTAAGGGAGTGTGGAAATGATTAAAAAATAAGTATAAGAAGAAAAAGTATAAGGCCATGTCTGTCCTAAGAAGCTTATAATACCGTTAGGAAAACATAAGACATATTTCCAAAGTAATCGGAAAAATAATAAAAGTGTTATAAAACATAATCAAATTATCTTCCATTATGTTCTATCACAAGTACTGATGAAGAATGCTTCTGAAAGGCTTGGCTAGCAGGCATGAAAAGAGAAGATTATCCAAAACAATGTGTTCCCCCAAGTTGCTTCAACAGTCCTCTCTCTCCCTATATCTTGTTTTTAAAAAGAAAAATAACCCAGGCATCATATCTCTGACTTTTTTTTCTTTTTTTTTTTTTTTGTCTTTTTGTCCTAAAGGTTCCCAGGCTAGGGGTCTAATCAGAGCTACAGCTGCCGGCCTACACCACGGCCACAGCAACGCCAGATCCTTAACCCACTGAGAGAGGCCAGGGATCAAACCCGCAACCTCATGGTTCCTAGTTGGATTCGTTTCCACTATGCCACAACGGGAACTCCATCTCTGACTTTTAAATGTTCATGCTATAATCAATGAGGTGCTGCTATATAGCACAGGGAACTATATCCAATCACTTGTGATAGAACATAATGGAATATGAGAAAAAGAACATGTGTGTATATGTATGTATGTGTGTGTATATATATGTACATATGTGAATATATGTATGTATAACTGGATCACTTTGGTGTACAGCTGAAATTGACAGAAAACTGTAAATCAACTACAATAAAAAAGTTTTTTAAAAAAATGTTCATGCTCACTCACCCCATTCGCTACCCATGTAGAAAAGAAAATCATGGACTTGGAGAAGAGACTTGTGGCTGCCTGATGGGAGGGGGAGGGAGTGGGAGGGATCGGGAGCTTGGGCTTATCAGACACAATTTAGAATAGATTTACAAGGAGATCCTGCTGAATAGCATTGAGAACTTTGTCTAGATACTCATGTTGCAACAGAAGAAAGGGTGGGGGAAAAAATATAATTGTAATGTATACATGAAAGGATAACCTGACTCCCTTGCTGTACAGTGGGAAAATAAAAAAAATTAAAAAAAAAAAAAAAAAAAAGAAAACCCAGAAATCTAAAAACACAATAATCACTTTCCAAAACACAAACTCATTTTCTACATTTTCCTCACATGCAATGTTGGGGGTAAACTGGAGGATTCCCAAAGATCACCATTTTAGGAAGCCAAATTAAATTCTAAAAACAAACTGCAATAAATCTTTATGGCCCCTGCTTAACTCATTCTATCAAGTGGGAAGATTTTAGAGGTAATAGTTGACTGGAAGTTGCTCTTACTCCTATGGTCAAATGTTTCAAATTAGAAAAGTCACTTATAAACTCAGTTCAATGAGAAACAGTATACGACAGTGGTTTAAAGTTGAGACCCTGAAGCCAACTAACCTGGGTTCATAAGCCCAACTAAACAATCTTCCTCTGTGCCTCAGTTTACTCATCTGTAAAATGAGAAAAAAAATCCAGCTAACTCATAGTAGTGTCATGAAGACCAAATGAATTAATGAATTACTACGTAGAATACCTAGTAATGCATTAATGCATACAAATTAATGCATAATGCATACGAATTAGAGTAATCTAGTATACAGTAGGCAACCAAAAAAAACTGACACCTATTATTATCCAAAAGAACTAAGGGCATTACTTAGGTAAAAATACAGTAGTAAACAAAAAGTGCTAGCTTCAAAAGTGAAAACTAGACATTTCTATATATGAAATTAACATTAAAGGAAATGCAGAACCTACGTACACATGGAAACTCAATGTATAACAGAGCTGGCATTCCATGAAAGCAGAGAAGGAAAAATTCAACAAATCATGCTGGGAGAGTTGGAAATTCACATACAAAAAAAAAAAAAAAAAAAAGTCCTGACTTAACACCACATACAAAATCTGATTCCAGGTAGGTTAATGGACAAATATTAAAAGACAAACTTTAAAACTCTGAGAAAATATAAGAGAATCTGAACTTGGAAAAAGGAAAGATTTAATAAGATGTACAAACCATCAAAGAAAAGGCTGATAAGTCCAATAGTACTGAAATTAAAAATGTTTATTAAGGGCTCATTTACAAATTGCAAAGGCAGAGCACAGATTAAGAAAGGATAGTAGAATACATATATAACTAACAAAGGATTAGAATCCAAAAGATTCCAATAAGTCGATAAAAGACAAAACAATCTTAATTTTTAAATGGATAAGATACATTAACTGGGAATCCACAGAAGAAACACAATGGCCAATAAGAATAGGAAAAGGTGCTTATTTCAATTAAAACCTCTATGAGGTATCTTTCTTTTAACATCCATTGGGAGTGGCAAAAATTTTTACATCCTGGTAAAGATGTGGAACAGTGAGAACTACAGCACTAGTAAAAATGTAAATGGATACAGTCACTGGCACTATCTAGTAAAGCTAAAGATGTGCATAGCCTGCAAAGCAGTAATTCTACTTTTAGGTGTATTCTTTACATACACATTTTGCACTACTGCATGTAAAACATTATAGGAGTTCCCATCGTGGCGCAGTGGTTAACGAACCCGACTAGGAACCATGAGGTTGCAGGTTCGGTCCCTGCCCTTGCTCAGTGGGTTAACGATCCGATCCAGCGTTACCATGAGCTGTGGTGTAGGTTGCAGACGCGGTTCGGATCCCGCGTTGCTGTGGCTCTGGCATAGGCTGGCAGCTACAGCTCCGATTGGACCCCTAGCCTGGGAACCTCCACATACCGTGGGAGCGGCTCAAAGAAATAGCAAAAAGACAAAAAAGTAAAATAAAATAAAATAAAACATTATACACACACACAAGTGCACATTCCGTAACGAAACTCTTATAGCCCATTGCACAAGGAGATAACATACAAGATTATCCACAGCAGCATTGCTTACAAGTGCCAAGAACTGGAAACAGTAGAAATGCCCATCAATAGAAGAATGAATCAACTGTGGCATATTCATTCAATAAAATTCTATACAGTAGTAAAAATGAATTGTGGTAGGTCGGCTGATAAACTGTTCACAATCACTCCCTGCCCTGTTTCCACAACACTCTGCAATGTTCCTTTGCTGCTTCCCTCAAGTCTGGAATGGCCTTGGCAACAGAAAGCAGTGAAAGCAATGCTGTGCCAGTTCTTAGCCTAATCCCCAGGCCTTGTTTGCTTCCCCTTGCTCTCTTATATCCCTGCTCCACAGGTTGGTGAACAACTTTGGGCTAGCTTCCTGTAGGATGATACATATGAAGCAGAAAACAAGCTGTTTCCATTCACTGGACACAGATACATGAGCAAGTCTAGCAAAGATCAGCAGAATCACCTATTGATCCACAGTCCAATGAGCAATAATAAATGGTACGTGTATTTAAGTTAGTAAGTTTTGAGGTATGTTACAAAGCAACAGATAACTGATATACAGATGGATTGAAGCTATACATGTTAGCATGAATAAATCTGAAACATAATTTTGCATGTAAAAAGTTGCACAAAAATTTATAAATGTTACCATACCATACATATGTTTAAAAAGCATTAGAAATATACTACCTATGTATGAGAATGGTTGTAAACTCAGGGTTTAAAGAGAGGAAAATGCCACTAGGGAGCGGCACACAGGGGCTCCCTATGTAAGACTTTCCCTAGCCATCCTATCGAAAATTGCACCCTCCCAACACGTCCTGCCCTTCCCTGCTTTATTTTTCTACTTAGCACTTCTCAGTGAATTTAGTAAAAGCAGGGATTTATTTGTATTTGTTACTGCCTGCCAGCTTCTAGGACAGTGACTAGCAGGAATTCTAACTTAAAGCTCTCCAGGTAAATGTAATGTGCACCCTGGATTGAGAATCACTACTTTAATAAGAGTAAGGGGGCATAGCAGGAGTTAAGGAAAGGAGCTGGCAAACTACAAACTGAGGGCAAAATCTGGCCTGCTACTTGTTTTTGTATGGTGCAGAAAGCTGTTTTGGGTTTTTGGTTTTTTTTTCCCTTTTTAGGGCTACACCTGCAGCATATGGAAGTTCCCAGCCTATGCCACAGTCATAGCAATGCCTGATCTGAGCTGCATCTGTGACCTCCTATACTGCAGCGCAAGGCAACGCTGGATCCTTGACCTACTGAGTGAGGCCAGTGATCGAACCCACATCCTCATGGATACTAGCTGGGTTCTTAACCACTGAGCCACAACGGAACTCCAAAGCTAATAGTTTTTAATGAAGAACATCTGCAATTGATTTGATAACAGAAACACTTAACTTTGAACCCCAACTGAGCAAAATGCTATCCCTCCCCAAATAATTCTATTCTCATTAATAAACCTGTTACAAAAAATCTTGCTCAATTACTATTATACTTTGAATTTCATCAATTAAAAATGTATGGAAATTTCTCTTTCTACATAAGTATCTACATCATATCCTTGATACTGCCTCTTTGCCTATGAAGCCTAAAATATTTACCACCTGGTCCTTTACAGGAAAGTTTGCCAGCCTCTAATTAAGAGCAACAGCTCTAGATGTTAAACCCTGTGTAAGTTTAGGCAAGTTCTTAAACTTTCTATGCTTCGGTTTCCTCATCTGTATCTACCTGAAAGAGTTATGGTTAGAAATAATAGAAGTACTGTATATAGAACACAACCTGGCCATTAAGAACAACTCAATAAATACTGGATAGTATTGATTGGGAAGAAAAGAAACAAAAAAGTAAACAAAGATATTAGTACAATTATAGGAGTCTTTGTAATTTACACTAAGTGGTATGAAGGAAATAAAGGATTGAGACAGATAATAACTGGGTTGTCAAAAAGTGCTCAAGAATCCCACAGTGTGGCACAGTCAGAAGAGGAAGTAATATGAAAGAAATACGAAGGGGGAAGTTGCTGATTCTTGTCCCTTTAAATCACCTCCCAAAAAGGAGGCAGATGTACCCAAGCTATGAGAAACAGTAGTAAATGAGGTTAAATTTTATCTGTTGTCACTTTTGGAGCCACAGCACAACTAGAGGTAGCAAACATACAGTTAAGCACAGTGCCTGGCACATGATCAGTGCTCAATAAATGATGGCCATTATTACACAAGCTGCCAAAGTTTTGTCTTGATCCCTTAATGTTTCCTATAAAGCGAATCATTTCTAGTCTACGTTTTTCATTTTCTCTGTCTCTTCCGCTTCAGGTAGTGTTTAGTAAAGCTTTTAGTTCACTTCTCAGCAAATTTCTTTAGATTTGAAGCTACTGCTATATTTTCAGCACTGCAAATTTCTAACATTTTCAACTGAAAATCAATACTGGGGCTCAAAAGAAAGATATTTTTCTGGAGGAAAGAATTACAGTAACTCACATTAGACCAAAATGCCATGTACTTCTCATCATTTGGACACAGGTATACATACTGTTACAGCAGTATTCATCCTCATTTTTATTTTCCATAGAGTAAATCAGAGTCAATGCCTCAAAAGAAGTTGTTTTAAAGCTATCTTTCTCATTTACTGGTTTTCTGTTTAAATCAAAGAAAAAGTAGTGCCAATGTCAGATTTTTAAAGACAGCGTTTGATGTCCAAAATGAGACATAATTCCTCAGCACCACCTATTCTTGTACAAAACAATAAATGGTTCCCTGCAGAACACTGTCTACAGCTCACCTACCCAACTTAATAACAATCTTATCACCAAAAGTACCTTGAGCAATAGATAGCATCAAGAAGCAGGCTGTTGCAAATTTAGAAACAAAATTAAAGGTCCTAGGGAGACATTTTCCACAAGCACATCCAGACAACGAAAATGGGCTGCCACAATCAAACAGGATTTTACTGCTTTATAAGCACTCAATCCCTGAAGGAACTCAAAATTATGACTGCCTCAAAACAAAGATTTGTGTAGCTATAACCACTGTACCCATACCCTCATATGTCCATAGATATTCACTGAGGTTCTCCAGAGCAGGAAAGTCATTGTACTGCTCTATCACAAAGACTTCTTCAAATAGAACCAAATAATAATAACAATAAATAGATAAAAATCATCTTTCTTTTTAATCACAGGTAGCTCATCCAAAGACCACCATTTCTTACCTTTTCTGTTTGCATAAGTGAGATAATATGGTATAAATAGCACTGAGCTGGAAGTCTGCAATCTGAATTTTAGTCTCAGCTATCACTTATCAGATGCCTGACCTTCAGCAAGTCACTTAACTCTTGTTTTCAACTTACTTAGGAACTCAAGGTTATTTGGTGTGAATATCCTCATCTATTCTTCATCTAAAAATTCTTATTAACGCCACCATCTATTCTCCTGCCTCAGCAAAAACAAAAAGAAAAGAAAAAAAAAAAAAACATTTTCTCTTCCAGTTAGGACCCAATCAATTTCCAGGGACAGGAAACCTAACACAAATTGAGATCAGTTAAAAGAAAAAAAGAGGGGATGTTAATTGGCTCATCTGACTGGAATAGCCAGAAGTAGAGTAGAGCACAACAGACACAACCAAAATCTCCAAGATCTGATTTCTGTCTGTCTCTTTTCTTATTCTGGCTTCGTTTTGGGTTTCACATGGTGACCAGAGAAGTGAAGCCACTTTGCTTCTCATTATCCTAGGTTTAAGAGGCAAGAGGCTTCCTACCATAGCTCAAGTAAAGGCAAACGCTATGACTGGCTTCGCTCAAGAAACTGCCCACCTTGAACCAACCACTTGACTGGGGGAAACACGATCCTGAATGTCACAACAGTTAATGCCACCCATTAGGCAGGGACTAAAAGTAAGGAAGGAGCAAGTACCTCCAAGTAAAAACACAAAGGTTCTTCACACCTTCTCCCCCAAGGTAAATCCCTCCAGTGAGGTCTAATCCCATTTCCCAACCCCATTATCTTCTTCCAAAACCTAATCATCCCCTTGACACCTTCTCCTTGATGTTTGGTTTGGCACATCATCCACACTCTTAATACAAGTAAGGAATCACTTTCTCTTCTTCATTTCCTAAATCCAGTCAAGTCACCAATTCTCAAAGATTCCACCTCCTTGGCATCTTTTTTCCAATCCTCTTCTCCAGCTGCTAGCAGCTCCCTTAGTATAGGCTATAGGCCTCCATACCACTCTTGCCTAATTACTGAGGTTGTATCCAACTGGCCTCCCGTCTCCAGTCTTTTACTATTCTAATCCATATTCCATACTGTCACCTGTGATCTTTCTAAAATTCAAGTCTAATCATATTTTCCTATATGCTTATTAATGTCTCCTTGTTTTGTGCGGCATAAATTTCATCTTATTTCTGAACATCTTCACCACATAATCATGCAATTTCCAAATTTTAGGAAGCTGTTTCTCATCTGTCCTTTTGCTCATCTTGCTCTCTGAAATTTTCCTGTGCTACTCTGTGGATTCAAGGGATTTCCCCTACTCTTAAACACCTGGGTCAACAAGATTCAGCCAAGGTGTTTCTACGTCTATGAAATCTTTCCAGAGATACCCACTAGGACATCTTTCTTTGCGCCCTCACTATGCTCAATAGAGTTCCCTCTCATAGCATCTATAATATTTTATTTCACTTACCTATTTACAGACTTGTCTCGTTCCAATGGTTCTCAAAAGCAAACATGGTCTTAGGATAATTTGAAAAGCTCTGTAAAAATACAAATGCCTAAACTTGTACCACCCTGAACATACCAAACCAGAGTAAGGGCCTAGCCATGTAGACTGTGAAAAAGTTTCAAGGCAATTAAAATTACCTGCCCCTATCTCTCCAAACAAAAAACCACTGACAGATGATAACCTCCTAAGGAAAACAATTCTTATTAAATATATTCAGTTCTTCAAATTGTTCCTGGCAGTAGGGAAACAAATATTATAGAATGCAAATAAGTCTTACACTTTGCTGTCAGTTAAGCACCAAAAATCATCCAATGGAAGAAAATGGACCATAACATACCATTTGGGGGCATTCCATTTAAATAATTTTTTTAATACATTGGGTGGGGGGATGGGGAAGGGGCAGACAAAGAAATTTCTCAAACCACCATTTTCTCTGATAATCAAGAACACAACAATATCCTATACATTCAATTGCTGAAGCCAAAGATAAATATTTCTGATTTTAGCTTCAAGGTATTCTATGGTTATTGAGTCAGACTCTAAATAGTATCTGTTGCTTTTTAACAATGAAAGAAACCAATATGCCTTCTGCATAGCTTTCTATGCAGCAAGAATCAAGATACATGCAGAACACAGCTCTGGTATGAATTAAAGTTAGGCACTACAAAGAAACATGGGAAATACAAAGAAAATGTGAAATCCCGTTTAATAAATATTTTCTGTCAACATTCAAGTTAGTTTAGCTGCACTAGTAAGGTGAACAAGAGGCTCAGTGGCTGTCTTGACTAAGGCACACTAATAATGCTACTCAAGTTTACATTAAATAAACTTGAGACTGCCAGATGTTTCATATGTATTACATCATAAACTTTAAATCAGATTAATATTCTTATCTTATAAAGCTTTTTAAAAAGACTAAGGTGTTTTCCTGTTGAGAAGCAGGAAAACACCTTATCAAAAGTTTCCTCTTCAAAAACTGAATACCGTGTCAACAGGCTTTAAAAAAACCTGAAAGTGCCATAGAAGCAATTTAATTCACCATATTACACAGGCAGTTTAAATATTTTGTCAAAGGACCCAACCAAGCAAGAAGAGAGTTTGTTCTACATTCTGGTCAAAATTTAAACTGATAAAAAACTTCCTAGGTGCAGTTAGAATCTGAGTGTTACTGAAGTTCTCCCCTGCCCCACCCCTTTTCATCATAAAAGCAGAGCAAACAGAAAAAATAACACAGCAAAGACATAAAAACTCTCCCTCAGCCTCTATTTTTTTCCTGAAACAGGCAAAACTAGCACTAAGTTTAAAAGAGGTGAAAAAAAATCTAAGAAGAAGAACTTTGTTTCTTTAAAATAAAAAAATCCTTAATAACCAAACATAATTCCAAGTTTCACTCTGGAAAAAAAAAACACAAAAACAAAAACTAGAAAAATAAAAGACAAAACATGATAGTAGAAAAAATGACACTTTATTGTATGAGAGTTAATAAATCATTACAGAATTCATAGAGGCTAAAAGTTTTGTTTCTGATTCTCATGTACAAACTCCGGGGATGGTGAGAGATAGACAAGTAATAATTTAAACCATTCAATGTACTATAGGCTTTTTTGAAGTGAAACTCTTTTGGCCTCATTAACTGAATTGGTCCCTTGATAATCAAGTTTCAGGAGCATTCCACCAGTAAATTCATCATAAAGCGCTCTTTGGGCCATCACATTTAAAAACACACATTGTAAGGAATACTGTAGTGCAATAAAATAAGACCATTTTTTAAAACCCCAAAGCCCAATTAGATTATGTAAATGTGAATTAAGGATATATACGGATCCATATATATGTATGTCAATACACAAAGATCCTGGCAAAATGCCAGGTAGCACAGTCCTTGGAATAAGAAATATTAGAAATACCATCTTTGTGGGACACATGCTTTTTCTCTAGTGCCATCATACATCACATTGAAAGCTACAAACTGGTTATCCACATTAACTTGACTCTGCTGAGAGCAAAAAAAAAAAAAAGACTATCAGATCCCATTACACTTTAGAATTTTT
Source organism: Sus scrofa (assembly GCF_054392235.1). Lineage (NCBI taxonomy): Eukaryota > Metazoa > Chordata > Mammalia > Artiodactyla > Suidae > Sus > Sus scrofa. Next base: position 88,098,882 of record NC_139386.1, read on the forward strand.
TAGTTTTTCTATTGGTGAGAAATGTTTGAATTTATTTTGCCACTTGGGGCTCAGTTATGAACATCCTTTGGTTTGGAGTTTTAGAAAGAGTAAAAAAAAAAAAAACCCACACCTAATAAAAGCTATAACTTAATTACACAATTACACAGAATATAGATAATAATCTGGTTTATGCTCTCAAATTATCAACAATGGATTTTATTACGGTGGTGGATCCCCTTCAAAGAAAGAAAAAACTAACACTGAAAACAGACTTGAGAATCTTAGGTCCCCCTAAACACTTCATAGTAGTGATTCTTGCATGGACTTCTGCAACATGGAAAACTATGCAGGAGTAAGTTTGGATAGCACTTTGGAAAAGCACACCTGAATTCCCCAAACAAATCTCTTAAGGAGCAGTTAGTGGAGATTGCTGTTTTGTAAGTATATTCTGCAAAGAAACTGCAAACATCTGTGCTCTCTTATCTGCAAGGACCTAAGACCTGAAACCTGGACTGTTGGTTCTAAATATTCTCTCTACAAAGTTCTGTTCAGATTATCCTAATTACAAATAGGATAACCGTCACTGCAGAAGCACTATATGTTATAAAAGATAAGAATGAGATAAAATATAAGAAAACATTCAAACATATGAGAACTGCCAACACTTAAAGAAATATATTTGATTCAAATGATCAATATATAAAGAAAAAAAACAAAAAATTTTAATATTATCTTAATAAAATGCAGAAAATTTAATTAGTTACATTATCTACTGTGAAGCCTATAACACCATACACTCACTGATGACAAAAATGATGTGCTGTTTTCACTCACTTTGCAAAATCCTTTTGTGTCAGGTAGGAAACATACTCTATGGTCAGATCAACAAGCTCTGGCTGTCAAATAAGAAGAATTTCCAAGTATGACCTTTCAGTAGAAAAATGCCATTTTCCTCAGACCCAATATAGAGAAAACATGAAAGAAAATCAAAACAAAATTCCCCATTAATATATTGAAACTCTCTCTCTAAACTCTATTTCCCTCCATACTGAGCAAAATATTGGTACATATTGGTCCAAATCTACTAAGGTACAAATGAAGTCAAGATTAGTTTTAAAGCTAAAAACCTCATAGTCTGCTCATGAGATTTTCTTTCCTTTTTTTTTTTTTTCTAGGGCCGCTCCCGCAGCATATGGAAGTTCCCAGGTTAGGGGTCTAATCGGAGCTGTAGCCACCAGCCTATGCCAGAGCCACAGCAACGCAGCATCTGAGCCGCATCTGCAACCTACACCACAGCTCACAGCAACACCGGATCCTTAACCCACTAAGCAAGGCTAGGGATCGAACTGCAACCTCATGGTTCCTAGTCGGATTCGTCAACCACTGCGCCACGACGGGAACTCCATGAGATTTTCTTATAATACCTCTAAAACACGTACACATACAAATCTCACTATTGTTATCTGAAATTGTTGTTGGTTAATTCTTTACTGATTTCTTGAGAAACACAATCCTGAAATTACTAAAACAACATATTAATTTGCTGTCAGAACCCTAGCAAAATAGTTTGTTTACATGTACTAATTTTCAATTTAGCCTCAACTGAACATAATTAGGAAAATTTGAAGAAATAAAATAACTTACAATAAAGATAAGGTGTTTTTATGATATATTTTTAAAATATAGCCCTTCAGAATACTGAAGTATGTAATAAATATGCTAGGACTTTAGATTTCCCCTATTGATGAGATTACTAGAAACCACTTTTTAGAGTCAGTTTGATCCACTCTGTTAATACAAAGAAGGCTTCCAGAGTCCACTGAACAAAGAGCTATGCCTAAATTCACAGAAAGCCAAGAAACTGTACTTAGTCATTGTATACATCAATGTTCAGCCCCAAAGTAGCATCCTCTCAGCGGAATGCTAACAGTAAACTAATTCTCTCAAATAAGACTACATTTTCCCCCTAATGCTCCTGTGGTGACATCCTCAAGAATAAAAAAAAAACACCATTAAGCATCCTTTTCCTTTCTTACCTAAAATTTAAATACCATGTCAAATTCTGAGAAGCACCTACACATTCTACCAGTACACAATTAAAAACAAACAGGAACAATAAAAATAAAACTGTTTCCCAAGCCATGATTATTGTTTTCTATTTGATCTATGGTGGACAATTTCCAAAACTATCAGCATAATTCAAACATGCTAAACTAAAAAATTGAGTGTTTGTCATTTTTGTTCTTCATCTCATCTCCTTTTCTCTTTTTTGTTTTCTGAAAACAAAATACCAGAGGGGTTCCTGCTATGGCTCATCAGATTTGGGACTCAATGTTGTCTCTGTGAGGATATGGGTTCGATTCCTGGCCTGGTTCAGTGGGTTAAGGATCCAGCATTGCCACAAGCTGAGGTGTAGGTCAAAGATGCGGCTTAGACCCTGGCCTGGGAAATTCCATATGCCATAGATGTAGCTATTAAAAAAAAAAAAAAAAAGAAAGAAAGAAAGAAAATGTCAGAACAGACCACCTAGAATGAATGATAGATAAGGTCAAAATACTGCTAACATAAGTACTTATGCTGAGAAATATACAAAACAGAAGGCATATACAAGCATCTGATCATACAAATAATGCTCCTTTTCACTGATACCTTTGCAATATGCTGTGCAATCAAGAAAAATGTCAACTACAAAGGTAAACATACCCCCCATTAATAAAATGAGTATTTGGCAGCAAGTGAAGGGCAAAGATGGTAACAAAGAGCACCTTGCAAATTATGCTTTCATTCTTTCACAACTCATCACAATGCTCCACTGCACAAACAAGACCCATTCTCACTCTGGGTCAATCAGTATCCTCCAACTCTCATGGTTCACACCACTGGTCAGATCTTGAACCTCATCATCACCTGGAACTATTCCTCCTCTAATACTTTAAACTTTCTCAACACAATGACCCTCTTGGATTGCTCACTCCCTTACTCTCATTAAAGACCTGTTTCTCCACCTCATCCAGACCTCCACTCCCTCCCTTTTCCCCCAGCCTGTCAATTCACTCCTGTCTTCACTTCCTTCTTAATTCCAAGGAGATCACAAGGTTCATTAATGACTTTCTTGTCAATACTTTCCACTCTCTTGTTTCCTTGTCCTTCTGCTGTACATCCCAGCAAAGCTCCCAATCCTGGAGCTTCTCCAATCCTTCTAGCTTCTCTACTTCCCGAATACTGACTAGCTTCTCCACTAACACACCTTGGGCTGACAAGCACTACCGAAAAATAAAAACAATAGATGGCACAATCCTACAGGCGGGTCCTCCATAACCCGGAAAGTTTCCTCATAAATCTCTCTTTAGAATCCGTGGCTCAGTGGTTAACGAATCTGACTAGGAACCATGAGGTTGTGAGTTCGGTCCCTGGCCTTGCTCAGTGGGTTAAGGATCCGGCATTGCCGTGAACTGTGGTGTAGGCTGCAGACGTGGCTCGGATCCCGAGTTGCTGTGGCTCTGGTGTAGGCCGGCGGCTATAGCTCCGATTGAACCCCTAGCCTGGGAACCTCCATATGCTGCAGGAACGGCCCTAGAAATGGCAAAAAGACAAAAAGACAAAAAAAAAAAAAAAAAAAAATCCAGATTGGGTTGAAGAGGGAGTTAAAGGTGTATAGCAAAGGGAGTATAGGGGTTTAGAGTATATTCAAAGAAGCCTGGGTATAAGAGGAAGGAAAGGGCCGGTATGCAGAGGGAGCAGAAACAAAGGAAAAGTTGGAGCACACAGAGGTTAAAGAGAGCTGGAAAAGAAGGAAAGTTTGGAGGCCAGGAGAAGATGAAGGATACTGAATATTCCTACAGAGGCAGAAAGAAATGGATAGGATCCACTGGTTCAAATTTTATAAAAATATGTGCTTCAGTAATAATTTAAAAGGGTTTCCCTCCAAAGCAACCCAGAGTTTACCTTCTTGCATGGTAAAAGCCCAAACTCTGAAGCTGGACAGCCTGGGTTTGAATCCCAGCTCTTCCCATCCCTATTTATGTTAATTCCTAGATTACTGTCCAACAACAGAATTCCTACCCAAAAGTTAGCAGTATGGTACAGAATGTACAATGGATCATTATATTATGGACAGAAAAAAAAACTTATATAAACAATTCAGTGTCCCAACTGCTAAGAAGACAGAAGCCTAATAAGCACTAACTATATAGTTCAAAACTGAAATTCACTTAGGGATATAAGATTTATAGAAATTGTGAAACAAAAGAGGGGAAGGAGGAAGAGGAGATCTGGAAAAAAGTTAAGGGGAGAAAAGGAAATTTGGATAAAGATAAAAATATAGGCACTGGGAGGTCCTGTCGTGGCTCAGCAGTTAGCGAATCCAACTAGCATCCACGAGGACTCAGGTTCGATCCCTGGCCTCACTCAGTGGGTTAAGGATCCAGCATTGCCGTGCCTGTGGAGTAGGCCCAGAGGCTACAGTTGCAATTCAACCCCTAGCCCGCGAACCTCTGTATGCCGAGGATGCGGACCTAAAAAGACAAAAAAGACCAAAAAACCCCCACAAAACATGCACTGTTTTCTAAGGGTCCTTTACAAATCTATTTTAAAATCTGGGGAAATAACAATTGGATAATGTCTATCACTTGATTTACTTACAAAAATCATTACATTTAACATTAAACTAAAGCGCCATTTATTATTACATTTAACATTAAACTAAAGCGCCGTTTGCTCAGATATCAATATCCTTATTTTTATAGCAACTAAAGTTATAAACCAATCAATTTTAAATCTACAACACTGCACCTTTATTAGTCTATGAGAAACAGACAAAACTCTGACAGAAGAAATTATCAACATAAAAGCAAAGCAAAAATAAAAGATACGGTTTTCCTATCTTCTACACAGTACTAGGAGATACAGAAATCACTAAATTACCATTTTTAAAACACCACTGTATAAAAGCAAACACATTTTATTTGGAAATCTAAAATTTGGAGTCTCCTTTCAACTGTAAAACCTTGGGTTAAGTAATTTAACTCTTCTCTTAATGAGGAGAAGAGTCTTTTTTTATTTATTTATTTATTTATTTTTGTTTTCATCTTTTTGCCATTTCTTGGGCCGCTCCCGCGGCATATGGAGGTTCCCAGGCTAGGGGTCGAATCGGAGCTGTAGCCACCGGCCTACGCCAGAGCCACAGCAACGCAGGATCCGAGCCGCATCTGCAACCTACACCACAGCTCACGGCAACGCCGGATCGTTAACCCACTGAGCAAGGGCAGGGACCGAACCCGCAACCTCATGGTTCCTAGTCGGATTCGTTAACCACTGCGCCACGACGGGAACAGGAGAAGAGTCTTAAAGAAACTTTAAATTCTTCCCAGATCTAAAAATCATAGATAGTATCTTCTATGTACTCCTCCACTCTTTATCAAGTAAGTTTTAGGTTTTCACTCCCCCCACAACTCTTCTCATTAGGGAGAGACCCACAGGAGGTGGCTCTAAGTGTAGCTTACAGAAATGAGACCCTAGAGTTTGAACCCAGGCTCTGACACTTAGCTAGAAGCTGGAGGATCTCAGCCTGTTTCTTCAGCCCCCCAAGCCTGCTTGTGTATAAAATAAGAGTAATAAAAATACCTGCCTTCATAAGGTTCCTCTCAAGATTAAAAGAGAAAGTGCTTAGCACAGTCCAGGCACACAGGAAGATACCCAATTAAAGTTAGCTATATCACTTTTATTTTTATGGTATTTATTTATTTATTTATTTAGGGCTGCTAGAGGTCCGAATCACAGCCACAGTAATGCCAGATCCAAGCCACATGCAGCATCTGCAACCTACATTGCAGCTTGCAGCAACGCCAGATCCTTAACCCATTGATCAAGGCCAGGGATTGAACCCTCATTCTCATGGATACTAGTTGGGTTCTTCACCACCGAGCCACAATGGGAACTATTTCAATGGTTTTTAAAAATGGTATTACTTCTTTCACCAGGTGGATAGATACATAATAGTTTACTTAATTCCATTTAGGTTGTTTCTAAATTTTACCTTTTAAAGAAAGGGGATATAAACATCTTTCTGCATTAAGCTTTACCCAAATTTAGAGAATTTTCTTAGGATGTATTCAAGAATTCAAATCACTGGATCAAAAGATATGGATGTTTTAAAGAAAGGTTTTATGGATTTACACTTTCATCAATAGATATGACAGCACTCAATTCACTGCAACCACACCAATCAACACTGAAAATCATCCTATTTTCATTTCTTTCTTTCTTTTGTATTTTTGCCTTTTCTAGGGCCACTCCTGTGGCATTATGGAGGTTCCCAGCTAGGGGTCTAATCAGAGCTGTAGCTGCTGGCCCATACCTACATCACAGCTCACAGCAATGCCGGATCCTTAACGCAATGAGCAAGGCCAGGGATCGAACCCACAACCACATGGTTCCTAGTTGGATTCATTAACCACTGAGCCACGACGGGAACTCCCCAATTTTCATTTCTTATAGTTAGATTTAAAATGTTTCTCAAGGTTGCTACAATTTGCAATTCTCTGATGACTTGTAAGGCTGAGAATTTTTTCAGTTTATTATTATTAAAAACTTTTTAAGAACAACCTCATTCAATAAGCTTTTTTTTTTTTTAAGAAGAAAAAAGTATAAAACATGCAGAAATAAGGAAATCAAGAAGGGATAGAAGAATAAAACAAGCATAAACTTAGAATATAAATATGTAAAGTTATTAAAATTCCTAGTGACTGAAAACAAAGAAGAAAATGTTTAAACAGTGCTTTGGGAGGGCTGAGGTGGGGGAACAGCAGCATTTAACTCCTCAAGCAAAGCAAAACTTTTTTCAGGTATTTAGAATCTAAAAGATAAGATGGGTCTTCATAAAAAGAATACAAAGTGATTCAAGGACAATAATCTCAATAACAAATCTGATAGAAGTGCTCATTGGCTGCAATTGCATTTTTTACTTTAAATTTCAAAAATACAAGAAGATAATTTACTAAACATAATTTTGGCACATGAAACTTAGTATTACATTCATTTCCTAAGTTACTCTTACATTGCTATCTGCAATTTCTGCTTCTTCTCATCCTCTATTTTTATCTTGACAAATCTCTAGCACTGAAAGCTTGATCAAACTGAGACAAGCTTATTTACAATTTCTCAAATTCCTTTATTTTTATATGTGAGTCTTGGATATTAACAATATGGGTTTAGCTGACATCAACATTCTTCCCAATCACCTTGCTTACTTTTATATTTGCAAGCAGAAATAAACTTAAGACTCACAAAAAGTATTGGTTTGCCTTGCCATTTAGAAAGGAATGGGTATGAAAAATACAGCTTCTTGTTCAGGTTGAATGATTGATATAACCAATTTTACAATAAAATCTTACCACAGTTTTCAGAAATTTGGGCCACTTAATGGTCTTTAGCTATACTGGAATTTATCTGAAGCATTTTAACAACCATTTAAGAAAATTACTACTCCAATTCCTTCTCTTTTAGAGGTGAGTTATAAAATTTCCCGAAGGGTAACATATATACAAAGATCCTCCAAAAATTTTTTTAGCTTTGTTTTTGCTCTGCAAGAATATTTCCTTCTCCTTTCCCAGGCCTCTCTAAACTATAGGCATTAATACTAAAGAATATTTAAGGAGTTCACTAGTGGTTCAGTGGGTAAAGGGTTCAGTGTTGTCACTGCTGTGGCTTAGGTTGCTCCTGTGGTGCAGCTACGATTGCTGGCCTGGGAACGTCTGCATGCTGCAGGTGTGGAATAAAGAACGTCTGGACACAAGAACATGTGATCAAGATCTGACAATCCTATTTTATAATATAAAATGCTTATATAAATATTACACCAAAATTAATAACCTCATTATCTTTATATGTGTGGGATCTATGTGAGAGGAAAGAGAGGTAACAGGAAAAGATAAAGGAGGGAGGGCAGAAAAGGCAAGTTTTTTATATATATATATATATATATTTTTGCTTTTAGGGCCACAGCTGTGGAATACGGTAGTTCCCAGGCTAGGGGTCAAATTGGAGCTGCTGCTGTCAGCTTACGCCACAGCCACAGCAATGCACGATCTGAGCCACATCTGTGACCTACACTGCAGCTCACAGCAACACTGGATCCTTAACTCACTGAGCAAAGCCAGGGATTGGACCTGCATACTCATGGATACTAGTCAAGTTCGTTACTGCTGAGCCACAATGGGAACTTCCGAAACTTCATATACTTATTTCTGAAATTCTGCCTGAACCCATTACTTATCACAGATTTGGTCATTCATTTTCTTCCCACCCCAACCCAGGCCATCTTAAAGAATTTTGAAAACATACAGAACCTTCTTCATCACCTAATCCACAGCTCCATTTTACAGATGAAGAAATTTTAGCCCAAAGAGATTAAGATCACAGAAAAAGATAGTGGCAAAACTGGAAACTTTTCAAAATTTGGACAAGAAATTAAGTATTATGGCTCTCAAATCCTACAGAATCATGCAAATATTAGTGAGATATTACTCTTCCATCTCTCTAAATATCTGATGTCAATGCATTCTTCCTTCTTACCAATGACATGGAGTTTCAATGACTACAACAAAACCGTGCTTTTGTGCTCATGACATCTATGATATGCTTCAGAGACTTTTTAGTTTTTCTAACAATTGCTATTTCGATCATGTTTGTGTTACTTTCTAAAAGATGCTGCTAGAAATTAGCTATGTAATGAATAATAAAATCGGTCTCTTCAGAAAATGAGGTCAACAGAAAGAAGAGGTTTTATCACTCCCTAGCCCATGAATACCTTTTTGAAGGATGGTAATTATTCCCCACCCATATTCCACCAATTTAATATATATCTAGATTAGCAGTTCTCTAACTTTTTTTTTTTTTTAATTTCAGGGCCCCTTTACACTCATTAAAATTATTGAAGTCCCTGTAGTAGGTGGGATTTTTAAGATGGACACCCCAACTCTTGATATTCATGCCCTGTGTAGTTAGTCCCCCCCCCTTGAGCGTGGGCTGAACCAAGTGATTTGCTTGTAACAAACAGAATATTACAAAAAGGACGAGATACTGCTTCTGTGATTAGGTTGCAAAGGCTGTGATTTCTAACACTCCTTTCTTGCTAGCACTCTCCAGCTCTTCTTGTGTGCTTGCTCTGATGAAGCAAGCAAGCTAGAGGAGCCCACATGGTAAGGAATTGAAGGCAGCCTCCAGCCAACTTGCTGGAAGGAACCAAGGTTCACAGTCTGACTGCCAGTAAGGAAACTGAATGCAGCCAACAGCCATGTGAGTGAGCTTGGTTGGAAGCAGGTCATTTCCCTGCTGAACCTTCAGATGAGACCATGGTTCATACTTATACCGCCTTTTGAGAGACTGAAGCAGAGGATCCAGCTAAGCCATACCCAGATTCCTGACCCATAAAAACTCTCCCTTTCTTTTACTTGCTATCCTCTAACCTAAAATGCATTCCCAATTCCAAAGCGCCAGAGCCCAAGTTCTCATACTGTTCCAACTCTTCAATTCAGCAAACAGGGAGGATTTTTTTTGCTATCTCAGGGGTCCACAGCTCAGGATTCAGAGAGCCAGGAAGAGTAGGAGACTGGCAATATGATTTAGAACATGGGCAAATACAACAGACTCTACTCTGGGTCAGTTATGGAGGGCAGATACAGATAAGAGAGCAAAAGAAATGGTTTTATGTAACAGCTGCTAAGATCTATATCATTTACTATGCCTATCAGTATGCTTGTGGCAGTGAACATGATGCTAATTACACTGGACATGTTAAAAAAGACTGTCAATCCTGAAACAAATTTAATTCAAGAAAATAGTTTAATAAATATTTACTCAATATCTACTATGAGCTAAATATCATGTTAAAATGAAGTACTTAAATTAACAAAACTTGGCTTCTTCAAAACCCTCAAGAAGCCCAAAGTTTAATGATTACCTCAGACTGAAGAATTTTAGAGAAAAATTAAGCAAAATCTACTTGGCAAAGAATAAAAATTATAGGTAACATTAAACATCATGTTCACTGTTTTGTTTCATATGAATAAATTTATTTAGTCTTCTATAATTCACTGTTCATCTACAGACAATATTTTAAAATCAAAGCAGCATTTTTAAATGTGGATAATCATTTATTTCCCTTCTATGTTTATAAATTTGTACTACCCATTAAAAATGATACAACTTGTTCATACTCGCTTTTTTACTATGAGGGTTCCAAGTCATCAAAAGATAAGAAATAATTTATAAATTGATAGGAAAAAAAACATGGATTCTAATTTCCAGGCAAAGTGCTCAGCAATCTATGTACATTATCTCGTTTAATTCTAAACACAGCTTTGTGAGGAAGGATTTTTACAGGTAATTTCTCAGAGCCTAGGTTTTCTTCAGTGCCAAAAATAATACTTAACACACAGTAAGCACTGAAATGTTTGCTGAAGGAAGAAAGTTATTGGTCTTGTATTCAAACTGATCCGTGAGATCCCTGGCCTAGTATTTTTAATTATCATGCAATAGTGCCCCAGCTAACTCGTAAAATACAGCTGGAAGTAGAGCATGTGAACAATAGTTACATAATGGCACTACAAAACAGAGATCCTGTCTCAACTAAGAGACACTTCTTCAAAATCTGACTTAGTCAAATAAAGAGAGAATTCATTTTGAGAGACTAAGGACTCTCAAACATAGCCATATGTTTGCATATTCATATGTACAATATACACTATTTTCTGAACTTTGCTAATATATACAGATAAAATATTTATCCTATGCAAAAGCAGGTATCAATAATATATATCTAAAGTATCATTTCATGGCAAAACAATTAAAATTAGCACAAACCCCTGAAGGTTCTTAACTTTTTGTTATTTTGCTAGTAAAAACAAGTAACAATTCCAAAAATGAAAAATGTCCCTTGTGGTCCAATGGTTAGGATTTGGCACTCTCTCTCTCTCCCTCAAATATGAAAACCTGAAAACCTGGGTGCATATAAATTAGTTACATGTGGCTTCTGATTTGGGTTGATTCTACATAGAGAGTAACTAACTAAATAAGTAAGAGTTAAGCTATGGTAGAAAGCATTCATTTGCTTCTCATCTATCTCAGGATAAAATCCAACAAATTCTATAGCTAGATCACATCTTATGAGACATACTCAAACATTTACTGCTTCAACATATCACCCTTGTGAGAAAGCTCATCTTGGAATCTTCTGTGATTTGGGCTTTTATATCAGCAGCTTTTCATCTGTTTTTCAAATATCAGCTTTAACAGTCTTTCAGTATCATCACAAGGGCAAGCAACTTTTCCATGAGGTGCAGAACAGAAAACTGGTACAGGTACAAGTATGTAGCCTCACACACACATACACTTTCCAAAGGTTTTCATTCACATCCTGCTTTATTTTTATTTCACTCTTCACAGTACTGAAAGTGTCATTTATGGCATTTATTCTGACTATCACTATACAGGCTGAACAACTAAAAAACGGTAACTCCAAAAACAAAAAGCGTTCAAAGTATGCTTCTTAGTTCATCCAAAATTAATGTTCATAATACTTTATAAAAGTGCAAAGGAGCAAGTAACACTTAAATGCATAACTATCTCTAAAAATATCTTACTGCCAAACAGGTAACTCTGTTTCTAAAAACTTGAAAAAAAGTGATTGGGGAATAACAAAGAATTTCTGCTAAAATACCCCCCCCCTTTTTTTTTTGCTTTTTAGGGCTGCACCCGTGGCATATGGAGGTTCCCGGGCTAGGTGTCTAATCAGAGCTACAGCTGCCGGCCTATGCCACAGCTACAGCAACAGCAACGCCAGAGCCGAGTCTGAGACCTACACCACAGATCACGGCAACGCCAGATCCTTAACCCACTGAGTGAGACCAGGGATCAAACCTTCAAACTCATGGTTCCTAGTTGCATTCATTTCCTTTCTGCGTTGCCACGATGGGAACTCCAAATATACCTTTCTTAACCAATCAAAAATAGAAGTCAAAGAATGTCAGCTGAAAACTGGAATCAATACCTTAAATTATTTTAAACTGGAGTTCCCGTCATGGCTCAGCAGAAATGAATCTGACTAGCATCCATGGGGACATGAGTTCTATCCCTGGCCTCGCTCAGCGGGTTAAGGATCCACTGTAAGCTGTGGTGTAGGTCACAGACACGGCTTGGACCTGGAGTTGCTGTGGCTGTGGCATAGGCCAGCAGCTACAGCTCTGATTCAACCCATAGCCTGGGAACCTCCATATGCCTTGGGTGTGGCCCTAAAAAGATAAAAAAAAAAAAAAAAAACAAAAAAAACAAAAAAAACAAAAAAACCCCTTATTTTAAACTAAGTCCACTTCTTCCTAGTGATGTTTACTTTGGAAAATTATATAACTTTCTTATACCTTAGTTTCTACATCTACAAAACTGAGATACAACATCTGTATCATAGCATTGTAGTGCATGTGAGAATTAAATGAAATAATTCATGTAAAACACTTAGCACGGTGCCTGTGTAAATGGGCCAAAAACAAACTTGATAACTTGTTATTTTATATTATCCAGAACTATTCCATCTCAAGCTAATACTGCCAACTGTAGTTGTCTGTTAATTAATTTTTCAGCTGATGCAACAAACCTTGCTGTCAACTTATTTATCCACAGCAAATTTTGCTTTCACATTCTTATAACAGTATCACTTCATTTGCTCAAGTAACTTTTTGCTGACATCACTATGATTACAGCCCAGCAGAAGCTAGAAGCAAGGAGATTTCTGATTCCTTCTTTTTAAATAAAATATTTAGTTATTTCTGGCACTACAAGAAGGATTCTGTAGGCCATTTGGAGTCATGCCTGTAAGAAGACAAATGAGTTCTAATGGAACAGACTGTTTTGTTAAGGTATTGCTTTACACTGGCCAATGAGAGGCAGATGAGTAAAACAGGAGAGGAAGAAGAGAAGTTAACTGCTATCTCCTGGGTGACAATTTCACTACAAAACAAGGAGTCCCTAATGCAAAAGTTCCAGAAGTTGAGTTCTGAATCAGAATGGATATTCCCATGAACATAATGTTGAAAAAACTCTAAGGCCTTCAAACCACTGCAAAAGGAACCTTCATCAGGACCCTAGGAGCGTTTGTTAAAGATGCTTGCGCAGGAGCACTAGAAAAAGTGAGTTAATAGCTGACTTTCGATTATCTATGAGATACTTATTTTGGAACAAATTAACAACTACTACACAAGCTGAGGCATAATCTCCTATCATTTATCTGCTGTCCTGCATATTAAATCAGGAATGGCAGAAAACCCTTCTCTATTTAACTATATGACAATTTTAAATATTTTCCTCCTTTAAAGCAATAAATTAACCAAATGCATATATGTATATACATATATACATACATACATACTCCTAAATTACCTTTAAATTGTGGCCAGTATTCATTTCAACACTTTCCTCTTCCCTAACATGTTAATTTCCCCACTAACCTACCAAAAGCATACACTTTCCAATTCATCTTACCATTTTTTATATTTTTTGGCCATATCCATACAGAAATTCACCAGCCAGGGACTGAACCCATGCCACAGAAGTGACCCAAGCCACTGCACTGACAATGCCAGGTTCCCAACTGCTAGGCCACCAGGAAACTCCAGACTTTTTTTTATACATTTACTTATTTTTTTTCTTTCGCAGCTTTTTTTTTTTACATATATATATTTTTTTTCTTTCCACTGTACAGCATGGGGACCAAGTTACACATACATGTATACATAGTTTTTCCTCCCATTGTTGTGTTGCGATGTAACTATCTAGACGTGGTTCTCAATGCTACACAGCAGGATCTCATTGTAAATCCATTCCAGAGCAATAGTTTGCCTCCGTTAACCCCAAGGTCCCATTCCCTCCCACTCCCTCCAGGCTTTTCATATTTCTGACTTGAAGAAGCTTCTGTCCTTATAGCTGAGGCTCTTAATCAGGGTTCATATGCTTGTATTCCTCTTCTAAGTGAATTGCCTATTCATATACATTGACCATTTTTCTACTGGGGTGCCTGTCATTTATTAATGACGTCCAAGAGTACTTAACATATTAAGAAAATTAACTCTTTCCTTTAGGCTACTAATATTTTCTCCTATGTAACTTCATTATATTTGTAGGCTTTTGGCACAAAGAACCTTAAATATTTTGCATAGTTAAATCTATCAATCTTTTCCTTGTATGGCATCTGAGTTGTATATCATATCAAAAGCTTTTGCATGCCTAAAATTAAATAAAAATTATCCTTACTTTTGTCCTAGTACTTCTCTGAGTTTTTCTTTGAACATTCAAATGTTTAATCTCTCCAGAATTCATTTCTGTACATGGTATAAGGTATAACCTTGACACATAATTTTTTTTTTTTTTTCCAAATGGACAACCAATTGTTCTAGTACTAGCTAGTCCCTCTATCTAATGTCAATTTCAATCACTACAGGCTCCTAAACTCCAGTTTAACGCTGACAGGAAACTTTCATGTCGGTATTAAAGTAATCACTTTTCAAAGCTTATTGTTGTTCAAGGGGCAACTTATTCTGCTTTGAGCATTCCTACCTAGCACCAGCTAGAATTAAAAGAAAAAAGAAGCGTAGGATCAAAGTCTCAAATGTGACTACAATGCCAAAATATAACCATTAAATCACCAGTGCGGTTTACTCCGTGTATACACACCCGTGGTATGCACTAAAATTATCCCCTGAATTGCTGTCTATAGGCAGCATTTTTAGATATGCTCTTTTACTCTGGAATGCAGTGAAAACTATACAAGATAAGCATCATTTATTATATAACTGGGAGTTATAATAACTATGCCTTAACAGCATTGCAAACAAGAATATCATGAGGACTTGAGATGTACAATCCAAATATTGAATTTCAACCTTTCCCCCTTATTTAAAAAGAGCTTTAAAGTAGACTATTTAACCTAGTGTTCTCCGTCCTTGGCAAACGGTGTTTTTAGAAGACAGTGGGTTTGAGTTAAAAATAGGAATGGGAACCCTAGAGAACAAAAAATTCAGGATATACCCAGCACTGTTCAGGGCAAAATATACCCTAACCAACAGAGAAGGTACATGATGACCATTAATACTATTAATTAATTTCCTTGACCTTGACTAAAAAAGTCATTAAGCAACTCTTCTGATTATAACTTGACTTCTCTTAAAGTGAGGTGATATACTGCTGAATGGCCAAGAATTCTGGTCTACTTCGCAATTATATTTCTCATAATAGATTTATAGGTTAACACAGTCATTGTTTCTATTTCTGTCTATCCTGTATTTTGTCAGCAAGAGTCAGTTCCCCTGAACTCAATTACCTTTAAGTATGGTAACAAAATCAAGTTTCTGAGAAGCAGGCTGCCAGAAGTCTATCAACATGGTATTACCCTTTGAGATGCTGCCTAACTAGCCCTAATCTCCCTGAACACGACCATCTTCTCCCTACGTTCAATGGTAAGTACCAACAAATATAATTTCACATCCAGTGCACATTTATTCTGAAAAAACTTCTAATAGCTTGCACTGTGCCATACTCCATACTAACATGAACAAAAAATATATACTTCCTGTCCTCCCTCATCTTATAATCCAAAGTTGAGAGAAAGATTATTTACGGTAGACTGCTAAAAGATATGAAACATCTTCATCGTTTTAATTATTTTAAAATCTCTTCCCCTTTAAGCCACATTCTGTTTTGAATCATTATCTCCCTGCCATGTAAGTGCATTTACTAAAGATGCTCCAGAATGATGCATTTGGCCTATGAAGTTTGTTGGTACTACTGTGAGGTCACTGTTCATTCCATTCATTACATGGGGTCCTGTTCATAAGGACTCTGAGGAGAAATTTCCTTCTGATCTTAGTGTCAGTAATTCTTCTTTTTTAAAATAAAAGTCTGTTTGCTTTCAAAGGTTATGAACATAAATTGACTAGGCTTCTTTTTTGCACCATCTAAGATAAAGCTTAGAGAAATATCTGTGCTTTACTGAAAGCAAATATTAAAATAGTTTTATATTAGGATTTTAATTTTATTTTATATTTTTATTTTGCTTTTCTTGCTACAAGCCACCTTAAATTTGGGGATGGAAAAAATTAAACAAATGGAGAAAGCTGGCATTACTGCACCATAAGGAAAATTTTCTTTTTAAAAATAAAAACAGAAAAGGGAAATTAAGAAGGGGAGCAGAAGAAAGAGAATATCCCCAATAATTTTTTTATTTATAGAAATTAGACCAATAGTAGTTATAAATGACTTTGTATAAACTTAAACTTAATGTATGGTTAAAGTTATAAACAGTATCTAAAAATATTTTTTATTCCACAAGCATCACTCAAAGTAGTAAAAATATCAGTCACAATTGATAAAGAGAAATAAAAATTACTTGATAAAAATGGCCAAAAGAGAAACCTGGAAAAACCAACAGATTGTTATTGTACCTGTTTCTTATCTGAGCTCTTCCCCTCATCACCAAATATTTAGGAAAAACCTTATGCATTACAACAATCTCAAGTCCACTGACCTCTCAGCTTTCAAACAACATGCCATAATCTAGGTAGGTCTTTACACTCTACAACACACATGATCATGTCTTTGCTACATAGCACCTTTTCCTTCAAGGTCATCTTTCCTAGCCACCAAGGGACTTTACAATGTTCTCACTGCTGGATGTCAACTGGGGTTGACACATAACATTGTTGAGCTATCTCCACTTAAGTTAAATTACCTTCCTCACTACTGTCAGCTTCCTGGAATTCCCTGTTCCACACACCCCAGACAACCCCAAGCTTATTGAGAGATTAGACCCCAGTTCAACCCATCCACTGAAATGATTTAGCGTCTTGTCAGTTCCAAATTCGTAGGTAGTAAATAAACTCCTAGAATGAATTATCTTTTCAATTCCTCCTTTACTCTTCCCCTCCCAAATATGTGATTAAAAATTAAAGTGTCTTAAAAGCAAGGAGAGTAAAAAATTAGGCTCACTCTAACTCCCCTCTGCTAAAAGAAACATGTTTGCTCAAGTCCTGCTCTCCAGGACTACAGTGCCACAGGTGACCTGCAACTATAACAGATGGCTACAGGTATCTGACTACCAAGGGGGTACACACATCTAGCACTTATGGTTACCAGGCAGGGGTCAATGAGAGATCACATAGAATATATGCAGATGTTTTTGCTGATCATTTCTTATTCTTTCAAAAATGCACTCTTTCTTTTAAACTATGATTAGTTGCAAACCAGCTGGTTCCAGAGAAGATTTAGTTATTGCTGAAGCACTGCTAAGTGGATGGGAAATTAGCTATAGATCCATGGGAAGGAGGACAAATGCTAACAGTCTACAAAGAAGAGAACTGTGGCACATGGGATGCTCCATGAAGGCACGCGCTATGACTGTTCCAATCACAAACTGGGCAAACAGCACAATGTCTTGAAAACTGTAGGCATTCAAGAAAATATCTGCTATGAATAAACTTGTTAAATTAAACAGATAATTTTATAAATACTATAAAGAGACTAAATAACTAGCCCACTGGTCCTCAGCCAGTAAGTGCAAAGTCAGGATTCAAACCCACAGCTGTCCAGTTAAAGAGCTGGTTCTCTTTTCACTTCATATGAGCTTCCTATATCAGGAGAATGATTTGCCAAGGATCTCTGGTAGAGAACTCAAAGCCACAGGATAAACATGCCATAATTTCCTGGAAAGTAAATTTTTTTTTTCCTCATTTTTGGCCGCCCTGTGGCATTGAATTCCTGGGCCAGGGATCAGTTCTGAGCCATAGCTGCAACCTAAGCAAGAGCTGTGGCAACGCCAGATCTGTGCCCAGCCAGGGATCAAACCTGCAACCCAGAGCTCCCAAGATGCTGACGATCCCACCAATCCCACTGCGCCACAGTTGGAACTCCCCTGGAAAGTAAATTTTACTCAGAGTTGAAAACTGTTAAAATATTTTATATATAAAATAAACACCAATATATTATTAAAAAGAATAAAGAATTCGTGGTTAATACTTTAAAATTATATGGACCACCACCATTTTTCATTTTGTGATATAACCCCAGGCTCTCTTAGGATACAAGTTGATTTTCCTCTTGTCAGTAGAGGTACATTGCTAAAAGAAAACCTGAGAACCAAAAAAAAAAAAACATTCAATAAAAATACTTGTTGAGCACCAAATACATACCAAGCATATGTTAAAGGTCGGGATAAAATGTAGCCCCCGACCTCAGAGAGCATAAGCTATCCTGAAAAAGAGAAACAGGTTAGCCAATAATTAAACTGGTAACTCAGATGCCTGAATAGAATCTATAGAAACAGAAGAAGGAATCTAACTCCAACTCTGTGCATGTCTGGGGAGCCTTAGGGGAAGCTGAGGGAATGTTTAAGTGTTCCCAGGATATGACCCTAGCTCTCCTCTCATTCTCTAAGCCGCTTCTTGAAAGAGGTACAGGAATTAATTAGATTGGAGGGAGAAGGGAGTACTCGTGGAAAGAGAAAATTCAAGTTATAAATTTTCATGAAAGGGCCGGAACTAGGGCAATACAACGAGAGAAAGAAATCACTGTTTTATGGTACATTTATATTACATACATCACTTATAGATGGAATCTTGAAAAAAAAGGACACAAATGAACCTATTTAAAGAAAAGAAATGGCTTTAGACTTTGAAAACAAACCTGTGGTTACCAAAGGGGAGAGGCTGAAGGAGGGATGGACTGGGGGTTTTGGATTGGAATATGCAAGCTTCAGTACATGGAATGAATGGCCAACAAGACAGGCTGTATGGCACAGGGAACTCTACCCAATATTCTGTGATAATCTATGTGGGAAAAAAAAAATCTGAAAAAGAATGGATGTGTGTACGTGTATAACTGAATCACTTTCTGGTACAGCAAAAATTATCACAACACTGTAAATCAGCTAGGCTGCAATAAAACCTAAAATATATCCATACACACACACACACACACACACACACACACACACGAAAAGATGAAGTTCCCTATTGGCCCTACAGGTTAAGGATCTGGCATTTTCACTGCTGTGGTATGAGTTCTTTCCCTGGCCTGGGAACTTCTGCATGCTGTGGGTGTGGACAAAAAAAGAAAAATACACAGAAAAAGAAATAAAAAATGTAATAAGACGTTCAACTTTTAGCAAAAATATGAAAATTAAAATAATGAGCTATCTTTCATCTATCAACATATCAAAAATTTAAGAGACTGTGGGGAAACTGATTAAATAGTATAAATAAAATATATATAAAAGATAAAAAATATATAATGGCACCTCCCTCAAGGCAATCTGACAACAAGTACAAAGTTTTTAAGTGTATAATTTTTTACGCTACTATTCTACTTATAAGAATTTACCTTTAAAAAGGTAAAACACTGTAGATAGATGCTCATAAATATGGAAAAAGTCTAATGTACATCAAAAGAGAATAAGTAAATTAGCTGGTCCATCAATACAATAAAATAATGCACCATTAAATAGATGTGGAATGATATCTGTGAAAAATTATTAGGTAAAAAGGCAGGTTAGGTTAGCTTTTGAAGAACTGAAATCTGCAGACATGTCAATATTTTCCAAAGTTACAAGACAAGGTGAAAATTGCCCCTCTGTTGATTTCACCAGGTCGCTCTGATTAACTAAGATGACTCTTCCTTGATCAGCTACAGCCACCCTGAGTAATAATTTAACCGTTGATTTACTGTTTGTTATTTATGCCACTAGAAGTCATTCAACTGAAAGTTCAGAACTTTAAAAAAAAAAAAAAGACTAGCCTTGAAATTACCCAGAGATTGTACCTAGCAAATGAAAAAGATTGTTTTATTTACCTGAGTAAACCCTAAAAAAATAGGGAACCATGTAAAAAAAGAAAGGCAGCAGGATGTACACTGATTCCTTTTTAAATTATACGCACATAACATAAGATAGCAGGCACACCTAGAATATGAACGTGGATGTGGAGGCACTGTGCACTGGGGGACATGGGTCTGCCAACACACAGGAGTGCATTCCAGAAGAGGGGCTCAATCATTGACCCAGCACTTACTGGTTCTCACAGCAAGATGGAACTATTAAGATGTGATTCCAGTATCAAAAGCTGGCAATGTCTCCAACACCATAGTCTAACCCTCCGAAATCACACCATGATTTCTTCCACCAATACTCATAAAATTCTTAATTTGTCTTTTCAGGCTTTTGTGATATTTACAATGTCTCTCATAATATCAGAGGATTTTCATCAATTCCTTTATAACCAACAGTGATTGGCATCCGAGTGAATATATACTACAGTCTGCCAAAACTGCATTCTTGGCTGACAGCATGAAGAAGCCCTCAGAGAGAAGAGGGGTGTGCCCCAGCACAGTAGTGTAAAGAAAAATGTTTCAGACACAAACTGCATAACAATAAACAGGGTGATATGGGGCAGGATTAAACAGGATATGTATGATTGGGAACACCGACACCATTAAATGTCTGACTTCTCATCAGAAATAATAATCAACTGTCATGTTTCTTCAACTGAAAGCCGGCTTACTAACAGCTTGGTGGGGGAAAGAGAAGTTGTAAACAAATCCACAACACTTGCCAGTATATCAATTTTAAGTCACAGATCATTTAAGAAACATTAAAATATTTTAAACACTTTTTTTTGTTGTTTGTTTTTAGGGCCGAACATGCAGCATATGGAAGTCCCCAGACAAGAGGTCTAACTGGAGTTGTAGCTGCTGGCCTACATCACAGCCACAGCAAAGCCAGATCTGAGCCAGGTCTGCAACTTACACCACAGCTCACAGCAACACCAGATCCTTAACCCACTGAGCGAGGCCAGGAATCAAACTCGAATCCTCACAGATACTACTTGAGTATGTTACAACTGAGCCACAACAGGAGATTCTTAAACATATGTTAATCACAATAATATGTAACTATATATAGTAGTCCTAATAACTTCCTATCTAGCCAACAAAAAAATATGATGTCCCAAATGAAAATGATCTGTATGTTAACATCTGAAAATAGCTTCAGTTTAATATATAATTCTTTTCCTTTCTTTTTTTTTAATAGCTGCACCTGCAGCACATGGAAGTTTCCAGGCTAGGGACTGAATTGAGCCACAACTGCGACCTATGCCTCAGCTGCAGCAACGCCAAATCCTTTAAACCAAAGTGCAGGGCCAGGATCAAACCTGTACTTCCTCAGAGACAGAGCGGCTGCAGCTGGATTCTTAACTCACTATACTGCAGCGGAAACTCCTAAATATAATTCTTAACACAAATCCAAAATATTCAGGATTCCTGGGTTAACAGAATCAGCAATCTTTATACAAACAGCTTCAAAATATTTTTATAATCAGCAACCGGAGATGCTTGAAAGCTAGGTTAACACTAGATCTGGGAATCAAGTGTCCATCTCTCCAAACTCCAAGATAGGGATGAAATGCACCACTGATTCTAGATCACACAATCTGGAACTGGGAACTGCATAAGAATATTAAGGATAAACTCAGAAATAATATCTGTTAAATAGAACATCATTCAATTTGACTGGAAGGAGAAGTTAACAGTTAAGAGCATAGTAATGCTCTTAATTTCATACAGCCACAACCAAAATAGGTCAGAGACTTAGATGCACCACTTAGCCTCTTTACAGTTTTCTTACCTGAAAGATGAAAAGAATGACAACTGTACACACTTCATGGGTCACTGTGAAGATTAACATGAAAATGCATGTAAAACTTGGTAACTAGCACAAAGACTTAGTAAACATTATTATTGTTATCACTAGAATATAATACATTTGTTAAAGGTTATGGAATCTCTTCCACAAATTTTGCTTTTGTATCTGACCACTAAAAAAGGACAAAGATGGTGAAAATAGCCTCATTATTTGCAAGTCATCTTCAGCTCCTCAGCTAAATCCTACCCTTCCTGGACCCAGTCAAGCGGAACTTCAGTAACTTTAAAGTGCTGTGTTTTCCCTGGCTTCAAGAATTATGTATATATTGCTCCCTTTGCTTATTAGAACATTTTCAACCCTACTTCCTACTCCCAGCCTTGATTCACTTACAGTCACCCTTCATGTCTCAGTGCAAACACTGCTTCCTCAGGAAGCCCTTCCTAAATCCTCCTGTCCAGATTAGGTGTCCCTATTTTAGGCTTATGTCCCTATCATATTCAAAATCTCCCATATTTTACCCAATTAACTATGAACAGTGTTATTTAACATATGACTTGCCCAACAGATTGCAAGCTTTGAGAGGACAGAGTCAGTGTCTGTCTTTATTCACTACTTTCTCCAGTGCTGGGTGCATGGCAAGGAATAGAAGCTCTATAAATACTTATTAAATGAATGCAGAAGGACCAGTCAGGTTGGTTAATTATAATCCAGTTCATGTTCACACTGAGAACTATTAAAGTTCCTGATAAGCTTACTGTCCTTGTTCATTCACATTCTACCAAGATGTTTCAAGCTTAAAATCTAAATACCACTTTTCAGACTCATATGTTTTAATTATGCTGCTCATATGTTTTTAGCTCTGCTGCTGAGATAAGATCAAGGTTCCATATTCTTTTTTTTTTTTAATGTCTTTTATTTTTTCCATCATAGCTGGTTTACAGTGTTCTGTAAATTTTCTACTGTACAGCAAGGTGACCCAGTCACACATACACACATACATTCTTTTTCTCACATTATCATGCTCTACCATAAGTGACTAAAGTTTACATTCTTAATATGTCTATTAAAATGGTATTCAGATGAAAGTTAAGCAAAGTATCTGTTGTGTTTACTGGTCTTCACTCACCCAAAAAAAAGATGCTTTTCAAGAATTCCACAGCTTAAAAAGAAAAACAAAGTATGAAAACAAAACACAATTTATCAATGTAGAATCATATGGACCAGAAAAGTTATGTAATTTGTTCAGTATCATGACAGATAGTATTACAAAGAGAATAAGGATCAAAGTTTCCTAGTGCTCTGTTTCTTTCCACTATGGAGTCTTTACGATACCCTGAGAACCACAGTTCAAGATATTCTAAGCAATAAGCTTAAAATGCAGCAAATAATCATTCAATGCTACCCAATCATTTGTAAAGCTTTTTAAAACTATGGATGGCCATACTTCTACTTTATTAGAACTCAGGAGGTAAGGCCTGGGCCTTTGCATGTGGAAAAAGTACCATGGGTGATTCTTATCCCAGCAAAGATTGAGAACCCCTAATTTAATCAATCAAGCATCATTTGCTAAATGTCTACTCTGTCCCTAGCAGTGTGTTCCTGCTCTCAAAGCTCTTAGGAGACAAGATTTACTTATATAACTCAATTAGAGAAGGAAATAAGACTGTGTATAATGAAGTGCTGAATTAGCTAAATGAACACAAATTAAGTGCTAAATTCAGACAAAAGCAGGACAGAAGCAGAGGCTTGAGAGATCAGCTATTTTGTGGATAGAGTGGAGATACACAGGTCCCATACGATAAATAAGGATAATAGTTCTCAAACAGTGCAGCCAGCAGGAGTCTAAGGATCCCATAAAAGGGCCTTAAGGGCCACTGTTAGGAGTAGAGGCAGGAGGCTTTCCCTGCCCCTAACCATCTCAATCAGAACAGGGCAACTCTTACCTTTTAACATGAAGCTTCTGCCTAAAATTCATTTTGAAAAGAATGCCAATGGCCTTTTGTTTGAAAACTCTGATTTACAAATGCAGAAGAAGAAAAAGAAAATCAGTGGTGAAATAATTTGCCCTGAATTCATAAAGCGAATTACTGATCTAGAGCCCAGGTCTCCCAACTCCCAGTGCCCTTTTCACTATTCCACACCAAATAGCACAACATTCCAAGGGAGAGGACACTGTAAGCATGTCAGCAAAGATTCTCACAGAGCATCCCAAACATCAGTCTGAGCCAAACAGTGGGTTTACTTTCAGGTTGGGTCTCCATCTGGGATGGAGATGTGAAGGGGGAGAGGAGAGGGGAGCCCATGCATCAGAATGAAATAAAGCCACCCTCCCACAACAGCTCTTCAACACAAAGTTTTAGGGAGATTTTTTTTTTTTTTAATTAAAACCTGATTAAAAAAAAACACTTTGTGGTGGGCCTATAAGGGGACTTCCTGGTGGAATTGTTGAGTCATGCTCTTTAAGGAAGTAGTAAAAAGATAAGAATGCATAGGCGGGGGTAGGGGTAAGATAAGAGAATGCCTTGAAATTAAGGACAAGCTTATGTTTGCCACAATGCAATACCTCCATTGTATAGAAGCCTTTCAGGGGAGTACCTCCCCCTCCCAAGGTGCTGGCTGCACATGGGAATGTATAACCTGCAGTACGATGTCCCATGGAATCAATCTAAAAGCTACAGCTTCTTCTCTACAGCAGCACAAGTAATAATATTGCAGATTTTACTCTTGTGCTCACTGAAGAAAAATTATTACAGTACTTTAAAAATGCTTCTGCTACCAATTTGTTACTTCACACAGCACCCCTCTAACACTGGTATTATCACTATTTTATTGTTGAAACAACTATAGCAGCCAAGCAAAAGTGAGATGTCTAGAATTTAGTGTTCAGATTCAATGCTCAGTCCAAACACAGTGGCATGAGCATAAATCTCAATCCTATTATTTGTATGTTTATCACACATTTACTTCAGTAAAACTTTTTGTGATTTTTACAATAAACTTGTTACCTCATAAGAGTCAACCAAAACACGTTGAAACTGAATTCATTGCCTATTCCCCCAAACGGCTCCCACTTCCAACTTCTCTACCTCTGTTCATAGCATTGCTTTAGATAATCTAAACTCAAAACTTTGATATTGCCTTTGACTCTAATTAGCTGCTAACGACTTTAAATTAAGGGCTTTGATCATAGCTCCGTCCAGAACAAAAAGTTCAATGATTCCTTACAGTCAAGCAAATGAAATCCAAACTCCTACACTATCAACACAGCACTCAGAGCTCTCCACAAGAGAGTTGCAACCTGCCTTCCACCACTCTCCAATATACAGCCTTAGTGATAGCTGGCCTGGAAGACTTACTATTTCCCAAATACACTTAGTGCTTATTAAACGCATGACCTGTGAAAGTCACTTAATCTGAGCTTTATTTTACTCAGCTATAAAATGGGTATAATAATACTTGTCTGAAAGGAGCAAATGAAAATGCTGCTATAAATTTTAAGGTACTATAAAAATACAGACAGTATCATTATGTCATAGTTATAATAATTTTATTTACACTTGCCTTGCTTCAGAAAGGATATATGGTAGCCCACATAAAACACAAAATAACAGAAGCTTAAAAATGAAAGCAATAAATGAAATACAAAACCAAAAGTAAGGACCTAAAACGATACTGGGAATGAGGCTAAAAAAAAAAATGGATACCACAAGTGCCTCTTCAGGTTAATAACTTGGTCTAAACACTGTAGTCTGATTTGAAAAGGAAACAGGGAGTTCCTGTTGTGGCTCAGCGGTAATGAATCCAACTAGTATCCATGAGGACATGGGTTCAAACCCTGGCCTTGCTCAGTGGGTTAAGGATCCGACGTTGCCATGAGCTGTGGTGCTGTGCTGTAGGTCGCAGACAAGGCTTGGATCCTGTGATGCTGTGACTGTGGCTCCGACTGGACCCCTAGCCTGGGAACTTCCACATGCTGCACATGTAGCCCTAAAAAAGCCAAAAAAAAAAAAAAGAAGAATAAAGAAAAGGAAATAAAGTCAATTAATTCAATGTCCAAAAGACTAGAAACAAAATCATTAGTCAGAAAAGAGTTGTTACTGTAAAAACCTGGGAAGGATTTCTCCCAAAGGTCCTTATTCTATGTGATATAACTGGACAACATTCTCGACATCCTTATTACGGATTATCTATTTCGTTATATCAATTGTTAGGTTGAAAGACTTTAGAGGCCCAGTAATTGTCTTATTATGTTTGTATCCTACAGCACTTAAAGCAATTAATCAACAAACCATATACCTCAATTTTTATACACTGGTTTCCAGGGATCCAACCTCTCCCTATTTCAAACCATCTTGCACATCACCATGCTAATTCCAGAACAAAACTTTTATCATGGGATTCCTTACTTTAAAACCTCCAAAGGCTTCTGTGCCCATAGAACAGATACCTTATTCTTTACCTATACAGCACAACCCTGAATACAACCTGCCCTGCAATGCTCTTCCCATCCCTTACCCTTTTAAATTCAGCTTAAAAATCTCACCTTCTACTAAAAGTCTTCTCTGACTAGTAGCAAAATGAGGAAGAGATGGGTGCATGGGGAAGAGGAGACTAGAAAGTCTGAAGGCTTCTGTTCTTATCCATTACTCAATCGTTAAGAGACTGTGGGCAAGTCACTAAACCACTGTGAGACTATTGCCTCATCTGTAAAGGCGTTAAGAGAGACTGTATCTAAATTATCTTCCAGCTATAAAGGTTCAGGATGCTTTGGTTCCTATATACTTGGACACACCCTGATTTGTACTCTGATCATTATTAACTATATACATTTTAATATGCAATTACTATCATCCCTTGGTATCTATAGGAAATTGGTTCCAGGATCTCTGCAAATACCAAAACCCAAGGATGCTCAAGTTCCTCATACAAAAAAAGGACATAATATTTGCATAAAACCTATGTGTACCCTCCTATATACTTTAAATCATCTCTAGATTACTTACAATACTTAGTACAATGTAAATGTTACATAAATAGTTCATGGGGTGCAGCAAATTCAAATTTTGCTTTTTGGAACTTTCTGGAATATTTCTTTCCAATATTTTAGATCTGCAGTTGGCTGAAATCACGGATGTCAAACTCACCAAAATGGAAGGCTGACTGTATATATGTGGCTTTAAAATTTTCCCTGTGTAAATTTCCCAGCCATCTTACACAGCAGTCTTATATTCTCTTGTTAGCCCCAAAGACAACTGACATCAGACCACGTACGAAGCAGCAGATAATTTTTGTAAGCTATGTTTACATAATTATTTTTAAAAGATTGATTATAATATACCGGTCTGCTGCAGTATGAATCAGCAAAAAAAAAAAAGCATTCCCCCCGGCAAGCACACTATTAAAATAAGTACACTAAAACAAGAAAATAGCTAAGTCACTTTTCCCTAAAAAATTATATTCACTCTGCGAGTTACAAAGCTATTCTGTCCAACTCTATTACCTGAGGAAGTGACTACATGTTAAAAACAACTGAGCTATTTAACATATACAACATAATGCTCACTTCCCAGGCATTCCTTCCACTGCAAAGAAAAAACTCACCAGTCCAAAAAAAAAAAAAAACACCTATCATAATTTTTTATTATTTTACTGATTTAATGGTTTAACTTTACATACTACGCTATGATTTCAACATAAAAACCAATAAAGTTACAAAGGAATTATGAAATAAATCATGTGACAAATTAAACTGTACTTGCAATGACTTTCAATCTTACAGGCTGAGTAAAGCTACTACCAAACACTCACACTGAGTTAAGTTTTGTGTTTTTCACACTGTCTTTTTAAAAATTAATATTCTGTATCTTTTTCTGGATAAGAATCTAGTTTCCTGGATAATACTTTTAAAAAGAATCTGATAAATGTAGAGGTTTGTTGAGTCTTCTTTTGTTCATTGCCAGACCTGTCTGCAAAAATCTAGGAAACACTGAAAACTTGAGTATCTGCTTAACTGGGAAAAAAATAAATAAAATCAAAGGAGTTTCTATCAGTTGCTGAGTACAAATAAGATATCCTACCAATGCTCAATAAATCAACATCCTATAGTAAAAACAGAACTCTAAAAAACACATGCATTTTATGTAAAGATAAACCACATGCATTTTATGTAAAGAGCTTCTTCAAATCAGAGGTTCCAAAACTGAAGACAATTCTCATATTCCCAATTCTAAATATACTGTACATGGATTAGTAAATCAGGCACTGGCTCCACTCATGTTATTTTTGTTTCCATTGCTTTTACTGTGGAAAGAGTTTATAGGGGCTCAGTGCCAGTTTAGAACATAGTTAGATGTATTTCACTGCAGAATAAAACCAATTTATTCCTAGGAAGAAATATAAATCTACTAAGTTATTCAATTACCTTTGTTTACAAAAATGTCGATAATGTGCAAAAAATGTTCAGCAAAAGAAAATGGATAAGGAATCCGTGAACCACAATTATTATCTCTTTCAACCTTGATTCCATTCAAAAAGATATTTTTACATAACACAATCAAGATAAGTAAGCAGAATTTTGGCCCAAAGAGTTTCCTATAAAAAGGAAAAGGAGGAAAAAATTCATTCAGAAGGGATACAAAAACTCACATAAGGCAGATGTCTAACAATTAAACTCATACTCAATAAGATTTTCTTTAAGAAATAAATAATAAACATGTTTGCTCAGGCATTTGACATTAAAGGAAACAAGAAACATGGGTGACCAAAAAGGGACATATTTTATCTATGACTTGTTCTGTTCTGTAAACAATAATTATTTAAATAGTTCTAAATACAATCACTGCCATTAGGAAAACACATCCCTGCTTAAAATTAGTCTTCATAGTAAGCCTTTACTAATCACAAAAACTGTGTACCTGAACCAATACTTATACAAAAGCAAATGAATGATAAGTCACATGCCAGTATTATAAAAGAAAATTAATTTTAACAGGTGTTTGAAAAAAGGCTAAAGCTGTGGGCTTTCAACTCTAACAAAAATAACCGATAACATAAAATCACTACTACATAATATTATAGTCCTCCCAGTACAAAGGAAACAGATATTCATGAAAATGAGAGATCAATTTTAAAAACACAGCTTAACACACAAACCCACATACCTAAATTCAAAATCAAGCAATAGAGATTCAAGAACTTAAAAGTTTCATTGTTAATGGAATACTTATGAACAATAACATTCAAATTTCTAGTTCTATCATTTTAGAACCAATCTGCTTAAGATATTCAAGGGTCCTTTAATCATCTCTAGCGCTTTATAAGAGCAATTTAACATTCTAAGTCCTAAACTTATTCCAAAATCCACTGACCAGATGCATAATAAATTAACAATTATTTCAATGTACAAAGCAATGAAACATATTTTATTTCTTCTGCTTTATATTGCCTATTGATGCAGAGAATAGTAAATTTAAAATGTGGCAGAATATTACACCATTTAAACCTGAAAAACCGTCACTGTTTTTTCCTTGATTACTGAGATTTTTGACAATGACAAAATGAAAGGAATTAGAAATTATCTGCAGGCCAAGGTTAAAATTTACTTGAAGAGTAATAACTCTGAAGAAGAATGATCCTTTTAGACATTAAAAATATTTGGTCAGCTGTCAAATGAATTGTCAAGACCTCAATTCGAAAGTACTGTTATAATTAATAGATGAGGCAAATTAAGAAAGGAGTGACAATGGATTTTCTGAAAACTTGTGGGAAGCTGCCTGACAGATGCAAAAGGAGACAGGCAGGTTATATACTTACAAAGGCTCTAAAGTAACCTAAAATAAAACACTCTATTAAACTTGGCTTACTAGTTAGAATTAGAAATAAGGCACAGCAATTCTACCACATTCCCAGGACATTTTAATCATTGCTTTAATATAAATTAGTGAAAAATGATGAAAAATGTATGACAGGAAAATCTAATATGTCAAAAATCATATGTGGAATCACTACCTCTGAGTGGAACAATTTTAAAAATCACAAGTCAAACAATAAAATGCACAAACGTATTCAGACTAAATTAAGACAAATCCAAAAGGAATTCTGAGGTTTTTTTTTTAGAAACTGTTTGCAAAACTCATGTTTTACTGTAAGTATTTTATGTACCTTATTTTAAACACTGTAATTTCAACCTAAAAGAATCTACAGCTCTCATCCTCTTCAAGTTCACTACTTTATTCACTGAAATAGGTTCTTAAGCAAATACAATCTCTTCTTCTTTAGCCTGGGCTAAGCTCTGATTAGGTCAAGAAACAGCTTCTTGCTAGAGTTGGGGGGACCACAAAGAACCTACCTAAACAAGCATGCTTATGGATCACTTCGCTGAGTATACTCTTTTAAAACCCATGGTCTCCATTTGAGAATTTGAGGAAATGAATTTTTACAACATCATAGAAAGGCAACCAGAATATAAGGCCAGTTAACAATACTCATCCTTTCCTGTATTACAAAAATTGTGACAAATTTTGTTTGTAAAATGCAATGTACATTTTATCATCTTGGATAAAATATCTACAGCCTCGGCAGTGGTTAAATTGCAGCTATAAAGGAAATTGTCCTGAGATAAATGGCTTCCCTATGAGAAGGTTTCACTGCTACACTTCACCTCAGGACAATAAATCAAATTAACTGCACCTTGTCCTCTGTCCAATGACATCATCAGTTTGACCACATCTTGGGAATCAGATGTAAAAACATATATTACTTAAGGAATGAAATCATATTACTGTTTTTTTGTCCAACTGACCTCATGCTTCAGGTCTCTGAAGCAGTCATTCACCTGAATATTCTCATGAAAGCTACAGATTTTTTTTTCCTGCGGCATTCACTGCCTGCCTACTGGAGATGAAATAAGAAAAATAGTCAGAACTGATTATTTGAAATTGGCTTGCTTTTAACCCATCAGATCTAGAAATTTGTTACCAATTAAATTGATGAATAATGTCTCACAAAATATGTACCTCACAACTGACCATCAAGTGTCTTAACATAATTTCACAGGTTAAACACATGGCTGGTAAACAACACTTCTCTGATACTTTTCTAGCAGGGGTTAAAAAACCACCAATGAGAAGCAACACTGTGTTTTTTAAAAATACATCAGAACTATAAAAATATCAAAGAAAAAAGAAAGAAAACTTTACCAAAGGAAGCCCTCAAATCAAAATTCTTTTAAATGGCAAAAATTAAACTGCCTCTCACAGACCAAATGTCCTAAGTCTCCATAAAACATAAAATCAATTCTGACAACTTAAAGAAGGGGGGGGTTCCAAGATCAGAGTTGACACAATCTGTGTTTATTCTTCTATTTTCACTCACTTAACCATGGCACTAAACACTCAAAGAAAACATAGCCCCATTTCTGTGTTCAGAAGCGCTACAATTAAAATAAGCAAGTCTATGACAGTGATAGCACAAAATTAACATCAGCCCTAATTTTTAATTAGAATGAACAGATTGAAAAAGGGATGCAGCACAGAGAAATTATGAAAGTGCTATTAATTGCAATTTCTAAAATATCTAGTTAGTCTACAACTCCTAGGAAAAAAACCTACTAGTTTCACAAACACTGCAGACCTTTACAAAGCCTGGAAGTGTTTAACCTGGGGTAGGTGCCAAGGGGCAGGGGCGAACTAACCCCAAAACAAGGTGATTTATTTCTATTAAACCAAAATAGATTTCATTTCGCCTCTGAAAATGAGAAGACACAGATTTTTGTTTCCTTAGGCCCAATATTATAGCAAACTATAAGAAAGTCTTTTTAAGAGAAAACAAAACACCAGAGTTGACGCTGAGCTAGGAGCCATTTGAACGCTAGTAAGGCCCCAAGAGGGCTTGTCGGGCCCACGGAGGAGGGGTATGTGTGTGGAAGTTGTTGGGGGGCAGTCATTTTGGTTATTAGTAAATAAATCAAGCGGCAGAGAACATGAGGCCTAGGCCACTGTTAGAGGAGCCAAGGCCTAGCTCTCCCCCTTCTCTTCCCAGCACAGCCTGGGTTTGATCTCAGAGTCCTGTGGATTGCCAAGGAAAAAAAAAAAAAAATCATATCGAACCACAAAAGCACATGGGGCGAATGTAAAATATAAACACGGCGTTGGGCTGTGAGTGGCTGTTATTAAAGGTCTGAATTACTAAACATGAGAGGCGGGGAAAGCCAGGCGGCCATTTCAATAATATAAACCTCCCCGAATTAGACATTATTCAAATGAGAGAGGTTCAGCTAACCAGAGTCAAGAGGACCCAGCACCGAGAGAGAAAACCCGGGCAAAGCACCAGGGAGGGGGACCCCCGCCCCTGCTCAGCTCCCAACAGGAGAGGGGAAACCAAGAATATCATCAACTTGTCATTCAGCCGGCTCTGGGGCAGGGGCAGGAGGGCAGCGCCTCACATCCGAGTTCCCGAGAGGCCTCCAGGCGCTTCTGGGGCCTGGAAGCGGGAGGCCCCCGAGGGCCCCGGGCCGGGTCGGTCCCGGTCTAGCGCAGAGGCGAGGGGCGGGGAGGGGCTGGGGGAAACGGTGCTCAGACCGCACCAGGCACCTCCAACACAACTCGCTCGGGAAACCACGGCCGCCGGGGGACAGGGGCTTTCCCAGGACCCAAGGGGACCCCTGACCGCTGGCCCAGAACGCATGGGGCGGCCCCAGAAGGAAACTTTACCCGAGGGCCGCTTTCAACCCAGTCTGCCCCTAAGGGGGCGAAGCGGACCCCGGCGCGGGCTCCCCACCCCCTCCGACCCGAGGCCACCTCTCTGCGCCCAAGAGCGCTCACCCCTACCCACCGACAGCGCAGGCCTGGTTCGGGTCAGGCCGCCACACGAGGGACAAGTGGGGCGCGGCCGAGGTGCTCGGAGCCGTGACCCCCGGGCTCAGCCCCGCTCGGACCCCCGCGCGGCGGCAGAGCGCGGGCGCCTGCAGGGCGCTCTCCCCGGATGCACCCCCGGCCGCCCTTCGGGCCGCCCCCCACGGTGGGCAGCGCCCCCCTCCCGCTCCGGCCCGCTCCCGGGGGGAGGACGCGTGCGGCTGTCCGGCCGCCGGGGTCCGCTCCGGCCCCGCCGCCTCCCCGGCATTGTGCTCGCCGCCACCTCCATTCCCCCTCCACGCCCCCCCCCCCAAGCCCGCACCCGCCCGGCCCGGGTCGCCCGCCCGCGCCCCGCCGGCCCAGCAGCTATGAATATGTAAAATGTCTTTATTGTCCTCTCTCTCTGCCCCGGCCCTACGGCCCCGCCGCGGACCCGCTCGGGTCCCGGCACCGCGGCGGGAGGCGGCGGCGGCCGGCGGCGGCGGCGGCGGCGGAGGAGGGCCGGTGCCCGCGGGCGGGCGAGCCGGCGGCGGGGTGGGCCAGGGGCAGGAGGGAGGGCGGTGGATCGCAGCCCCCTTTGCCCCTCGTCTTCCCCCTCCGCCTGGCCGCTCCGAGCCTCTTTCCCCCTCCGTTTGGCGCCCGGCGGGGGCTCCGTGCTCCCCGGCCCCCCATCTCCCCGCCGTTAATTATAATAATCCTGAGTACTAATAAATTATGCTAAGTCGCGGGGGGGGCAGCGGGAGCCGGGGTTGAGTATGAATATGAATATGTAAAATGCTGTAATGATTACCTGCTGCTGCTGCCGCCGCGGCTGAACTCTCATCTTGACTCGCTGCTCCTCCGTCCGCCATTTTGAATATTTTAACCAAAATCGCCCGGTCGATAAACCCTCCCTCGCTCCGGCTCCCCTCCCCCCTCCCGCCCTCCATGCCTCCTCCCTCCTCTCCGCCCCCTCCCGCTCTCTCTTCTCCCCGGGCGCGCGCCAGGGGGCGCGCGAGGCCGTCCCCTGGCAAGAGCCCCACCCCCTTCGGGCGCTTGGCGCAAGCGCCCTCTGGCCGCTGTGGCTCTTGAGTAGTCAAAGCGCCCTCAACCTGCCAGTCACCCCTTCACATCATTTTTCCGCTTGGGCTCTGCACATGCGCGACTCTCTCCACTGGCTTGAAAGGCAGTCTGCGCCTGCGCGAGCTCTGGCTCCCTTCTGAAGCACAACCTGTGAAGTGTAGTACCGGGAGTACTTGTGCCTTCTTCCAACCCCCACTTCTCCCGCCCCAGTGCCTTCCCGGTTTTACTCTGGCTTCCCCCAGTGGCATTCTAAAAGAAGGGCAGGGGACACAGCGGCCAGGAGCGTGGAGTATTGGTGCGTAGACCAACCCTCGTCCTCTTGGCTGCGCACTTTTTAAGGCTTTCCACGTAGTTGAAACAGTGACAACAAAGGAGGGGCCGCTTCCCTGCTAGGTAATTTCCGGCCCTGTGGGCAGGTAGGGGCGGAAACGCCCGCCGCAGGGAGCCGGGCTGGAGGCACCTGCTGAGCCACGCGCGGGCATCCCGCTTTAAATTTGAATCCGAACTAGTCCCCGCCCCCAACTTTGCGAATGCTGCTAGAGACCTGGCCCGGGCTAACGCGAGGGGGAGTGTCCTGTGTTTTAATTAGCCCCACATCTCTTCTGCTCTATTTGTTTCTAACACCCGACCAGCGTCCTCGGGAGCTGGGAGTTTTATTAAGTCGCCAATTCCCGCTCCTACATTTTCTTGAGGCTTTCACGCGCCTCGATCGCCGCTCACCAGATCGAAACAAATAGCCGAACCCTGGTTTACGGATGGGCATACTTCCTTTCACTTAGGAACAACTTTTAAAACCTAGCAGTAAACTGGAAACTCATGACCTAGTAAATTGAAAAATGTCTAAGTCAGCGGTAGCTACATCATGAATTTTACTTTGTTCTTTCTCAGAGTCAATATAAGTACGCATTTTCTGTTGTAAATATCTTTCTTTGTAACTAGTCATTATGTTCTGATATTTCTTTATCGTTAATGGTAGATTTTCCTGGGCAAAACTCAGGTCTAATTATTTGAAGAATTTTTAATAAAGCCTTATGATTTTTTCACTTTTTTTTAAGAGAAGTGAACTGTAATTCATGGTCACCAAAGAAAAGTTTAAAAAAAACCAAACAATTCTTGATAGTCTGTCTTAAGAAAAATGACTGTAAAGTTTAAATTGGAAAGAATTACCACTTCTACATAGGAAAAAAAAAATCGTATCTAGAAGATAGCAGTTATTTTAACGGCTAAATTTTTAATCATGGGTCTTAGTCTATTCTTTGAATTCCTTACACTGTGCAAATACGTTAAAGTTATTGTCAGTGACAGCCAGTGAATTTGGGGTGGTATTGACTTGTTCATGGTAATTAAGCCCCAGGGTGTATGCATGACTGTTTAAACCAAATAATTGGGCTACCCTATAATCTAATTATTTCAGCCTACACCAACCAGCACTCAGTGAAGGAAATGCAAAATTTAATCATGTTACAATTAATCTGTAAATTCGCCTGAGTTATATTTACCATCATTACTGGAGGAAGTCTCAGAATTATCAACCTATTTAAAACAAGTACATGCACCTGCTCTGAGGGTAACAAATTTGAAATCATCTCCACTAAGAACCAAAGTATGCTTATTAAATTTTTCTGTTTAATTTTTGTTTTGCTCTTTGTTTCAAAAAGTAAATTAATATCACTTAGAAAAAGTAATTGAGGACAATGCATATGCTATTCATTATTATTTCATTTCCATAAAAGGAAATTTTAAGGAAATGAATTTTTATGTAAGGAAGATAGCTCTGTGAGAAAAAAATAGTTTAAAATAGTCTGTATCAATGATTCATTTTCTTCTTAATGATAATATTTATGTTTCGAAATGTAGGCCCAGGGCCTAGCACAATACCTGGCCGTAGTAGGTACCCATAAATATTTGTTGAATAAAAATAATGAATAATACAGTTACATATGTTAGGATTATTTTAAAGTTTTATAAAGTCATTTATTCAGCAAACATTTATGAACATCTACATTCTGCCATAAACTTTACTAGGTGCTAAGGATATGAAAATGTGTAAGATACTGCTTTGACCTCCGCAAACTTAGTGTGTCCTCACAGCTCTGGGGAGGTGGGAACGCTGTTTATCCCAATTACCCAGGATGGGGAAATTGAGACATCAAGATGTTACATAATTTGCTTGTTTTAGTCAGGGTTCTCTGGAGAAACAACACCAACAGGAGATTTATATATATAACTTCATTATGTATATGAAAGAGATTTCTTGTAAAGAGAAATACATTTCTATTCATACATTATGAAGGCTGAGAAGTTCCCACTTTGGCAGTCTGAAGGCCTAAGAACCAGAAGAGCCAATGGTGTAAGTTCCAGGCCAAGGCCAAAGGCTTGATTCAACTTTATGTTTGTCCCACTGTTATCCTTTCTTAACATCCACTCCTATACTCATTACCTCGATTACTGTCTGTATAAGTTAGAAGACTCAAGGAGTTCTTTTGGAGTGCTGTGCATCTCCTCACAAATCAGAGAATACCCAGTTCATGATGGGCAGCTCAGGTCTCATGGTAATTTGGTGGCTCATGATTAAGCATTCAACCTCTGCCGAAATCCAGTAGCAGGCTAAGAACTATTTCTCAAATGGAGTGTAGTTATCTATAGAGGATGGCAGGGCTTTGTTCTAAAATCCTAATGAGCTTTGATTCACTTGTTGGAAACTGGCAGCATCCCTGTCAGCCATGGACACCTCAGGGACCTTTGCATCTGTTGGATCATATGGCCCAATGGCAAAGCAGCTTGCGCAGCAGTCTGCAGTTGTTGCAGAACCTTCTCTTATTCTGGATCTCATTCCAAAGTAACAACTTTTGAGTCATTTGAAGGATATGTTGCCTCCAAAATCCAAAAAAGCCTACTAGGCATTGTGCCCCTTTTTAGTTGTAGGAGGAGCCAGATGCAACAACTTAACCTTCACCTTAGAAGGGATATCTTGACCTGCCCCACACCTGGACCTCTAGAAATTTCACTGAGGTAGAAGGCCCTTGAATTTATGTCAGGTTTATTTCCCACCCTCTGATGCACAACTGTCCTACCAGTAAGTCTGAAGCAGTTGCTACTTCTTGCTCACTAGGTCCAATCAGCATGATGCCGTCAATTTAATGGACTAGTGTGATAGCTTTGAAAGGGAAAGGAGATCAAGATCCCTGAGAACTAAATTATGACACAAGGCTGGAGAGTTGACATACCCATAAGGTAGGACAGTGAAGGTGTATTTGTTGAAAGCAAGCTGCTTCTTGTGGGCCTTATTGACAGAGATGGAGAAAAAGGCATTTGCCAGATTAATAGGTACATACCAGTTTCCAGGGGGTGTGCTAATTTCCTCAACCATTGAAACCACATCTGGTACAGCAGCTGCAAGTGGAGTCACTACCCACTTAAGCTGACAGTAATCCATTGTCATTCTCCAAGATCCATCTGTCTTCTGGATAGGCCAAATGGGAGAATTAAATGGGAATGCGGTGGGAATAACCACTCCTACATCTTTCGTATACTTGATGGTGGCACAAATCTCTGCAATTCCTCCAGTAATGAAGTGTTCCTTTTGGCTTATTATTTTCTTAGACAGAGGCAAATCTAGTGGCTTCCGCTTGCCTTTTCCCACGATAATAACCCTCACTCCACAGGTAAAGGAACTAATGTGTAGATTATGTCAGCAGCTTCCATTTTCCAGGGTGGAGGAAATTGAGGTATAGAGGTGATAAGTAACTTGCCCAATGTCATACCACCAGCTGAGATTTAAACACAGGTCAGGGACTGCACTCTTAACCATAACACTATGCTGCTTACTTTGGATCAGGCAAAATCCTGGAGGTGCATATAGTTCATGTGGGAAGAGAGCATATTAACACATGATGTCCCTATCTGTAATCTCAATATAATAAAAATATACATATGGATGCACACTTATGTTCACACAAAAATTACACAAATAGCAACTCTACTATAATTGCCAAAAACTAGAAACAGTCCAAAGGTCATTCAACAAGTGAATGGGTAAACAAACTGGGGTACATTCATAACTGGAAATATTCAGCAGTAAAGAAGAATGAATTATTGACACACGCAGCAACTTCAATGAATCTCAAAGGTATTATAATTAGTGAAAGCAGGAAATCTCAAAAGGAATCATACTCTGTGATTCCATTCTATGACATTCCTGAAATAACAAAACTATAGTGATGGAAAACAGATCAATAACTGCCAGGAGGTAATGGTGAGAGAAGGTGCAACTATAAGAGATAGGTGTATAGGAGGGTTTTTTGGGCAATAGAGTTGTTCTGTATCATGATTCTACTGGTGGTAACACAAACCTCTACATATGGTTTTATGCATTATAATCACACATTACACACACACAGGTGTAGGAATGATACAAGGATATGATGAGCCTACCTAGAAGTTAATATTGTGAATGTTTCTTGGTTAACAGTTATAATGTATG
This sequence comes from Sus scrofa, assembly GCF_054392235.1. Lineage (NCBI taxonomy): Eukaryota > Metazoa > Chordata > Mammalia > Artiodactyla > Suidae > Sus > Sus scrofa. The sequence goes on from NC_139386.1 coordinate 88,136,992, forward strand.
GATGTGAATATATCAATCTATTTTGCAGCAGGGCAACACATAAGCCTTCACAGCTAAGTGTGGCCATGTGACTAAATTTTGGCTTTTGCTTTTAAGGAGTTTTGGGGTGGACTTTCTAGGAGAACACTTAAAAGAAGCAGTTCTTCTGTTCTTCCTCCCCTTTTTTTTTTCCTTCCTACTGCCTGGAATGCAGAAGTGAAGACCAAAATTCCTGCAGCTTTCTTGGGCCATGGAGTACTGTTGTTCTCAAGAGACCAGACCATGTTAGGAGCAACAAGCCAATCAGATCTTTTCCACAGCTGATGGGAAGACAGGGATTGGGACTGGGCCTGGCACAGACTTCATTGAACTGAACTTAACTCTTGGCTCTGCTACATAGTTTTGTTCCAGACTGAAGAATCAGACTCTGGGAAATGGATTTTAATGATTGTAGTTATCTTGAGTGAATAAATGGAAAATTATCATTTTTAATAAATATCTGCAATATTTTAGCTGTTCTTAAAGATTATCATCTAATAGAGCAAATTAATTTCTTTAGTGAACTTGGAGTGTAATTCATAAGTAATTCATCTTATAGCAGGGCTTTCAAGCCATGTTTCATTAAGCCCTCAGCCCTGGCCTTAAGGTAGGATAAAGACCAATCCTGATACCTCCTCTTAACTGGAATGGCTCTGCTTTACCTATTTTGGAATTCAAGATAAAATTTCATTTGAAAATATGGTATCACTGTTTTAGAAAAATTATATGTAATAGGCATGTATACATTAAATTTATTGTCCTTGAATATTCAACCAAGATGTTTCATTGCTTAAAGGTACACATATCTATGAATACTTCTTTGAAGTTTAGCAAGCTTGGCAACAGTGACTTTAAAATGTTTTCAACATAGTTCTCTTGTGGCTCTGGAGATTCAGCATTGTCACTGCAGTGGCTTGGGTTGTTGTTGTGGTGCGGATTTTAACCATGGCTCTGGAACTTCCATGTGCCAAGGGCATGGCCAAAAAAAAAAAGTTTTCAAGATAAAATGATCATGACCATTGTATATGAAGCATTGGGATTTCAATCTCCTTCTCCTCCATGTCTTACAATGTACCTAGAAGTTTTTCCAAGGAAGATTTTTTTTTTTTTGTCTTTTTAGGGACACACCTGTGGCATATGGAAGTTCCCAGGCTAGCGGTCGAATGGGAGCTGTAGCCGCTGGCCTATGCCACATCAATGCCAGATCCGAGCTGAGTCTACAACCTACACTACAGCTCACAACAACACTGGATCCTTAACTCCCTGAGCGAGGCCAGAGATTGAACCTGCATCCTCATTGATACAGGTCAGATTTGTTTCAGCTGAGCCTCGACAGGAACTCCCCAAGGAAGATTTTGATCTGCATCAGATATTTCCATGGTTCTCCTCCATAAGCAAGTGGAGATGGCCTCTATTAAATTAGTGAATATATCCTGATCACATAGCTTAACATTCATAAAATATGTCAAAACTACTTACTGTAGATGACAGCTACGATTTATGTTTCTACCCTTAATGTACAGTGTAGAGTATGTGTACTCAGGAAATTACACTGAAATCTTTACAAGCTAATACTTAACAAAAAGCTCAATATCATGGATGGAGAATTATCTGATGGATGTGTAACCCACTTTCCCCTCTGGCTCAGGGTCAGCAAATTCATTGCACTACTCTTATAACTGTCCCTTCCAAGCTCCTGGCCAACTTATTTAATCCATAACCTTTTCTCATGCTGAGCCTAGAGGAACCTTGCTCAAACATGATTCTTTCCAACCAGCATTTCAGGCAGTCATTGGCATCTCATCAGCATTGGCATGCAGGATGAAATCCACTTGTAATTCCAATTCTTAAAAGCCAAACCACCAGAAAGCTATGCACTTGAAGTATATCATTTTGTCCCCTTGTACGTTCTTTTCTTGAATTATGCTTTGGACTTATGTCATCAGCCTACATTAAAATTATATAGAGGAAAAAACTCCTGAGAAGTGTATCATATTTACCGTAGGAGTGTTTTGGAGTATTTGTCTCTTTTCTGAGAATTCTTAATATCTGAAGGGGAGAGGTAAAGTAACTTGCCCAAGTGCATACAGTAAGGAATAGAGCTAGGAATTGAACCACAGACTGCCTGATCCCATACATTCTCTAAGATCCCAGATTAGCTCTGTGGCTTGGCTGCCATCCGTCTCTCCAATCTGCCTCCTACTTCATCTACACATTTAGCCCTTTGCTTTGTTTCCGTGTTTTGCTATTTTCCCCTTACATTCATTGATTTTGTTTCTGCCCTTCCTGTTTTTTCCTGCCTCTTCCTATCCTTCCTCATAAGCTTTTCCTAAATAAACTCTTCCTGCATTTACTCATCAACTTATTATAGTCTGACATCTGCTCCAGTCATTTTCCTGAAATTGCTTTATTAGAAGTCACTGATGACCTCTCAACTGCCAAATCTGATAACACTTTCATCCCTCATCTTGTCCCATCTCTCAGCAATTAGACAATAGTGATAGTTCCTTCCTTCTTAAAACCGTCTCTCTAACTGGCTTCAGTGACAAATTGCTCTCTAATTTTACATCTTCTCTCTCTAAACATGTCTAGGATTTCTTCACTGGGTCCCCTTCTTCCCATGTAATACAGGTACTCTCCAAGGATCTGCCCTTGCCCCTCTCTTCACTGCTGCAATCCTGTTTGATGTCATTATCTGTACCCACAATTTTCACTGTTATCTCTCTGAGGCCAGCCCCCAAATCTACACCTTCAGTCCTGACCTCACTCCCAATGTCGGACGATGTTTGTTACATTTGTCTCTTTTGCTAGAGTATAGAATATTCAAGGGCAGGGCTATATCATACTCATTATTTTTTGTTTTCTTTTTATAGTTAATATTATAGCACAGGCCTAGATATATTCTATGTTTAGCAATTAAAAACATTTTTTTGCATACTTAGCCCTTATATTTTAGTGACCATCCAATGCATGTAAGAAGGCTTTATTCTCTCATAAGCATTCATCAAATACCCACCAAGCACTTAGCATTACTTTAGGCGAAACACTTCATTTTGGTTTTTGGAACACCTTGGGGTGGATACACATTTAATTCAAATTTTTATCTTCCAGCTCTACATCTACTAAGATGCACATTTTTTCATATTTCAATATCTCTGAAATCAAGATGTATCTTACAAGAGATATAAGAAAGCAGTGTGTCATAGTTTAATTGGCAGTATTTTTAATAGTATATAAAATAATGGAAATCTTACAATCAATGGCATATTAAATCTGTAAAATTGGAACTTTGTATTGAAAATTAAGTTTCAGAAACTTGATCTAATATGTTTTATCAGCCAAGAAATATTTAGTTGTTCTAAGTATAATAGACTTTATAAGGCAGGAAAATAAATATTTTAAAGAGATTTTCAATAATAAGCATTAAAGGAAAGCGTAAAAGGAAAGGGATTTCCCTGGGCACAGAAGGATCACACATCCCAGCATTTCCTTTGCTCTAAATATACAGCAGTGGGAGTTTCTGCTGTGGCTCAGAAGGTTAAGAACCCAATTTTGTCCCTGTGAGGATGTGGGTTCTATCCCTGGCCTTGCTCAGTGGGCTAAGGATTCGGCATTGCCATAGGCTGCATCATGGGTTACAGATATGGCTCAGATTTGGTGTTGCTGTGGCTGTGGCATAGGCTGGCAGCTGCAGCTCTGATTTATCCCCTAGCCAGGGAACTTCCATTTGCTTCAGGTTAAGCCCTAAAAAGAAAAAACAAAAAACAAAAAACACCAGTGATAGATAAGCTACGTGGAAAATCATAAAGAAATGAGCCCCCAGTTGTCATTTCTATGAATTGGGAAGAGCACACGAGTGGGTCTATTGCTGTGGGCTGGTTGGGCTGCAGGCCTGGAGAAAAGCAGTGGGGTGTGGGATTTTAGTGCTATAAGAGGAAGATCCAGAGCCAGGCTCATCACTTGATGCATCCTTGCCCTGCCCCCCAAAACACACACACACATACACAGACTCACCTTTTGTAATTGATGGGGTTTGTTATAATTTTATTTTCCATAAATCTTACATGTCTTCTTACATAGATATATCCTACATAAATCAAAATTCAAGACTAGAAGATCCTGTTGTAGCTCAGTGGAAATGAGCCCAACTATTATCCATGAGGATGCGAATTCAGTCCCTGGCCTCGCTCAGTGGGTTAAGGATCCATCATTGCCATGAACTATGGAGTAGGTCCCAGATGCAGCTCAAATCACGAGTTGCTGTAGCTGTGGCGTAGGCCAGCAGCTATAGCTCTGATTTGACCCCTAGTCAGTGAACTTCCATGTGCCACAAGTGCGGCCCTAAAAAAAGCCCCCAAAAATTAAATAAATAAAAAAAATAATCAAGACTATGGAGTTTTATGATATAAGGAATTCTCTCATGTTTATTCCACTTCCCCTCCTTTTTAGGAAACCATTTTTATTTATCTGTTGCTTAGTCTCTCAGTATCTCTTCTTGCAATCATATAAATTCACATTTCTCTCTCTTTCTTCTGCAAAAAATAGACACCATATATACTGTTCTGTAACTGGATTTTTTTCACTTAACTGTTTGCTCAGAAAATCATGCCATATTGGGACTTGGAGATTTCACTCTTCTTCATGGCTGTGTGTACTTCATTGCAGGCACAAACTGTGGTTTACTCACACCTCTCTTGTTGAACGCAAGCTATTTACAAACATTTCCTGTTACTCACAAGCAACCTTCTACCTGTGTCATTTTACTCTTCCACACACCTTTGTAGATGAAGGTGGAGTAACACTGCTGCTGGACTGTTGCCTGGGGCTATGGCTTTATAGGAAGTTGAGGAGCCTTGCAACCAGGAAGTGAGTAGAATCGCTCCCTAGATGGTACTAGCATTGTAGAAGCCCCTAACTGCCATCAGAAGACCTAGATTTGGACTAGATGTTTAGAAAGTGGTACGGAGGTAACCCCTGAACCATTAAACAGCCAAAGAAAGAGAGAGAGTGACTTCAAAACAAATATGTATATATGTATGCATAGAAATATATATATTTCAAAAACAAGATATATGTGTGTATTAATATGTATCACACATATCTTTAAAATATTAAGTTAATATTAAATGAAATTAAATGTATATTCATTTATTTTAAAATTATTTTTAACTTACATTAATTTTTTTTTTTTTGGTCTTTTTTTGTCTTTTGTCTTTTTGTTGTTGTTGTTGTTGTTGTTGCTATTTCTTGGGCCGCTCCCGCGGCATATGGAGGTTCCCAGGCTAGGGGTTGAATCAGAGCTGTAGCCACCGGCCTACACCAGAGCCACAGCAACGCGGGATCCGAGCCTCGTCTGCGACCTACACCACAGCTCACGGCAACGCCGGATCGTTAACCCACTGAGCAAGGGCAGGGATCGAACCCGCAACCTCATGGTTCCTAGTCGGATTCGTTAACCACTGCGCCACGACGGGAACTCCTAACTTACATTAATTTTAAAAAATTGGATCTGTACTTCAAACCTAGACCAGGATCAATTCTTAATGATTCCAAGATTTAAATGTAAAAAATAAAAAGTTCTAGAAGAAAACATGAATTAATTCCTTTATAAGAAAGCTATTTGGTAATATTATCAGAAAAATTGGAATTTAAGGCAAAAGGAATAAAAATACGTGATAACAAAAGGCTAATCCATTAAGAAGCTATAACAACTATGAATTCGTATGCAACTAGCAAGTTATCTTGAAATGTATAAAATTAAAACTGAGTTACAAGAGATCAGCAAAATTACAAGCACAGGAATTCCTGTCGTGGCGTAGTGGAAATGAATCCGACTAGGAACCATGAGGTTTCGGGTTCGATCCCTGGCCTTGCTCTGTGGGTTAAGGATCTGGCATTGCTGTGAGCTGTGGTGTAGGCTGGCAGCAACAGCTCTGATTCAACCCCTAGCCTAGGAACTTCCGTATGCTGTGGGTGTGGCTCTAAAAAAAAAAAAAAAAAAAAAGACAAAAAAAAATTATAAGCACAGAAGATTTTAATACAAAGGAAGTTTCTTGCTATTACTACTTATCCTGAAATGTAAACTAACCATGATGCCCATCTTCCTCTCATTACAGTCAAGTGACTCGGACCTCTCAGATTGAGCCCAAGCTGTGACTACCATTAATGCTCAGCTGTGTCTGGGCATATCTAACAGAATGTGGTAGATCAAGAGATGTCGGTTTGCTTGAAGACCCAAGGAAACTTCCGGGAGAAAAACCTCCTAAATGATCCTGGCACTTTTCGGCTTGACCATACATCCAAAGCTACCTGACAGTATATCACAAGCCATCTTTCAAGGGGATAAGTAACTATGATTTGAGGATGGTATCCATTACTCAGGTTAAATGTCTTGTTCAGATTCCCATGAACACTCAACTGTGGATTCCTGTGGAGAGGTAGCTCTGGAACCAGAGGTGATATTCAAAATATTTAACACCCAGTGTGGTCCAAGTGTTGACTAGACAGAACAGTCAACCTACCCATTAGAGTAGATGCCAGCTCTTCGCCATGTCTTACCTGATGAATTTCAGCTCTGTCTCTAAAGACCATCTCATGAAACTTTCCACAGGACATTGAGACACAAGGAGTTTTGATACTGCTCTGATAGAATGTAATGCAAAAAAAGAGAGAGAGAACTCTGCTCACTCTGGCAAAGCAAGGACTGCAATGCTTTAGCAAAGAGACCAGTAGCACCAACCAAAAGCAATAGCGGTGCTTAGAGAGAGAAGCTTACATAGACAAAAGGGTATAAAATAGCAGAGGCCATGGGTAACTGATCAGATGTATTTGAGAAGGGAATGGAATGTGAAGCTTAGGTGAGTTCTGACATCTGTTAGATCTGAGACAATCCCATTCTGCCTCTCACTCACTGCTCAGCCTCAGTGAGCAAGAGACTTGAATGCCTGGGCTTCAGGTCTCCTATGTAAAATGGGAGTCGCAATGTTTTCTCTATTCTCCCTGTTGTTGCAGGAGGTGGTAGGATCATGGGACCCACCCACAAGGTCCCACCAGGAATACCCACAGGGACTAGTCCTACATGGGTTGGCAGGGCAAGAGCCAGCGGTACAAGAGCCACACAATTTAGCATCTTGAGCACAGGCGTAGGGAGACAGCAAACTGGGATTTATTGAGCTATTCCTCTACTCTTTTATTTACTTCAGTTCCATAGATCTCATTGCCAGATATAGGGCATATAATTCCTTTCCCTCAGAAAAATTCACCAGTGTAGGTTAAGTACACAGTATGAAGTCCACATAGATCAGGCTACCTCAAAATAGATGTATCTGACTCCTAACTCAGACACGAATTGGGAGCCAGTGGGAGGAAGGAAAGGAAAGAGTCTTGGAGAACCACTAGCTTCCTGGCTGGGGGGTTGGAATGGTCCTACAAAGATAAGACACACAAGAGGGGAGCTGGGGCTGGAGGTGAATAGCAGCACACTCTCACTATAAGACTACAGTTTCCAAGTAGAGGGTTTTTAGGGTGGAGGAAAGTGCTAAATATGCATTATCTCCCTTAAGATCATCCTTGGGAAGGAAGGATCATTTTTATTGTGTGATTAGAGGAATTGAGGTTCAAAGAAATTTAGTAACTTGCCCAAAGTCACACAGACACTAAGATTTGAACCCAGGACCACGTTACATCTTCTATTCTCACTAAGCCAGGCCACGCCAACTCAGGAGAGAGAAAACCTCGTGTTTCTCATTGCCAGATAGTTCTGATTGCTATTTACTTTCTCATCTATTTCATATTATGATAATGTTTTCCTGGAATTGGATGATATAATACAAGAAATTGAAGATGTTTATTCGCTACAAAGATTACATATGCGGGCTTCCTGTCATAATCAAGGGAAGTTGCTCACATCATTTATGATTTCCAGTCTTCTCTGCATATGATAATGCTTATTTTAGGAAATCTGTTTTTATTAAGCCTGCTGATCTTCAGAAGGAAAACAAGCAGAGGCGGGACAATGTTATACCCTTTTGATATTTATCGAGTCTGGAGTCTCTCTAAAATTAGTTTGCTGGGAAACATTGCATGTGATGAATAGTATAGTATTTAAATGATGCTGTGGATGTTCTCCCTTGTAATAAAGCAAATTACCTGAACAAAATGATTTTGTTTCATTTCTTCATACAAAATTCATATTTGAATTTCATCTAGGCCCTAAAATTTTAAATTTCCATAACAAGTTTTATACACTATTAAATTTCATACACTGCTGCATTATGCTTTTGAAACTGATTGTGCAATCTAATTAATTCAGAATATTAGCTACAATTTCCATAAAATGAATAGGATAATGTTGATCGGGGTGAGATAGAGGGCTATAGACATCTCTTCCTCTCTCCACGGGATCTCAATTACACATACACTAAAAACCACTTCTCTGGAAGTCCTTAGTCCAGTAACTTCAATTTGGGGGAACACAGCCAAGACCCAAAGTTCACTTAAAATACCAAATAAACAAATAACATCTTAAAGACTTGTACCTCATTCCCAGGCAACTCTTTCTAACCCTCTGTCAGAAGTTAGAACCCAATTTTTTGTTGTTGTTGCCTTTTTAGGCAGAATTTTCACAAGAGCCATGCAACTTGTAGATCCAAAGCAGATTTAATATCAAAGTAAAATGATGAGGGAGGTAAAGAAGATTCCTAGATACTGTCTCCCCAAGAGAAGCAAAAAATGTCTATTAACAGCCTAACAACAATGACTAACTACCAAAAGTGGAAATTAGACTTCAGAAAGCATGGCAGTCTAGGTATGGTTTCTTTTAGGAGATTATAGCCCTATACATATCAGGGGCTTACCATACTACATACCAAAAGTAATCAGTGCTCATGAGACTTGGAGATACCAAGGAATGGTTAAATTCATCTTTTTTCTGCTTAAGAAAGTAACACATTGTACAATGTGTTCTGGCAGGTTTTCCATCAGAAAGATTAAAATGTTATAAATCTTAAAGAGCTGTTTAAATCATTTGGAAAATTGACTTACTTGTGGAATATCACATTTCCTAACATTGTGAAATAAGTGAGCATTCTATTATATATTATAATTGAATCCTCTTTTGTCTGTTTTAAAAAATAAGCCACATTAAAAAGGGCATAATTTGCAGAACAGAAATAGACTTTGAAAACAAACTTACGATTACCAAAGGGGACAGGTTGAGTGTGCACAAGGAACCCTATTCAATATTCTGTAATAATATACATGGGAAAAGAATCTGAAAAAGAATGGTTGTGTGTATATGTATAACCGAATCACTGTTGTACAGCAGAATTTATTGTAAATCAATAATATTGTAAATCAAATATACTTCAATAAAACTTTAAAAATGAAAAAAAGTTACATGCACCCCAACATTCACCTCAGTACTACTTACAATAGTGAAAACATGGAAGCAAACTAAATGTCCATTGACAGAAGGATGGATAAAGAATATATATATGTATATATATACATGCACACACACAGTGGAATATGACTCAGCTACAGAAAAGAATGAAATAATGCCATTTGCTGCAACATGCGTCAATCTAGAGATTATCATATTAAGCGAAGTAAGTCAGAGAAAGACAAATACCTTATGATATCACTTATATGTGCAATCTTTTTAATTTTATTTAATTTTATTTTGTCTTTTTAGGGATGCACCCATCACATAGGGAATTTCCCAGGCCAGGGGTCAAATCAGAGGTGTAGCTGCCAGCAATGCCAGATCCAAGCCACATCTGTGACCTACACCACAGCTCACCTCAATGCTGGATCCTTAAGCCACTGAGCAAGGCCAGGGATTGAACCCGTGTCCTCGTGGATACTAGTCAGGTTTGTTGCCACTGAGCCACAATGGGAACTCCTGGAATCTAATTTAAAAATGATACAAATGAACTTATTTACAAAACAGAAACAGATTCAGATTTCAAAAACAAATTTATAGTTACCAAAAGGGAAACATGGGTGGGGGTAGGGGGGATAAATTAGGAGTCTGGGATTAACATACACATACTACTATATACATTCTGTAATAACCTGTATGGGAAAAGAATCTGAAAAAGAATGAACATATGTATTTGTATAATTGAATCACCTTGTTGAATACCTGAAACTAACACAGTATTATAAAGCAACTATACTCCAATAACATTTAAAAAATAATTAAACTACATAAACCAAGTTGATACCATATACCCCAACATGGCTCAAGACCCTACTGGCCAATGGGTAAAAAGAAGTTCAAATTACCAACAATAATCCCCAAATTCCTATTCATAGCACCAATCCCCATCACTGCAAAGCATCAACAATTCCATTTGAAGCTGTCCTTTCATGTTCCTCTCTGTACAGGAGCAGGTAGCCTTCTAAGGCTGTCAAGAGCCCCAAGCTCCTGGACAAGCCAAACAGCTTATGCACCTCCTGTGACTTTGCCATGCTGGGTGTTCAGCTGATGGAAAGGAAAGCTCTCATTCCACCAGTGTCTCTTTCAGGAAGAGCTCATTCCTTATATGGGGTGAGGGTAGCTCTAGGGGTTGGCCAGAGAGGTGGCTTAGGTGGTTTGCCCACACGTTTGGTGGTGTTTTGTGCAGGGGGTATGTGCAGTGCCCTGATTTTCTCCTTGCTCCTCAAAAATGGTTGTTTGATTTTTGGCCTTTTTGTATCCTGTTACCCATCATTTTCCCCAACTGCCCATGCACACAGTTATTTATTTATTTTTGTCTTTTTTTTTCTTTTAAGGGCCGCACTCTTGGCATATGGACGTTCCCAGGCTAGGGGTCAAATCGGAGCTTCAGCTTCTGGCCTACACTACAGCCATAGCAAAGCCAGATCCTTAACCCACTGAGTGAAGCCTGGGATCAAACCCGCATCCTCATGGATACTGGTCGGGTTTGTCACCACTGAGCCACAACAGGGGCTCCAACATCGTTTCTTTGCCTTTTGTTGCTCTAGGAGACACTTGTCCAGGTGCAAGCTCTGGAGCAAAGGGTCTCAGGTCCCAGGTCCCAGCCTGTCTCAATGTCTTTTGATGAGCAGAAGTTCTTAGTTTTGCAGTAGTCTCCTTTGTCAATCTTTTCCCTTATAGGTGACCAAACACCCCAGTTTGGCTGGAGTTAAGGGGTTTGCCAGGACATGGAATGTTAATGCTAAAATGAGGACTGTCCCAGATAAGCCAGAATTGTTGGGAATTCTAGCCTAAGCGGTTCACATTGCTTTGGGGAGGTAGGATTCTGTCAGGTCACAAATGTATTTTCCAGTGTTAGCTTCCAGACAGCATTATTTTATTTTTTAATGTTTTATCTTTCACATTTACATCAAACATGAGTCTAGAATTGACTTTTTGTGGGTGGTGTGGGGTAGAAGTCAACATTCATTTTTACCCCTTATGGATACAAACCAACTGACCCAGCACTATTTATGGAAAAGACCAAACTTTATCTGCTCTCTTGCAGTTGATACATTTGTCATAAGTCCTGTGTCATAAATCAGTTGTGTGACTTTGCTTTTGGAACTTTTACTGTGTTCCATTCATCTACTTATCTCTTTCTCTACCATTATTACAGTAATTTATTTAGCTTTATAATAAATCGTGATATCTGGTAGCATAAGGGTCTTCTAACTTTATTCTTTTTCATTAAGATTGCCTTGGGTGTTCTTGGCCCTTTGCATTTTCATATGAATTTTGGAACCAGATTGTTGCTTTCCTGAAAAAACACGTCAGAATTTTGATGGAGGTTACATTAAATCTCTAGACTACTCTTAGGAGATTAGACATCTTTACAAAACCCAATATTCCAGTTTATGAACTTGTTACATACTTGTATATATTTAAGTCCTTTATTTCTCCTATCAAAGTTTGGTAACTTTCCTCAATAAACTTTTAAACAAACATATCCAGGATCCCCATTCTGAACATAATGAATCTCTGGGAATGAGTTGTAGTTATAACTGGAAATAGTTTGGTGCATACTCTCCAGACTTGATTCAATGTTTAAAAAAATATAAATGGGTATCTATTCATTTGAGATTTAAACATAATTGCCTTAAGACTCCTAAGTCAAACTTGGTGCTGACTGAAATGCCTGGCTTTCTGCTTCCTTCAGTATAATTCTGCAAACTCTGGGAAGCTTATGGTCTCACAGTCCCTTCTGACATTAAGCTCTGCTCTCCTTGACCTCTGGATCTCACTTTTATCCCAACACCATGGTCTCTTCTCTTTTTCACAATTATCTAAACAATTCATAGGCCCCATAGTGGAAATTAAACATTTTCCTTTTTTTTTTTTTTTTTTTTTTTTGCTTTTAGCACTGCCCCCATGGCATATGGGAGTTCGGCTTGGGGTCGAATTGAAGGTACAGCTGCCAGCCTACACCACAGCTGCAGCAATGCTGGATCCCAGCCGCATCTGCAACCTACATCACAGGTCACGGCAACACCAGAACCTTAACCCACCAAACCTGCATCCTCATGGATCCTAGTCAGGTTCATTAACCGCTGAGCCAAGAAGGGAACTCCAAATCTTTTTCTTATTCCCTTTATGGTGTATTTTGAGTAATTTCACTCTGCAACCTCTGCATATGCCTGGCTCACCTTTATACATCCAAAGACACATTTAGGTCTTGATAAAGCAAAAGCCATCCATTCTCACATTTTAGTGACAAAGAGCAGTGAGGATTTAAATTTTCTATCTTTCTTTTCCTCTTAACACTCACACTTGCATAAGTCTCTCTAAGTAAAAGAGATTAATTGGAGATAGTTATTTCCCTCTACATACAAATTATTTTAAAACTATTTCAACTTTCGGAGGTAGAAGGCTTCTTATATACACAAATACACATCATATACATATATATCAATGTGTTTATATATATGCATATGTACGTATACATGTATGCATTGTATATACAAATATTTAAATTTATTTTTAAACTCATCTCCATACTGAATTCAGTGATTTAAAGAGTGATCTCCTATGGTTTTCAGGTATATAATCATGTTATTTGCCCATAACAATAATTTAGAAGAGACAGGAATTAAAAAAACTATACACTCAGAAAAGTGATGGGAGTTCCCATCGTGGCTCAGTGGTAACGAATCCAACAAGCATCCATGAGGACTCAGGTTCGACCTCTGGCCTTGCTCAGAGGGTTAAGGATCTGGCGTTGCTGTGAGCTGTGGTGTAGGTTGCAGAGGCCCCTCAGATCTGGCGTTGCTGTGGTGTAGGCAGGCAGCTGTAGCTCCAATTTGACCTCTAGCCTGGGAACTTCCATGTGCCACAGGTGTGGCACTAAAAAAAGAAAAAAGACAAAAAAGAAAAGAAAAATGATGAGTATCTTGAGCCTTAAGGGCTATATGCCTTGCATTTTTATTTAATTTCATAATAAGATTGAAAATGTCTCCATTTGGCTGCTTCCTTAATGCGTCTAGATACTTATATTTATTGGCTACAAAGCAGTTCCAATTTTTTTTTTTCTGAGTTTATACCATTTTTTTTTGAGAAGGGGGGAGACATTTTCTCTGTAGAAAAAAAATAAGAGAGTGAGGACTGCAAACTTTTTATGTTTTTATTTTGGCTCTTCCATAAAAACATGGCTTACCACAGGCTTAACATTCAGGGATTAATTACATCTATTTACATTTTTAAAAACACATTTGCTCAAGAATATCTTCCCTTAATGCTTAGGAAACTCTACATACTGAATAGATACTTTTGGACCTTAAGACTCTTCATTAATTATTGATCCATAACAGATCATTACTTTTGGAGAAGATAATAAGTTTTGCTCCCTAAATGGGCTACCACACAAGCACGGTCTGTGATTCAAGCTATTTCAAACAGATTGTTAAACTAAGTTATGTATTAGTAATTTTAACTTGCCGTATACAGCTTGTACCTTTAAAATTTCCTTCCAGAGTAATTAAATGGCTTTGCACTCCAAATATGAGAAAAAGTATATACTGATAATGAAGTTGGCAGTGCGGAGGTGGAAAGAAGAGGAAGAGTGGTGGAGGAAGGAGAAAGCTGAGAAGTTTTGAAAGTCTCATCTTTGGGGTGGAAATAGCAGAAGTATCCAGATTTGAGCATTTGAAGTCTTCTATAGGAGGTTCTTGGAACACTGACACAGATCACTCTGAAAAGTGTCACATATGCATCCTGAGCTGGGTTTGCATTATTCTCATCCACATGATCAAGCAGTGTGCATACATAATATGACAGTTTCAAATCTTAGCACAGAGTTAGAAGGACGTTATTTTTGACGGAGCATTTTTCCTTTATTGAATGTCATCCACACAGCATTAGAAGTTTTGAGTTATTGTTCCCTTGAAATTTTCTAAATGTTTTATATAAAGGGAAATTACAAAATCTCATTGAGTTAAGTGAAGGAGGGCTTGTACTCCAGCTCTTACTTTTGTTTTGAAGGAAGATGGTTATTTTAGTGCAAGTGTTTATCTCCTGCCCTAAAAAAAAAAAAAAAAAAAGAAAAAAATAGTTTCTGTCTGAAAGTGTTTTCTGACTCTTAAAGCTCACCAATCTTTTGCTAAAATAGAAAGTGAGCCAAAATCCTAGAGTGCTCATTATGAACCAATTTTCCAGCCTCAGGACCTAACATTTGTAGAGCACAGCTTATGAATCATAGTTTTTGCTTTTTACTTTATGCATGTTAACTCATTTACAGTTTTCAATGACCCCAAGAAGAAATTATAGAGCCTATTTCATAGATAAGGAAACTGAGGCTCAGGGAGTTTGAGTGGAAACCCAGTGTTTACTCATTAAATGGTGAAGCTGGGCTTCAAACTCCCGGATAGCTTCACAGGCAATTCAAGGCAGTTCTTTCTCTGCATTGTGAAACCGCTTTCATAGCATATGCTTACTTAAAAAAAAAAAATGCAAGAAACATTTTTTTTTTGGTCTTTTTTTTTTTTTGTTGTTGTTGTTGTTGCTATTTCTTTGGCCACTCCCGCGGCATATGGAGGTTCCCAGGCTAGGGGTTGAATCAGAGCTGTAGCCACCGGCCTACACCAGAGCCACAGCAACGCGGGATCCGAGCCGCGTCTGCAACCTACACCACAGCTCACGGCAACGCCGGATCGTTAACCCACTGAGCAAGGGCAGGGACCGAACCTGCAACCTTATGGTTCCTAGTCGGATTCGGTAACCACTGTGCCACGACGGGAACTCCAAGAAACATTTATTGGATGCTACTAGAACAACAACTGTAGGCAGTGTTGGCAAGAAACAAACCACAGTCAGCACCTCATATATCTTGAACACAATCTGCACAGATTT
This sequence comes from Sus scrofa, assembly GCF_054392235.1. NCBI lineage: Eukaryota > Metazoa > Chordata > Mammalia > Artiodactyla > Suidae > Sus > Sus scrofa. The sequence goes on from NC_139386.1 coordinate 88,152,338, forward strand.
TCTATAACAATAGTAACAGCATTAAATAGCATTATAATAACAATAACACCTTAAGTTTTTACAACATATAAGAGTTTGCAAAGCACTTTCATATGTTACCCCCATATATTTTAAGATTGTCTAGACCTAGACTTTTACATAGATTTTAACTCGAGTGCCAGTTCCAGTGAGTGGTGGCAGCTGCCTGGCATTCTGTGCTGAAAAGGAACTTGAGGATCATTCCAGGATCAGTAGAGATCAGGGCCATGATTGATTAGCCATGTCTGCCACAGCCAAGTTGTTAGAGTAATGGCACATTAGTTATACGTTCGTAGTCTCTTTTGTCTGTTGTAGTCCATTTTTTTTTTTTACGAAGGAACGAATGAATGACTTCTTTATGGTCACATAATATATACTATATGCGAACCGAATATAACCAAAGCTCAGGTTTCCTTTAAGCTGTTGTTATTGCAATTAAACTGTATTACATGTAAAAATGTAAATACTCTGGAGTTTTGTATTCTTTTTGTTTGTTTTTTCGGCTGCACCCACGGCATGTGGAAGTTTCCAGGACAGGAATCAAATCCTGCCACAGTTGCAGCCTGGGCCACAGCTGCGGCAACATAGGATCCTTAACCTGCTGCATCACTCAGTAACTTCCTGGAGTTTAGTATCCTAATGGACTGAAAATTATTATAGTTTTGAGCTTAATAATGTTTAATCTAAAACAAAAAAATACATGCATTCCACAGCAAAATGCAAAAAAAAATTTTGATGCAATTTTTGAATAGTCACATTGGAATGGCCTCAGGTGCAAAAGTATTGCACAAGTGGGGCTAAAGACATGCTGGGCTATTGTCAACTGTGTGCTGTTGCCTAACTGATAATATCTGGAGAGTCCAAGAATATCAAAACCCTATTTCAAAGGCCAAGAACCTTTTGGTAGTGCTAAAGTAACACCAACATGGCATTAGACACCACGCTGTCTCCAAGCTAACACAGTAATGCGTGTGACCAGTCCTTTTAGCATCTCCCTCTGGCCTATGACAGAAGCACATCAGCTTCTTGAAGAGTTTTGCTAATGTAATGTTAACACAATTTAGCACAAGAAAGGAAGATTAATAACTACACATAATGCAAACAGGAACACACAGATGACTTTTGGGAATGATAGCAAAATCTCCCAGGTTGTTATGGCTTTTTCAGAGTCAAAGCGGGACAAGCTGTAAAACCATTGACTGCAATGAGACTTGTAAAGACTAGCAATACAGCAGAGAGACTGTACTGTCCCCAGTGTAGGTTCCAGGTTTGGATGCTGTGGGCACACTCTTCTCTGTCAGTAGTGCTACCTCTGAATACAGAAGACAAAGACAGACATAATATGTAGTCAGCCATCAAAGGCCAAATAGCTTTCCTTCCAACTGGAGTAACCTGCCTGACTGCACAATACCCAAGACCCAGGGCAGTCGAGTCCCCACCCCACTACTTAGCCCCAGCCACCTCCAAGAGAGCAGACAGGGATTTCTTATAGCTTTACACACTGCCTTTGTTGGCTGTTTCCAAGGTGACAAAGTGTTCTGTCCTTTGCTGTAAATAAAGACGGGAGCAAAGGGATCCAACCCTTTCTTCCTCCTCTATTAGCTTCTGTCACGTTCAGTTGCATGCTTCTTATAAGTGTGTGTGTGAAAGCCCTGTTTCCCAGAGTCAGGCCTTCCTATGGGTTTTTGGTTGTTGTTGTCGTTTTTGTTGTTGTTGTTAGTTTGTTTTTTGTGTATGTGGAACTTTTCTGACAGACTCGGAGCCTGGTAGCTGGCATCCAAGGCTCTCTGATTCTGCCTCCTACTTCTCACTCCTACTTCATTCCAAAATGCTTTCTCAGCAGGGGAGGAATATATTCAAAGACTGTTGAAGATTAGTATTTTATGTTTCTGATTAGTCACTGTACCTCCCTGTGAAATGACATTTTTCCAAACCATTGACATGGGCTTGGCCTGTGACATTTCTTTGGCCAGATGCACTCTCAGAGGAAGTGATGCTTGCTGTGTCTGGGTAAAGTTTTAAGGGCCTTCTCATAGCTCTGCCATTGCTCTTTTTTCCCCTCTGTCTTGAGAAATGTATTTAGGTACCTATGGAGGGGCTGCTCCATCAGCCTAGATCCCAGCATAAAGGAGACATACAAGACACTGCCACAAAAAACTGCAGCTGATGTGTAATAAGAGTAGGAAATAAAATATTGTAGCTGTGAGCCACTGAGATTTTAGGGAGTATTTGTTACCACAGTATAACCTAGCACAAGTTGACTAATTCAATAGTGGTAAGCATGAAACAGAGGAAGTAAATGAACATATGGGCCATGCAGGGACAGCATCAAAATGGAACACACAGTCTGGTCTGAAGGACATAGCAGTGATTCAGCTTCAAGGGATTATTGCCTTTCAGAAACACAGGCCTATCAGACTTTCCTCTTTTTAAGAGTATATTAGCAATCTAGATTTTGATGTGAATTCTATCAGTTTTTCAATATTCAAACTAAATGCAGGCCAAATAATACATACACTCCAGTGCAAAATTGGGCACCAGGCTTCAGCTTGTAAACATTGTTCTAAGCTAACTGAGCCATGACACAACTGATCTATTCACTGCTCTCCAACGCCATGCATATCCCTGCATATTCCCTCCTCCCTTCGTTAGTTACCCCGGCTGTGTTCTCCCACTCTCCTACCCCTCTCCCCTATTTCAAGGCCTTCGTCAAGTTCTTTCCCTTTTTTTCCAACCAATCTTCCCCTGAATTTGCAGTCTATATCTTAGCTATCATTTTGCATGTTTCTCCAGTGTTATCTTCTTATACACATTCCATCCTTTGAGAGTCTATAAGCCCAGTGAAGACAGATAACAGCTTATAATTTTTGGCACTCTTAGTGCCTTGCAGACATAATATGTACAAAATTATGGTTTTACACCGATAGCCTGTTGGTTCAGATGAACATCTATTGTCAATTATCTCCTGGGGTTCTTAAACACAAAGGATGAAGCCTGGAAGGAGGCAGGTTCTAGACACTTAATTTCTTACTTTTCTTATACTAAAGGTGATACCTCATTAACAAACAGTGTGAAAGATTTGAATGCTGCACACACAACCCTTGTTAATAGCTAGACGGCTATATAGATTAAGTTCTCTCTGTTGTGATATATACAATTAGGGATAGACTATCAGTGTTAATCCAGTTCATCTGGGATTGAGTTAAGTTTGATGTTGACCCTCTTCTGAGATCCCTCTTGGAACTTGCTTTATACCTCAACAACCAAAATGTTATGACATTCAGCTGCGTCCCTAAAGAAGAACAACTTGCTGGGATATCCTTTCAAGTACTTTTCGAGGGTCCTACTGTATGTCATAGCCCCTGCAGTGTTTTTGATGAGCCTCCAAATAAGTTTGTTGAATGAACAAATGAATTAATGAAATGCTTTCATACTGCAGGTGCTATTTCTCCAGCCTAGGAAGATTTAGTCCCCAGCACTATCCCCTATTCTTTTATATCCCAAATTGGCTTTACCCCTATAATTTTCTCTGCTTTTGAAGTAATTCTGTATTAATAATTCTCCCAGTTTCCTTGAGAACCTAATTTAAAGAAAGAAGAATCTAATTCTTTAATTAGCAAGTGCTTATAACGAGTGTTTTCTTATATCTTAAAATTGAGCTATTTGGTACATATGTGAAGAAGGGCCAAATAACACCCAAAGGTATTAAACCAATTACTAGAAGATAAACTACCAGATCTGTGCTAGGAAATTAATATTAGAGTCGAAACAAATCACTTGGAAGTGACTCACTTCCCTTTGGCAACTGAAATTAATTTAAACAACTTCCCCTCCCCCCATGGTCTGACATTTCTTTCAAATGCCAATGAGCACCTCACTTTGTCAAATTAGATACAACCAAGCTGCTGGTATTATGTGACTTTGAAGCCATATGGCCATATATCTAGGATGTTCCAGGACACTCTGATTTCATGTAATTTTAATCTTTTTAATAAAGGCAGTTTATTAAACATGTAACTAAATGTGAAGTCATTCTATATAATTTTAAGGTTTCATATAATTAACATTCTCTATTACCATTCAATTGAATTCAACCAGTGTTTACTGACTACTAAATTACGTTAAAAGGATCTATAGATAAATAGAACTTAATCTCTGCCCTCAAGAATCTTGCAAAGTAAATAACAAATTACAATATGTGATGTATATATAACAATAAAACTGTTAATCACAAAGGAACATATGACTTTATTTAGGCTGGAGGTAGGATAATAGCAGAGGAGGCTTCCTAGAAGAGGTGAGTCCTTGGCTGGGTTTTGAAGAATGAATAGGAGTTCACTGGTACATCAGGGGATGGACTCTGGCATTCCAAACAGAAGAATACCCTGTGTGTACTCTTGTTTGAAAATTAGGATCATCCTATAGCAATAATAGAGCCAAGAGCTGGAAAAAGAGCTATTAGCCTAATGACATTTATTGTATTTTAGAAGTATCTCTGGAATTTTAATTCTGGCTTAAAACATTCTCTAGCTATTCTCAGTCGGAGAGAAAATTTATTATTGGGTACATTATGTTTGTTTAAAAACTATGTAAAAACCACTTCTTGGATTTTTGTTCATTGGCAATGAACAAGAAGGATCACTATTTTCTTATTCTTAAAAGAAACCATATATCCTGGTCAATAATCACTTTTAACCATTCAAAGGAGAAGACGTCTCTTAGGCATCTTCAGTTATTCATATAGCATGTATACACTAGGTGTCCATTTCAGGGACATTATGTCCAAGGCTAAGTTACATGTGACCTTTTTCTGTCCTTGGGGAACTTCTCATTCAGGAGAAAGGGAATCCCCTTGGGGAGATAATCTGTATCTCTGCACTTGGGGTGAAGACCTTTCAGAGCACACAAAATGAATAGAGAAAGATTTGTAGGCAGCTTTTTGGAGATCTCAGAAGATCTTGAAAAGCCTCTTGGCTCTGCTCCCCATGATATGATTGAGAAGGAAAGGCAGACCCAGGGCTGGAAGGTGCTATTCACACCATAGGGGGGGACAATGAATCTCTCCTGCCTTGCTGTGAAAGCCTTCTAAAAAGCTGCCCTAGTGCAACCCTGGCTACAAAGGAACTCAAGAAAGAAAAGCCAAATTATTGGTCACGTTTCCTTCCGCCTCCCCAATTCCATCTCTGGAGGCTCAAGTCACCTCTTTGCTGCCCTTCTCCACATTGCACCTCTTCACTGGAATATTTTTAGAGCCTGAACAGAAGCCAAACATAGTCCACTTTCATGCCACACAATGAATGTCATGAGTGGCCTCCAAACTGAGCTGAAACCTACCAGCTGGTGGGGTCAAGACAAACCTAAAAGAGAGAGCTTGGTCTGTGGGAAATCGCTAGTTTGTAAGATCACGCAGCATGCTTTCTCTTACAAGACACCTGACACACATACTATTAGCTCTTAAAGTTTTTCTGAAAAAGAAAGAAGGGCCTATCCACGGTGTTGGTGGGGATCGTGTTGGGGGCAGGGGAATCATTTGAACATAATTTGGAGTCTGCAGTAGGCCAATAGTCCACTAGCTAGATCTCAGATGCAAAGGAGAACCTGAAATTTTGGAGAAAGACAGTTTTCTCCAGGCTGGAAGCATATGGCAAGCCCTCCTAACCAAAAGGAGAGGCTTCTGTCATACAAACCCCATGTCACTAATAATTGCAAGGGCCTCTATCCAGAAAAATGCATCAAAATTGTGCCTTCATGTAATAAGTCTTTGAGAACTAGAAAGAGGAAATGAAGTGTCTCTCTTTCATTGACGATGAAAATTAAGATGATCTGGTTATTTAAACAGGGTTCTTAGGATTTAATATATGCTTTTCCCCCACTCCCACATCATGTATTCCTAAAAATCTGCTTTGAAAGTTTACACCTATTAAGGAATAAATGTACTTATGTGTACAATGAGGGTTATACACACATTTTTAGAGTGTTGAAAACATCTTAATGACCATAATTTCACCCTGCCTTTAGATAGAATTTTTAGTGATCTATTTCAAGTATTTTATTTTGATGTTCTTTCCTTTTCCTCTATAATTCAATATATTGAATTTGTTTTCGTTTACACTGACTACATTCAATGTCTAATTGACATCTGTTTTAGACCAAGGACTGACCACGTCAGCACAATGATCTTCAACCTTGTCTCATCTATAAAGTTAATGAGGACTTTGACCCATAACACTAATAAAAGCACTTTCATTCTGTTATCTAGTTATTAAAAATCTGGAGTTCCTGTTGTGGCTTAGTGGTTTAAGAACCCTACTAGTACCCATGAGGGTATGGGTTCAATCCTTGGCCTCACTCAGTGGGTCAAGGATCTGGTGTTGCCATGAGCTGTGGCTTGAATCTGTCGCTGTGTCTGTGGTGTAGGGTGGCAACTGCAGCTCCAATTTGACCCATAGCCTGGGAATTTCCATATGCTATGGAAAAATAAAAAGAAAAATAAATAAATAAAAAAAAATCCTTTAATGTACACAAAAGTAAAATGTGTGCATATATACTCAATAGGACTGTAACGTTTAGAGTTTAAAAATATATCCATAAGCCCCATCTCTTCCCATCCCAATGCCTGTTCTTAGTGGCAAACATAAAAAACCTTTTAGGTGTTTCTTCCGTTTCTTTTTTTTTTTAGTTTTCTAGGTATGCTTATACTGCTAATTTTTTTTTTGTTTTTGGAATGTGCCCATGGCATGTAGAAGTTCCCAGGCCAGGGACGGAATCTGAACCACAGCTGTGACAACACACCAAATCCTTAACCGCTAGGCCACAAAGGAACTCCTAAAATTTTCTATTTTGGATGCTTTTTATTTACTTCTAATCATAGAAAGCAAGATTTATTTTCCTTACACCACTCCACCATCATCATATACATAGTTTACTTTCTGTCTACCAGTATAGCTGTTACTATTATTTTTATTAAATTAATATTCAAAATTATACCAAAAATATAAAAGTCACAATTGACACCCTCCCCCTTTTTTTGCAGCATGTGTAAGATCCTGGGCCAGGAATCAAACACATGCCCCAGCATCATCCCAAGCTGCTATGGTGACAATGCTGGATCTTTAACCTACTGCCCCACGGAGGAACTCCAGAACTGACATTTTTATTTATTTATTTATAATTTAATTAAATTTTTTTTTTTTGGTCTCTTTAGGGCTGCATTTGTGGCATATGGAGTTCCCAGGCTAGGGGTTGAATGGGAGCTGTAGCTGCCTGCCGGACTATGCCACAACCATAGCAATGCCAGATCTGAGCTGCGTCTGCCACCTACACCACAGCTTATAGCAATGCTGGATCCTTAACCCACTGAGCGAGGCCAGGGATCAAACCTGCATCCTCATGGATACTAGTTAGTTTCATTACCGCTGTGCCACACTGGGAACTCCTTTCAGAATTTTAAAGGCATTGTTCTAAGGTCTTTTAGCTTCCATCATTGCTTTTGAGAAGTTCAATTCCTAATTCTTTGAGTCTTTTTTTGTCACCCTGGAAACTTTTCGATCCTTTCTTTCTACCTATAGTACAGTAAGTTTTATTACTATTATTATTATTGTTGTTATTTTTCTTCTTAGGACCTCACCCATGGCATATGGAAAGTCCCAGGACAGGGGTTCAATTGGAACTATAGCTGTTGGCCTACACCACAGCCACAGCAACATGGGATCCAAACCACATCTGTGACCTACACTGCAGCTCATGGGCAACACGGGATCCCAGACTCACTGCACGAGGCCAGGGATTGACCCACATCCTCATGGATCCTAGTTGGGTTCGTTATTGCTGTGCCACAACAGGAACTCCCTATTTTATTATTTTTATTGATAATTTCCTCTCCTTTGTTCCTTCTTTCTCTTTTTGGATTTTCTGGTACATTGCAGATTAATCTAAATTTTTGTCTTTTTTCCTTTGTTTTCTCTTTGTTTCTCTTTTTTGTTCCATTTCCTAAATATTTTCTCAACTTGATCTTCCAACTTTTCTATTAGACTGTTAACTTTTGATACATCAGTTGTTTTATTACTAAGAATACTTTTCCAGTTTCTAAATGTTCTTTTTCCATAACATCATATTCTTCCTTAATAGATACAATATCTTTATATTTGTTGGAACATATTATTTATACCCCCCCCTTTTTTTTTTTTTTTTGGCTTTTTAGGGCCACAACCACACTCGCAGCATATGGAGGTTCCCAAGCTAGGGATCCAATAGGAGCTACATCTGCCGGCCTATGCCACAGCCACAGCAACACAGGGTCCAAGCTGTTTCTTCGACCTATACCACAGCTCATGGCAATGCCAGATCCTTAACCTGCTGAGCAAGGCCAAGGATTGAACCCACAACCTCATGGTTCCTAGTCAGATTCATTTCCAATGTGCCTCAAGGGGAACTCCTATTTATACCTTTTTTGAAATTTACTTCTCTCTGCACTGCCTTTCTTCCTAGATTTTTTTCCCTGCCCCCCCACTTTTGTCTTTTAAGTTATAGGATTTCCTTGACTATCTGGTCATGAATTCATATTTAAGAATGAGGTACTGGAGTTCCTGTCGTGGCGTAGTGGTTAACAAATCCGACTAAGAACCATGAGGTTGCGGGTTCGATCCCTGCCCTTGCTCAGTGGGTTAACGACCTGTGGTGTAGGTCGCAGACGCGACTTAGATCCCGCGTTGCTGTGGCTCTGGTGTAGGCCGGTGGCTACAGCTCTGATTAGACCCCTAGCCTGGGAATGTCCATATGCCGCGGGAGCGGCCCAAGAAATGGCAAAAAGACAAAATAAAAAAAAATAAAAAAAAAAAGAATGAGGTACTAAAAATCCGACTGAAAGTTCTGTATGCATGGGTAGAGATTGTTCATTCATGTGCTAACCATAGAAATCTTCTAGTCACTGGGACACTTCAAATGTCAGTATCTGTAGGTCTATTTTTTTGGGATGGTCATTTCCCCAGAGGAGAATCTTCTCAACTTCTGGAAGTGGTGGATAGGTCCAAGATATATGTTTAGCTGACAGCATTCTGGAATTCAGGCAAAGAATATGGGGGTTCTTACCATTCAGTAGGCTGACCTTCAATTAATCCCTCTGTTTTCAGTTTGATGCTTTTCTCCTACCTTTAGCAGTGCTGGGTGTGTCCATAACATCACAGATTCTGCCTCTCCCTTTAGGCACTTTTCTGCTGTTGGGATTCAGAAGGGATGCCTCACAGCTGCCTAGGCTGAAAGAAGAGACCTGAGGAATTTAACTGCTCTTTATATGAACTTATAACCAGTATTCTAGGTGAGAGTTTCATCCTACATTTAAGCCAGTAGAAAGAACTGCTGTCTTGAATTCCTTAATTCTGTCACTGAATAAGTATACTCTCTTCTGCTAGATCAGAACCCATTGTCGTTCTTCCTACAGTTTGTTGATGTTATTAAACTGTTACCATCTCTTCCATTTTCTTTCTCTTTGTTTATATGTTTTTATTTCTTTCTTGTTATTTTAGTTGGGTTTTAGAAGGAAATAGAGATGAAAAGCTGTGTTCAAACATTCATGTTTAAGTAGAAGTCTTTAATATTCTATTTTTTTAAAAATAAGAAAAGTTTAAATAATCGCACAATCAAAACAATTGAAAAACAAAAATGTGGTGTTAAAACTGAACAAATTGGTTGGCAGCCTCCATTATCATGTGAAAATTCAAAACGTCCTCCTGTTAGCAGAGTACAAGAGTTGGAATTCCATTTATGAAAGACTGAGTGTCTAGTATATTAGCTATATGAAAACCACCATGATGTAGGACCATAAGGAACAAATTATGCCAAAGAATTTGAATTATTTCCATGACTGAGTGATGGGTCATATAGATAATGGACAATGAAGATTAGAACTTTATTAAGTTTTATTAAGTTTTCCACATCTAGGAAGATGTGGTCTATCCAAGTCATACTCAATATTTTAATATGTACGAACCATTAAAAATAGTTTTCTTACTTTTGAAAAATTATATTCTTATTTTTAAAAAATATCGGAGTATTGGAGTTCCCATCATGGTGCAGTGGAAACAAATCTGACTAGGAACCATGAAGTTTCGTGTTCTATCCCTGGCCTTGCTCAGTGGGTTAAGGATCCAGCGTTTTGGTCAGCTGTGGTGTAGGTCGCAGACATGGCTCGGATCTGGTGTTGCTGTGGCTGTGGTGTAGGCCAGCAGCTAAAGCTCCAAATGGACCCCTAGCCTGGGAAACTCCATATGCCGTGGTTGCAGCCCTGAAAAGACAAAAAACAACAAACAAACAAACAAACAAAAAAATTGGAGTATCAATTGTGGTCAGCAGGTTAAGAACCCAACATTATATCTGTGAGGATATGGGTTCAATCCCTGGCCTTACTCAGTGGGTTAATGATCTGGTGTTGCTGCTGTGATGTAGGTCAAAGATGTGGCTCGGATCTAGTGTTGCTGTGGTGCAGGCTGGCAGCTGCACTTCCCATTCATCCCCTATCCTGGGATCTTGCATACGCTGCAGGCCATAAAAAGAAAAAAAAAAAAAAACCAAAAAACCTACAAACATTAAAGTAAAACAAAAACCAGTATTTCACCACTCAGTTGGATCCTTAACCTACTGAGCAAGGCCAGGGATGGAACCCACATCCTCATGGATGCTAGCTGGGTTCATTTCTGCTGTGCCACCCTGGGAACTCCCAGTATAATTATTTTTAATAGTTGAAGGTATATAATTGTATGATATATACTGTAATTTACTTAACTGACTTACAGTCAGGTTATTTCCAAGTTTGGGGCTATTATAAACAAAACTGTAATGAACACCTTTGGGTATATGCACTATTGCTTAAGGATTTCTACAAAATAACAAATGTACTTTAGGATAGCTATTGATTGAGAAAATGCACAATGACCAAAATCTGTATGAATTTAGTAGCAGTATTAGATTAATTTGTGATTTATGACTCCTAATAGCCTTAAGACATATTTTAAAAATAGAAATACACATATAGATGAAATATTATATATAAAAATCTACAGTGAGAGGTATATGGAAACCTAGGTATAACTCTATGTCCATATACACTTCCCCCAAAAAAGAAATTCACAACACACTAGTTTGGAATATGAGGAAACTGTTAGGCAGTATCCAATTGGTTTTAAGCTACCCACAAAAGCATATAACATTAAGGACTGTTCCACAGAACTTAATTCTAGGCATCTAAGATCGTCAGCAACCAATTAGATGATGGATTTTTAGTATGCACATTACTTTTTCAGAGGATAAGTTGAATAAGTATTGTTTGTGAAGGTGTGAACAGAAGGCAATATTACCTTCTGAAAGCGAAGAAGATTTCAGATTTCTTCTTCTATTTATCAAAGAAGCAATTACCCCTTATAAAAAACAAAGAAGGTACAAGAGAAAGGCTTGATGGTTTTAGTGGGCCACAAGCTGGAAAAGGGGATTTTTTTTTTTTTTTTTTTTTAGATAATCATGGTAACAGGATATAGTAACAAGAGTAACACATTCAAGGCCAAGTTGTAATCCATCCAGTATATTTCCAGGGGTCCAACAGGGATGAGTTGCATGAATTTTTACCAGTATACCTGACACCTAAGCAAACACATAGCCAAAATAAATTAAAACTAATCATTGTATGTATTTCTATATGTACAATTCCTCCAGCTATGGTTTTGATTGTAATGGGTTATATTAATTGTCTCACTCCACCCTACAAATCATACAGATCAGTATTTAAGGCTAAACACTCTCTCTTTTGTTTGTCTATTTGGTTGGTTGGCTTTTCCCCTCCAGACTGATGATAGCAACTAGCTCTGGATGGCTGCTTCTCCCTAACTCCCTGGATGCTGGCAGTGCCCATGTACGTGAAGGTCCTTTAAACCAAAGCTCATAGGTGAGTGATGCAGAAATAATGCTGAGTTGCCAAACTGCCCTAGCCTATGGAGTTTACCAAAATTTATGTTAAACTAATGGGTGCCCAAACTAGCAGACCTCTACCAGTCTGCCTAGTTTTAGGATAAGAGCTTAGGTCAAATTTCAAGTTCATTCCACCCTGGGGAAGATCCATGTCTAGCCCTTGTGGGGACTGGGTGGATGCAGACAATGGTAACAGAAGCCACCTTAGCATGACAGAGCCTGACCTGAAGTAGCCAGAGGTGTCTTAGTTGCTCTGGTGGGTTTCTGAGGACTGGAGAAGCAACTGCACCACTTACTCTGCCCTGTTCAGCCCAGCTGAGTGGAGGGACTCTGACTATCAGACAGGGAGGCTAAGATGGGGTAGGTGGCAGGGCTGCATCTTGTGGGTCTGGTCCCAGGCAGTATGTAAATGAAGGTGCTCAATCTAGCCTCTGCTCTGCAGGTAGTTCCCGCTCTGGGACCTTGGTTATGCCATTCCACCTCCCTGAACCTCTGTTTTACTTTCTGTCAGTGCAGCTGCAATATCCTCCTTGAGGTAAATGTTTTTGATGATAAAATTAATAATAATGAAAGCTAACCTAACATTGCTTGAGCACTTATTACTACATGTTTTCATGTCCTTCTCTGCTGATTCTAACATCTATGTCAGTTCTGGATTGGGCCAGTCAACTTCAATTGATTAATTATTCTCCTCAATCTGGATCATGCTTTCCTGCCTCTTTGCCTGCCTAGTAGTCTCTAGATCCCAGGTGTTGTGAATTATATATTGCTAGATGTTAGATATTTGTGTATAAGTGTACATTTTTTTCCCACATCTGTGGAAGTTCCCCGGGCCAGAGATCAAACCTGTGCCACAGCAGCACCCCAAGCTGCTGCAGTGACAACACCAAATTCTTAACCCACTGTGCCACGACAGAACCGTTGTTTTTTTGTTTCTTTACCTATACATCTTCTTGAGTTTTGTTCTGGGTTGCAATTACTTGGAAATACTAGCTTGAGCCTTTTGGGCCTTGCTTTTATGATTTGTGAGGTGGGGCTCAGAGCATTGCTCAGTCTAGTGCTAAATATTGCCCACTCCTGAGATAAGACCTTCTGGAGTACTCTACCCAATCTGTCATGAATTAAAAAGTTTTTCAGTCTGGCTGGAGAAACAATTCAGGCACAGTTCCCAGTCTTGGGTTAGCAGGAATCACTGTCCCCTCTGAGCTCTTCAAATGGCTCCTTCCCTATATCCAGGGCTCAGACCCGAATCCTTCCTCTGCAGAACCCTGGGATGTTCTTTCTGGGCAGCTCTGTCCTTTCTCATATTCTGTCTTCTGCACTGTAGCTGCTTCAGTCTCCCTAGACTCTCATTTCTCTCTTCTCAATCACTGGACTTTACCTCAGGGTCCCCTCCTGGTGTCGCAATCTGACTACTCCCTAAGGCAGGAAGAGATGGTAATTTTAGATCTCATTAAGTTTATTTCCCATTTCTCCAGAATCACTCAGATTTGTTACATAATCTCCAGTGTCTTAAAACCATTGTTTTATATATTTGGTCTTTTTTTTTTTTTTTTTTTTTTTTTTTTGGTTATTGTTGTTTCAGACAGGAGGATAAAATCCAGTCTCTGTTATTTCATCTCATTCAGGGCCACAAGTCAAAACCTCATGTTTGAAGTCACCTAAGTCTGGGTTAAATTGCTGACTTTATTCCTGAAGACTTGTGTGACTTCAGTCAAGTTATATAAACTGCTTGAACCTCAGTGTGTTTTTTAAATTTTTTTAATTTTTTGTCTTTTTAGGGCTGCATCCGAGGCATATGGAAATTCCCAGGCTAGGGGTCGAATTGGAGCTGTAGTTGCTGGCTTATACCACAGCCACAGCAACGTCAGATCCAAGCTGCCCCTGCAACCTATACCACAGCTCACGGCAATGCTGAATCCTTAACTCACTGAGCAAGGCCAGGGATTGAACCTGTGTCCCCATGGATGCTAGTCAGATTCATTTCTGCCGAGCCACGATGGGAACTCTATTTGTTTATTATTTATTTATTCGTTTATTTTTGCCTCAGTGTGTATTAAACAGGGATAAACAAACTTCCTCTATTTGCTGCCACAAGGACAGAAGGAGAAAATAAATGTGTCTAGCACATGGTATGTATGGAGAAAAGAGAAGGTGAGCAGCCAAGAGATATGGACGGAAAAGTCTTGGAGAGAGACCGGGAAGTGACTAGAGAGAGATGAAGTGGAGGGGCCCCTTGGTAAAGGCGATGGGGAGGGGACATGGGTGGAGAAGGAGAATGGAGGAACTGGGGTGGCCTGACAGAGAAGTGGGGGGATGGGAAGGAATTCTGTGGCCACACAGGTTGTGTGGTTTGGGTCTCCCACAGAGGTGCCAGCCCAGGGGTGAGTGGGGCTTGAAATCTAATCTGAGTTTAGCAATCCTGGTGTCTCCCCTCTACCTTCCTGTGGGGGCTCCTTCTGCCACCAAGCTGCGGCCTGCGGGGCTGCATCTGCCCAGAGAATTAGGTTTTCCTTCTTTGCACAAAGGTGCTGTGTAGGCTGTGAGGCCCTGTCTACAAACACTGAACAGTGTCGGGGGACACATCAGCAGGAAATAAAGCATCTCTCTTGGGGTGAGGGGTACTTTGAACAATAAAGAGCTTAATGTCATTTATTTATTCATTCATTTATTTACTTGTCCATTCATTCAACAAACGTGGCTGGGCCTAGGCCCACTTTGAGCCAAGCATTGTGCTGAGACCTGGGGATAAAATTATAAAAACTCCTGGGGATATTTCCTATCATGGCTCAGCGGTAACAAACCTGACTAGTATCCATGAAGATTCAGATTCGATCCCTAGCCTTGCTCAGTGGGTTAAGGATCAGCATTGCCATGAGCTGTGGTGTAGGTTGCAGACGTGGATCGGATCCTGCATTGCTCTGGCTGTGGTGTAGGCTGGCAACTGTAGCTCTGATTTGACCCCTAGCCTGGGAACCTCCACACGCCATGGGTGTGGCCCTAAAAAGACAAAAGACCAAAAAAAAAAAAAAAAGAATTGAGTAGGAAGTGAGGTGGAGGGAAGGTTATATGTGTATATATGTGTGTGACTGGGTCATTTTGCTATACAGTAGAAAACTGACAGATCACTGTAAACCAACCATAATAGAAGACATAAAAATCATTTAAAAAAAGCAAAAAAAAAAAAAATTTTGACACAAATTCTGTGTATAAGGTCCCAGCCAGCTCATACAATGTAAGAAAACAGGAAATTCATAAGTTAAATTCCTGAAGTCCTGGGTCACTCTCTTTGATCCCTTAGAAAGTCTTGCCTCCTCTATCATCTCCCCAGCTTGTTTCTACTGGCAGGTTTCTGCCCAAAACCTCTGGGTTTGACCTGGGAGTCTTGCCATCCAGACTCCATTTCTCAGTAGCTCTTGAGCTTCCTGTTCACGCCCCAGCTCACCAACCTTCTGGGATGTGAGAGGACAATTACCCGGAATGAAGCAAAGCCCTCCAAACTCTCAGCGCTCATTGGCCTTATGTATTTGTTGTAATGAAAGTGAAACTTGACCGTCTCACAGGGCGGTGCTGAGAAAGTAGAAACACCAGTTCTAATCACTGCTTGAAAATGCCAGTGGCCTTTTTGTGTCCGTGCTCCAAGGCTCGTAAGATCAGCATGTGCTTCACTATGGATTCGGCACCATCATTGGAAAACATACTGCCACGAGTACCCCACTGGTGACGCTGGCGAGGCATCTTCCAGGCCTCTGTACAAACCCCAGAAGACTGACTGAGGGCACGTTTCTTTTTGAGCTTAATATCTCTTTATACTATTTAAAGTTGTATACTCTCTATATAGATTTTGTTCAAGAGAAAGCTCAACATGTAATTGACCAATTAGACATTCTTTGACATTCATCAGAAGAAAGCATTCACCTGAAAGTGAAATTTTTACAAATGATAAAACAGCTGCTTGATTTTGCACAATATAAATAGCAGAAAGTGTTCTCGGGGATATTTAATACCCAACTTGTGTTAGTTTAGCTCGTGCTAAGTAAACAATGTTAGGTAGAAATTCTCACTTGAAAAGCCTCAAAATTTGTTTTTCTCTTATTTCTTTTCTTTCTGTTTATCCTTATTTCCTTTATTTATCTCCTTTCCTCTGCTTCTTTAGCAATTTTATGGAATTTTAGAAGAGAATTTGAGATCTGGCAAAAGATCTAACAGTTTTAAATTTTGGTTTTGTTTTTTTTTTTTTTTAAATACCACCCCCCACTCATCAGAATCCCCTAGGATACTTTTGCAAAAATGTAGATTCCTTGGCTCTGTCTCTGGAAAGCTTATTTCAGAAGGTCTAAGAAGTGGCGTCTGTACATCTTAAAGCTTTCCAAGTATTTCAAAGGGCAGTCCTAGCAGAGAACTGCAGCTCTAGGGGCCCTGACAGGGTTCAGCTCAATGGTTCCCTTGTGTGCACGTGTGTACAGACCATGTGTAGAGATCAGGCACTATAATAGGTGCTTGGAATAAGTCAGAAAACCAAGAAAGTCCCTGCTCTGTGGCGCTTAAACTGCAGTATTTACTAAAACAAAACCCACCCAGATCCCTGCCCCCCTGTCTGCCAACTCTGACTGAATGAATAAACTCTGTCAATCCTCTTCCAAATGTCTGTGCCCTGGTCAAAAGGGAAACCAGATAAAACATGGAAGGATAAATGCATGCATTCTGTATACCATAGCTCTCAATCATTTCCTTCCACCTCCTACTGTCTTGGAGAGCTTGCCCTTAACCCCTTCTCAAAATTTCTGCTTCCAAAGGTCCTGCTTGGACCAGGGGCAGATATGTGATCACAGCTGGGTCAATCTAATTCTTCTTCTGGGAGCTTAGAATGTGCACTTAGAAAATTCATTGGGGTTGCTAATGCAAATGCCTGTAAGCAGGTCACATCATGAGGGAGGCTGGCCAGGCATAAGGAAACCGATAGCATAATTTTTTTTTTTTTTTTTGTCTTTTTGCATTTTCTAGGGCTGCTCCCGTGGCATATGGAGGTTCCCAGGCTAGGGGTCAAATTGGAGCTATAGCTACTGACCTACGCCAGAGACACAGCAACGGGGGATCCGAGCCGTGTCTGCGACCTACACCACAGCTCACAGCAATGCCGGATCCTTAACCCACTGAGCGAGGCCAGGGATCGAACCCGCAATCTCATTGGCTCCTAGTCGGATTCCTTAACCACTGAGCCACGAAGGGAACTCCCAATTTCTATGATGAATAGCACATGACCTGGGATCTTGCGGGAGGGGGGGGCAGGAATCCTGCTATGGACTGAATGTTTGTGCCCCCACCCAAACTTTATATGTTGGATCCTTAGTTCCTAATGCAATGGTATTTGGTGACAGGATGTTTGTGGAGGCAATTAGATCATGAGGGTGGAGCCCTATAATTGGAACTAGTGCCCTTATAAGAAGATACACAAGAATGCTTTCTGTCTTTTCTGTCTCCCTCTCTCTCTCCCCACACCCCCTTATCATGTGGGGTAACCAGAAAGAGGACTCTCACCAAAACTCAATGATGCTGGCACCATGATCTTGGACTTCCCAGCCTCCAGAACTGTAAGAAAGTGTTTGTTGTTGAAGCCACCTAGTCTATGCTTGTTAGAGCAGCCCCAGCTAACAAAGACAAATAAACAGGGAGACGTGAGTCCTGGAGCAGGTTGGAGGGCACATGCTCCATGCAAAAGGATGACTATTATTCCACTCCAGCCAGCTGTTGCCACATGTGAGCCCAGTTTGCCAGGTTTCCTAATGTTTACAAAAGGAGTCCAATATCCAGGTTTCTATATGAAATCTCACAATGAAACAATGTTGAAATTACTTTACTTAAAAAAAATTGTGTGGTCCAAAGCACACTCAGTTGCAGACTATACCTGCTGTAGAACACCAATTGGTAGCCTCTGCTTGTTCTAGCCAGACTGTTGGAAACAAGGACAAAGTGTCATAGAGCAGGGGTCAAGGCTGCTATGTTCAGTCCATGTGTCCAGAGAAGCAGAGATAGCCAAATTACAGGAAAAGATGGTGATAATGACAAAAACAGAGATTTTTTTTTTTTAATGTGGTAGAAAGACACCCTAGTTCCTGACTGTCTTTTAGGATTTTTTTATTCCAGTCAATTTTTTCTGAAGCTTAGGTTCTGTAATACATTCCTGTTTTCTTGTAGTAAACTAATGTTTTTCTTAAGCTCCAGTTAAATACACTCAGTGATAAAGAATGCTAGGGTAGACAGCAATTGCTTAGCTATCTAAAAAGGATCTCAAGGAGATGCTAGCTTTCAAGTGACATTATGTTATGGTCCAAAAGTTTTCCATCTTGTCCCCTTATCCTCTCTTCAGGTGGTGAGTAGGTTGAGAGTAGGAGATTCTGGAGCCTCTTGGTTAAGTCCCAAATGGGAATTATACTCAACTGGCCTGCAACTGGCTCCTCAATTTTCCTTCAGTTACACAGAAGTGAACATTTGGACCTTACTGCTGAAAAAACCTTCCACGCAGCTTCTTTCTATCGGGACAGTAGTGGCCAGATTTGTGGGCAAACCCTCAGATCTTGGAGCTAATAACGGTAAGGACACTTTGTAATTGCAGGCCTCTCATTAAAAACCCTCAGAGTGCTTCATAAATGCCAAGGGTTTGATATACTAATATGATTTCCAATACATAAATAAGCACACGTTTTCTTATATGCACACCTGGAGGCTATGAGCTCAGTCAAGGCAGGGGTCCTTCTTCAATTTGGTTATTTCTTTGCAGCTATTATTGCATAAGCAGGGAAGACCACCTCCCACCTCATATTCCTTCTTGTTTCTTTACATTACTTTTGAAAGAAGAAAGTGAAATGGACATATAAACTAAGTGCACTCATGTGTAGGAGGTCCCATAAGGAGCCTCAGCTCTGGAGCTTCAAATCAGAAAACTTTTGGTAAAAAGATCTATAGCTTTCAGTCTCAAACCAAGTGTCCTGGGAATCTACTGCTGCATAACAAATAACCCCCAAAGTTAGAGTTCAAAACAATCTACTGAAGCACTAATACACATTACAACATGGGAGAACCTCAAAAACATGTTAAGTAAAATAAGCCAGACAAAAAAGGTCACATATTGTATGACTTCATTTATATGAAATATCTAGAATAGGTAAATCCATAGAGAGAAAGAGCTGATTGGTGATTGACAGGGGCTGGGGGCAGGGAAGAATAGGGAGAAACTGTTTAATGCATATGGGATTTCCTTTTGGGGGGATGAAAATATTTTAGAGCTGAATAAAGGTGATGGTGGCACAACACTGTGAATGCAGTAAATGCCACTGAATAATATACTTTAAAATGTTAATTTCAATGTTATGTGAATTTCACTTCATTTTTCAAAAAAGTGATACCATTTAATTTTATCTCATGATTTTGTAGGCTGGGAATACTAAGAGGACTTACTGTTCTGTGTGATTGAAAGAGGTCACTTGGTATGATTCAGGTATCAGCTAGGTTGTTCCATAGGATCCAAGACAACTTTGTCACTCCCCTGGCAGCCTGGTGGGGGCAGTTGGAAGGTGGGGACTCAGCTGAACTGCTCTTCCTCTTCATGTCCTCTCAGGCCTCTCACATGGTCTCTCCAGTAGGCTTATCAGACATGGCAGCTTAGGGCTACAAAAGAACAGGTCCTCTTAATGGCCAGCCCAAAGTGACATAGTGTCTCTTCCACTATATCTTGTTAATCAAAGCTGCTAGGACTTCTCTGATTCAAAGGAAGGAGTAAGTAAACCCATCAACAGAAGGAGTGTGAAAAATTTTTAGCCATTTCTAATCTGCCTCCCTAAGTTTCCTTTCATTGGTGAAGTCATTAATTTTGGTTTGCTAAGAGAAACTCAAAACTCAGGACCTAGATCCCTGAGAATGCTGAATAGCTACATCTTTCAGTCTATTTTATTTTGAAAATGGATGGATGGCAATAAGTTAACGGTCAAGAAGCATTTATTGAGAACTGATGATAGACAGAACTCTGTATTGTAATAACAATTACATAAGTAAATAGTGTAGCCACAACTATAGAAATCAGAATGTTGCTTTTGTTAAATAAGATTGGGCCATACTGAATGTGACTGTCTAGAAGATAAGATCAAGGACTATACTATTCTAAGATCTGGGACAGGTATTGATCTTGAACTGAGGTCTTTTTGTGAATTTGGTCCTTGGCCCCCTTACTTCTGACTTCCTGACATGACACATGATGATTACATTCACGAAGGCCTTCAAGGCCATGCATCCTTCTTTACCTTTATCTTGTGTTTGACTTGCTGCTTTTTCTGCTCTGACTTCTGAGAGCCTTGCCTTGCTGCTCCTGGACATTATACAGGATTCTGACTTGGTCTCCTTCTAGCTCCCCAAACTCTACTTCGAGGCTCTGATATCATATCCCAACTGTTCTCTGCAGCCTAGCTGGCTGTAGTGCACTTTCCCAAAGCCTTGGCTTGTAGCAAGAGACTTAAGAGTCCTCATACCAATGAGCTCTAGGCTTCTTCATCCTACTGAGGACTCTTGAATTTAGCTTTCCAGGAAAGTGGTCCCTGGGCACACTGAGGAAAATTGAGCAGGATTAGTCTGAGCTGTTGGTAGAAGCAAGAACTTTGAGAATGAGCAGCAGGAAAAAGACAGTTCCTTGGGTTAGGGATATGTGTGTGCGTGTGTGTGTGCGTGCGTGTGTGTGTGTGTGTGCGTGTGTGAGTGTATGTGTGTATGAGAGAGAGAGATGTGGGGGGAGGTGGAGGCTTAGTCTATGAGTCACCATGGCAGATGGTATTTCGGCTTGTTAAATATTTCAGTTCTCTCCCCATAGGAGAGCTAGGCATTGCCCTCCTACTGATGCCAGGCTTGGCCACAAGACTTACTTTGGCTCAAGAAATGTGAGCAAGGTAGCCAGATGACCCCTAATGACCCTCGCTCCTGGTATCCATGCCCTTGTGTAATCCCCTTCTAAACCAAGTCAGGACTGGCCTTTGTGACCAATAGAATATGGCAGCAGAAGTGATGATGTATGATTTCAAAGGTTAGGTATAAAAGGCATGGCTGCTTCTGCCTTCTTCTATGGGATCACTTGGTCTGGGAAAGGTCATCCACTATACTGTGAGGACACTAAAGCAGCCCATGAAGAGATGCTCATGGCTAAGACTGAGCCTGGGACCATATGCAGCTCCAACTTGCCAGTCTTGTGAATGAGTAACCTTGGAAGTGGATCCTTCAGCTCCAGACGAGCCTTCAGATGATGCCTCCTCAGCTACCATCTCATGAGACCTTAAGAAAAAGCACACAGGCTGAATTCCTTACCCACAGAAACTGTGAGATAATAGATGAGTATTGTTTGAAACCTCTGTGTTTTGGAGTGATTTGTTATGTAGCAATTAGTAGCCAATACAAACGAACATAAGTAATGCAGGTTGTTTCCTACAATGTGAAAACATTAAAAGCCTGCTTGTGGTTACCAAGTTCTCTCTCCTCTCTCTCATGACACCACCTGTGTTCCGGATAGAAGTTGCTTCATCAGTTTGGATCCTAGAGTAAAGGTAACATAGAGCTCAACCACAGCTGATCTGAGATGGATGTGATAATGCTTGAGCAAGAAATAAACCTTCGTCGTTACAAGCCCTTGCAATTTTAGTGTTGTTTGCTGTCATTGCATAATCTAGCCTATCCTGGCTGATACAGCTACAGATTGTCTACATTCTAAATTAAATTAAATTGTTTGTTTCAAAAGTATAGTTTTTTTTTTTTTGGTGTTTTTAGGGCTACACCCATGGCATATGGAGATTCCCAGGCTAGGGGTTGAATCGGAGCTGTAGCCGCCACCCTACGCCAGAACCACAGCAATGCTAGATCTGAGACACATCTGTGACCTACATTGCAGCTCACAGCAATGCTGGATCCTTAACCCACTGAGCAAGGCCAGGGATTGAACCTGTGTCCTTATGTATACTAGTCAGATTCATTTCTGCTGAGCCACGATGGGAACTCCTAAAGGTATGGATTAATGGAAGTTTCCTGGAAGTAGAAGAGAGGTCTTCTGTATACTTGGAATAGTAAGTGCAGGGAAGAAGGATATTCTACAGTCCTGTCTCCTCCCTCTACACCTGCTCCAGGTTGTCCAGACACTCTTACTGGGAAGAACTGATCATCCCCCCATCTTCCCTTTCAGCAAACCCATGTGTCTGAGAACAGCTGCCTGTGTAATCTCATGAGAGTGGGTGGTTTGTGCCCAGTGGTTCTGCCTAACTATGTGTGTTCATAGCTTGGTGACTGCCAACAGCCATTCAACACTGTTGGGTAACAGTTTATGGATGAGTGTGCAAAAATCCAGATTTTATTGACTTTACTACTAATTGTATCCTCTTAGGAAAGGAACCAGCTGGAGGAAGCAGGGAGAAAAGAGCTCAAACTCATTTGCAAAGTCGTATGAGTTTTCCCAGTCTAGGATGTACTGCTTATATAATCTCCTGAGAGGCTAGCCTAGAGCACCATCTGTGTGTCAGTTTCCTAACTGAGAGATACCAGAGCCAGGGAGGGGAACCTCTAACAGGTGAGCATTACTGCAGTTCTGTCTCAAGCTGATTTATGAGGTGCAGTGGACATTGCCAGGTCTAGGCTCCCAGTGTTCTGGTACCTTGAGAAAGGGCCAGAAAATACTGTTTTGAAGGACAGAGAGAGAAGTGGGAAGCCATTCATCCACTGATAGAATAAATGGAAATTGTGGGAGGAGCTCTCCAGCTTTTGATAGAGAAGGACAATGAATCAGCCAATGCCTCCCTGGCCCTCCAGTCCCCAGAGGTGACATGTTTTATCTGCTCCCATCCAGGGTATCCCATTCTGAAGACTTCCATGACCTCTTTGGTGACCATCCCTAATCTTCTTCCCTGGGGCTGACCGCTCCTGAATTCCATGCCGGAATCTCTCACTTCCTGTGGATCTCTCCCTCTGTGGGACTGTCTCTCTTCCACACATCCTCCAGCCATCACCCTAACTTGTTCCTTATCTTTTGCTCTCTATTTCTCTTCATTTCTATCCCTCATGTGGTGACCCAGGCCAGACGTTTGTGGTCCTCACTGAGAGTTTCTGTGTGGGCTAAGCCTCAAAAAGCCTCTCACACCCTGCATCCCTTCTCCAAAACAATTCTTCTAAATGGGGTGCCTCGCTGGTACCATGTGATCGGGCCTCCTTGGCTGCAGCTGATTAGACCAGAGTCCTCGGCTGTCAAACCACGGAGGATGCTTCCTTCAGAGACATGGATATAAGCTCAGGTGTTGAGACCATCCTCTTGAATTTTGAACCAGAGATTCAGAGAGCAGGTCAATTTGTCAGGAGACATTAAAAGACCCAGAGGATACAGCTCTGATTTGACCATGAGCCTTGGAACCTCCATATACCACAGGGGCAGCCCTTAAAAAAAAAAAAAAAAAAGGCAAAAACAGATCCAGAGGAATGATCATAGGCAGTTATCATGAAATCATGTTATCACAGGAGTTCCCATCATGGCACAGAAGAAACGAAACCAACTAGTATCCATGAGGATGCAGATTCTACCCCTGACCTCACTCAGTGGGTTAAGGATCTGGTGTTGCTGGTAGCTGTGGTGTAGGTCACTGATGTGGCTCAGATCTGGTGTTGCTGTGGCTGTGGTGTAGACTGGCAGCTGTAGCTCCAATTTGACCACTAGCCTGGGAACTTCCATATGCCATGGGTGTGGCCCTAAAAAGCAAGAAGAAAAAGAAATCATGTTATTCCAAGGCTGTGAAAGCTAGGAGGAAGCACAAGTTATGAAGAAAGTGAAATCATGAGCAGTAAGCTGTGGTGCAGTGGGAGATTGTTAGGTCAGGAGGGTGGAGCCCTCATGAATGGGATCAGTGCCCTTTTAATAAGAGCTATGAAAAAATGTGTTCTCTCCTCTCCACCATGAGAGGATACAAGAGAAAACAACCATCTGCAAACTACACCCAGGCTCTGCCAGCACCTTGAACCTGGACTTCCCAGCCTCCACATTGTGAGAAATAAACATCTATTGTTTATACCACCTAGTCTCTGGTAATTTGCTATAGCAGCCTGAATTGACTAAGACAGTTCCTACTGCACTCTGTCAGGACTCTGGGATGTTCTGTGCTGACCCGTGGGTGCTCTTCCTGGGTCGTTTCATCAGCTCAGAGGCTTCACCTTCTACCATGTGCTGAAGATCTCAAATCTGCATCACAGCAGGACCTCTCCTGCTGTTGTAAGACCTACAATAGCTTTCCTCACCTCACCTGTCTACTGGTTTTAACCACTACATTAGTCCTAGCATTAGTCATGGCAGGAGGCAGCTGATGGGAGAGTGCATTGCAGACTAAGACCACCTGAGTCCTTGCCTGGCTCCACTACTAGCCAGCTGGTATCCAGGGGTAAATTGTTAACTCCTCAGTGCCTTAGATTCCTCATCTCAAAAATAGAGGCTCATGATAGCACCTACCTCCTGGGTTGATCTGAAGATTTGATCAATTTAACAAATGGAAAGTACCTACAATAGCCCATGGAATGTAATAAGCCTTCAACATATTGGGAACTAACTTATTCTGTGCTTGTCACATTGTTAATTTAATTCTCAGGGTAGCCCTGTGAGGTTTTGAGGGACTTACCTAACTCCAGCGCTTAAAGTCTTAAGTTAAGACATACCACATTGTTACCTTTGACCAACGCCTGGCGTAGCTGGGCGTTCCCTCCTCTGGGTTGCCACTGTACTCACACCGGGCTCAGCTCATCTGACTCACTGGCCCATAGCTGTGGGCTTGGGCATCAACTCTCCACTAGGCCACCACCTTCTTCCTGGGCTTTATCTTTTTTCCCCGGTACAATGCCTGGTTCAAACATAAACATGCTCAACACATGGTGCTAAAGAAATAAACTCATAAAAATGCTCATAGCCATAGCTAGTCTGCATCCTCTCTTCTTCCACATTCTGTATAGTGTGCAGTTTATATTTGATTACTTGTTAATTACAAAAGGATCACAGGTTTATTACAGAAAACTTATGTTTACACACAGAAAAAGAATGTGTCTCTTAAATGTGACTCTTTCAGAGGTAATGTCCTCATCTTTGAGTCCATACAATCAATGACTCACACATTTTTTAACTGTTTAATTTTAGAATAGTTTTGGATTTACAGAAAAATTGCAAAATAGTCAGAGAGTTCCCACATACCCCACACCCAGTTTCCCCTAAGGTTGACGACTTACATTGGTATCATTCATTTGTCACAATGAACAAATGAATATTTGGGGGGGCTCTTTTTAGGGCCACACCTGTGGCATATGCAAATTCTCAGGGTAGGGGTTGAATCAGAGCTGCAGCTGCCAGCCTATACCACAGCCAGAGTAACACAGGATCCCAGCTGTGTCTGTGACCTATACTGCAGCTCACAGCAGCACAGGATCCTTAACCGAAGCCAGGGATCGAACTGGCATCCTCATGGATACTCATTGGATAACCACTGAGCCACAGTGGGAACTCCCAGTGAATGAATATTGATATATCATTATTAACGGAAGTCCACACTCCATTCAGATTTCCTTAAATGTCCTTTTCCTGTTCCAGAATTCCACACTATGCTTAGTCCACACACCTCCTCAGGCCCCTCTTGGCAATGACCATTCCTCAGTCTTCTCGGACCTGGAAAATACCTAGTTAACTGTGTACCTCAGGTCATCCTCCTCATCATGGCTCTGGTGGGGTGCACTTCCCCTGGAAGGGATTTTCAGATGAAGTCTTGGGAGCTTAAGGGAGAGCCACAGAACTGGTTGGTGGAAGAGCCTGATGTCCAACCCCCCGGAGAGATTTAAGGGGGAGTTAGGGTGAGGGAGGAGGGGCACACAGCACAGCTAAGAGCCCCCACACAGCAGTTTCTTGTGGTCTAATTGGGCCAGTTTTCTGGTAGTTTCTTCTCCTAGTCCTTGCATTAGGACTCCCCAAGCCAGGAACCTTATTCTTTCAGGTGAGGTTTACTCTGCTCTTACCTGGCTGAATCTCAGGGGAGAGAAGCAGGTTGGCTTCCTGTGCTCCCCTGCTTTCCTGCCCTGACTCACAATCCTGTATTTTCACGGCAGTCATAAATCTGGAGAGATCAAAATTAATACCCCATCTTGCCCCTGGGCCAGGGTTAACCACATTAGCCACACTCCTTAATGCCTCACATATTCCATTTTCTAAAGAATCTCTATCTCTCCTTCCTTCTTCTCTCTCTGCATTCCCCTTACCCCAGCTTCTTTCCCAACTCTTGACCAGGAGAGAATTAGAAACAAACAAAAGAATGTCTAAGCTTGTCACCTCTGGTCTATTTCTTCTCATTTCCTAAGCTAAATTCCAAACGGGTAATTGCATTAGTCATCCCCAAATCCAGACTTCCATGTGGGTTGGCCCCATGAGCTCTCTCTCCTTCACTCTTTCATGGGGACAAGACACAGTTTGTAAGAAGCCTCTGCCCCTAAATTTCACATCTGTACTTTCTCTGAAACCTGGTCCCTTCCCAGAGACCCACCATTCTAGTCTAACCTGAAGCTGCAAAAGCTTCCAGAATATAACCTTTCTCCTTGTCACACCTTCCACCTTGCAGCTAATTAATGACACAGAAGGCTAGCTGCTGCTTCTGCTGCCCAGAGGAAGATGAATTAGAAGGCTGGTAGGAGACCTGCTGAGAAGGGGGCCAGGGCCCTGGGCTAAGATGGGGTGGAATGTGCAAAGGGATTTATGAAAGCTTGGGCTGGATGTGGAATTGTGTTCAAACACACTGAACCGCAGCACTGCTGATTAAAAACTAACAAAAAGGCTTGTTAATTTCCCCTACAGATTTGCCATTTTCTGACTGTCATGTGGAGACAGGCACAGTTACTTTGCCTAGGTCTGTTCACTTATCTTCTTACCCGGATCCAGCACCCAAATACACATTGAGGTATTTGAGAAGGCACCTCCTGCCCCTGAGGAGTTTCTGTCTCTTTAAACAAATACATTTGCACCTACACTTTGCATTTTGTCCCATGCAACCATGGGAGCTCCATAATCCACAATCCCTTCTTGGAGAAGGGATGTTTTTGCTGTGAGGCTCGTGGTCAGAAACGAGAAATTTACTTGGTATGTGTAACTTTTGGTATTTAAAACTAGATACTAGATAGAGGGATAGAGAGAGAGGGATACTTTTTAAAAAATGAAGTTATGGTGAAATGGAGCAGGATCCTACAGTCCTCACCAAACCATGTCTTCCATCTGTCTTTCGCCTATAGAAAAACTTTAGTCAAAGAACACATTTAGGAGTTCCCATTGTGGCTCAGTGGGTTAAGAACCCGACATAGCATTCATGAGGATTTGTGTTCGATCCCCAGCCTTGCTCAGTGGGTTAATGATCCAGTGTTGCCACAGGCAATAGTGTAAATCACAGATGCGGCTTGGATTTGACCCCTAGCCTGAGAAATTCCATATGCTGCAAGTGCAGCCGTAAAAGGAAAAAAAAAAAAGAAAGACGTTTTAGTCAAAGAAGTGAGAAAACACAGAAGTAAAGGAAAGCATTCAAATGAGACCAAATAATAATAGTTTAGTCAATAAGCAGTCAAGGACATTTAGTTCCTTCTCAAGGGCTATAGATAATATTCTTAACCATTTCCTGTGGGCTCTCTTGTAGATACTCAAACCTCCAGCAGGTAGAAGAAGTTAACTACACGATGATCAGAATGTAGTCATGACATAACCTACAATAATTTCAAGAACTGGCCTCAGAGAAATGGGAACAAACCTACCCTGGAACTGAAGATTAACTGCAATCAAGATGCTGCTGCTCAGACCACCTCATGGCCAATTTCAAGGCAACTGTCAGAGCTGACTGTGCTTTTTCTGCCTGTAGCTCTCTCCTTCCACCTATACACCCCTGAAACTCTCTTTAAAAGGTCTTGTCCACTGTCAGTGGTGGGAGTCAGCCTTTAGACATGAGTCTGCCCTCCACCTGAGTTGCTGGCCTCCAAAATAGAGCAAACTTTCCTTTTCACCACCCTTGCCTCTTTACTGGCTTTAGAGCAGCTGGACCCTACATGGGTAATGGGTTTGGGTGGTAATGGGTTTTGGCACCCAATGTGGGGCGGCTATGCTCTCTCGAGATCTGGCTCCCCTGCGTTTTCCTAAGTGGAGCTGCCGCCATGATAACACGCCAAGATGGCTGCAGTGAGCCAGCTGCTTGTGGCTACTGGCTCTGAGAGGGGGATTTGAGGGGACCTTCCTAGCAGCTGCTGAAACCATTTGTTTTGGGAGATCCTCCCTGTTTCTCCCCTGCTGGACACTGGCTGCCTACCTAGGCTTTTCCTTGGTGGAACGGAAAGATGCATCGGGCCAAGCTGACAAGCCTCAAGACCAAGTAAGTCCACTGGTGTGCACCTGGGCAAACTTCTCTTTTGAGCACAAAGTGCTTTTGGGGCATTTTGCCAACTGGTTCTGACCTGTGTTTGATTTCAAGGACTGTGTGTGAGCACTGAGTGTCATTTGGGCATTGTGCCCACTGGTTCTGGCATGTGTCTGCTGTTGAGGACCGTTTGTGTTGGGGAAGTTTTTGTTTCAGACTCCATATCAGTCATCCTCTCAGAAGATTTGTGACAGTTGTCTTATGCTGTGTGGGTCTGTACTCCATTTGTGTGATTGGTAGTCTTGCTGCCTTTTGTAAAATGAGAAATTCAAGTTCAATTCATTAGAAAGATTTTAGGTATAAAACTATGATTAAGGACAAAGATGATTTTTTTTTAAACACTGGCAACAGTACTTTTGAGACTCCAGAGAAAATTGGTTAAGACAACAATCTTTTGAAATTCCCAAACTGGTTATTTTTGCATATGCAGTTATAGAAAGCTAACTTGATAAAATACTTTTTTCAGAATTCTGACCCTGAGGGGGAAAAATATGCCTAGAAGAAAGCCCGAAGTTAACTCTTATCATGTTGCAATACACAGTCCACTTTGCTTGAGACTTCAGTCTTGGGTTATTTAGTAGAACCCCAATCGAGGGGGGAAAAAAAAAAGAGAGACTCTTTAACTGAAGTCAGTTTCCACAATTTGCTAGAACAACTGACAGAACTCAGGGAAGTGCTATATTACCAGCACAGTTTTATTAAAAAAGATGCAAACCAGGAAAAACCAAAAGGAGAGATATCCAAGATGACGTCTGAGAAGATCCTGTGTCCTCTCCTCAAGGAAGGAGAGTGCATCACACTTTGTTTTTGCTTTTTAGGGCTGCAGCTGTGGCATATGGAGGTTCCCAGGCTAGGGGTTGAATTGGAGCTACAGCTGCCGGCCTACACCACAGCCACAGCAACTCAGGATCCTTAACCCATTGAGCGGTGAGGCCAGGGATTGAACCTGTGTCCTCATGGATGCTCGTCAGATCTGTTGACTGCTGAGCCACAGCGGGAACTCCATGCATCACACTTTCTGCACATCAAATTGTTCGCCAACCCTTCGCTTTGGTGTCCAGGATTCTATTACACAAGCATAATTAGTTAAATAATAAGCCCCATGATGAAACTCAATCTCCAGTCCTCCTTCTCTTCCTGGAGGTTGAGTTGGCTCAAAGACTTAGCCCTCTAATCACAGGGTTGGTCTATCGCTGACCAGCTTACATGCAGAATCTATCTAGGGGCCCTGAGAGGCCTCATTAACATGATGACAGCACAGTGATTCCCTAGGGCTCAAGAATAAGAAAGACTCATCTAGAACTCTGCTTTGGAAATCCCCAGGGCATTAGAATCTCTATACCTGGCACCTGGAAAAAAAAAATCAGACAAATCCTTTACAACAGAAATTCTTTATACCAACATAAGGTATGCTGGGAAGAAATTCATCAAGTGGTTGTGAGCCACACGGGAAGTCCAGAAATTCATCATATGGTTAAGGGTTGCTGCAGGTGTAGACTTGGAGGTCATTGGCCTAAACTGACCAAAAATTAAACTGAAAATATCCCTTGGCCACTGTAGCCAGGGTCGGGGGGTGGGGAGGCGGGGGGGGGGGGTAGGGTGTAGCAGGTGAGCTTAGCATATTTTAAAGGTAGTTTGAGTTACTTTCTTTTCTCCTGTCCCTCTTCCTCAGTTTTGCATCCCTTGCCACTTCTTTTTCCTACAGTTTCTTTTCATCAGTTTTTCCAACATTTCCTGCCTGAATTGATTAGTTCTGGGAGGTTGTGGCACAAAGCCCCAAGCCCCACTGAAACCACCATTACATCAGATGGTCCTCCTGTCTTTTTTTTTTTAGGGCCCCACCCACAGCATATGGAGGTTCCCAGGCTAGGGGTCAAATCAGAGCTGTAGCCGCCAGCCTACGCCAGAGAAATGTGGGATCTGAGACACATCTTCGACATACACCACAGCTCACAGCAACACTGGATCCTTAACCCACTGAGCAAGGCCAGGGACTGAACCTGCATTTTCATGGATACTAGTCAGATTCGTTTCCGCTGAGCCATGATGGGAATTCTGATCCTCCTTTCTAACTAACCCACTCCCCAAGGCTGCAAGTCAAATG
Organism: Sus scrofa; assembly: GCF_054392235.1. Lineage (NCBI taxonomy): Eukaryota > Metazoa > Chordata > Mammalia > Artiodactyla > Suidae > Sus > Sus scrofa. Next base: position 88,182,881 of record NC_139386.1, read on the forward strand.
TAAACCCATGGAGCCCCACCACTGTCTCACAGCAGTAGCCAGAGGTTAAATCATGTGTGAGTCACAGTAGCTCAGATTCTTTAAAGCAGTCGAAACTCAGGAACAAAAATCTGGAGCTTTGAGAGAGTCTTTAGAAAGAAGAGAGGAAGTAACATCCCCTAGGATATCTGTGATATGAGGTTTCACATCACGCTCTGCCCCTCATCACTGGATTCATCTTCATCCTCTTCTGGGAGGTAGGAAAGAAATGACTGTTGTCCTTGCTTTGCAGACTTGAGGTTTGTCTGAAAAGGATGGCCATGAAAGGAAGGGGAATTCCTTTGATGGCACACAAACTCCATGAATTCTCTTTCTTTGTAGAGGTTGGGATACTGGTAGGAAAAAATTATGAAAAGGAGGGTAAGGATCAAACTATCAGCAAATAAAAATTTCTTTCTCCTAAGAGATACCGAGATTGAATGGGGAAGGAGAAAGTTTTTTTATTTTCTGAAGGAATCCCTAGATCACCATCCCCTATTCATTCATTCCACAAATATTCATTGAACATCAACTGTGTGCCAGGCACTGATCTAGATGCTTGGATCATAGCAAGGAATTTTTTTTTTTTTGTCTTTTTGCTTTTACTTGAGCCGCTCCCGCAGCACATGGAGGTTCCCAGGCTAGGGGTCCAATTGGAGCTGTAACCACCGGCCTACACCACAGCCACAGCAACGCGGGATCCGAGCCGAGTCTGCGACCCACACCACAGCTCACAGCAACGCGGGATCCTTAACCTACTGAGCAAGGCCAGGGATCGAACCCTCAAGCTCATGGTTCCTAGTTGGATTCATTAGCCACTGCGCCACGAGGGGAACTCCAAGGAATGATTTTGAAAAAAGTCCCTGTACAAACAGCCTCTTCAGTAAATGGTGTTAGGAGAACTGGATCACTGTCTCACGTTATATACGAAAATTAACTCAAAATGGATTAACACTTGTATGTGAGAACTGAAACCACAAGACTCCTAGAAGAAAACATAGGCAGTAAGTCTTGGTAATGATGTTTTGAATCTGACACCAAAAGCAAAAATAAACAAGTGAGACTGCATCAACTAAAAGACTTCTACACAGCAAAGGAAATATCAACAAAATGAAAAGGCAAGCTACTGAATGAGAGAAAATATTTGCAAATCATATATCAGATAAGGGGTTAATGTCCAAAATATATAAAGAACTTACACAACTCAACGGCAAAAAATAAATACTCTGATTAAAAAGTGAGCAGACTATCTGAATGGACCTTTTTCCAAAGAAGGCATTAGATGGCCAACAGGTGCATGAAAAGGTGCCCAACTTAATTGTCAGAGATATGAAAATCAAAACATTACTTTACATCAGTTATTACTTTACATCAGTTAGAATGGCTGTTATCAAAAAGACAACAAGTAACAACTATTGGCAAGGATGTGGAGAAAAGGGAACTCTTGGTGGTAATGTAAATTGGTACTGACCCTGTGGAAAACAGTATGGAGGCTCCTCAAAAAATTAAAAATAGAACTACCATATAATCCAGTAATTCTACTTCTAGATACTTATCCAAAGAAAGTAAAACACTAACTCAAAAAAATATCTGCACCCTCATGTTCATTGCAGCATTATTTACAATAGCCAAGATATGGGAAAAACCTGTGTCCTTTGGTGGAGGAATGGATAAAGAAGATGTGCAATATATATACTGTAATACAATATAAATTATATTATTTATAATAATATATGTAAATCATTATATATTTAATATATTATAAATAATCATGTTATATATCATATAACATAAAACATAACATATAATAATTATATATAACATAAAACATAACATATATAATATAATATGTAAAATATATTAATTACATATATTATAACATATAACATATATAATATAATTATTATTTTATATTTATATGTATTATAATGTTATTTTGCCATTAAAGAGAAGAAAACATGGATGGACCTTGAGGACATTACACTAAATGAAATAAGGCAGACAGAGAAAGACAGATACCATATTATCCCATTTACATATGGAATCCTTAAAAAATGAAAAAACGAAACTCATTAGAGCTACAAAGCCCAGATTGGTGGTTGCCATAGGCAGGGGGTAATGGGTGGGCAAAAGTGGGTGAAAGGGGGGGGTCAGGCATACAAACCTCCAGTTATAAAATAAGCAAGTCATCGTGATGTAATGTATAGCATGGTGATTATAGTTAATAATACTGTGCTGTATATTTGAAAGTTGCTAGGAGAATGGATGTTAAAATTTTCATCCCAAGAAAAAAATTTTTTGTAGCTATGTATGATGAGGGACGTGAACTAGACTTGTGATCATTTCATAATGTGTACAAATGTTGAATCATTATATTTTGCACGTGAAAACTAACATAATGTTGTATGCCAATTACACCTCAATAAAAAAGAAAAAAGAAACAAAGAAAACGGCAGGCTATATACTTTAATAATTTCCAAGATGTTCTACACACTCCCTAGACAGAGCTGAGTTAATCACTGACCAATTTAAAAAAAAAAATAGGGCAAAATGTGTCATATGTTTATATTAGTTAAATGAAATAATCTTATGTAAAAGTTGTTTATCATAAGATGTTTCTCTTACTCTGTAGTAACTAGTTTTGGAAATGCTTAAGCTTCCTTTTTTTAAAGTTGAAATTAAAATGTATAGCAGTTGAAAAAAGTAGAAAAAAAGTCCTTGTGCTGGTGAAGGGAAGAACAACAAACAAATAAATATATAGTATGGCAGATGGTAATAATTACTGTGAAGAAAAATAGAGCCGGTTCAGCAATTAGAGAGCGATGTTGGGTGTGGATTTTACGTAGGGACGTTAAGGGCAGCCTTGCTGTGAGGTGACGTTTGAAGTGAAATGAGAAAGTGAGAACACTGAGGAGAGTTTTCAGTGGAGGCAACAAATGCAAAGACCACGAGGAACAGTCTTTAATCCTTACAACAATGCCAGAAAGTCAGTACTCTTGTTTATCCCTTTTTAAAAAACTTTCTTCGTCTTCTCCCTCCTCCCCTTTCTCCTATCTCTCCTTCGACTTCCTCCTTCCTTTCCTTTCCTGATTTTCTGCCTCTTAACAGCCTTATCTAGCACTACCTTGGAGTAAGCTCAATCTTGTCCAGAAAATACTATTTTTTTTTTTAAAAAGGTAGGGCAGAAGGGGAGAAAGGGACAGTCTGTCTCAGCGAGTGACACTCAGTCCACATGGAGCCACCATGTGATGAGGACACACTGCTGAGAAAGCCCTTCACTGGCTCTGGGCCACCTGTGGAGCAAAGCTCAGCTCTTCAAACCTTGAGGGGGAAGATGTTCTGTCAGCGTCTTTTGTCAACTCTGAGGAATATGGGCAGCAAGACATGGGATGGAGAGGAGGGGACTGCAGAAAACACATTTCTGTCAGCAGCCAAACTGAAAACTCACCAGGATCTGCTAGGAAAGGTTTCCTAGTTCATGAGTTAAAGTCAGAGTATTAACTCTGCTCAGCTCTGATACAGGAAATAGAAACTGTTTAGCTTGTACACATTTTCAGAATAGATCCCTTTTTTTGCGTGAATCTTTTTGTCTTTTTAGGGCCGCACCTGTGGCATGTGGAGGTTCCCAGGCTAGGGGTCAAACCGGAACTGTAGCTGCTGGCCACAGCCACAGCCACAGCCACAAGGGATCTGAGCTGTGTCTGCAACCTACAACTCATGGCAATGCTGGATCCTTAACCCACTGAGCAAGGCCAGGGATCCAACCCGCATCCTCATAGATACTAGTGGGGTTTGTTAACCATTGAGCCAGGACTGGAACTCCTGTTTTTTAAAACCAAATGAAAATTATCTCTGAATATTGGCATGATTTTCACATCTTTTTCTCTTTAGCCTTATGTTGGAGTTCCCGTTGTGGTGCAGTGGAAAGGAATCCGACTAGGAATCATGAGGTTGCGGGTTCAGTCCCTGGCCTCGCTCAGTGGGTTAAAGATCCGGTGTTGCCATGAGCTGTGGTGTAGGTCTCAAATGAGGCTGGGATCTGGCATTGCTGTGGCTGTGGCCTAGGCCCACAGCTGCATCTCTGATTCAACCCCTGTCCCGGGAATATCCATATGCCGTGGGAGCGGCCCTAAAAAGAAAAAAAAAAAAAAACTATGTCAAAAGATATGCAATGACAAGTCTCTTGACTTTAAAGAAAAACTCCCGTTCATATGTGCAAAAATCAACATTGCCACAAATAGTTAAGTTTAGGATGGCTTCAATGACAAGGAGAGAAATGCCTGGTGCAGGGAGTGTCTGCCTCAGATACTGAGGATGAATTGAGAAACAGTCTCACTTTAATTTGTTTTCTTTTTGTTCTCATATTCCTAAATTCCCCTCCTGATCTTGTCTCTACTGTACAAAACTCACTGAGGCATGCCATTCCTGTTTATTCCTCCACCGCCTCCTCTGTGCCATTGGCACTTTATGTCTCTCCTGAAGTTCTGCCATGTTGTAGGGTGACCATTCATTTCCACATGGCCTCCCCTATGAGGCTGCACAACCCTTTCTGGTCTCTTTATCTCTGCATGGTCCAAGCCACTTTGCAGGCACAGGAAGATTATATGAACAGCTGAGCAAGCGAGTGAGTGAGCTGGGGCTAATTTCTGAGGAGCTTTAGTAGTGCTGTTGGGGTTTTACCTCCAACATTCATTGCAGCCACTGCAAAGGCTTTTCTTGAGGCTCTCCTTGACTTTGAAGATGATGCATTCATTCACCTCCTGGCTACATCATGATCTTTCCTTGTCTTCATGTTTTTTGTTTTTTTTTTTTCTAATTTAGAAGAGGTTACTCGTTTGCTCTTGGAGAGCACTTAATGTATTTCAAATGGCAAATCCCAATTCTGAGTGTCTGTAGTTAATAGCAAGCCGTTAACTCCTAGCACATGTGGAATCATCTGCCAGAGTTGGAATCTTAGATTATTCATAATAGGAGAAAAAAAAAAAAGGAAGGTAGGTAGGCAGGAACTAAGGAAGACAATGAAAGAAGGATGGAGAATATTTAAAATAAAACAGCTGGAAAATGACTTAATTTGTTAATTCCCTCCTTCATGTATTAATTGAATGGGAAAACTTACTGCATAAATGTGCGAACTATTAATTGAGCCCCCATTGTCCCTGGTACAGTCCTGGGTATAAAAAGCATAAGAGTGAACATGGTGTATGTGGTTATAGGCCTCATAGTGTTTATGGTCTAGCACCCTTGGGAACCTGGGGAACATACGTGGCACAGGTCACATAGTTACAATACCTAGCAGCTTCCCCCAGTTGCCATGGAGACCCCCGAGAGAAGAAGAGGGAGGGGGTCCTCTGTGCTAGCATCTAGCAGCTTCCAGTGCTCTTTCATCTTGGCCTGAGCTGTGGCCCTTTCTCTAGCTGCAAACACCACCCACACTGGGCCTCCGGGAGAAGGAAAAGGAGCAGCTCACCTTTGCAGGCTTAGGGCTGAACGTAATACATGCCACGGAGGAGGAGAAAGTTAGCTCTGCCTCAAGGCTGGCCAAGCAGAGCTGCCATGGAAAAAATTATGAGGTGAATTAGACTTTAATTTGATTTTTATTTGGTTTCAGTAACCAATAAAGGGACAGCAGTTTTCCAAATCCTGTCACTGGTTGGAGGAATGCTTTGAGAACATCTGTTTTATTAACAGCAGTGACAATAAAAGCCAATCCTATATTTGTAAAGGGGCTGCCTTCCAAGGCCCTCTAAGCATTTTCACTGTTCTTATCTGCGCTCCCTCCCCAGAGCAGTCCCAGAGAAATTGTGTTGACTTGTAATTAAGCTTAACCGCTGACCTCTTCTACAGCTCTTCCCACTGCTGCCTACTGGGCCCCTGCACCGGAGAGGAAGACCAGCCTGGCAGAGGTGGGGGTGGGGCAAGTTAAAGAGCCGGAGAGCAGAGGGAAAGGGCAAAGGCGTGGCTTTCATGCCTTCATTGTCCTTTGTTCAACACTTGCTGGACTAGGCACCCAGCTGGCATAGCAGTGTGTGATCTGAGTTCTCAGGGCTTAGGAAAGTATACAGAGATGTGTAGGCACAGGGGAAAAAGTCAGAAAGTATTTCTGGTTGGCATAGAATTCCATTTTTCGGAAAGAATAGAAAGATACAGAAATTTCCTCTTTTTCCCCTGAATCTTTTTTCTCCTTTCCCCCCTTTATCTTGCTGAGATGACTAAATTGTTTAAAAAATAGACATAATTTAGTCTAATTACTTGACAGAAAGTACATAATGCGACAAGGTCCAGATTGACTCTATTTTAGGCACTAGAAGTAAAGTGCTTTAAATTCTAGAGGCCAAATGGAGAAAGAAAATACTGAATATCCATGCAGTGGAATATTATTCAACCAGAAAAAGAAATAAAATACTGATACATGCTTTCTGGTTGGTAAACCCTAAAAACATGCTAAGTGAAAGAAGCCAGTCACAAATGACAACACATTATATGATTCCACTTACGTGGAATGTCCAAAATAAGCAAGTTCATAGAGACATTGTAGATTGGTGGTTGCTCAGGTCTGGGGGGAGGTGAATGGAAAATAACTATTAATGAGTAATGAATATGGGGTTTCTCTTTCTTTCTTTCTTTCTTTCTTTCTTTCTTTCTTTCTTTCTTTCTTTCTTTCTTTCTTTCTTTCTTTCTTTCTTTCTTTTTAGGGCAGCACCCGCAGCATATGGAGGTTCCCAGGCTTGGAATCAACCAATTCCCAGGTTGAATCTGAGCCTCATCTGCGACCTATGCCACAGCTCATGCTGGATTCTTAAGCCACTGAGCAAGGCCAGGGATTGAACCCGAATCCTCATGGATACTAGTCAGGTTTGTTAACCACTGAGCCACAAGGAGAACTCCAGTATGGGGTTTATTTTGGAGTAATGAAGATGTTCTAGAATTAGGGAGTGGTGATAATTGTACAACCTTGAGAATATGCAAAAACCACTGAATTGTACATTTAAATAGGTGGATTTTGTACTATGTGAAATATAGTTCAATAAAGCTGTATTTTTTTTTTTAACAGACCTGGTAACTGTAATCTCAGCATCTGGGTGAACTCACAATTAAATTCCAGCCTCTTTACAGCCTATGTAAGGGATTTGAGATGACTACCTGTCCTTTCAGATAGGAAACAAGAAGTATTTAGAAATGGGATAAACCTTCAAAACACTGGATTGGATGAGCAAAGCAAAAGACTGCATGACACAGAATATCACTGTGCCAGTCCTGCAAACTAGAAGCATATTTACACACAGATCAGTAATGTATGCATAGTGTGTGGGTATACATACATGTTTCTAGACATGTGGCAAACATGGGTACCTAGAGCCTGAGTTGGAATAATAATTGGGTATAAGGAGAGGGGTCTTAAGTGGCTTGATGATGACAGTAATGTACAACAAAGAGTTTGATTACCTTCTAAAGTTAATTAAAATATGGCAGAAAAGTTACTTATAAAAGAAGCTGGGGAGATAAACCATCCAAAGAACACTGTAAGGCAAAACATAACCAAGACTAATGTGCTGCTCAAGTTATAAGTCAATTGGGAAATTCAATCCCTTTTAAAAATAAAATAATCTTCTCTATTAAAGAATATTATAAACATTTTAAAATACAAGTAAATGTATTATTTCTATAGATTTTCCCTAGCTTTGGGGAAGTTATTTTTTTATCTTAGTGGGGGGTTGTTTTTAATGTTCTCACATTGCAACCCAATATGGTAATTGACTGTTTTCAGTTCATGTTTCAGGAGCATTTGTTCATTAGCTTATAAATTCTTAATAAACATCATGTAAGTCAGACAATTTTCTTACTATGTCTTTTGTAGAACAGATTCAAAATGACTAGAAATTTTAAAAAATCATCTAAATAAGGAGCTAGTCAAATTTTGATTACTCCTAATTCTTAGGGAATGAATTCTCATTTATAGAGTAAGTCTTTACCTTAAAAGCCACGCACTATTCTAATAGTGAAAACAGGAAATACAGTTTAAAAGCTCAACAGCACAAGTTGGAAATATTAGCCTTTCCCAAGCAGTCTCTCAGCAATGATTAAAAAAAAAATTATTCTCAGGGTGAGGTCAGATACAGGATGGAACAAAGAAGTCAATTGGATGGTTGAATGAGATTGTTTTAAACTCATAGCTGAAACAATAGTTTTGAAAGACTAGGTACTAGAGAGTGGAAAGGTTTTTTTAAATTCCAAAGCTGGCTTTGAACATCAAAAGCCAACTCCGGAAGGAAGCTGGGCATAGCATTTATCCGCAAACCACAGAATAAGGAGGAATGCACAGCAAAATAGACTGCCTCCTGAGAACTGTTTATTACTGAGCTAAGGAGCTCATAACAGAATGTAAATCAACTTTATTACTATGAACATGTTTTAGTTTGTTGGCACTTTTTTTTTTTTTTTTTTTTTGTCTTTTTAGGGTCATACCTGTGGCATATGGAGGTTCCCAGGCTAGGGGTCCAATTGGAGCTGTAGCCGCAGGCCTACACCACAGCCACAGCAATGCCAGATCTGAGCCACGTCTGTGACCTATACCACAGCTCATGGCAATGCTGGATCCCCAACCCACTGAGTGAGGCCAGGGATCAGACCTGTGACCCCATGGCTCCTAGTTGGATTCGTTTCCACTGCGCCACCACCAGAACTCCCGGCACTATTTTTTGGTAGCTAGACTTTGCGGATGAAGGAAGCAGTGTGTTGATTTATGTACCAGCACAATGTCCTCTTATTGCACACCAGCACTCTGAATAGCACTGACAGGAGAGATAGTTCTCTGTCCCGAAGGGGGAGGGAAGAGAGAATTGGGAACAGAGAGCTAGAGAGGGCAACATTGTTGAGCTTCCTTGTGGGCATGTTCAGGGTTCTAACCACTATCTCCACACCTACTCTCCTGGGGTTTAATTCCAGCAGCTGGATGAGGACAAGATTGATAGAAATCTCAGGAGTACCCATTATGGCTTAATGGTAACAAACCCAATTAGTATCCATGAGGATGTGGGTTTGATCCCTGGCCTTGCTCAGTGGGTTAAGGATCCAGTATTGCCATGAGCTGTGGTATAGATCACAGACATGGCTCAGATCCTGAGTTGCTGTGGCTGTGGTATAGGCCAACAGCTGCAGCTCTGATTCAACCTCTAGCCTGGGAACTTCCATATGCCATGGGTGTGGCAAAAAAAAAATTTTTTTTTGATAGAAATCTCAGATAGTTGAGGTGGTGGGGCCTGAGATAAGTAGGCACTTGTATCATGCTCCCCAAGTTATAGCCTAGGGAGATGGCATGACTCTTAAAGAAAGAACTCTCTCTGCCATGTAGCATGGTGCCAGCAGTGGTCCCTGTAGATGAATGAATTACTTGAGGGCAACCTCAAAGCATCTTAAAGCCCTCAAGGTCCAGAGATCTGTGTGGAGGGAGAGGAAATGCTGTGAGAGGGCTGATAGACCTTGGAGCCCTTTGGTTGGGATGAGGAAGGAACAAAGTGGTCTTTCTGGTATTCAGAGGCCATGGCAGTGCTGGACCTCTACCACAAAGGTCAAGAGGAAAGTCATGTAGCTGTGATGGCCTGTGGATGAGAAGACAGCCTTAGGGCAAAGGTCCCTCTCCTTTCTATGGGGCCCTTAACTTCTCTTTTTACTCTCTCCTTTACCCAAACTCTCTCCATTACAGAAGTTGGTTGTACTTCTCCCAACCCCCTCTGAACAAGGAAGACTTGGGGCAGAACTTTGAGCTGACCAAGTATCCTTCCTTAAAATATGGCTGACCAATGGGAGTTCCCGTCGTGGCGCAGTGGTTAACGAATCCGACTAGGAACCATGAGGTTGCGGGTTCGGTCCCTGCCCTTGCTCAGTGGATTAACGATCCGGCGTTGCCGTGAGCTGTGGTGTAGGTTGCAGACGCAACTCGGATCCTGCGTGGCTGTGGCTCTGGCGTAGGCCGGTGGCTACAGCTCCGATTAGACCCCTAGCCTGGGAACCTCCATATGCCTCGGGAGCGGCCCAAGAAATAGCAACAACAACAACAAGACAAAAACAAACAAACAAACAAAATATGGCTGACCATTTCATTGAAAAGTGGGTTGAATGGGCAAGACTAGATTTTTTTTTTATATTGGCAGAAACAAGGGCTTAATAAGTTTAGTTAAAGGGAAATAAAGGTACATTTTTGTATTGTCTAGGCTGTGACTGTACCAGGCTGGGTAGGTTAGATTATGTGGCAGTATCAAATAACCTCCAAAGTTCAGGTACACAGCACAACACATCCACCTTGGGTCAGCTAAGTCCTCACTTCAGGACCTATGCTGATGGGGCTGGAACTTGGCTGTTGATGGAAGGGAAGAGAGCTCTCGTGAATGATTACATGTCCTCGTCCGCAGGTGATACACATCACTTCTATTACTTCCTCTCACAACTCACTGGCCTGAATTAGTCACAGGGCCCCACCCAACCAGGAGGGGGCCAGGAAGTGTTTTCCTTTTCTGTGTCCAAAAGGTGAGGATCTGAAAATATTTGGTGAACAGCACTAATGACTAACCTAGCAGGTGTGAAATTCTTACCTACAACATGAATTAGGGCTCAAAAATAAACCAAAAAATAAAACCAAAAAAAAAAACAAAACAAAACACAAACAAGATAGGGAGTTCCTGCTGTGGCTCAGTGGAAACAAATTTGACTAGTATCCATGAGGATGCAGGTTTGATCCCTGGCCTTCCTCAGTGGGTTGGGGATCTGGCATTGCTGTGAGCTGTGGTGTAGGCCGGCAGCTATAGCTCCCATTTAACCCCTAGCCTGGGAACTTCCATATGCTACAGATTAGGCCCTAAAAAGAAACAAAAACAAAATAAATATAGCATAAGAGATTAGAGAATAGAACCTGGGGATGAATTCTGGTTCTGTCACTTGTAAATGTTAGTATGCCCTTGGCTACGTTGCTTAACCTCTTTAACATTTAGGACTTCCCTAGGGTAGGTGTAAATAGTATATAAAATAATCTCTGGCACATGGAGGTGACAGAAATAAATAGCTCTTATTTTAATCTTTAAAAATTACTTTGCTTCTTTTTTCTCTATGGTTTATAACCTTAACTAATTAAGAGTTCTAGTTAGTTGGATTCTGACTGAACCAGAACCATGGCAGTGACAATGCTGGATCCTTAACCCTCTGAGCCACCAGAGAATTCCTTAAAGGTTTATTTTTATTTTTATTTTTTATTGTTTTGTCTTTTTCCAAGGCCACACCAGCGGCATATGGAGGTTCCCAGGCTAGGGGTCTCATCAGAGCTGTAGCCACCGGCCTACGCCAGAGCCACAGCAACTCAGGATCCGAGCCTTGTCTTTGACCTACATCACAGCTCACGGCAATGCTGGATCCTTAACCCACTGAGCAAGGCCAGGGATTGAACATGCAACCTCATGGTTCCTAGTCGGATTCGCTAACCGCTGAGCCACAACGGGAACTCCGTTTTTTTTTTTTTTTTAAGTTTATTTGTTTCTAAAAATATAGTCAAGAAGGGAAGGATAAATTAGGAGTTTGGGATTAGTAGATACAAGCTACTATATATAAAATATATGAACAACAAGTCCTACTGTGTAGCACAGGGAACTATATTCAGTATCTTGTTGTAACCTATAATGGGATATATATATATATATATATATATATATATATATATATATATGAATCACTTTGCTATACATCAGAAATTAATATAACATTGTAAATCAATTATACTTCAATTAAAAAAATCAGTATTCAGGAGTTCCCGTTGCGGGTTCGATCCCTGCCCTTGCTCAGTGGGTCAGGGTTCCGGCGTTGCCGTGAGCTGTGGTGTAGCTCGCAGACGCGGCTCGGATCCTGCGTTGCTGTGGCTCTGGCGTAGGCTGGCAGCTACAGCTCCGATTCGACCCCTAGCCCGGGAACCTCCATATGCCTCAGGAGCGGCCAAGAAATGGCAAAAAGACACACACACACACACACACACACACAAAAAAAAAAATCAGTATTCATATATTTCCAGTGGCAACTTTCTGGGGGACACTTTGAATGATGGCTCCCATCCTGGAGTGGTCCAATATTGTTGGGTAAAATCAGTGCTCAGTGATTGAGGAGCAGTCTGCATTCAGTTTGTACTTATGGTTGGTAGCAACTGGGAATGATTGTTCCCCACACCCCCACCATGACTGAAAAATGTGAAATTAAGAAGATAACAATGGGAGAGGGATGTGAGGGAAACAGAGCAGGAGAGCAGGCACACACCCATCTCCTCCACATTCACCTAACGAGTGTCGAAACAATTCAATTAACCCTGTCAGGATTTACATGAATAAATGGTCCTGCCACCACTTTAGAAGGAAACTGGAGTGTCCCTGTCTTACATCCTATGATTTGGTTTCAGCATGGAAAGGCCCCCAACAGAAACCTGGAAATAGCATAACTCCCTATTTCCATTTCCCACTTGGATTTTAGCACAGACTATGGAGCAGAGAGGGAGTGAAGTGCTTCTCCCACAGCAGCTGTTTCCGTAACTTTCTCCTCTCCTCCGACCACTTCCTCCACCTGTGCAACTCCAGATCCTGTTCAGAGAGGAGGAGGAAACACAAGGTACCAAATTCAGAGATGTGTTCATTCATCACCATACTCCCTCCCTCCTTTTGTCCTCTTCTCAAGGGAGAGGTGCAGGTTTGGGCAGCAAGAAAAGGAACACTTCTGGAAGGCACACTTCTTCTTTTTATCACTGGGGGAACCAAGTACTGTAGTTCTGTTGTAGTACTTTGGTTGAGAGTAAGATGCTAGGCACTAAGAGTAACCGTCCAAGTGAACAGGCCTGGCCTGAGGCAGAAGGGTAGATTTGCAGACATGGTTATTAGCATTTCAGAATATCCACTGCTAACCCTGATTATGTGGCAAATTAATCTCAGAGAGTGAGGACTCCCTTTACTTAGTTGTGTTATCAGGTCACCCATCCCCCAAACAACCCCAGGCATAAAACAAAACAAAGGCCCAGATAGAATTTTTTCCTATAGACCAATCCCCAGTGCACATTCTGCAGAGGGAGTAAAAAAATGTCCTTCAAGAAAGGACAGCCTCAGAAATCGTGTTCCCTTTTAAAATTAATTTTAAAACCCAGAGGCAGGGGTGGTGAGAAAATCCTTTAGCATACCTTACAAAACACAGGATAAGGTCAACCAGAAATAGCAGAGTCCCCCTCTCTTAACTTGGTTTGAAGGAAGGGTGAGACTGAAAGACACATGGAATAAAAGAAAGGTTTCACAAGAAAGAGAAAACAGAATGCTGACATAAATTAGAGGAACCTGCAGAATGAGAATTTAGAATTCTCGTAGGACACAGATGTCCTCCGTGAATCCTGTCTGGAAATGATTTGGAAAAGATGAGATTCCAGGCTGCTCAGAGGTTCTCTGCCTCCTGAAGAAGCAGGGCAGAATTAGGGGAAATTCTTTACATTTACAAGGTGAAGCCTGGCATGAGCAACTATTAATCAGGACATTAGCACCAGAGTTGACCAGTAGTCTCAGAAATCACCTAAGTCAAGAGCAAAATGTGTGTGCCATGTGTGTATGTGCACTTGATCATTTGTAGATACATGACGAGTGGAGGAGTAGTTGAAAAGTCATCGATCCTGGAAATACAACCAGGGCAGCCCTGGGCAAGACAAATCCCCAGTGTGGTCTCATTCTGAAGATGTGGGAAAAGGAACAGGAGTGGAGGAAGCCATTTACCTGGCCTGTCTGCTCAGGAATAGATTCAGCTATTAGGTGGGTCCAGTTAGATCTGGTGTCCTTCTACACCACCTAAAGGGTATTGTTCACCTGTGACTTTACTGAGACAGCAAAATGATTCATTGAGAGTGACTGGACCCACATTATTGATACCTCTGATGGTAGTTTGTATCCATGACTGTAAGCATCAAATTAAATAAATGAATGGCTTCTTTTATTTCAATGATGGTTTCAAATTGTACCTTTTTTTTTAAATGATTACAAAAGTGACCTATGTTCTTCACTGCAGTTTTGATGGTAGTTTTCACTTTCATCTCCCTTAAGATTGAGCAGGACAGGTCCCATCTCTACCCTGTTGCTGATTGTCCCTGCCTTCTTTAGTTGGATGGTTCTGTGTTGCTTTTGATTCTCTGCTGCACTTGAGTTTGTTTATATTCTGGTTTATATTCTGTGTAGCAATGGTCACTCCCTCTTCCTCCTGGGTCTAAGATGAGTCTAAATTGAGTCTCTGTGGACTGTTGTGACAATGCTTTGAAAACATTAGGCAGCACTGCAGGGTCCTGTGTCCACTGTGACACAGAGAAGAGAGAGATACTCATCACCTACCTGGTAGTGCAGAAGGTAAGGAGAGCAGCAAGTAAAGCCCAGCTTTGACACCTGGAGGGCCTGGAGTATTCCTGCAGCTTTGAATCCAGCTGGGGAGGCAGTGGCAAGAGGCCTAGTAGCAGAAGATTGCCCTTCAGTGGTGGCCCTGGCCGTGGGCATCACAGGGAAGTACACAGGGCAGCAGATACAATTGATGGGCTGGACAATAGCAAAGATAGCTCAGAGGGCCTCTTCATCAACACACAAAAACCCCTTGGGAAGCCCCTTAAATAACTGGTGGGGCTGTGGGAGGTGTGTGGGGGGTGAAGCATGAAAAGATGCAACCACAGTAGTAGGTTGAACCTAAATCCCAGGAAACACTGTTTATTTCTGTTAATGTGACCCCGTCTAGGACTCCAGGCTGATGAAACTTTGGACACACAGGCTGTCAATTCAGGGTTTTTACATAAAACTTGTAATAAAAATCTTTTGTCCTCTCTGTCTACAATTATTTTAAGGCTTTTAAAATGTAGACTCTTCCTCAACTATTTTTTTTCTTTCTTTTTGTATTTTTAGGGCCTCACTCGCGGCACAGGGAAATTCCCAGGCTAGGGGTCCAATTGGAGCTGTAGCTGCTGGCCTATGCCCGCCAGAGCCACAGCAACGCCAGATCTGAGCCACATCTGAGACCTACACCACAGCTCACTGCAACGCCAGATCCTTAACCCACTGAGCAAGGCCAGGGATCAAACCCACAACCTCATAGTTCCTAGTCAGATTTATTACCCACTGAGCCACAACGGGAACTCCTCAACTATGTTTTTAAAGATTGTAGGAACACAAAATAAACCTGCAGAGCCAACCTGATGAATTCAGAAGAGACCTGGCCATTATTCACAGAAATTTTGAAAAATTGATCTTGCTGGGGTCTTGGGGGTGATCAGACTCTGTGGCGTTGACCCCCCACTTACAAAGCTCATAAAATACAGGTATAAAAACAAAGATGCCCATTTATTAATATGCATTTAGATTTATATCCACCAAGGTGACTAGGTGTTCCTGACCCTCGGCCACAAATCCTCTCTCTGAAGGAAAACTACTGGGGATGCTCATTTATAATCAGGAGCATTCGTGTGAGTGTGGAGCCAGGAAGAACTGGTTATGTGATTCACCTGTTCCTGGCAGCAGGCTGAGTAGCCTGAGGTGTCTGTCTCCACAGCGGGGATAAATGCGCAGGCTAGAATTGAGAATGGGACATCATCGTTAATGGGCTATGTTAAGATGGGCCCTCCGCATGCTTGCTTCTGTCACTCTTTTATTTTCAACTCCCCTACCTCCTATTACATCACTTTTTGAGGCAAGCAAACCAACTTTCCAAAAGGCAATATTTGTTTGCTCAAAAGAAATGTTCTAGATCATCGATATGCTGAATGACTAACTTACCAAATTCTTGTTTCATCAATCTTGCTTCTATTAACTACTTATGGAGTTTGTTTTTTTGTTTGTTTGTTTGTTTTTTAACAGATTCCTTGTCTGATATTGCTTCAATACTCTCTGAAGATTTTATTTTCAGTTTTTCTTCAGTGTGGCTCATAGGAACTGCTTCACCTCGGTCTTTTCACAAAGAATTTGTCAGACCAGCCCAGCTGAACATCTGCTTTATGTTTTTCACCTTTTATCTCCTGTACTTCTCTAATGTACAATTTATATGTTAATGGAGGAGGTCACTCTTCAAACAGATTATTGCTTTCTCTAGTTTTGAGGCTTTATGCCTAACTTGGATTTTATAGACTGCATACCTAAATTTGTACATAGACCTCATTTCATGAAAACAATTTTGCCAGTTTCCACATTTGTCATGGATATGTAAAATTAACCAGCAGGCAAAAAGCTTTGTTCAAAAGACTGATAAAGTCAGCATAAATAGGGAAGGGCAAATTGGTATAAAACTGTGTTTAAAGGGCAAACCATTCTTTCACATATATGATATTAAGGTGAAAGGAGTCTGAAACTTGAAACATGCACAGAAGATTTATTTGATTGGGCTTATTCACAAAGTTGTGATTAAGAGTAATAGGAGAGGAAGTGGGCTAAATGTATTTGCAGAGAGAAACCTACCTTATTATTTAGAAATTCCTCAACATTGGATTCATGCACAGTGCATGAAATTTGAAATACACAAGATCCTCTCATTACTTAATGACACAAAGTGCCAAATACCCTAGGAACTAGCCAGCCTCATCGACACAGCTATAGCAAACTGGCTTGTAGTGAGATTGCCATGGTGAGCTGTTCTAGATCTGGCTTAACATGCAACATTTGGCAGTTTGGGTGAATTAATTATTCAGCAAATTATTTTTCAACACATAGGCTTTTGGTAAATTCATCTTTGACCAATTGATTTTCATCAAATTTACCTAAAGTTCTTCTTTGGATCTATGACCACTTTCAGTTAGGTTAGCATTAAATCTCCAGTTGTAGAGAGCTCTTTAAGATGATTTAGCAGATCCCCAAATTGCATCCTACTGTGCTGATTTTATTGTTTGCTCCGAGGGCAAGCATATTTTTACCTTCTTGGGAAACATGTCACTAACCTATGCCCTTGTTATTGACCAGTATTTAGCTCTCACTTTCTATCATGCTACTAAACTATTTGTGCCATTAGGGCTTGTGATCATCCTGCAAATTATTTCCCCAGACATTGATTCTCCAAGAGGGTAATACTGCTGGAGTATTCTGGAAATTTATGGAGGCTTTTTTGTTCGTCATGATGACTGGAGGGTACAGCTGACATTTTTAGGGAGAGGACTAAGGACACTACACTTCCTCAAATGCGCAGTCATCCCCCATAACAGAAGCTGTTGGGGGTCTCATATGACTTTGGAAAATAACTCTAGACATTTGTGTAGTTAAAAATCCCAGTGACAATTTTCTGAGCTAGAATGTAACTATGAATCAAGGGAAGGTGATAATTTGTTTTTACCAAAAATTGTCATAATTTGGAAACACATGTTTCTGACAGGGATATTTCTCATGCTATTGAGTCACCAATTTAACCACAATATATTGATTATACCACAATTTAACTACCATTATAACCATTTATATTCATAGCTGTTGCATTCACAGTGATTTTAAGTTCAAGCATCTGGCTTTTTGCTATGTTTCCTAGTGTACTGCACGTCAGTATTCATGTATTTCAATATATTTTATTTGAGTATGTATTACTTTTTTTTTCTGTATATTATAGGTAGGACATTATATTGATTTTTAAAAGTATGTGTGTAGGCAGGTTATATTATCTAAGAATTTCATTTCTAGACAGGAAAGGAATATTATTGAATATTTCTTTTTCTTTTTTTGTCTTTTTAAGGCCACATTAGTGGCATATGGAAGTTCCCAGGCTAGGGGTTAAATTGGAGTTATAGCTGTCAGTCTACGCTGTAGCCACAGCCACAGCCACACCAAATCCAAGCCACGTCTGCGACCTATACCACAGCTCACAGCAATGCTGGATCCTTAACCCATTGAGCGAGGTCAGGGATCAAACCCTTGTCCTCATGGATACTAGCCAAGTTTGTTACCACTGAGTTAAATGTATCTTATAAAAAGGAACTATTGTGTCTGACAGGGCTGTCCGAGACCTTTCTCACTGTCTGCTCCATTTTCAGGTCTTGGCACTCTGCTTTCTGTCTTTCTGTGCTCTGGGGGTGAAAGGAGTTTTGTAGTCAGCCTTGGCTTTTAGGCAAGAAAGAACAACCTCCAAGATGAACTGACCTCACCAGAGTCCTCAGCGGTTTCTTAAGACTTTTTGTGTTGAAACTGAAACTTCCCCTTCACCGCCCAGCCACCCCCTTACCACCTTCCCATCACAACCCAGAGCCAGAGGTCCCACTCTGAAAACATTTCTCCCACTGATAAAGTAGGAATGGTGTGCTTTAAGAGAACACCAAACCTGAGTGAGCTTAATGTATTTCTACACTGAACTTTAGGCTAAAAAATAGTTTCTCTCAAAAATTCCTGTCTACTTAGGAACATGTCACCTGCGAGGAATAGCCTACAAAAGCTTCAGCGTCTATTACCTGAGATGATTATGTTAGCCAGGCCTTGCATAATAGAGGGCAGGTCTCTAGGTCTCTGCAGAAATAGGACCCTGGGGTGCGAAGGGAGAGAGAGAGAGGCTCTGACTTCTAGTCTGGTCAGCAGCTGGCATGGGCCTGCAGAGGTTCCCTGGAGGGGGCAGGGGTATAGACTTTACCAAGAGATTTTCAAAGGGTAGTCTCGAGATATGCCACTAACAGGGAAGAAAAGAGGCCGTTTCCCATAGCAGCCTGCCCGGAAAGCTGACATTACCTCCACGTAAAGGTGAGGTTTACTAGAGTAGCCAGTAGGAAGGAAAACAGTTCTCTCTGTGGCTGGAGTCACAAACGATTTTTATTCTCTTCCTTTTCCTTTTCTAAATTTCATAGAAAACAGTGAATAATAAACAGTACCCTGGCTGGAGTCTGGCTCCTCAGTCACACTTGGGTGTGAATCCCAGAGCTTCCTCTGAGGAACCGTGATCTGGGACAACTGAATTAACCCGATTAAGCTTGTGTCCTCAAATGAAAAATGGCCTCGATAATAGCACTGACTTCATAGAGTAGGTTGGGGTGTCAATGAGCTACCAGACATAGAGAACCATAGCTTTGGAAGAGTGAGTTTCTCTGGGGTTGGTTTGGACCAGCCCTGCGTGGAGCTTCTGAGGTAGTCACTGCCTGGGTCACTTTGGGCCTGACCCTTAGGCTTGAGGGAGCCACAGGCATCTGGCACCATAGACATCCAGGTCAAGTCCCCTCTTATAAACACATAAATAGGACCAGCCCCACATTAGGAGAGTCCAAGAGGTAGGGGCAGAAGCAAGGCAGGACAGAAGGGGCAGCTGGCCTGGTGAGGGGTCATCTAGGAGAGAAATGGCCACTGTGGTCAAACCGTGGTTTGGGCAGACTGGTGGCTCAGGGAAATTGGTCAGCACTGTCCTCTCACTTCCCCTTTCAGCCCCAGCTCTCTCCTCGTTTCTTTCAAAGTGATGATATAATAAACTGAGCCATAGAATATTTTTACATGAGACTTTTCTCTCAACTAACTAACACAAATCCCAGCTATAAACTGCCTGCATTTATTTTAAGATACATTTACCTCAACCTTTTTAACCACCCTTGGAAATTCCAACTACTTTAACATTGATGATTCTTTTTTTGTCCTCGGTTCATCAAGCAATATTTACCAAGCATGGGTTATGCATACTGGACGATAGTCAAGTCCTAGAACTGACCAGTATGGACTATCAGGGTTACTTCAGGTGAAATAAAGGTTTATTTTGGGTGGCAAGAAAGGAAACAGGTTTCCTATCGGTAAACTCAGTGGTGGATGTGTTACCTGAACACTGGGCTCACCTCTTGGTAGGTGTTGAGCCAAAATACACAACCGAGACACAGATCATGAGAAGGAAGGGTTTATTGCTTGCAGCAAGTGAGGAGAACACTGAGAATCTTTCCCAAAGCAGTGTCTCCCTGAAGGGCAAAGTTGGGGAAGTTTTAAGCTAAGGATACATACATGTTCATGAAGGGGCTTGAACAGAGGAGAATTTAGCAAGAATTGGGGCAAAGCTGACAGAGTGCAAGCCTTAGCTGACTGAAGTCGGGAGGGTCAACATCATTATCCCATCCTCCACTTGGGTAGCAGATGACTATGTATAGCCCTTGAGGAAGAGGAACTGGGACTCTGTTGTATTGCTGAACTATTGTTCCTTGACATTTTCCTTTGTTCCTGCATTCCCTTACTTCCGTTAAGATCATTATTACTGAGGCCCTTTGGAGGGCAAGCATTGTGGCCAGACTCAGGTTACAAAATGGCTTAGGGACACCTCCCCCCCTCCCCCATCTGCTTACAGCTGTACCACCAGCTCCTGAAACTAGGGACCATGAATGGATTCTAGGCTCACTGGGGTATGCAAATATAATAGTGGTTGGGATGGGTGGAGAGCAGTTTGGATTGGCATGGAGAATGCTGAAATACCTCCTGCCTCAGTCACTTAGAACCCTCCTACCTTTATGAGTTAATTCTGTTTCATCTTCCAACTTTTCACAGAACTGATCTACCACTTTCTCTCAATTAACCCTGATCTCAGTTCAAGGAACTGTTTTCTGGGTTGCACTTCTAAGTAAAAGTTTGTTATTACAAACAGATAGTGGGTAAGGGGTCCCCAGAGAACTAGACATGGTTTTCCCTTTTTTTTTTTTTCTTTTTATGGTGGCACCTGAAGCATATGGAAGTTCCTGGGCCAAGGGTTGAATACAATCCACAGCTGCAATCTGAGCCACTGCAGTTGGATTCTTTTTTTTTTTTTTTTTTTTTTTTGTCATTTTGTCTTTTCTAGGGCCTCACTCATGGCATATGGAGGTTCCCAGGCTAGGGGTCTAATCGGAGCCGTAGCTGCCAAGCCTACACCAGAGCCACAGCAATACCAGATCCGAGCCACGTCTGTGACCTACACCATAGCTCATGGCAGTGCCAGATCCTTAACCCACTGAGTGAGGCCAGGGATCGAACCCACAGCCTCATGGTTCCTAGTCAGATTCGTTAACCACTGAGCCATGATGGGAACTCCTTCAGTTGGATTCTTAACCTGCTGCACCATGGTGGGAACTCCCAGGCATGGCTTTCTTGACTTAAGAGAAGCCATTTTGGCCTAAGCCGTTTTGTGATCCAAGCCTGGCTGCTATTCTTGCCCTTGAATGGGTTTCAGTCATGCAGAAACAAATGGCTATACTCAAGCAAGAGAAGTAACAGTAGTAAAGATAATGTATGAGTTGTGAAGATTCCTAGTTCTGTTTTAATGGTAAAAATTAGTCTGAAGCACTCAACTCCCAGATCAACTGGAATCTAAGGGATGATTATGTTGACCTTTTCTGATTCTTGTGACTTCAGTCAGCTAAAGCTTGGACTCTGTTGACCTCCCAAGCCCCTACATGAATTTGTATATACCCTTAGCCTAAAACTTCCACAGTTTTGCTGTTCAGGGAGACACTGCTTTGGGAAAGGTCCCCAGTGTCCTCCTTACTTGCTGCAAGTAATAAATTCTTCTTTCTCCTGAGTGTTGGCTAGGTTGTCAAACCACACAGCTCAGATTGGGACTTGGACCCACTGTTTTTTAATTAAAATCGCACACCTGGTCTCAAGATTTACAAGAATTCATTGAAAGGGAAGCAATAGGGAAGAAGTAGATTCATTGCAAGAGACATAAAAAGTGTGGGCCATCTCAGAAGGAGAGAGAGCCCAAAATACGGGAAGGTTAGAGTTTATGGGCTGGGTGATTTCATATGCTGATGGGTGGGAGGATTAGTTCAACCATTTCAGGGAAGGGGAGGGGATTTTCAGGAATTGGGCCATCCTTTACTTTTTACCCTTTTATGGTTGGCCTTGCAATGGTCATGGCACCCGTTGGCATGTCATTTAGCAGCTAATGTATTTCAATGAGTGTATAATGAGGCTCTAGGTTCACTGGAAGTCGAATCTCCTGCCATCTTGGACCTAGTACCTAGTTTGTTCTAACCAATTTTTGCTGTATTCTCAAGGGCTATGTCTTTTTTTTTTTTTTTTAAAGGTTATGCTCTGCTTATTTCTCTCCTGTTTCAGTATGTCTTTTTCTTTTCTTTTCTTTTTTTTTTTTTTTCTTTCTTAGGGCCACGCCTACAACATATGGAAGTTCCCATACTAGGGATCGAATTAGAGCTACAGCTGCAGGCCTGCATCACAGCTGCAGCAACTCAGGATCTGAACTACATCTGCGACTTACACTGCAGCTTGTGGTAATGCTGGAAACTTAACTCACTGAGGCTAGGGATTGAACCTGAGTCCTCATGGATACTGGTCAGGTTCTTAACCTGCTGAACCACAGTGGGATCACCTCAGTTCTGCCTTTTGACTTGACACCCACCGAGAGATGAACCTAATTTTCAGGTAACATTATCTCATACTCTCTGCACCACAGGGTTCAGAAATTCAACTTTGTAGTTCTGGAAGTACAGAGGTCTCTAGGAGCTTGTTTCCTACTAACCAAACTTATAGGAGATTGGTTTACAAATCTGTATCACTGGGTTTTTTTGCAAAAGGAAATACCCCTAATAAGGGACATCCTGCCTATAACATAGGATGTTAGGAATTGTTCCACTGTTATCAACAGAGCTCTGGAATAGCAGTGACTTAAAAAAGGTAAACTTGTTTTTATCTCACATAAATGAAGTTTGGATATGGGCATGTGGGCAATGAAGGGCTGATCTACTGGCTCTGTAGAGTCATCAATGCTCTGGACTCCTTCTAGAAGCCATCCTTACTGTGTGGTTGCCATTCACAAGTCATTTTAAGGTCACAACTTGGACACTGCCTGTCTAGCCATTGCGTCCACAATTCTGGTAGGAAGAAAAGTAAGGGGAAGGCCAAAGGGAACTCTCAACTGATTCAACAGTCCTTTTTTTAGGGGCTTTCCTCTAAGGTCTAGTGTATTAGAAGCCAGAACTTAGTCATAGGGTTACTTAATCTCTATAAGAGGAGATAGGAAATTCAGTTTCTTAGCTGGGGATTTCACTACTCCCACCCCCCCCCCCAAATGAGAATTACTTTATAAAGAAAAAGGGAGAGAGAATGAACATGGCAAAGCTAGAAATCTTTGAGGAACAGGATTGGACTATATCATAGCAATTATAGAATCAGAGATCAGCCAGTTAGGTAATTTTGAGTGATATTTCATCTGGGCTATGAAAAAAATGGGTGAGCATCCCAGCCCCACCCAGGGGTATTCATTTCTGGAATGCAGTGTCCACTTCCCTCCTGTGGTATCGAATAAACACTGACAGAGTCTGAATAACATTCTTCTCCTCATGCTATCCATGTAGACCATACTGCGGTGGGACTGGTCAGCTTGCACTTGTGTTGCTGCTTAAATGTTTCCACTGAAATACTCAATGATGGTTATGAACAGAATATTTAATTACTAACCAGGATCCTGAAGTTTCCTCTCTAGCTATTGTTTCACTGCAGGAAAGGACAGAAAAGAAGCAGAGGCTTGTGATTTCCAGGGAAAGCTTTATTCTCTCTTTTCTCTACAGTCTTTAACTCAGAGACCAGAAAATAAGGAAGAGAAGGAGATGAAAAAGAAGGGAAAGTGCTGGAGAATTCTGGCCTCCAGATAAGTTGACTGTAGTAACACTCTCTGTGGTCTTTTGAGATGGAAACTGGAAAGCTGCTCAGAGCTTTTGCTCCTCTGGTTGAGGTGGGTGTGGTATCATTGACAAGGATAGGTGCCAGAAGTTTGACCCTGCACCCAAGCTGGGGTCCGGTTATTCCTGCCGGTCCTGTGGGAGTGCTCTACCTGCCCTTTCAGGATTCTAAACTCTGCCTTGGCATGAAGTTTTTACTTCGAATTAGAATAAATTTTCGCTGGCTGCTTTCCAGATTGCCAATTTCTGCTTCATCTGCAGAATGTTTTAAATTTAATGCTTTCTGGGACAGCCTCTTTGGTACTGAACAGAGGTGAAGTGAGTACTTCACACATACACATAAATACACACTGATAGTTATCACAAAGAACATCGTGCTCTTATACCACAATTCCACAGCAACTTGCCAAGACAGCATGTGTGAGTAACGGCATCATCCCAGTGTTGTGGAGTGCAGCTTAAAGAACCCTTCACAATCAAGGATAATGTCAAGTGATTTGTTTTATCTTAAAACTGAATACGAAATCTATGCTTTACTCCTTGGCATTACTCTATTTACATTAATATTTTAAACTCAATACTCATCTCCCAATATTGATATTCTAAGAAGTTGGAGAGGGTGGCTTTCCACATTATTTGTGGACTTTCAGGGTTTGCATGATTCAGTTTGAGCTTTCTTGGGTTATGTTATAGTATTGAATAGTGGTTGCCTGATTGGTTTGAGATACTTCCCAGTATTTCTCCCAGCAACACAGTCATTTTGTAATAGTTAGTACTTTCATTGCGTTTTATGTATTTATGAAGTTATATTGCATAGCTATAATTTATATTTATTTAGAAACAAAAAGGTTTTATTTAAAGACTGTCTTGTTAATTTTATACTCTACGTGATCAATTCCTCTGTAGTGATTGGAAAATGTTTTCTGCGAAGTGCCAAACAGAAAACATTTTTGGTTTCATCTAGTTTGTATCAAAACTAGTCAACTCTGCAGTTGTAGCATCAAAGCAGCTATAAACAATGATTAAATGGCCTAGGTATGGATGTGTTTCAAAAACATTTTATTTACAAAATGAAGAGTGGGCAGGATTTGGCCTTAGATTGCTGACCCCAGCTTTCTAACCTATACCTACGCATTATTTACAAAAACTGGTCCATATATTCAGCCTCAAAAACTTAACATAAACACCAAAACAATTGGGAATTTTCAAGTACTCTCTGAAGCAATTCCCAGGTCAAAGAGGAAATCAAAATTATAATTGCAAAATACTTAGAAAATCTCGTTAGTAAGAATAGTTAATAGCAAAACTTTTGAGAGGTAGCCAAAGCCATACTCAGAATAAAATTTGTGGACTTAAATTTTAATATAGAGTTATCCTGTGGTGCAGCAGGTTAAGGATCCAGTGTTGTCACTGCAGCAGCTTGGGAGTGTGGGTCCCTGTTGTGGCTCAGGTTTGATCCCTGGCCTGGGGACTTCCACATGCTGCAGGCATGGCCAAAAAAAAAAGTTTATCATGAAATAAATATAAGTGTAAGCTAAATGTACTAAGTGTTCTATTCAAGACATTAGCAGAAAAACAGCAGAAAGAGAACAAACCTAAGGAAAGTAGGAAAAAGGAATTGATAAAGATAAAAGCAAACATTTATTAATTAGAAAATAAATGGTAAAAATAGTCGTTTCTTTGACAAAATGAAAGTTGAAAATCTATCTAATCTTTTGTTTTTTATTATTTCCGTCTTTTTTAGGGCCGTACCCAGAGCATTTGAAGGTTCCCAGGCTAGGGGTCGAATCGGAGCTACAGCTACCAGCCCATGCCATAGCCATAGCAATGCCAGATCCGAGCCACATCTGCAAGCTGCACTACAGCTCACAGCAACGCTGGATCCTTAACCCACTGAGCAAGGCCAGGGATCGAACCTGGGTCCTCATGGATCCTAGTCAGATTTGTTTCTGCTGAGCCATGATGGGAACTCTGAAAATCTATCTAAACAAAAATGAATAAGCAAATGTAAAACATTAAGAATGAGAAAAAATATAGACATAGAAGCTATATAGAAGAAATGTTTAAGATTTATAGAAATATGCTTCATACAATAAATTTGGGAATTTGCATTAAATATATAATTTTCTAAGAAAATATAAATAATTAAAATTACCTCTAAAAGAGGCAAAAAGAAATAAGCCAAAACCAATGTAAGACCTGATTTCAATTCTGCATAGAATAACTAGAAAATTACCAAGGAAACTTAAAATTTGAACAACACTGTAAGTTCATTAGACCTAATAGAGCTCTATAGAGCACTACACCCAACAAAAGCATAATACATATTCTTTTCAAAACACATAGGACATCTCCTGGATAGATCCTATGCTAAGTCTTAAAATAAGACTCAATAAATGTAAACATTTCAAAATCATACAAAGTATGCTCTTTGACCAAAGTGGAACTAAATTGGAAATTAATAACAGATGGACAGAGGAGGAAATTAAATGAAACATTCCTGAGAAAGTAATCCACAGGTCAAAGAAGAAATCATGAGGTGAATTAGAAAATACTTTAAGATAAGTGAAAATGACAACACAACATACCAAAACTTATAGGATGCAGCTAAAGCAGTACTTAGAGGGAAGTTTATAACTGTAAACAAAACTATATTAAAAAAGAATAACTTCAAATCAATAACCTAACCTTCCACTTTAATAAACTAAAAAAAAAAGTAAACAGAAATCAAGTAGAAGAAAGGAAATAATAAATATCAGAGTAGAAATAAAGACGGAAAAACAATAGAGAAAATCAATAAAAAGTTGCCTCTTTGAAAAAACCAACACAAGTAGCAAATCTTTCACTAGACCAAGCAAGAAAAAGAAAAAAAAGGCAGAAATTACTAAAGTCAAGAGTGAAAAAGGGAATTATTTCCAACCTTCCAAAAATAAAAAGGGTTGTAAGGGAATACTATGAACAACTGTTTGTATAAATATAAATGGGTATGTGTGAATTATTGAATAAGAAAGGATTTTTTCCAAGCAGAAACTATCAAAAAAAAGACTGAAGATTTTGACTATATGAAAACATAAAACTTCTGTATATATGAAAAATAGCATTAATAAACTATAAGAAAATAAACTGAGGAGGAGTTCCTATTGTGGCTCAGTGGTAACAAACCCGACTAGTATCAATGAGGACATGGGTTTGATTCCTGGCCTCAATCAGTGTTAAGGATGGCATTGCCCTTAGCTGCGGTGTGGGTTGCAGATGTGGCCAGATCCCATGTTGCTATGGCTGTGGTGTTGGCTTGCAGCTATTGCTCTGATTTGACCCCTAGCCTGGGAACTTCCATTTGGTGTGGGTGCAGTCCTAAAAAGACAAAAATATAAAAATAAATTAAAAAATAAACTGAGGAATTGATTTAAAAGACATATGACGGAGCCAAAGTGCATAACGAGTAAGGAGTGTATACAAATTAGTTAAAAGATAAGCGTATCAAAATGAAAAGGTGAGCATGATGCAATTTATAAATTATGAAATATCAAGTCAGTAAACACATGGAAAAAAGTCAAATTCAGCAATAATTTTAAAAAAGCAAAATAATGAAATAATATTTTGTTATGTGATTTTGGTAAATTACTGATACCCTCTATACTTTCTTCTTTAAAATTTAATTTTTATTTTTTTATCAAACTAATGTATGTGTGTTGTTTTACATGTATGTCATTAAAAATGTATTACACTATTGTTGTTTTACAATGTTGTGCTGATTTTGGCCATATAGCAAAGCAACTGAGTTATACATATATATTCTTTTTCATATTCTTTTCCATTATTGAATATAGTTCCCTGTGCTATAGAGTAGGGCCTTGTTTATCTATCCTACATGTAATAGTTTGTATCTGCCAATCCTAAACTCCCAATCCTTCCCTCCCTCACCCCCCTCAGTAACCACAAGCCTTTTCTCTATAGCTGTGAATCTATTTTGTAGATATGTTGATTTGTATTATATATAAGTCATTTTTAAAGTTAAATGAAACTGCAAAGATAATATAGATGTATGACGGGGTCACTATGCTATACAGCAGAAATTGGCACAACATTGTAAATCAACTATACTTTAATTTTTAAAAAACTACAAAGATAATAAAAATCAGCAGCCACCTGCCTCTGCTCTCCTCACTGGGTTTCTGTGTTCTCTGGGCAACCACATTCAGCTGCTTCTTCTAGCAAATAGGACACACATCTCTGAGGTATGTGCCGAGTAAGGAATATATAGCCACTACTTGAAATGGCTGCAACTGAAGCTCTATCTTGAATGAAGAGCTAGCTTTTCTTTAAAGCTAGAAGAGGGTGGGGGCACTCAGAGAAGAGGGGGGATCTGTAAGAGAGTGTTAGCAGTCAGCAGTATCTGCAGAGGGAGGGCTTGGCAGTGGGGAGCAGACTGTGTGCAGGTGTAGCTAGAAGGTACAGAGCATCCTGGGGATGATGTGCAGAGAACAGGTGGCCAGAGTGGCTGACTCGGGAGCATTATCAGATGAATGAGGGAGTCAAAGGCATGGGAGTTTTAGTTTCTGGTCTCTTTGAAAGCAGTGGATAATGAATGGCCTGGGACTAGAAGGTTGGTCTCACTTAGTTGGGCTGACAGAGGACTTAAAAATGGCAGATTCACATGAGCTCCTAATAAAGCACTAGCCCAGCTCCTGGCAGCAGGAAGCATTTAATAACCTCAGCTCTAATTAACATGGGAATTATCATATTGGCAGAAGGGCATGTACTTGATAGTACCTAGCACAGATGCAAATGTAAGAACTAGGTACTGTGGCTAATACAAAATTTAGACAAACTTTCTAGAAGGAAACTTGGTTTTTGGTTTTGCTTTTTAGGTATATAGGCATTGAAGTAGTAACTTCACAGGAATTTATTTTGAAGAAACAACTATATGGATAAACTACCAGATATATGTAAGGTCATGCATGTCAGTATTGTTTATAATAGGAAAAGCCAGTTGTAACTACTCAATGTTAGAAACTGCTAAAATTAGTCCCAGACCAAAGATAGAATACTACAAAGTTATTAGAAATTTCTTATATGGGAAAGCTATTAAGTGAAAATTAAATTTAAAAATAGTCTGTATGACATGGTCTCAAATATATAAATCACATACTGACATGTACATAAAAAAATACCAAAACAGAGATTATCTCCAAGTGGTATGATTTTTTGAGTATATTTTTCTGTATGTTACAGATTTGCTTCACTGAAATTTTCTTTTCAAATTTCTTTTTTCTTTTTTGGTAATGGAGGAAAAAACAGTAATGTTGCTGAAAAAAGTATAAAAGTTCATATCACTCAAGTTCACATTTCATTATTGACTCTTTTAATTCTTTAATTCATTCTCCAGTTGATCAGTGAGTGCGATTTTGTCTTTTCCAGTCTGGAAACTGTATATTTTACAGAAAACTCTTTTGACGTTGAGAGGTTCCCTATTATTCCCAATATTTCTTTCAGATCAGTTAAACCCCTTTAAACAGTGGCTCTACTACAGTGACAGCAGAATTCTGCAGAAGTTACCAAATTCACCAGCTTCCTTCAGCTGCAACCCTCCATAACTCTATAATAGAATCACTGGTTGTTTTTAACAGATGCAGTTCTCTTCTACTGGCACTATGAGGAGGGTACTTCTGCTGCAGAACAGCATTAAAAGGGGCTCCATTTCTCTTCTGTCATTTTCAAAGTACCTAGAACATTGAGTACCAGCAACTTAATTAAGAAAGCTGAGAGTGTCATTACTAATAAAGGCCATTCTCACTTTACCCAAACATTCTCAACAGTAAGTATTAATAATGTTTGTGGTGTGAACCAACAAATCTGAGGAAGCATATTTGATACCTACAGCAAGCTCCAAGCCAAATGAGAAAGTTGTTCCAGAAAATAACAGATGCCCTCAGATCAAATACATCTCCGCAGAAGAAAAAGGAAAAAAAAAAAAAAAAAAAAACAAACAAACCCCCAAAACATAGAAAATAACTCCAGGCATGATCAGAACATCCAACTGAGGAAACATCAACATATGGACCATTCAATTAAAAGTTATGTGTCCAGGGTTTATGATACCAGCCCTTGATTTGGAGATCTGAAAATGAATGGATAAGGTCAGTTAGGAATAGCAGAACAGTCTGTGAGCTTCCAAAATCCATGCCATTACCAGTTAGAGCATTTTGTAATTGGGAGGTCATGGTGGGAAAGGGCATTGGCTCCAGAGTCAGGCAGAAATGTATTTTAAGGCCAGTTTTGCCAATCTAGATGTGTGACTTTGAACAAGTAATTGAACTTCTCTAAGTCCACCTCTTCATCTGTAAAATGGATGTAGAAAGACCTACCTCATAGGATTGTTGTGAATATGAAATAAAAGAATATATTAAAAATATCTGGTAGAGGGCCCATAGACACTCCACCAGTGATGGCACTGAGCACTAATGGTAATATTCAGAGACCAGTGCACAACACTATAAAGAGAAGCAAAACAGACTTGGATAAATACAAATGA
This sequence comes from Sus scrofa, assembly GCF_054392235.1. NCBI lineage: Eukaryota > Metazoa > Chordata > Mammalia > Artiodactyla > Suidae > Sus > Sus scrofa. Next base: position 88,213,042 of record NC_139386.1, read on the forward strand.
TTTAGTGCTTTAAAGAGGCATGCAATTCTTTACTGCAGAAAATAACAGGACACTTTTGTTGAAGTCTGATCAAGGAGTTAGTCCACTGGGTGACCATGGGTTGTAGCAATATCTAATCAAATGGATATTCATAAGTTTATGGGAATCTTGAGTTAAACTCTTCTGCATTGAAGTCCACACTAAGGAGTTCTCTGGTGGCCTAGTGATTTAGGATCCTGTGTTGTCACTCCTGTGACATGGGTTCAATCCCTTGTCTAAGAGCTTCTACAAGCTGTGGGCATGGCCAAAAATAATAATAATAAAAAAATAAAGTCCATGCTAAAATGTGGCAAAAAGATATCACTATACCAGAAAAAGACTTGAGGACAAAAAGTGTTGTCTAGAAACACTTTTAGCAGCCACAGCAACATGGGATCTGAGCAACATGGGATCTGAGCAACATGGGATCTGAGCAGCGTCTGTGGCCTATACCACAGCTCACGGCAGTGCCAGATCCTTAACCCACTGAGAGAGGCCAGGGATCGAAGCCACAACCTCATGGTTCCTAGTCAGATGCATTTCTGCTGCACCATGATGGGAACTCCTAATTAATGATTTTTTATTAAAAAACTAAATGCCTTCGCATCCTGCTCTGGGTCTAAAATTAAAATCAGAGTTATAAGGAGTTCCTGTCGTGGTGCAGTGGTTAACGAATCCAACTGGGAACCATGGGGTTGCGGGTTCGATCCCTGGCTTTGCTCAGTGGGTTGGGGACCCAGTGTTGCCATGAGCTGTGGTGTAGGTTGCAGATGCGGCTCAGATCTGGCATTGCTGTGGCTCTGGCATAGGCTGATGGCTACAGCTCCGATTCGACCCCTAGTCTGGGAAACTCCATATGCCGTGGGAGTGGCTCTCAAAAAAGCAAAAAGACAAAAAATAAAATAAAATAAAATAAAATCAGAGTTATAAGATGGGTCCCTACTCTGTCTTTCCTAGTTGATTGACCTTGAGCAATTTATTGAACTCCTAAACCTGTTTTTCTATCTGTAAAATGGTGATTAAAATGCCTATCTTTGGCTGTTACTTGATCCCTGATTTTATGTAGAGTCACAAACTAAGATATGCTGCCTTTAGTTTATATAAAGTGCTCCGGGAGTCCTGGAAACCTGAATGGAGTATTCATCTCAGAGGTGAGTTGGGAGATTTGGGGGACAATGTGAAGAGGGTAGTTTGGAGTACAGTCAATGCAGCTAAGTCCTAGGGGAAGCATAGCAGGAGATTTCTGACAATTGACTTAAAGCTTCAGCCTTGGAGAAACATATATTTTTTTTAATGACAAAAATGATAAGTATTATGTCTGATGCTATTTTAAGATTTTCTTGATCATTTCCTAATTTTATCATGATGAAACAAACAGCGTGACAGTCATCTTACATAAATAGATACACAGGTTAATTAAATGGCATTGTCTGGGCTAAAGGGAAGGGCATTTTGAATGCTCTCCATGGAATTAAATTGCTCTATTCACCCCATTTCCATAGTCAGCCCTGTTGGCTTTGCTGGTATGTTGGAAACAACTGGGGGTACTGTGGGAATCCAGGACCCAAACTAGTCACAGTCATATGGTATTCATCTGGACAGAACTCAGCCCTCTTTTTTTTTTAAATTGAATTATAGTTAATGTACAATATAGTGTTAGTTTTGAGTATATAGCAAAGTTTGACAGAACTCACTTTTTTTTTTTTGCCAAGCCATAGAAATTCCTGGGCTGGTCCTGGGCCAGGTGTTGAACCTGCACCATAGCAGTGACCTGAGTGGCTGCAGTGAAAGCAGGATCCTTAATCCACTGCACCACAAGGGAACTCCCAGAACTCAGTCTTAAAGCTAAGATTTCATTGAGGGTTAGTCCTCCAAGGCCAGAGTTTATATTGTTTATTGGTATGGGGTAGTGAAAATATTTTATAATAGTAAATGTAATTTAAAAAATCATTCAGTTTGCAATCATATCAGAAACAATATTTTTTTGTCCAGGAAAATTTATGATCTAAAACTCCACAATTTTCATGATCAAATAAAAAGCCTAGATCAGCCTGGCTGAACTGCTGACACACAGACTTGAAAAGAAGGAAGGAAGGAAGGAAGGAAGGAAGGAAGGAAGAAAGGAAGAAAGGAAGGAGGAAAGGAGGAAAGAAAGAAAGAAAGAAAGAAAGAAAGAAAGAAAGAAAGAAAGAAAGAAAGGAGGAAAGGAAGAGGGAAGGAAAGGAAGAAAGAGAAAGAAGGAAAGAAGAAAGAAAGAATGTTTTGGTAGTGGAGTGCCAGTTTATGGAAAATGAGCTTTGCTCTGTCTTGTGACTCACTACAGCTTGTGCCTAGATGTATCTCTCTCTCTCTCTCTCTCTCTCTTTTTTTTGTCTTTTGTCTTTTTAGGGCCATACCTGTGGCATATGGAAGTTCTCAGGCTAGGGGTCAAATCAGAGCTACAGCTGCCGGCCTACACCACAGCTCATGGCAACCCTGGATCCTTAACCCACGGATTGGGGCCAGGGATCGAACCTGAGTCCTCATGGGTACTAGTCGAGTTCATTAACCACTGAGCCACGATGGGGAACTCCTTCGGTGAGTATCTCAAGAGCTGTAAAACAGAGAAGAAAGGAGGAAGGGATGTCCTCTTCTTGATTTGCAGATGGCCTCACATGGCCCTTATTTTTCCATTGACACAATCTATAGGCTCCTGGACCTTTTTGATATGCCTCCATCAAAACTTCTTTCTCAGTGTCTGTCTCATTTCAAAGGGACACTAGTTAATCCATGCCATGGAGTTATCCCTAATTCATAGACATTTTAACTGTAGCTTTTGCCTTAACTCAAAGGAATGAGTCTAATGCTGGGATTTAGAGCCAAAGTAGTCTCTGGGCTCCAAACTGCCTTTTGTTAAAGAACCTGCTAGAGTGTATTCAAACTCTTCAGAGAAAGGCATTGTGTTTCATTCATCTCTGCATTGCCAGCACCCAGAACAATTCTTTCCCCTTGTAAGAACTCCATATATGCTTGTTTAATGAAAGAAGGAATGAATGGATGAAACAAGTGAGAGGGATCTTTTATGGCAGGTCCCAATTTTTGGTGATTAATAGATATCTGTCTTCTGAATAGGTCTAGTATTAAACCTATTTGGCTACATTTTGTTGTAATATTGTTGTTAAACCCAATTTTGTGTGCCTGATGCAGTGTGAGGCCAAATAAACTGAAACATTGGAGTTTGGAGCAGAGAAAAGTTTATTGCAAGGGCCAAGAAAAGAGAACGGGTGGTTGTGCTCAAAAAGCTGGAGCTCACTGATGGTTTTGGGGAAGAGTTTTTATAAGCAAAATCTGGCGGAGAATGGCTGCAGTATGTATGTCATGCTGGGTTATATCTCAGCCATCAACCTTCTGGTTCCAATCAGTTAGTGGTCCACATGCTTGTGCTGTGCTTGACGACCTCATCCTCCAAGTAGGTGGGGACCTTAATTCTTACAGAAGTACTCAGATATAGTGTTCATCCCTAGAGGAGGAACCAGCTTTATCTCTGCACTACTGTTTCTCTTATTTTTTTTTCATAGAGTCACTTTTATTTAAAAAAAATTTTTTATTGTTATTTCCCCAATACGATTTTTTTTTTCTACACTACAGCATGGTGACCCAGTTACACATACATGTATACATTCTTTTTTCTCCCATTATCATGCTCCATCATAAGTGACTAGAAGAAAATCATGGACTTCGAGAACAGATTTGTGGTTGCACTATTGTTTCTTGACTGCTTCTTCTTTGTTCCTGCTTCCCCTCCCTTCCCTAATTAGTAACTGTGTGAATCTGCCCTTTGAAACTCAGGGAGAAGTTCTTACAAACAAGAAATGGGGGATACAGAGAGGCTTTTTTACCCAGGAGGATGCCACAGGGTCCTGCTCAGTTTTGAAACTGAAGGGAAGTGGATAGGGCCCAGCCCTTAAAGAATAATATAGCCATTGAGGATATGACAAAAACTGGTTAGAACCAATTAGATGGAGGAAGATTTGACTTCCAGTGGACCTTGGGTCTCCTTATACACCCATTGTAATACATGAACAGCTAAATGACATGCCCACAGGCCCCATGATACTTCCGATGACGACGACGACGACGACGACCATAAAAGGGCAAAAAGTGGGCTGTGGTCCCAATCCTAGAAACTCCTGCCCCTTCTCCAAAATAGTTGGAATAATTCTCCCACTTGTTAGCCTATGAAATTATCCAGCCCATAAAAAAACTAACCACCCACCATCCGGAAATAAACCCTGACACCTATGGTCAATTAATCTTTGACAAGGGAGGCAAGAACATAAAATGGGAAAAGGAAAGTCTATTCAGAAAGCATTGCTGGGAAACCTGGACAGCTGCATGCAAAGCAATGAAACTAGAACACACCCTCACACCATGCACAAAAATAAACTCAAAATGGCTTAAAGACTTAAATATACGACAGGACACCATCAAACTCCTAGAAGAAAACATAGGCAAAACACTCTCTGACATCAACATCATGAATATTTTTTCAGGGTAGTCTCCCAAAGCAATAGAAATTAGAGCAAAAATAAACCCATGGGACCTCATCAAACTGAAAAGCTTTTGCACAGCAAAGGAAACCAAAAGGACAACTTACAGAACGGGAGAAAACAGTTTCAAATGATGCAACTGACAAGGGCTTAATCTCTAGAATATACAAGCAACTTATACAACTCAACAGCAAAAAAACCAATCAATCAATGGAAAAATGGGCAAAAGACCTGAATAGACATTTCTCCAAAGAAGATATACAGATGGCCAACAAACACATGAAAAAATGCTCAACATCGCTGATTATAAGAGAAATGCAAATCAAAACTACCATGAGATACCACCTCACACCAGTCAGAATGGCCATCATTAATAAATCCACAAATAACAAGTGCTGGAGGGGCTGTGGAGAAAAGGGAACCCTCCTGCACTGCTGGTGGGAATGTAAACTGGTACAGCCACTATGGAGAACAGTTTGGAGATACCTTAGAAATCTATACATAGAACTTCCATATGACCCCGCAATCCCACTCTTGGGCATCTATCCGGACAAAACTCTACTTAAAAGAGACACATGCACCCGCATGTTCATTGCAGCACTATTCACAATAGCCAGGACATGGAAACAATCCAAATGTCCATCGACAGATGATTGGATTCGGAAGAGGTGGTATATATACACAATGGAATACTACTCAGCCATAAAAAAGAATGACATCATGCCATTTGCAGCAACATGGATGGAGCTAGAGAATCTCATACTGAGTGAAACGAGTCAGAAAGACAAAGACAAATACCATATGATATCACTTATAACTGGAATCTAATATCCAGCACAAATGAACATCTCCTCAGAAAAGAAAATCATGGACTTGGAGAAGAGACTTGTGGTTGCCTGATGGGAGGGGGAGGGAGTGGGAGGGATCGGGAGCTTGGGCTTATCAGACACAACCTAGAATAGATTTACAAGGAGATCCTGCTGAATAGCATTGAGAACTATGTCTAGATACTCATGTTGCAACAGAAGAAAGGGTGGGGGAAAAAAACTGTAACTGCAATGTATACATCTAAGGATAACCTGACCCCCTTGCTGTACAGTGGGAAAATAAAAAAAAAACAAAAACAAACAAACAAAAAAAAAACTAACCACCCCATATTTTAGGGCCACTCTCAAGCCTTTTGCGGTAGACCACATTCTGTCGATGGAATGTGTATCTCTCGCCTTCTGAGAGCCCACACTCTATCTGTGGGTGTGTATCTCTCTCAGCAAATCTACCTCTTTCCTATCACTTTGCCTCCTGCTGAATTCCTTTTGCTCTGAGACATAAAGGACTTGAACTTCAGTAAGTCCTGAAACCAGGTTTGCGTTTTCAATGAAAAGACAGTGGGTTTGAGTTGAAGAATGTGGGTTCAAGTCCCATCTCAGTTGTGCCATTTGTTTCAGCCCCCCATTGTCTTTGTTACCTCTCAATCTTGAGGGGAACGTGTGTCGGTGTCATAAACTCAGCAGAGGAACTTGGTCTTGGGGGGGACTCAGTTTCAATATCTGAAATCCTCAGTCCTCTTGACTCCACTGCTATCAAAGAGGAGGCATTTTCTTTCTGTTTGAGTGACTGTGAGGATGAGTGATTTGCCTAATATCTCTGTCTGTCTCTGTTTCTCTGTCTCTCTTTCTCTCTCACAAACACACCTTCCAGCTCTCTGCCACCTCCTCCAGCAGGCTTTGTAGTAAATCAAGAGCTATATAACTGCCTGTGCTGTGCAGCTTTAAAAAGAGAAAGCTATCTGAAAGACGCACAAATATTGTGACTCCCTGGAATGAAAGCTCTCCCGGGAGTCAGAAGAGAGCGCGTGTGGAAATCTCAGGCTCTTTGAACATCCCATCCTTTAAGTAAAGCTCCTATTTAAGAGCTGTCCCTGGGGGTTGCGGGCTTGTCATCTTCCCGGCACTCTTTTGCACTGGACTGATTATTAGTGAGACAGCTAACACGCAGGATGGAGGAAGGCCAGCTCGAGCACAGGCTTTGTTCAGGGACGGTATCTTCTGGATGGCCAATCTGTCAGCAGCCTGCAGTCAGATTTCAGATTTCTCTGCAATTGCGGTTTTAATCCTTCCCTGGGCATAGATCTTTTTAAAGGTAAAATGTGTGGTAGAAAAAAACGGCTTTGAAATCAGACATATATAGGTTCAAATTCCTATTTCCCTACTTACACTGTGATTCTGGACACATAACCTAATTCTTCTAGGTCAGAATTTTCCCATCCGTAAAATGGGGATGTCAACACCTGCTTTGTAGAACTGTTATGTTGGTCAGCAGGCTAAATGGAATGTGGCTGAGAGGTGTCAGCTGGTTTTCTAAATAGAATTCCATAAGAAAGAGCAGCAGAACTCTGGGGCCTCCCTTGTGCTGCACTCTCTGGGGCCACCAGGGCTGGAGCAGGAAGCCATTACATTGCTTCCTGTTGGAGCACTTGTTTGCATTGTCTTCTTGTTTGAGAAAAGCTAATAAGGCAATGATCCATTTAAGCCACAGGTTCCCAACATCCAGCAAGGGGCAGTGAGTCATGTCTGCTGGCTGCCCTTTTGCCTGCTGCGGGGGCCTTAGTTGCTCTGTGTTCTTTGAGGAACGCCTTGTTCTCCCCAAACAGTTCTTAGCAGCCCCTTGTGAACGGGGTCAGAACCTGCTGCTTGTAGCTGGCACAGAGCAGGGGCCAGGAGCAGTTATTACTCTGATGGCTTTCCTTTCCTCTCCCTGGCCCTCGTCCCCAGCCTCTGCTCTGCTTTGGAGAACATGGACATTTGTCAAGACTGGGCTCTACTGAAGCGTTTGCAGAGTCACTGTGGCTGGGAGAGAAATGCTTCCAGCAATGCTGGCCCAGAAGTCAATGTTGGTGAAGTGGGGGCTGCTTTCTCAAGCAGCTGGCTGAACTGCCGTGCCTCCCACAAATGCCTGGAATTCCCTCCAACCTCCAGTATCCTGTGACGTTCTCTCTCCCATCACCCCCTAAACATTTGCCCACTCATCGAAGGGGGAAATAAAAGAAGGAAAAGTATGACTAAACAGAAGCAAACTGATTCCTTTGGGTCCTAAAAATGATCTATGCTCAATCATTAATTTACTAGCCAATCAAAATTCCATGCTTTTAAAATATGATTGATTTAAAGATGAATAATCCAGTAGAGGAAGTAAAAGATGTTTATTGAGCAATTATTACATGCCAGGCATTGTTCGGAGCACTTTATAGATGTGGCCTAACCTGCAAGACGTGTGGGCTCTGAAATTAGACTGTCTCAATTTGAATATTAGCTTTGGCATGAGTAGCATTGTGGCCTTGAGTAATTTATTTTTTCACCTCTCTAAGCCTCAGTCTCCCCATCAGTTTCTTTGAAACATCAGAGAGATATTTCCTGAGTCACCCCATCAAAAGTAACACCCTACTCCCCACCACCATCTTAGCCACAATAAATGTTTGTTGAGAATTCTCTTTATGCTAGGTTTGGCTTCTAGTGCTGAGGATACAGCAGGGAAAAAACTACCTCATGGAGTTTACAATCTAGTAAGGGGGATGGACAAATAAACAGGCAGGCAAATAATATATAAATGATATTCTAAATATTTTAAATTCCTTGTTTACTATCTCCCTCAATCAAATTATTAGGTCCTTGAGGACAAATTCTCATCTGTCTTGACTTTTGCTGAATTCTTAGTGCCTAGCATGGTGTTTAGCACATCATGTGTTTAAAATAATGAAGTAAATAATGCAGGTTAATTTTTTGAAAAGAATAAAGTAGATAATCTATGCTTAAAGTTCTTAGCATAGTTCCTGGAATAGGGTAAACATGTAATAAATTGGTGGTTTTTTCAATCAGATTCCAAAGCTGTGTTCTTAACCACTTCACCACATGGTGTCTATCATAATAATAAGTATAATAATAATAATGTGTTATTATTATGGAATTATGTATAACAATGTACAAGTTCTACTGGATACCATGGAATATCTAGACATGTTAAAATATACATTATTTAATTATAACTCCATAATAATCCTAGAAGGTAAACATTAATAACCTCTATACCAAATTCCTATAATAAAAGGCAGACTACAGTAAGTGCCAAAGACAGGTGCAAACAAAATGCTGGCATAGGATTTCAGAGGAGGAAGAGACTCCTGTAGCCAGGATGTCTGGAAGAGGTTTGGTAGAGGAGAACCTTGGAGGCTGGTGGAGTCTGAATGTGGAGATAACCAGGTAAGACTGTGGGTTGGGAAGCTCAAGGCAGAGGATAAAGCCTGAGAAAGGGCATGGAAGAGTGTTTGGAATGGTATGCTCTTCCACAAAGGAGGAAGTTGTGTACATGAAGTGAGTGATGGATAGGACTGAAGTGGAGAGGAAGGTAGCCCTTGAATGCCAAGGGAAGAAATGCAAGCTTCATTTCCTAGACAATAGGGTGATGTGAAACTTCTTAAGCAAGGGAATATAAAGAACCAGAATTGTGAACTTGAAGCTTAATTTGGTTCTAGACCAGATGGAAAGGAGATGAGGCTGCAGTTTCCAGGTGGTGGATTAGAGTCCTGATTTGAGGAAGGTGATGGTGATAATGGGATGAAGAAAGCAAGTGCAATGGGCAGAATTACCTGACTCAGGTGAGGGAAGAGGGAAAAGAGGTATCAAAACTGGCTGTGAGCTTTCAAGCTTCAGTGGTTGGTGCTCTTCGGAAACATCTGGCACAGTACTAAGTTCGGACTCAGGTGGCTTGATAGATTTTTTTAACCTGGGCAGTTTTTCAAAAATCCTTTCTCATAAGGAAGTTGGGACTTTTGCTTGAGATTGTCCCTATCTTCTATTACTTTGTGAAACATGTTCTCAATGGCACAGTGCCCTGGGGCAGTGTTAGTATAAGGCTGGCATTCAAGAAATGTTTATCCGAAATGTTCGTGTGGTGGCTCAGTGATAACGAACCAGACTAGTATCCATGAGGACGTGGGTTCAATCCCTGGCCTTGCTCAGTGGGTTAAAGATCCAGTGTTGCCCTGAGCCATGGTGTAGATTGCAGACACGGATCAGATCCTGCTTTGCTGTGGTTGTGGCCAGCTGCCGTAGTTCAGATTCAACCCCTAGCCTGGGAACTTCCACATGCCATTGATGCAGCCCTAAAAAGGAAAAAGAAAAAAAAGAAATGCTTAACAAACTGAGCTAAATTGAATTATTGGTTGTTGTGGCCACTGGCTTGCCATAACAAGCCAAATTAAATCCAGCTAATGCCTCCAGGAACCTAGAGGCAGATGAAGCCAAACCAAGTTCTGCCAGCTCCTCTGAGAGGCCATGTCCACTCAGGATGTGGATGACTGAATGGCTGGCAGTCGAGTGGCTTAGCTATTGCAGCAGTTGACCTGTGTGCACAACTGCTCACAGATGCCGGCTGGGGCCACAGTGTCCAAAAATGACAGTTGCCATGTTTGAAACTTACAAAAATAAAACTATCCTTTATTGCTAATTACCTTCAGATGCATATGGATAGATTTATACTAAATTTGGCAGACATTTTGGGGGATGGTATGACTTAAAATTTAGGTTTTACAGGAAATGTACTTGTGAATGTGTGTGTGTGGCAGGGATGGGGAGGTGGTTTCTGGCTGGCACCTGAAACAGACAGCAGGCATCCTGCCTAGCAACAGGAGCTGACACAGAAAACAGACAGTACTTTAAAACATGAGCTCTGAACCAAAGCTCATAAGAGTAGATGATCCTAAGACTAAGCATAAATTTTTATTCAAGGTTCTTCTCACAAAGACAACTCTGTTTAGCATGATTTAGGCAGGTTGTGGCAAGAAATTATTTAATTGTCATTGGTTAATAGCACCAGGATATAGAAAAATTCATACTCATATTCTTTCTTCTAGTAATAGTCCAAACACTAAAAGCAGAGTCTTCCTAACCCAGCATCAACAGTGTATCATAGCATAAGTGGTGCACTAGCCTGAAATTTTGCCCTTGCCATTGGATAGCTTCCATCTGCTGTCCCAGATCCATGGTTCACCCTTCCCTCCCCTCCTCTGTGCCCTATGAGGCAGACCTAACTGACTGCAGACACCAACTCCCTTCCCTCTGGATTTCCTTTGGGGAAGGGCGGCCAGGAGGCTGGAGGCTGGAGGCTGGAGGCTGAAGTTCTCTGGCTTCTCCTGTATGGGGTCCTGTGAGGTTGGCTCCCTAGACCAAAGGTCTTAGCTCTTATAAGACAGCCCTCTCCACACAGCCCCCTCTGTCTCTAGGGGTCTAGTAACAGTTCCCTGCACTTGCCCCTTCAGGACCAGGGATCTAACCCTGAGCCCCAGGGGTACACACAATAGCTCTCCATCCTGCCCATACCTCTGTAAATGGCTCCCTTTTGAATTGCTGCACTGAATTACTGTAAATGACTCCTTTTTGAATTACCTAATTGGGTGTGCCTTCTGTTTCCTGCTGGGGTGCTTCAGATCCACCTTGTTTTTTCGAGGGCTCCATGACTTCATTTCCCCTCCAGGTCCTCACCTTGTAGGTGAAAAAAAATGTGTTATCCTTTCTCTCTCACCACCTACCTCTGAATTCTGTACAGGATTTCCACCTTTGTGGGGCTCCTTTCTGTACACTTTTCTCCCCTTATTGGGGGACTCTCCTGGTGAGCTCTTTATAAACCTCAGAGGTAGACAAAGGCCATTGATTCAGAGCTATCCCCTCTTTTTCTTTGCTGTAAAATAGAATCACTAACTCTATTAGTTGGTGTTGTGTAGCTAAAACCCTATTCCAGTCGTCGATTAATTCTTAAGAGTGAATCGATCTTGTGTTCAGTGCATATTGTTCCCAGTCATTTAAGAGAACATCATCAGAAAGGCTCTGCTGAGATGGCCTTTCCATTTAAATGTGTTAAACTCTGTGCTGGAAAGTCTCTGTTTGCCCCTCCAGATCCACTTTTGGTTCTCCAGACTACCAGGCTTTCCCACCTGTTGGATGCCAGTTAGGTTTGACCAGTGAAAGTGACTAGCATGAGATCAATATTCAGGAGGAGAGAGAAGTCAGTGTATTCATTCTCTTCTCTCCCCCTCACTTTGTCAAGTGGTCCTCTTCCCATGGTTGTGGCTCTTGCTGGACTCTGCAAACAGCTCCCTCATGTTGCCCCCTCAGTCTTAGGGTGGTATCCACATCTCACCCTTTTAGCACCTGGGTGCTTTACAATTCCTTCTTGATCTCTTAACCATGCCCATGCCTCTGTCATTACTTCCTCCACTGAACTCTCATCAGTTACCACTTCAGGAGTGCCATCTACTGAGACCTTTACTGACACAATACCCACATTTTGATGTCACTGGAGACTGGAAGGCTAAAGGGCAACCTGTCATCCTAGGTTAGGTCTAATTTAGAAGTCACACTTGGGATCCAAATACCTCCAATCCAAGCTATTCCTTCAAGTTCATTATAACTCACATAAAATTTCCATTGATGTGGTTTACCAAAATATAGTCTGTATTCCAGGAACAAGCTGAATTCAGAATCCACAACTTTCAGGCAGGACACCTCTGTGTCCTGAAGGAGCTATCTTTGGAGACAGAGCAACAAAAGCTTTTCCTTAGGTCTTGACTCTGACCCCTCTTAGATTTCCTCATCTGAGCTGGTCCACATATGGGCCACGAAGGCTATTGGTGCCCTCCTAGTCCATGAGCTCAACTAAAAGCTGACTAAATGGTCTCCTTGGTCTATTTCCACCAGGTTCATATTCAGGGCTGGAAAAAGACCAGGTTACCCTTCAAACCAAGATGTTTTGCATGTCTTTGGTAGCATCCACTCAGTGGTATATTAATTAGGATTGACTAGATTTTTTTTTTCTCAACATGATTGAGATCAATTTATTTATTTTTCAATTAGGTGTGGGAAAAAAGAGACATGTGTAGAGACTTGTGTTAATTGGCTGGCTCCTTATGGATGAATACTGGGGACAGCTGCTCTGTTGGCCTGTCAGTTTATTCATCCTTGCACTTGACTTTCTAAATATTGATGCTTGAATTGCAAGATAATTCAAGGTAAAACGATTGGGAAAGGAAAAAAAGAGCCATTGTCCCAGGGATATTCTAATTCCTCCATCCAGAAGACCAGCCTGCTAGAATGGATGCCCAGCTAATTGTCTGTGCCTGTATGAGAAACTTCCCTGTAGGGGTGAAATGAGGGAGGAAGCCTTGAGCTTGCCCAGAAGGTAAAATGGGCTACAACCTACCTTCTTGCAGTGGGTGTGTGAGGACAGCGCCATCTTAGATGATGAGAATGACCTGTCGAGTCATGAAACTAAGGACAAAGGCCAACTAAAGTAAAACAAGCAAAGGATAAAGGCAAAGGGCAAATGGGACAGATGCTGAGCAGTGTTTTTTTTTAAAGGCCTCATTCTCCCTCAGCCAGTGCAGGAGGAGATGAGTACCCTCGGCAACTAAACTTCAGGCTACAGTGTTAGAGGGAAGGGGAGAAAATTAATTCAGTTACTTTAACAGCAGCTAATGTGCAGTGCTGGGTGTGAGCTCAAATCTACTGATTTTGCCTTGACATTTTCTATCTTTGTACTCACTGAAATGTGTGATGTTGAACTAGCCCATGTAGAAAGCTTGCATCATCATCATGTCCCCTGAAACTCAGTTTTTAGTAAAAAATGATCAGATGATTAATGATCATTTACTATTCATCCCTTTGGTAGATTCCTCCTTACCCTTTTTCCCTCCCAATTGTGTCTCATGAATTAAATTTTTTGATTGATCAAGACATCTTGGACCCCTGCATGGCACAAGCCTATTTTTGAATCTTGCAAGAGGCTGCAGCTTGAAAGGAATGGTAGAAACCAGTCCAATATTTGACGTAGTTACTTAAAATATGCCTTTTGCTCCAGCAATTCAATTTGTGTTTGGAGGGACAGAAACCCTTGGAAACAAAAGGTAAGGAAATCTCACCAACCTAGCCCATCCAGGATTCAGAGAAGGACCAAATGGACTATCCACTGCATTGTCCAATGATCATCCAAGGAATGAAAAGCAAGGATGACCAGATGATTTCCTAAAAATGTATATCCATCTCCTTGTACTGGGCTTCTTTTCTTCTCTCCCTCATGGCTTGCTTTTTCTGCCATTCCAGAGGGCCTCGCTAACATTATCTCACCACTCTGACCGCAAAAAAACCCATTCTCTCTTTCTCCAGTTCCTTCTGTTACTCTCCAGGGTCCCCCTAGTGTCTTCCCACTGCAATGTATCCTAGACTAAGTACTTGGTTATTATTTTTATAATAAGATGATAGTGGTACTCTCTAGAGACACAGCTTTTGTGGAACACGGCAAGGCTGGCTCATGGTAACCCATTTGTATCTCTTAAAGTGGATTTCCCTTAATAACCAAAGAGTTAAAAGTGACCAGAATGAAGAAGAAATGTTTGGCACCATATCAATTTAATGAGATCCAAAACATTATAAAGAAACAACCAGAACTCAGCATTTCTGGGAGTGGTGAGGCTTGGCACAGGATAGAGTTCCTGGGTCTCATTACAAAACCTCTACATATAGAACTACATCCTGCATTCACAGCCTTCCTGGATATAAGCTGGAGTCACTGACAAAACATAGTGCCTTTGCAAGCTCATCTCTCTAGTCTATGATGAACATGATCAAATGCATACGTGAAGCACCAAAGCTTAGAGGACACTGTGTGACAGAAATGGTGTCAGTTGGTCCCTCATTCGGACCTCACATTTATGGCTCGTCTCCTCCTATCTGCCCCACCTCCAATGTCCTTCTTCCTGCAACCTCTCATTTCACCTCCACCCATCTGTGTCATAATCTCCACATCCTTGTCCCCTGATGGGCTGTGGCAATGTGTGCCTTGAGCCCTGTGCTAAGCTGTATGGCTTCTCCCTGTGTTCTCAGTCTCTCCCAGATACATGTGGCCCAGCTTAATCTTCCCTCCTTCTCTGCAGCTTAGTCCTGGTTTCTTCTTGCCGGCGTCTCCAGGCAGCAATGATGGCTTCATCGTCCATTTCCTCCTCCTCCTCCCTGTCAGTGCTTCTCCGATACTGGGACCGCCTTCCTGAAGCAAACCTCCCCTCTTCTCTCTTTTCCATCCTCTCTTTCTCCCCCTCCTCTTCAGACCTCATGAAGCTCTGGGTGAATTTCCTCTTGGCTCCAAATTCAGAAAAGTCCGACTTGGATGACTCTTCCACATCTTCCCAGTCCCTGGGTCTGGCCCAATTCGGACGCCGTGGTTCTGGGGACTCTTCCCCTTCAGAGGGCTCAGGGGTCCGACGGAAGAAGTAGGGCTCTGGGCTTTCCTCTCGAGAACTTGAGGTCTCACTGAATGTCGACCTGGAGAACGTGTGCATCTCTCTGCCCTCCCTGGTGGAGGAAGCAGAGAACTTCGAAGTGCTTCTTACAGAGTTGCCATTGGCCTCGTGGTAGGAGGAGGTGTCCTGTTCCTCTGACTGGGATTTGGAGAACTTATAACTGGAGGACTTAGACTCTGTCTCCCGGAGCAGGGAAGATCTGGTGCACTTCCCCCTGGAGCTTCCAGACCAATCACTTTGGGGAGGAGATTTTTCCTCTGTCCTGAGGCCACTGAGCCACTTATTAATACTGCTATCCATCTCTTTGCCAGCTCTGCTGCCACTTCCATAGCTATCAGAAACAGCCAGGGAGGAGGCGGTGTCTGTTTCGGGTTTCTGAGAATTACTGCGGGAAGAATAGCGGAAGCTCCCTATGGCACTGTCAGTGTCCTCATCCCAGTCACCCACGTCATCATCTTCATCTCCCCTGCCCTTCTTCTTCTTGAAAAGGGAGCTGCGTTTGTTGTCGGAGGCCAGCTTCTCCATTTTGTACTCAGACATCTTCTCCTTGAGCTCCATTTGCATCTCTTTCTCCTTCCGGCCAAGCTCCCTTAGGTCGACATTGTCAGCAAAGAGGCTATAGATAGGCTTGCTGGTCCCCCTCACTTTGCTCCCAGTACCTTCGGCCCTCGAGCTCTGTGTGGTATGGGAGGACAGAACAGACTGTGTGTCAGAGCTGGGTCTTGCCTGACTTTGAGGCAGCAGGGATCCACCCAGGGAGGAGCTGCTCTGTCCACTAAGCATGGAGACTTGGTCATCCCCCAGACAGCTGGCGGCTGGTGCCACCTTCATGCTTGCAACAGATGGTGAGCGGGACAAGAGCAGTATTTCATTTTGTTTCTGGGCCAGCGTTTCACTGACTACATTGGCAATCCAGTTTTGGATGCTGGCGATGGAAATAGTGTCTCCAGGCCCCACTGGCAAGTTAGGTAGAGGTGTGGTGGGGGCAGAGGCCAAGCATCCCCCTACGTTTCTTAGGGCCTGAGATGGGTGGGAGCTGTGGCTCTGTGTGCTAAGCACGGATGCTGTGTCCCCATCAGCACTGACTGAGGGGGCCGCTGACCAGAATGCAGACAGAGGGATGCTCCCGCTGGCAGCTGAGCTGTCCGCCTCCCAGCTTCCCATGGACTGGCTCTCCTGCAGCGTCTGCCTGCTCCTCTCCAGCAGCTCCAGCCTCCGTTGCCTCTTCTTGGCCAAGGCCGAGTCCTCTCCCTTGCTGAGCTCCACCACCTCCTCCTTATTCTCACTGCCCACCTTCTTCTGGTGTTTCAGCTTCCAGGCCTGGTAGGCTGACAGATTGACGTCAGAGGGGTTCTTCTTCTCCCCCTCGACCTCCTCTGCATCCTGTTCACTGCTGCCGTCTCCTGCCTCTGAGTCTTTCTTGTGAAATCCAAACTGAATTCTCTTGATCTTCCACCTTTCCAGGGCAGTGAGTTTGTCCTTGTTCCTGCTGCAGAAGTTATAGAAGGAGCTGGCCTCAGAGGACACACTCTGCTCATCATCCTCCCGCATCCCACTCCCCACCTCGGAGCTGGAGTCCACCTCCTCTCTCTTGCTCCTGGAGTGGTACCTCCGTGAAGCTTCCTTCTCAATCTCCAGAAGCCTCTGGTTCCACATGTCCCAGGTGCTCTCCGTGGACACAGAGTCAGAGCGGTGTCTCCCACCTCGGTTCTGGCTGCTCATTTCCAGCTGCTGCTTCAGGACTCGGATGTCCCGGCTGCTAACACTCTCCGAGGTGCTGCTCTCACTCAGCGTGTGCTTCCGTCTTCTCCTCACGAAGGAGCCGGTGTCACTCTCCTCCTCCTCTGCCTCCTCCTCCCTGTCCCACCTCCGGTGCCCTTCTGCCTGGTACCTCTCATTTCGGCTTTGCCATTCCCGGATGATTCGCTCCACATCCTCATCCTCGGCCTCCTCCTCTCCCCTGCCGTCCCTGCCCTGGGGAACCTTGCCTGTGGGGAGGCCCCGCCCTTTCTTCCACGCCTCATAGAGTTTCTCCTCTTCCTCTTCGTCAATGAGGGTGGGGGGCTTGGAGGCCCGGCTGGCCTTCCCCAAGGAGGAGCCACTCAGGTGACTGGTGACATCATCCTCCTCCTCCACGGTGAGGGCGTACACTCTGGCCCCGACTGTGCTCCCGGCGTCCTCACCCTCCTCCGCCTCCTCCGCTCCCCCTGCCCCGCCGAAGTCCTCTTCTCGCTCCTCCATCAGCTTCTCGTTAAGCTCCCGGAGCTGCTTCAGGAAGCCGTCATTGGGGTAGATGGGCCGCTTCTTGCGCACAGTCATCAGGGCCTCCAGGATGGCCATGTTGTGGAAGATCATTAGGTAGGCAACCACCAGCACTGCCGAGCGGCTGATGCCCATTTCACTGCTGACGAGGACTTTCCCTGAGGGGAAAACACAGGAGATAGTGTAATGATGTAAGGGCGGTGGCTTCGTTGAAGTTTATTTTTTTAAGAACTGTTTTGATGTGCTGGATTGAAATGTTTTCTGTGCTTCTGCTGTTCATCCATGCTCAGGTCACATGAGAGACAGATACCATTGTCCCCATATTACAGATGTCAGAGCAGTGGGGCTGCCCTGTACTTATAGAAACATCTTCTGCCTTTTCTGAACACAGGCAAGGAGACGGGAGTGGGGAAAGAAAAAAGGAGCTAATCACTGTCCCCACTTTTGAAACACTGGAGTACGTTTCTGCTTTTTCTCCACCAAACTGAGTATCAGATGGAGGAAAAAAATAAATGAATAAGAAGAAAGGGGAAGAAAGTAGAAAGTAGAAAAGGAAGGAGGCTAAGATGAATGAATTGCAGAGAAATATAATCTCAGTGTTGGAAAGGACCAGAAGTCATAGTTGAAATCTGAGAATTCCCTTTACAACATATTTTTTTTTTTTTTTTTTTTTTTTTTTTTTTTTTGCTTTTTAGGGCCGCACTCACAGCAAATGGAAGTTCCCAGGCTAAGGGTGGAATCACAGCTGCTGGTCACAGCCACAGCCATGCCAGATCCCAGCCACATCTGAGACCTACACCACCGCTAACTGCAACACCAGATCCTTAACCCTCTGATCAGGCCAGGGATCAAACCCACACCTTCATGGATACCAGTCAGCTTCCTTTCTGCTGAGCTACAACAGGACCTCCTACAGCATCCTTGATACTGGATAATCCATCATCCAGACGCTTCCAGTGGCAGGGAGGTCAGTATCTCAGACTGACGAACAAATACACACACCTCTCCATATTTAGATCCTTCTAATTTTTTGAAAATTCCTTCACATATTAGGGCAAAGGATAACTTTCTGTAACAGGCATCCAGTGTTCCTACTCTGACATTCTGGGGTGAATAATTCATATATCTGTATGAATCAGGTCTTTAACACAAAAATCTTTAAGAAAATCACTGTCATATTCTTCTCTAAGGTTTTTTTTTTTTTCTTTTTCTTTTTCTGACTATTCTGGGTCTTTCAATCATTAGTCAGACATGTTTTCATGTTCCATTGCAATACTAGCCACTCTCCTCAGGTTAAACTTGAACTTATCAGTTTTTTTCCGAAGAGATTTGTGTCAAAATGGAGCAATATATTTGAGGTTTGGACTGACCCATACAGAGTAGAGTGGGCCCCTCATCACTCCTGTTCTGGGCACTAGGTGTTCACTGATAACATCTGAACTTGCAGTGTGAGTGGATATATCACACAGCGAACTCAAATTATTTTTTATATCAACCAAACCCTATAAAGCTTTCTAAAAAACTTCTATTGAGTCATATCTCTCTTATCTTATAGCATTCTTAAAACACACAGACAACTTTACAAATGCCTATTAATATTTTGGGTAGATATAGCTTGTTCTTATAGCTTAACAGAAGCTTTTGCAAGTCTTGGCTTTACCATTTAATAGATCAGTTATTCCCTAGCCTCCGTCCTGCTTTTCGTCATTCGTAAACATGACAAACATACCTTCTACACCTTCATTCTAACAACCGTTTAAAATGCACCCTGGGGAGTTCCCGTTGTGGCTCAGCAGGTTAAGAACCCAGCTAGAATCCTTGAGGATGCGGGCTCGATCCCTTTCCTCCCTCAGTGAGTTAAGGATCCAGCATTGCTGTGAGCTGTGGTGTAGGCCACAGAGATGGCTCAGATCCTGGGTTGCTATGGCTGTGGTGTAGACTGGCAGCTGCAGCTCCAATTTGACCCCTAGCCTGGGAACTTCCATATGCTGTGGGTGCGGCCCTTAAAATAAATAAATAAATAAAATGCACACTGGGACCAGTGGAGATCTTCCTCCAGGCTGTCATCAGTCTATTTGTCAACAGTCTTTGAGGATATTTGTTAAATTAATTGAGTCCTATCTTGCAATACGGGATGGGGGTGACTTTTATTATTATATCTTCACACCAGTTAAGACCATAGGTTTTTCACACAAGAGGTCAGAGGCTAAGGCAAGACTTTAGGGCCCTGGAGGTCCAATAATGCTGAAGGGCCTCATTGCCAGGGGCCAGCAGCCACTAGGGGGAGGTAAGCAAGCAGAATTAAGGCCACTAAAAGACCATCTACAGATTTAATTCCCTCCCTCCTCCAGCTCAGGGCTTAGCTGTCCCTCACCAAGGACCCCCTTTACCCAGCTGACCTAGCCACAATTTACTGCTTTTTATACCAAAGTCTCACTTGCTTCCTTTGGAGGAGGTTACTAGGCCAGCTCACTTTAGGACACTTCAGGACACAAGCAACCAAACTTCCTAATAAGGACATCAAATACATTTAGACCCAGTCTGGTGGGTTGGGGTGTCATGCTTTTCTGTGCTGTGTTCCTTGCACTTGGGATACCTCCAAGGGCCTCAGGGGCAGCCCAATGGATAGAGGAGAGGCTGGGTGGGTCAGACTTGGGGCCCCCACCCAATTCACCCAGAGCAGCAAAAGGATTTTCTATTTTCTCTGTTAGACACAGGACCACACTAATGTATAGCTTGTGTTTAACACAACTCCAGGGGAGGCTTTTCACATCAAAATCAAAGTAGATTTGTTTGGTCATGATGAAAAACCTCCAGTGGTAAGATGGTTTGAGGAAGGTGGTCTTTTTCTAATTTGCAGTCATCATTTTCAATTAGCAGCAGAGCTAATTTGGACAGGAGGTGCAGGGGTCGGGTCCATCTAGATGTGGTCCCTCTGCTTAAAAATTTGAAAAGTACAGCTAGTGGCCAGAACCCTGGACTTGAGTAAGATGGGTCTCAAGTTCTCTCACAGTCTCAGTATGCCTTTGTATGGCAGGCATTTGTGTTCTGTCCTCCCAGTTCATAATTCTCCTTTCTCTCCGAACTTTCCCCTTCTTGGCACCCCAGGAAAATAAGAAGTTCTTGCCCAGAAGCCACCTCACTTGCCACTGTGAATAGAATTCAGGGTAGACAAAGGACCGGAGGGTGACAAAACAATGTTTTTCTCCAGAGAATGTGGAAATGGAACTGAGGCAGGAGTTAGTGCTTATTGTCAGGTCTAGGGAGAGCCATACTCTCCGAGGTAGAAAGAGAGAGAGAAAAAGGAACCAAGAGTTTTGAGGTTGTTCAGTCCTTGTTCCAGACCATCCTGGGGCCACATTCCTGTCTTTAGATTTCTCTTTAGATTGCTATAATTAATGCCTTTTCTGCTTGTTAAATAGTTGGAGATAGTTTCTTCTTACTGGCAACCAAGGGGATCTTAATTATTACCTGGTGGCCGTTACTTATCCTTTCTGGAGTGGGGATTTCCTGATTTGCAAAATATAACTAACACCTTCTCAAGGGGTTGTTGTGATTAGTATGTAAAATGCCCAGCACCGGGTGTACGTGTTGTCTTCCTCCTTGTTAAAAACTGACTCAGATGATTGGATTCGGAAGATGTGGTATATATACACAATGGAATACTACTCGGCCATAAAAAAGAATGACATAATGCTATTTGCAGCAACATGGATGGAACTAGAGACTCTCATACTGAGTGAAATGAGCCAGAAAGACAAAGACAAATACCATATGATATCACTTATAACTGGAATCTAATATCCAGCACAAATGAACATCTCCTCAGAAAAGAAAATCATGGACTTGGAGAAGAGACTTGTGGTTGCCTGATGGGAGGGGGAGGGAGTGGGAGGGATTGGGAGCTTGGGCTTATCAGACACAACTTAGAATAGATTTACAAGGAGATCCTGCTGAATAGCATTGAGAACTTTGTCTAGATACTCATGTTGCAATAGAAGAAAGGGTGGGGGAAAAATGTAATTGTAATGTATACATGTAAGGATAACCTGACCCCCTTGCTTTACAGTGGGAAAATAAAAAAATTATAAAAAAAAAAAAAACTGACTCAGAAACATCCTAGGAATTCCCATTATGACTCAGTGGTTAACGAACCCAACTACCAACCATGAGGACACAGGTTCAATCCCTGGCCTCAGTGGGTTGAGGCTTTGGCGTTGCTGTGGCTGTGGTATAGGCCAGTGGCTGCAGCTCCGAGTCAACCCCTAGCCTGGGAACCTCCATATGCTGCAGGTTCGGCCCTAAAAAGACAAAGACACCAAAAAAAAAAAAAAAAAAAAAAAAAGGAATTTTGGAGTTCCCATCATGGCACAGTGGAAATCAATCCGACTAGGAACTATGAGGTTGTGGGTTAGATCCCTGACCTTGCTCAGTGGGTTAGAGATCTGGCGTTGCCATGAGCTGTGGTGTAGGTTGCAAATGCGGCTTGGATCTGGTGTTGCTGTGGGGCTCTGGTGTAGGTCGGCGGCTACAGCTCCAATTGGACCCCTAGCCTGGGAACCTCAATATACCGTGGGTGCAGCCCTAAAAAGACAAAAAAAAAAAAAAAAAGCATCCTAGAGTGGAGAAAAACCACAGAAACTAAGGTTCAGGGGGTTAATACCAGGAGTGGTGACAACTGTTTACCCTGGGGTAGGAATTATGCACAAAGGCAAAAACCTCAGTAAGAATACTGTCCTTTCCCTGCCTCACAGAGGTATGGAGATAAGAAAGGGTGAAATTGAGAGAGAGAGGAGATGGTCTGTGAGACTTATCGGCCAGGAGATGGGGACCTCCCATCCAACCCAAGGTCTGGGCCCCAGTGAGACTTTATATATTTGTCCTTTTCCACTAGAGGTTACTCTTCCTGGCCATTGATGATGACAGGAAGTGTCCTTCCCAGGAATCATTAATGATATTCATCATTGTAATGGCTATAACTTTTTAAACATTTATTATCTGCCAGGTGCTGTACTAAACTCTTATGGGCATTTTTATAGTTTTAATCCTCACAGCAGTTTTAGGAGGATTAGATCTTTTTATCGCTGTTCTTTAGGTAAGGAAACAGGTTCCCCAGGATAAAGAAAATGGCCCAAGGTCTCATGGTATAGAGAGAGCACAGCAGATATGGACTTCAAGCCTGGGTTTGGGGAACTCCTGAACTCCTATCAGCTCCCACTGCATGACCTACAGCCTCTTGTCATTGAGACGGATGTCCCAGCAACTCTGTAGACAGTCTCCTATCATCCCACTTGGACAACAGCAACAACTTCAGCATAGCTGAGCTCACTCCCACTCTCACCTCCCCAAATGGTCTGTCTCTAAAGCCCAGGGAGTCAATTTTCCATAATGCAGTTCAGACCAAATTAAGTTTCAGCTCCCATACCTTGGTCCTCAACTTCCTGCCAGTGGGCTCCTGCCACCCTCAGCCACTGTGCTAAACCACACTCACCTTGTGATTCCTGAACACACCAAGCTTATTCCATCGTAGGATCTTGGCACCAGCACTTCCCTTGGCCAGGAATGGTCTCCTTCCAATTCTTCCATGGCTGGTACCTTCTCATCACTCAGTTTCAATGCCCCTTTCTCAGAAAGGCCTTCTCAACCAGCCTCTTGAAGGAGCTGGCCAGCCATTCCAACACATCATCCCAATTATCATCTCTGATACTATCACCAATCAGTATCTGACATTTCTCTTTCTCTTTTCTTTTAATTTTTTTTTCTTCCTTCACTACAATGTAAGTATCAAAGGCCAGAAGCTTTGTCTGTATCTTTCACCACAATGCCTGGAATAGCACCTGGCCCATGCCAGGCCCATGATAATTGCTTATTGAATGAATGATGATGTTTTCCTTTCCCCTCCTCTTAGAATAAGATAACCTTCAGCCACAGCAGGTAATCCGGAGGTTTTCATAACATTCCTTATGTCACTCCTCCCCCTGTGGAATTCCAGCAGCCTGGAGCAGGCAGACCCCCTTACCTCTGTAGGTCAGCAGGGCTTCGTCCAGGAACTCTGCCGCCTTCCGGAAATGCTGGGAGATGTTCACCTCAGGGAAGTCATCAACCTCCACACCCAGGTACTGGATCTCCAGGCCAGTATAGAATTCAGGCCCAGTGTAGACACCGGTGCCATGAGCAGCATTCAGGATATGGGTAATTCCCAGCCTCTTCAGCCTCCCCTTGTTCACAGCCACACTCCTGAGGGGAAAGAGGCAGGGATTTTTTTTTTTTTTTTTTTTTTTTCCCCTCCAGAGTCAGAACCAGGAAGGTGCCTCACCACTTAGATTGGGAGCCTGCCTCAGCTGGGTCAGGAGGCCACACCTGGGTGAATGCCACCTTTTCTGCTTCCTGATATGTCTGGGGCTCACTACAAATATTGCCATGAAAAGGGACAGTGACTTAACCCTGGCAAGAGAGAGAAGGGACAGGGAGCTGGGCACGGGAGGGCAGGAGAAAGAGGAGAACAAGAGTGATATATAAGGAAATCTTTGAATGGTCCAGAGATCTCTAGCCTAAAATCCCATGCCTTAGGGATGGATATTCATTAAGACATAAAAGTGGCAGACAAAAATAATAATAAAAGTAGTGCTTCACATTAATACGTCAATGTGCTTTCACAGGTATTATTTTATTTTATCCTAATAATAAACTTAAGAGGACAACTATTTTTATTTCCATTTGAAGATTGTAGAAATGGATCAGAGAGCTTTTATGACTAGTTCAGAGAAAAAGACTGAACAAGAACTGGGGCATGGGGTTTCTAGTTCAGAGCTCTTTTCACTGCAGTGGAATAACCAGAGTTTAGTTTGAATAGGCTGTAAGGATAAGGTTGCCCAAGAAAGGGCAGAGGCCTTGAGCTGGGGATATCTGGGGATCCCTGTTAATCACAATGTGAATGTTTCTGGGTCTACAGAGATAGTTAGAGATCACTCAGGACCTGGTGCTCAGCTCTGGGAATCAGGTTCTGATTATACCACTGTGGAGTACAAGGCCCAATGTCTAAAGTTATTTTCCATACTGCCTGCTCTGGGGGCCCCAAATTCCCTCCTTTGCAGCTGCATATATGGGTAAAGGATCTCATTAAGTAGTCAATAGATCAGCAAAAATGAGTTTCACAAACCAGCTTGTTGGTACCAATTATCCACTGGGAAGGCCATGACGAAGGAACAGGATATGAATTAGTTGTTTTGTTGTTTTGTTCTGGAAACCACTTTTGAAAAATACTACTTTTTTCTGATTATAAAAACAATAAATTGTAGGAAATCTGTACAATTCAAAAGATACCAAAGAAGAAAATGCAAATGACTTATAGAAGCTCCTCCTAGAGAGAAGTAGTATAAACTTTTGATTACATCTGTATCTAATTTGTTATCTATACAAAAGCACAGGCACATATACACTCTATGTTACTCAATTAGCATCAGCATCATATATTGTTTTGTAACTTATTTATCCTCTTAATATCTTGTGGACATTTTCATAAGTTGGTAAATACATATAAAATCAAAATGGCTCTGAAGGTCCCATATAAGGTTGTTATGGATGTCACGGGATGATGGTGACAGTAGGGTCTGTGTTGGCAAGGCTCTGGGCAGAAGGGGCAAGGCTATGACAGAGAGCCCTGGCAGGAAGGTGGATTCAGGCTGGCTTTTTTTGGCTGGGAATGTCTGCGTGCAGGTGGGTGGATAAAGCCTTTCTCCAAGGTAGGGGCTGGGAGTGTGGTCAGGCAGCATCAATTTGCAGGATGGAGCTCTTGGAGCCTTGGTGAAAGTTGGAGGAGTTTCATCTCTCTCTGGCACTACCCAGGGGGGTAGGACAAAAGGTCATGACTCTCAGCCATCACACTCACTTCTCTGCTATGAAGACGTTGGGCCAGACCTCATCCACCTCATTCCAGGGGGCCTCTTGGCGGTCTTGGACCAAGGCCCGCTGCAGGTCCATGATGCAGGGGGTGTTGTACAGGCTGGTGTCATCCATCTTCTCCCTGACACGGTTGTACAGGTCCTCCACCAGCAGCTGCTCGGCAGACTCCAGCATGCCTGGACACTCTGCCTCGGCTTTGATGCCCCGAGGCTTGAGTTCTAGGGGGACAGCAGCATTCTCATTAGCGTTTGGAACATCATCACCTTCCCTTCTCCTAGGGAGAACCCACCCTTGGGCCATTTGGGCCTGGGCTGAATGCCAGCAGGATCTGATCTGCCAGGTTGGACTTAATGGGGGCCCATGGGGAGCCTGCATTGGCATAGACATTTGTGGTCAGGATGGGCAGTAGCACATGTGTACTGGTGTAGGAGAAGGATATCGGTGTCCCTTATTCCCTCCCATATTTCTCTAAAGCTGGCTGGTACTTAGACTGGGGTCCTTAGGTATCTAGTGTAAGTCTGATTCATACTTGTAAATCCCACAGTGAAACACAAAACAGATGTTTAGAACACACGCTATTCTCTCCTACCATAATTCATTCTATTTGACTCCTTTACATATGGAATGCAAATAATTCTTGGAAAAGTAAAACTTTCAGCAGTCATTTATGCTAGGCCCCCTTCTAATACACATTTAATTTACTTATTTCATTTATTGTCTGCTTTCCCCCACCAGAGTGTAGGCACCTGTGATCTTCAGCCCCCACCTCTCTGACAGGTGGCAGAAGTTTGCCAAGAGCTCTGATAGCAGTCACAAACCGGCACTCAGGGTCTTTCTGACTCCAGCCCAGAAAAACTCAAATTCCAAATGAATTCAAATTCTATTCACCTGCTTCTCCCATGAACCTTTATCTTCTCCTCCTAATGTATTTGCTTCTAAGTTCTCAAATTTGGAGGAAAGTAAGATCTTTCCTTTCTCTAAGAAGGTAGAGAAGAAAGCCTTTCCTTCCACTTAGTAGCCAAGAAGTACTGATTTGAGAGAAGGAAAAAAGAAGTTAAGTAGGAAGGGAATGTCCTCTGTTGCGTTGGCCATAACCTCTTGCTGGCACCACCCCTTTCCCTGGCGGGTGAAGAGAACAGCATGTTTGGCAAATAGACCCCGTTCTTTGTGGAATGCCAGATGTCTATAAGCTGGACTTGCTGCTCAAGGTGTGCAGATCCTGGAGTCCTGGGTTCTGCCCAGGCTGGGGGCTTCATTTTCCTAAAGCACCCCTTCTTTTCCTCTCTCCTCTAAACCACCTGATGGGCCCCCACATCCCTGCACAGGTCTCAGCTCTAGATGTTTTTTGATCTCCATTTCAAAAGCAGCAAGAAGAAAACCTCTGCAATCCCAGTCCTCTATTTTGTTTAAAAATAGATGAAGCGTTCCTATTTTCTTTACCAGTCCTGACTCTCCTGGGGTCTTACATGGCAAATGAAGAAGCTCCTCTCTGTCCCTCCCCTACTTAGATATCTTTCCTCTACTACATGGAAAAAATAAAATAAAACTCCCGCTGCCTCATTAAAATATGCAGACAGCATTGTCTTCCTCAGCTCTTTATATAGCAGGTTGTTCTGATTTCCTCCCCTTTTATTTTAAAAACAAATGTCCCAGCCCCTCATGCCCATTGGGAGCTCCTTACTTTCCCTAGGTCTCTGGTCCACACCTCAGTCACATCAATTCCTTCCATTTATTTCTGCTCCCTGGGGTTTCTTCAGAAGAGAGTGAAGCCCAGTTATTGCTCCCACGCACGTTCTCAGATGTGGGGCACATGCAGACTTTCCTGAAACTGGAGGGTTCTTCAACATCCACTTTTAACCCTCTGATAACAGGGAGTAGTTTTAAAGTATCGCCTGGAACATTTTCCTTTTTCTATAATTTACTGTTTTTCTTCTCTCTCTGCGCCCCCCACCCCCGCCCCGCCCCTTCACCACCTTTCAGCCACTCAGACTGATGAAACTTAATGCCTAGAGACAAGGAGAGTAGATACAACCTAGGTTTAAAAAAGGCATTGCTCAGCTTCAGGTCTGTCTAAATGCTGAATGTCCCTAGCACCCTGTAGACCTCAAAGTGAAGCTTTCAAAGAGAGAACATGGTTTTCTCTTAACCCCTAAAGCTTGACTCTTATTTATCAAGAACCAGAGCCTGAAGAGTGGTCCAGAGAGGGAAACACGAAGCAAGGATGATGTAGGATGGAAGGTTAGGAAATTCCCAACCACACAGGAGGGAAAAAGAACTCCCAGAGCTAGGGTGGTACTGGGAGCAGTTTAGAAAGAATTAGATGGGGTCCAGACTCCATGGCTTGGCTTGGAGCAAGGTAACAGAGACCCCAGGTAGGACGGTAAAAGAAAACAGAAAAAAAAAAAGTTCTTTGAGAATTGAGGCCTCCTAGGGTTTCCAGATCAGATAGAATTTCTGATTCCTCATGAGGTGTACAGGATCCAGATGTCCTCAGGGAACCCGATGGGCATCCAAAGGGCTTAGGGGACTGAAAATGACCTGGGGCTACATGGAGAAGGAGTAGCACCCATGGTTCTCATCATTAGGGAAGGGATCATGCCCACTAGCAGTGGATGCCAGATTAAGCCCAAAAGCCAGGTAGTCTCTGTGTCATTAGCAGGACTGCATTATCCTGCCCCACCCACCAGAATGAGAGAGACACCCACGGCAAAGGGAGCAGAAAGGAGAGGAATGAAAACATGAAAGATTATTTGCCCAATATTGATGAGAAAAAAAAAAAATCTATCCAGTCAGGATGAGTATCCTTTAATGAAATATAGTTATGTTTTCTGCTATAAATTTTTCTGCGTAAATATTAACATCTTTCATCTCACCTTTCCTTACTTCCTTCCCATGAACTTCTGTTTGAAAACCGTCTTTGGGCACTAGCGGAAATGAAGTTTATTTTTTTATTTTTTATTTTATTTATTTATTTATTTATTTATTTTTGTCTTTTTTTGTCTTTTGTTGTTGTTGTTGTTGCTATTTCTTGGGCCGCTCCCACGGCATATGGAGGTTCCCAGGCTAGAGGTTGAATCGGAGCTGCAGCCACCGGCCTACGCCAGAGCCACAGCAACGCTGGATCCGAGCCGCGTCTGCAACCTACACCACAGCTCACGGCAACGCTGGATCGTTAACCCACTGAGCAAGGGCAGGGACCGAACCCGCAACCTTATGGTTCCTAGTCGGATTCGTTAACCACTGCGCCACAACGGGAACTCCGGAAATGAAGTTTAAATCTAGACATCCCTTTGAACAGAACTCTCTGGATGCTCCTAGCCATTTCTTGGGCTTTCAAGTCTGCATCTCTAGCATAACCCACATCAGGACCACTGTGATTAACTGAAAAACTGAATGAAGCCTTGGGGCAGATTGGAACAGTCTTCCTGGCTATTGACTAAAGAACTGTTCACATTGATACATAATTTTCACCTCTGACCCAGGAAGGTTGATGAGGAGTTGGAGGAACTGTCTTCTTTGGATCTAATCCTCTTACTGTGATGGGAAGCACATGAGAAGCACATCAACACCTTCCAATGGGCCACCCACTTTCCAAGGGTCTCCAGATGACCCATGGACTCTCCTTCCTCCCACTTGGCCTCTAATGGGCATTACCTTCATTGATGATCTGTTTAGCTGCAACAGCTGAGGAGAGGTGAATGGGATCCATGAAAATACTTTCTGTTTCCGCGTCTGAGACAATTGAGTATCTAAAAGAAAAGGATGTTTAGGTGAGATGACTCTGGTCAGCATCTGTTTAGACAAGAAACTTGGATCTCATTGTAGCCAGATATGGAAAACAATGAGGGATAAAGGGAATGCCTTCCTAAGTTGAGGGAACCTGAGAATGCAGAGTGCTGGGTATGCTATGGCTTGGTCACCCATCTATTTTTAGACCAGAGTTGGCACCTGTGTGAGTTGCTGTTTAATGACATGGTAGTCATTAAACCATGTAGTCTGGGTTGTGGAGGGAAGAGACTGGTGAGAACTCATGCTGATGTGGCGTCACTTTCTCTGCTGTGTTTCTACCCTTGCATGTACTGCTGCTCCTTTTCTCTCTCTCTCTCCCTCTCCTTTTTTTAGAGCTGCACCTGTAGCATATGGAAGCTCCTGGGCTAGAGATCGAATCAGAGCTGCAGCTGCAGCCACAATCGCAGCAACACCAGATCTGAGTCACATCAGTGAGCTACACTGCAGCTTACGGCAAAGCTGGATCCTTAACCCACTGAGCGAGGCCTGAGGTTGAACCCGACCTGCATCCTCATGGACACATGTTGGGTTCTTAATCCACTGAGGCACAACAGGAACTTCTCCTTCCACTCTGTGCTGGGTCAGTGGGGTGGGTAGGCTGCCATCATTCCTTCTGTGCCCCATGTTTTCTCCCTGCTTAATGGGTATGGACTAACAATGATGGGCTGGCACAGCACGGAGGAAAATGTGAAGATGTGCTCAGCTGCAATGGGCCACCCACTTTCCAAGGGTCTCCAGATGACCCATGGACTCTCCTTCCTCCCATTTGGCCTCTAATGGGCCAAGGCTGTTGCTGCCATCACTGTACCACTGCCTTGAGTCAAGACTAGGTACTTCAGAGGAAAAAAATGATACACACACTGCTGATTGGGTGGTACTTTGGATTGTGTTCCTGATTCTGAACACAAGAAAGCTTGAGCCCAGGGATGCAACAGAGTGGCTGAGGCAAATATCAGTTTCCCAGAAAGAATTCAGCAGAGGTGTCCAGAGGGATCTTGGAGGAACAATGGTGAATCAAGGGCAGCAACAAGGGTTAGGACCATGCTATAGTGGTGAGTGTTCTCCTCTCTAGGGGGTTCTCCTCTTTTCCAAGTGTTGTGGTGAGTTGTTGGGTCTTTTTTGATTAGTCTTTCTTTTATGTCCAGAGAGGATTTAAAAAAAAAGTGAGAGGACTTATGCATTTCATTTTTTTCCCCTCATGCCTCATTCCTTTCATAGGCAAAACTTCCCTGAATCTTCCCCCAGCAGTCACTGATCTGTTTTCTGTCCCTAGAGCATGGCTTTCGCCAGAAGTTTGGATAAATGGAATAATATCATAATCTTTTGGATATGGCTTATTTCACTTAGCAAAATGCATCTAAGAGTCATCTATTGTATTGCATGAATCAATAATTTGTTTCTTCTTATTGTTGAGTCATATTTCATTTTTTAGGCACCTTAGGCTATTGCTGCCATCACTGTCCCACTGCCTTGAGTCAAGAGTAGGTACTTCAGAGGAAAAAAATGATACACACACTGCTGATTGGGTGGTACTTTGGATTCTGGTTTTCTTCCTCAATCTGCTTGCAGCTCTTTACTCAGCTGCCGTATCCTTCTATCCAGGTTTTATAGGGGCAATCCATGTCTAGGTGGAGGGTGTGTTTGCCACTTTACCCAGAACTGGAAACTTGTCCATTTCTTTTTTGCTTTTAAAATTCTGAAGTTGTTGTATTTCCTGATCCTTATAATAAACTTATTTTATCTCTGTGGAAATCCGTAGAATATTTCTTGGTGTGCAGTGTTTGGAAATTTCCCAGTGATTTTTCTTGGTCTATGTTCATCCACTGTTTTGGGTATGGATACCCATTTTTGAGTACCTTCTATGAATTTGGTTGTGACAAAACTTCCACAAAGTAGGTATTATTATTCTTGATTTAAGATAAAGAAACTGGAGTTCCTGTCGTGGCACAGTGGTTAACGATTCTGACTAGGAATCATGAGGTTGCGGCTTCGATCCCTGGTCTTGCTCAGTGGGTTAAGGATCCGGCGTTGCCGTGCTGTGGTATAGGTCTCAGACGCCGCTCGGATCCCACGTTGCTGTGGCTCTGGCATAGGCCAGCAGCAACAGCTCCGATTAGACCTCTAGCCTGGGAACCTCCATATGCTGCAGGAAGCGGCCCTAGAAAAGGCAAAAAGACAAAAAAAAAAAGAAAAAAGAGGAAACTATGGCTCAGAAAAGTTAACAAAATTGCCCAAGGTAGTAAATAAGTGGCAGGGCTAAGTTACAAACATAGGGCAGTCCTGCTCTGAGGTTAGTCTTCTCTCCACCTCAATACACTTATAACCATTTTGACTGGAAAGGGGAAGTGAGCAGGTTGGTAGAAGCAACCACAGCTGGACCCCCAGGCCCATTAAAGACTTGGACACAGAAAAGTACTTGAAGAATACTTGTTGAAAGCATGGATGGATGTACGGAAGGATGGATGGGTGGGTGGGTGTGTGTGTGGGTGAATGGGATGAATTGAGCCAAGTCCAGTTGAACTGAATAGAACTAACTTGAGCTAAGATAAGTTTAGTTGAGTTGATTAGCAGAACAATTCCCTTGTAGTCGACATCCACATCAGAGTCTTCCCCTGAGGGACCTGATGGGAATGGACCTAGCAAGGCTATAGAGAAAGAAATGTCTTTGGCAGAAGGAAAGAGCAGCCTATGACTCTACCCAGGACATAGCTAGACCTGTCCATGTAGCAGAAGGGACAGTACAATGTGGCCTCATCACTGGTAGTTCCTGAGGGATTTCCAAGAGCAGTTGTGTCAGATCATTCTCAGTCCAGCACCAAGTACTCCTGTGACCAGAAGATGCATTTTCAAATAAGCATGACTAGGGAGTAGGGGTGAGTTAAGGATGAGGTTTGTGAGCTATTATCCTTGGATGCTAGAACAAGAGAGGTGTTTACAGATCTCATTGCTTGGTAAAGGTAATAAAAAATAGAACACCTGGTGGGAGTGGGCATGAGCTCTGTAAAGGTAAAGGTACAGATTAGGTAGTCCGATTTATCCCTGTACCTCCTGCACATGGAAAGCCAGTGACCAGGCAGGTTTTGATGACTGAGTGGATGCTGGGTGGACAGATGGGCAGAAAGATGAACAAGTGGATGGCCTAGAAGGGATAGAATTCTAGGCACCATATACCACTTTGGGGATAAAACCTGATAGTACCCAAGACCCTGCAGTCTCTGGCCCCTTTCTCCTCTCCAGCCTCAGCTTGCCCTGGCTTCCCTTGAGCTCATTCCTTTCCAGCACACTGGTCTTCTTTGGCTTCCCATCCTCACCAAGTTTCCTTCTGTCCAGGCACTTGTAGAAGCCCATTTCTGCTGCATGAATGATCAGTCCTCCCCTTCCTCACCAGTCTCTCAGGTCCTAGTTCAATCATCATTTCTTTGGGGAAGTCTTCCTCAGATCTCTACCTCTTGTTGCACTATATACCTTTCAGTTACAGCACTTCTACTCAATGTAACTTTGCATTTATTTATGAAATCATTTGATAAATTGTCTTCTTATATAACCATACCCTCTATGAGGCAGAGGCCACACCATCTTTGTTAGGCTCAGTAAACTGCATCTGTGTCAAAATAGTCTTAGGACTATTAGGTTATTTTGTGAGATGTTGGGTTCCTAGCTTAACAGATACATTCTGATTCACTGACTGAATTTATCCTCAGTACGGTACCATATTTTTTTTTTTTTTTTTTTTTTTTGTCTTTTTGCCATTTCTTGGGCTGTTCCCGCGGCATATGGAGGTTCCCAGGCTAGGGGTTGAATCGGAGCTGCAGCCACCAGCCTACGCCAGAGCCACAGCAACGCGGGATCCGAGCTGCATCTGCAACCTACACCACAGCTCACGGCAATGCCGGATCGTTAACCCACTGAGCAAGGGCAGGGACCAAACCCGCAACCTCATGGTTCCTAGTCGGATTCGTTAACCACAGCGCCATGACGGGAACTCCAGTACGGTACCATATTTAAGGGAATGTGGCAGGTACAACAATTACAATGGAAGAGTGTTTATCAAGTATTTGTTACTGGCTCATTATTTTCCTGGGATGCCAGTAGCAAGCCTGGGAGCAAAGCCAGAGTCCTGGCTGTGTTCTGTTCATGTTCACTCTCTGCCCTTCTGAGGCTAAGATGTGTACAGTCTCCGAGGTCTATATTGGCAATTAGCAATTTTTCCTTATGGTGGATTAAAAGTGCCTCCAGTTCTATGACACTCCTTGCCAAGAGAGTTGTCTGAGTGGTCTCTGTGACTGCTCTCACTATAGATGTGGTGGGAGGGACACTGTGCTAGTGTCTGAGCCTGAGTCTTGAGGGCAGCTCCCTGCTCTTGGCTCTCAGTGCTATCTCTCTGGAAGCCCTGAGCTGCTGTGTAAGAAGTCAGATGACTCCCACCACCCCAAGATCGTCAAGCTGGAAAGGCTATTGATCAACAGTCCCTGCCAAGCTCCCAGCCAACAGTTAGCCATATGGGTGAGCCCCTTAGAGGGGCATCCTTCATCCCTTGGGTGACAGCATGTGAAACACAGACGAGTTGCCTGGTCCTGTCCAAATTCCCATCCACAAAAACAGGAGCAAAATAAAATAATTATCTTAAGTCATTACATTTTAGAGAAATTTGTTAGGCAGCAGTAGATAACAACAACAGCAACAACTTTATTCCAAGGGCTAAGAGGTGAATTTTAAGCAGATGCTAAGGCACTCATTTTCCCTAACAGTAGTACAGGACCTAGTAAATATCAGTGACTGACCTCAATTTGTTGCAGTTGGGGGGTAACAACAAAAGAATAGCAATATGAGAGTAACCCCTGACACTATGCCAGGCTCTGGGGACATTCCGGGCCCAGGATTCAGGACAGTCTTAGTTATAAAATATCAATGTTTCATAAAATTAGAGTCAGTGCCTGAAATTTTGTATAAATGTGAGTCACATTTCCATTTCAACAATATTTATTAAGGGAGTTTTATTCTTTTCTTTATTAACAATATTATTTATATATTGTTAACAAATTTTTTTTTGTTTATTAGGGGTCAGTATTATGTAAAAATGAGGAGGGGGAGTGGGAATCAGGACAAAATCCTGACAGTGTAATTAGCCAAGGTGTTACTATAGGGATGACAAGGGCTTGCTCCCAACAGCGCCCCTCAGTTCTCCTAGAGGTCAGTTTTCTTTGTTCCTCTACAGGCCTCTAGGGCTCTGCATTCCAGGGAGATTACAGGTACAAATTAAAGAGAGACACAGGAGGAGTCCTCACCTGTCAGGTGTGTAGAAAGCCTGGGGCCAGGAACTCAGTAGGCGTTTCTTGGGGACCCCCTGCCTGGTACTGTCTA
Source organism: Sus scrofa (assembly GCF_054392235.1). NCBI lineage: Eukaryota > Metazoa > Chordata > Mammalia > Artiodactyla > Suidae > Sus > Sus scrofa. The sequence continues at coordinate 88,247,242 of NC_139386.1, forward strand.
TGAGCCTTTGATCATGCCATTTTCCTTTAAATGATGTTGCCTTCAGATTGTGTGGGTTTGGTTTCATGTGACAAATACTGAGAACTGACAACCAGTCCTGAATATACCTAAACTCGGGGGCTATAGGTTTGATAGTGGAGGAATTTGAAATTAAAATTTGAAAATAGAAATGATGGAGAAACATCCTTCCTTCTTACTGATGCTAAAGAATGATTCATGAGTCAGTAAATCTGAGAAATCACCTTTGAAGACTACTTAGTACACTTTGATGAAGTCGGAGGTTTTATGATGGAGAAGAGAGGAATTAGGGTCAGATTCCCTCCCTGGCCTCATGGCTGTTTTGGCGGCTGATGCAAAAATGTGAGCAAGAGTAAACTCAGTGCAGTGTATCCTCCAGTGCTGAAGGTAGGATGTAAATTCTGAGCACTTTTATGGGTTAACATGTTATGAGAGAAGGATATGTAAACTTAATAGTCCTAAGACTGTTTTCCCACAGACACCGTTTAATGAGTATATTAAAGAAGGTGTGGGGGTGGAGTTCCCATTGTGGTGCAGCGGAAATGAATCCAACAAGGAACCATGAGGTTGTGGGTTCGATCCCTGACTTTGCTTAGTGGGTTAAGGATCCGACATTGCCCTGAGCTGTGGTGAAGTTTGCAGACCCGGCTTGGATCCTGCGCTGCTGTGACTGTGGCGTAGGCTGGTGGCTGTAGTTCCAATTCAACCCCCTAGCCTGGGAACCTCCATATGCCATGGGTGCAGCCCCAAAATAGTAAAAAAAAAAAAAAAAAAAAAAAAAAAGTGTGAGGGTTGGACCAGAAAGGACCCAAATGGAGAGCAAAGTTCTGATGTTAAGAAGCCGCTCTTGCTTTCCACTGAGAAGCAGTATTGCAGAGAAAGACAGGAAGGAGGGTAAGATCTGGACAAGTGGCCCTGTTTATATTTGCAAGGTCAGTGAGACAGCGGCCCTAGAGGTTTTGATTTATGGCTGTGTCTGTGCCTCTACCCGCATGCTTGAGATGGAGTGTGATGACACTCACGCCGTGATTGGAAAGCAGCAAGGGCTGGCTGTTCAAAAAAGACCAGCAGGGAAAGAGAGGCTCGAGGATCGATATACACCTCATCATAGGATCAGGAAGCAGCAGCTAAAAAGCCTTGAGGGTGAATTGAAAGAGAAACAATAAAGCAGAGTTTGATGGACTTCCTAACCAAGAGCAGAGACGGAGGCGGCTTTCTTTAAACCTGTGTTTTTCAAAATTGCAGACTGTGACCCATTAGTGTATCATAAAATCAATGGGTCGTGCCTAACATCTGGAAGCAAAAGAAAGAAAAAGAATAGAATGGAGAATATCACCTTGTAAAAATAGGTATAATTTTGTGAAACCTTTTAAAAATGTACACATATCTATACGTGTATACAGTGAGTAAATGGCATGCCCTACTGCAGATTAGAGGTAGCAAAGTTTGAACGCCACTTCTTTAAACCAGTTGCCAGGTTGTCAAGTCCCTGAAAAAAGTGGAACTGTTGGGGTCCTCCTACCTGTACCCCCTGACAGCTGATCTCTTCCTTTCAGTGAGTCCCTTGGAAATGAAGTGGAGGTAGAGGCCCAGGAGGCAGTGTCTTTCTTGGCTTGGCTTTTGCAAAAATGGAACAGGTTTCTGAGCTTCAGTGAAAGTGACCACACAGGCAAAGTTCAAGCTCCAAGGAAGAAAAGACGGCAATAAATCCAATCGATTTTTAGCAAGCTGCTTCCAGCAGGCTTCATGAAAGAACCAAGGCAGAAATTTTTTTCACAGAAAAAGAAATATAAAAGAGAATGAGTAGACAGGAGGAGCCACTTCCCAAGGACGCGTGATGAGGACACACAGACCTGACACTTCATGTCCCCATCTCCTGCCTCACTGCCACCACCTGACACGCAGACTGCACAGCAGGAAAGGCAAGCAGAGCACAGCTAAGGATCTTTCCTGAGGGTGGAGGGGAAGATGCTGCCCAGGAAGATGGCCTGACCCATCATCAAGGAGTTCGAATATGCTGTGAAGGCTTGAAAAATTCAGATCTGAAGCCAAAGCAAGAAATGGATTTTGACTTGGAAAGAAATAAAAGAAAACAGAAAAACATTCTTCAGATCAGATCAAGAGAAGGATAAAAAGAGGTTTGATTCTTTATTTGGAAAGGAAGAGGAACCTGGTCATAGCTAAGGAGGAACAGAAGAGGCAGAGGTAGGCTCCAGATGACCTGCATGGGAGGGGAGGGCCTGTCTTGAGGTTGGTGCATCACAAGCACACTGATATTTTAGACTGTGCTCACTGGGGTGACTGGGGAGGTCTGATGGAGATTATGGATATAGGCAAAACTCTACCAAGTTGTCCCACTGGACAGGGGTTTTACATTTTAGCATTTGCCTCGCTGGGAGATGGATGAACCTGTAGCTGCAGGTTTTCCTCCAGAGACAGTGACTCGCAGAGGCTAGGTTTGAATTTAAGGCATTTGAGGTCAGGGCCTAAGTCAGGCAAAAATGAAGACTTTATACCTCTATCCACTAACTACACCCCTTTCTCAGGTCCTTAATTCACCCTAGGGTGAGATTTACAGATGAGGCTGGAAATGTTAAGACTCCCTTCCAGGGCAGTCCCTTCATCCCTTAACTAACTCTGATTGATTGGCAGTGAATGTTTGCAGCATTTTTTGTAAGGTCCTATCCCGGTTCTACTAAAAAAAGTACAGTTGTATCGGCCAGGGGCTGGATCTAAAGTTGCAGTGGGTTGAAAGCTGGCCCTGACAAAGATATGTCTCCCAGAACCTGCGAATGAAAGCTTATTTGGATGAAAGGATCTTTGCAGATGTAATTAAGTCAAGAATCTTGAGAAGAGATGGGCGTGGATTAGGGTAGACCATAAATCCAGTGCAAATGTTACAAAAAGGAGACAGAGAAGAGATGGCCATGTGAATAAAGAGGCAGAGGTTGGCATTATACTGCCACAAGTCAAGAAACTCCTGGAGCCAATGGAAGCTAGAAAGCCGCAAGAAAGGAATTTTCTCTGGAGCCTTTGGAAGGAGGATGTCCCTCCTAACACCTGGATTTCAGACTTCTGGCCTGCAAAAGTGCAAGAGAATATGTTTGTGTTGTTTGTAATTTGTGGTAATTTGTTGCAGCAGCCCTAGGAAACTAGGACTGAGAGTCTGCTGGTGGGATATTTGCTGACTCAGTACATAATTTAATTTTTAGAAGTCTCAAGACTTTAGCTAAAGAGATAAAACAAGAATGGTGGAATTTCAGGCCCTTATTAAGTACAGGGAGGACTGTTCAGACTTGGGTGATGATTGGTGACTTAAAATGCAGTATTTGTTTGTGGCAGAATCAGAGAACCACGATGTTTTAATTACATTGTGTGGGACTCTGGTGAAAGAAAAATTTCTTTATATCACGAGTTACTGAAAAGAATGGGTTGTCAGATATCTTTCTCTGGAAGGAAAATGGAAGAGGACCACCATTTATCAAATACCTAATATGCCTATATATATGTATATGTGTGTATGTGTTAGAGTAATATATGTTATATATTATATGTAATATGTGTTACAAAGAATATGTTATATTGCTTAATTTCTACCACTGGGTAAAACTGGTATTCCAATTTTATGACTAATTTATGTAAGCTCTCATGACTAGTAAGTGGAGAGCAGAAGCTGACCTTAATTTTGGCCTCAATTACACTAAGGTGTTCCCATATCACCATACTGCCTCCTAGAAGAGAGTTTTATTTCCCTTTTCACAGCTTTAAAAAAAACCCCACAGCTTTATTTGAGGTATATTGTTACACATACAGCACACATTTTAAATGTACAGACTGGTAAGTTTTGACATACATATACGCCCTGAAACCATCACCACAGTCAAGACAGGGATACCCATCATTTCCCCAAAGTTTCCTCATGTCCCTTTGTAAGCCCTCCCTCTACCCCTCACTGCCCTGTACTCCCTAAGCAAGCACTGATCTACTTACTGTCACTACAGAGATTCATTTGCATTTTCTAGAATTTTCTGTAAATGGAATCATATGATATGTACTCTTTTTTGTCTGATTGCTTTCCTTGAGCATAATTATATTGACATACATACAGGTTATTGTATGAATCAATAATTCATCCCTTTTTGCTGCTGAATAGTATTTCCTTGAATAAATATACCACAACATTTTTATCCATTCACTTGTCGATGGACTTTTGGGTTGTTTCTAGGTATTACAAATAAAGTCACTATGAGCATCCATATATAAGTCTTTGTATGGACATAGGCTTTAATTTCTCTTGGGTTAAATACCTAGAAGTAGAATGACTGGATTATATAGATAGAGATATATATTTAGGTAGCTGTATTTTAAGAAACTGACTAACAGTTTATAAAATGGTTGTAACATTTTAAGAAACTGTATTTTAAGAAACTGACTAACAGTTTGCAAAATGGTTGTAATATTTTACATTCCAGCTGGCAGTGGGATTGTTATAGATCTTCCATGTTCTCACCAAGTTTTGGTATGGTCAGTCTTTTTAATTTTAGATATTGTAATAGGTATGTAATGGTATCTTCTGGTGATTGTAATTTGCATTTCCCTAATGACTGAAGATTTTGAGCATCTTTTCATGTGCTTATTTGCCTTCCACATATCTTCTTTAGTGAAGTATCTGTTCAAATCTCTTGTCCATTTTTAAATTGAATTGTTTCTTTTTTATTGGGTTTTTGAAAATTTTTTAAATGTATATTTTGGGTGCAAGTTCTTTATCAGATATGTGTCTTGCAATTTTCTTCTCTCAGTCTGTGCTTTGTCTTTTCATTTTTAAAGGTACTGTAGACTCATTCATCTGGGCTGGTTTAAGCCTGATCCTGAGCAATGCAGTGAGATTGATTGGGTGATGACTCAAAAACCAATACAGCTGTAGCAGTTTATACCTCAGATTTTAGGATGATAATTGCAGGAAGGGATAGCCCATGAAGTGTTACCATGTGTTTGCCTTCCTTGAAATTTTCTGAAAAGGGGTAGCCAATTTGGGACCAGCTTCTAAAAACCAGTTGCTAAGGAGTATAATGTACACAAACCAAGAAGGGCATCAAAACCAACAGGATTCAGGAAGAGTCACTGAGAACACAGAGAATTTGATTTGTATGTGGGGTCATGCTTTTAGGGAGCTCAGCCCATTCCATGTGAAGCTTTCAGGCTAAGCCTGTTTTTGTCTAGGAGGCGGCCTGGCACCTGGCAGGGCCAAGGATTGAATGCTATTGGAACGTCTCTATTAATAAAAGCTTTTGTCCTGTGGTAAACTCACTCCATGTGTAACTCTGAAACCAGCAGAACTGGTCTTCCTTGCAGTGACCCACCTTCCACCTTTGCGGCCAGCTCTCCCTGATTGCCTTTCCCAACCAATAATCTGAGAAGCTCAATCACACCAAAGTGGTAGGCACTTAATAAAATGCCTATTCCTTAGGGCAATATACACACACAGACGCACACACCACACACAACTTTAGCCTACTGTCAATTGAACAGTTCATCATGCTGTTTAAACATTCCATGTTCTTAATGACTGTTAGCTGCTAAAATATTCTAGTATTGGCGCTTCTTCTCTGGTGCACGTATGTATTTATATTAAGTATGTATTCGCAGTGAGCCTGCTGGGTCATAGGACAAGCATATGGTTAGAAACTATAAAATAGCTTCCCAAATGGTTATACTGATTTACCCTCTTACCAGAAGTGAGCAGGAGAGTCCTGAGTGTTTTGCATCCTCATTCATATTCGCTATTGTTGATTTTTAATTTTAGGTAGTCTGGTGAGTATGTAGTACTATTGAATTGTGGCTTTAATTTAAATTTTTATTATCCATATATTTCAATATACCCCATCCCACTTGCTCTCTTTATAGTGTGACCTTGATACTCCTTCAACGCAGTGGTGAAGCCTATGCTGCCTCCTATTGAACTTTTGTGGTCCTTTATGTGACTTCTATCCTGTTCCCTTGCTCTCCTGCAGTTGTTGGGTACATGTTCTATAAATGCTGATTAGGTTATTTTGTTTATTATTTTGTTTATATTTCTTTCATATTTTTTGGCTGTGCCTGTGGCATGTGGAAGTTCCCAAGACCAGGGATTGAACCCATGCCACAGCAGTGACCTGGCCTGCTGCAGTGACATCACTGGATACTTAACCCCCTGTACCACAAGGAAACTCCCACATTTCCTATACTCTTGATGATTTTTCCTCATTCTATCAGTTGCTGAGGTTGTGTTTTTAAAAATGTACACTTGTCCGCGATTTTGGATTTTCCTTTTTTCTTCAGTTCTGTCAATTTTTTGCTTTATATATTTGAGGCTATGTTATTAGATCATAGAAATTTAAAATGAATCTATCTATTATATGGTGAATCGAACCTTTGCTTATTATGAAACATCCTTCTTTGTCCCCAGTAATGCTTATCTTAAAGTTTTCTTTGTCTGATGTTGATAAATCACTTCACTGGCTTGCTTTCAATTAGCGTTCACAATTGTGGCAGTTTGTACTTTCCAAAGATGGTCACACTATAGGCCATCCTACTTGCTCTCTTTACAGTGTGACCTTGATACTCCTTCAATGGAGTGGTAGAGGCTATGCTGCCTCCTTTTGAACCTTTGTGGTCCTTTATGTGACTTCTGAGGCTAGATCATGAAAATCAATGCACTTCTGTAGTGTGCTCTTGGAATTTAGCTCGCAGGCTATGAGAAAGCCCACACTGGCCCACATGGAGAGATCATACAAAAAGACCATGTTAGGTGTTCAGGCCAGTCGCCCAGCTGATGTCCCAACATGAAGTGCCAAATGTGAAGATGCCTCCATGACAGCAGCCCCCAGCTGTCGAGTCACCCCCAGCCTTAAAGTCATCCCCAGTACTCAAGCTTATCCAGCTGAGGCCCCAGACATCATGAAGCAAAGACAAGCCACACCACTGTGCCTTGTCCAGGTTCTGGTTTGTGAACATAATAAAAGGGTTGTTTTATGCCACTAAGTTTTGAAGTTATGAGCAATAGTAACTGGAACAGTATAGTATACATTTTCTATCCTTTGTTAACCTTTGTCCATCTTTATTTTTTGAGTTGTGTCTCTTGTGCAAAGTATGTAGGCTTGTAAAGAAAAGTGAGTATGACAATTTTTGTCTTTTAATTGGAGTCTTTAGTCTACTTATGTTTAATGTAACTGCTTCTATATTTGGGTTTAAATCTTTCATCCCCTATTTTCTTACTATTCATTATACTTTTTATATATTCTTTTCTCTCGTCTTTCTTGCCTTCTTTTGGATTACGTTTTTATTATTGCATCCTCCCCCATTAGCTTGTTAGTTACACATTCTAAATAACTTTTAATAAGTGCACCATAAATTACAAAATGCATCCTGAACTTGCCACTCAAATTTAAAGTTTCAGATAATCTCTTCAGATAACTGTCATTAAGCTGAGGGAGTGAAGCATGTAGACAAGGAGGCAAAGAAATACATTAAGATTGAAAATTCTATCTAAGAAAGAACTTCAGGTATGGTTTCTGACACATGGAATTGTCTGGTCTCTGCAGATCAGAAACCAATTAAGTTTTTGAAGGGATTATATTTTCCAAGAAATCATGAGCCTTAAAAAGGCTTTGGGTGATGTAAGCCTTTAAACAGCCCTTGGACCCCCATGTTTCCATAAACAGGACAAGTCTACAAAAGATATATGGCCTTCAAGGATGAAACCTTCTCCAACCTCACTTAAGATGTAGTTATGGAGGATAACAGACAAGGAAAAAGACCCAGGGGCTGAAGCTAGAGGCCACAGAGAACAACAGATAAAGGAATGCCACCCTGAGAGCCACATCAAGGTCGCACCTAGGAGATCTCCCCTCTTCTGGGACAAAGATGCTTAGCAGGTCAGCAGGTGTGCTAATTATATGAATCAAGGACTGCTGTAGCTCCCAACTCCTCTTTTACCAAGTGGGAGGGTTTTTTTTTGTTTGTTTGTTTGTTTTTTTGCAGTTATCATGGCTAGACCCCGAGGAACTATATTTGGCCTTGAGGGAGAGGATTCATACCCTCCAGAGAACCTAGCTTTTGAACTTTGCAGCAGTTGGTAAATGGGATTTGGGGCTGTCTTCCTTGGGAGGCAGTAAGTAGCTCTATGAGTGGGAGAAAAGGAAACATGAACACTAATTAACTGCTGAGAGGGGTTACTGTGACTGAGACTGCTGTGTGTCAACAAACCCACTTCTTTTTCTCGAGTGCCTGGACCTCATTTTCCATCCTCCCTTGCAAGAAAGCATGGCCTGGCTGAGTTCCAGCTAATGGAGCATGAGTGGAAGCAAAATGGCCATTTTCAGGCCTGGTCCATAAAAACCTTCTGAGAGAGTCTCTATGTTTTTTTAAGGTCACACCCACAGCATATGAAAGTCCCTGGTCCAGGGGATGAATCCGAGCTGCATCTGCCGACCACAGCCACAGCCCCAGCAATGTGGGAACTGAGTCACACCTGCAACCTACACCAAAGCTCACAGCAACGCTGGATCTTTAACCCACTAAGAAAGGCCAGGGATCAAACCCGTGTCCTCATTGTTATCAGTTGGGTTCAAAACCCACTGAGCCACAGTGGGAACTCCCCCATTTTGTCTTGATGCTGATGAACATTGTGACTTTGGAAGCCAGGCCTTAAAATGGGGGACCTCCAACACAGAACAGCCTCAGTTCCTGAATCACAGCTCAGTACCTGTTCTGAAATGTATTTTGAAAGAGGAAGAAATGTCCCTTTGCTATAACAGCTGGAATTACCCTATTCCATGAAGCCATCACCTTTTGCAGCCATACCTCTTCAATGTCTGGGAGTGTCGAGAGGGTAGGTCTACATTTTAACTCTCAATCCTGACAGTTTTTCTAAGTGGGAAGATGAGACTAAATTTTACATGAAAAGTCCCCAAGCTCCCTTTGGACAAAGTGCCCTGGCCTGTGGTGAAGAACACCTGCCCTTGCCCCCATCTCACTGCAGAGGGAAAGCCTGTAAAGCCTTGAGAAGCGGAAGCCAAGACCCCAGGAGAAATAAGGAAAAGAGAAGTCAAGCAGAATCAGAGATACTCAGATGGAAAGTTACCGTGAGGTATCGGAGTTGGGTCTTCCTTTCCCCTTTTGTAGATATGGAGTCAAGAATTAAAGTAATTCTTCACATAAATTTGGTGACAGAGCCAATATTAGAAGTCAAGTTCCCTACTATTATTTATGGCAGAAGAAAATGGATAGGTACACACACACTACTGCTTTAGCAGACAATTAAGCATTTCTTTGATGTCTCATGGTTTTTCTTAACATTTCATGCAAATCTTTCATTTTATATCATCATATATCCTCAATGATTTTATGTAAAAGAAACTTTAAAATTACTTGTCATAAAGTAAGTAAGACCCTCCAGGAAGATGCATGTAGCTGTCAACCCCTAGATACACTGCCACTCTCCCAGTTTGAAAGACATAGCTTGATCACGGATACAGAATTATCTTAGTACTAGGATCTGGTGTCTTCTGGGCCTCTTCCTATCCTGATGCCTTCTCTTATCTATGACCTATGGTCTACCATCCCCATTTCCAGCCTCAGTCCTAGGAAATCAAGCTCTACCCTCCAGGGAGAACTGCCAGACTCCTACTCATCCTTTGAGGTTCAAGTTCAGCGTCATCTCTTCCAGGAAGCCTCCTATGATCCTTCTAAGCCCAGGTCTTCCTTTCCCTGGCCCACCACGCACTAGATCCTCGGCATGGTAATTCTGGCACTTACCATGTCATATTTTAATGGGTTTGTTTGCATGTTTGCCTCCTCCAGAAAGTATGACACATAAAAAGTGCTCATCAATGTTTGCTGAATGGGTGAACTTCAAGAGGAGGGTCCCACTTGTCATCATGCTCCCTATTCCACCTCTGCCATGGCTGGAGGGGTTTGGAGCTGAGCAAGTACACTTACTGGCTAGGAGAGGGGCTCCGGAGGTACCGAGCCTGCACAGCCCTCACGTCAGCTTCATCCTCTTCACTTGGGACCACCTGCTCCTCTTCTGGGTCCCCACTGGTCGCCATGACAATCTGTCAGCGTCTGTAGGTTTGGCATGAAAAAGACAGTTAGAAAATCTATTTATGGAGGTTTTGTGTGTAGGGGGGTAGGGAAGGGTGTGTTCAGTGATGTCACTTCAGTGGGACAAGGACTGGGAAAGCCGCCACATGTTAATAGGAAAGTAACCCATGAGGAAAACCCAGTCAGAGTTGGTCCAGCTACCGTTATCAGGACACTAAGACTTACGCCCCGGCCATGTAAATAGCCCATCTTGGAGTCACAAGATTTAAGAAGTGACAACTTGGTGGCTTCCATAGGTGCCGGCAAGAAAGCAGCGAGGGGAAACAGAAGTTTGCCTTGAGCATAACTAAAGCTGAAAAACAGTGAATTCCCCAGACCAGAAAGATCTTTTTGTTGAACCTCCTGGGTGCACTCTCTCTTTCTCTCTTACACACACACACACACACACACACCACTTTTGTCCTTACTGCGGGAGGTGCCTTTTTCAGCGACCCTAACCAAGGCCTGGAGCCACTTCCTGTGGCTCAGGCACCATCTCACATCCCTTTAAGGAACATGATATCCCCAGGAGCTGGTCCCAGACATGGCTGGGCCCTGACACTCAGGGCAGATCTGCTGCCCCTTTGTGTTCAGGTGCTGGGCTCACAGGACAAAATGAGGGGAGACACACACTCACCACCGCTCTGCTGGTATCTCCACACCGAGGGGCAGTCACCCAGTGACTGAGGGACCCAGACGAAACGGCCAGAAGCTCTGACCTCCCTTCTCTCTCCAGTGCTCCTTCTCTGAGGGGCAGGACAGCTGTTCACAGGAAACCTTAGCTACCTTCTAAATTTAGCCTCTGGCCCCACAGCCTGGCAGATCTCTGGGAGGAAGGAATGCAGGCTCAGGACCCAGACCCCAAAGCAGGCCCCACTTAACTCTTTCTCTCCAGGCTGATAATCTGGACAATGACACTGAACAGCAGGGTTGGCAAAGTTCATGCTTCGTGGATGGAGAGGCCTAAAGAAATCTTTGCTTTGGGCTCACTCTCCATACTTTCCTGCCTGGGGCTGCCTATTCAGAGTGCTTCCAGAAGATAATCTAAAGCCAAGGATCTAGAAGAATGAAATAAAGGGAACTTCAGCCTAGAGGGGGATGGGGTAAAGCAGCAGATATATGGAATGAGAGGGTCCTCTGATAGACGTTGGGAGAGCACCCTGGTGCGACTAAAGGGCAGTCATTGCTTGTGACCAGGGCTCCATTTCCTTGAACAGAGATGACTCTGGATAGTGAACTGGGCTGTTGTGCTCCACGACCCCTGCCCCATCCCCCTACCCCACGGTGATGGTCAGTTGGCAACCCTGGGTGATATAAGCATTCCAAAAGATTCAAAACCTCAAATGAGTGCATAACTCACCCTACTCCACCATCATTATGATGGAAACAAAGCCCAATAACCCATTAGTTCACTCCCTCACTCCGCACATTCTATAAGGACCCCATTCCTCTGCCCATGCATTGATCCATTTGTCTACCCATTTACAAATATCTACTGATATCTACTATGTGTCAGGTTCTTTACTTGACCAAAGTTAGTAAGACACATAATTACATGTGTAAAATAATGTTTCTTCCCAGCTAGGTGGAGAAATGCCTGGCACAGAGTATCATTGATAATTGGCTGAATAAATGAATGAGCTCATAGTTTATTAGGAGGGCTGAGACATGAACCAAAAATAACTCAAGTACAAGGCAGAATGTAGTTAGTGTCCTAAGAGAGATCCAGAGTACTATGTAAGTTCAAAGGAGGGAAAGCGCCCTTTTGACTGAAGAAGTTAGGAAAGGCTTTATCAAAGAACAGATAATATATGTCTTTAAGGTACATGTTGAACTATAAGAGCAGATGTGACTGTAGGGGAAGAAATTACAGAGGGAATGGCATGGACAAAGTTTTAGTAGCAAAAATTAGTTTTATATAGTGGTTAAATCTTTGAAGAGAGAAAACAGTGTCGCGTGCCGAGACCTGGCACAGCCAGGGTAGGTGCTCCTTTGGATAGAGTGGTCCAGGAAGGCATCTCTGGGGAGGCACAGAGCACCACCACTGACCAGTTGTGAAGCCACCATCCTGGGCATCACAATAGGGGCTCAGTGAGTGACTGCTGAAGAATGGACGACTGACAACAACTGAGTAACCATGGGGGATTCAATCTTCAAAGTTCCATGAAGACAAAAGGTGGTATGAGAGAGAGGTGAGATGAAGGAGGGGAGGATGGAGATTGGGGGTGGGAATGGGATAGGAAGGGGCAGGGAAGGACTGAAGGTTGGCATCAGTTGGGCAAAGCTCAAGGTTACAGACCCCTGGCATGGGGAGGCAGAGGGTGGTTGGGGGTTGGCAGTGGGAAAGATGGAGTGTCAACACAACTAAGAGAAGCAACAGATAAAGAGGGGACCACTCAGGAGGAGAGAGAACAGAGGGCCTCTGCCTTTTTTTATATCCTTAGTCACCACCCTTTCCTCACAGAGGGCGACATCTGGGTCACCAGCATAGTGGACTAGAAATCAGAAAACCGTGTACTAGCTACGTGACCTTGAAGAAGCCATTTAACTTCTTTGAGACTTAGACACTTGCTTATGAGACACAGAGTTAGGATACTAATTTCCCCATTTTGTTCTGATCACCCAGTCTAAGGCAGGACCCCTTCCACTGCCTCAATTTCATTGCCTATGTCATTCCCCAGGTTATGGCCCCCATAGCACTGGCACTCTTTTAGGGGGACCAACCTTCCCAGTTTGCCTGGAATGGAGAGGTTCCTGAAACATAGGACCTTCTGTTTTAAAACTGGGACAGTTCCAAGTGAACTGAAACAAACTAGTCCCAGTATTTCCAAGACCGTCTTGTTTGTTTGTATACTATCTTCCTCTGAGCAATTATTCACTCTCTGTGGGTAGGGATTCCTGGTCTTCATGACTGTGTCTCTAGCGTGGCGTGGGGTCGGGGGAGTAGGCAAGGAAGAGAAATAGAGGAACAGATCACATTATGCCTTGAAATATGGCAGCAGTTGTGGCCAACACCCTTCTTTTATTGGCTTTGAAACCCTTCCTCTGAGATCATTTCCCTCGACATTATGAGGTGGCAGCTTCCTGTCCCGGAGAGGAGAAGCCCACATTATAATGAGAAGCCCAGGACTTTGTACGCTTGCTAAGTGGAGAGTAAGGAAGGGGAGGTAACTGAGAAGGGAGAGAAGGTTTCTGTTGGGGCCTTTGGTAGAGGGGGTGGAGCAAGAGTCCAGTCCTACAGGTAAGCTCACCTATCAGTCCAGCTGAGGGGGGGGGGTGTGGGGCCAGGCTGGTCAGAGGTAGACAGGAAGGGAGCCAAAGGCTGGGTTGGGCCAGATGCTGTTAGAGCTTTAACCAGTCGGTTCAGACTGGTTAAAGTTGCGGGCACACCAGTAGCAGGCTGGACTTGGGGCAGAGAGGAAGCAAGACAATGGAGGGGAAGATGCAGCCTGTGCTGTGGATGCTCTGTGCTGGTGAGTAGTGCCCAGGGGTGGGCAAGACAAGGGCTGAATGCTGAGGGTCTTGCACAGTCCCCCCAGGGAGGGCCTGCAATGACACAGTTGCATTCCTGCCAGACAGAATGACACATTCTGTCATTCAGAAAGCAGGGTCCGGGCCAGCACCCAGAATCAGAATGGTTTTTTATTTGCTTATTAGTAAACAAAATTCTAGCCCATTTCTGGAATAAATAACTCATTATATGTTCAAGATGATATTTTTCTGATCTCAGATCAGATCAGATGTAAGATCTGACAATGAGGAACAAAATATTTAAAATCAGGGTTGTTCCAGAAAAACCAGGATGTATGGCTCCAGGACTCTGGGATTTTAATCATTGCCTTAAAACCAGAGAAAGAGGCCAGGGTAAGTGTGATAACATCTGTATCACATATAAGGAAACTGAGGCAGAGAGATGCTGCAACTTACCCAGGGTCATGGACAGAGCTCAAAAATAAATCAACTAGAAAGGCCCTTTCCAAAGACCAAGGCTCTTCAGCTCTCTTGATACTCTGGTCACTGAAAACTCAAAAGATGAGGAAATCCCACAAAATAAAAACCAGACACTCACTGGTATAATGGTAGCCTCTAAATCAAGTGCTAAGTAGCAAAGTTGCTATGTGTGGACCCATGGAGTGTCTAAAGGTCAGCATGGAGATCTTGGTGTTAAGGTTCTGGGCATGGGCAGGAAGCAGAATGAGCAGTGAGTTGAGAGATGAGGGTTGGGGGAATTTTAGGAGTATCACTAATTCAGTGTATTTGATCATGCTGAGAATCTCATCAGCTTGCAATTTGATTTATTTTAAAATTCAACCATATGTTAAAACTAAAAATATTTATTTTATGAAATAGTCTTTAAATTCTATAGTGCTTTACAATGTTCAAGTTTCACACACATGATTTCATGTAATCCCACAATAACCCTTTTTCCCCCTACTCCTATATTTGCCCCTTCCATCCTCTCTCTCCCCACGGGTAGCCACTAGTTTGTTCTCCTGAGTCTGCTTCTTTTTTTTGTTTTATTTGCTGCTTTGTTGTATTTTTCAGATTCCACATATAGGTGCTATCATACAGTATTTGTCTTTCTCTGTGTCACCTTGCAATTTAGAAATTGTTGTGGGCTTCAGAAATCTGGCAAGACTGGGGAGTGTTGTCAAATCTGAGCTCATGGGTCCAATGCAGTGAGGCCAAATAAATGGAAATGGAGTTTGGAACAGAGAAAATTTATTGCAAGGGCCATGCAAGGAGAATGGATGGCTTGTGCTCAAAAGACCCAACTCCCCAGTGGGTTTCAGAGAAGCATTTTTAAAGGCAAATTGAAGAAGGGGAGTGGCAGGGTGTGTGGTCAGCTTGTGCACGATCCTGTGATTAGTCTCTGGGGCAGTTAACAGGGCAGTATGACAGGGGTCAGCATTATTAATCTTCCGGCTCCAATAGATCTAAGAACTACAAGTTCTTGGTCATCAAGTACTTAACTTCTTCCATTGGTGGAAGGTTTTAGCATCTGTAAAGCAACTCAGGAAATGTACATCAGATACTATTATTGAAGTACTCCAGGAAGGAACTCAATATTCTATGGTTAGCATGCGGCTGATTTACTGTTTAAATTCTCACCATTTCTCTTAGCCCACCTGCTAGTTTTGCATTAATTCTTGAGCCAGGCTTTGTGACTCAGGGGAGGCCTGGGAGACTACATCTTTTCTACAAACAAGAGGCAGGCCGAGGACATGGGGAGAGGAGGTCTGTCCTGGGAAGGATCTATAGAATCCTGCTCCATTACAGGAGGAGGTGAAGAGTTATACCAGGAAACTTGGGAGCCCCAAGGCCTGGGAAGTAGAATGGAGGAGGGTCTGATTTAGAACTCACTTTTCAGCTCCTTCAGGTAAGCCTCAGGTCCAGCTGGCCTGCCAGTTCAGGGTCATTCTCCCAAGGTCCCAGACTCATCCTCCTCTCCTATCGCTTGAAACCCGGCCTTAGGCCTCTTAGGTGGAGGGCATTCCAGTTCTAGGGAAGGGCTAGGTCAAACTCATCCAAGTTCTAGGGAGGCCCTGCCCGGAGGCCCACCTGATTGGGGCAGAGGGGCCCCTGTCTTTAGGCTAGAAGGCCTCCTTCATTCATTCCTTTATCCAAACAGCTCTTTACTGAGCACACAGTATGTGTAGGCACCACAGAAGCAAAGGATCTGGAATGATTAGTCATGAGGGAAGCTGTCTCAGCCATGAGATCCAGACGGGAAGGATGTGCTTCAAACCCAGAGGGTAGGAGGCTGAAAGGATGACCACCCTCCCTGGGCTGGCCCAGCGACCTCTGATTGTCTTCTCCAAAGCCTAGAAGTCTCCCCCACGCTCTGCTTCCTCCTCCTCCTCGAGTAGACATCCCTGCATTTGTAGGCTGTCTGCAACCCCAAACGCATGCATGAATAAAAAGGAGGTTGGGCTTAGAGAAAAAACCCAACCCAACACACACACCCAGCTCAGAATGAAAATTAGCCTTGGAGTTTCACTGTGGCTCAGCGGTAATGAACCCAACTGGTGTCCATGAGGATGCAGGTTCGATCCCTGGCCTCGCTCAGAGGGTTAAGGATCCTGCATTGCTGTGAGCTATGGTGTAGGGTGCAGACACAGTTGCTGTGGCTGTGGCTGTGATGTAGGCCAGCAGCTGTAACTCCTATTTGAACCCTAGCCTGGGAACTTCCCTATGCTGCAGGTACAGCATTAAAAAAAAAAAAAAAGACAAAAGAAAAAATGAAAAGAAAAGTACCCTTAACTGTGAACTGCCTGGAGCGGTACATTTCACCTCTAACTGTGAGAAGGCATGTGACCCCTGGGTGAACTCATCCAGTAGAACCAGTTCTTGAGTTTGCATTCAGACACACTGATCAAGTGTGTCCTCTGTCCCCACCCATTTCCCTCCACCCTCCTAGCCTGGCCACAGGGGCTCACCACTTTCGCTTCCACACTTTACACTGAAGGAGAAGGGGTTGCAGCAGTGGGGTGAGGGAGGTTGGGCTTGGTGGCCAGCTGGGGTGTATGTTTGCCAAGTGGAAATGTTTGGGAGTGAAATAGCCATTGCCATATGCAAGTGAGCAATGAAGGCCCTCAGAGGCCAAACCAAAAAAACACTCGAGTGGCTCTCCCCACCATGGGTTGGGAGAGAACACCAGAGGAAGAGCAGGGAAATTAGGGAGGGCTTCCTGGAGGAGGTGGTAGTTAAGTTGGGTTCTAGAGGACATACTGGCCTTCATCCTTCTTCTGTTTTTCGTCTGAACTTGCTCAGTAACAACTTAAATTTTGCTGATGGCCTGGGCAGGGTAACAGAGTAGATGAAACTAGGATCTGGGACTTTGGGAAATCAGAATATAATCCCATAAGGTCAAAAAAAGGGGGCACAAACAGAAGATGGTGTGTTAGAAATTTAAAAACACTACTTAAACCAACTAAAAGGCAACTGGACATTTCTACCCAATGGCAGGGACATAATACTACTCTCTCCCTGGCAGATGCTCCCACCCCCTCCTCTGCCATCACAGGCACTCGAGAGGGACAGGCCCTCTTCCCTAAATGACTTTAGCATAGGGCAAACTACTTGACCTCAATAACTCAATTTTCTCATCTCTGAAATGGAGACGGTAACCTATAATGTGTGAAAATGCACACAGTACCTTTCATAGGGTTATTAGGGATAGTAAATGAGTTTGTCAATGTAAAGACCTTAAAACAGCACCTGGCACATAAAAAGCATTCAATAAATGCCTATTCTTGTTGTGTTATTATCAGTGTGGGCAAGTGTACATTACAGGAAAGTAGCTAGACTTTGGTGATCTGAGTGCTCTGATCTGGCAGACCTCTACCAAGAGAGTAAGAGTCACTGCGGATGAGGGATTGTCACCCCTCCCGAAGGGCTGCTAGGTAAAAGGCTCTGACTTGGGTATAAGACCAAAGCGCTTCCACTCTGGGAATTTTTCAGCCACCAGAATCCATGAAAGACTTGATGTGATGGCAGGTATAGCTGCAGGAAAAGAGATTCAGGAAGAGGAACCTCCCCCCTCCCAGGGAAGGGGAGTCCCTAAAACATTCTGCCCAGAACCACTAAATCTTGGAAGACTTGATAAAAAACAAAAGCAAACAAAAGCTCCACCTTCCTAGAACTAGAAGAAAGCGTGGAGTTTAAAATAGAAAAACTTAGGAAAGTACTGCTTTTTACCAAGGAATAAAGAAATCCATCATCGCAAACTATACCAGATGCTAAAAAAATATATCTTTTCTTTTCTCATCTAAAAAATATCAATAAGCCCATGGATGCTTAATTCATAATGGGTTTTTGAAGGGAACTGAGTTTCTAAGTTCCTGTCCTTTTGAGGCTGATCATACCATTTTTTAAAATTTCTTTTATTTATTTTTTATTTTTATTTTTTGGCTTTTTTAGGCCCACACTTGCAGCATACGGAGGTTCCCAGGCTAGAGGTCAAATCCGAGCTACAGCTGCTGGCCTATGCCACAGCCACAGTAACACAGGATCTGAGCCGTGTCTGCAATCTACACCACAGCTCATGGCAACACTGGATCCTTAACCCACTGAGAGAGGGCAGGGATCGAACCTGCATCCTCATGGATGCTAGTCAGATTTGCTTCCGTTGAGCCACAATGGGAACTCCTGATCATGCCATTTTATAATTCTTCCCCAGAAGCCTTTGTTAGAGCCACAATCCCCAGCAGGGATTAATGTTACCCACTCTGAAGCGCTGTGTTCCTGTTGGCCACACAGGCTTGGAGAGCTCTCAGGGAACTTCCCTGTTGGAACATGGGGTATTCTGAGCCCAATGTCACTTGCATTCCTAAGTCCATGCAGTGACCTGAACCAGGCTGTGACGTTTACCAGGCTCAGCCTCAGATATACACATCTGATGAGAATCAGATAAGAGAGTGCCCTTATGCCCAGTTAATCCTGACCCCAAGAGGGTAGTATTCAGGCCAGAGTCAGGGTGGTGTCAGCCAGCAAGTGTGCTGCAAGATGGGCAGCCCAGCCTTTCATCTGCTCCACAGCTCTGAGCCCTGTTGCTGTTCCAATTCCCAGGGTCTGGCTCTCACCCAGAGGCAGGGCCCTACCTGTCGGTGCCTAAGCAGAAGTCAGAAGCCATCGCTCACAGGAAGGCTCATGTGCCTGGGGAATTACAATGTCTGCTGTCAGAGATGAAATCAGTTTGAAAAAGCCCCAGCCCTAGTTCCAAGCCCAAAGAGGGAAGGATGTAATGAACGGTCAGCCTAAAGGGGTATATGTACAAAGGGGGAGGAGTGATGACTTAGGGCAGTGGCTGGCAACCCTGGCTGCCCACCACAGTCACCTGGGGAGTAGAAGTACAGATGCCCAGTCTCCCCCAGACCCTCTGAGTTGGAATCCTGAGGAGCGAGAATCTAAGCATTGCTCTGATTTTGAACAAGTTATCCAGGTGATTCTGATGTGAAAGTTTAGGTTCAGAGTTGCTTATTGGAACTTGAGGAAAAATAGGTTTCATGGCCAACTGTCTCTGTGACGGGGGCTGATAGTCTGCATGTGACTTGCAGCTCAGTTTTGCACCATCTGGCCTCTTCCCTGAGTTAATGCTCAGTCTCGACGCTGGTGTCTTATCTTCTCACACTTGTGTGGATGGACGTCACCTGGAGGATCTTGTTCACACGCAGACTGAATCAGTAAGCCCAGGGCAGGGCCTGAGATTCTGCATTTCTAACAAACTCCCAACTGATGATGATGATGCTGGTCCAGGGACTACAGATTGAGAAACGAGGCTCCAGGGAAGAACCACTCACTTCTTTCCCCATTTTCTTGTGGTTCCCTCCTGTTCATCCTCCAGTGTCAGCTCAAAAGGCCCTTCCTCAGGACAGCCTCTCCTCACCCCCAAATCCTCTGTTCAAGTCTGTCACTGAATGTGTACCACTGGTTACTAAGGCAGTTTCACATTTATTGCTGCGGTTTTTTGTTTATTATCATTTGGCTCCCTCAGAGGATCGGACATGGTGAAAGCAGGAACTGTGTCTGTTTCTGCTTGCCATTCTACCCCCAGAGTCCAGCAGTGTGCCTGGAACATGGGCATCCAGCAGCCATTTGCTGGTGGGTGTTAGAATGAGTACCTCCCTTTCGAACTCACTAGACAGCAAGCTGGTTTGCTCTCAGTATCTCCTATCCTGTCTTCCTTCCCTTCCTTCTGACACTATCCTGCTTCTCCCCAAGCCTCAATTTCCTAATCTCATTAGCTTTTATTAAAATTTATCCATTCTGGAGTTCCTGCTATGGCTCAGTGTGTTAAGAATCTGACTGCAGTGGCTTGGGTCCCTGCGAAGCCACAGGTTTGATCCCTGGCCTGGCACAGCAGGTTAAAGAATCTGGCATTCCTGAAGCTGTGGTGTAGGTTGCAGCTGAAGCTCACATTCAGTCCATGGCCTGGGAAATTCCATATGCCATGGGTGTGGCCATTAAAAAAAAAAAAATTGACCCACCCAGAGTCTCCTTCTAGACGGATGGCTGAGAAAGTCTAATTGAGAAATGGATTTGCCCCGTGGGTTAAAAGAAGAGAGTCACTTGCTGTATCTTCTCTGCCTCCCAGACAGCACTGGCATTTTAATAGGTGCTTTAGCATCTTCACTCAACAGTGGGAATTTCAGTACTGAGACAGCCAGTGGAGGACATGTTTGACTTCAAGGTAAAGATTAGTTGCTCCTCAAACCACTCCACCTTGGCAGCACTCAGTTTGTGTCCCTGTGTCCTTCCTGCCTGCTGAGCTTGTCTCTATTCCCAGATCACCCTGTCCCTGGAGCAGTTCTCTCTGCCCAGGGCACCAACGATCACACATGGAGCCCGCTTCCTTCCTGAGGTGCCTTCCTCCTCTACCACCCAGTGACCTTTGGGCAGCTTCCTTATCCTCTGCCCTGGTGAGTCCAGGATGCCATAAACACCTGGCATGAGCAGAACATGGTGATAGACGGGCGCTCCTACTTAGGATTGTCACAAAGTTCACTGGGAGAGAGGCATAAAATGTGGAGGACAGAGCTCACTGCCTCTCACCTGCCCACTGGCTTATCTCTGTCTGCATACATGGGAACAGCTGTCACTTGCTGTGGGCAAGGCGAGTCTTCCACTTATGCCCTGATTCCTCTTGACCCCCTAGGCTGGGGTCTTCTCCATCTGGCTCCTCCTCTATTTTCCTTCTCTTCTTTTCTAGGAGCTCCATCCCTATAACCCATAGGCCTGCTCAAGTCTCTCCATCTTCTATCCCAGAAGGGACTCAAAAAACCTTCTCAAGATCTTTCATGGCCTTCTGGTTCCTGTCTTCCCATCTTCCTGTGATAGGTGAGCTTCTTGACAAAAGAAGCTGCCCTCAGTGTCTCTATTCCCTCACTCCCTGCCTGACTTATAAAACTATAACAGGGCTTTATGGTTACAAGGGTACTGCATGTCTGTTGCAGAACAGTTGGAAAACAAAAATATGCAAAGAAACCCATCATCCCAGAATCCAGAGATAACTGCTATTAATTCTGTGTTTTGCTATATTTTCTTCTAGAACTTGCTTGCTCTCTGTGATTATGTGGAAATGGGGTGCTGTTGTCTGCACAGTTTTTCATCCTGCTTGACTCCTTTATATATACAAGTTCAACATAGTGAACTGAATACCTTGGGGGCTATTTCAAATTCCACCAGTGCAATAAGCCTTTCCATTAAAATCCTTTTTACAGGTCCTAATGCAGCCCCTCACCCTCACCCCCACTTCACTCTCTTAACACTTGCACTTAACACTTAATTAGGCTCTGTTAGG
This sequence comes from Sus scrofa, assembly GCF_054392235.1. Lineage (NCBI taxonomy): Eukaryota > Metazoa > Chordata > Mammalia > Artiodactyla > Suidae > Sus > Sus scrofa. The sequence continues at coordinate 88,268,684 of NC_139386.1, forward strand.
ATGTAGGCTGACAGTGGCCTCTAACTTCATCCTGGGCCACTATAATAAGGTCTTATTAGCACCCAGATCTATGTAGCTACTTCCAGGAGGGAACTGGCAGGCCATGGGTACAAGAGAAGTCTGAGACACAGACCCTGCTGGAAGGAGATGCCATCTGATGAGGGGAGGAGGCCCCCACACACAGACCCACATTGACATGAGAATGACGTGTGATTCATGCTTCCTGAAGTGGTTCAGCCAAGCCAGTATACTATGGCTGGGATGGTCCTGATGGGTTCCCTGAGGAGGTGGGGCATGAACATGCCTCTGACTATTTTCCCAGGGCCTTACACTAAACTAGGACCTTAGGAAAAATTCATTAAATTGACCGGAATTTATGGATTCCTGTTGAGAAATAAAAGTTCAATAAACATCCATTGAGAGCTAACTCCCCACCCCACCCCTCCATTCCTCCTCCCCCAGCTGCCAATCTGAGAGGCCACAGAGATCATTCCCACCTGGGGGGGTGAGGACAGGACAAATCAACATGCCCATGCCTGTGTCCCTGCGGGCGGCAACCCTCACCCTAGACAGCAGTACTTTCTCAACGTCAGAGCATGCATCTAGTCCTGGGGAGGGATGGGTCCCTTCTGGCCGCCAGCCCCTCCTCCCTAACTAAGAATGTGGTTTCTCTGAGCAAATGGATTTTCCTAAGTGGAGGCATTACTGCCAGTTTCCCAAGGGTTCCCATAATGTGCTGTGGATGCCTCAAGCAGTCAGTTCCATCAAGCATTTCATTATCCTCCGTGGATGTATTGCTTTCTGGTTAGCTCTCAAGAGACCGTTTATTATCTTCTTAACAAACCTTAATTATTTACAAGCAATCCTTCAAGCTGGGTCTTCACATCCCGCCCACTTACAAAGGTTAAATGACCTTTCCTGTTTCCATCTGGGGCAACTTGCGAATTTGTCTTCCCCTCCCCGAGGCTCCTTTGGTTCTTCGTTTGATTTTTTGACATTTTCTAGCACTATGTAGAGTAAGTTCTTCAACCAGGTTTGTCTGGTTGTAAATTCTACCCATTTTTAAGTTTAAATTATCTATAACTCATGCATTTTTCTGTCAAAGAGCACTTATTTGAGTACCTCCTGTATCTTGGGCACTTTGTTGAGCATTGGGGATGTGAAAATGAAGACAGCACAGTACAGAGGAGAAAGAGGTGACAATACAGAATGCTGGCATAGGTCTTGCTAATGTGCCAGGGCAAAGGTTGTGCATGCTAAATGTGTTGTCATTCAAACCTCACAACATCTTTGAGTTAGATAATATTATTATCCTCAATTTATAATTGAGAAAACTGAGGCACAGAGAAGTTAAGTTGTGCAAGGTGGCACAGCTAGGGACACTAAGAATGAGAATGCCAGATGGGATAATTAAGCTCCAGCATTTGTGCTCTCGGACACTCTGCCATACTGTAAAATAAACTTTCATGAGAGAGAAGTTCTAGGATGAAGGTACCCATGAGTACTAGATGGCACAAAGGACAGAGTACTCAACACTCCTTAGGAGCGTTTGGACATTTTCTCTAGGACCATGTATGTGCTCAAAAGTCCTTCCTCAGCAAACTACTATAGTGCTGCGAGATTTTGATTCCTTCCTTGCAGGTAAAAGCACCTGCTCTTCCCATTCGTATACCCTTGAATAGGTTAACACATCACTGAAGTATTAGTTTTTTAACACCGTATGGTGAATTAACTTAGCAGATGGGTGATCTTTGTGAATATCAGAAGAGCTCAGCCTTGAAGAAAAAAAAAAAAAAAGGAGAGCCAAGAGCAAAGGAAAGAAAGAATAGTTCTGGAGCATGAGGGACACAGCTGTCAGCAGTAACAGGATGGGAGAGCTGCAGCTGCTAGGGAGAGGGCGGGTTCTGGGCCACCGGAAGGAAGATTCCCAATGTAGACCTGTAAAGCAAGTAGAAAAGGAGGTTGTTGGAAGGCTCTAGAAATGAACTTCTCCACTTCCCAGTTTTCTGATTACGGATTAGCTGTCCCACCAGGTGCTTTTGTCTCATCCATTGAGTAGGGATGTGAAGATCCCACAGAACAAAAACGCGAGGGCCACAGAGCTAATAAACATCAAGCCTATGGGAAGAAGTGAGAGGGACTGGGTTTATTGCAGATGAGGGTGAGAAAGCTGGTGATTACACACATCAGAAACCTCTGAGCGTATGATGGGAAATTATTAAGAAGTTAAGCCAGATGTCTTCGTTGCCAGTAATGTCAGAACAAGAGGATATTGACCGAATCAGTGAGGAGGATTTAGATTCGCTACGGAGGATTCCCAGTGATGGCTGTTGGCATGAAGTTCTTAAACATAGGATAAATTCTCATCTAGGATTATGGAAAATGTTAAGTGTGCCTCAGGGCACAGGATCAGCCTTTAAAGATCCTCCTCAGGTTTACAAATAGCATTTAAATAGTGCTCTGTATTTGTTCAAGATTTTTTTTTCCTGTATGAGTGCTTTCTCAACCATTCATTTCAATCTCTTTTCTCACAAGTTAACAGAAAATGACCTAAACTCACTGTAATAATGATCTCAAAAACCGATCTGTTCTTTAATTATAATCATTAGCAATTATTATTCCTTTATGATAGTTCACCCTTGGTGATTGTGGGTGCTTATCTAGTGTGATTAACTTCTAACCAAGGATGCACCTAAACAAAAGGTGAGAAAGTAGAAATTTTTAATACGAATATATATACATACACACACACATATATATAAAATGAAACTATCATATAGTCAGCTCTGATTCTGCATCAGGAAACATTCTAAACAAAGAATACATTTCATGTCATTTAATCTTCATACAACCCATTTTTCTTTTTCTTTTTTTCTTTTTTGCCTGTGCCTGCAGCATGGTAGTTCCTGGGCCAGGGATAGGACCCTAAGCCACAGCAGTGACAGTGCTGGGTCTTTAACCCACTGAGCCACAGAGAAACTCTCTTACAACTGATTTTTCACGCAAGGACTCTGGCACAGAGAGGTTAAGTAAACTGCTCCAGGTTATATGTTTTGTAAATAAAGGCACAGTAATTCCGGAGGCATTCTAGCTCCGGAGCCTGTGCATATAAACTAAATGCTATGCTACTTCCTGAAATGGCCATGGAGAAGTTGTGTATTAAGCATGGACTGGCACAGCAGCGGTCAAAGATGGCTGCATCAGAAAACCCTGAGCTCACCTCTTCCCACAGACACACGGAATCTACACATACATATAGAGCAATTCTTCCCGAGGAAGATCTGAGGACTCATTAAACAGCTACTGCACATAGAAGGACAACATGGAACTGGGTAGGAAAGATGGAGATACTGTATCCATTGGAACCCAACCCCCCCAGCATAGCAACCTGGAATAGGAAGCAATATTGCTGATGGGCCTGGATGCAGACTTGCCCAGCCTGGGAAACAGCATGAAAATCAGCAGTTTAAAGGGCACCTAGACTATATAGGAAGGAAATCCATTTACTAGAGCTTCTGCCAAAGGGGCATCATGTACACTGTAGTCACAGACCCACCCGACTTAAAAGAGAGGAGAGTCAGTGTCACATGGTAAGAATATATGTGATACTGATGTGGCCACACTCTTTTTCTCACCTTTTTTCTGATAAACTTATATAAAATAAATGCCCCTAGGAGTACCCTCTCTTTACTTGACTTAATCTTATTCATCAAATTTATTACCACATTTAAAAGCTCCATAAATAAATTTTAAATAAATAAGTAATCATCATAACAAAAAAGATGGTGGGGAATATTTATTGAGAATGTTCTATGTACCAGGAGCTAAGCAAAGCACCTACACATGATATCTCATTCATCTCATTGTTTTTCAATGGCTCCAGTGAGTATTAGTATTCCTTTTTGTAGATAAGAAAACCTAGGCTGAGAAAAGTTTACACAGTAAGTAAGAGATGGGGCTGACTCTCAAAACCAGGCTTTTACCCACCACAGAACACACTTGAATTTGTTGAGATGCTGCAGGATGAGGACAGGGTCTACCAAGTCCACGTGTTTGTCTTCACAGTCTTTGAGGAGAGCAGCTGGTGTGCCATGGCCAGGACCCCAGTGGTAGTGTATCTAGCTGTGGCTGGAGGAGGAAGGGCCCCACTGGGTATCCCTTAAGAGGTTGAGTGGACCATGAGTGGGTATGCCTATGTCATTTCCTTCCCACTTTCTTTCTTTCCCACATACTTAACCCAGTCTGGGTGACTGTCCATGCCATCTCTGTGGAAACCCCAAAGGATGTTCTTCGGGCTGCTCGGGGAGAGAGTGTCACCCTTCCGTGTACCTACCAAACTTCCTCCCTCAACCGAGAAGGATTTATCCAGTGGGACAAGCTTCTAAGGAGTCATACGGTAAGGATTTTTAAAAACTTGGGTGCATCACAGGAAGGAGTATGACCTGATCATGACCTCTTGGAAGATAAGCACTACAAAGTCTTTCAATAAATGTTAGATAGAATTGGAGTTGCCATTGTGGCATAGCGGAAACGAATCCGACTAGTATCCATGAGGATGCAGTTTCGACCCTGGCCTTGCTCAGTGGGTCAGAGATCTGGCATTGCTGTGGCTATGGTACAGGCTCCAATTTGACTCCTGGCTTGGGAACTTCCATATGCCATGGGTGTGGGCCCCCGACAAAAAAAGAATAGGGGTTTCCTGTGGCTCAGTGGGTTAAGGATCTGGTGTTGTCACTGCTGTGGTTCAGGTTGCTGCTGTGGCACAGGTTCAATCCTTGTCCAAGGAATGAATATAACACACACACACACACACACACACACACACACACACACACACATATATATAGGGAGAGAGAGAGAGAGAGAGAGAGAGAGAGAGAGAGAGAGAGAATTGACTTAGTATTAACTTAGTTAGCACCCAGGCTGGGCTGGGTGGAGAGGGAGTGGTGAATGTTGCACCCAGGGAGAGCCATATGGTGCCACCTCTATGTTGAAAGAGTCACCTTCCCTAAAACTTCTTTGTTGGCCACTCTCAAAGGACCTAAACTGTATCCTTTGAATCAGTCATTTCTTTTGATAAGCATAGAGCTCTCCCTGAGGCCAAATTTTGTTATAGGGTTTTTTTTTTTTTCTCTTCCCTTTTTGGGAGTATGGAGGAGATTTTATTTTATTTTCTATTTTGGAGTAGACAATATAATCCCATGATTCAAGAATTAAAACATCATAAAAAGTATACAATGAAAAGTCTCATTCCCATCCCTGCCCTTCCCATCTGATCCACCATGTTCCCATACTTAACTCTCTACCTCCCCATCCCCCGAGTAAGGCTAATTCTCACTGGTACTGATTGTTTGGGACCAGCATTTATACTGATTGATTGGTATCTCTGCTATAATCATTCAGTATCTTGAATATCACTTTGGCTGAGATAACTTATGTGGTTTCCTGTGTATCCTTGCAGAAATTCTTTATGCAATTCAGGAAAATGTGTATATATTCACACATACACACATGTGTATGTATGTGTTCCTGTTTCCCCCTCTTTTTATACAAAAGGTAGCATACTGTAGGCACTGTTCTGCCCCTTGCATTTTTCACCTAGTAGTTCCTGAAAAAGCTTTCTATATCAGTTAATAAAGAGTTTCCTCATTTTGTTAGAGCTGAGGAGAAGTCCACCATGTGGATATACAATTATTATTATTATATTATTATGTGGTCTTTTTGTCTTTTAGGGCTGCACCCACGGCATATGGAGGTTCCCAGGCTAGGGGTCTAATCGGAGCTGTAGCTGCCAACCTACGCCACAGAAACGCGGGATCTGAGCCTCATCTTCGACATACACCACAGCTCACAGCAACACTGGATCCTTAACCCACGGGGAAAGGCCAGGGATTGAAACCACATCCTCATGGATCCTAGTCGAGTTCGTGAACTGCTGAGCCACGATGGGAACTCCATACATGGTTATTATTTAACCAGCCCCCTAATGACAGAAATTTGCTTATTTTCAACCCTCTTATACCAAGAATAACCCTTTATACATGGCATTGGGTGTGTGTGTAGATACACCTGTGGTGTATATTCCCACAAAGGGTAAATGCTTACATAATTTCTATAGGGAGCACCAAACTGCCCTCCATAGGGAAACACTTTGTGTTCCCACCAGCCGTATATGAGAAGATCTGCTCCCCTACAGCCTCATTTGTGTGGTATGCATGTGCTAAGAGACACGTGCATGTGCCTAATGATTACACAGTACAAAAGCACACAGAGTGGAAATATGTCTTTGTCCGACGCTAGAATGCCAGTCCCTTACTCCCCTCACCAAAGGCAACCATTATCAGATGCTCTACGAATATATGATGCATTTACAAACACAGACATATATGTGCATATGTTTACATGTACATATATCAATATGTATGTTTATCTAACTACACACGCCCTGTCCTACACTTGGGTTTTTTTCTTCTTAACAATATACCTTGGAGCTCTTTCCATATGCCAGCACATTTATATTTATCTCATTCTTTTTTAAACATTTGCATTAAGTATTCCATTTTATGAATGCTTTACATGTACCAATGACAGACATTTGGTTTGTTCCCTATATTTTTCTGCTACAAATGATGCTGCACTAAAGATCCTTATATGCATGTCTATGGGTATATATTTATAACAATTATAATTATTTATAAATATATACTTATATATAAAAAATATATAGGATAAATTATTTAGAATGGAACTTCTGTGTCAAAGGATATGTGAATTTAAACTTTTGATAAATAATATCAAACCATTCTCATTAGATGTCAGGCCAGTCTTCGCTTTCACCAACAACAATGCAGGTGCCTATTTCCCCAACACAGAGTATTGGAGAAACTATTTATTTGCCAATTTGATGAGTGAAAAAGTATCTCATTGTTGAGCAAATTCACATTTCTTTAACTGTAAGAAGAACATCTATTCATAAATTTAAAAAGTGTGGTCTACTTTAAAAATTCAAACATGCCTGGCATCAGGTCCCCAACCACTTAGAGTGAAAGCAGGTAGCTTTTTCCACGACAGAGAAGAAGGGTGATCCAGGACACACAAGTGCTAGAGCAGCAAGGCTGATAGGAAAGAAGAGTATATTTTGGCCTGAGGCATCCTGTTGTCTGTTGCCCAAGGGACCCTGAAGGGCCCCGGCACGTGTCCTATCTGTTTCCAGAATTCCAGGAAAAAACCTAGAGAGGGCAGCTGTTGCCTTCAGCTTGCAGAAATTGAAGGATACCATCTTTTGCCATCACAAATATTCAGCAAACCAGATGTTAGGTCTCTGCCAGGCACTTTTCTGAGTGCTGAGATAAATGCTAAAGATCTCTTGTTGATGGATGGGTCCCTAAAGGGTTGAGGCAATCCCTTTGAGAGCAAGCAAGGATGCAGAGAAAGGGATTATATCTGTGCCCTCTAGGAGATTACCGTGGCAGGGTCTAGCGGGGGTGTGTGACCTGGGGGAGATCCAAGAAGGAGGAAGCCTCAGGGGACCTGTGATTTGGGGCACAAAGAGGCCTTGGCAGAGCCAGTGAGTCAGAAAAGAGCTGAGCTGGGAAAGACCAGCATCCACAGACAGGTCCAGAGCCCAAGATGTGTCTTCACCTCCTGCCTTGTTGCTCCTCCCCTTCTCAACCAAGCTTCCCAAGAGTTATCTGCCCCCTACCAGGACAGTAGCATGCTTATACCCTGCACAAGCATAACCAGCCCAGGGGGTCTGCTCTCCATGAGCCTAGCACGGTGTGACTGTCCAAAGACCAGAGCGTCTTCCCTGTTTGCATAAAGAGCCTGCACAGGCATCACACCTGGCTCTGAGTTTCACTCTTTTCCCTGCCAGCATGGTTTGCCTTCCTCCCCTGACACACCACCGACGTCGCCTGCAACTTCTCTTTTGTTCAATTCAACATGCTGATTCAGTCATCTTATTTCATTTCTCCCTGGCTTTTCTGTCAACGACTTTCCCATCTTGGAATCTCCCTCCCTTGGCTTTTGGGTAGTCTTGTCTTGGTTTCCCTCTTATCTCTCTGACCTCTCCCTGACCTTTCTGAATGAAGTAACATGGGGATTTGCCATTTCTCTACCCATTTACCTGAGGTGACTTCATCCAGCCCACAGCTCAGTTAATATCAGCATGACTCCCAAAACTTCCTCCCCGGTGGCACTCAGCTGACCTATCGAGCTCCTATTGAACTCATCCACCTGGGTACCCTGTTCATGCTTCATGCATCTCATAGAAACAGAATGCATTATTTTTTCATAAAATGTTCTCTTTCTAGGTGTTTCCTCTTTTGGAAATGACATCACCATTCACTCAAACATCCAGGTCAAGAAACTCTTACACTTGCGATTTTCTGCTCCTTAACTTTGTATGTTTAATCCCTCCAATCCCATTGGTCCTGCCTCTTTACCACCCCTCAAATTCACTTCTATCTGTTCTTTCTATCTTCATTCCCATAGCCTTGTCTGAAGACCCATCATTTTTCACCTAAGCTGCTAAACTTATTTCTTAACTAGTTCTCCTCTAGTCCAGTTCATGTCCCACCCTGTATTGAGAGCTAATTTCCTAAAATACTAAAATACACAGCTGTCAGGATACAATATAAACCATTTAGTCTCATATACAATGTCTACTATCTGGCAATGTAGAATCTCCAGAGCTCAGACTCTGAAGCCAGAATGCCCAATTCAAGTCCCAGCCCTGTCATTTACTTAACCATATAACTTGGGGAGAGATATTTAACCTCTTGGTGCCTTGGTTTGCTCATGTGTGAAACAGGTATAATAATCTCCGGGGTGTTGTGAGGATTAAATGAGATAATAAAGAGTGCTTAGCATGGTACCTTGCCCATAGCGTATACTCAATAAAGAGCTGCTATGATCTTTATTGCTACCTCCCATTTGCTCACTGACACACTCACCTCCATTCATAACAATCACTTAGGGTTGATGAGTTTCTTCCCACTTCTAGGTCTTTCCCCATTGTTTTCCCTTTGCCTGAAATGCCGAATACACTTATCCCATTCCAACACCCACTGCCCCAATACCCCCAGCCCTTTGCCTGACTAATTCCTATTAGTCCTCCAGGATTCAAGACATTACCTTCTGGGAATGCTCCTAGGAAACCTCCCCTGACTTTCCAGTTTAGATGTAATACTTCTCTTCTGAGATCCCATAGCTAATCATAAGATGCTCTGATGTTGGTTTGCCTTCCACCTTGTTCATCTTTGAGGGCAGAAATCATGAATTGCTCATCTTTGACTGTCAGGCACCTAGCAGATGCTCACCAATAATGGCCAGCACTTACAGAAAACTTACCACACTGGGCAGTGCCCCTGTGCATATATTATCTACTGTAAGTCTCACAAAAACCCTATGTATAGGTGTTGTGATTATTTCCATTTTGTAGAAGAGGAAACACAGTCATAGAGAGGACAAGCATTTTGCTCAAGGTCATAAAATTTGTAAGTGGCAGAACTGGGATTTGAACTTTGGCAGTGTTTCAAAAGTAGTGGTCTTAGCTAGTACCAACTTCTCTTTGATAAATGATGAGTATGTCAGTGAATAAATACATTCCAAAGCCAAGAGTCAGGTAAATAAAGGATGGCTACGTAGCACAATGCCTGCACATAGTAGGTCCTCAGTAAGTATTGGTTGACTGGATGTTTGAGAACAGACAATGAGCTAAAATGGAATGGATAAGAGAGGTGCCAGAGGTTACAAGAGATGAAAGTCTCATGATCTGAGAAAGTCTTCCTTATTCATATGTGCTCCTGTGGTATGAACTGCCTACCTGCCCTAGGATTTCAATAGTTTCACTAAAAATTGGAGTTCTTTGGGGGTTTAGTGGTTAAGGAATTGGCATTGTCAGTGCTGTGGCAAGGGTTTGATCCCTGGCCCCAGGAACTTCTGTATGCTGCGGGTGTAGCCAAAGTATATATATTTTCACTAAAAATATATATTCATTATAAGAAAAATCCACAGGTGGGCACATGCACAGAGCTGTTTGTTCTGTGGGGTTGGTGTATCAGAACATCTGAGCCTGGGGTTGGGGGATGAAGGTAGGCAGGAGAGCCTGCAGCACCACACCAGGGCCTTAGGGTGAAGACCAAATGGTATTTCCTCTTCCTCCCAGGAAAGGGTAATCACCTGGATATTTACGACCAAAAACTACATCTACGGTGACCTTTACCTGAACCGTGTCAACCTGTCAGTCCAAGTCGATCGGTCAGATGCCTCTGTCACCATCGATAAGTTGACCATGGATGACAATGGTACCTACGAGTGCTCCGTCTCTCTGATGTCGGATATGGAGGGCACCTCCAAGTCCCGCGTCCGCCTCTTGGTCCTGGGTGAGTGTCTCCTTCTTCTTCCAGGCTGGTAGGAAGACGCTGGGGAGAGGATGGGGTGCGAGGAGGAGGACACCCCAGTGGTCAGATAAAGCCAGCCCAGCGAGCAAGCAAACCCTGACCTGGAGCTTAGACTCCTCCCCTTGCCCGTCTGTTGGGGAGGCGGGTACTCCTCCTTCCTCTGGGGCTAAACCCTGTTCTCCCTGGGCAGACAGATCCCAGGGCAGAGGTCAAGGCTGATTTGGAGTGGTCCCTGGGGGTCCACCTTGGAGAACTTGCCCATGCTCTGTCCAGTGCTCTTTCCTTCACATCAGCTCTCCTCTTTTCCATGCTAAATTTACTAAACAGAAGAAAAAAGGAAATCCTAGATCCTCACTGCCTTACTTTGAAGCTGGGGGCCAAATTGTGACTCTCTTAAAGGTCAGGCCCCTCTCCTGGCCCTGAATTCAGCTAATCAGCTAAGCCCTTCACGCCACCATCTCCCACATCTCCTCACCTCTCGGCTCTAACACATCATCGATCAGGTTCTACTGCCTCTGAAATATCTCCCATGATCATGTTCTTTCCATACAAATGGCTTATTATTGGGATTTATAGCTTTGGAATGACTGAAACGGTCATCAACTTTTAGTATCTTCACTCTGCAGATGAGGCGCAGAGGAAGCAGGCACCTGACTCAAAGTCAAATGGTTATTGGAAAAGCTCGTGACCATGTGTGTCCACTGTATGCAATGGCCCCCACCTGGGAGTTAGTGACACTTTAAACCAAAGCAATGGACTCTGTTTGCTTCATTTTTCCTCTTTTTACATTACATAGTGGGCATCTTTTTTTTTTTTTTTTTGTCGTCTTTTTTAGGACTGTACCCACGGCATATGGATATTCCTAGGAGAGGGGTCCTATTGGAGCTACAGCTGCCAGACTACACCACAGCTACAGCAGCACAGGATCTGAGCACACTGGCAGCCTACACCACAGCTTATAGCAACACCAGATCCTTAACCCAATGAGTGAGGCCAGGGATCGAACCTGCAACCTCATGGTTCCTATTTAGATTATTTCCGCTGTGCCACGACGAGAACTCCAGTGGGATCTTATTTTTAGTTGCATAAGGTGGCTTCCTGGGTTTTTGAAGCACTGTGGTGATTCAAATTATAAAGCCTTGTATAAGGGAATAACCATCTCCTCCTTGCACCCTACTACCAAGAAGGTGGCCAAGGGTAGCACTTGTGTGTATTCTTCCATATGCTCTTTCCATACACACAGACACACACTTTCTTTTTCTTTCTTTCTTTTCCTTTAAAGAAGAGGTCATATTATAAAGATTACTGTAACTTTTTTTTCTTAATGTTTTATGCACATTTCTCCAGATCTATACGTACAGATCTATCTATTAACAGAACACATTCCCTCGAATGAATGTACTATGATTTCTCCCAGTGTTCCATCAGTGTTCCATACAGAAAAGCATTCTCAGCCTACTTCCATATTTTTTTTTGTACAAACAACACTGATGTATACATGCATATATATATGACCATAAATTTGGGGGAAAGTGAAAAAAATAAACTCTTGAATTTTATTCTGTATATTGAAACTTATCTTTTAAGGAAGCAATTTGTATAGTACTTGCTTGTATGCCCTTTGACCTTTCTTGAGGTTTTCATAAGCATTTAATTTTTATACTGTCAATGACAGATTTACATTATATATTTTAAATAACACACACAGATAGTTATAGGCGTATATATGTCTATGTATGTATATTCTTTCCTGTATTGTCTTTATTTCTATTGGATAGATTCTTAAAAGTAGGATTTCTAGGGAGTTCCCTTATGGTGCAGCAGGTTAAGGATCCAGCATTGTCATTGCAGTGGCTTGGGTCACTGCTGTGGAGCAGTTTCGATCCCTTGCCCAGGAATTTCCATGTGCCAAGGGCATGGCCGAATAAAAAAGAGGGTTTTGGAGTTCTCCCATGGCATAGCAGGTTAAAGACGTGGTGTTGTCGCTGTAGCGACTTGGTTGACTGCTATGGTGTGGTTTGAACCCTGGCCTGGGAACTTCCACGTGCCACAAGTGTGGCAAAAAAAAAAAAAAAAAAAGTAGGATTTCTAGGTCAAGGACTATGCTGTCATTAAATATTACTCCATACTGGCAAGTAACTTTTTCTGAAGCAACTTATACTGCCTGAGCATTACATTTTCCTATATTCCTACCAGTAGTGAACATCACCAACCTTTTAATTTACTTAATTTTTTTTTTTTCTTTTTAGGGCCACACCAGCTGCATATGGAAGTTCCCAGGCTAGGAGTCAAATCAGAGCTGCAGCTGCTGGGTACAGCACAGCCACAGCAACGCTGGATCCTTAACCCCCTGATCGAGGCCAGGGATAGAACCCACACGCTCATTAATACTAGTCAGATTCATTACCACCGCACCATGAGGGGAACTCCGAGAATTCTCTTTAAAGAAATCTCCTCCCTGGAGTTCTGGGTTTTGCAGCAGGTTAAGGATCCAGAGTTGTCACTGCTGTGGCTTCCATTACTGCTGTGGCGTGGGTTCAATCCCTGGCTCAGGAACTTCTGCATGGTGTGCATGCAAAGAGGGGGAAAAAAAAAAGAAAAGAAAGGAAAAAAAATCTCCTGGATGAAGCACTAGCTTTCTGGAGGAGGGGAATTCCTCTAGGATAGAGGCTTTGGAAGGTCACTGAGATGTTCTTCACCTCTCTCCTCAGTGCTGGGGACACTTGCCATTCAGAGCCTCAACCTGAGAATTTTAGTGGACATTCTGAGTCACAGGAGAAGTCTCCTTCCGCCTCCTGCTGATGTTTTCTGTCATGGGTTTGTGGTCTCTTGTCCTGCACAGGGTTTCTCACTACTGTCTCTGGGGTTATGACAATGAACTGAATGTTCTTTTCTTATATCTGTAAGTCGTATTTTTTACCCTTAGACCTTTACTTTAGCTAGAATTTACTTAGGGGCATAGGATGCTAAGGGTTTTTGTTTTCTTCCAAATGGATAATCAGTTACATCAGCATCATTTATTAACACCAAAGAAACAATTATTTTCCCACTGGAATGCCAACTTTGTCACATCTTAAGTTCTTACATGGCTGTTTTTTACTCATTTTGTTTATTTTCCTTTTGATTGTTCCTATGCCAATATCATATGGCTTTGATTACAGTACATCTGTAATCAGTGTTGAGATATATACATATATATATGTTTCGAGTTATCGGTGATTGTGTAGTTGGCTGTTAAGATCTGACACTGTGTAATAGCTTCTCTTATTAAACTTCCAAAAATTCTTGTCAGTATTTATACATTTATTCTTTCATGTTTACTTAAAAATCACCTTGCTTAGTTAAAAAAAAAAGTTGGTTGGAACTACATTCAATTTCTGAATTAATTTGCAGAGGAATGACATTTTAATCATATTATGGAAGATGATATATCCGATTTTCTGACTTTCAGTATCAGCAAATCTCTAATGAGAGAATTACAGGCTTTCTGTGGCCAAATGAGGAGCTTTTGTGTTATTTAGTGAGGACAGGGAACTCCCTTCCCAACCTGGCACCCAACCCATGTAACCAAATACCTGGTCTCTCTAGGGCTTCCTGCTCAGCCAACCGAGGGATCCCTCTTACATGGAAGGAAAACTGCCATCAACTTGCAATGACCTTTGCCTGTATAGAGTTGTTATAGACAACACCAAATTCATAATCATAACACCTGTCATTTCTTGAGGGCCTGCGATGTGTCAGGCATCTCACTAGGTGCTCTATGGATACTATCTCATTTAATCTTTACAATTCATTCATGAAAGTGAGTGTTAACACTCATATCTAATAGAAGGGAGCACTGAGACCCAAGAGGTTAAATGACAACAAGAAAGTGTCCAAGCTTCGATAGGAACAGGGCTGCCCCAATCCAAAGCCCTTCGCTTCTCTACCCTGTAAGCCTGCCATTCCCAACTGGCAATCCCTTCACTTCTGGATGATTCCCAAACTCTTCTGGGTTTACTTTTCAGCATACCCCCTCTTTCATGCTATGGCAGATGTAAGCTTGCCAATTATGTTTTATTGTGCCACAGCACCAATTATATTTCATCCTTCTTGCACCCATGCCAATGAAAGAAAGTTGGAGGTGTAGAGCAGTGCCTGCCCTGGATGTGCCTGTTGCCCTCATTTGGCCCTAGGACATGTGCATCTTGGAAATGCCATGAAAACTGAGATTCTGTAACTGCTCTTCCACACTGAAAGTCTTAGCTCAGGTCTGGGACAATGGCCCCGCTCCCCACTGCCGCCCCCCGTGAGTGCACGGATGTTTTTTCTGGGCTTTCGGGGGGGGGGGGTCCTGAGTCTTAGAGCACTAGGAACCTTTCCCCTGCTCCCAATCTCATGGACTAAGCTGATACCATCACCATGCTATCATCCTAGAGCATTTTTAAGGCTGTGCTTTAGTTGCCTCAGACTAGGTAAAGGGCCTGATATGTTTTTCTACCAGCTCCATTGAATCACGGGCCTGCCTGTTTTTGGAAGGCTCCTTACATTAAAATCTCTAACACAGGAAAGTTGTTAGAAATTCTAGAAGCCTATTTCTGCTTTGCTCTCCTGCTCTTGTTCTTTGACTACAGCAACACAAACACAAACAAATAGCTGTGTTGGGTGGTCCTTTACTTTTATAAAAAACACTAGTTTTTTAAAAAAAGAGAGAGGAGTTCCCATCGTGGCGCAGTGGTTAACGAATCCGACTAGGAACCATAAGGTTGCGGGTTCGGTCCCTGCCCTTGCTCAGTGGGTTAATGATCCGGCGTTGCCGTGAGCTGTGGTGTAGGTCGCAGACATGGCTCGGATCCCGCGTTGCTGTGGCTCTGGTGTAGGCCGGTGGCTACAGCTCCGATTGAACCCCTAGCCTGGGAATCTCCATATGCCGCAGGAGCGGCCCAAGAAATAGCAAAAAGACAAAAAATAAATAAATAAATATATAAATAAATAAATAAAGAGAGAAAAAATAAACAAAAAACGAATTCACCTATATCACTAGGTTTTATATTTCTCCACGTTATCTTTTAGCTCATCCTACATATGCATGTACATAACTGAATTTGTAGTCTAGCAATTAGTATTTTTCTCCTTTCATTACATATCAGGTAACATTTCCTGCTGTCTTACGACTCACTGTTCTTTAAATTTCATGCCACTCCAGCAAGTGGATGCAGAGTCCTCTGTCCCTGGACTGGACACTCAGGCTATCTCCAATTTAAGCTCTTATGATTAAGGTTGCATCAAACAGTTTTGCCTGCATAGCACTTAATTTTTATTTGTATTAGCTCCTGGGAGAGGTGTTACCCAGCCAGGAAAACGAGATTTTTTTCTGCTGTTTCTCTTTTGCACACCCCCCCCACCCCTCCCCTCGATCGAAGTCCCTCATTTCCCCACCTGATCCTTCTCTGGCTAATTCATGGCTTCCCTTAAACAGCACCTGTTTTCTTCTGGTAACAAGCTAGTTGAGGGAAGGTAGCAGGAGCCCACTCAGGTGTAACTGTCCCGAGTTGCCCCCCTCCCTTCTCAGGGCCAGCTGCCTTTTAGAGAGGAACTAGTTAACTGGAAGGGCAAAGGCTACAAGTTTAATCAGAGATTATGGAACTCAGTGAAAAGAATGTTTTGCTTTTTTAAAAGAAGGGATAATTTGGTACTGTATGTTAAGAAATCCAATTAATATTTTTTTTTAAAAAGTTTTCTTTCCAAATGGCTTTGCTGCTAGGATATTTTTAGGCAGAAAAGCTTTAATTACACGAGGCCACCCACTCAGGTTGCGTAACCTCACAGTAAACTGAGGCGAACAGCTTCCGGACAGAAAGGCATGCACCAGCCTGGTCACCACTGGAAAGCCACCTGGCTCTGGGGCCCGGGACCTGGAGCCACCAGGAAGGACCGGTCGTCTTCACGGCCTCTGGCGCCCTCTGCTGTCTGTGAAGGGAGTCTCACGCTTTGGAGAGGCCTCGGAGCCCAGCGCGTGCCCCGCCCCTCCCATCACTCCGCCCTCAATAAATATTCAGGTAGCATCTACATTCTGTTTGGGAGATGGGACGCGCCGGTTGAGATCTAGATCTGCGAGAGTGCGCACAGGTCTCCAGCCCCCGCAGCAGGCGGAAGGGCAATTTGAGCTAGTTCTGTCTGATTGAAGGTTCTGGCTGCTCTTGATGGTGGGGGCTGAGGAAGGGAGCTTCAGGGAGGGGTCTGGAGGGAGTGAGGGCTGGGGGTGCCTAGGATGAGGTGAGGCGAGAAGGCAGTTTGGGGGCTGAGAATAAGGACCTGGGAAAAGAACCCAACACCTTTCTCCATAAGACCTGTCTACTAGGGGTGGTTGGTTCCTTATTTGCTCTTCTGCGGCCTCCAGAATGGATTAAAGATTTGCTGTTAGCAATCTTTCCTCAGCAAATGGTGGTGTAAGAAAGCTAGGCTTCGCGTTCTCTGGCTGTTCATTTGCCCCAGTCCCTCCCCTCTCCCTTTTGGCTTGTATCTCAAAGAAACTCAGTCATGGAAAGGCTGGACTTCCAGTCATGCACACTAAGCATGACTGAGTCATGTGAGACTCCGCAGGTGGTACTATATTTATGGTCAGGTCTCTTTTTGTGGAATAAAGCCTCAGCCTCCTGGTAAAGGCTTATCTCCAAAACAAGGGTGACAGTTTTGATTGCTGGAGAGGGATGTTCCTGGACCTCTGGACAGCTCAAGAGATAAAGCTCGGCTCAGCAACCCTGACATGGAGCCGGGCTCCTCCGAGGCAATATTCACTTTCTCTGGCCCCCAGCTACCTGCTTGTTGGGCCATCAGGGAGGACAGGAGGGCTACTTGTGAGGGTGGCCAGTGAGCAGCAGCCTCTCCCTCCCTAGGCTGCTTCAGTCCCCGGAGGTCTGGGCATGGATCCCTAAGGGCTGTCCTTGAACCTGAGGTCTTTTAGGTTTAGGGATTGTCTTACTGGGGGTGGCAGGAGGGAATGCCTCTGATTTGCCCTACACTCGCCCCATGCTTGGCTGGCTCTCACTAAGACAGCAGGATACATGGACACACACAGCAACCACCCACCTTGTCAGAGAGGAAATACCACGGGCTAGAGGCTAGAGCGAGAGGTAGGTCCTAGCAGCTTCTCCCAGTAGCTCTGAACAGAACAGAGAATGGAATTCATCCTCCATGCTCAGTGACCATGCACTTGTGGATTGCAGAATGAGCAGCATGATTTATTGGGGCAAGTAAACCATCCAAGGAAGCACATAAAGAAAGAAGCAGATGAGAAAGGCCTGCTACCAGGGGCTTCTAGTAATAGCCCTCTCCTCTGGGTGTCATCCCCTTTCCACTCCCCAAACACTGCCAGTGGTCCCAGGCATACTTTATACCTCTTGCCTCAGGGCCTTTGCACATGCTGTTTCCCCTCTGTGTAGAGTACCCTCCCCTCTCTTTCTCTGATCCCCTCCCCCTACTACTTCTGCCATTGGCTTCCTGATTGCGTCAGTGTCCCTTGTCAGGCCTTCCCTGTCCCAGCATCCTTGCCTCTTGCCTGGTTTTTGTTTGGCTGTGTGTCTTTTGCCCCCACTGGACTCCATGAATAGGAGGACTCACTCGCTGTGTCATCTCATGGTCAGAGGTGTCACGCAAACAGTAGGTGCCCAATGAGATTTGTAGAACAAACCACTCTACACACTGGTATGTTAACAGTGCTGACAAGAGTGAAAGGGACTAGCTTAAGGTCTTCAGGAATTCACGGAGATCAGGTTAGGCTTGTGAATTGAGGGCAGCCTGTTGATTTTTATAACCTTCTTTCTATGGACTTCCCTTTCCTTGTTCCTATCCCACCCCTATCCCCAGTCCTCACCATCGCCTTCAGTCCTCATTCTCCACCCTGCACAACCCCTGCTGCTGCCAGAGTTCTTTCTCATCACTGTGGCAATTGCATTTTTTTTTTTTTTTGTCTTTTTAGAGCCGCACCTGTGGCATATGGAGGTTCCCAGGCTAGGGGTCAAATCAGAGCCGCAGCTGCCAGCCTACGCCACAGCCACAGCAACGCCAAATTCCGAGCTGCATCTGCGACCTTCACCACAGCTCACGGCAATGCTGGATCCCTAATCCACTGTGCGAGGCCAGGGATCAAACCCCCATATCCACGGATACTAATTGGGTCTGTTAACCACTGAGCCACGATGGGAACTCTGGCAATTGCATTTTATCAGTAAAGCACAGGAAGAGGATAATGTTTTACTGAAGGGAACATTCCTAAGAAGTTACCATGAAGGGCTTCAGAGAAAAAGGCTTTCACTGAATCCAAGGGCAGGCACATTACAAACAGCCAAATCCAGCCTGAAGACTGTTTTTATATGACCTGTGAGCGAAGAATGGTTTTAACCTTTCTCTGCCCGTGAACAAACAAGGCAGTATGTATATATGTGCATGTGTTTGGGGTCAAGGGATGGCTGTCATCAAGCCCCAATTCATGGCTTCTCTTTGGCCCCTCCCCTACGTAGTGCCACCCTCCAACCCAGACTGCGGCATCCAGGGAGAGACTGTGATTGGGAACGACATCCAGCTGACCTGCGAATCCAAGGAGGGCTCCCCAGCCCCTCAGTACAGCTGGAAGAGCTATGACGTGCTGAACCAGGAGCGTCATCAGGTCACACCAGGTAAGATCAGCGGGGAGGCGGAGTCCCCACATCATTGGTTAGTGTTGCCAGGGGAGACCTGGGGCTGACCAATCAGATTCCACTGAAAGCTGCCCCTTTCCCCAACCCCACGGTCGTCACCATGCGATATCTTGGTCCATCTCTCTAAATAGCATTTTTTTCATAAGAGTACCTACCTCATAGGTTGTTGTGAGAAATAATAACATAATAAACATTAACTTCTTTTCTTTATTCCCCATAACTCAATTCTCTTGAGTGAGCGTGCATGGATAACTACTCTGTGCTAAAAGCTCAGGGTGGGATTTCAGTTTTGATTACGATCGTGTCCTAAAATATACACTTAAGGCCCAAGTCTACCTTTATGGCTCCACTTAAGGGTAGAGAATTTCCTATTCTCATCTTCATCCAGGCAGGTCCATCTCAGTCTCCTCTAACTGTCCCCCCGCCAAACACACCCCCGTTTTATGGCCCCACCAAACTGCACAACTAGGTCTGCTGTAAGAGTCCCACGTTCTCAGGGAAGGAGATGGTAGATTCTGCTCTGGTTGCCAGGAGACTGGTTTTGCACTGGGCAGCTTGGTAGTTGACCTTTTGGTCGGGAAACAAAGGGGGGGGGGGCAGGGGGAAGAGCTGCATGAACATCTCACAGTCATTATCTTGGAGCCAGCTGGGGTGGGAAAACCCTGGTTAAATCCTTCCGCCCTGGTGCTCCCTGACTGCCCAGCCAGCTGCACCCACTACTCCTGAAGATCAAGGAAGACAAAGCCTGGAAGGTCCCACTGGATTAACGTCTGGGAGGACTTTCTGTCCAGTGTGGGTGGAGAGTGGAGCAGTGAGTGTAGACTATGGTTCTGAGGAGGTGGAGTGGGAGGGGAGCCCCGAGGGGTAAATGCCCCAATTCAGGCTCTGGTCAAACCAGGGAGAACCTCATCAAGATACCTTTTGTTCATTTGGGGGTAAAACAAGAACTTCTTAAAAGCAAACAACAACAACAACAAAAAACAACAAAAAAAGAATGAGTAGAATCCACCATATCAAATGTAAAATAGAGGTATTGTGGATTTCAACAACCTTTCAGTTTTGTTTACATATTTCTGGTTGGCAGGTTTTTGTTGTTGTTGTTGTTGTTGTTTTTTCTTTTTAGGGCCTCACCTGTGGCATATGGAGGTTCCCAGGCTAGGGGTCTAGTTGGAAAACTGTTATCAAGTGTCTCTGGAATTTCTGTCAAAACTAGTTCTGAGCTGGCCTCCCCTCTCTGGCTTATAATCAGCTTAGGGACTCTAGCAATGGGCTCAGTAGGCTGGCCATGGATGCTGGTTGTCTGACCTTCTACCAAAGTGTGTACAAGTGGGTCCAAAGCTGGCAGTTACCAAGGTGGGAAATGTTACAATAGTTTATATCCAGTGGTGCTGGAACCCAGAGGATGTGTAATGGGTGTCAAAGAGGGTTTCTCCCAGGAGGGGGGCACTCGAGTTGGCATGGTGGTTAGGAGCATATCATGAGCTTGAGTGCTGGCTTTGCCACTTGTTAGCTGTGTGATCTTGGCACATTACTCAGCCTCTCTGTGCCTTCATTTCTACATCTATAACATGGGCTTAGCCATGGGTGTGGCCCTAAAAAGCAAAAAATTAAAAAAAAAATAAAATGGGCATAATATTAGTATTTACTTCGTAGGTATGTTGTGAAGATTAAGTAAAGGCACATGTAAAGCACTGAGACCAGTGCCCAGTAGACAGCAAGCACTCAGTTAAGGCTAGGAATTATTAGCCATTATCTGAGCTGGGTCCTTAAGGATGAGTCGGCTCATCATGAGAGCAGTGCAGGAACCACGCATACAGGAATGGCGGGAGGTACCACTGTTAAGAAATGCAGCAATGAGAGCTGGGGCAGAGAGCATGCATGGGCTAGGGAGGCTGGCCTTTACCCTCCTTACAGCTCTCCTGACTCCATCAGGAAAGACTCTTCTGCTTTTTAGAAGTGAAAACATAGTTTTTTAGTGCTCCCAAAGGAGAGAAACCCGAGGGTGTGAAAAGACCTTAGTTACTTTGGAAAAGCTTTATCCTGCCTCGAGATTTGCCCAGTCACAGAGTTCCCGTCGTAGCTCAGTGGAAACAATCTAACTTGCATCCGTGAGGACTCAGGTTCGATCCCTGGCCTTGTTCAGTGGGTTAAGGATCTGGTGTTGCCATGAGCTGTGGTGTAGGTCCCAGACTCGGCTCCAATCTGGCATTGCTGTGGCTGTGGTATAGGCCAGCAGCTACAGCTCCAATTAGACCCCTAGCCTGGGAATCTCCATATGCCACAAGTGCAGCCCTAAAAAGACATAAATAAATAAATGATTTGCTCAGTCAATCAGAACGGGGACCTGAGAGTGACAGAAAAGAGCATTAATGGTAGTAACAACATAAGCTCGCATCTGGATAGTGGGGTGGAGTGGCTCTGCTCTGCTCTGCCTCTCGGAGCTCTGTTGGGTCTTCTCCCTCTGTGGGTCAGTCCAAACCCATTTTTGAATTTTACAACAGTCCGCAATGGACAATTTGGGGAGAAGGTTTCCTCCACCCTCCTACATCTGAAGACAGAATTCACACCATTAGAGATTGTTTCCTTTGTCTTAGAACAGTGGCCGCTAGCCAGCAGTAAAAATAGGGACTCTGGAATTAGCAAACAAGGGATTTGAGTCCTGGCTTTTCCACTTTGAAGCTTAAGTCACTCACAGCCTCCTTGACCCTTAGTACCTTTATCTACAAAACTAGGGTATTATACAACCTTCCCTGAAAGCTGTGAAGAGATCATAAATGTGATAACTCCAAGCATCCTCTGTTAACCCCATCCCAGTCACCTGAGCTCCATGTGCTGAAAAGTAGGAATCTGTTTATCAAGGAAGGAGGGAAGGGTAATTCTTGGGCTGGAGCACCTTAGGGGAGAATGTTCTGAATCTTGTCCGTTTGGCATCAGTGTCTTTGGCAGACTAGGGCTTTTCTGGAAGAAACCTCTTCCCCTTGGAGCAGAGGGAATGTGGGAGCCCTACTGTCCTCTGCATTCCCCACTCTGACCACAAGGTGCCGCCACTGGAGTGGGATTGGGTCCTTTCCAAGAGGAAAAGGGGCTTGGAAGCGCCAAATCAGAATCAAAGCTGGTCTTGTGGCAATGGGTGTGCACTGAGTAATCCAGAGTAGCTTCTAATGTCCACTTTTTGTTTGTTGGTTTGTTTGTTTGCTTCCTTGTTTGTGTTTTTGCTTTTTAGGGCCAAATTCGCGGCACATGGAAGTTCCCAGGCTAGGAGTCAAATTGGAGCTACAGCTGCCGGCCTACACCACAGCCACAGCAACACAGGATCCGAGCTGTCTGCTACCTACACCACAGCTCAAGGAAATGCTGGATCCTTAACCCACTGAGTGAGGCCAGGAATCGAACCTGAGTCCTCATGGATACCAGTCGGGTTCCTTAACCACAGAGCCACAAAGGAATCTCCTAATGTCCACTGTTTTTGAGGAGCTGTAGAAAGATAGTGCTGACTCCCACCTAGCATGCCACATGTTCTCCCACCTTAAACAGGTCCAGGAGCTCAAAGTTAAGCTCTGATCAGTGGGAAAGAGAGAGTCTGAGGTCTTCTGCTGTCAATTTATCTGCAATGTGCTGTGTATACTTAACATGTAGATGAGTTTCAGAAGCTAAAACAGTAGGATTCTGATAAGAGCTATACACCTCTGAAATGTGCCCAGGGTCGTAGAGCAGTTCTTAGAGTGTGTTCCTTCAAGAAGCCTCTTAAAAATGTAAAAATCCAGGAGTTCCCATTGTGGCTTAGCAGATTAAGAACACAACTAGTATCCATGAGGAAGTGGGTTTGTTCAATGGGTTAAGGATCCGGCATTGCCTTGAGCTGCAGTGTAGGTTGAAGATACAGTTCGAATCTGGCGTTGCTGTGGCTGTGGATGTGGCCTGCAGCTGCAGCTCCAATTTAACCCCTAGCCTGGGAACTTCCATATGCTGCGGGTATGGACCTTAAAAAAAATGCACACATGCACACACACATCCATCCATCCAATTGGTTTAGAAAATGAGACAATTAATACTGTAACCTCTTGTCCAGTGCCCATTAGCTCTAAACTTGGTTTGGCCATGGGCTCCTTTCTCACTTCCATGTATGAATCTCACATGTAAGCAATATTCCAGAAAAATCACCAAGGAATTCTAGGATAGAAGGGGTAGCATTTCATAGAGAATGCGCATCCAGAGACTAGCATGCTAGGTTTTAAGGGAAGAATCTGAGAAAACTGTATACGAAAAGAGTGGAAGAAAATAACCCCAAATCAAAGTGTTATTATTTCCAACAGATGAGATCTTTATCTTACTCTCTGCTCTTCAGAGAGGCTTCCCCTGACCCTTCAGAGGAGATTAAGCTCAAATAATGCTTCCAGGTTGAACTCTAATCACCCTGAATCACCATTTTTCATGTCTATCTTCCCTTATATACTGGAAATGCCTCTTCATCTTGTTTTGAGCTGTTGCCATGAGCATCTAAAGATTTTCTGGACTGGACTGAATTGAAGTAATAGTTTTATGTCATGACACAAATGTTTGTTGGAAAATCTAAGGACATATATTTTAGGAAGTGTACTGAGTAGCATGTTCAGACAAGGAAAATCCACACTGAGCTACAGTCCTGCAACAGAGTGCAGGTGGGTCAGATCTGTAACTTCACATCCATATTAAGAAGTCTAGGAGTTACCGTCGTGGGGCAGTGGTTAACGAATCCAACTAGGAACCATGAGGTTGTGGATTCGATCCCTGGCCTTGCTCAGTGAATTAAAGATCCGGTGTTGCCGTTAGCTGTGGTGTAGATCGAAGATGTGGCTTGGATCCCGTGTTGCCATGGCTCTGGTGTAGGCCGGTGGCTACAGCTCTGATTAGACCCCTAGCTTGGGAACCTCCATATGCCGTGGGAGCGGCCCTAGAAAAGGCAAAAAGACAAAAAAAAAAAAAAGTCTAGGAGCACCCATTGTGGCTTAGTGGTTAATGAACCTGACTAGGATCCATGAGGACGCGGGTTCGATCCCTGGCCTTTCTCAGTGGGTTAAGGATCCAACATTGCCATGAGCTGTGTAGGTGGCAGACATAGCTCAGATCCAGCATTGCTGTGGCTCTGGTGTAGGCTGGCAGCTACAGCTCCAATTCACCCCCTAGCCAGGGAACCTCCATATGCCTTGGGTGTGGCCCTAAAAAGACAAAAAAAAAAAAAAAAAAAAAGCAGGTCTGGACTTGTTATTGAAGATGATGGGCTGCCTCTGAAACGTGAACAGGGCTGTGGCTGGATCCTATTTTCAATTTAGAACATCTCCTCTAGGTGGAGCATAGCTACCTAAGTGACAGCAGGGGAGGCTGGCTCTGCAGTAAATTAGGGGACAAATCTCTCTAACTCCGCTCTGAAAATAGCAGGTATGACAGAGCATCTCTGAGGACAGAACATATAAATATGTTTAAGCTCTCCCTTTCAAGGTGGAAAAATTCATAGGACCACAGATTTAGCAGGAAGGTTTGGCATGAAGACATTTGAACCATGGCCCTGAATTCAGGAAGATCAGGTGCTTTCCCTCCCACTTCCAGTTAAGGTTTAAGATAAACTATGGTTCACAGAAGTTAAACGGCTTACTTCAGTGGTGGAAGAAGAAGAGGAAGAGGAAACGACTAGTCTGACAGCCTGCCACCTTCCTGCCCACATTCACACACACCATATATGTCCCCACACCCACACACTTACCGCCCCCCTCAACACATACTACACATGGCAGAGAAATGCAGAAGTCAGAGTTCTTAAATTTCTAAAGCCTCTTTCACATGAGTCCAAATGAAGGGATTTTGTTTTTAAAGATCAAAAAAAAAATGGTTATAATCATATTATCTAACTATAAAGTGTTTCCATGTAATATATATTGTATGTTTCCTGAGCATTTATACATCTGGCCTTTGGTTGTGGGCTTATACTTATTCATACCTCATTTTATGTTCACAATTACTCTGCAAAGCAGGCGCTGTTACCATGTTATTTAAATGAACAGATTCAGCGAAGCTAAGTTCTATGCCCAACGTCACAAAATTAATAAGTAGTAGAACCAGGCTTCAAACCCAGAGGGCCTGCTTGAATTCTAAGCACTTCAGAATTGTGCAGCCTGCTTGGTGTAATCATTCTGCAGTCCTAGAGGCGGATATTTTCTCCATGTCGCAAATAAGGCTCAGACAAATTCAGTGGCAGTGCTTGCATCTACCAGGAATTGAGGCGACCACGCTCCTTCCCAGCTGTCTCTCCTCTACTGTGGTGACCTGTCTCCTCACCCTGCCTCTTCTTCCTTCCCAGTCACAGGACAGATCTTCTCTCTGAAGAACATCTCCACAGAAATGTCAGGTTACTATGTCTGCACCAGTTCCAATGAGGTGGGGATACGGTCCTGCAACATCACTCTGGCCGTCAGACCACGTAAGAGCATTGGGGATGGAGGGAGGGAGGGGGGACAAAGGCCAGAAGATGATTGGCTGGGGGGTCCAAAGAGCCAGCTGAGAGGGACCACCATGGAGGTAAATTGGGCAGCTTCTTTAAGGTCTTGCCCTGGCAGGGTGGGGGAAGTGATGGCCAGCGGCTCTTGTCCCAGGGTATCCTTACCTGGAGGCCAGTCCAGTTCCCTTGGTTCTTTGGAAATAGTGCCTAGGACTGGCTTCTGGAGACCTGCTTAGTCCTGTCTGCTCTTAGGGTCACTTAGTGGGCAGGGGGAAGTGCCCAGACTTGGCTGCTGTGGTGTTTGGACCCCACCCTTTAGGGTGAGCTAGAGTAGGAGTTGGTGAGACTGATCCCGAGGGCTTTTTTGTCTTTTTTCAGGGTGGCACCCATAGCATATGGAGGTTCCTGGGCTAGGAGTCTAAGAGCTGTTGCTGCTGGCCTACACCAGAGCCACAGCAACACCAGATCCGAGCCACGTCTGCAACCTACACCTCAGCTCACTGCAATGCCAGATCCTTAACCCACTGAGTGAGGCCAGGGATCGAATCCACAACCTCATGAGTCCCAGTCAGATTCGTTTATGTTGCACCAAGACAGGAACGCCCACCGAGGACGTTTTTGGAGTCTGGGTGCCCAAATCTGTTGCCCCATCTGTCTTTGTCTACCCCTCCACCCTGAAGCATATCCCCCAGTTTTGTCTGGTTGCTTTCCCAAGAGAGGGTGCCTTTCAGGGAGTGCTACCCAAGGCCGGCAGCACCCCCCGCCCCCGGGGCTGGGAGGAGGACTGGGGCCCCTGGAGCCTGGGAGAGACCACCTCCCACATCCCAGACACAGACTGATGTGGTTCCTATCCACGGCGAGCTGGCCACCCAGAGCCTCGGCCTGTCCTGGGTTCTGGGATTGCGACTCAGGACGTGTGGCGGCTGTCTCTCGCAGCCTCCATGAACGTGGCCCTGTACGCGGGCATCGCGGGGGGCGTGGCGGCGGCCCTCATCATCATCGGCGTCATCGTCTACTGCTGCTGCTGCCGGGAGACCAGTAAGGCCGAGGACGCTGAGGTGGCGCGGCCGTGAGTGTCGGGGGCAGCCTGCTGGCAAGGGTCTGAGCCCACTGGGATGGTGCGCCCTGGCTCACTCACAACACCCCAGGGGACAGCTGTTGTTTTTATGAGCCGCGTTTTATAGCTGACAGGAGAGTGAATGATCCTCAAGCGGCTTGACCCTAAGGTCCGAGTTCTCCAAGACTCTGATCTCAGGGTGGGGCTTCCTGTAGATTCCCGGGGCTGGACGTGGGGGGAGCCTCTGTCCCGCTCCTCCCCTGGGGAACCAGCCTGTTCCCGTAAGGCCCTCAGCTCACGAGCAAAACAAGTCTGTGCCACCCTACTTCGCTCTGAGCCCAGCCCTGCAGCCCAGGGCGCCTTTGCAGCTGATGGGTGGGGACCCCGGATCTCATGGGTGCTCCTCCCTCCCGGAGCACTCAGGCCTGACTGAAGGAGGCAAACCCTTCTCCTCTGCCCTCACCACCTGCAGGAATCGGGCAGCTTACCAGGAGCCGCCAGAGCAGATGATAGAGCTTTCCAGAGAGCGGCAAGAGGAGGGAGAGGACGGCTACAGGGATGAAGATCCGAGTGACCCTGACCAGGAGTCCCCTGACCAAGCTGGCCAATGACCGGGGCCTGCTACAGTCTGGGGGAGGGGAGGATGGGGTCATCACCCTACCTCTCCTTTCCAAACTGCGCTGTTCTGACCCTTCATCCCCATCATTGATGGGCTGCTTCTTCCCCATGATGGCTGCTGGAGGACTTGGCTTGGCCTGGCCGGGGGCATCTCAATTGTGACTGACACTGCCAGGGGCCCTCACCTGCATGGTGGCCCTCCCATTGCCACATCTGGCTCAGGACCCACCCTCACCCTGGACCAGGCCTCGGCTTCCACCTCCCCATGGTGCTACCACCTGTGAATGTTCTACAAATGCTCCTCAGGTGGGTGAGAGCTGCCCTTGGCCACCTATATGCCCAGCACCCAAGGGAACAAACCTGGCAGAGGGTCTGCATGCAATACATTTTTGTTGAAGGAATGAAAGAATAAATGAGTACATAAAGGAGTCCCTTTCTTTATCCAACTTCAGTACAGACTCCTTGCTTTGGACCCATGCTGGCCTGGCCTCAAGCTCCCTTTCCAGCTGCATCTCCTACAACTTTCCTGAACATTCCAGAGGCTCCCTGCAAGGGCCACCCCAGCTCCCACTGCCCACTCCTTTATGGGGCTTTGCTTTCTGTTTGGCTGGGAGAGCCCATGCAGCTCTCATTTCTGCCTGTCAAATCATGCTTGGCCCTCTAGGCCCCTCTCAAATCCCAGCAGACTCTAACCCTCTCCTGAATGGCCACATGTCTAAGGACAGTCTTGTTGCTTTGTCCCACATCACAGGCTATCTGGCACAGTTAACTGAGCATGTCTCTCCCCCATGTTACAGTGTGAGTTCTGAGGGCAGGGCCTGGGCCTCACTCCTCCCCCAGAGGCCTTGTAGCCCACAGCCCTCCTAGCAGGTGCTCAGTCCAGCTTCATTTGGGAAACTACTTTGATAGGTTGGGCCTTCCCCTCTCTGGTCTCCCTGATAGGATTGTAGACCCAGAGATGACTCTCACCCAAACCCACTTGCTAGTTTTGTGAACTAAGCAGGAGACAATTTAAATGAATGCTCACCCATAGGAGCACACACAAGGGAGCTAGTTTGCAGCTGGCCCTGGGTTCTAAGGTTGTAGTGATTCCTCTCAAGCCCAGAGCAACTGACATGCCCACCTTTGCTTCCCGAAGCTTAACGCCTGCCTTGCCCTGCCTGTTCCTGGCTCTGCTTTGCTGCCTGGGCCATCTTGCTGCCTCTCCCACAGCCTCTCCCCTGTTGGTGGATTATTTCTTGTGCTCCCAGGAGCTCAGCAAAGTCCTGGCTGTTTGGGTCTTGTGGCCTAGTGCTAGTCTCACCCAAAAGCAATTTACTAGGAAGTAAACATTGTCATTTTTTTTTTCTGGATGATCAGAAAAGCAATTCTGTATATCTATTGTCCATCTGTGATTTTTTTAAATATATATTTTATATCTTTTGTTAAAATTTTTTTGCTTCATTCAGAATGTCAGTAATAATAAAATTGTCAGTGGGGATTCTTATTCCTTTTTTAATGTGGGTTTTGTTCACACCAAGGTAGAGATTGTGTTTCATGGGTTTGTGTTGACCTACTGTGGGCCTCTTGGGCTTCCTGGGAGAGGTGAGGTGAGGTGATGGAGTGGAGTGAGGAGAGCAGAGGGTCTGATGGTGTGGGTCCCATTGCTTGTGGCCACCATAGGGTCAGGCAGTGTTGCCAATGGTGGCTGGGGACAGGACATAGTCTTGCCTAGTTGTAGAAGAATATTCTAGACACCTGCAGGGACAGGAAGACCGCACAGACTTGGGAGTCTGTGCACATGTTTCAAGAAAGATGGTGGAGAGGCTCCTGCCAGTTTTACCCTAAACGGCGCCTCTCCTGAAAGAAGAGGAAGCAACCCCAGCAGCTTGCTCTGCCAACTTGCTCTGTGACTGTCTCCTGCCACACGTTGCAGGTCCTCTCCTCCACGTCCTTTCCCATGGTGCCCTTTACTCCCATCCCCCATCCCCCCCCAGCACCTGTCCCATGGTACTGTCATTACCATGGTCTGTTTCCACCTAGGCCTGTAAGATTCATGAGGATAGGAGCTGAATCTTACCCATGGCCTGGATGTGTTGACACAAACTCGATAAATGTTCATGGAATGAATGATGTCTGGTATCACCATATCCTGCCCAAGGCCACCTCCTAATCCTCTAAATACTCTGGGTGCCTTCCAGTCATCCTGGTGCCAGGTTCTCCAGGCACGTTCTTGAGGGAGCTGTGGAAGGGAAGTGACCCCTTCCCCTAGTCCTGGCCTGGCTCACCTCTCTGCCTCTGGAAGGGCTCTGAAAGTTCATCCACCTTAGCTCCAGTCTTGGGTAAGAAAATGAAGGGGTTCTTATTGTGGCTCAATGGTAACAAACCCGACTAGGAACCAAAAGGTTTTGGGTTTGATTCCTGGCCTCACTCAGTGGGTGAAGATCCGGCATTGCAGTGAGCTGTGATGTAAGTTGCAGACGTGGCTTGGATCTGGTGTTGCTGTGGTGTAGACTGGCAGCTGCAGCTCTAATTTCACCCCTAGCCTGAGAACTTCCATATGCCATGGGTGTGGCCCTAAAAAGACAGACAGACAGACACAAAGAAGGGAAGAAAGGAAAAAAGAAAGAAAATGAGCGCAATCAGGATCCATGGCATTAATTCAGCAACAGATATTTTGTGAGCTTCAAAGAAGAGGTGATATATGGGCTGCATCTTGAAGGAAAATGAGGACCTTTATGAGTGGAAAGGGGGTGATGCTGACCCTTCTGCCCTCCCTTTCAGGGCTTTATTACTTGGGTCTCGAATCACCTTATCAGTTGATGAGACTGCACTCTCCTGTTAAATTTATTTCAATTGAGCATCCTTTCTATAGAGACCTACTTATCAAAATAAAGAAATGGTCCAGGCAGTTCATCTGACTGTAGAGTTGGAGGGGAGGTCTCTCTTTTAAAAATTTGACTTTTATCACATGCGTTGGTTTTTAGGTGTGGTGCTTATCTTTGTATTTGAGTTTTCTTGTTAATACAGCTGACTTTGAAGAACACAGGTTTGAACTACATGGGTCCACTTCTATGAAGAGTTTTTTCAACAAATACATTGGAAAATTTTGGGGAGATTTATGACAACTTGAAAAACTTGCAGACAAACTACATAGCCTAGAAATAGCAAGAAAAAAAAATAAGAAAAAGGTCTATCATGAATGCATAAAATATATGTAGGTACTAGTCTATTGTATTATTTACTGTCTTAAAATATACACAAATAGGGAGTTCCCGTTGTGGCTCAGTGATTATGGTTAACGAACTTAACCAGTATCCATGAGGATGCAGGTCGATTCCTGGCCTTGCTCAGAGGGTCAAGGATCTGGCATTGCCATGAGCTGTGGTATAGGTCACAGACATGGCTTGGATCCCGTGTTGCTGTGGCTGTGTCATAGGCCAGCAGCTGCAGCTCCGATTGGACCCCTAGCCTGGGAACTTCCATATGTTTCAGGTGCAGCCCTAAAAAACACAAAAGACAAAAAAATAGATAAATTTAAAAAAATATATACACAACTACATTATAAAAAGATTAAAATTTATCAAAACTTACACATACAAATACAGACCAAACATGTGCCATACCCAGTTGAGGGAAATATGAACAAGTGTAAAGATACAGTATTAAAGCATAACTGCATAAAGTTAACTATGGGACATACTATACTAATCATGCCATAGCCACTTCCTGTTGCTCTTGCGATGAGCTCAAGTGTTGTGAGTGTCCACTTCAAATGCTGTGTATGCTGACCAGCTAATCATCGTGTGGGCACGGCATCTCCAATAAATTTTATACCACAGTAAAAAGTCATCTTGTGGTCCTCACATATTTTTCATTGTGTTTAGTGCACTGCCCTAGCCCTTGAATAACACCAGGGGACCCATTCAAAGTGGCACTAGTGATGCTGGAAGTGCTCCCAAGACGCAGAGAAAAGTCATGACATTACAAGGAAAAGCTGAATGGCTTGATGTGTACCATAGATTGATGTCTGCAGCTGTGGTTGCCCCACCATCTCAGGATAAATGAATCCAGCGTAAGAACTATTGTAAAAAAAGAAAAGGAAATTCGTGAAGCCATTGCTGCAGCTACTCCAGCAGGCTCTGAAAACCTTGCACTTTTTGCGAAATACCTCTTAATCTAGTGTTGAGAAGTGCAGCTTTTATGTCAGTGCAGGATTGCTATAAGAAAGGCATACCTGTAGACTCTAATAATGATTTGAGAAAAAGTGAAGTCATTCTAGATGATAACTTAAGGCAAAAGAAAAGTGAAGGACCTAAAGCTGGAGAATTTAATACCAGTAAAGAATGGTTTGATAAGTTTAGAAAGAGGCTTAGCTTTCAAAATGTCAAGATAACAGGGGAAGCAGCTTCTTCTGACCAAATGGCAGCAGACGGGTTCCCAGACGCCATTAAGATAATCACTGAGGAAAAAGGATATCGGCCTGAACAGGCATTTATTATAGACGAAGTGCCTTATTCTGGAAAAAAAATTCCACAAAGGACATTCATTAGTAAGGAAGAGAAACTAACAGCCTATCATCACAGGTAAATGGGTTTTTTTTTTAAAGTAACAATGTTTCCAATACTCTACTATGGATTTGACTGTAATACTGTATGCCACAAATATTATATAATAATTCATTCATTACTGTATAAGCTAGGCTATCATGAAGCAATCATATTACATTAGGCTACAGAAAAGAGATCATATTGCTGCCTCATTATCAATGCATGATTCATTATACTTGTAAATAAACATGAATTTCTTTTTCACGTTATCTTTTCATTTTGGATGTCTGGTGTTAGTAACACGTACAACATCTACGGTGTTTTGTATCATATGAGACTATATTGATGTAGGTACTGACAGATGATTCATCTTGTAAACGGACAACATATAAACTTACGATGTCAATACAGGTCAATTCTGTAAATGCATCATCTCTTCCTTATGATTTTCCTAATAATATTTTATTTTTTCCAGCTTCCTGTATTGTAAGAATATAGGATAGAAAACGTATAACATACGAAATATGTGTTGACAGTTTATGTTATCAGTAAGGTTTCCAGTTAACAGTAAGCTATTAGTAGTTAATTTTTAGGGAGTTAAAAGTTATATGCAGACTTTTGACAGCACAGGATTTGGACTCCTACCCCATGTGGTTTAAGGGTTAACTGTTTATGGATCTATCTGCCTTTGCTAGATGTGGGAAAGGGCCAGACTGTGTTGCAGGGTGGTATGTACCATTAGCCCATCTTTAAAGATCCTTTTTCTGGAGTTCCCATTGTGGTGCAGCAGAAATAAATCCTAGTATCCATGAGGATGTGGGTTTGATCCCCGGCCTTGCTCAGTGGGTTAGGGATCGGGTGTAGATGGGAGCTGTGGTGTAGGTTGCAGACGCGGCTCGGATCCCACATTGCTGTGACTGTGACGTAGGCCAGCAGCTGCAGCTTTGATTAGAACCCTAGCCTGGGACCCTCCATATGCCACAGGTGTGGCCCTAAAAAGCACACACACACACACCTCCCTTTTTTTTGTTAACACAAGGAAAGCATCTTTTGTATCAGCAAACTTAAACCAAGTTATGCGTGGTAAAAACATAAAATCTCAGTGGTTCACAATAACAAAGGGTTACTTCTTGCCCGTACAACAGGTTAGCTCAGCTTTGTTCCACATCTTCCCCACTCTGGGTTCCAAGCTGAAGACCAACCTGTATTCTATTACAAGTTAATCACTAAAGTGATGTTTCCAATGAGCTTTGATTATACATAACAGCCCATCTCTGGGCACCCCGCCTCCCAGATAATAAGCGTTAATCTAAAATACCTTTGTTTAGCTCACAGGAAACATCCAGGCCAGGTCCACCTGTCATGACTGTAGGGAGGAGGAAATTAACTTCCCCTCTGGAGGCTGAAAGGAAGCAGGAAATGTTTGACGTTACCCCCTCCCCTTTTAGAATAAAGGAAACCCGGTTCTCACTCAGGCAAGATGGTTCCTTGGGATATAGGTCCACCATGTCCTTGGCCTGCTGACTTTCCAAATAAAGTCGCTGCTCCTGCCCCGACAGTTTGTTTCTTCATTTACTGGCCTATTGTGTGGTGAGCAGTACCAGCTTGGACTCAGTAAAACATTTCAGCGCTCCAGCCAGAAGCCTTGCTACTAGTGGCTAGCTGGCCCTGGTTGGGAAATTTTTGGGTAAAGCCCTAGCCAGGAGCACTAGTTTTGAGGATCTTCCCTTCAAAGTTCCTGGAAGTGGCACTGGCTGCCCCAGTGCTTGGCCGCTGAAGAAGACAATGTGGGAGCCAGTGGGCTGCACACAGTAGGGTAAGTCGCTCGGTGTATACAGGCGAAAATTTTCCTCTTTGTTTGGGTTTTTTTCCTCCAGAATAAGCCGGTTTGTTTGGGGTACCCTGTTGGAGCGAGGAAATAGTTGTATTCCCTCTCTGTTTCAGGATTTTCTCTGGAATAAGTCATTTTGTTTTGCGTATGGTACCCTGTTGGAGAGAGGAAAGAGTGGTCGGATTTTACCTGATTTGTGAGCTGATTTGTTTGTTTCTTTGGATCCTAGAGCTTGTGCGCAGTTTGTGTCTGCTTGTCTTGAATTTCTATCTTTAAAGATGGAGGGAGTTCTTGTTGTGGCTCAGCGGTAACAAATCCAACTAGCAGCCCTGAGGATGTAGGTTTTGATTCCTGGCCTCGCTGAGCGGGTTAAACGATTTGGCCTTGCTGTGGCTGTGGTGTAGGTGGGCAGCTGCAGGTGCGATTCAGTGCCTAGCCTGGAAAGTCCATATGCCTCGGATGTGGCCCTAAAAAGAAAATAAATAAATAAATAAATAAATAAATAAAGATGGTGAATGTTTCAACTATCCCTAAGGAAAGTCCTCTGTGGCACATTTTAGAAAAGTGATCTGATTACAGCTAGGAACCCATGGGTGAGAAAAAGATATTTTATTGTAATAATTGCAGGCTATAGTACCTGATTGGATCCCCACAAGGGGAGGGACTAGTCAGGGGACCCTGTGCACCACACACTGCTCTCCTTACCTGTGCAGTTATGTTCTTTATGGTCTCCTGTGTTGTTGGTATATGTAAAACCCCAAGACTAAACTTGAGCATTTGTTTAGGATTTTCTGATGGTCCTTTGGGGTTTTGCTTGTTTGGGACTGTTACTCCATTTACAGCAAAATCAGTTTCATGATATTTAAAACTTTTACTGATGTCAAAGGGAGAAAAGGAAAAGAAAAAAAGAAAAAAAAAAAAGAAAAAAAAAAAAAAAGAGAGAGCTGTCTGTCCGCTCTGTTTGTATCCGAGAGCAGGACATTTCCAGGAAGAAGAGAAAAATTCCACTTGGTTCCTAAAATCAGCAAAAGCTACAAATAGTGTCTTTTCCATAAATATTGGTAAAAAGGATTTAGTCACCTAGACAGGTGACATTTACTTGTCCCAGCTGCCAGAAATGCAATTTGTATCCAACCTCTTTTGTAGCTGATGTACCTGTTGCACCTGATTCATGGCTGAAATTCTGGAAAAGAGCTATGAGTTCTCTGTGTTAGTTTTGGCAATGCCACACATCTATAACAATACAAACTTGTGAAAGAGCTCGATTTAATTGACTGAAAGGAAATTAAGTGCTTATCTAAATGCTAAATATAAAAGAAACTTGCCAGAATGAATTTTGAGTTCGCATGATCTAGGAAATATCAGCTGATGTTAAAGTTAGATAAGCTTGTTGGCTTGGTTTACATGTCTAGAATCATCAATATTAAGTATAATACTGTTATCATACATAGGTTTACTAGAAATCAAATAAGAGCTTATTCCTGTTACAAAGTTTTGTCAGCAGGAAAAATATCAATGCGACAAAGCTTTTAAGTAAATAAAATAGAGCTAAATGAGGTAAGGGTTTTAGGCAAACTCTATAGAAATAATTATGCTTCGGGAGTGTCTATATAAAATAGTATCCTCCAGATTTGTGTTAACTTGAAACTAAAGTTAAATGAAGAGAATTCATTGACTATTTGGGTCATTTCAAATAGGACAAAATATTAGAACACCAATTGTGGGGCAGGTCTAAGTTATTTACTTCTGTCTTAGAAAGGAAGACTAAAGCGTAAGTTGTCAATCAGGAAACGCTGGTGTGACAAGCATTTTACGATTGCTTCTTGATTTTCACTAGAGATCAAGTTTTTGAGGTTAAGAATGGCAAGAGATCTCAAGCAATGAGATCCTGCTGTGTAGCACTGGGAACTCTGTCTGGTCACTTATGATGGAGCTCAGTGTTGCCATGAGCTATGGTGTAGGTCACAGCATGCCTCAGATCCCATGTTGCTGTGGCTGTGGTTGTAGGCTGGTAGTTGCACCTCCCATTCGACCCCTAGCCTGGGAACTTCCATATGCCCTGCGTGCAGCCCTAAAAAGACAAAAATAAATAAGTAAATAAAGGTAAAGTGGTGCAAAACCTGAAATCTGGTTCTCTAAGGGGACAAAGTTTTCTTAAAATATGAACTGCTTTTGGTAATTGAAGTTTCTTTGTTTAAGTGA
This sequence comes from Sus scrofa, assembly GCF_054392235.1. Classification (NCBI taxonomy): domain Eukaryota; kingdom Metazoa; phylum Chordata; class Mammalia; order Artiodactyla; family Suidae; genus Sus; species Sus scrofa. The sequence goes on from NC_139386.1 coordinate 88,304,468, forward strand.
TCTGTATTTGCCATTGATCTTTTTTTTTTTTTTAATCATTGGTTAAAACTTTTTGATACTTTGACAAACTTCCTCAAAATCAAATTTTGGGTGAGATTTATTTGACCTTTAGCTAACTCTGAGGTTTTCCAAAGGATCCCTGGAAAACCTCAATTTGATTTCTCTCCATCTCAGAGAGAGGAATACTAATTGGGCTTATTCTATATGTCGAATTTGGTGGGAGGCATTGTCAAATAAGGGGTGATAAAACTTCATGGATTGTATCATATGGGTAAACAGTGTTAATGTACACATTTTGGAAATTAAATGGAACTCCTAAAATTCTGGTATATTCTGCTAAAAGATATCAGTCCTTGTTTTAGTAATTATCTTTTTTTTTGTTTTTGTTTTTGTTTTTTAATTAATTTATTTTTCTGCTGTTCAGCATGGGGGCCAAGATACACTTACATGTATGCGTTTTTTTTTCCACCCTTCGTTCTGTTACAATATAAGTATCTAGACATAGTTCTCAATGCAACTCAGCAGGATCTCATTGTAAATCCATTCCAAGTTGTATCTGATAACCCCAAGCTCCCAATCCCTCCTACTCCCTCCCTCTTCCCCCAGGCATCCACAAGTCTATTCTCCAGGTCCATGATTTTCTTTTCTGTGGAAATGTTCATTTGTGCTGGATATTAGATTCCAGTTATAAGTGAAATCATATGGCATTTGTCTTTCTCTTTCTGACTTACTTCACTCAGTATGAGGGTCTCTAGTTCCACCCATGTTGCTATAAATGGTATTATGTCATTCTTTTTTAATGGCTGAGTAGTATTCCATTGTGTATATATACCACCTCTTCCGAATCCAATCATCTGTTGATGGACATTTGGGTTGTTTCCATGTCTTGGCTATTGTGAATAGTGCTGCAATGAACATGCGGGTGCATGTGTCTCTTTTAAGTAGAGTTTTGTCCGGATAGATGCCCAAGAGAGGGATTGCAGGGTCATATGAAAGTTAGATGTGTAGATTTCTGAGGTATCTCCAAACTGTTCTCCATAGTGGCTGTACCAGTTTACATTCCCACCAGCAGTGCAGGAGGGTTCCCTTTTCTCTACACCCCCTCTAGCACTTGTTATTAGTGGACTTATTAATGATGGTCATTCTGACTGGTGTGAGATGGTATCTCATGGTAGTTTTGATTTGCATTTCTCTTATAATCAGCGATGTTGAGCATTTTTTCATGTGTTTGCTGGCCATCTGTATATCTTCCTTGGAGAACAGTCTATTCAAGTCTTTAGCCCATTTTTCCATTGGGTGATTGGCTTTTTTGCTGTTGAGCTGTATAAGTTGTTTATATATTCTAGAGATTACGCCCTTGTCAGTTGCATCATTTGAAACTATTTTATCCCATTCTGTAAGTTGTCTTTTTGGTTTCCTTTGCTGTGCAAAAGCTTTTCAGTTGATTAGGTCCCATGGGTTTATTTTTGCTCTTATTTCTGTTGCTTTGGGAGACTGACCTGAGAAAATATTCATGATGTTGATGTCAGAGAGTGTTTTGCCTATGTTTTCTTCTAGGAGTTTGATGGTGTCCTGTCGTATATTTAAGTCTTTAAGCCATTTTGAGTTTATTTTTGTGCATGGTGTGAGGGTGTGTTCTAGTTTCATTGCTTTGCATGCAGCTGTCCAGGTTTCCCAGCAATGCTTGCTGAATAGACTTTCCTTTTCCCATTTGATGTTCTTGCCTCCCTTGTCAAAGATTAATTGACCATAGGTGTCAGGGTTTATTTCTGGATTCTCTATTCTGTTCCATTGGTCTGTCTGTCTGTTTTGATACCAGTACCATGCTGTTTTGATGACTGTGGCTTTGTAGTATTTCTTGAAGTCTGGGAGAGTTATGCCTCCTGCTTGGTTTTTGTTTCTCAGGATTGCTTTGGCGATTCTGGGTCTTTTGCTGTTCCATATAAATGTTTGGATTGTTTGTTCTAGTTCTGTGAAAACTGTCATGGGTAATTTGATAGGGATTGCATTGAATCTGTAGATTGCTTTGGGTAGTATGGCCGTTTTTACAATATTGATTTTCCCAATCCATGAACATGGAATATCTTTCCATTTCTTTACATCTTCTTTAATTTCTTTGATTAAAGTTTTATAGTTCTCGGCATATAGGTCCTTTACCTCCTTGGTCAGGTGTATTCCCAGGTATTTGATTTTTTGAGGTGCAATTTTAAAAGGTATTATATTTTTGTATTTCTTTTCTAATATTTCATTGTTGGTATATAGAAATGAAACTGATTTCTGAATGTTAATCTTACAGCCTGCTACTTTGCTGAATTTATGAATCAGTTCAAGTAGTTTTTGGGTTGAGTCCTTAGGGTTTTCTGTGTATAGTATCATGTCATCTGCATACAGTGACAGTTTGATCTCTTCTCTTCCTATTTGGATGCCTTTTATTTCTTTTGTTGGTCTAATCACTGTGGCTAGGACTTCCAAAACTATGTTGAATAGCAGTGGTGAGAGTGGGCATCCCTGTCTTGTTCCAAATTTGAGTGAGAAGGCTTTCAGTTTTTCTCCATTGAGTATTATATTTGCTGTGGGTTTGTCATAAATGGCTTTGATTATGTTCAGGAATGTTCCCTCTATACCCACTGGTGAGAGTCTTGATCATGAATGGATGTTGGACTTTGTCAAGTACTTTTTCTGCATCTATTGAGATGATCATATGGTTTTTGACTTTTCTTTTGTTAATGTGGTGTATGACATTGATAGATTTGCGTATGTTGAACCATCCTTGTGAACCCGGGATGAACCCTACCTGGTCATGGTGTATGATCTTTTTGATTTGTTGGATTCGGTTGGCTAAAATTTTGTTGAGAACTTTTGTGTCTATATTCATCAAAGAAATTGGCGGATAGTTTTCTTTTTTGGTGGTATCTTTGTCTGGTTTTGGAATTAGGGTGATGGTGGCATCACAGAATGTCTTGGGAGTGTTCCTTCTTCTTCAACCTTTTGAAAAAGTTTAAGGAGGATGGGCACCAGTTCCTCTTTATATGGTTGGTAGAATTCGCCTGTGAAGCCATCTGGTCCTGGACTTTTATTTGTAGGGAGTGTTTTTATGACCTCTTCAATTTCATTTCTAGTGATCGGTCTGTTCAGTTGGTCTGTTTCTTCTTGATTCAGTTTTGGCAGGCTGTAAGATTCTAGGAAACTGTCCATTTCTTCCAGATTGTCAAACTTGTTGGCATATTGTTGTTCATAGTATTCTCTTATGGTTTTTTTATTTCTGCAGTATCCATTGTGATTTCTCCTTTTTCATTTCTAATTTTGTTTATTTGGGTTCTTTCTCTCCTCTTCTTGGTGAGTCTAGCCAGGGGTTTGTCAATTTTGTTTACCTTTTCAAAGAACCAGCTCTTGGTTTTATTAATTTTCTCTATTGTTTTTTGAGTCTCTATTTTATTGATTTCCTCTTTGATCTATTTTTTAATTTCCTTCTTGATTTCCTCATTGACCCATTGGTTTTTTAGTAGCATGTTGTTTAGTCTCCATGTAGTAGGTTTTTTCTCATTTCTTTTCCTGTGGTTGATTTCTAGTTTCACGCCATTGTGGTCAGAGGAGATACTTGAAATAACTTCTATGCTTCTAAATTTGTTGAGGTTAGCTTTGTGTCCCAATATGTGGTTGATTCTTGAGAATGTTCCATGAGCATTTGAGAAGAATGTGTATTCTGATTTTTTTGGATGTAGTGTCCTGAAGATATCAGTTAAGTCTAACTTTTCTATTGTTTCCTTTAGGATCTCTGTTGCTTTATTGGTTTTCTGTCTAGAGGATCTGTCCATTGATGTGAGGGGGGTATTAAAGTCTCCTACTATGTTTGTATTCCCATCAATTTCTCCCTTTATGTCTGTTAATATTTGTTGTATGTATCTGGGTGCTCCTGTATTTGGGGCATATATGTTGACAATAGTAACATCCTCTCTTTGGGTGGATCCCTTAATCATTAAATAGTGTTCTTCTTTGTCTTTCTTTATGTCTTTTGTTTTAAAGTCAATTTTGTCTGATATGAGTATTGCAACTCCTGCTTTTCTGTCATGTCTATTGGCATGAAATATTTTTTCTCACCCCTTCACTTCCAATCTATATGTGTCCTTTGTCCTAAGGTGGGTTTCTTGTAGGCAGCAGATTGAAGGTTTTTGCTTTTTTATCCACTCAGCCACTCTGTGTCTTTTGATTGGAGCATTCAGTCCATTGACATTTAAGGTGATAATTGATAGGTGATTATTTATTGCCATTTTAAACTTTGTGTTCCAGTTGATTCTATGATTCTCCATTCTTCCTTTCTTTTTTTGGTTGGATGGTCTCCAAATATTTTCTGCTTTGAGTGGTTTTTTTTTTTTTTTCATTTTTTGCAAATGCAATGTTTGGTTTTGATTTGTGGTTGCCCTGTTTTTAAAGAATGCTAACCCCTTCCTATAATTATATGTTTTAGCCTGATGGTCCTATAGGCAAACACTTCATTATTATACTAAAATTAAGAAGAGAAACAAAGGAAAAAAATAAAGAAATAAAAGAAAAAATTTTTAAAAAGAGAATTTATTTCCTCACATCCCTTTCCCACATTTTATGATTTTGATGACTCTTTTTAATTTTATTTTGTTTTAAACATGTTCATGATTAAATCTGTATGCTGGCTTATCTGAGTGACTGCTCCCTGATTGTGGCTTCCTTAATCCTTCTTTTTGGTTTAGAGAAGCCCTTTCAATATTTCTTTTAGCCTGGATTTTGTATTGCTGTATTCTTTTAGCTTTTATTTGTTGGAAGAAATTTTTATTTCCCCTTCTATTTTAAATGATATTCTTGCTGGATAGAGTATTCTAGGTTGCATATTTTTTTCCTTTTAGCACTTTAAATATCTCTTGCCATTCCCTCCTGGCCTGTAGTGTTTCTGAAGAGAAATCAGCTGATAACCTTATGGGGGTTCCCTTATAGGTAACATTTTGCTTTTCTCTTGCTGCCTTTAGGATCCTCTCTTTATCATTAACTTTTGCCATTTTTATTATAATGTGTCTTGGTGTGGGTCTATTTGGGTTCAACTTGTTTGGGGCCCTCTGTGATTCCTGTATCTTGAAATCAGTATCCTTTAGATTTGAGAAGTTTCCAGTGATAATTTCTTCAAATATATTTTCCATCCCCTTATCTTTTTCTGCTCCTTCTGGAATTCCTATTCTGTGTAGATTGGCCCATTTTATTTTATTCCGTAGGTCTCTTATATTGCTTTCATGTTTTTTCCTTTGGTTTTCTGTCTGTTGTCCTGTTTGGGTAATTTCCATTATTCTATCTTCCACATCACTAATTTGTTCTTCTGCATTATTCATTCTGGTTTTTACTGCCCTTAGCTCAGTTTGTATCTCTGCAAGTGAATTTTCTAGTGTTTGTTGGCTCATCCTTATATTTTCTAGTTCCTTTCTGAGGGCATCTGCATTACTGTTCATATCTTCTCTTAATTCCTTCATATCTTCTAAATTCCTTCAGTATTTTCACTATTTCCCTTTTGAACTCCAAGTCTGTCAGATTGCAGAGGTCTGTTTCATTGTTGACTGCTTTAGGTGAGATCTCCTGCTGGTTTAACTAGGGGTGGTTTCTCAGCTTCTTCATCTTGCTTGTTGTTTTTTTTTTTTTCTTGGTGGAGTTGTACTCCCCGTGGCCAGGCAGGGATTGCCTTGGCACTGCTATGGAATGTTTCCTGGGGGCTGGCTGTTGTTGGTTGTCTTCTTTGAGGCAGCGTGAGTTTTCTTGGGGGTGGGCGGGGCTGACAGGGTCTCTCTGAAGCAAAGGAGGACTTCCTGAGGGAGACAGGACTGGGAGGTCCGCAATGCGATGGAAGCAGATTTCACGCGGCTGAGCAGAGCTTGCTCTGGTGTTACTGGCTGGTGGGGCTTTTCTAGGGGGCTGGCCGTGCTGGTCAGCTGTTCCACGGGAGTGCAGCACCCCCAAGGGCGGGAGCAGCCAGTTGGGCCACTGAGAATCCAAGGGGCTCTTCCCAAGGGCAGCAGGGATTGGCAGGATCACACCGCAATGAGGCAGATTTGCACAGCCAGGCCAAGCTTGTACTAGCTTTTCTGGGCTGCGGGCCTTTTCCCCGGGGGCTGGTGGTGCTGGGTGCTGCTCTGCGGGGGTGTAGCCCCTCCAGAGGGCAGGCAGGCCAGGGCAGGGAAAGCCCTTGCAGTGGTGGGCTTCCTGCAAATGGTGAGGCCAGCCCTCCAGGGTGGCAGGCAGCCTCAGGTCCGGCTCGCACGGCAGGGGGAGGCAGGATGCACTGGGAAGCACAGCTTTCTGATAGCTGGTGGGCAAGTGAGCTCGCTGTGATGTGAGGAGTATTCTATGGTGGCCCACCCCTCCTCCTCTTCCCTCCCCAACACTGGTGCCTTGTCTCTCCTGCAGATCCAGCTCTTCTCCCAGGTTCCCTCTGATGTGGCTTTCCACCCCCTAGCCCTTAGCATATTGCTCTGGTGCACCTGCAATGCTCAGCTTCCTAGTCTCCCAGGCAGTCTCTGCCCTGACAACTGGACAGACTGGTTCCTGGTCCCCCAAGCAGTCTCAGCACCGCCCACCCCAGCCCGTTTCCAGGGACTAAACTCTGGAGCCGAGGTCTCGGTGCCCAGCCCCCACCCAAGCATCTCGGTTTTTGGTGACTGTGCCAGTAAGTAGTTCGGATGATCTGTTCAGTTCTCACTCTGCTCTTCAGAACTCAGACTTACTTCTGTGCTCTTCTCTGCATCTGGAGATTCCTCTGATTCGGCTGATCTTTCTGTTGAGTAGGTGACTTTCTAGGGTGTGGGATCCCTTTCTCCTCCACAGTTCTTTTTTGGGGGCACCCGTCCAGCCCGGATTCCCCTTCTCTCACTCTCCTCTTTTCTCTTGTTTTACCCAGTTATGTCACGAGATTCTTGCTGTTATTGGAGTTAGGTTCTTCTGCCAGTGATTAATTGCTGTTCTGTGCAAGTCGTTTAACCTGTAGATGTGTTTTGTTGTTGTTGTTGTTGTGTTTGTGGGAGAGGGCGAGCGTGTCCCCCTACTCTTCTACCATCTTGCCTTTCTGTCTCACCAGTAATTATCTTAAATTGTTGTATGTCACAGCAGTAACCAAGTTTCTTTTCAATTGCATTGTAATCCCAGTTGGTTGATACCAAAGCAAAATGGTTAGTGATGATCAATTGCTATTTAGTTTTAGAGTAGCTTTTGAATGACTGTATAGCTATTTTGTGAAGAAGTGGGGAAGAATGATGAATCCTTCATGTATAAGCACTATTTTTTTTTTTTTTTTTTTTTTTTTTGCTTTTGGCCTTTTCTAAGGCTGCTCCCATGGCATATGGAGGTTCCCAGGCTAGGGGTCTAATCAGAGCTGTAGCCGCCAGCCTACACCAGAGCCACAGCAACGCGGGATCCGAGCCATGTCTGCAACCTACACCACAGCTCACGGCAACACAGGATCCTTAACCCACTGAGCAAGACCTCATGGTTCCTAATCAGATTCGTTAACCACTGCGCCACAACAGGAACTCCTATATAAGCACTATTACATCAAGAAAAGTAAGAAAAGGAAGGAATGAAATTGAGAATATGTTGCTTCAAACTCTGACTTCTCCACCAAGCTGGCTATCCCAGCTGCTCCAGCCGTTGTGCCAATATAATCACCCTTTCCACCACCTTCCATTCTTTTCTAGCCCTAATTGCTGACACCGGGGCTCAGGACTGCCTCTCCTTCTAGGGATCAATTAGAAAATCCTGTGGTAGGGAGTTCCGGGGCTCAGGACTGCCTCTCCTTCTAGGGATCAATTAGAAAATCCTGTGATAGGGAGTTCCCATCATGGCTCAGTGGTTAATGAACCCAAATAGCATTCATGATGACGCGGGTTCGATCCCTGGCCTTGCTCAGTGGGTTAAGGATCCAGCATTGCCATGAGCTTTGGTGTAGGTTGCAGATGTGGCTCCTATCCAGCGTTGCTGTGACTGTGGCATATGCCGGCGGCTATAGCTCCTATAGGACCCTAGCCCGGGAACCTCCACATGCTGTGGGTGCAGCCTTAAAAAGACATAAAAGAAAAAGAAAATCCTGTGTTAGTTTCCAGGGCACAGGGGACTTGGTCTGATACTACCATCTAAGATCCAATAGGGCACCCAGTTTGGGCAGGAGCCACTCTCAGGGCAGGGCAATTTCCATTGTTATTATCTCATATAGGGGCTGAATGAAAATGGCCAGCAGGGCTTCTCAGACTTCTTAATTGGAAAGCTCACAGCCCTCCTTTATAGGGAAGATCCCCAATACCTAAAGCCCATGTGGCAGCACCTATAACTGAACCAAACTGGGACCCCAATAAGGGAGGGAGGCCAGTGTTAGAGCACTACTAATTAGTGCATCTTGGCAGGGCTTTGAAAAGGGGAACTGAAGCAAAAGAGTTTTGAACAAAATTCAAGAAATTTGGCAGAAAACAAACAAACAAAAAACCCAAAACAAAAACAAACCCACCTGAAAACCCCAGGAAAGGAGACAGTGCTCTTTCCCTCCAACCCCTGAGGGCTATGAAAAGGTAAGACCATAGTGTGTGGTCATGGCACTCAAGGAAGGCCAAAAACACATGGCCAATACCAGTCCCATTAAAAAGGAAATTTGGGAAGGGGAGGAAGTGGATGGACTGGGAATTTGGCATTAATAGAAGCAAAAAATTGCCTTTGGAATGGAGAAGCAATGAGATCCTGCTGTGTAGCACTGGGAACTATATCTAGTCACTTATGATGGAGCATGAGAATGTGAGAAAAACAACGTACACATGCGTGACCAAGTTGCTGTACAGTAGAAAACTGACAGAACGCTGTAAACCAGCTATAATGGGAAAAAAAAAAACTTAAAAAAAAGGGACTTTGGGGAGTTCCCATCGTGGCGCAGTGGTTAATGAATCTGACTAGGAACCATGAGGTTGTGGGTTTGATCCCTGGCCTTGCTCAGTGGGTTAAGGATCTGACGTTGCCGGAGCTGTGGTATAGGTTGCAGACGTGGCTTGGATCCTGCATTGCTGTGGCTCTGGTGTAGGCTGGCGGCTACAGCTCCAATTAGACCGCTAGCCTGGGAACCTCCATATGCCACGGGAGCAGCCCTAGAAAAGGCAAAAAGACAAAAAAAAAGGGGGGGGTGGAAACTTTGGGACATCTAATCTAGAACAATCTTCTGAGGCAAGAGGATCACTTCTCCCACAAATTGAAGTGTCAAAATACCAGCCAGTGTATTCCTTGTGTCTGCCCCTCCAGGACATGTATAAAATGAGTGGTACCAGTACTGTCCCTATGGGTCAAGTGGCAAGGTGGTCACCTTTGCTCCAGTCAGATGTTACAACTGAAGTAAAGTCTGTTGAAATGTACCATGAAGCTTTGAGAAAAGCTCTTCCTGGGGAAAATGTGGGCTTCATTGTCAAGAATGTGTCTGTCAAAGATGTTCATCCTGGCAGTGTGGCTGGCGACAGTAAAAATGACTCACTGTTGAAGGCAGCTGTCTTCACAGGTCAAGTGATTATATTGAGCCATCCAGGTCAGATCAGTGCTGGATATGCACCTGTGCTGGATTATCACAGAGCTCATTATTTGCAGGTCTCTTGGGCTGAAGGAGAAGATTGATCATTATTCTAGGGAAAAGATGCAAGTCCCCAAATTCTTGGAATCTGGTTATGGTACTGGGGTTGGTATGGTTCCTGGCAAGCCCATGTATGTTGAGAGCTTCTCTGACTATCCTCTTCTGAGCCATTTTGCTGTTTGTGACATTAGATTGATGGTTGCCATGGGTCTCATCAAAGCGGTGGACAAGGAGGCAGCTGGAGCTGGCAAGGTCGTCAAGTCTGCCCAGAAAGCTTAGAAGGTTAAATGAATATTACCCCAATCCCCCCCAATCCCCCCCCTTTTTTTGGCTTCATGGTTTTCTTGTTTCTAGTTGTGATTTTTTTCTTTTCACCTAGAGAATTTCCTTTAGCATTTGTTGTAAAGCTGGTTTTGTGGTGCTGAATTCTCTTTGCTTTTGTTTGTCTATAAAGCTCTTGATTCCTCCATCAAAGCTGAACAAGAGCCTGGCTGGCTGGAGTAGTCTTGTTTGTAGGTTTTTCACTCTCATCATTTTAAACTTATCATGCCATTCCCTTCTGGCCTGCAGATTCCTTATGAGGATTCCTTTGTATTGTTATTTGTTGCTTTTCCCTTGTTGCTTTTAATATTTTCTCATAGTTTTCTTATATTGTCTTTAATTTTGTTCAACTTGATTCATACATGTCAGCATGTTCCTCTTTGGGTTTGTCTGGTAGGGGACTCACTGTGATTCCTGGACTTGAGTGTTTCCTTTCCCATGTTAGGGAAGTTTTTGGCCATTATCTCTTCAAATATTTTCTCTGGTCCTTTCTCTCTCATCATGCAAATGTTGGTGAGTTTAATATTGTCCCAGAGGACTTTTAGACTGTTCTAATTTATTTTATTTCTTTTTTCTTTATTCTGTTCCATGGCAGTGAATTTCCACCAATCTGTTTTCCAGCTTGCTTATTTGCTCTTCTGCCTCATTTATTTTTCTATTGATTCCTTTCAGTGTATTTTTCATTTCAGTTATGGGGCCTGATATATTAATCCCACACTAGGAGTCTGGGCAAAATTTGACTGAAAATGCAGCTCTTGTAATTCATATAAAAGTCTGTGAGATCTGTTGGCACCTTTTGTACCTCTGTATGGAGGCTCCTGATGAGAGTGTGGAAACTCATGGGTCAGAAATCTTTCTCTTTCCAGACTGAGAGAAGTTGGAGACAATTTACCATAGCAAATTAAGGGAAAGTAGCATGAAAATCCATCTAGACCTTCAGAAGAGCAATAAGATCGATGGGAAGAAAAGAGGAAGAAGAAAGTGATATTGGGGTAGTCTATGGAGCCACCAAAGTGAATGTTACAATTTCTAAATGCATTTTGATGGTTCTGACCTTGATTAGTATGCCATGGCTGGTAGACAACCAGCATTGTCCTCTCTGATCTTGCCAGGGGCCACCCAGCAAGAGAAACAGAACTCCACAGTTTTTCTTCTTTCCTTCATGAAGGGAGAAGTATCCATCCAGACTTGCACCCTTGTTCTCTTGGAAAGGCATTCCTCATGATGTCTAGAAGCTGTTGTAGAGTAGGTACAAGTGCAGGTCTTGTACAAGTGTCTTGGCAAATAGGCCAATGAGTTGAGGCAACTAAAGGCCACCAGCTATGGTGTCTCAGTTCTAGAACAGAAAGGTGACCAGCTTGAACTGAGTTCTAAGTGGCTCTGATCACCAGATGCCAATGGAAATGACCCAAGGACAAACTACCTGACCCATTGAGTTCATTTCTTCTCTATGTCCTTTGTTGGAAGGCAGGAAAAAACTAAGTGGTTGTGAGGTGATAGATCTACTCAATAAAATTAGTCAGAGATAATCTAACATGAATAATTACAATCAATAATTTGTCTCCTCCTGGAATTCCTACTGTATGAATAATGACACATCCATTTCTAGCATCCAGATCTCTTAACACATAATTTTTTCATTACTTTACTCCCTCCATGCCTTCTGGAGGTTTCCTTAACCCACCCTTCTAGCTCACTAATTCTGGGAAAGGGCCTGACTTAGTCCAGTTTCCCCTGAGAGCAAAGCCTGAGTTCAAGGTGCCAGTCTTACGAAGTGATTATCAAGAAGCTAAAGTGATGAATAAACAGAAAGGGATAGTGAAAAGGTCAGTAAATCTGTTATTGAGTTGGTTGCTGCTGTGGAACACCAGGGCTCAATGCCACTGGGGACTCTCTGAGAAACTATGTAGAATGTGCCTCAGAATTGTCTCATTGAAGGGATAAACAACCAGGGCATTTATTCACCAGCTTATATCCCATACATGTTCTACTGGTTAATGGTTGTTTCTGGGGGTGTAAACTCCCCCATACTTACCAGCTGCGCACACATAGGTGGCCAGGCATCATCCCGAGGCAAAAAAGGAGACTGTAGCATTCATTCAAGTGGGAGCAGATGCACCTACATGGACCGGTCAATCACAGCGGCACTGAAATCAGGTGACCAAAAGAAAGAGATGGTAGGGACCACAAGTGTTTGCCCAACTTTAGTCCCCAAGGTTGAGAGCCTACAAGGCTGCTCTACCACAAGGAGTTCCTGAACTCCAAGCAGTCTCTTTATACCTCAGCCTCAAGTTCTGCCCCTCTTCTGTCTTCTTTCCTGATTGTACTCACTCAGCCTCAAGGGTGTGCAGAGAGGAGGGTTCAGCTAGGGTCCCTCTCATTATTTCCTCTGGCTAGGTGCTTTACTTCTTGGAGCTTATTCCTGTAGTATTGAGCATCTTCTTTTCTCTTTATCAATAGCAATTTTCCCAAGGAAATACAATGAAGAGAAAAGAACACAAATGAAAGTCTTTTCCCAACCTGAGGGTCCTTCCAGAATCCACTCTTTTCCTTCAAATCATCCAGTGGCCAGTTCTGAAGATTCTATTCATTTAGCATTTCTCAACCTGCCCTCCTCCTCTGCATTCTCCTTGCTATTTTGGTATTGTTCCATGGCATAGAGACCTGAGGCCTCAACTGCTAACCCCAGTTTGGAGTGAAACTAGGGTTGTTTTCTGTCCACTGGTAGCTCCTGAGGCCATCTCCATGCAGAAATAGGTGCAGTGGCTTCTGCTAGGTAACTGTGTACATTAGGCATTAAAACCTTCATAAAAGTTTGTCACTTTTACCCTCACACCCATTGGCTGGCTTTCCAAGCAAATATGTCTGCACTGAACTGCCAAGAAAAAAATATTTTGCACTCCAGAAACATCTCTGACAGTTAATAAATTTCAAAACCTCTCCTAAAATAAAAAAAATAAAATTTAACAAAGTAATAATATTCTTCACCTTTGACTCAAGCCAAACCATCAGATCTACACTTGGTTTGTACCATCTTGCTTTCTTCTGGAATTCTTTTGCAAATTATATTATTCCACTGAACACTGTTGTAGGAAATTATTAGAAACAGTATTGGGTCTCATTTTTGCACTCACTCGTAGGATGTTGTGATCATTACATCATAAATTTCTTATTGATTAGAATCCGCTACAGAATTTTCTCTCAACTCTTCTTACTCGGAGGTTTTTGCTACTCATGCACAACAAATTTGCTATAGATGGACAATGAACTTGTGCTCCCCTCTTTGCAATGGTTAGTAGCAAGCTGAAAGTCAAACTCATGATGCAGGTCAAGCAACCATATAAAACTGTTCTAAGGAGATTTGTGAAACATTTTTTTCCCGTTATTTCTTTTTTTTGCATTTTTATCGTCACATTGATTTCACCTTATTCATTACCTTTATTTAGTTTTTACTTTTTATGTATTTTTATAATTCACCCTAAGTCCTTTTTTTTTTCAAAAAAAGATAAGTTTGATTAGCAATAAATAAGAATAATGAAAACAGCTATGGAGTGTTAGGTCTAAGTGCTTGGAGATCTGGAAGAGAGTTTTGGCTGGTTTAATGCTTCAGTGGTCATAGGCATCCAGGAGGGACCCGTGGACATGGAGAGGTTGAGGGTGTGTGGTGAGAAAGGAGCCAATAGGAGTTCTCAGGACATCTTTAATGGCACTTGGTGGAAGAGAACTCACAAAGGAGATGAAAGTGAAAAGCCTTCAGCTAGGATGTTGGAAAGCCTTACAGAGGATGGTCCGCACAGCAGTAGAATAGATTCTTCCTTAAAGTTTTTTTTAAAACAAATCCACCTTTTCCTCATAAAAGCAACATGAAATATTCCACAATTGAAAGTGTTAACTAAGCACGGCTTACTCAGCAAGACAATGTTCTCTGATTTCTTCCTTCTTTTTAAATTTTTTTTCCTGAATCAAAACAAGGCTACCCATGGAAAGATAAGCCATTCTGTTTCCACCAAAATTCACAGCCCAGGTTCCCAGGGGCCCTGACAGACACCTCTCAGCCTGGTCTACTGCCAGGTTAAGGAACTTTTCAATCTTTCAGGCAGGGAGCATTAGCCCCACTACACCATGTGGACCTCCCAGAGAGCCGGAACTGGGAACTCAGGTAGCATGGGGTGCGGGGTGGGGGTGACATCAGCATCGCACAGAGGCGTAAATGGCTTCCTGCAGAGAGACACCTGGACCCATAATTTAGGCTGCTTTTATTCCCTCCCCCAGTTGGCAATCAAAACCGGAGATGCTTTTGAGTTTTCTTTTGTGCTGCCTAGAGAAGAGATGGGCTCACTGTGCCAACGGGCAATTATTTTATATCACTCTGAAAAGAGTACACACTGCAGCTGCCTTGGAGCAGCAGTTTTGTGAGGTGGATTCAAAGTGTCTCTTCTCAACCAGCATCCAGACATAGGCTTCAAAGATTGTACTAAAGTGCTCATTAAGGCATTTTCTAGAAAAAATCGGCCTTGGTAGATCAAAACTTCTATCTCCCTATCCAAATATCTTGCAGTATGGGGAGTTCTATGGCTCAGCAATAATGAAGCTTACTAGGATCCATGGGGACGAGGGTTCAATCCCTGGCCCAGCTCAGTAGGTTAAGGATCCGGCATTGCCGAGAGCTGTGGTGTAGGTTGCAGATGCAGCTCCATCCAGCGTTGCTGGTGGCTGTGGCCTAAGTTGGCAGCTACTGCTCCAATTTGACTCCAAGCCTGGGAACTTCCATATGCTGCACATTCAGCCCTAAAAAAAAACAACCCCCCACCCCCCGCCCCAAAATAAATATCTTGCAGTATGGATACACATGCCCAGGGTGTAAGGGAAGGGCTTTCTAGAAAAATCAGCCTTGGTGGATCACAACGTCCAAATATCTTGTGATATGGGTACACATGCCCAGGGTGCTGGGGAGGGGACTGGTTTAACAGAGTTCATGAATAGCCAGATCAGGAATGGTAGAAGCATTGAACTTTACAAAGCACGTTAAAACACATGACCCATTTTCATCCTTACATCCACGCTTAGTCAGACAGCCACGCTCTCCATTTATAGATGAAGAAACCAAGGCTCAGAAGATCGATGCGGCTTGAGGATGATTCAGGCAGCTGATGAGTGACAGAGCAGGGACCCAAAGAGTCTAACTTCCGGGCTTTATTACACAACTTCCTCTTTCAGAGAGTGATCCAGAACCCCTAAATAAAATACAGTTATTTGCTTAAGCACAAGTCTACATATCATGAGCCTTAGTCCTTTCCTTCAGGAAAAATCTATGTGGTCTATCAGTTCAGAGCAGCCTTCCTCCTCTCTCAGCATGTTGCTTTTATCTTCCTGCTCCCATTTTTCTCTAACTGGCTTTTATTGTCACCCTCATGAAACTAAAAACATCCTGCAGTCCCTTTGAACCAGTTCCATGACCCAGGACAGCTCTGTAACTTGGTGCATAAGCGTGACGCCAGGGAACAGCCTGACCAAATATTGTCCAGGGCCTCAGTGATAGGAGTTACTCTCTAGACCAGATGGGGACCAGAGGCAAGGGTTGCATTTGTATTCTTTTTGCTCCTTTAACTTCTCTACAAGGTTGATGCTGTAAAAATAACCTAGTAAAAGCTAAAAACGAGGGGCCTGGTTCTGGATGACTTTGAGCAGTGTTGAGATCTCTGGATCTTTTCTCCATCAACAGAAGAAGCAAATGAGACAAGATGAGGCCAATGGTCCTCTTCTAGCCCTGAAAGTCATCTCTCTGGCAGAAACCAGAGTTTTTACCATTGCTTTTGATCCACTAGTGGGGCTGATCCCCAATTTCTGCATACTGCAAATGGAAACATGGGGAAAATCACATGAAATAAGAGTATATTTTTTAGGGAATAATGAATCAAGAGAATAATGTCATTTCCGTCTCCATTAGCTCCCTGAGGTAGGAGAATAAGTTCATCATTGTGTCTCCAGTGCCTGAAACAGTGTTTTGACATGGCATGTGCTCAAGAAATATTAGTTGAGTTAATGAGTTAATGAAATTAATTATCCAGGAAATCCAATACTTCTTATCTCATAATTCAAAACCTTAATATTTGAAAATATCTGTACTGTTGTCCAGGTGATTCCACATGGTCTGTGATCCTCCATGGTCCCTATACCACCCTTCAACTGCAGTCACAGCAGGACCTGAGGATTCTTTGGTATATAACATCCTTGTTGGAATTTGAGGCTGTTAGCAGAAAGATAATTTGAAATATAAGAAAACACCTGATGAGAACATAATCAGAGATATGAATGGACAATGTATAGAAAAAGCATGAAAATTATAGTTAGCCAAGTGAAAAGATGTCCAAAATCACTCATAATAAGATAAATGTGGGAGTTTCCATCATGGCTCAGCAGAAATGATTCTGACTAGTAACCATGAGGACACAGGTTCAATCCCTGGCCTTTCTCAGCGGGTTAAGGATCTGACGTTGCCATGAACTGTGGTGTAGGTCACAGACATGGCTCTGGCATTGCTGTGGCTTTGGCGCAGGCCGGCAGCAACAGCTCTATTTCGACCCCTCACCCTGGAACCTCCATATGGTGGGTGGGGCCCTAAAAAAAAAGACCAAAAAAAAAAGAGATAAATGTAAGTTAAAACTACACTGAGATACAGATTCCCTCCTGTAAGATCAGCAAAAATCCAAAATTTGGATGATATATTCTATTAGCAAGGGTATGATGAAACAAGCACTTTTGAAAGCATAGCTGCTAGGAATGGAGTTCCTGTTGTGGCACAGCAGAAACCAATCTGACTAGTATCCATGAAAATGTGGGTTCAGTCCCTGGCCCTGCTCAGTGAGTTAAGGATCCTACATCGCTGTGAGCTGTGGTATAAGTCGCAGACTCGGCTCAGATCCTACGTGGCTGTGGCTGTGGCTGTGGTGTAGGCTGACAGTTGTAGCTCAGGTTTGACCCCTAGCCTGGGAACTTCCGTATGTCATGGGTGTGGGCCAAAAGCAGGAAGGAAGGAAGGAAGGAAGGAGGAAGAAAGGAAGAAAGGATAGCTGCTGGGCATGCTAGGCATGCACAACAGTATAGCAGAAGAACTCTGATGGAGGGGAAATTGGTAATATTTAGCAAAGTTATATGTGCATTTGTCATTTCACCCAGAAATCACACTGGAAGCTTACATTTTAAGAATCTAGATTTTGGAATACTCTTAAAAACATAACTAAAACTTTGACAACATATATGAACAAGGTACTATTGTAGCATTATTTATAACAACAAAAGATGGGCA
Organism: Sus scrofa; assembly: GCF_054392235.1. Taxonomy (NCBI): domain Eukaryota; kingdom Metazoa; phylum Chordata; class Mammalia; order Artiodactyla; family Suidae; genus Sus; species Sus scrofa. Next base: position 88,321,693 of record NC_139386.1, read on the forward strand.
ACAACCTGAACCAACAGGAAAACAGTTGAATAAATAACTTCAGCTGCACAAATACAATAGAGTGTAAAAGGGTACAAGACATGCAGTGATCTCTAGGGTATACTGTGTTTTGTTGCTATTGTTGTTGCCAAGCAAATTTTTTGTTGATGTATAACGGATATACAAAGTGGTGTTAGTTTCAGCTTTACGGCAAACTGATTCAGCTATACATATGTGTACATTCTTTTTTTATATTCATTTTCATCACGGCTTATTACAGCATATCGAATATAGTTCCCCATGCTATACAATAAAACCTTGTTGTTTATCCATTCTATATACAATAGCTTGCATCTACTAACCTCAAATGCCCAATTCATCCCTCCCCTGCCCCCCCTTGGCAACTACAGGTCTGTTCTCTGTGAGTCTGTTTCTGTTTTGTAAATAGGTTCATTTGTGTCATATTTTAGATTCCACATATAAGGGATATCATGTGGTATTTTTCTTTCTCTTTCTTACATCACTTAGTATAATAATCTCAAGTCCATCCATGTTGCTGAAAATGGCATTATTTCATTCTTTTTTATGGTTGAGTTCTATATTCCATTGTATATATGTACTGTATCTTCTTTATCCATTCATCTGTCGATGGACATTTGTTTCCATGTCTTCTCTATTGGGAATACTGCTGCTATGAACTAGGGGTGCATTATCTTTTTATTTTAAGTGAGAATTGCAACATTTATTTATTTATTTATTTATTTATTTATTTATTAGCATTTTAGGGCCGCACCCATGGCATATGGAGGTTCCCAGGCTAGGGGTAGAATTGGAGCTACAGCTGCTAGTCTATGCCACAGCCACAGCAACACCAGATCTGAGTCACATCTGTGACCTATACCACAGCTCACAGCAATGCCGGATCCTTAACCCACTGAGTGAGGCCAGGGATTGAACCCGCAACCTCATCGTTTCTAGTTGGATTTGTTTCTGCTATGCCATGACGGGAACACCTGCATTGTCTTTTTGAATTATAATTTTGTCTGGATATGTGCCCAGGAGTGGGACTGCTGGATCATATGGCAGCTCTGTATTTAGTGTTTTGAGGAACTTCCATACTGTTTTCCACAGTGGCTGCACCAACTTACATTCCCTCCAACAGTGTAGGAAGGTTCTCTAGGGTATGTTTTTAAGTGGAAAAAGCAAAGTGAAGAAAAACGCTTATCATAGTTTTAGTATAGTATGCTACCATTTAAACAAGAAAGGGAAGATGTGAATGTATTTATATACCTATATTATCCAAATATGCATATAGATAATATATAGATATACATATATGCATTTGCTCATATTATAAAAACCAATAAAAGAATAATAAATTTTAAATGATTATATATAAAGGAGGAGAGGGAGGAGGTTTTTTTGAACATTCCTAAGATTTGTCTTTAGAAACACAAATATTTTTTAATTTTTTAAAAATTAAATAAACAATCCCTAAAAAGCAAAAATAAAACAAGAGATTATATCTATGCATACAGTTAATGGCATAATAACACAGAAAGGAGCTTTTTTGTTGTTTTTTAGGGCCATACCTGCGGTATACGGAGGTTCCTAGGCTAGGGATCGAATCAGAGCTACAGCTGCTGACCTGCACGAGAGCCACAGCAACACCAGCTCTGAGTCATGTCTGTGACCTACACCACAGCTCACGGCAACACCGGACCCTTAACCCACTGAGCAAGGCCAGGGATCAAACCTGCAACCTCATGGTTCCTAGTCAGATTCGTTTCTGCTGTACCATACAGGAACTCCAGAAAGGAACTATTTAAAATAACTGTAAAAGCACTAATTTGATCATATATTTCCACTGGGATCAACCCTGAAGACAGAAGTAACCAAAACAAAAAACCTTAAATTGGTCTCAGTAATCACATTGTTGGTAGTAGATTTAGTATTGCTATTTTGAGATTGTTGTATGATAGGATTAAAGAAGAGTGATTATTTGTTATCATTAAGAACCAAATATTTTTGGAGTGGTTGAAAGGACATACAAACGCAAGGTTAGTAAGTTTGAGTCTGTAGACCTGAATTCATTTAGAATATAAATATGAAATCATGATGTACTTAGATCTTAAAAATATATATTTTATAGTTCTATCTACTGAAGAGGCCCAGACACAGTTCCCAGTTTTAGTCAGAGGGTCCCCCAAAGCAATCTCTCAGGTTCAATGATTCTCTAAAAGGACTCACAGACCTCAGCAAAACTGTTGTACTCACGATTGCAGTTTATTACAATGAAAGGATACAGACTAAAATCAGCAATAGAAAAAGGCACATCAGGTAGACCAGGGATAAGCTTCCAGTTGTCCCCTTCCAGGGGAGTCTTATAGACAAAACTTAATTTTCCCAGCAGTGACGTGTAGCAATTTGCACCAAGTACTGCCAACCACAGAGGTTTACTCATACGTCGATGTCAGGATCTTTATTAGAGGTCAGTCCGGTAGGGATGTCCTCCAGAGGTCAACGGATAGCTATTTTGTGATCCAAGGCCCCCACCATAAGTCACACTGTTAGCACAGGGTACCTGATATGGCTCAAAGTCCTTCATAAACAGATGCTCTTAGGCAGGATATTCCAAGGGCTTAGTTAGAGGTTATATCTCAGGAGTCAGTCAAGAGCCAAACCTTTCTTTGGAATATGCAGGGTTTGGGTAATCTAGTCCTGCTTAGTTCTTTACTGCACACTGTTCTTACAAGTGAGGCACCACTGGTACTCAGATCGTGGTCTTTAAATACTGTTTCCCACAAAAGAAAACAGGGCTCTTTGGAGAAAAGGCTGAATCTAGGTCCGGGGAAAGAGAGGTACAAGTAGGACATAACGTCATAACGGAGAGTAAAGAAGTTTATCCTAGACCATTGGAATCGTGTTAATAGGTTTTAGAAGTCAATCCAAATAAGTGGCCACTGGCCAAAGAGAGGGCAATTTGAGCAACAATAAAGATTATTATAATAGGTTAAAGCACACAAAAATACTTATATTTGTTGTTCACAATGATGCTAAAATAACCACAGCCACTCATCAGTCACCTCTGGAAGATGATAAGAAAAACTCACATCATTACTTTGAAAAAAGGTAAATGAAGCATTTCAGGGAAACAAGAGAGCTGATGTAGGGTGAAGGTGGAGGGCCTTCTCTTTTGTAGAACTTTTTTCAGCTAAGAAATGGGGGAGGGAATGATAAACTGGTGTACTTGGGCGATGATCATCACCCCTAAAAAAGAGGAAACACCAGTAAAGCAGGCTTGAGAAAAACCAAAGAATCAAAGTACGACCAAGTGTCTAACTACCCGTTTATAGGTGATACAGGGAACAGAGGAACATGTTAAATGACACCCAGGAATGCAGCCATGCAGTAAGCAAAATCCAGACTAGGAGAAACTATAGGACAATTATGGTAGGTGAACTATGGGAAATTAGAGCTGGCTTTTTCAACTGAAAATTTACCAAAAAATAGAGAATTCACAGAATAAAAGGGACATATCGGCAGATCAGAAGGTCTGATATTTATTTGTATCCCAATTCAAATTATCAAAGTGAAAAACAAAAAGCAAAACCAAAAACATTTATAAGGAGGGAAGTATGAACAATGATTATATGATGATAATTGAGAAATTTTAATTTTAGGTGTGAGGATATGTGTATTTTTAAAAGACTCCTTATCTTTCAGAGGTACATTTTAAACACTTACAGATTAACGATATGATGGTTGAGATTTGCTTCCAAATAATCTCTTGGGAGGTACGTGGAATGAATGAGGATATAGATGAAACAAAACATCACATTTTTTTTTTTTTTTTGTCTTTTTAGGACTGTACCCAAGGCATATGGAGGTTCCCAGGCTAGGGGTCTAATTGGAGCTGTAGCCACTGGCCTACACCACAGCCACAGCAACTCAGGATCTGAGCTGCATCTGCAAACTATACCACAGCTCACAGCAATTCTAGAGCCTTAACCCACTGAGTGAGGCCAGGGCTCGAACCTGTGTCCTTATGGATGCTAGTCAGATTCGTTTCCACTGAGCCACAATAAGAACTCCCTAAACTGGTCACATTTATGTTGATAATTGTTCTGCCAGGGTGACAGATACATTTATATTCTCTTTCCTTTTATATGTTTGACATTTTCTATCATTAAAAGTAAAAAAACAAAGGACAGTAAGAAAAGCCCTGAATTAAATAGTAAGATGGCCCCATTGTTTTGACTGAAAAAAATGAATAAATTCATTCATTTGTTCATTCAGTAAACATTTATGGATCATCTATTCCGTGTCAGGTAACATGAAAACAGAGGTGAACAAAGAGAAAGAAAAGTCCTTGCTCCCTTGGAGCTTACATTCTAGCGATGGGAAAAGGTAATCACAAAAAAATGAACAAGTGCAACAAGTGTGTTCTAACTGCAGTAGTGAATAGTAAATAAGGCTAGGGAGCTAGAAAATGTGGGGGAACAGTTATCTTGACGAGGTCACTGGGAAGATGACATTTGAGCAAATACTTAAAGTAGGTAAGGAGAGGGCTACACAGATGCCTGGAAGAGCACTGCAGGCAGATGGACCAGCCAGCACATAGGCCTCGTGTGCTAGTGTGTCTGCAGTGCTTACAGGACAGCAAGGCGGGAGTGAGGCTGGAGCAAAGGAGAGGGTAGGAAGCCAGTCAAAGAGGTAGTTCTAGGTCTTAGTAGCTAGAGAAAGGACTTGGACTTTTTTTTTTTTTTTTGCTTTTTAGGGCCACACCTTTGCCATATGGAAGTTCCCAGGCTAGGGGTCAAATCAGAGCTGCAGCCACCAGCCTATACCACAGCCACAGCAACAGCAGACCGAGATGCATCTGTGACCTACACCACCACAGCTCATGACAATGCCAGATCCTTAACCCACTGAGGCAGGCCAGGGATCAAATCTGCATCCTCATGGATACTAGTTGGGTTTGTAACCTGCTAAACCACAACAGGGACTCCCAGGATTTGGACTTTTACATGACTTGAGATTGAAAGCCATCAAAGGTTTGTTTGCTTGTTTTTAAGTAGCTTTATTGAAATATGTATTCATTTCCTAGGGCTGCCATGCAAATGACCACAAACTGGGTGACTTAAAACAAGAGAAATGTATTCCCTCACAGTTCCAGAACTCAGAAGTTTGAAATCGGGATGTCCAGGGGGTTGATCCTTTGAGGGCTGAGCCCTGAAGAACTACAAAATTTTAGGGGACAGGATAATGGAGCTAAGACTGATGAGTAATCAGTAAGATGAGAGAACCAAGAGTGTGGTGTCCTGGGAGCCAAGTGTGTCTAAGGAATGTTGCTGGTTAAGAGGAGGAGGACTGAGACTTTGACCTTCAGTTTATTCATTTATTTTTTAAATTTATTTTTAAATGATTTTTATTTTTTCCATTATAGTTGGTTTACAGTGTTCTGTCAATTTCTACTGTACAGCAAAGTGACCCAGTCACACATAACATTCTTTGTCTCACATTATCCTCCATCATGTGCCATCATCAGTGACTAGATATAGTTCCCTGTGCTATACAGCAAGATCTCATTGCTTATACATTCCAGATGCCATAGTTTGCATCTATTAACCCCGGACTCCCAGTCCATCCCACTCCCTCCCCCTCCCCTTTGGCAACCACAAGTCTGTTCTCCAAATCCGTGGACAGTAAGTTTAGCAATATGAAAGTCGCTGGTGATGTTGATAAAGAACAATTACAGTTGAAGGACAGGGACAAGTTTCTATGTGGTTTCAAGAAACATGAGAGAAGAGGAATTGAGGCAAGGCAGGAAAGAAAACTCTTTTGAGAACCTTTGCTCTAAAAAGGAGCAGTAGAGGAGCACGAGGATTGCTTGTTTTTATTTTTTTGTCTTTCATCTTCCTAGGGCCGTACCCAAGGCATATGGAGGTTCCCAGGCTAGGGGCTGAAGCAGGGCTACAGCTGTCGGCCTACACCACAGCCACAGCAATGCCAGATCTGAGTTGCGTCTGCAGCCTACACTACAGCCACAGAAATGCCAGATCCTTAACCCACTGAGCGAGGCCAGGGATCGAACCCACAACCTCATGGTTCCTAGTTAGATTCATTTCTGCTGTGCATGATGGGAACTCCCTATTTTTAAATGGCAGAAATAATCTCAAGTTTGAGCAGTAATAGGAATGATTGAATTGGGGGAAGGATTAAGAGTACCAGAGGAAAAAGGGTAATTGCAAGTGCAACACCCTGAGAGAGAGGGATGAGATGCAGCCTGGAGGAGTGGTGCTGGCCTTAAGGAGGAGCATGAGCAAGCTGTCTGTTCTAATGGGCTGGGATGGCAAGGACACAGATATGGAACAGGTGCCAGTGACTGGGTAGATATGGTAGAGGGAGCTTGTTGAAGTTCTTTCTCAGTGAAGTATGAAGCTATAAGTGAGCATGGGGAAGGGGGTATTGGAGTTTTAAGGAAAGAAGAACAGGTCTGAATTATCTAGAAGAGCAGGAGAATGAGGGACTGTGGAAAGACAGCAGCATTAAGGGCCCCCTGGAGGTGAAGGTCATGAATTTATAGTGAGACTGGGCAGCATGGCTGTGTGTCTTTCTCCAGCTGTATTCAGATGTGTGCGTGTTGATACAAAGTAGGCAGAGTTGGGTTTAGCAAAGATTTGGATTGTGCCAACCAAAGAAAGGGAAAGATGAGCAAAAGAGGTAAGAATGATGCAAGGGAGGGCTTATTACACTTGATTGTGGACTTCTGGTAAAAAGCAAAGCGAAGACAAAGCAGAGTGAGAGATGGGGGAAAAGGTGATTGAATCAACAGGTTTTAGGTCCCATGTGCAACAGAGGAATTGTTGAACCTGGGGTGCCAGAAGGTATGAGCATAAAGCACCACCTGAATTGGAACGTATGGTGGGGTTGTGTTTTTGGTAGTGAAAAGGACCAGGCTATGACTAGGAGGATGGGTAGCTGCAGAGGGATAAAGGACAAGTTCACTGGGGAGAAGATGTCAAAGAACTGAGACATCAGGATTTGAAAAGATCATCTCCATGGAGACCGAAGTCACCATGAACTGTGGCAGAACAACACTGGAGTGTGTGACAGTGAGCCCAGGGCTGAAATCATCAAAGAATGAGGAGTGCTGGAGTGGGGGCAGATGACAGCAACAAGAAGGGGGGTGGTTGGTGACAGTCTATCAGTGGGACCCTCAAGCCTGCAGGGTTTTTTTTAGGTGTAGGTTTTAGAGGGTCGGAGGAAGAGGGTGGGAAAACAGTGTTTAAAGAGCAACAAGGAGCCTGGGGGTAGGTGGAAGGTGAGAGGGAAGCAGCCAGCAGTGGAGGGGCCTAAAGCACATGAAGGGGGAGGGCATGTTCTGACAGGAGGTGGTGTACAGAGGAGGCTGTTCCCACAGTTGCCCTGTGCTCCAAAGGGCCCAGCCAAGGGTTTTATGACATGAGGAGGGCTGGGAGATGGGGCAGGAAAGGAGCCCATGGAGCTGTATGGGGATCCCAATGTGGGGGAAGAGGGATGATCTAAGAGTCAGGTGTTTGGGGACAGGGCTGGTGGGGAAGGTGGATGATGCAAACAGGAATAAACAGCACGGTGAGGCTGGCCCAATAGTTTCAAGGCAGATGGCGGTGCAGCCACCATAGGTATGAGAGAATGGTGGGGCCTTGGGCCATGGTACCATCCCACCAACCAGGGATGTGGAGGCTGGGAAGACAGCCTCCTATCAGCATTCAGAGAGGCTCGAAGGCCTGGGGTCAGGGTGAGGTTGTCTTACCTAGAATTTATACAGTGCCGAGAATTTTTTAAGTACATTAAATCTTTTCATTTTCATTACAACCCCATGAGGTAGGTGTTGTTATCACCACTTTTAGATAAGAACCACAGAAAGTTAAATAATTTGCCCAAGGCCATATAGCCAGCAAGTGGTAGAGCCCAGATATGAATGGAGACTATCTGCCTGGGGCCCATACTCTTAACCAAGAACACTGCAGATGTCGGACATTTATTGAACATTGTGGGGTACCAGCTATATGCCCACTGCTCTGTGAACTCACTAAAAGGAGAGACTGCTGTCCAGCTTTTCCTCTCCTGCACCTGGTATAATGCCAGGTATTTAGGAGGTGAGTGTTTGTTTTTGTTTTGTCTTTTTAGGACCGCATATGGAGATTTCCAGGCTAGGGGTCAAATTGGAGCTGTAGTCACCGGCCTATGCCACAGCCACACCAGATGGGAGCTGCGTATGTGACCTGCACCACAGCTCACGGCAACACTGAATCCTTAACCCACTGAGCAAGGCCAGGGATTGAACCTGAATAATCCTCATGGATGCTGGTCAGATTCGTTTCTGCTGAGCCATGATGGGAACTTCCTAGGAGGCTTTTCATATATGTTTCAATAGAAAATGAATGAATAAGCAGAAAAATGAACAAATTTGACCTGGTAGAAAGGTAGATGTTGGGTTAAAAATGAATGAAACTGTTCTTTGCCATACCAGGTGTGAAAAACTTGTTGTAAAGCTATTATACTAAGTAAAATGGAGCATAAGCACACAGAATAGAACAGAAAATCAGGCATTAGACCTAAATACACATAGGAATTGATGATATGAAAAAAATCTGCATTTTGAAATTAGTGTGGAACTACGGCTTATTTAATAAATGATATGGGGAAACTATCTGGAAAAAATACAGTCTGAATCTATATCAGGATCTGTCATTAGGATACAAGGATTAAAAATTAAAATATAAAACAAATTCTAAAAGTCTGAGAAGTATGGCATATATACATTATTTTGCACCTCAATGTGGGGAAGGCATTTCTAAATGTAACATAAAGCTCCAAAATTAAAAGATAAATCTGACCAATATAAAAATAAAAAATTCAACATGTCAAAAATAATTAGTAAAGATAAAAATATACAATAAGCTGTGATTGGAGTTCCCTTCGTGGCTCAGCAGTTAACGAACCTGACTAGGATCCATGAGGATGCGGGTTTGATCCCTGACCTCGATCAGTGGGTTAAGGATCCCACATTGCTGTAAGCTGTGGGGTAGGCTGCAGATGTGACTCAGATACCGCATTGCTGTGGTTGTGGCTATGGCTGGTAGCTGCAGCTCTGATTCGACCCCTAGCCTGGGAACTTCCATATGCTGTGGGTGTGGCCCTAAAAAGAAAAAGAAAAAAAAAGCTGTGATAAAATATTTGCAACTCATGTCATAAAGAGCTTCTTAAAATTATGATAAAAATAAACAACTCAATAGCATAATGGACAATGGACAGGAATGCTTAATTACCAGAAAACAAAATATAAGTTGCTCTTAAGGATATAAAATATCCTCAGCCTCACTCTCATTAAAAGAAATGGAATTTAAATCACACAGCAATACCATGTTTAACTATCACACTGGAAAAGATCCAAATTTGGTAACATACTTAGTGGTGAGAGTGTGGAGAAACAGGCACATGTATGCACAATCTCATGGGTACACACAAGGATAGTCACTGCAGCTTTTATAAACAGCAAAAGACAAGAAGCAACTTAGGAGTTCCCTGGTGGGGCTTAGGATTCAGCATTGTCACTGCTGTGGCTCTGGTTACTGCTGTGGTTTGGGTTCGATCCCTGGCCCAGGAATTCCAAATGCCACAGTTAAGAAGCAACTTAACTGTGTATGAACAAGAATAAGCCACACCACACAGTGGTGTGCTGCTGCTACACACACATGTAAATACAAGTGCTGCTACACACACTGTTAAAAAGCAGGAGGAAACTCTGTAGAATGATATTGAATGAGTTCCAAGATACATTAAGTGGAAAAAAAAACAAGATGCAGGAGAGTATACTACCATTTTCTATTTTTTTAAAATGAGGAAAAAGAATATGTGAACACATGCATGTTTGGGTTGTTTCTGTAGGTGTACTCTGGAAGGACGCCCAAGAAACTGGTGATACTGGTTGCCCCTGGGGTACATGGGAAACAGTGGTGTCATGAACATCATGCACAGGGATGACCATGTATCCTTTGTATCTCCTGAATTTATATGCAAATATAGTACCTATTCTAATTAACAGTAGTGATGATAACTAAAAATAATCTTTTTGTCCTCAGTTGGGGAGACAAAATACACATATACTGCTTTCTTAGATGATGGAAAGCGTTAGTTGTCCTAAGGGAGCAATGAGATTACGTTCTGGCTTGGCTAGAAAGACAGGGCTTGTAGAAATTTAGACAGGAGTATGCTTGTATTTTATTTATTTTGTCTTTTTAGGGCTGAACTCTCGTAATATGGAGGTTCCCAGGCTAGGGGTCGAATCCCAGCTGTAGCCTCCGGCCTACACCAGAGCCACAGCAATGCCAGATCCCAGCCACGTCTTCGACCTACACCACAGCTCACAGCAACGCCAGATCCTTAACCCACTGAGCGAGGCCAGGGATCAAACCCAAAACCTCATGGTTCCTAGTTGGATTTGTTTCTGCTGCGCCACAATGGGAACTCCTGCTTGTATTTTATTTAAATATAGTTAAATAGAACTGGAATGAGTGCACTAATTCCAAGTTCAAGTCATGTTCAGCAGCACTTTGGCCTCCAACAAGTTTTTTTTCTGATTACCAACAGGTGCCTGAAAACACAAAGTTCCGAAGAGCCCTAATAGTATCTGGTACAAGTCAAGGGTCTAATGTTAAAGCCTTTTTAAGCACTCATCACCCTCCTTTGTGACCTGATTCGGTGTTAAAGTAGCTGTGCTTAACACTATTGTGTGTCAGCAGGAGACAGAAAATGTACATTATTTTTAGCAAGTTCTAATACAAATGGTAGATGCTTTTTGGACTCTGCTGGCAGACTTGCCTCTCAGCTCCTGGGAAGCCAAATTTTATTTAAATTGCCATGCTTGTCTGTCATCTCAAATGGAGAAATAGGCTTTATAGATTCCTCAAACTGTGATGTGGTGGATGAATAAATTCCCAAGGTGGCATCCAAGGGTGACTGGACTGAAAGTTGGGGGATGTTTTTCCTCCAAGGACAGCGTTTCAGCTCTGCAGCCAACACAGACACCTGATTTATTAAGCTTGCACACAGAGCTCTCCTGCCTTTATTTTCTAAAAAAAAGAAGAAAAGTCTCAGGTAGCTCATAAACTCTAGCCCTTTCCATGTCAACTAGTATCAACTGTCTTAAAGAAAGATTAAGATATAGTCAGCTGAGAGAAAGAATGGGGCTATTTCACTCTTTGTTGCTTTGGGCACTAAAACACCTCTATCCAGATTTGCTCTTTATTATCCCTTTATTTATTTGGTCGCACCAAGGGCATGAGCAAGTTCCCAGGCCAAGGATCAAACCCGCGCCACAGCAGCGACTCTAAGCCACTGCAGTGACAACGCTGGATCCTTAACCTGCTGAGCCACATGAGAACTCCTATTTGTCCCTTTAAATGTAGTATTTGACACATACATTCCTCTGCCTTCTCACCACCATTCCCCACAGGTAACTGCTATCCTGATTCTGTCCTTATAACTTCCAGTTTGCGGCTTGTTTTTACATTCTCTGCAGTTTTTTTTAAAACACAATTTCTTAATGTAGTCACATCTATCAATAGGGTTTTTTTAATAGTCAACTTTCTATATCGTTCAAAAAATCATTATGCTCTCAAAGATATTACATATTTTTTCTAAAATTTAAAAGGTTTCCTTTTCATATTTAAATCCTTAGACCAAGTGTAATTGCTTTTTATGAAAAAGGTGGGGATGGAGTCTACTTCAACTTTTCCCCTTCATGCATTTATAAATTATTCTTGGACAAATTTTCTAAATAGTCCCATTGATCTGAAATGTTACCTTGGTATTATATCACATATATATCAGTTTCATAAGTGCACAGGTCTTCTGATTCTGCACCATTATTTTGGCTATTCTTACTCTAGTATCTTATAATCTTAACTATCATTATAATACGCTTTGTAATAAAAAAAGATCAGGAAGAGCAAGTCCCATCCCTCTTACCATATTGTTCTTCTAGAGGTGTATCCTGGCTTTTCTTAGTCACTATCTTCCAGAGTTAGCTTGTGAAGTCCCACAAAAATAAGATTGGGATTTTAATTGAAATGGCATTAATCTACAGTTCAGGGAGAATGAAAATCTTTGTAACATTGATTTTCTATAGATAGAAAAACTAGGTCTCTTGTAAGTTTTTTGGTCAGATTTATTTTTTGGTCAGATTTATTTTTAAGTACTTCAGTTTTTTTTGCTATTGCAAATGCTGTCTCCGGTCTCCCCCTCTTTTCTTTTGCCTTTTAGGGTCGCACCCACGGCATATGGAGGTTCCCAGGCTAGAGGTCTAATTGGAGCTACAGCTGCCAGCAACACACCACACCACAGCAATGCCAGATCCGAGCTGCATATGTGACTACACCACAGCTCATGGTAATGCCAGATCCTTAACCCACTGTGTGAGGTCAGGGATCGAACCCCCAACCTCATGGTTTCCACTGTGCCACGATGGGAATTCCCTTTTCCCCTGCTCTTAAAAAATGTTTTCCAAACTATTTGTTGGTGATGTACAGGAATTTGATTTTTTAATATTGACCTTACAGCCAGCTAAACCCTTTTTTTTCTAATCTACAGATTCGTTTACATGGATGACCATATGTGCAAAAGACAATTTTACTTATTCCTTTCCAAATCTTCTGCTTTTCTTTAAGTTGTGCTTGCTAAAAACTTTAGTACAATGTTGAATAGAAGCAGTAACACAGGAATTTTTGTCTTGTTCCTGATTTTAAAGGAAATGCTTTCTAGATGATTTTCATCAGGCTAAGGAAGTTCTAATTCTATTCCTGGTTTGGTTGGAGTTTTTAATTATGAATGGGTGTTGAATTTTATCAAATGCTTCTTTATTTACTCTAATGATAACATGCTTTTTCTTCCTTGAACCTATTAACGTGATGAATGACATCTATAAATTTTTGTAATGCTAAATCACTATTGCTCTCCCGAATTAACTTGGACACAGACTATGTATTTTTTTAAAAATATATTTGGAATGATAGATTACTTGAAAGAAATCACCCATTAAACCATTTACATTTATTGTAATTATTGATATACTGCACTTACTTCTACCATTTTACTTTGTGCTATTTTTCCTATCCCCCAATTCCATTCTTTTTCTTTCTTTTCTCTCTCCTGCTACCCTCAGTGGGGGGGGGAGGTGAGTTTATTTCCTTATTACAATTGTTTTCTCTTTATAAACTTAGAAATCTTTTACTCTATTTCTATTCTCTTAATGGTTACCTTAGACATTTTGCCATACCTATTTGATGAGATCTAGTTTAATAACCATTTAAAGAACAATTCTAGAAACTTAGAACACTTTAACAAAACTCCATTTGAATTATATGCCTATATGTTAGCCCTGTCCTTTTATAATCCCCCCAAATTAAACTATAATTTAAAAAATTTATCAAAATATAGTTGCTTTACAATGTGCTAATTTCTGCTGTACAGCAAAGTTTTACACATATATTCATTATTATAGTTTATATAAGTGGTATGTGTCCGGGCTTAGATAAATGTCTGCTACTTTATAACTTCGCCACTCTTTGTTACATCTTAGACCGCCTAGGATAATTTTCCTTCATTAAATCCTTTATTGTAGTTCTCCTGATGTTTTCTTCTTTAATCTACAAAGGTCAATCTTCTTTCTTCAAAGATAATTTTACTGGGTTAAACCATTATAATTTCTTTTCTCTCAACATTTTGAAGATATTTCACATCTTCTGTCACTGCTGTTACATATTTGCTGTCACTGTCTTTCTGAAGGCAGTATTTTTCTCCGCCAGCTTTTGAAGTCTACTTTGGTGTTCATTAGTTTCCCTTCAATAGTTTTAGGACAGTTTTTTTTTTTAAATACTATCTTGGGGATTCATGTTTTTCATCATTTCTGAAAAATTTTAGCCATTATCTATAAATACCACCTCTCCCTTATTCTATTCCTTCTTCCATGGAAATTCCAATTAGATGTTAAACCTTCTCATTTTTATCTCCAAATCTTATCTTCCATCCATTGTTTCTATCTGCTGCATTCTAGGTAACTTCTTCAGAACTATCCTCCAGCTTGCTAATTTTCTTTTCAGCTGCGGTTAGTCTTCCATTGAGTTTTTTTCACTTCAACAATTTGTTTTTTCATTTCTAGAACCTCCTTTTGTTCTTCAAATATACCTGTTAATTCAAACTACCACTACTTGTTCTTCTTTGTGAATGAGTCTTTACAAACATTTCATGCATAGCTGTCCTATATACCATATACAACAATTCTAGTATCTGCAGTCCCTGAGTGAGCAGTTCTGTTTGTTGTCTCTGCTGTCATAATGTTTCATCCTTTTCCTAGGCTTCAGGCACTTGATCGGCATACTGCTTGATCTTAATCTGAGGGAATCGTGAAGGAATAAATTGGACAAACATTTCTTAAGAAAGGATTGCTGTTTGTTTCTGTGTCCAGAGGGTTTCACCAACTTGGTATATTTCAGACCCCCGACAGGTAAAAGGCCCAGACTCAGACAAATGTTAAGAGTCCTGCTACCTGCACTAAGTCTTGTTCCTATCTCCTACCCCCAGGCCTTCCATAGCCAACTTCTCAACCTGCTTAGAATTCCTGTCATGCATCAGTGGGAGTCAAGATGAAGCAGACGGGTTTAAGAGTAATCACTCCTATCACCATCAGTGAAAACTCACAGAAACTCACTCATCCTCATCTGCTAACAATGATAGTCTTAGTATCACTATCTGCTTTGAATCCACCAAGACCAACTTTCTCATGCCTTTTATCCCTGTTTCTGTCAATTATCACAAGAACCACCAGATTCCTAGGTCAAATTCCACACTCAGGTATCTCTAAGTTTCTGTACATCCCTTACTCTGCTCCTTCTACCACTCTTCTCTAATTCCTCCCATCATGGCCCCTAAAATCAAGGTTCAGCAAAACTGATTTAATTTCAGTCTTTTTTTCTGAATGTTCGCTTCAACTTCTTGCTATAACTGAAACACAGATCTCCCCTGAAAGCACTGTTTTTTCCATGCAGTGTTCTCAAATGCTGGCTGTTTTTCTCTCTCACACCCATTGCCTCTGAGCCTAGAGGATGGGATAGTGTCTCCTTCTCCCTCACTGCTGCTTTCAGACTTTTCTATCTTCCTTTTCTCTAAAACCTCCAGCTTTCACACTCATGTGTTCAGATTAGATCACTTATTACCTCTTAATGCAATGTCATCTACCAGCTCCTGAATTAAACCCCCACCTCCATTTTCACAACTTTGTTTCCTGGCACACTACCCTCTCTCCAACACTCCCCATATCTTAATTACTGGCAGTTTAAATATATGGAGATAATTCTCTCAACACCTTAGCTTCTCAGTTCCTTGAAGTCTTCTCGAATCATCTTGTTTTCCACCTTCTTCAGCAACTCATTCCCATGCAATATCTAGATTCTGTCATTATTAGTAACTATAAACTTCTACAACCTTAATTGCATAATTTCCATTCTCTGATAACCATTTCCTATCTTTCTAGCTTACTCCTTCTGGTATCACAGAAATTCATCTGTCTGTCCTTCAACCCTACTTCCAATCCACTGATTTAATCACTAACTGTCCTATCTAGGTAGACTTCATTAAAAATCACTATTCTCCCTTACATATACATTTGACTCCCTTTTCAGTAAAACCACATCTTGGAGCAACTGTCTCTCTCCCAACTCTGCACATGCAGCTATGTAGCTTTATACAACTGAAGAAAAAGGTGCAACTATGTTGGTATCATTTTAAATTCCTGACCACAAATCCTAAGCATTCTACCAGGTAATAACACTACATGTATCCAGTCCATTTACCCTCCTACTCTCCTAAGCTATGACTTTATTATACCTTTTTCTGAGTCTGCAACCCTTGAATACCTCCTTTCTTTCTCATCCTCAATTTCAGATGACATACTCCAGTTCATCTTGCCAACAACTGTCTCTCTGCTAATAACAATATTTTTTTCTAGGAACCATTTTCAGAAGTATAAAATACAAATACACTTCTCTTGCTATTGCTATCACTGCTCTATTTTTTGTTCGTCTTACAGAAAAATTCTTCTAAGTTGTTCCTTATACTCTGTGGTTAATAAATGTACTCCATTCAGGTTCTTACCCATCACTCCAGAGGCTGCCTTTGTCAAAATCATGAAAGACTTCCACACTGGTCAGCTCTCAGTCCTCATCTTATTTGACCAAAGAGCAGCATTTTATGCAAATGGTCAGACTCTTTCCTTTGATACACTTTCACTTGATTTCCAGGACTGCAGTTATGCTATGTATAAATGAAATGAATGATAGCAATGATATATACACATGAGATACATCATGCCAACACTAATCAAAAGAAAGTGGGAGTAGGTATTATCAATTTTTGACAGAGCAGACTTCGAAGTAAGGAAAATTATCAAGGATGAAGAAGAAAATTTCACAATAATAAAGGGATCAGTACTCCAAGAAGACACAACAATCCTTAATGTGTAAGCACTTAACAACAGAGTTATCAAAATATGGGAGGCACAAATGACTGATAGAAAAGTAGAAAGAAAGGTGTGAATCTACTGTTAAAAGTTGGAGACTTTAACACCCCTCTTTCAAAAAGGACAGATCCGGCAAACAAAATCAGGACAAAATCAACAGCACCATCAATTGACTGGATACAGCTAACATCTATTGATTACTTCACCCAACAGCAGAAGACACATTCTTCTCAAGTTTACCTTGAACACTAAGACTATACATTCTGTGCCATAAATTCTGACCCTAACAAACTTTAAATATTAGAAGTAATACAATGTCTGCTCTCAGACAATGGAATTAAACTAGAAATTAATAACAGAATGACAGCTGGAAAATCCCCAAATATTTGGAGATTAAACAACATACTTGAAAATAACACATGGGTCAAAGATGAAGTCTCAAAATTTTAAATTTTTTGAACAAAATGAAAATGAAATTACAATATCAAAATCTGCAGTGTAGGAGCAGTGCTTCAAAGGGAAGTCTTTTAGCACTGAATGCATATATTAGGGGAAAATATATGCACTCTATCAATAATCTAAGCTTCTACTTTTAAAAACTAGAAAAAGAAGAGCAAATTACATCCAAAGTGAGCAGAAAAGTAACAAAACTAGAGCAGGAATTGATAAAATTGAAAACAGGAAATCAATAGAAAAATCAATACCAAAAGCTAGTTCTTTGAAAAAGAGCAATGAAACTGATAAGCTTCTTCAGCCATACTAAGAAAAAAGACATAATTAATAATATCAGAAATGAAAAAAGGGACATCACTACAGATTCCACGAACATTAAAAGGATAATAAAGGAATATTATGAACAACTCTATGCCCATAAATTTGATAACCTAAATGAAATGGACCAATTCTCTGAAAGACGCAATCTGCCAAAACTCACACCAGAAGTAATAAACAATCTGAACGAGCCTGTACCTAGTGAACAAATCAAAACAGAGTAACCGTCCAAAAGAGAAAAGCACCAGGCCCAGATGGGTTCACTGGGAAATTTAACAAACACTTAAGAAACTGTATAAAATCTCTACAATCTCCTCCAGAAAAAAGAATCCCAGTGAATACTTCTTAACTCATGCTTTGAGTCAAGCATTAACCCAATACCCAAACCGGATAAAGAAAGGAAGACTACCAAGGGAGACTACCAAGCAATCTTTCTCATGGACATAGATGTAAAAGAATCCGCAAAATATTAACGGAAGAAATCAAAGACTGTATGAAAAGAATTATACACCACAACCAAGTGGGATTTATTTCACATATGCAAGATTAATTCAATATTAAAAAATCAATATGGAGTTCCCATCTTGATGCAGCAGAAACAAATCTGACTAGGAACCATGAGGTTGCGGGTTTGATCCCTGGCCTCACTCAGTGGGTTAAGACTCTGGTGTTGCTGTGAGCTGTGGTGTAGGTTGCAGACACGGCTCAGATCCCGCATTGCTGTAGCTCTGGTGTAGGCCAGCAGCAACAGCTCTGATTAGACCCCTAGCCTGGGAACCTCCATATGCCGTGGGTGTGGCCCTAAAAAGACAAAAAAAAAAAAAAGTTTAAAAAAATCAATGTAATCTATCACATCAATAGGATAATGCAGTAAAATCACATGATCATATCAATAGATACATAAACAGATTTTGACAATATGCAGCATCCATTCATGATTTTAAAAAAACTTCCTAGCAAACTAAAGATAGAGGGGGACTTCCTCAACTTGATAAAGACTATCTGCCCAAAACTCTACAGCTAACATCATACTTAATGGTGAGAAATTTGAAGCTTTTCTGCTAAGATCAGGAACAAGGCAAGGCTGTCCCCCTCATCATTGCTTTTCAACACTGTACTGGAAGTCCTAGCTAGTACAATAAGATATGAAAAGGAAATAAAAGGTACATAGACCAAAAAGAAAAAATAAAAGATGAAAAAATCTATGCAGAAAACCCAAGAGAACTGACCAAAAAACTCATGGAATAAGTGATCATAACAAAGTCACAGGATACAAAATTAATATACATAGTCAGTCACTTACATATATACTAGTAATGAGTAGAATTTTAAATTAAAAACGCATTACCAGCAGAGTGCAGATAATTTTTAAGGAAGTGAAAATACTCTGTATTATATTATAATGATGGATATATAATGTATAATGTCATTATATATTCATCCAAACCCACAGATTATACAAGACCAAGAGTGAACCCTCAAGTAACTACAAAATTTGGGTGAATGGCTAATTATAATCAATGTACCACTCTGAGATACATGTTGACTATGGGGGATAAACTATGCATGTGTTGGAGCACAGTCTATTTGGGAAATATCTGTAGCTTCCTCTAAACTTTGCCATTAATCTAAGACACCTCAAAAAATTGTCTAAAAATTAAAAACTTTATTTCCATTAGCACCTCCTAAAAATGAAATACTAAGTCTACCAAAGTATACATAAGACATATACAAGAAAACTGTAAAATTCTGATGGAAAATATCAAAGAACTAAATGTAGAGATATTCCATGTTCATGGACAGGAAGACTCAATATTGTTAAGAGGTTGGTTCTTATCAACATTGATCTATAAATTCAGTGTGATACCAATCAAAATCCCAGTTATTCTGTGGATGTCAACAAACTGATTTTAAAGTATATATGGAAAGGCAAAAGATCCAGAACAGGCAACTCAATACTGAAGGAGAACAAAGTTGAAAAACACACTACCCTACTTTAAGACTTACTATAAAGCTACAGTAATCAGGAGAGTGTGGTATTGAAATAATAGACAATTAGATCAGAGGACCAGAATAGAGCCTCATAAATAGACCCAAATAAATACAGTGAACCAATCTTCAACAAAGAAGCAAAGGAAACACAGAGAAAAGATGGTCTTTTTTAGCAAATGGTGCTGGAACAACTGGCCATCCACAAGCAAAAAAAAAAAATCTAGTCACAAACCTTACACCTTTCACGAAAATTAACTCAAGATGGATCATGGATCTAGATGCAAAACATAAAACTCCTAGAAGATAACAGAGGAGAAAGGGTACAGTGTCCTTGAGTATGGTGATGAACTTTTAGATACAACACTAAAGGCACAATACATGAAATAATCATTAAGCCAGACTTCATTAAAATTAACAAATGAAAAAAATTAATAAATGGTGCTGGGAAAACTGGACAGGTACATTTAAAAGAATGGAATTAGAATACTCTCTAGCACCATACACAAAAATAAACTCAAAATGGAGTAAAGGCTTAAATATAAGGCCAGATACTATAAAATTCCTGGAGGAAAACAGGCAGAACGTTCTTTTATATAAACCACAGCAACAATAAACCAGTCGGACCTAATCAAACTCAAAAGCTTTTGCACAGCCAAGAAAACCATTAAAAAGAGAAAAGACAAACCACGGAGTGGGAGAAAAATCTTTGCAAACAATGAAACAGATAAGGGCCTGATCTCCAAAATATACAAGCAACAAAACAAACAACCCAAATGAAATATGGTCAGAAGACCTAAAAAGACATTTCTCTTAAGACATATGGCCAACAGGCACATGAAAAAATGCTCAACATTAATAATTATTAGAGAAATACAAATCAAAACTACAATGAGGTACCACCTCACCCTAATCAGAATGGCCATCACTAACAAGTCAACAAATAACAAATTCTGGAGAGGGTGTGGAGAAGAGGGTACCTTCCTTCACTGTTGGTGGGAATGTAAACTGGTATAACCACTATGGAAAACAGAATGAAGGTACCTCAGAAAACTAAATACAGAACTACCACATGATCCAGTAATCCCACTCCTGGGCATATACCCAAACAAAACATTCATTCAAAAATATACATGCACACCTATGTTCACTGCAGCACTATTCACAATAGCCAAGACATGGAGACAACCTAAATGTCCATCGAGAGATGAATGAATAAAGAAGATGTGGTACATATATACAGTGGAATACTACTCAGCCATAAAAAGGACAAAACAATGCCATTCGCAGCAACATGGATGGAACTAGAGGCTCTCATATTAAGTCAGTCAGAAAGAGAAAGTCAAATACCATATGATATCATTTTTTTTTGTCAGAATCAAAAATATGGCACAAATGATCCTACCTGCAAAACAGAAAGAGATTACAGCCAAGGAGAGCAGACTTGTGGTTGCCAGAGGGGAGGGAGTGGGATGGACGCAGAGTTTGGGGTTGGTGGATGCAAACTGTTATATTTGGAATGGGTGGGCTATGGGGTCCTACTGTACAGTACATGGAACTGTGTATGATAGGGCCACTTTGCTGTACAACAGAAATTGAAGAAACATTGTAAACCAACTATATACCTTAATAAAAATTTTAAAAATTCTGCTCTGCAAGACAATATAAAAGCATAATAAGCCACAAACTGAGAAAATATTTGCAAAAGACACATGATAAAGGACTGCTTTTTAAATTGTACAAAGAACACTTAAAACTCAAAAAATGAATCCAATTTAAAAATGGACAAAAGACCTTAACAGACATCTAATGCATTTTAAAATTAGATTGTTCCCTTATTGTTGAGTTAGAAGAGTTCTTTATATATTTTGGATACTAGACTCCTATCAGATAAATGATTTACAAATATTTTCTCCCATTCTGTGGCTTTTTTTTTAAAAAAAAACACCTTTTTTTCCCCTCTTTTTATGGCTACACCTGCAGCATATGGAAGTTCCCAGGCCAGGGGTAGAATTGGAGCTATGGCTACAGTCTTCAGCACACCCATGGTAACGCTGGGCCCAAGCTGCATCTGTGACCCATGCCATAGCTCGTAACAATGCCAGACTCTTAACCTGTTAAGTGAGGCCAGGGATTGACCCCACAACCTAACAGACAATGTAAGGTCCTTAACATTGAGCCACAAAACTCTTTTGACTTTAATAGTGTACTTTAACATACAAGGACACTTTTTCTGGACTTTCATTTTGATGAAGTCCAATTTATCTTTATCTTTTTGACTGTGCTTTTGGTATACCATTAAGAAACCATCACCTTAAAAACCAATAATATGCTTCTAAGCCATAAAAAAAGAAACCATCACCCTGCTCTCTCTAAAAAAGAAGAAACCATCACCTCATCCCAGGTCATAAAGATCTACTTACACTTTATTCTAGGAGTTTGTATATAGTTTTAGCTCTTATTTGGTCTTTCATCCATTTTGAGCTAATTTTTGTCAGTGGAGAGATCCAAGTTCACTGTTCCAAATACAGATTCCTAGCTGTCCCGTCACTATTGTTGAAAAAACTATTGTTTCCCCCATTGAATGGTCTTGGCACAATTGTCCAAAATCAACTGACATGATATAAGTTTATTTCTGGATTTTTTTTTTTTTTTGGCTTTTAGGGACACACCCATGGCATATGGAAGTTTCCAAGCTAGGATTCAAATCGGAGCTATAGCTGTGGACCTACACCACAGCCACAGAAATGTGGGATCCAAGCTGTGCCTGTGACCTACACTACAGCTCATGGGAATTGCAGACCCCTAACTCACTTAACAAGGCCCAGGATCAAACCTGCATCCTCATGGATCTTAGTCGGATTCATTACCACTGAGCCATGACAGGTACTCCTGTTTCTGGATTTTCAATTCTGTTCCATTGATCTATGTGTCTTAGCACTTTTAATAATGCATTAATTGTTTACTATCCCTATGAAACTGAGTCTCTTGAGGGCAGGGGCAACATCTTTATCTTAGTATTTTTAACCCAGCACTTTAAAAAATCCTCAAAACATATTCAGTAAGTAAAAATCAATCATTTACTTTTGAGGAAAAGGAATGGGAGTGGAGTCCATAAGAAAGGTGGGCTCCTGTACCCATGAAATACTTTGCCATTTGACGTGGATTTTAAATTCTGGCATCCCTTTTCCTTGACTTGCAATGGCAATTATTCATTCTAACATGTACTGAGAACACCTTGCTCATACAAAAATATGGGCACCTCAGAGTTCCCATTGTGGCTCGGCTAGTATCCATGAGGATGCGGATTCGATCCCTGGCCCCACTCCCCGCCGCCCCCCGCCCCGCCCCGCTCAGTGGGTTAAAGGATCTGGCATTGCCATGAGCTGTGGTGTAGGTTGCAGATGTGGCTCAGATCCCACGTTGCTGTGGCTGTAGTGTAGGCCTGCAAACTTCTGGAAACTTCTGTATGCTGCATGAGCGGCTCTAAACAAACAAACAAAAAAAACACACCGGCCCCCACGCATTTTGTAAGGGGGGGAAAGAAGATATGACATGAACTCAAACAACAGTAATTAAAGCTGTAAGTATTACCAGATAACACAAAGAAAATGCTACCGGAGTGGGAGCAGAAATCATTTTCAACGTGGATATCTAATCACTTAACACTCTGCATTTACTGCCAAAAGAATTTTGAAATAGGAGACAGGAGTCTGACGTTTACTAGTAATACGGTTTGGAGTTTTAATTACCTGTGAAGGGAGAGATCAATTATTCTCCTAAAATAAAGACCACTGAATTGTTTTGGTTTATTTGACATATAATATATACTTCAGAAGTACAATACAACCACCAAAAAATTTTAAATATAAGTTGAATGATTAACATAGAATGATTAACACAGAATTAAAGTCCTATGGCACAGAGAGGTCTTAGGAACCTGAAACCATAAATCTGAATTATAATTTTAGGATTTCCCTCCACTTTTAAAGCCAACCCAATTACTGTCATGCTGATTTTGAAGAAAGATAAAATGGCCTCAAAGCTTATATATAAGATTTTAAAATAAATCTGCTAGAAGAAAATGCAATATATAAACTTAAATTCAGTAAGCTTTTTCTGGTTTAAAGATCTAATATCAGAAATAGATAAAAAGGAGGTAAAATACAGTGTGGTATTTGAGTAACATGGTCTTTGGAGTCAGACCTGGTTAATAGTTCCTCCACAATGTAGCTGTACAACTTGAATCTCCAAGTTATGTCTGTAAAATGGAGGTAATCTCCTTCCTCAGAGTAGATTATTAAGGATTTCACAAGATGCTGTGTGTATATACACACACACACATACATATATCCACAATGTAGGTACTCAAATAGTTAGTAAAGGAGAATGCCTGTATTAAGAAAAACCAGAGTCCCATGACAGACACCAGGTGAATCTCTATAGTCAGAGGGACCAGGGTTTTGGGTCAAACAGATCTAAACTAGAATACTATCTCCGCCACTGCCATGTGTATCCTTGGCTGTGGTTCCAAGTAAAAAAGGGTTATTACATCTCTCTTTGCTCCAGGGCTATATAATAGCTCAGGTAAAGAACACATGCCAGTTTAAGTCAGTCATCAACAGGGCAAAATACCTGATTCAATATACATCTGCTTATTACATGCAAAGTGCTCTGTGGTCAGGTGGACCTGGAATCTGGTCACTGTCTAGCCATGTGACTTGGGGAAAATTATATACTCTTGTTTCAGCTTCTCATTGTTCAAGCGTCTTTGCCAAAGTCAGCATATCTCAAAGACTTTAAGTAGCAAAACTATTTTTGCTAAAGACTAACTTTTTAGATAGTTGCAATTAAAACAGCTGCAGGTCTCAAGGGTACCATTCCACATTTCATAATGGGAAGAAACTGATTAAAACTATTTTAAAACCTTTCATAACAGATATTCAATACCTTTATTGTGGAGGAAAAGATACCAAAATATAACATTTTCAAAAGCACAACTCTGAAAATGCCAGTTTTATTCTTATAGGACTCAAAACTTTAATGGCATTCCCCTAATACAATCAGGAATTAGAACAAGCCCTCATGAACAAAAGCAAAAATGCCAAGATCTTCCCCAACCACCATTATTTTTAATCTTTGAAACAGAATTTCCTTACAAATTAAGTAGTTTTTATAGTTGTGACATTTATCATTGATGTGATCTGTTTAACATGACTGTAGTCAGAAGGGAAGTTGGGCCCGTCATTTTTCCAGAAATGAAAAAAGTACCATCATTAAGATAAGGAAGAGAAAGATTTGTATCCATCTTTTTGGGACATGTAAGGTGAGAGTGAAGACTCACAGGTGGAGAATTTGTGGATATTGCTGGAGGAATTGGAGATGCTCTCTAATAAGCGGGTAATCCCTCTTCCCCGAACACTGCTGCTTTGGCCAGAAATTTTCACCCCAGATGGGTAGTCACCTAGGATATGGAAAATACAACAAAAGAAAAGCAGCAATTGAGATCTCTCAATTGACTTATCCTACTGCAGGACTTTCACTAAGCCATGATTACGGATCATCAATAGGGAAGATAATTCTTAGAGTAAAGGAAAAAAGGCTGAACAAGAATATTTCCTTTTAAGTCTTGGAAACCTTAAGTGAGGGTCTTCAGGGACCACTGGAAATGTCATGTCATTAGTCTATTTAAACTTTCCTAACTCCCCAAAGACACTATCACATCAAAACCATAAAACCATAGCTGCTAAAAGAGTAACAAGTTTTAAACAACCTGAACAAAATCTGAAGAATAAGTTAAATTGTATCAAAGTGATACAAAAATGTACATATCCAAATTGTTTAAGGTGCTTATGCTGAATAAAACTCCTAATTCATTGAGATCTATGTCGTAAAGCCAATTTAGAGCATCTGTTTAAGTACTATACCCTGGTATCATAAAAAGACCCCTAACTATTAAACATAAGATGCTTCTTATTAAACACAAAATGCTTACCAGTGGGTGTGTTTGATCTTTGCTCCTGATTAGAAGAGCTGAAATGAGAGAATCCTGAACTCTCAACCCTCAGCTTCTACAAATAAAAAGATACCAGGGGGAAACATGTTTATTTTTTATTAAAGAAATCTATTTATTAAAGATCATCTACTTCAATTTCAAATTACTCTTTAAATATAAACACTTTTCCAATGACTGATCATTTTTTTTTTTTTTTTTGCTTTTTAGGGCTGCACTTGCTGCATATGGAAATTCCCAGGCTAGGGGTCAAATTGGAGCTACAGCTGCCACCCTACACCACAGCCACAGCAATGCCAGATCTAAGCCACATCTGCAACCTACACCACAGCTCATGGCAACACCAGATCCTTGACCCACTGAGCAAAGCCAGGGATTGAACCTGCATCCTAATGGATACTAGTTGGGTCCGTTTCTGCTGCTTACTATGGAAATTCCTCTGATCAATTTCTGAAGAGTATTGCTATAAGGAGTAGATAATCTTTAAAAAAATTTTTTTTAACTGTTTTCTTTTTATAGCTACACCTGTGGCATATGGAATTTCCTAGGCTAGGGGTCGAATTGGAGTTGCAGCTGCCGGCCTATGCCACAGCAACACCAGATCTGAGCTGCATCTGCAACTTATACCACAGCTCAGGGCAATGCTATATCTTTAACCCACTCAGCAGGGCCAGGGATCAAACCTGCACCCTTATGGACACTAGTTGGGTTTGTTACCACTGAGACACAACGGGAACTCCACAGAGGGTAATCTTTGAAGAGGAATTACAACCTCAAGAAAGGGTTTTTTCTTTAATCAATCAACTTATTTATTTATTTTTTAGGTCCGCACCCATGGCATATGGAAGATCCGAGGCTGGGGGTCAAATTGGAGCTACAGCTGCTGGCCTTTGCCACAGAAAAATATGGGATCCAATTTCATCTGCAACCTACACCACAGCTTGTGGTAACACCGGATCCTGGCCCTGAGCAAGGCCAGGAATAGAACCTGCATCCTCGTTGACATTAGTTGGGTTCATTACTGCTGAGCCACAATGGGAACTTTCAAGAAAGGGTTTTTACTTTTAAATATGAGAGTATAGCCTGTTTACTGACAAGAATGGTTCAGAGCAGAGAAAAACCCTGACGATGCAGGGAAGAGTAGGAAATTTTTGGAGCCATGTCCTTAATAGGATCTAATATACAAATAAAAGGACTGGTCTTAGCAACAGGCAATTCATCAATTCACACATTAAAGCAGAGGATATAGTAGATATAATGGTGGGAATATGGGGAAAACCTCTCGATTGCTTCTATGTTCTTAGAGAAGGAGGGGGCAAGAATATCAGCTAGAATAAGGGTGAAGGAAGAGGTGATGGCAGTCTGAAGTGAGAGAAGGTGAGAAATAACTATCCAGGAGCATAGATAACTAATCAAACCAGAAAATGGACAACTGCCAGGTAATACTAATGGCTCATTGGAAGTTGATGGTTATGAATATTTAATAATACCAGTCAGTACAGTAGTTTCTTCTCAGCCTCCGCTTCACATGAAAAGGAATAGAGCAGACGAAGAGTTAGATTTCATTAGGGTTACTGTTTGTCAACCAAGTATGATGAAGAATGAAGGGCCAATGGAGTTCATAACACATGGGAGTGGAAGTAATAGAGCAAGAAAAATCTAAGCTGGGAAGGAGGAGATGAAGGGTGGGGATGAAGTGGGGAAAGGAGGAGACCCAAGGCTACAGCACTTGGAGTAAATGGTACCCTGGAGTTGTGCAATGCAGTGACCCTG
Source organism: Sus scrofa (assembly GCF_054392235.1). Classification (NCBI taxonomy): domain Eukaryota; kingdom Metazoa; phylum Chordata; class Mammalia; order Artiodactyla; family Suidae; genus Sus; species Sus scrofa. The sequence goes on from NC_139386.1 coordinate 88,348,779, forward strand.
TAAAGGAGCACAGAACAGTGGAGGCAAATGATAAATTGAAGGTCTCAGTACAAAGAGTTGTTGGCACTGAGGTACCAGCGAAAGACAGTGGTAGTCAGAAAGCAGGATGCTTGAAATTATGGTGAGGTGCCCCTGGGGCATAGAATATGATAATGAGAGTGGATATTTGATATGTGGCCAGAGACAGGATCGCTGGAGAAAGGCAAGTCAAAGAACTGAGAGGTCAGGCGGTCTGAGAGATCATCTATGTGGAAACTGAAATCAAGAATTCTGACAGGAATATTGTTTGATCTCCTGGTTCAGTGTTGTTCTTAGGGGCTACTGATGCCAAGAAGGGGTTATCAGGTACTGCCGCCTGAATGGTATGAGACTCAAAGCCTAGAAAATTTAGGGAGAAGGTAGGAGAAGTCTGGAGACCACAAAGTTAAAGATAACTACCTCAAATCTAGGCTCATGATAAATGAGAAAGAAAAAAAAAGATGTTGCCATTTAAGAGAGCTAACTGGGAAGCAGTGTTTAGAGGATAGCCAAATTTTAATTAGAACCAAGGAAGTAACCAGAAAAGAAAAGGTTGAAGGTATTCGAGATTTTGCTAATAACTGAAGTTGAAAAGACCCACAAGTGTTTTTCAGGAGCTGCAGAGGGTTGGAAAACACAATCAGCCAAACAAGATGAGTCTGGAAGATGAGCGAGAATGTGGGTATCCTGAACTTCAATAGTGAGTGATGCAAACAATAAGAAGAGAGTTAATGAGTCTAGTTCTGGTAGTATCAATACGGATGGTGATGATGCGGCCAAGGCAGGGTTTCTCAACCTGGGTACTATTGACATTTTAAGCTTAATATTTTGTTTAGGAGGCTGTCCATTGTCAGATGTTTAGCAGGATCCCTGGTATCTACCCACTAGATGCCAGGAGTACCCCCTTTCCAGCTGTAACAACTAAAAATGTTTCCAAGTGTTGCCAAATATCCCCTGAAGGACACAAGATAGGCTCCAGGTGAAAACCTCTGGGCTAAGGGTTAACAGTAGAGAGAAGCGTCTTGGCTACAGAATAATATGGAGGGAGAACTCTGGGGGCACTTCAATTTTTAAAATTATGATGGAGTAAGACAGACTTTTGGGATATATATTTCTATGAGTTTTAACAAACAAAGATACTTGTGAAAGCACCACTGCAATCAGGACACAGAGCCATCCTATCACCTCAAAACATTCCCTCATGCTTTCCCGTAACCCTTAAGGTCTAGGAACCACTGATCTGTTCATTATTATCATTTTTCAAGAATGTCATATAAATGAAAGAATACAGTATATAAACTTTTTAGACTTGGTTTTGCTAAGTGTAAGTAATGCTTTGGAGATTGATCTTAATAGTTATTAATATCAATAGTTCATTGCATTTTGGGGTTCCATTTTCATTAGTTTAATTAACTATTTTAAAATAACAATTATTGACTATGTTCTAAGGCAGAGTTCTTAGTACTCTCATACCCTGCTGCATTTAATTCACAACTACTAGCCCTTATTAATATTCTCATTTACAGATAAGGAATCAGGAAGAAGGTTCAAATAACTTGCAGAATCACACAGCCTATATGTAGCAGAGCCTGAAGAGAATTTTAACGTGAGAGCCCACATGTCAGAATTAATTGCTTTGCTCTTAGTAATGTAGAGAGGCCTACCAGTAAGTAAACAGCAAGGAGGGAAGAGAGGTGGTAGGAAAATTAGATGGCTTCTAATCAAATCCTGAGTCAGGTTTTACCTATTTCTGAAGCAAATATTTTAAATATTTATATCATTTATTTTTAGAACAAATGTGTGGATGTATTTTGTATAAAGATTAATTGCCAACTTTAATTTCTTAAAGCTTTTGTCAGGAAGGAAAAGGATTTTATGCAAGATTCAATTAACTGTTTAAATATTATATTAAGGATTAAAAAACTGTTTAAAATAACAGAGTACCAAACAAAGGCTTGATTTTGGCTGCTAGCGACGGAGATCATACTGAGCAGGATATATAAGACTAGTAACTCCCAAAAGTCAGTTCCTTACCTGGTAGCGCCCTGCATCCAATACAACCATTTTGGGTGTCACACTATTGCTGGTCTCATAATCTTGGAGTGGAACATGAGCCTCTGTGAGTTGGATTCCAAGAAGAGTGGCCAGAGAATTACTGATGCAATACCTTTAAAAGTAAATTTAAAATGTTCATTATCTGAATCTCATCCAGTTCACTCTAAAAGCATTCACATTTAAAATTTTTCTAATATCTAAGAGCATGTGAGTGATACTGTTTTAAATTGGGGGAAAAATAAGTTTAGAGATTTGAAGAAAAAAAATGGGAACAGGAACATAAAACTGGTAATTACTGGTAAGCAAAACTCTGATTGCCAACTAAAATTTCAGGTTCACTACAGGGATGAGGGTAAAGATTACAAGAATTCTCAAATATTTGAGCAGGGAGAGACAAAACCAGAAATAGGGCTAAAATGTAGAAACACTTATTCATCCAAGAACTACTGCCACCTATGTAAAGAGATCATTAGTGCTCCCAGATCTCAGGCTGCAAGTACATTCACTACAAAATGAGGAGAGGAGTTCCCGTCGTGGCGCAGTGGTTAACGAATCCTACTAGGAAACATGAGGTTGCGGGTTCGGTCCCTGCCCTTGCTCAGTGGGTTAACAATCCGGCATTGCTGTGAGCTGTGGTGTAGGTTGCAGACGCGGCTTGGATCCCGCGCTGCTGTGGCTCCGGCGTAGGCCAGTGGCTACAGCTCCGATTCGACCCCTAGCCTGGGAACCTCCATATGCTGCGGGAGTGGCCCAAAGAAATAGCAAAAAAAAAAAAAAAAAAAAAGAAAAAGAGGAGAAAAGAGTCTATTATTTTTAAGCACCTTAACAAGGAAGTGGTGGTTATTAATGATAGTAGGGCCTTCACTTTCCTAAAGAAATCCTAGAAAGAAAAAATTTTAGTAAGTGCTTCTGAAAGTTCAGCCAAATAGCTCAGGTAGTAACTATACCAGACAACTAGTGACACCGGTAAAATAATAAAAGTAACCATGATTTTAAAAAGCCATTGTTGGAGTTCCCGTCGTGGCACAGTGGTTAACGGATCTGACTAGGAACCATGAGGTTGCGGGTTCGGTCCCTGCCCTCACTCAGTGGGTTAATGATCCGGCGTTGCCGTGAGCTGTGGTGTAGGTCGCAGACGCGGCTTGGATCCCGCGTTGCTGTGGCTCTGGTGTAGGCCGGTGGCTACAGCTCCGATTCGACCCCTAGCCTGGGAACCTCCATATGCCGCAGGAGCGGCCCAAGAAATAGCAAAAAAGACAAAAAAAAAAAAAAAAAAAAAAAAAAAAAAGCCATTGTTTTACAAGAACTGTGTAAATGGAGGTGAACAATGATGTATCCCAACTACCAAAGCAACAACAAGCAAAGTGGCAAAGAATTCAATGCAGAATAGAGCATTATGAAGAAAACTTTCTCCAACTTACGCAATTTTCCTGCAAACAGCTAAAGCACAGAAGAGGATATCATTTTCTTCATGCCACTTGCACCTGTACCAAAAAAGAGACTTTAATATCCTGATCTAACTGACGTAATACAGCTTATGGGTTTTTTTTTAAACCAAATATAAATTTTATATTTTTATTTCCTAATTTACCTGAGGAAAAATATAATTCATAAGAATAATCTGCATTGCAACTTTAGTATCCAGTCACTTCAGATAATTTATAATTATTAACTCATTTTTAAATTTTTCAGTTTCATTGAAGCACAGATGATTTACAATGTTGTGATAATTTCTGCTGTACAAAGTGATTCAGTTACACATGTACACATAACCATTCTCTTTCAGATTCTTTTACCATATAGATTATTACAGAATATTGGGTAGAGAACCCTGTAGCCTGTAAAAAGGAGACCATAAAAAAAGCTATACAAAACGAAAAGGCAGAGAAGTATGAGCCAGATAAAAGAACAAGACAAAACCCCAGAAGAGCAGCTAAGTGAACGGAGATAAGCAACCTTCATGAAAAAGACTTTAAAGTGATGATAGTAAAGGTAATCCAAGATCTCGGAGAAAAAAACTGGAGCCTAAGATCAATAAATTATAAGAAATGTTTAACAGAGAAATAAAGATTAAACAAGCAGAGGTGCAGAATACAGTAACTGAAATAAAAATTCACTAGAAGGAACCAATAACAGAATACAAGAGGCAGGAGAATGAGTAAGTGAGGTGGAAGCCAGATTGATAGGAATCACTGGTGCAGAACAGAAAGAAGAATGAAAAGAAATTAGGAAAGTCTAAGAGAACTTTGGGACAATTTCAAACCAACATTCACATTATAGGGGTGCCAGAAGAAGAGAGAAAGGGCTGGAGAAAATGTATGAAGAAATAATAGCTGAAAACTTCCTAAACATGGGAAAGGAACAACTCAAATCCAGGAAGCACAATGAATATGATACGGAAAAAACCCAAGGAGGAACACTTTGAGACACATATTAAGCAAAATGACCAAAATTAAAGACAAAGAAAATATTGAAAGCAGCTAGGGAAAAGCAACAAATTAACATATAAGCAAATCCCAATAAGGTTATCAGCTGATTTTTCCAGCAGAATCTCTGCAAGCATGTTATACTTAAAAGTGATGAAAGCAAAAAAATCTACAACCAAGAATATTCTACTCAGCAAGGCTCTCATTCAGATTTGAAGGAAAAAATCAAAAGCTTTACAGACCAACAAAAGCTCAGAGAATTCAACACCACTGAACCAGCTTTATAACAAATACCAAAGGAAAGAAAAGGCCACAACTAGGAACAAGAAAATTACAAATGAGAAAGCTCACTGATAAAGGCAAAAACTCAGTATAGGTAGAAAATCATCTACACACAAATATGATACCAAAACCAGCAACTGTGAGAAGAGGAGGGTATAAATGCAGAATACCGGAGATGCATTTGCAATTAAGAGACCAGCAACTTAAAACAATCTTGTGTGTGTATACACACACACACACACAAACACACAGACTCCTTTATCAAAACATGACAACCTCAAACCAAAAATCTATAATAGATATACACACACAAATAAGAAAAAGCAGTCCAAACACAACACTGAAGACAGTCATCATATCACAAGAGATGAAAAAGGGAAGAAAAAAGACCAACAAAAAAAAAAATCAAAATCATTTAGCAAATTTGTAATAAGAACATAAATATCAGGGAGTTCCCATTGTGGCTCAGCAGTAACCAATTCAACTAGTATCCATGAGGACATGGGTTCCATCTCTGGCCCTGCTCAGTGGGTCAAGGATCTGGCACTGCCATGAGCGTGGTGTAGGTCACAGATGCAGCTCAGATCCCGTGTTGCTGTGGCTGTGGCATAGGCCAGCATCTACAGCTCCAATTTGACCCCTATCTAGGAACTTTCATATTCTGCAGATTAGGCCCTAAAAAGCCAAAAAAAAAAAAAAAGTAATGAAATAATGCCATTTGCAGCAACATGGCTGGACCTAGAGGTTATCATGCTAAGTTAATCAGACAGTGAAAGACAAACATTACATGACAACACATATGTGGAATCTTAAAAAAGGATACAAATGAACTTCTGTGCAAAACAGAAACAGACTCACAAGATTTTGAAAACAAACTTATGGTTACCAAAGGGGACAAGGGTGGGGAGGGGTGGACTGGGGGTTTGAGATTGTCTGCCGCTTATGGGTTTTCTATATGCCATATTTCTAGCTTTCTAGTTTAGTTGAAATCATTTAAGAAAAACTGATGCTATTACACAAAGATTAACGTTTCTATTTTAATATAAAAAAGATTCTTTAAAACTTTGTTATATCCTCTGATGAACATTCATGATGCATTTCAAACCACACACGACTGTTATAGATTTTTACCTTGAAATAAAATGAGTGTTCCAGAGACATGTTAGTGACTATGGTTAACACATACTCATTCAACAAGCATTTACTGAACACATTCTATTTACCAGGAACTTTTCTAGGCACTAGGGATGCCATATTGTATGAAAAACCCTTATCCACACAAAAATGGGGAAGCTGTATTAAAAAAAAGATGTAGGCATAATACATCTAAGTTCTAAGAAGGAAAAAAAAAAAAAACAAGAAAAAGATGCTAGGAAATGCTAGAGAAGGGTGACATTTTAGATAAGAGGTAGCCAGGAGAGGTGTTACTGAGAAGTAAACGTTTGAGTGAGTGGAGACCTCATGAGGTGATGATGGAAAGAAAATGACCAACAACACATTTTCATGATGAGAGGTCCTATAAACCTGTGTATATCTCCCCCCAAGTGGATTAAGTCTATCAAGACTCAGAACTGCACTGTCTGCATAATGGAAAACTTGCCTGAACACAGCAAGAATCTTACAAACATGCTAAACAGTAAGTGTAAAAAGTCCCGTATTTGCACTTATGTTAAGTAAATGGAAGACTATCTAAAAATATATAAGAATTTTCCACTGCTCTTAAAAGTGATTCATAAATGATTCATAAAACTCTTAAAATGAAGCCTTAAGTTAAAACTAAATTTCATTTCTTACATGCTCAACCAGAATTAAGTATTTTTAAATTTCCAGTTAGTTTTGTTCCTTGTCCAGAACTTACACTGAAGAGTACCTACTTCATATACACTTTCCCTTGAAGATAATTTAAACAAAAACAATTGAAAAATCAACAGTATTCCAGTAATAAAACAAACAAAAAAACCCCCCCACAAAAATGTGATCTCAGAGAAAGTCTCCAAATCTAGTTATGCTATTAAAAATGACATTATTTTGGTGTTTTTATTTATTGGTCCTCTTCCTCCAAATCATCCCACCAATCCCTCTAAAAACATGAATGTATCTTCCAGTAAAGGAAGATTCATTCTAAAAATCTCAATAAGCAGAACTGCTTTGTACACTCTATAGAAGCTATTAATATTCATTACGTGACCTCAAATCTAGCTCCAACTTTAATGCATTTAAATGTGTTTCTTTTATGAGATTCCACTCCAAAGTCATAATATAAGGTCACAAGTGAGTACGTGTGCTAGGTTCACAAGCTACTGCCAACATTCCAACACTATCTCCTTCACTAAAAGAATGTGCAGCACACAGCATTTATACTTCTCTTTTCCTCCGATCTCCAAAGGTCTCAATGGTCTCACTTCCACCTATTTCAGGGTTAAGCTACCTTCTTCTTCTCAAGGATAACCTTGCCTTTACCTTCCTCAGGAACCAGTGTCATCTGAAATTATAGATGTTCTCTGCTCTAGTCAAACTGACTCACTGATTTTTCTTAATCTCAATGCTTACATTCCTCTGAGTCACTGTTCAGGTCATTTTCTTCTCTTAGAAATGTCCTCCCTTCAACTCAAATCTCTGCTCATATAAATTCTATCCATCTTTCTAGAAGAATCAAATAAAACATTTATTCCATAAAGCATTTCATATATTTTTAACCTGTATACTGAAGTGATTTTTTTCCCTCATCTGATCATAATCTTTTCAAATTCTTTAAGAATCATCAGAAATTATTGTAACTCTAGTATGTCTACATGCTTCATTGCTCTTATCAGAGAGAAGACTCAGAGCAAGTGTGATCATGTTACTCTTTCCCATGTTTCCCAAAGAATCTAGTCTTATGCCTTATGTGTAAGAGCTGCTCATATATTTGTTAAATATACAAAATTCAATAAACTGGACTAAGAAAAAACTATTCTGAAGTGCTGTCAAGAGAGAAAGATAAGACGGCAGAGTAGGAGGATTTGAGCTCACCTCCTTTCACAAAAACACCAAAATTACAACTAACTGCTGAACAATCATTGACAAAAGGACTGGAACCTACCTAAAAAGAAATTCTACATCCAAAGATAAAGAAGCAGCCAAAACGAGAGAGTGAGGGCCGCATTCACCATGTAATCAAAATTTATACTCACCAGGTGGGCAACCCACAAACTGGAAAATAATTATATCACAGAAGTTCTCTCACAAGAATGAGAATTCCGAGCCCCATGTCAGGCTCTCCAGCCTTGAAGACTGGTATTGGGAAGAGGAGCCCACAGAGCATTTGGGTTTGAAGATCAGCAGAGCTTGATCACAGGAACTACACAGGACTGGGGGGATGAGGGTCTACTGGTGGCAGAGGTACCAGGGAATACTCATTGGCGTAAGGTCTCCTGGAGGCTGCCATTTTGACACCAAGACCTGGCTCCACCGAAGAGCCTATAGGCTCCAGTGCTGGGACACCTCAGGCCAAACAACCAATACTGTAGGAATACAGTCCCACCCATAAGCAGACAGGCTGCCTGAAGTCTTCCTGAGCTGACTGCTGCCCCTCAACACACCTCTTGACATGGCTCTGCCCACCAGAGGGACAAGTCCCAGCTCCACCTACCAGTGGGCTGGCATCAGTCACTCCCACCAGGAAGCCTGCACAAGCCTCTAGACCAACCTCACCTACCAGGGAGCAGAAACCAAAATCAAGAGGAACTACAATTCTGCAGCCTGTGAAATGGAGACCTCAAACAAAAAGTTAGACAGCAAAGGAATATGGTCCAGAAAAGGAATAAGATTAAAACCCCAGAAGAACAACTAAGTGAAATGGAGATGAACAATCAATCTGAAAGAGAATTCAGAGTAATGACAGCCACTATGATCCAAGATCTCAGAAAAAGAAGAGATACACAAAATGAGAAGATACAAGAAATGTTTAACAAAGCTAGAAGATATAAAGAAAGGTTGAACAATACAATACTCCAGAAGGAATCGATAGCAGAATGAATGAGTCTGGAGAACAGATAAGTGAGCTATAAGGGAGAATGGTGGAAAACACTGACATGGAACAGTGGTTTTTTTTTTCTTTCTTTTTTTTTTTTTTTTGTCTTTTTAGGGCTGCCCGTGCAGCATTATGTAAGTCCCCAGGCCAGGGTCAAATCAGAGCTGCAGGTGCCGGCCTACACTACAGCCACTGCAACGTGGGATCTGAGCAGTGTCCGTGACCTACACCACAGCTCACAGCAACACCAGATCTTTGACCCACTGAGCAAGCCCAGGGATTGAACCTGTGTCCTCATAGAATACTACTCAGGTTACTGCTGAGCCACGATGAGAACTTCAAAATGAGGATAGTTTAAGAGATCTCTGAGACATCAAATTACCAACATTTGCATTACAAGGCTCCTATAAGAAAAGAAAAAGGACCTGAGAAAATATTTGAAGAGATAGTAGCTAAAAACGTCCCTAACATGAGAAAGGAAACTCAAATACAGCAAGTCAGAGTCCCAAAAGGATAAACCCAAGAAGGAACATGCCAAGACACGTATTAATCAAACAGACAAAAATCAAAGACAAAAAATATTAAAAACAAGGGGAGAGCAGCAAATAACAGACAAAGGAATCCCCTAAGCTGTTTTTAGCAGAAACTCTGAAGGTCAGAAGGTAGTGGCAGGGTATGTTTAAAGTGATGAAAGGGAAAAACTTACAACCAAGAATATTCTACCCAGCAAGGCTCTTATTCAGATTTCATGAAGAAATCAAAAACTTTACAGATAAACAAAAGCCAAGAGAATTCAGGATCACCAAACTAGATTTACAGCAAATGCTAAAGGAACTTATCTAGGCAGAAAAGAAAAGGCAACAACTAAAAACAAAATTACCAGGCAGACTTAAGCAAATCCCACCCTATCCTGGATGGAGTCCTCATTCCCTCCCCGACCCGTGACACTGACCAGAACATGCCCAGAGATCCTTCCCCTTTTGTGGTAAAGGACTGCTAAGTTCCTGGCCTTATCAGGCCCAAGCAGAAGGTCAAAACATAGCTAGGCTTTCCAAATTGCCAGCACCAGTTGGTTCAGGGGCACCAAGACCAAGAGGTGACCCAGAATGACCCAGTACATTATGTCATATTTATAATAATTAGCATTGTGGTTTTTGACACTTGGGTTTCATTTGAGTGCTTATGGGTAAGCACCTGCACACAAGGAGAAAAGACGCATAACCTAAAGCTGTCAAAGACCTTGTCAATCAAATCATGTAGGACATAGGGAAGGACTTTGCACTACTCTGAAAAAATCAGCCCTCCCCTCACTGTCGGGCTGTTCCTGGTTTTCCAGACAGACCACTCTCTTCCCTTCAGGAGAATACTTTAGCTTGCTTTGCTTAATAAAACTTGAAACTGCTCTTTATCTCTTGACTGAATTCTTTCCTTAGGGGACAAGAACAGAGGAACTGCCATTCTACCAGTAACATATCTGGTGCCATGACTCAGATTTGCTGGATTTGAAAGGTATGCCTGACTTTCAACCAACTGCGCCTTCCATTCCTGCTTCCTTCCTCAATTTTCCCTCCCTGACACTCTGAGAATGTCTTTGCTTAGCTTTAGTTTTGGTATAGCAGATACTTTCTTTTCCACTGGTGCTGGGGCCTAGAGATGTTTCCTACTTTGGCACCATATAAGCATGCTTTGCAGACAATTTGACTGTTATGTCTGTGCAGGACACAGATGGTTGGGATACTAAGCCTTCTCTCTTGTGCCAGGACAGGGTTTAAGCAGATTTCTTTTTGCCTATTTTTTCAAGCATCTGGCATTTTGCCACTCTAAGAGACGGAGCATGGACCTTAGCTTGATTTGGATAGACTATAAGATCAATGAGATAAAAAGACTTCTTCAGATTTTACAGGCCCCCTCTCCCAACAGCCAAATCCCCAAACTAGAAACTCTGGCCACATGTTTCATCTTTCAGGTCATCCTTAAGCAGGGTCAATGGGACTTAAGGTGACTGGAACAATGCTAAATCCTGGGGACTACATCCCAGCACAGGACCTTTGATAATTGAAGATATACAGGGAAAATGCCCAGAGAAAGGACTCAGGAAAGCTGCAACAGCTTCAGGTTAGAGTACTTGGTAAGATGTACCAACCAATAGCCCCTGGGGCAAGCAACATGCTTTGCCCAGCAGGTTCATAGGCAAAGGACACTTCATTCACAAGAGGCCACTGGGGACTTGAGGAATGCCCCAAGACTACCATGTGCATTCATCTTTTCTCTTTCAGATGGGCAACCAACTGTCCGCCTCTGGAGATGCACCCTTGGGATGTATCCTAAAGAACTGGGCTAAGTTTGATGCCCAAACATTGAAGGGGAGGCAATTTTCTTCTGCAACACAGCATGTCCACAATATAAGCTAGGAGGGGGGAGAAATCTGACCTGGTATTGGGAGTTTAAATTATAATACCATACTACTGGCAGCATTACAGGTCCGGCAACCAACTCCTTGTTGCCCTTAGGATCTCTTCCAACCCCCTACCCTGGCCACTGTCATCACTGCAGGAACCCAGGATGCTGGAAGACAAACTGCCTGGAAACACAAAGAAGCCCCATAAGTCATGCCCCAATGCAACAAGTTTGGCCACTGGAAAAAGGACTGCCCTTAGGTCAGGAGGGACCTTTGGTCTGTCCCTGACCAAATCATGACCTTGAACTGAGGGTATCCTCAACCCCAGCTTCTGAATCAAGGACCATTATCATAGGACAGAGCACAGGGCAACTTTGGATGTGGCAGGTAGAGCTGGAAATTTTCTATTTGAGATGCACTAGGATGTCTGCGTGAACCTTCAATTCATTGTAAAGCTTTTAGCTATAAAACCATGATTAAAGAAGAGTTTCCCAGTGTCCTAGTGTGTTAAGGATCCAACACTGTCACTGCTATGGCTTGGTTTACTGTTGTGACATGAGTTCAATCCCTGGCCTGGGAACTTCTGCATGATGTGGTGGAAAAAAAAAAAAAAGCAGGATAAGGATGGAGGAAGAGTAAGATGTGACACTCACCTTCTCCCACAAACACATTAAAAAAAACCCAACCCATCTACATATAGAATGATTCACACAGCTACTGAAAGCCTTCCTGCTAAAATCTGGAACAAGACAAGGATGCCCACTCACCACTTTTATTCAACATATCATTGGAAGTCCTAGCCACAGCAATCAGAAAAACAAAAGAAATAAAAATAGAAGAGGTAAAATTGTCACTGTATGCAAATGACATTACCATATATAGAAAACCCTAATGACTCCACACAAAAACTACTCAAAATGATCAATGAATTCAGCAAAGTAAGCAGGATACAAGATTAACATTCAGTAATTGGTTGCATTTTTGTATACTGACAATGAAATATTAGAAAAGGAATATAAAAATAACTGCCTTTTAAAACAACCTAAAAAAGTTAAAATACCTAGGAATAAACCTGACCAAGGAGGTGAAAGACTTATATGCTGAGAACTATAAAACATTAATCAAGGATATTAAAGACGGTTCAAAGAGATGGAAAGACAGTCCATGTTCCTGGACTGAATAATTAATATCATTAAAATGGCCATGCTACTCAAAGCAATCTACAGATTTAATGTGATCCCTGTCAAATTACTCATGACATTTTTCACAGAACTAGAAGAAACAATCCAAAAACTTGGACGGAACCATAAAATACCCAGAATTTCCAAGGCAATCCTGAGGGAAAAAATACCAAGCAAGAGGCATAACTTTCCCAGACTTCAGACAATACTACAAAGCTAGAGTAATCAAGACAGTGTGGTACTGGTATACAAACAGACACACAGACCAATGGAACAGAATAGAGAACCCAGAAACAAACCCAGACACCTATGGTCAATTAATCTTCAACAAAGGAGACAAGAATATAAAATGGGAAAAAGTCTTTTCACCAAGTGGTGCTGGGAAAACTGGACGGCTGCATGTAAATTAATGAAACTAGAACACACACTCACACCATGCACAAAAATAAACTCAAAATGGCTTGAAGATTTAGACATAAGACAAGACACCATAAAACTCCTAGAAGAGAATATAGGCAAAACATTCTCTGACATTGACTGTACAAATGTTTTCTTAGGTCAGTCTCCCAAAGCAATAGAAATAAAAAATCAATGGGATCTACTCAAACTTACAAGTTTTGCACAGCAAAGGAAACTATTAAAAAACCCAAAAAGACAAACTACAGAATGGGAAAAAATAGCTGCAAACGATGCACCTGACAAGGGCCTAATCTCCAAAACACACAAACAACTCAACAGCAAAAAAACAAACAACCCAATTTAAAAATGGACAGAAGACCTAAATAGACATCTCTCCAAAGAGGACATATGGAAGGCCAACAGTACATGAAAAAATGCTCAACATCACTAGTTATTAGCGAAATGCAAATCAAAACTAGTGTGGTACCACCTCACACCAGTCAGAACAGCCATCATTAGTAAGTCTACAAATAACAAATGCTGGAGAGGGTGTGGAGAAAAGGGAACCCTCCTATGCTGTTGGTGGAAATGTAAATTGGTACAACCACTATGGAAAATAGCATGGATGTACCTCACAAAACTAAATATAGAACTACCATATGATTCAGCAATCCCATTCCTGGGCATATATCCAGACAAAGCATTCACTGAAAAAGATAAATGCATCCCTATGTTCACTGCAGCACTACTGACAATAACCAAGACATGGAAACAATCTAAATTTCCAATGACAGATGAATGGATTAAGAAGATGTGGTACATATCCACAATGGAATACTACTCAGCCATAAAAAAGAACAAAATAATGCCATTTGCAGCAACATGGATGGAACCAGAGACTCTCATACTAAGTGAATCAGGTCAGAAAAAAAGACAAATACCATATATCACTTATACCTGGAACCTAAATTACAGCACAAATGAACCTGTTTATAAAAAAGAAACAAACTCATGGACACGGAGAACAGACTTGTGGTTGCCAAGGTGGGGGAAGGGAGTGGGAGGGACTGGGAGTTTGGGGTTAGTAGATGCAAAGTACTGCATTTGGAATGGATAAGCAGTGAGATTCTGTGTATAGCACAGGGAACTATATCTAGTCACTTGTGATGGAACATGATAAAGGATAATGTGAAAAAAAATGTATAGCTGTGTCACTTTGCAGTGCAGCAGAAACAGAGAACACTGTAAATCAACTACAATAAAAAGACTTTTTTAGGAGTTCCTGTCGTGGCACAGTGGTTAATGAATCCAACCAGGAACCATGAGGTTGCAGGTTCGATCCCCGGTCTTGCTCAGTGGGTTAAGGATCCAGCGTTGCTGTGAGCTGTGGTGTAGGTCACAGACACAGCTCGGATTCCGCGTTGCTGTGGCTCTGGCGTAGGCTGGCAGCTGCAGCTCCGATTGGACCCCCAGCCTGGGAACCTCCATATGCTGCGGGAAGCAGCCCTAGAAAAGGCAAAAAGACCAAAAAAAAAAAAAAAAAAAAAAAAAAAACAACTTTTTTAAAAACCCTATGACTAAAGATAATTTTCTTTTTTTGTCTTTCTAGTAGGGCCACACCCATGGCATATAGAAATCCCCATGTTTGGGGTCAAATTGGAGCTGTAGCTGCTGGCCTACACCACAGCCACAGCAATGCCAGATCCCAGCTTTGTCTGCAACCTACACCACAGCTCATGGCAACGCTGGACCCTTAACCCACTGAGTGGGGCCAGGAATTGAACCTGCATCTTCATGGATACCAGCTGGGTTTGTTACCACTGAACCAAAATGGGAACTCACTAGAAAAAGATAATTTTTTATGATACTGTGTGACCAAAAGTACTCTTTAAACTCTAGAGAAAACTGGTTAAGATGACACTCTCCTGAAATTCTAAAATGAGTTCTTTTTGCATATGCAGTTAGAGAAAGCTAGCTTAATACATTTTTTTTTTTTAATTTTTGGAATTCTGATCCTGAGAGAATAAAAATACACTTAGGAGAAAGCTTCAAGTTAACTCTTATTGTGTCCTTGAAATACAAACACAGTCCACTTTGCCTGAGACTTCAACCTTGGATTAACTAGAACTTCAAGCCAAGAAAAAAAAAAAAAAAAAGAAAAGAAAAAAAACGTTTGGGTATAATAAACATGCATCTTGCACCACATTAAAGAAAAACTGTACTATGAGAAAAATGTTTTTAGAGGTTATGAAATATGTTCTTAGTTTGCCAATCAACAAAAGGATGGCAAAGCAATTCAATTACTTGTTTCTTGGTTTTGTTAAGATGATTAAGGGTTAAAAGTTGTAATATGTAAACATTCAACACATGGGAACAAAGGGAAACATTTTCAGTGTGTAAAGCAAGTAGGATACATATTGTTGGTGAGAGAAGATAAAAAGAGATATTTTTGCTGAGGGAAAATATAATTTTGTCCTACAGCTGGTTGTTTCTGGATGGAAAAAAAATAGGACAAATTAATATGGAAACAGAAAGTGATAGATGGTTTGTAAAAAAGGAACTTATGAAAAAAGAATTTTGTATGTTGTTAAGATTAGATTGAATTTAATTAGGTAAGTGAATTTTATTACAGTAAGGTAGTACAAGAATGGAATTTGGTTCTAAGAGAACAAAATTTTCCTATAATATTGAGGTGATTTTGATAACAGACTCTAAGTTTCTTTCTCTATCTAGCTTTGAATTTTCCAGAGGCAATCTGAGACATCTAAGAAAAATACTGATAAAAAAGTTAAAAGAATTCTAATGGAAAGCTATTGTTTTTCTTCTAACCATACTTTTGGCCTCAATATTCAGGATGGAAAAATCACCTAGTTAAGTTGTAACAAAGTATAATTACTCATGATGGCATCATTGCTGACTTTGTTTCTTAAAGCACATGTACAAGGTTTGTGTGATAACTGGGTATAAGTTTTACAATGTATAGCCTATAAAATGATTCTCCATCAGTATATCTCTATGCTTGTTTGTCATGTCTGACTGGTATTCCTCCACCAGATGGAAGAAGCTTCTAAGCTCACCATGGGACACTAGAAGTTTACACTTCTCACCAGTCTATTAGAACTCAAAGGACCCACTGGCTTATAGACAGTAGACTACTGAGATACTAGGTGTTGTGTTAGAAAAATCCTAATGTCTCAGTGTCCTACCTTAAACCCAACTATGCTCTTGCCAGTCATATGGAAAGATAAACTGATCCATTCATGCACTGAAACTGTTAACCTGACTTCTGTCAGGATAAATGACCTCCAGGATTAGCTACTAAATAACCCAGAGGTAGTCTGCTTTTCAGATGGCGGTAGTTATATGCAAAAGCGAATAAAATATGCTGCATATGCAACAGTCTTAGAGACAATGGCTCTTCCTCCTCACACCTTTACCCAACTGACAGAACTCACTGCTTTAACCAGAGCATTGGAATTAGCTAAAAACAAGAGGGCCACTATATACACAGACACTAAGTATGCATTCCTAGTGCTACATACCAACGCTGCCACTGGAAGGAATGGGGCTATTTAACAGCTAAAAAAACCCTGCTATTAAGTATGTACCTCAAATTCTGTCATTGCTGGAGGCAGTTCACCTACCAAAGGAAACTGCAGTGGTTCACAATAGAGGACATCAGAGAATACAGAACAATGCGGCTAAAGGAAACCATAGAGCTGACCAAAAGGCTCAGTAGGCTGTCTAATCCAAAGACACTTTTTTGGGAGTCTTCATCCCTTCCCCCACCTACTCTTTCCCATAAGCCTCATTATATCCAGTAGGAGGAAGGCTGGACTAACAAGAAAGGCTACAGTCTTAACCCACAGGGATGGTATCTTACACCTTCCCCAGTCTATACAAAGAAAGGTTTTAAAAGCTTTACATGACACCTGTCACTTTGGGAAGGACAGCCTTCACCAACTTTGCAGGCAGCCATTTACTGGAAAAGAGTAAGACGATAGAGAAGGTTTGTCAGGCAGATCCTCTATGGGCCTACAACACCTCCAATGGTCAACCCCCACCCCCCACCCTATTAGCAGTCAGGGGTCCCACCTGGGGGAAGTCTGGCCAACTGACGTCACTCAATTCTTCCCTGCCAGGGTTTTAAATATCTCTTAATTTATTTAGATACCTTTATGATCTGAACTGAAGTTTTTTCCACCTAAACTGAAAAGGCTCAAGAAGTGGCTAAGACTCTTCTTAAAGAAGTCATTCCCAGATCTGGGCTTCCCTGGTCATACGGAGTGACAATGGACCTTCTTTTGTTTCACAAATAACTCAACATGCATCCAACGGTCTGGAGACTGAATATTTTCTCCATATATCCTGGAGGTTCCAATCCTCAGGGAAAGCGGAACAAGTCAATAAAATTCTCAAACATAGTCTAAGCAAACTCTGCCAAGAAACTTCCTAAACTTGGTAGAGCTCCTTCCAATTGCCTTTCTCAAGATGCAGACAGCCCTAAAGGCTGAGTTAAAACTCAGCATCTTTGAACTCCTGTACAGGAGACACTTTCTTTTTTTTTTTTTTTTTTTTTTTATTTTAGCAAGGGGGTCAGGTTATCCTTACATGTATACATTGCAATTACAGTTTTTCCCCCACCCTTTCTTCTGTTGCAACATGAGTATCTAGACATAGTTCTCAATGCTATTCAGCAGGATCTCCTTGTAAATCTATTCTAGGTTGTGTCTGATAAGCCCAAGCTCCCGATCCCTCCCACTCCCTCCCCCTCCCATCAGGCAACCACAAGTCTCTTCTCCAAGTCCATGATTTTCTTTTCTGAGGAGATGTTCATTTGTGCTGGATATTAGATTCCAGTTATAAGTGATATCATATGGCATTTGTCTTTCTCTTTCTGGCTCATTTCACTCAAGATGAGATTCTCTAGTTCCATCCATGTTGCTGCAAATGGCATTATGTCATTCTTTTTTATGGCTGAGTAGTATTCCATTGTGTATATATACCACTTCTTCCGAATCCAATCATCTGTTGATGGACATTTGGGTTGTTTCCATGTCCTGGCTATTGTGAATAGTGCTTCAATGAACATGCGGGTGCATGTGTCTCTTTTAAGTAGAGTTTTGTCCGGATAGATGCCCAAGAGTGGGACTGCGGGGTCATATGGAAGTTCTATGTATAGATTTCTAAGGTATCTCCAAACTGTTCTCCATAGTGGCTGTACCAGTTTACATTCCCACCAACAGTGCAAGAGGGTTCCCTTTTCTCCACAGCCCCTCCAGCACTTGTTATTTGTGGATTTATTAATGATGGCCATTCTGACTGGTGTGAGGTGGTATCTCATGGTAGTTTTGATTTGCATTTCTCTTATAACCAGCGATGTTGAGCATTTTTTCATGTGTTTGTTGGCCATCTGTATAACTTCTTTGGAGAAATGTCTATTCAGGTCTTTTGCCCATTTTTCCATTGATTGATTGGTTTTTTTGCTGTTGAGTTGTATAAGTTGCTTATATATTCTAGAGATTAAGCCCTTGTCGGTTGCATCATTTGAAACTATTTTCTCCCATTCTGTAAGTTGTCTTTTTGTTTTCTTTTTGGTTTCCTTTGCTGTGCAAAAGCTTTTCAGTTTGATGAGGTCCCATGGGTTTATTTTTGCTCTTATTTCTATTGCTTTGGGAGACTGACCTGAGAAAATATTCATGAGGTTGATGTCAGAGAGTGTTTTGCCTATGTTTTCTTCTAGGAGTTTGATGGTGTCCTGTCGTATATTTAAGTCTTTCAGCCATTTTGAGTTTATTTTTGTGCATTGTGTGAGGGTGTGTTCTAGTTTCGTTGCTTTGCATGCAGCTGAGGAGACACTTTCTATACACAAACCTCATAATGAATCCCAAGATCTTAGGGCTGGCCCAACATGTAATAACTTTAGGACAAGTACAATGGGCACTCCGAGCCTTTGGGAATAACATACTGCCAAAGCCTACTGACCACGGTATAGAGTCAAGTCCTTACAAAAACCTGGAAGGATAGATCTCCAAGGTCCCAGCTGACTTCTACATCCAAGGGCCTTTTCACAGTTTTTCTCCCTATTCCTATAGCTATCAAGGTGCCTGGCATTGCCAGATGGATCCATCACATAAGGGTCAAGCCATGCATGGGCTGCAACTTCTGAGGAGAAGCCCTCCAAGGATCCTCTAAACAACTATACTTGCAAACCTTTGGAACACCTAAAACTCCTCTTTCAAAAGACACCGGATAAGTAATGCCTCCTAGTTCCCTTTTACCACAATATAGGTGGGCTCCTGTTGGGTAATCGTATGCTCATATAACTTCTCATCTTTATAATTTTACTTCTCTGTTGTTTCCCTGAACCGACCATAAAATGACACTTAGAGCTTCTTTTTCACTTCTTGGTTCATAGCTAATCCCAAGTTCTTGATACAATCAATTGAGAGACGTTCAAAAGACACATTGAAAACCGTATCCAACAGGCCTCCAGCCTTGTGGATAGAAACTTTCAAGGGTAGTTCACTTGGAAAAAACATGATCTTGGATGCTCTGGCTCCTTCCTTTTCTGGGGCCCCTTGTTTTCATCTTATCTTTTGTCCTGTTCAGGCTTTGCTACCAAACCTCCTATTTAAATTCATCTCCTTTTACTCTCAGATGATAAAACTTGAGATGGTTCTCAGCCATGGGTATTAGCCCATCTACAGCCAAGAGACATCATTCTACATGGGACCTCTGAATCAATCCTCCAGGACATGTAGACAGAAATGTGACAGCTAGCAAGAATAGGGACTCTAAACCACTCTACATCACTTTTCAGCAGGATGCAGCCAGACAATGCCCTTCTTTCCAAAGATTTTAGGGTCTCAGCTTTTGAGGGAAGAAACGCTAGGTAGCTAGGCAGACATAAATGGGTCCTACCCCCATCCTAGACAGTGTCATCTTTCTCTCCACTACCTAGACACTGACCATAACACATCCAGATATCCTCCATTTTGTGGTTAAGGACTACTAAGTTACAGCCTTATAAGGCCCAAGTAGAAGGTCAAAAACACAGCTGCCCTTTTCAAACTGCCAGTGCAAGTTGGTGCAGGGGCACCAAGACCAAGAGGTGACCCAAAACAAGCTGGGTTCATTATGCCGTATTTATAATAAATTAGCATTGTGGTCTCCCACCCCCATGGGTTTCACTTGAGTGCTATGCACAAGCGCCTGCATACAAGGAGAAAAGGTATATAACCCAAAGCTGTCAAAGACCTTGTCAATCAAATCATGTAGGACACAGGGAGGGACTTTATACTACTCTTAAGAAACCAAACCTCCCCCACTACGGGGGTGTTTCTGGTTTTCCAGACAGACCACACTCTTCCCTTTAGGAGCATATTTTAGCTTGCTTTGCTTAAAACTCCTTTATGTCTCTCTCGGCTGAATTCTTTCTTTTGGGGGAAAGAACTGAGGCATTGCTGTTCCACTGTAACACTGCAAACAGAAAAGCTCATCAGTAAAGGCAAGTATACAGTAAAGGTAGGACTCCTCAACACACAAATATGTATCAAAACCAGCAACTGTAAGAAGAGGAGAGTACAAATGGAGAACATTAGAAATGCGCTTGAAATTAAGAAAGCAGCAACTTAAAAAAAATCTCTTTGTATGTATACAGGCTGTTATTATCAAAAACCTCATGATAACCGCAAACCAAAAACCTACAATAGATACACACAAAAAAAGAAAAAGAAATCCAAATACAACTTAAAGATAATCATCAAGTCATGAGTGAACAAAAGAGGAAGGGGAGAAAAAAAAGACCTTTAAAAATCCAGAACAAAAGAACAAAATGGCAGTAAGAACATACATATCGATACATACTTTAAATATAGATTAAATGTTTGAACCAAAAGACATAGACTAGTTGAATGGATACAAAAACAAGATCTGTATATATGCTTTATATGAGAGACTTCAGATCTAGGGACACATACAGATTGAACAAAAGGGGATAGAAAAGGTATTCCATGCAAGGGAAAAATCAAAAGAAGGTTGGGGAGTTCCCATCACGGGGAACTTGGGGACCTCAATGGTTAATGAACCCAACTAGTATCCATGAGGATGTGGATTTGGTCCCTGACCCTGCTCAGTGGGTTAGGGATCCGGCATTGCCATGAGCTGTGGTGTAGGTCACAGACATGGCTCAGATCCCATGTGGCTCTGGCTGTGGTGTAGGCTGGCAGATGTAACTCTGATTCGATCCCTGCCTGGGAATCTCTGTATGCTGTGGGTGCAGCCCTAAAAAGACAAAAAAGAAAAAAGAAAGTTGGAGTAGCAGTACTCATATTAGACAAAATAAAACATAGTTATAAAAGACAAAGAAGGAAAATACATACTAATCAAAGTATCTATCCAAGAGATAATATAACATATATTTTATATATATGTATATGTATATATAAATTGCACCCAATATAGGAACACCTCAGTATATAAGGGATATGCTAAGAGTCATAAAAAGACAAATTGACAGTAACAACAATAGTGTGGGACATTAACACCCTGCTTACATCACTGGAAAGATCATCCACAGAGAACATCAATAAGGAAACAGAGGCCTTAAGTGACACTTTACACCACATGGAATTGATTGATATTTATAGAGTATTCCATCTAGAAGCAACAGAATACACATTCTTTTCAAGTGCACAGGAAATAATCTCCAGGACAGATCAAATGCTGGGCCACAAAGCAAACCTAAGTAAAAAAAAATATATATGATTTGAAATCATATCAAGCATCTTTTCCCATCATCATGCTATGAGATTAGAAATCAACTATAAGGAAAAAAAACCTGCAAAACAACACAAACACCTGGAAGCTAAACAATTATGTTACTTAACAACCAATGGATTACTAGAGAAATCAAAGAGGAAATTAAAAAATTCATAAGAGAAAAACGAAAACAAAAACACAATGACCCAAAAACAGCAAAAGAAGATCTAAGAGGAAAGTTTACAGCAATACAATTTTACCTCAGGAAACAAGAAAAATCTCAAACAACCTAAGCTTATGCCTAAAGTAACTAGAGAAAGAAGAACAAAACCCAAAGTTAGAAGGAAAGAAATCATAAAGATCAGAGCAGAAATAAGTGAAATAGAAAAATTATAAAAAAAAAAGAAGAAACTAAAAGGTGGTTCTTTGAAAAAAATAAATAAAACTGATAAACTTTTAGACAGACTCATCAAGAAAATGAGAGAAGGCTCAAATCATAAAATTAGAGATGAAAAAGGAGACGTTACAACCGACATTACAGAAATACAAAGAATCATAAGAGATATTACAAGCAACTATATGGCCACATATTAGACATATTTGGGCAATATATAGGCATAGAGAACCTAGAAAACTGAGAAAAAAATGAACAAATTCTTAAAAAGATACAATTTCCCAAGACTAAACCAGAGAGAAGTAGAAAACATGAACAGACCAGTCACAAATACTGAAATTGAGACTATGATTTTAAAACTCCCAGAAAACAAAAGTCCAGACCAGATGGCTTCACAGGTAAATTCTAATAAATATTCAGAGAAGAGTTAACACTTATTCTTCCAAAAAACTTCCAAAAAATTGAAGAAGGAACACTCCCAAACTCATTTTATGAGGCCACCATCACCCTGATACCAAAACCAGAAAAGGATACACAAAAAAAATTACAGACTAATATCACCAATGAACATAGATGTAAAAATTCTCAACAAAACGAATCCAACAAAACATTAAAAGGATGATTCACCATGATCAAGTGGGATTTATCCCAGGCTGCAAGGATTTTTCAATATCTGCTGATCACTTGGTGTGATACAACACATTAACAAAGTGAATAAAAACCATATGATCATCTCAACAGATGTAGAAAAAACTTTTGACAAAATTCATGATAAAAATTCTCTCCAGAAAGTGGGCATTCAGGGAACCCACCTCAACATAACAAAGGCCATATATGACAAACCCACAGCTAACATCATTCTCAATGGCGAAAAACTGAAAACGTTTCCTACAAGATCAGGAACAAGACAAGGATATCCACTCTTATCAGTTTTATTCAACATAGTTTTGGAAGCCCTGGCTATGGCCATCATAAAAGAAATAAAAAGAGTACAAATTGGAAAAGAAGTAAAACTATCACTGTTTGCAGATGGCATGATATTATACATAGAAAATGTATGTAGAAGACATTACCACAAAACTATCAGAGCTCACCAATGAATTTGGTAGTTACAGGATACAAAATTAATACACAGAAATCTGCTATATTTCTATACACTAACAATGAAAGATCAGAGAGAAATTAAGGCAACAATCCCATTTACCACTGCTTTCAAAAAGGATAAAATACCTAAGAATAAACCTACCTTAGGAAGCAAAAGACCTGTACTCTGAACACAATATGACATTGACGGAAGAAATTGAAGATGACAAAAACAGATGAAAAGATATACCATGTCCTCGGATTGAATCAATACTCAAGGCAATTTACAGATTCAATTCAATCTCTATCAAATTACCAATGGCATTTTTTTGCATATATAGAACAAAAAAAATCTTAAAATTTGTATGCAAACACAAAGGACTCCAAATAGCCAAAGCAGTCTTTTTTATAAAGATTTTTATTTTTTCCATTAGAGTTGGTTTACAGTGTTCTGTCAATTTCTACTGCACAGCAAAGTGACCCAGTCAAACACACATATATACATTCTTTTTCTCACCTTATCCTCCATCATGTGACTAGATATAGGTTCCAGTGCTATACAGCAGGATCTCATTGCTTATCCATTGCAAAGGCAATAGTCTGCATCTATTAACCCCAAATTCCCAGTCCATCCCACTCTCTCCCCCTTCCCCTTAGCAACCACAAGTCTGTTTTCCAAGTCCATGAGTTTCCTTTCTGTGGAAGGGTTTATTTGTGCAGTATATTAGATCCCAGATATAAATGAAACATACAGTACTTGTCTTTCTCTTTCTGACTTACTTCACTTTAGTATAAGAGTCTCTATTTCCATCCATGTTGCTGCAAATGGCATTATTTTGTCTTTTTTTTTTTTTTTAATGGCTGAGTAGTGGCCAAAGCCATCTCTAGAAAGAAAAATGGAGCTGGAGGAATCAAGTTCCCTGACTTCAAACAATAACTATAAGGCTATAGTAACCAAAACAGTATGGTACTAGCACAAAGACAGACTTATAAATCAAGTGAAAAGGATAAAGTCTCACAAATAAAGCCACACATCTCTAGTCAATTAATCTACAACAAAGGAGGCAAGAATATACAATGAAAAAGTCTTCAAAAAGTGGTGCTGGGAAAACTGGACAGCTACACATAAAAGAATGAAATTAGAATATTCTCTAACACCATACACAAAAATAAACTCAAAATGGATCAAAGACCTAAAAGACCAGATACTATAAAATTCTTAAGAGGAAAATACAGGCAGAATAGTCTTTTATATAAATCATAGCCATATCTTTTTAGATCTACCTCCTAGAGTAATGATAATCAAAACAAATAGGACCTAATTAAACTTAAAACCTTCTGCACAGCAAAGGAAACCATAAACAAAAAGACAATCAAAAGAATGGGAGAAAATATATGCAAATGAAGCAACTGATGAGGGATTAATCTCCAAAACAACATTTCCTGCAACTTGATATCAAAAAACAAACAACCCAATCAAAAACTGAGCAGAAGATCTAAACAGACATTTCTCCAAAGACGGCCAAAAAGCACATGAAAAGATGATCTAATCGGTAAGTATTAGATAAATGCAAATCAAAATTATACTGAGGTATCATCTCACACCAGTCTGAATGGTGGTTATCAAAGGGTCTCCAAACAAATTCTGGAGTGGGTATGGATAAAAGAGAACCCTCCTATACTGCTGGTAGGCACATAAATTGGTACAGCCACTATGGAGAACAGCATGGATGTCCCTTAAAAGACTAAAAATGGAGCTACCATATGATGCAGCAAGCCCACTCCTGGGCATGTATCTAGAGAAGAGTGTAATTCAGAGGTATACATGCACCCCGGTGTTCACTGCAGCACTATTCACAATAGTCAAAACATGGAAGCAACCTAAATGTCCACTGACAGATGAATGGATAAAGAAGATGTGGTACATATATGTATAATGGTATG
This sequence comes from Sus scrofa, assembly GCF_054392235.1. Lineage (NCBI taxonomy): Eukaryota > Metazoa > Chordata > Mammalia > Artiodactyla > Suidae > Sus > Sus scrofa. The sequence continues at coordinate 88,373,734 of NC_139386.1, forward strand.
TTAGCCATAAAAAAGAATGAAATAATGTTATTTACAGCCAGCATGGATGGACTTAGAGATTATCATACTAAGTGAGAAAATCAGAAAAACAAATACATGATATCATTTATATGTGCAATCTAAAAAAAAAAATGGTACAAATGAACTTATTATTTACAAAACAGAAACAGACTCCTAGGCATAGAAAGCAAAATTCTGGTTACTAAAGGGGAAATGTAGGGGGAGAAATAAATTTGGGATTAACATATATACACTACTATATAAGGACCTATATATAAAGCACAGGGAACTCTATCCAATATTCTGCAATAACCTACAGCAGAAAAGACTCTTTAGGAAGTAAATATATGGTATACATATAACTGGATCACTTTTCTGAACACCTGAAATAAACACTGTAAATCAAATATATTCCAATATAAAATAAAAAATTTCAAAAATTAAATTATGTCAAAACTTACACTTGACTTTAGCCAAAAGGCCGAGAAACAACTGTGATGTCAAAAAAGTCAAAATATAAAACTGCCTTTCTTAGAAGTACTATTGTGGGGCTTCTGGTTCAAGATGCATATATTTATCTTCTCTTGTTCCCATGGCCCTACCAAAATGAGAGTCAAAGAATCAAAATAGTCGATATCCACAACAAAGGAGAAAACAGGAAGAAACTTCCATGGAAGAGAGTTTTAAAAATCTGTTCAATACAGAAAGTAAATGAATGAATAAGTGATGGAGCTAGGTAAAGGAAAATGCTGCCTTCGGTACTCACAGAACAGGCTACACAGAAGTTAATCTACCTACTGAACTCTGGAGAGGCTCTGAACTCATGGACAGGTCCCTGGCCAGAGAGCAGAGGTTTACTGGACATCTGTCCAAAGAATTGTCAACTTTCCCGACCCCATGCAAAGAAGTGATCTGTTCTTAGAGAACTAGGCAGCAAGAATGAATACTGATTCCCTAAGGCAAAACTCTCAATATTCTGGAATTTGTGATTCTGCCTCCACCTTAACATCTAGCTCCCTTGTTTGCTTTCCCTATAGCAAGGCCTAATCTGCTGATACTCCTCATTGGACAACACAGAGCTCTTACTCATCTTTGCAGCCTCATTTTAACATGTGATTTAACCAAGGACTATCAAACAACCAAGGAAAGCCTGCAACATGAAAACAACAACAATGAATGAAATCAAGATAGGAAGACCATAATTCACAACTCAAAAGAATGAGATAATCCAAGAAACAAATGCAAGCTAACATTTCTGCCCCACCAACCAGTACCCCAACCAGATTTGTAAAATTACTGCATCTATGATCCTAGTTTTTCTTTTCATCTCTCCTACTTAACACTGATGACTCACTATGGTACTTTAAATAGCATGATGGCAACTGTAGACTGAGAGGTATTGAGAATCTTGGGAGTTCCTGTTGTGGCTCAGTGGAAGTGAATATGACTAGGATCCATGAGGATGCAGGTCAATCCCTGGCCTCGCTTAGTGGGTTAAAGATCTGGCAATGCCGTGAGCTACGGTGGCAGATGAAGCTCAGACCTGGCATTGCTATGCTGTGGTGCAGGCCAGAGGCTATAGCTCCAATTCGACCCCTGGCCTGGGGACCTCCATATGCCATGACTGCGGCACTAAAAAGACAAAAAAATAAAAATAAAAAATAAAATAAAAAAATCAGTCTCTGCCTAGTCTGAAAATGTCAGAGTTTCTGAGGGCTCTCTGTTGAGTCTTCTCTCTGCATCCTCTAAGATCTGCCTAAGTGATCTCATCCATATGCTACAAGAACCATTTAGGCAGAGGATTTGACTCTCCTTCACTGTATTTTCAGCACCCAGAACAGTGCCTGGCACACAGGGAAATGAATGCTGACATTATCCAAACCTCTCCACTGAGTTCTAGGCCAGGAAGACCAGCTGCCTGCTTGTTATTTCTAGATCTTGCCTCACTAGGGCCTCAAAACATTCTAAACTTGGTCTCTCTTCCCCATCCACTCTGAGATCCAAGTTAGAAACCTGCGCATTGTCTTTAGGTTTTTTCCCTTCATTCTCTCTTCCTGTATCCAATCCATCAGCAAGGTCTCCTAATTTTTTACCAACATCACTTCTCCTTTTTCTGCTCTAACTCTACTGTCACCACCCTTGTCCAAGCCATTTCTTGCCTGGACTAGAGAAATGACCTAATAATTAAAGACTACATACTTCCTTTCTTGCCTTCCTCTAATATATCCATTAAAACCTCCTATCTTTTAGAAAATTCTGTTAATTCTCAACTTGATAAAATTCCTTGCTGTAGCTAACAAGGCTCGAGCTTATGGTCCTTGCTTATTGTTTCAATCTCATCTTGTGCATTCTCCCTTTTGCTTGTTACTCTCCGGTGAGTGAAACTGTTCCTTTTATTTTTCATATGGATGCATCTCTTCTCTTGCTTCGGAGCTCAGCTTTTCATGTTACACCCTCAAAAACAGTCTCGACAATTCTAGAAAGTAGTCTACCTTTCTCCACACTTTTCTCTACTACAGTATCCAGCTGATTTCCTTCTTAGCACTGATTACAAGTTAAAATCACTAAAAAGTTTTACAGTGTGTTTCTCTTTCCCATTTAAATGTGAGCTTCAGGAAGGCGGGAACCACATTAACCTTGGTCACCAGTGTACCTTCAGTAAGTGCCTAGGATACTTTTTGGGAAAGGGGAGATGCCCAATAAATACTCATTAATTAAAGTTGCCTTGTTTCAGTCAGCAGGACAATTATGGCATGAAGCAATAAGGAGAATGGGAGATCTATACAAGTTATAAATACTCTAGCTTTCAAAATAACTGGTAGTCATTGCGTAACCGTACTCAATTTCACCAATACAAAACCTACTTATTTCTCCTGGAGCTAGAGACAACATTCATCCAAAGCTTATTACAAATTTTAATGTCCTTTAAGTGGAATTTTAAGTGCAGTGTTTGAAATGAGTCCCATTTGCTTACATTAACAGATTTAACAATAGTTTCTATTGTCCACTACTGCCAAAACTCCCTTGTTAAGATCCTATATTTCGGTATCTCACACTATGATACTCAGGAAAAGGTGGATCTACCCTTTACAAATCAGTTTATTATTAAAGTGTTTAAAGCATTATGTAATGGTTCTTTTTAACAAAATCCCATGGCACAAATCTCAAAAAATGTCTTATACCAAAAGTACTCTTGTTGCAGCCTATACATACTCTGAGACTCAACACTGTGTTTCTTCGGTTCTAAAACATGCTTTTTTTCACCTTTTAACTGAAGCTGGAATGCATGCCTCATACAATTTAAAGGTATTCTACAATTCCTATTAGTCAGTAGAAACATTTGCCATTATCTTTGCACAAGTTTATTATTTTTAAAGCAGTGATATGTAGTGTTTTATTTTTTATTGCAGTATAGGTGATTTATAACAATATATTAGGTTCAGATATACAGCAGAGTAATTTAGTATTTTGTTGATTATACTCCATTACAAGTTATTACTAGATAATGGGTATAATTTTGTCCTATATATACTTGTTGCATAGATGTATTAATATGTTATTTGTTATATATTTATATATCTGTTAATCTCATACTCCTAAATTTGTCCCTGCCCCCTTTTCCCTTTGGCAACCACTATTTTGCTTTCTGTATCTGTGAATCTGTTTCTACCAATTGAATCAAATATATTTGATTATTATTCTTGATGATAATCAAACAATTGAAATCCTTCAGTATTTTAGTAAATAAACCATTAAGAAAGTATTGCTTTATCTCTGCAACTTTTTTTTTTTGCCTTTTGTCTTTTTAGGGCTGCACCTGTGGCATATGGAGGTTCCCAGGCTAGGGGTCTAAGCGGAGCTACAGCTGCTGGCTACACCACAGCCACAGCAATATCAGATCTGAGCCTCATCTGCGACCTACACCACAGCTCACAGCAACATCAGATCCTTCCCACTGATCAAGGCCAGGGATCGAACCCACAACCTCATGGTTCCTAGTTGGATTCATTTCTGCTGCACCATGATGGGAACTCCAAAACTTTCTGTTGGTTATCATCTGATGAATGAACCATTATCAAAACTTGCAGAAAAGTTGTCCTTCAGTGGCTTGGTAGAAAATCTAGAGATGATAGTACAGTTCTCTTTTAAGAAATGCAGCATCACTAATACTCTGTATGGCACAGATACAACTATGTATGAAAACATGGACAATGAATGACTGAATGTGTAATTTTAGCAATACTTTTGCCAGTAGCTGAAATATTCTAACCACTGACAACAAACTTTAGAGCCTAAAAAGAATGAACATACAAAATATATGCCTGCAGCATAACAGAGAACATCACAAAACTCAATTACCTATAGAAAAGCAAAATAGAATCCTTAATTTCCAGTGGAATCATTGCTCAAGTTCATACCCAAGCCTTTATATAATTTTATACAGAGAATGGAGTCCAGAAAACACAGGGGAGAGGAAGGGAAATGGGAAGCCCAAGATCAAATTACCATCTTTTCCGCAATGAGAAAGTTCATAAACATCTAGAGTCCTGGCAGATCAGAATACTGACTATAGACAGGAAAGGGACTTAAAAGTTACTGTGAGACTCCAGAAGGCAGTCTAGAAGGCAATGTTTCTGGGCAGCAGAGGGTAAGAGGAAGGGAGAAGAGTCCTTTAGAAATTTTGTGGAGGGAGGAAAAAAAAAGCAAAGGGGGAGAGGAAATTTAGGACTCTCCTAGACAAAGCAGGGAAAAAAAATGGAAAGACCCACAATCACACCCCCAAACATCCTGAAAACATTCCAAGAAACCATAGTTTTGCTACACTGACAGAAGAGGGTGCACTTGAACTATGAATCTCAAACCACCCCAAATCACCAGCTCTGTCCAAGAAAGTCAAAAGAACAACATGTAACACATCTTCATCAACAGAAAGCCACTGTGAGAATAACACAGAAAATGAGAATCAAAATGCTTTAGTTGATAACTCCTCCCTCTACCTCCGCCCCCCAAAAAATGAAGAAAACTGTAACACTCTACATTGTTAATGTATACATAAATTAAATGTCCTCAAATGAAAAGCTAGAGGATTTGAAAACATGCCCTGAATGAGAAACTTTCAAAACTAAGAACAGAAAAAAGAAATGAGTTGATAAAACTCAGAAAACAAAAATTATATAGGAAAAGAGCTAAATTACAACCTGCCTAAGGAAGAACAGATTCAAATGAGAAGTTAATAAGGAAAACTGAAGAAAACAGAAAACTACCATGAGAAAAAAATTAAAGAAGTAACAAGGGTGTGAAAAAGCGACCATAATGAAAGATAGGTAAAGAAGACCAAACCAAACATACATATACTGGACTCCTTTAAGAAGAAAAATTAATGGAACAAAATATTAAACTATAATCTAAGAAAAACTGCTAGAAATAAGACCTAATTTTGCATACTAAGAGAGCCTGCCAAAGACCTGGGAAAACTGACCTGCAATAATACACTTAGAGAAATATCCTGGTAAAAGCTATTAGACTTTAAAGATAAAAAAAAAAAAAATTCTTAAGGTCTCCAGGCAAAAAGATCAAAATAACTTAAAAGATCAAGAGAATGAAATGACCAAATCTCTAAAAAGCAACACAAAGCAATACACCAATGCAGCTGTATTTTCTAGAAATTCAAGGAAATAAAATGTAAACCAACAGAAAAAGTTTCAAACACCTCAGAACACAGTTACTACTATTCCCAAGAGCCCTTGATTAATCTACTAGGTCAAGACTGAGCAAACTTTCTGTAAAGGCATCAAATAACACAGTAACCAACTTACAACTACAGGTGACATAATAAGACATAGAAACAATAGTAATGAGACTTTACACCACTCTCAATATAAGCTAAATCAAGTGGACAAAACAAAGAGATAAGGCAATTTAAACGACATAATAATGTAGAGCTTATGGACACTTGTCAAAACACTGCATCCTGATAAATAATACATATTTTTCCACACACACCCACAAAACTGATTATACATTGTTAGCAAAAAACTGCAGAACACTATTAACTTCCATAAGGTAGAAATATTATACACAACACTTTGATCACAATGCTATTATAATTTACTAATGAAAACGAGAAAGGACATTTTTTTTCCATCGGGACATTTAAAAGCTTCATATTAACTCCTGGATTAAAATTGAGTTGAAACGACATAATTTTAAAAAAATGACAAAATACTATGCCAACAATGTATGGGATGCACTGCAAGCTATGTTTAAAATTCACTAAACAATACAAAAAAAAAAAAAAGCAAACCCAAATTTATTAAATTCTGAGCCCCCCAAACTAGGAAAAGAACCATAAAGTACCAAGAAGATAAAAGCAGAAATGAATAAGGAAGAGAATAAAAAATAGCAGATTTAATAAATTGAAATCCTGTTGTTTGAAAAAAAAAGTAAGAAACGCTCTAGGCTAGTTTGATTAGGGTAAAAAAAGGAGAAGCACAAATATATAAGAAATGATGAGATAACCACTGAAACAAGAACTTCTAAAATCATGAGACTTAGTTTGCAGACTTAATTTTTTTTTTTTTTCGGTCTTTTTTTGGGCCTCCAGCATATGGTGGTTCCCAAGCTAGGTTAGGGGTAGAATTGGAGCTGTAGCTGCTGGCCTACACCACAGTTACAGCAACGCAGGATCTGAGCCACTTCTGCCACCTATACCACAGCTCCTGGCAATGCCGGATCCTTAACCCACTGAGCAAGGCCAGGGATCAAACCTGCATCTCATGGATACTAGTAGGATTCGTTAACTGCTGAGCCACTATGGGAACTCCTGCAGACTTAATTTTAAACAAATTTGGAATCCTATATAAAATGCATAGTTTCCTAGGGAAATTACCAAAATTGATCCTATTAAAGTTAGAAAGCCTAATCAAATCAATTTTCATAGAAGAAACAGAGAAAGTTATCAAGGGAATTGGCCCACAAAAGTTCACCAGTCCCAGAATGTACAACCTGTGTGAGAAAAATTTTAAGACAAGACTTGAAAGACCCAAAAGCAGATTTAAACAATAGAAAGATGTCTCTTGTCTTTGGATGTTTTCAATACTAGTCTCTTGTCTATGGATAGTTTTCAACATTAAAGATTTCAGTCCTCCCAAGTTAATTTATAAATGTAATGCAATCTAAGGAACTTAATGGTGCTAAACTGAAGTGAGCGATACTTCTGCCTATACTTTTTTGTTTGAACTATGTTAATGCATCACACATTCAGAAGATAATAAAACCAACAAAGATGAGAAAAAACAAAATTGGAATAAAACAAGCAAATAGACTTTCAAATGAATAATTTAACTACACTGAGGGAGAAAAAAAAGGACTGACTCCAAAAACTTTGAATACAGTTTTGACTATCTTCAGACTAAAACTGCAAAAAAAAATACGAACTATTAATATGCATTTTTTAAATGGTGGTAACACTTAATTCTAAAATAACTTTTAATGCATTCTAGGACTAAACAAATAAAAATTTTGAGCACCAGGATTTTCCACTCACAAGGGCAATACAAAAATGGAAAACTAGAGAACTCTAACAGTTTTAAATTGGAATTGTCATTACTGAGTGGTTAACGAATCTGACTAGGAACCATGAGGTTTCTGGTTTGATCCCTGGCCTCGCTCAGTGGGTTAAGGATCCAGTGTTGCCATGAGCTGTAGTGTAGGTCACAGACGCGGCTCGGATCCTGCGTTGCTGTGGCTCTGGCGTAGGCCAGTGGCTACAGATCTGATTAGACCCCCTAGCCTGGGAACCTCCATATGCTGAGGGTGTGGCCCTAGAAAAGAAAAAAAAAATACACACATAAATAAATAGGAATTGTAAGTTTAGTATAAACTCGTGGTGAGATAAAGACAGAGGGAAAGAGGGAGGGAGGAAGAGGGGCAGGCAGGGGACACTAACTACATAAAAATGTATATGGAGGGTATGTAATACATTTATCTAACTCTCCCCAGTAAGGGGAACTAGAATCAGTAACACTCTAGTAGGAATGAACAGACCGAGCACCCAGATCCTATCTCCTAAATATTCTCCTCTGCTAAAAGGAATCAGGGCTTCTTGGATAAAGGGCTAATTCAAAACTGAAGCAGGAAAAGTAAAAAATGAATCTGAACTACATGAATAAAGGAAAGACGTACTCAAAGCATTCAGGCAGCACTGTAAAAAAAAAAAACCCAAACAATAAAGAAACCACTATTTTGAAAGGACTTCCACTGGCCATAAAAAATAATCTGAGCATAAAAATAAATTGATAATAAAAGATTATAGCCCACTGAATAAGGTATATGTCAGTTCGTACTCATATAAATAAATGGGGAAAAAGTGAGCAAAAAGGAAAAGCTCCTTACAGTAAAATGCTAACCAAATAAATATTCAAACCACAATCAGATTAGGAAACCACCATTTCAGTAATAACTGATTCAAGCAAAAATCAGTGGATACTAAAACTAGCAGATTATCGCTTCTCAGCCTTTTGGCTAAGATCAAGTGTAAAACTAGCAGATTAAAGTCTGAGGAATAGATTATCTACCAAATCTCAAAGAATCTCCCAAAAGAAAGTTATTTATAAGGTGAAAGACAGTAACTCTTCAATAAAGAAGTTTAACAGACACTATCTTAACCAAGCCATCAAAGTTATCAGCAACGAGACTGCTATCATACACCTTAAAATTTGACACACTGAGAAAGACACATCACTTGTGTGTTACTCCTATTAAGAATACGTAACCTTGGAGTTCCTGTAGTGGCTCAGCAGTAACAAATTCAACTAGTAACCATGAGGTTATGGATTTGATCCCTGGCCTTGCTCAGTGTGTTAAGAGTCCTGTGTTGCCATGAGCTGTGGTGTAGGTTGCAGATGCAGCTTGGATCTGGCATTGCTGTGGTGTAGGCCAGAGGCTGTAACTCCGATTCAACCCCTAGCCTGGGAATTTCCATAATGCCAAAGGTGCGGCCCTAAAAAGTGTATGTGTGGGGTGGGGGAGGAGAAAATACATAACCTCAATCTAACAATGAGGAAATAGAGTAAAACTCAAACTGAGAAACATTTTACAAAGTCATTGGCCTACACGCTTCAAAAAAGCTCAAGATGAGGAAAGTCAAAAGACTGAGGAACTATTCCAGACTAAAGGAGCCTAAAGAGACATAATAACTAAGGGCAACATGTCATCCAGGGTTGGACCTTAGACTTTTTTTTTTTGCTATAGAAGATATTAATGGAACTAGCAAAATATTTATATGGGCTTTAGATTAGATAGCAGCATTGTATCACCAGCAATATCCTGTTTATATAACTGCATTATGGCAATATACATGTTCTTGTTCTTAGGAACAACCCACTGATATTCAGGGGTGAAAAGGCATAATGATAACTTACTCTCGAGTGGTTTAGGAAAAGAAATAGCGTATATATATTTAGAAAGTTACAAATAAAATGTTAAAATATTAACAATTAGAGAATCTGAGAAAATGGCATATATATCTTCCTTGTACTAGTCTTACAACTTTTCTATAAACCTGAAATTATTTCAACATAAAATACTTTCAATTTATTTCACTTCTATACATCCTGTAACACAAGAATTGTATATAATAAAAGATCTATATAAATAAATATATTCTTTCATCAGTACAGAAATTCTAAGTGATAAAGCCCTGTGAGTTTATTTGGTAGTTTATTATTTTTAGCCATATACAAAGTAACAATGTGCCTTACAATCAATAAAATATTGTACTCAATGAAATATAATGATTCCAAAATTTCATAGGAAAATTTTGGCTAAGAAGGCAAAAACTAATCCTACCATATTTTCTCAGTTAAGAAGTCATTATCACCATCACAAAATCACTATAAATACCTGGTGTTGCTGGAATAATCCCACATGGCCACATCTAGGAGGCTCCGAACCCAGGTCTTAGAGGGCTCCTTGAGAAATTTTTGCTGGTAGATCCCTACCACAAGATCCTCTACAGTGACAAGTTCTAGATCTTGCCTGATTTCTTCCATTGGTAAACAGAAAGCACACATAATCAGTAACTTTAGGTACACAGAACATGTACATCAAAATGAAACAAATACAGATATCGAAATGCATTTGAACAGAGACCCAGTTTAACTTACCTGATGACTTTGCCATATACTTCAAACACCAGTTGACTCTGGCTCTATCATCAGACTGAAGAAAGGAAAAAATTTTACTTGTATTTTCTCCTCTCCTGATTTACTTTAATTAATGCAGTTTTTTCAAACTTGGCAGGGGGTGGGTGGTAGAAGGGGCAGAGTGGTGGGAAGGGAGAAGACTGAAGTTTGTGATGAACTAAATAAGCATTGTCAAAAAAAAAAAAAAAGCAACACATACTAGAAAAGACTACTGCTATTAATAGCCAGCTACATTCACAAAGGAAAGTTAACATCTTATGAACAGCAAGCGAGACATAGGGTAAGCAAATGAAGAAATCAATGTTCAGAAAAAGATAAATAAGAAATTGCGTTAATGGTGACACAAATAGTAAGGTTAAAACCCAATTCTTGGAGTTCCCGTGGTGGTGCAGTGGTTAACGAATCCGACTAGGAACCATGAGGTTGTGGGTTCAATTCCTGGCCTTGCTCAGTGGGTTAAAGATCCGGCGTTGCCGAGAGCTGTGGTGTAGGTTGCAGAAGCGGCTCGGATCTGGTGATGCTATGGCTCTGGCATAGGCCGGTGGCTACAGCTCCAATTCGACCCCTAGCCTGGGAACCTCCATATGCTCCGGGAGCAGCTCAAGAAAAGGCAAAAAGACAAAAAACAAACAAACAAAACGAAACCCAATTCTTCAATACCTAGCCTAAAAGAAATATAGACAAAACAAAGTATAAAGGTTATAAAAAGATCAAGGGGTGTTCCCATCGTGGCTCAGCAGTAACAAGCCCAACTACTGTCCATGACAGGGGTTCCATCTCTGGACTTGCTCAGTGGGTTAAGGATCTGGTGTTGCCATGAGCTGTGGTATAGGCCAGCAGCTGCAGCTCTTATTTGCCCCAGCCTGGGAACTTCCATATGCCGCACCTGTGGCCCTAAAAAGACAAAAAGATCAAAGGATTGCCACAAAAAAAGTTCTGAATAAATAATACTCTTGTCTAGAAGGACAGGAGTGAGGATTAGAAATCCATCCCTCAGGGTAAAAAGATAGTGAAGATATTTTAGAAAGAGGAATAGGAGTTCCCATCGTGGCGCAGTGGTTAACGAATCCGACTAGGAACCATGAGGTTGCGGGTTCGGTCCCTGCCCTTGCTCAGTGGGTTAACGATCCGGCGTTGCTGTGAGCTGTGGTGTAGGTTGCAGACGCGGCTCGGGTCTGGCGTTGCTGTGGCTCTGGCGTAGGCCAGTGGCTACAGCTCCGATTGGACCCCTAGCCTGGGAACCTCCATATGCCGTGGGAGCAGCCCAAATAGCAAAAAGACAAAAAAAAAAAAAAAAAAAAGAAAAAAGAAAAAAAGAAAGAAAGAGGAATAACATGAAATTTACCAAAACTGAAATACATTCAGCTTTTGCAGTCTTCAAAACCCATCCAAACCAGAGAAATTTAGAAGACATTATACCCAATTACATTCAAAACAGTTAACCAAGAATGAACATGTTTTAACACACACACCTAATACACAAAGTTCTTTCTTTGGGCATCTTTCATGGATCTTTTGGTTTCTAAGTGGATGCTTTAAAATAAACTATTACATTGAAATTACCTTGCAGTAAATAGGTGGCCACTTCCCTGAGTTTGGACGAATAAATCTATAAAGGTTTTGTAACACAGTTGCTTGATCATGCCCAGATTCAAAATGTGAAATAGGAATCTTGTGACTAGAATCACCTGAAGGAAATAAAAACAAAATAGGAGTTCAAATTTTGACTACGATAATTATGGAGTAGGTACAGAAATAGGAGTCCAAGAAGGGAGTAATGGGTAACTTGTACTCGAGCGCTTGTACCAAGCCTGGTTATGGTTAGGTACTTCATATATTTTATCCCATATTCTTATGAGGAAGATAATATACACAGTACTAGAGAAGAGATGACTGAGAATTACCAAGGTCAGCAGTGAATAACTAGTGAACACTGGAATCAAGACTCAAACTCAGGTTTAAGTGAAAGAGCCTATATAGTTATTTTCACTGTTCCTAGGTGGCCTTTCATGAATCTTTTATTAATAAGGCTGGGGACCTTAACAGTGGTGACTACCTTTTAATTGATTGTATGATGAATATTTCTACTTCCAGTAAAACATGAACCAAGTAGTTCAGATCAACCTCTTTACAAAAATCTAAAATGCTTGAGGATAACAAGAACACCTATAGTAGCAAGGAAATATTAGATGAAGATGCAGGAGAACACAGAATTCCAGAGAGGTGAGCCTAGCTTTTGAGACAGTTTTTCCCCTGGAGTCATTTGCTAATTCCAGAAGGGTAAGTTTAATGGCTGAGAAGTGTGCTTCTTGGGGCCTGGTTTGTGAGATGTAGGGTGTCTAGAAAAAGTAAACACAAGCCTTCTCCAGAAGAAGTGAACATCACTATAAGCCTCAAATAACTTTAAATCATTCTTTTCAAAGAGTCTATACAAATAATCAGGCACACAAAGAAACAAGAGAACCAAAACCAAGTTGATAGAAAAAGATCAGAAGGGTGTCCAGATGAAGTTATTGGACACAGATTTTAAATAATCAAACATATTTGACAGGATCAAATAATGAATTTCAGCATAAAAGTGGAAGCTATAAAAAAGAATACAAGGCGAGTTTAACTTCTGATAATGACAGACTGGGGAAAGCTGAACATACAAAGCACCTGCTTTAAAGCACTGCAGACACAAAAATGCAGTGAAGAATTATGGGCCCAAAATCATAGAAAGGAAGAAATCCTAGAGACTGAATCCAGCATTTCAGTTTGTTGGTAATTTGGGCATTTACCAATTTTAGAAGAGGAGATATAGAAGGTGAGAAACGGAGAAGTTTAACAGTCCCAGAGCTAATAAGAATTAAAAATATTACTATAGTATTACTTGTGTGTGTATATATATATATATGTGTAAATTTATAAATTAAAAAATATTCATTTTCTTCTGTCCTCCACCATTTATGCTGTGAAGTCAATTATAAATATTACTGATTTTTTTGTTGGTAATCTGTCCACCTTCCTTTTTTTTTAAGATCAACTAGAAATAAAAACAAAAAACATCAACTAGAAATAGACTGACTCTCTTAAGTCTAAACTCAATTTTAAATTATCTTAATCTCTGAAATGGGATTAAAGCAACCTGAGATGGCTAGTGACTCCAGCTTTCTGCCAGAATCACAAATCTATGGAGAGGAATAACAAGTTTTCATATCCACTGTTCAGTACTCAAAAACAACCAGACATATTGAGAGCTAAAAACTTTATGGAACAGCAAGACAACCAACAGACTATAAAAATACATCAAAAAAGAAGATCCCTGTAATAGGGTTATCAAACATGAGATTTTTAAAATAATGAAGCTTATTATATTCAAAGAAATAAAAAATACTGGTAACTTCAACAGAACCATAAAAAAGATCCAAATGTAAACTCAAAAACTGAGAATACATTCTCTAACCTGTTTTAGGATGGCCAAATAACCTTGGTAACAAAATTAAGATTAACCTCAGTCTTCGACATGAATGCACAAATCCTAATACAAAATTTTAACAAACCAAATCTGGCAACTTAATTAAGAGTTATACAGTACCATGTTGGATTTTTTGCTGGAATGTAAGGTGGTTTAACAATAATAAATCACCATGTAAACAAAAGACATAAATCAAGTGATATACAGAAAGAGTACTCATTAATATGTACAACTGACATCTCTTGCCAAACTGGGAACAGAAGGGAACTTCTTTATCCTGATAAAAGAATACATACTAAAAAATGAAAACTAGAGCAAAAAGTGTACTCACTGGTGAAACATCATTAACTAGAGAGCCTAACCAGAATGAATACTAAGACAAAACAAGTTTTAAATTTTTAAAATAAAAGATGCATACTAAAAAGAAAAATCACAGATATGATTATATAAGGAATTTGCTAAAAATTCGGTTTAGCAAAGGTGGGATAAAACCAAAATACAAGGAGTTCCCACTGTGGCACGGTGGGGTAAGAACCTGACTGCAGTGGCTCTGGTCACTGTGGAGACATGGGTTCAATCCCCGACCTGGCCCAGTGGGTTAAAGTATCTGAAGTTGCCACAGTTGTGGCACAGGTCACAGCTGCAGTTCACGTACAGTCTCTGGCTTGGGAACTTCCATATGCCACAGGTACAGCCATTAAAACACACACACACACAAACACAAAAGTAAACAATTAGAAAATATAATTTTAAGAGATATTTATAATAGCTATAAAAATGGTAAACTATAATAAGATTAATACTATGGAAAAAATAAGATTTTATTGTAAAACATTACAGATTCAAGCAATAAGAGTAACCCCATGTTCACATAAAGAATCAATATCATGAAGCTGTCAGTTCTATGCCAAATGACCTAAAGATTTAAAGGTTATTCCAAATTCTGAGATTCTAAAGTTCAGAAAGGCTTTTGTGAAGCATGATACACTAAGTTGTATGTGGAAGAGTAAAGGGTTAAGAATAGCTAAGATATTCCAAAAGAATAAAGTCAATCTTGTCAAAATGTTTTAACAATATGATATGGGAGACAAACAGATCAACAGAAAATATAAATAAGGCTCAGGTGGAGTGTTCTGGTGGCTCAGTGGGTTAAGGATCCAGTGTTGTCATTGCTGTGGTGCAGGTTGATCCCTGGCCTGTGAAATTCTGCATGATGCAGGTGTAACCAAAAAAAAAAAAAAAAAAAAAGACTCATGCATAAACATAAACGTGATTTAGTACAGGTGACACTACATATTTGGGAACAAATTGATTATCCAATAAATGATGCTGAGACAACCGATTATCCACATGGGAAAAAAATGAAATTGAATCTTTACTGCACATCATACACAAGTCAATTCCAAGTGGAATAAGAACCTAGATGTGAAAAACTATAGAAGAAAATTAAGATATTTTCATGGCCTTCAGGTAGAAGGGAATTCTTAAATAAGACAATAACACTCCCCCAAACAATGAGAGAAAAGATAGTTACTAAACTAAAAGTAAAAATTTCTGTTCATTAAAATACACTATAATGTAGAATTCCTGCTGTGGCTCAGTGGAAACCAACCTGACTAGTATCCATGAGGATGTGGATTTGATCCCTGGCCTCACTCAAAGGGTTAAGGATCCAGCATTGCCATTAGTTGTGGTGTAGGTCATAGATGTAGCTTGGCTCTGACATTGCTGTGGCTGTGGTGTAAGCCAGCAGCTGCAGCTCTGATTCAACCCCTAGCCCAGGAAATTCCATGTGCTGCAGGTGTGGCCCTAAAAACAAAAAACTACCAAGAAAAAAAAAACCCCATCATAATGAGAGTAAAAACTGCAAGGAACAAACCGAAATTAGGGATCTGCACACAATTAAATAAAAAAAATATATAATAAACTCCTATAAACCATTAAAGATGACAATCCAATAGAGAAATGGGGAAAAGACACTGCTGAGTTAAAAAAAATTACAGGTAAAGAATTGGATTGTGATGATCATTGTACAACTATAAATGTAATAAATTGAGTAATAAAAATAGATTAAAAAATAAAAATAGAATAAAATAAAAAGAAATATATACAGTATCATATAAAAATCTAAATAGCAAAATTAAATGTACCATATAAATACATATCTATAGTAAAACTATTCATAAAACAAATAATACAAAATTCAGAATAGTGGCTCTTTTAGGAGGGAGGATACAATTAAGGAGAAATATAGGAGCCTTCAATAAGTAATGGCAAAGTACTCTTTCTTCAGCAGACTGGCAGCTGAACTGCTGTTCATTAATATTCTATATACCTTGGAATTCCTGCTGTGACTCAGAGGTAACGAACCTGACTAGTCTCCATTAGGATGCAGGTTCAATCCCTGGCCTTGCTCAGTGGGTTAAGGATCTGGCATTGCCATGAGCTGTGGTGTAGGTCGCAGACATGGCTCGGATCCCACATTGCTATGGCTGTGGTGTAGGCTGGCAGCTGCAGCTCCAATTCGACCCCTAGACTGGGGACCTCCAAAATAAAAAAATAAATTCTTTATACCTTAAGTGAATGTTATGTATTCTATTTTGTATCTGAAGCTTCATTTAAAAAGCTGATAGACATTTTGTATAGAAAGCTGAAGGCAGTTTTCAAAGCTTTGTTTTAAAGCAGAACTTCTCTCTCAAAATCATCAACTAGTAAAATAGATAAAAAGTAGAGCTCCTACGGTGAAGTGGGGGAGATGAGAAGGGACTAAACCTCCTACCTCCACACACTCATACAAAACCTGAAGTCCTCTTCAAAGGAACACATGGTGGCAGCGGGGGGAGGGGGGATCAATGGACAGACTATATCAAAATCTCTTCCAATCTTGAAATCCTTGAATACAATGTCCTAAACCATAATGCCCAAGAAGCATTCACTTGATTTCACTTACACATACTTCATTAAAGGCCAGGTAGCACAGGAGCATTTGAAAGATCTACCTGCACATTTCCTGGCTACTAATCGAACTGTATCCACGTATAAATTTGCTTCAGTGTATTACTCATGAAACATGGTCTTTTCCTAAGTAGCAGCCTGATTATAGCACCCTAGGCACTTTTAGTTATTATATTGGCATAGCTGTCACTCTAATACAGTCATTTATCTTATTTAATTTGCACATTTCCCAGGGTTATCAAATTGGCAATTTGAGACACGCATAAATCAGTGAGCTCCAAAAGGATCTGAAGTTTCCTGAATGAAAAACACTGTACTCAGGTTTAATTAGTTTGAAAAATAACTGAAGAAAACATTCCTAGAGTCCTTAATAAGTTTGTTTTTAGGACCATACTTTGTTAATTAATTTGAAAAGATTATAAAAATAAGCCTTTAAAATGATTTTTTAAAAATTTCATCAGAAATAAAATAAGAAACAGTAAGGAGGTATTCTCACAGATGAGTGTCTCACTCATAGGGATTCTGATGCACTCAGGAGATGAACAAACCAGTAACAGGGCTTAAATAAAAGTGTGAAATTAATTCATCAGCTATGTTTCTACTTCTGATTTGTTACTATTAAGTGAAATAACCAAAGACAACATAACACTTGGGCAGATTAGCTAAGTCCGTACTTCAGAGTTACAACAGAACTTTTATCCTATAATTTTTTCATTCAAATCTACTTAAGGGGTCTTACTTAAAAAAAAAAAAAAAAAAAAAAAAAAAAAAAGCCTGTAACTCCTTGCTCCAAGGCCCTAGAGTCCTGATCCCAGGCAAACAAAATAGGACTAATACATATTTTTCACTAAGACTAGAAAAAAAACTCAAAGGATATAGACAAAAAAATGAGTCTAAAATATTCTCTTCATTTATAAAGAATATTGTAAGTATTACACAACAGCTGCTTATTACTGGAGATTTGAAAAACTTTTTCCTTTTTTTTAAGGGCCGAACCTGTGGCACATGGAGGTTCCCAGCATAGGAGTTGAATCCGAGCTGTAACTGTTGGCCTACACAGACAGAGCAATGCCAGATCCGAGCCACGTCCAAGACCTACACCACAGCTCACAACAACGTTGGATCCTTAACCCACTGAGCGAGGCCAGGGATTGAACCAGCATTCTCATGGATACTAGTCGGATTTGTTTCCGTTATGCCACAACAGGAACTCCACAGTCCATATATTTTAAAAGTATTTAGGGATCACATAAACCATCTACCACATTTATGAAGATTTTTTAACAACTTAAGGTTATTCTCCCCCCAAATCAGTGTTTTCTGTTTCTGTTTAAAGCAGTGTCTTAACCAGGTACACACATATTTAATGCCTATATTCTACCCCATTCCTTTATACTTACTGGCAGCCTGACAATGAAATCGAAATCCTCGTGGAATTTCACCTGTAATACAAAATATTTTATTGAGAGAAGCTGAAATCTGGAAGCTCTCTGGTTGTGCTATACTAATATTCCATAGGATGACCAAATCATAACATGGGTAATTGCTATTGCTATGTGAAATTACATAACGTTAAACCTTCAGAGGGTTTTTCCCCAACAAAGGTTATGATGACTATCAAAGAATCTGGTATATTGTCTAAACTACTTTAAAAAGCAAGTTATCCTGGAAGCTCTTGCTATGGCACAGTGGGTTAAGAATCTGACTGCTGTGGCTCAGGTTCTGTCCCTGGCCCTGCCAGGTGAGTTAAAAGGATCCAGCATTGCTACAACTACTGAGTAGGTCACAGCTGAGGCTCAGATTCTTCTCTAGCCTAGGAACTTCCATATGCCGTTGGCGCAGCCATAAAAAAATAATAATAATAAAAAGTTATCCCTTACAGAAAAGGGTCTATTAGGTAAAGAAAATCTGTGTTAAAGGAGTCTTAGCCTGGGGTTCAGAACAAGCCACAGGAGTTCATGAGACCCATGATAGAGCAAAGTATTTATGTATTTCTCAGAGGAAAAAGTCTCCAAATTCTCTTTTTAGTGTTTTACACCTATACAGAAAATAATTATTTGATGTGTCCTAAGCAGCAACTGTCACAAGTGTTAAGTAGGAAAATTTTGTTGTTGTTGTTATTTCAAACTAAGGAAAAATGCTGGACTGTCTCAACGAATTTTAAAGAAATTGACACAACTAAGATGAAATTCTTCTTTCCCCAAACCTCTTCTCCTTTACTCTTCTGCCTATATATTCCTCCCATTTACCTTCAAAAGTCTAGTGCTCCCTTAATTATCTATTCACTTGGGAGCTGAATCAAGTCCTGTCTCTATTACTAATTGCTTTCAATAGGGTACACTCATGTAAAAAAGAAACAGAACATCCATGAGCCTATTAAGTACTAGGCTACTTCCATACGGTCTCATGTATTCCTCAGAAAAGCCCTCTAACGGGCATTAGCCCCACTTTACAGATGAGTTGATAGGTTCAGAAAGGATGAATACTTCGTTCAAGGTTACAAGGCAACAGCAAGTTAAAAACTAGTGACTGCTGAGGAAAGGATGGGGTAAAGAAATAAAAAAATAAATATATACATTAACAAGCTTTTAGAAATTCCAAAATGTTAAGCCACAGATAAGCAAATAGCAGGCTGCACATTTTTTTCAGGCATTCTATCCACCCAACTCTAATGCTTACTTGAGGTTAAAAGCCTAAACCAAAACCTGTGGGTCAACATTTGATTCTTAGTTTTCCATTCAGTTATTATGAAGTTTTGCTACATTTTAAGAACTCACCCGTGCAACAGCTTTTAAGAAAAATACTATCATCAAATGAGGTCAAGATAAAAAAAAACCGTAACTTTTTAAGATGGAGCATCTACTCTAGCTGGCTACTTACCAGGATTTATAAAACTGTGGAAATCTGCCATAATACCTTCTTGGAGAGAGTATTTAACACAGCCTATTTCACAAGGGAGGAAGCGCTGTTCACAATGAGGAGGTAGCTCGCCATGGCTAAAAATGTTCAAAAAATAAAAAATACCTCCAAGGAGAGCTAAAAAAAGACAACACAAACAGATGAGCACCTCAGATTTACTCCTCTGATAAAACGCAAAAGTTTTAGAACCTTTCTCCTGTGTTCCTATATTCCTAAATGAGCTAAAAAAAGTCAGCTGTACCAGATAAATCAATTTTTATGATGACACCTATTAAGGATTAAAGTAGTAACCACTTTTTGCATGAAGTAACAAAAATTATTCAAATTTGGAGCCAGCTCTACATAATTTAGTTATACGTAAGCCCTAAATCTCAGCAATGACTTAAGCTGTGACCCATTTTCAAGAAATATAAAGGTCTGGGAAATAAACCAAGTAGAATCAGTGTAGAAAAACTCTTTTATGATATAAACTACAGACAATTTAGTTTACCCTTTACTTTTACCAATATACACAAGACCACTTATAAATTCTCTAAAGCAAGAAAGAAATGTGACGATGTAAGGGTCTTATTTACTAGGAATGGCAATACTTAAATTGTTAAAAATTTATGATCTTCAGCAAAGTCAGAACACAATAATAATTTAAAAACAGAAGGAACAGCAAGGACTTTCTTTTCTAGGATAGCTCAATTTATCTTTACCTTTGTAATAAATGTACTTAAATGTCTAGCTGTAAACAATTTAAAAAGTATGTTTAATAACATGTGAGATGCTAGAAACCAAGAGATCAGATTTTTATTAAAAAATTATCCAGTGTTACTCCAACAAATGCATATTACCTGGGCTTTTACAAGTTAAGCATCATTTGTGTTTGACACCTGTTATCAATTTGAAAAGTGGGCTCAAAATGAACCGAATACGTGTTTACTGACCAATGTATCACAGTATTTTAAGGACCCAAATTTATCTAAGGAAAATATTTTAAGATTACTCTACCTTGATCACTTTTTAAAGACAAGCATGACATATCTGGAGGTGAAACATTCTGCTTTGGTACAAGCATTGCGGGCCTCCTCAGAGGAGTAGAAACAGGTTTCTAAAGAGAAAGATAATGACTGACCACATACTTAAACTCTTACCAGGCGCTTTATACCATATACTTAAATATAGCTAATTGCAAAACAGCCCATAGATTACTTTGCTGGCCTCTCTAGGCCAACAAATACAATGAATATATAAATACATCATCATCAACGACACCAAGGGCAGACAATGGCAAAAATCTATAAATACTTTGAGTCAAAAGGTTGACTGGTAAATAACCAGTCCCATTATGGCTGAAAGTCATTTGCCCACTACTGATAATCTAAACTAATCCTACTAAGTCACAAAACACATGCCTCTCCAGTGGCCAAAAGAGTATCATTTGCCAAAGTACTCTAATATTGTTTATTTTTCACTTAAAAGTTAAAACCAGATTTTGCTGACTCTTAAGTCTCAACAAGATAAAGATATACACACATGGTTTTCATTTTGAGGGGAAACATCTTAAACTGTAGTGAGAAGGAGAAAAAAAGAATCAAAGCTCACAAGTATAAATAAATACAAATTCAACCGATTATATTCCAAACATAAATCCACAAAATCAAAATCTCTCAAACCTTAAACTAGCAAAACTCTCTTGAATTTCAATCCAATGTTCACAGCTTAAAATAACAGAATTTTACTATGTAAGAATGGAAAGAACATGGGGAGGGGGGAAATTCCACAATTACTATGCCTCTCCTTGATATGAACAACAAATCCTAGTGCTTTAACCCTCTACTACACAGATATTAACCCAAATAAATTTTACACACCTTTTACCTGTAAAGCACACAATCATCCACCAAGATTCACAAACCAAAGATTCACAAACCACCAAGATTCAAAAATAAAAAATTTCAACATTTTAAACACAGTAACTGGCCTGGGTTCCAGGTGTCACTCAAAAAGAGAGAATGGCCCAAACTACTTTTAAACATCTAAAAAAAAAAAAGGTTCTTAAATCATAGAGGAGTTGAAAGGGACCCTTAAAGGTCATCTAGCACAGACCCTAAATATCAAAACTCCCATTGCTGATGATGGTTTATTGGTTGCAGGTTTCCCAAAGGGATTTTTCCTGGCCTTCTCCCACCAAATGATAGCAATGAGTGCCCTAGTTCTGGACCCTGCTGGTTTTTCAAGAGGCACTTTGACACCAGGAAAAAAGTATATATATGAAAAACTCTTCCTTGCACTCACCTAATCATCCAGTCGTCTACTCTTTGGCATTCACTCACTCACTCATCCAGCATTTACTGAATATGCCTACGTGCCAGGCAGGTGGCTGTTCTTCCCTAACTTTACCTGCTTCTCCCAAGGCCCAGCGTCCTTCCCCTGGGCGGCCTTCCACTCTCGAGCCATTTCTGAGTATTTCTCCTTTTCCTCCTCCCTCAGTAGCTGGGGAAATGGAAGGGGGACACAAGAAGAGGAATAGCAGTGAGGACCGAGTGCCCTGGGTCCCGCAGGTAGATCCTTGGAAACTACAGGAAGGCGGTTCCAGCGTCTGTTTGTCCTAGGCTGGGAGCAGGAGACTCCCTCTCCCTCAAGCAGGGGCCCAGGGATCACTGGCCTCCTTGGGGCCTCTCTTACTCCCTCCTCACCCTCCCGCTGGCCCAACTGCCCAGCCCCAGGCTCACTCAGCCTTACCGCCCAGTCAGCGGAGCAGTAAGGGATGGCATCAGCGACACGAGCCACCGGCAGGCCTCTTCTACGTAGTTCAGGGATCTTTTCCTGCACGAAGAAATAGTAGGCATTGCGGCTGCCCCTGCGGTTTGGCATGGTGAACGCTGCCGGACGTCGAGATGGGCCTGAGACAGTACCAGCCACCTGCGCCCTCGCCGGGCTCCCACCCTTAGTAACCAAGGCAGCGGCCTGCGTGCGCAGGCCCAAAGCTCTCAGCCAATCAGGGTGCGCTGCGCAGCCGCATTGGCCTCGCCAGGAGAAAAACAGCCTGAGATGGGATGCTTCCCCCATGTGTGGCGGTGGGGGTGGGGTGGAGAGGGAGCGAGGTCACAGGTGCGAAGCACTCTGATTGGCTGGGATGAATCATTGTCGGAGGTGCTGTCACGTGGAAGGTTCGGTGATTTCTGTACATTATTGCGTAATATGCCTCAAAGTAGGTAGAGAGAAAGAGGACTGGCCCCGGCTTCAGGTTCTTCCAAGTTTTACATTTGTAGCAGCTCTGTGCCAATTATTGTGAAAGGTATTGAGAGGAGAAACAGTGAGGAAATAGGACAAGATCTTGTGTCTCAAGAAGTTTACAATTTAATAGGCAGGGCGGGTAAGATGACAAAAAAAAGTGACTCAAAAGAGTGTGATTTGGTTTGGTTTTTCCCCATTTTCAAATAAACATTGTTGTTTCAAAGAATATGTTTATTTATTTATCTTTACTGCACAAGAAATCCACTTTCATTTTTAATTAATGATTTTAATTTTTTTCCATTATAGCCGGTTTTTTAAAATGTAGCTTTTAGTAAGTGTTAAGAAGGACACACATACGTAGTAAGAGACTGAGATTTTATTTTATTTTATTTTATTTATTTATTTTTTTTTGGTGTGTCATTCTTTTTTTTTTTTTTTTTATTTTCCCACTGTACAGCAAGGGGGTCAGGTTATCCTTACATGTATACATTACAATTACAGTTTTTCCCCCACCATTTCTTCTGTTGCAACATGAGTATCTAGACATAGTTCTCAATGCTATTCAGCAGGATCTCCTTGTAAATCTATTCTAGGTTGTGTCTGATAAGCCCAAGCTCCCGATCCCTCCCACTCCCTCCCCCTCCCATCAGGCAGCCAAAAGTCTCTTCTCCAAGTCCATGATTTTCTTTTCTGAGGAGATGTTCATTTGTGCTGGATATTAGATTCCAGTTATAAGCGATATCATATGGTATTTGTCTTTGTCTTTCTGGCTTATTTCACTCAGGATGAGATTCTCTAGTTCCATCCATGTTGCTGCAAATGGCATTATGTCATTCTTTTTTATGGCTGAGTAGTATTCCATTGTGTATATATACCACCTCTTCCGAATCCAATCATCTGTCCATGGACATTTGGGTTGTTTCCATGTCCTAGCTATTGCGAATAGTGCTGCAATGAACATGCGGGTGCACGTGTCTCTTTTAAGTAGAGTTTTGTCCGGATAGATGCCCAAGAGTGGGATTGCGGGGTCATATGGAAGTTCTATGTATAGATTTCTAAGGTATCTCCAAACTGTTCTCCATAGTGACTGTACCAATTTACATTCCCACCAGCAGTGCAGGAGGGTTCCCTTTTCTCCACATCCCCTCCAGCACTTGTTATTTGTGGACTTATTAATGATGGCCATTCTGACTGGTGTGAGGTGATATCTCATGGTAGTTTTGATTTGCATTTCTCTTATAATCAGCGATGTTGAGCATTTTTTCATGTGTTTGCTGGCCATCTGTATATCTTCTTTGGAGAAATGTCTATTCAGGTCTTTTGCCCATTTTTCCATTGATTGATTGGTTTTTTTGCTGTTGGGTTGTATAAGTTGCTTATATATTCTAGAGATTAAGCCCTTGTCAGTTGCATCATTTGACACTATTTTCTCCCATTCTGAAAGTTGTCTTTTTGTTTTCTTTTTGGTTTCCTTTGCTGTGCAAAAGCTTTTCAGTTTGATGAGGTCCCATGGGTTTATTTTTGCTCTAATTTCTATTGCTTTGGGAGACTGACCTGAGAAAATATTCATGAGGTTGATGTCAGAGAGTGTTTTGCCTATGTTTTCTTCTAGGAGTTTGATGGCGTCCTGTCGTATATTTAAGTCTTTCAGCCATTTTGAGTTTATTTTTGTGCATGGTGTGAGGGTGTGTTCTAGTTTCATTGCTTTGCATGCAGCTGTCCAGGTTTCCCAGCAATGCTTGCTGAATAGACTTTCTTTTTCCCATGTTATGTTCTTGCCTCCCTTGTCAAAGATTAATTGACCATAGGTGTCAGGGTTTATTTCTGGATTCTCTATTCTGTTCCATTGGTCTGTCTGTCTGTTTTGGTACCAGTACCACACTGTTTTGATGACTGTGGCTTTGTAGTATTTCTTGAAGTCTGGGAGAGTGATGCCTCCTGCTTGGTTTTTGTTTCTCAGGATTGCTTTGGAAATTCTGGGTCTTTTGCTGTTCCATATAAATGTTTGGATTGTTTGTTCTAGTTCTGTGAAAAATGTCATGGGTAATTTGATAGGGATTGCATTGAATCTGTAGATTGCTTTGGGTAGTATGGCCGTTTTCACGATATTGATTTTTCCAATCCAGGAACATGGAATATCTTTCCATTTCTTTACATCTTCTTTGATTTCTTTGATTAAAGTTTTATAGTTCTCGGCATATAGGTCCTTTACCTCCTTGGTCAGGTGTATTCCGAGGTATTTGATTTTGTGTGGTACAATTTTAAAAGGTATCGTATTTTTGAGATTTTAAATAATGCCTTTGAATAAAGTTTTAAAAGTTTCCTCATAAAGATCTGGTTCATTTTTGTGGTTGTTAATTTTATTCCTAGAATGTATTTAGAACTATTATGAAAACTTTGTTTTTTCCATTATATTTTCCAAGTTGTTACCAATGATGTGTAGAGAAGGTATTGACTTTGGTGTTAATTTTGTGTATTTAGTCATCCTGCTGAACTCTCAAATTGATTCAAATAGTGCCACTTGATTTTCTAGGATTTTCTACATATATGTGCTTCCCAGAGAAATTCCCACCTGTATGCAGTTTATTAAGTATGTGTATACATGTTTTATGCATCTATTTTAATCAGGAACAGAAGTTGAAATTTTATTAAATGTTTTTTGTGCATCTTTTCAGATGACCATTTATTTTTATCCTTTAGTTGGTTATATGATAAAACGATACGGCTAGATTTTTCCAATGTTAAAGCATCCTTCTATTCCTACTACTACTACTCTTCTTGATCATGAGGCATAGCTTTTTTTTTTTTTTTTTGCCTTTTTAGGGCCGTATCCATGGCATATGGAGGTTCCCAGGCTAGGGGGGGTTGAATTGGAGCTGTAGCTGCTGGTCTACACCACAGCCACAGCAATCTGGGATCTGAGCCATGTTTGTGACCTACACCACAGCTCCTGGCAATGCCAGATCCTTAACCCACTGAACGAGGCCAGGGATCGAACCTGTGTCCTCATGGGTGCTAGTTAGATTCGTTTCCACTGAGCCACAATGGGAACTCCCATTGCTTACTTTTTTTTTTTTTGTCTTTTGTTGTTGTTGTTATTGTTGTCGTTGTTGCTATTTCTTGGGCCGCTCCCGCGGCATATGGAGTTTCCCAGGCTAGGGGTTGAATCAGAGCTGTAGCCACCGGCCTACGCCAGAGCCACAGCAACGCTGGATCCGAGCCGCGTCTGCAACCTACACCACAGCTCACGGCAACGCCGGATCGTTAACCCACTGAGCAAGGGCAGGGATCGAACCCGCAACCTCATGGTTCCTAGTCGGATTCGTTAACCACTGTGCCACGACGGGAACTCCGCTTACTTTTTTTTAAAAGCATACTTTACGTGGAATTTTTTTTTTTTTTTTTTTGCTTACTTCATTTAAGTTGTATTCAATTACAGATTTTTTTCCCTATCCTTGCAAAATGTTGATATCAGAGTCGTGATAGCCTCATAAAATAAACTGCCATCTATTTCTCTGTTCACTTTGAACAACAAATGGAAATATCTATTCCTTGAGAGTTTGATAGAACTTTACTAGTAAAATTCTGATCCTAGAGTGGGGGTTGACCTTTCACTACCATTTCATATTTTGTATGGTTATCAGTTTTCCTAGCTTTCCTTCAGCCAATTTGGTAATTCATACCTTTTTGGAAAATTGTCTGTTTCATGTAGGTTTTCAGTTATATGGTTATAAGATGTTGGCAAGGATGTGATACAGCTAGAACTTTCATACATTACTGGTGGGACAATTGCATGGCACCTAAGGTTAAACATATATTTACCATAGGACCCAGAACTTCCACTCATTTAGGAGAAATGAAAATATATATCCATACGAAGACTTGTAAATGAATTTTCATAGCAGCTCTATTTATAAGAGCCCCAAACTGGACAACCCAAATGTTCATTAACAGATGAATTGGAGTTCCTGTCATGGCTCAGTGGTTAATGAGCCTGACTAGTATCCATGAGGACACAGGTTCGATCCCTGGCCTTGATCAGTGGGTTAAGGATCCGGCGTTGCTCAGAGCTGTGGTGTAGGTCACAGATGTGGCTCGGATCCCGAGTTGCTATGGTGTAGGCTGGAAGCTGTAGCTCCAATTTGACACCTACCCTCAGAACTTCCATATGTCTAAAAAGACAAAAGACAAAAAAAAAAAGATGAATTGATTTAAAAATGATGGTATATCATAGTAAACTGCTCTCCAGGAGTGAAATGTAATGAACTATTGATAATCAACATGAATGAATTTCAGGATAATTCTGTTTAATGAAAAAAGGCATACATAAAAGGGTAGGCACCATTATAGAAATTCAAGAACAAGAAAAGGCAAAATCATTGTACAGAAATCAGATCAAGATTGGGACAAAGAGGTGGGGGGAGGGCACTGACTGAAAACTGAAAAGGGAACCTTCTGGGTTGGCAGAAATAGTCTAGACCTTGGTGATTGTGGTGGTTACAGGTGGCATATAGTTGTCAAAACTCCTCAAATAATACACTTTAAAGATGTGCATTTTATTTGTATATATTATATTTGAATAAAGTTTATTTAAAAAATAAAATTCATTGGCAGAAAATAATTACATTTGCTTGTAATTTAAAATATACATATTCCAACTTGCCTTTCTATTTCATTCCTAATGTGATTTTTACCTTATGTCTTTTTTTTCTCTTAATACTTGCCAAAGTTTACTGATCTTTAAAAAAATAGGTTTGGGTTTTATTGATTAACTTTACAGTTTTCCTATTCTTTTTCATTTCTGCTTTAAATTTATAGATTCCCTCTTTCTATTTACTTCAGGCTATTTTGTGGGTTTTTTTCTAGTTTCTTGAATAAAAGCTTCATTCAAGTATTTTCAATTTCTATTTACTATCTTTTTAGGTTTCTTATTTTTCCTTTTTTATACTTTAGTTGGTTTGATCAGTATTTTTTGCTCTCCTTTTCTTCTTCTGGCTTCAAGTTTATTCTCTTTTTCTTCATTCAGTGGTTACCCCTATTTTCAAGGTACACATTTTTATAAGAACTTATACAGGTAACAGGTGTCCATACCCACTCTTCCTAAATAGACAGACCCTCAGAAAACTATTACTTCCCCTCACTTAGTATCCCAACCTACTCCTTCACCACCCTACTTCCATCTCCCATGTTGATATTATCTGGGATTTTAGTTCCAGATTGCTTTCTTTGTTGGGGGAAGGGGGGGTGCTGCACCTGTGGCATATGGAAATTCCCAGGCCAGGGACTGAACCCATGCCACAGCAGCAACCCCAGCCACTGCAATGAGAACACCAGATCCTTAACTCTCTGAACCACAAGAGAACTCCCAGATTGCTTTGTTATACCAATATTGAGACAAGATGGAAGTACAATAATTATGTATCTTTAAAGCATACAACTTGATGAGCATTAATATATGTATACAGCTGTGAAACTATCATCAGCATCAAGATAATGGACATATCCACTCTCCAAATTTCCTAATCACCCTCTTAGGCTGCTTGCAGTTGCCCCACAGTTCACTAATGCCGTGTTCACCGTGTTCGTTTTTTTTTCTTTAGTCTTTTTTCTTTCATTTTGAAGGGTTTTTTTTTTTTTTTTTTTTTTTTTTTTTTTGCTTTTTAGGACCACAACCCACAGCATATGGAGGTTCCCAGGCTAGGGTCCAATCGGAGCTACAGTTGCTAGCCTACACCACAGCCACAGTAACATCAGATTAGATGTGTCTGCAACCTACACCAGAGCTCACAGCAAAGCCAGATCCTTAACTCACTGAGCAAGGCCAGGGATTGAACCCGCAACCTCATGGTTCCTAGTCAGATTCATTTCTGTTGAACCATAATGGGAACTTCCATTTTGCAGTTTTTACTGCTATGTCTTCATGTTTACTAATCTTTTCTTCTCCAACGCCTAATTTGCTACTAATACCATCCAGTGTATTTTTTTTTTTGTATCAAACCTTTAGTTTTTATCTCCACAGTCTATCTGTCTTCTACCTTCTTTAACATGGAATGTAGTTATAATATGGAATATGGTTATAATAACTACTAAATGTCCTAAATG
Organism: Sus scrofa; assembly: GCF_054392235.1. Lineage (NCBI taxonomy): Eukaryota > Metazoa > Chordata > Mammalia > Artiodactyla > Suidae > Sus > Sus scrofa. Next base: position 88,402,597 of record NC_139386.1, read on the forward strand.
TCTACTCATTCCACCATCTGTATCATTTCTGGGTCTGTTTCTACTGGTTAATTTTTCTCCTTATTATGGGTTGTATTTTGTTCTGCTTGGTAATATTTGACTGGATGACAGCTGTAAATTTTACCTTGTTGAATACTGTATATTTTTGTATTCATATAAATATTTTTGTGATTTGTGATATGTTATTTGAAAACAATTTGAGTCTAGTTTTTCCTCCTTTTGCTTTTATGCTTTGTTATTCAGAATCAGAGCAACCTTTAGGACTAATTTTCTCCTCTGCTGATATAACACCCTTTTGAGTACTCTGCCTGACAACCCATGAGTTTGGAGATTTTTTCCAGTTTGGCTAATGGCAACACAGACTATTTCTAGCCCTATGTGAATTTCAAGGATTGTTCCTTCTAATCCTTTCAGGTTGTTCTTTCCCTGGCACTGTATAGTTTCCTCCCACACATGCACTGATCAGTATTCAGTTGAAACTCCAAGGGAGATCCTCAGCAGATTTCCAGAGCTTTTTCTCTGTGCTGCTCTCTCTTTTCTGGTACTCCGCCCAGTGAATTCTAGCCACCTTGGCCTCCCCAGACACCCAACTCCATCTTCTTAACCCAGGGAGATCATGGGGCTCTGACTAGGTTACTCATCTTGATGCTGAATTCCAAATATTCTCTCTAGGTAGCAACCTGGGACAATCACAGGGCTTACCTTGTTTGTTTCTGTTCTTTCGGGGATTACTCACCTCTGCTCCCTGCTATCCAATGTCTGAAAACATTGTTTCATATATTTTGACCAGGTTTTTAGTTGTTTCCAGATGCCTGGATAAATTCATTTCCTATTACTCCATCTTGCCAATAAAATAATAGTTGGTTTTAACTGCTAGATGTTTAGATAGGTGGTCAGAGGTGAACTTCTCTGAGGGGCTGGCATTTAAAATGAGATAGGATGCAAAAGTATATGAAGAGTTGCAAGAGAATTCCAGACAGAGGGAACAGCATATAAAAAGACTTCACATAATAAAGAGCTTGCTGAATCCTCAGAACAGATGGAAGACTGATTAGTGTTGCTTATTTGTATCCAGTCAGGTGGAGAATAGTGAGCGTTGAGAATGGAGTGATCAGCAGGGATTTGGGCATGGCCAATGTCAGGGATTCAAGTATTACTCTAAGGACATGGGTGGTCGTTTAGTGTCATCATATGATTTACAGTTTAAGAAGATCTCTCTTGATGCTCATCAGAGAGTAGGCTCAAAGATGAAAGAATGGGCATAAGGAGATGAGTTAGGAGGCTCCTCAGGAGTCCATGAGGTGATGATGACTTAGAGCAGAGAAGCAGCAGAAGACATGGAAAGATGAGAATGGTTTCAGATTGCAATTTGAGGAATAATGGAACTAGCTGATGAATTCGCTGTAGAAGTGAGAGAAAGGGAGGAATCCTAGGGTTCTGATTTGAGTAACCCAGTGGCAAGTGGTATCTTTTTCTAAAAGAGCAAGGGCTGTGTTAGTGCCAAAGAGGTTCCATTGCTCCTCATAATTCTGTTACTTGATGCTCTTCTTTGATATGACTAATTTTTTTCCCAGTCTTACTTAAAGTCTGGTGCAAACAGAATAGTTTTCCCCTCTTTGCAACTACATTAATCTTCCTATTCAGAAATGTTAAAGGGTGTCAGGTTTTCACTGGGGTGTGCCTGGCAAGGGGGGTGGGGTGGGGAATCAAGAATTCAGTTATGGACATGCTAATTTTGAAATACTTATTATACATTCAAGTGGAGATGTCAAGCAGGCAATCGCTAAGTCTGGAGTTTTGGGCTAGAGATAGAATTTGGAAGTAAGCCACATAAAGCTGGTACTTAAATTCATGGAAATGGACGAGACTGCTTAGGCTGAGAGAGAAAAGAAAAAAAAAAAAAGGATCCAGGATGGAGTCCTGAGGAACACCAGCATTTAGAAGTCAGAAAAAGAAAACTGAGTAAAGGTAAGGAAGAAGGAACATCTGAAGAAGCAGGGAGAAAACTAGGGAAACTAAAAGAAGAGTTTCCAAGAGAAAGTGCTTCATTCTTTCAATAAATATTTATTAAGATATATAGAGTATCAGGTTCTATTTTAGGAATAGGGACTGATGGAAGGTGCAGTTTTAGAGTGGTCAAAAAAGGCCCTATTTGAGGAAATGAAATTTAAGCAAATACCGGTAGGAAGCAAACCATGAAGATGTTAGGCAAAGAGCATTCCAGACCAAGGGAATAATAAGTGCAAAGACACCAAGTTTGGCATATGTTAGGGATGTCTGAGGAACAGTAAAGTAAGTCTGTAACTGGAGTGAAGTGAGAAAGGGGGAGAGCAGAGAGGATATTGGAGAGGGAGCTCAGGCCAAATCATACGGGGCTTATAAGCTACTGTAAAGACTTTAGATTTCAATCTAAATGGGTGAGAAGCCATTGGAAATTTAGATGACCTCTACTTTAAAAAAAATATTAAGTATGAGGTTTTCAACTGAGTGTTATGAAACCATTCCAAAAGGTACAGCATTTTAGGAAAATGTTTCTCCTCATGCTATTTTTTTTTCCTAGTGCTAGTTTAAATTAAGACCTTGACAATAAAGTGTACATCCTCCAACCTGTGCTAATAATAATAGCAATAATAGCTAACATTCATTGAAAGCTACTGTGTCAGACTCCCTGCTAAACATTGCACAAGAGTTATCACATCTCTTCTCTTTATTACAACCCTGTAAAATAGATTCTATGATCATCCCCACTTTGTAGAATGGGAAGTTGGGGCTCGGAGAGGTAAAGGAACTTCCTCAGTCCACGTAGCCCATGAGTGGCTCTGATCTCATCAGTGAGATCCCTCCTGCTTTTACACTAGTATTCCAAGCTGTTCATTATAGATGTTCAGGGATATTTATTACATGGCACTTTGCCAAAGTAAAAAAGGAGAATTTCCAAGTTCCCCATCATTTCTAGATATTGCCTAAATGCACACACATTCTTAAATAATTCAACCTGAAATCTGGTTGATTTCTTGGCTTGCTCAGTCTGTACACACACAACCTCTTCTCAGGTCACGTGGATTCTGCTTCTTGCAGAATGTAATGTCTCTCTCACATACTATTTGCTTCCCATTTCTGCTACCCTATAGCTTAATTCTGGTGCTTGTTCCTTCTTGGGCTCTTATGATGAGCTCTCCCAAGAAAGAAGCCTCTGTTTGTTGTCTCTCTTTCCACCAATGCCTCTTACACCCCATAACCACAATAACTTGGCTGAAATGCATGTCTGATCTTGCTCTTCTGCTTAGATATCTTTATGGGAGGTCCATTGCCTGCAGAGTTAAGTTCAGACCTGATAGCCTGGCTCCCCTTGTTCTGACCTCAGCCTACGTTTCCAGCCTCATTGCTGACTCATACTCCTGGCAGCAGGCTCCACTCTCACCTTGGCCCATTGCTTGTGCGTCTGCACTATCTCCTGCTCCATTTCTGATTTTAGAAATTCTTCCCAGATCATGTTTAAGACTTAGCTGGAGGTCACCTTTTCATGAAGACATCTCTGACCACTCCTGATGGGTAACTGACCCCTTTCCCTTTGTTCCCCAGCCGTACCTGGTACATGTTACACTAGCACATTTAAAGGCCATATGTCTGACTCTCCCCTATCCCAACATATACACATAGCTAAATTTCAATTGCAAGCTCTTTGACAGAAGAGGCTGTGACTCATCCATCTTTGAATTCCTACTCATCTTGAATTTCTAGACAACATAGAATCTAAAATATAGTAGGTGCTCAATGAATGTGTATGGAATAAATGAATGAATTCACAGAAGAGAAAAGATGAGGAAAAGGGAAGGCGGCCCTGGAACAGTTTGTAATTAATTAGACAAAAATGCATATTGATTATCTCTGTGTATAGGGCACCCACACAGAATTGGAGTAGGGGTAAGAATTAACAATTCTATGAGAGGGACTCATACCACAATCCCAACACGAAGGTCAGGCTGCTGTTTTTTGATACTAGCTTTCAAGAGCCCACAAATGACACTTCTATTGTTTGAGCTGCTTCCTTTCATGATGCTCAGTGTTCTGGCTCTGTTGTTCCAGCTTCCTTACCTGCCTGCTTTCTGGAGGTGAGGTCATTGGATGACATACTTATTCTAGTTCATTTCCCTCCCTTAGGCTCCATCATTGACCTGTGCCAGCAGAGAAGTCCTCTAGCGGAATACCTAGGGATGAGAAACAATCTTCTGGCTTAATCACCAAGCATCCAAAGCCTTGATAAAATAAAGAAACGGAGACTCCCTTCATCTTTCTCCTTTTGGGCTAAAGGATGCTGCTTGACCACTGGCGTGTGCTTTGCTGCTCATTTGGGGGGCCACTGACACTATTCTGGTTTCCAAAGGATGCTAACCTTGAAACAAAAGCAAAAACCAAAGCAAAAACTGGAGACAGGGCTCATAAAAGAGAAGCAGACTTACTTCATCTTTGGCTCTGTAACTCACAAAGAAATTATAGGCTGAACTGTCAGTCAGTAAGGGCTCCCTGGGCTTCAAATGCTCATAATTAACTTGATTAACAGCTCATGACTGAGACAGAATGGGAGCATGTATACGTTTGGGGGCTTTGTATTGGGCTAAAGACACATGGCCCAGAGACTGAGTTCATTGTGGTACAGCTGTCTCTTTTGTCCAGCAACTGTTTCTAAATTGTAGAAATACTAGAGCATACAGAAAATGTAAAGAAGAAAATAGAAATGAATGACTATCCTACCTGAGACAACCATTATTACTCTTCTGTTGTTTCCATTATCTCTTTTAAATGCCTTTTCCATATTTGAGACTATGTTTAAATATAATTTGATGTTCTGCTCTTTTTTTTCTGCATATTATCCTTAGATGGACCTCTGTGGGGAAAGCATAGGGAGCTGAGTCCGGTGGAAGCTGCCCACTGTTGGTGGGGTCTGGCCTCAGATGGGGCAAGCCGACATCATCTAATTCTGTACATGTTCCATTGCAGTTTGATTTGAAGCCCAAGACAGAAGGCTCTTGGGTTAAATCTGCTTCAAGTATGTGGAATTTTCAGCACATTTTCCCAATCTTTTACTTATTATATACTTACCAGTGTTCTTGGCAATGCAGCTTAAAATTTTTTTTTTTGGCATAATACACTTTATATTTGCATTTCCCTTCTTTAAAGCATTTTCTTAATGAAACAATTTATTCTTCAATATGAAAGGGATTCCAGATTGAAAAGATTTCCAGTTTCCAGTACAGGGTACCTAGAGTCTCCGGTATTTTATTTGTTTGTTTATTTAATTATTTTAGTTTCTCACTTCAATTTAAAATTTTTAAAAAAAAATTCTAATTAAACTATTCAGCCATAAAAAATGAACAAAATAATGCCATTTGCAGCAACATGGATGGAACTAGAGGCTCTCATACTAAGTGAAGTAAGTCAGAAAGAGAAAGACAAATACCATATGATATCACTTATATCTGGAACCTAATATATGGCACAAATGAACCTATCTACAGGAAAGAAACAAACTCATGGACATGGAGAACAGACTTGCGGTTGCCAGAGGGGAGGGACTGGGAGTTTGGGATTAGTAGATGCAAACTATTGCATTTGGAATGGATAAGCAATGAGATTCTGCTGTATAGCCCATGGAACTGATCACTTGTGATGGAACATGATGGAGGATAATGTGAAAAAAAGAATATATATATATATATATATATATATGTATGTATGTATGTATAACTGGTGGGCCACTTTGCTGTACAACAGAAATTGACAGAACATTGTAAATCAACTATAATAAAAATTTTTTTAAATTCTAATTCATTGAAGGTAGTTTTGAAGATATGGGGATAAGGGAGATTAACAAACTGAAAAGGTAGCACAAGGGAAGGAAAGAGGAGTAGAACTTAGATAAGCAGCATGGTATCTGTTTTAAAGTCACACCTCATAGATTCCTACTGGAAGTCGAGATCAGAGAGAAGCAGAAATGTGATATTATCTGAGTGCTTTAAAAAGACCTACGTTCAGCAGAATTCATGTGCATGCATGCCTATGTGCCTGCAATGAAATCATGTTTTAAAGAGGATTCAGCTGCATTATATTTATAACTATGTGGTTGCTACCAGCTACCAGCCTGTCTCCTTGTGGTGGTTCACTTCTCTTTTCTCTGTGTCCTAATTCTGTTCTAAAGGATGCAGCTATGGTGAAGCAGCCTGTCAGTCCACACCCTCTCTCCATGATACCCAATTCCAGCTATGGCTTTCTGGGAATCCTCATCTGGCCCCACACAGGCCTATAATCTGACATTTTGTCTCTGGTTGCAGCAGAAAGTTTGAAGTGTTGGGGATCCAGAAGCTCCCTTGAGCATGAAAAATTCATCTCTTTGGGGGTCCTGTTCTATTTGATCAGGAAAAATGGACAACTGGAATACAGCCAAATGTGAACCTGAGGTTCATTTGCAAATATCAACTCAACAGCTTCCCAGGCAAACAAAAAAGTGACTAGGTAGTGCTTCTTGAACATCAGTGAGCTTTGGAAGCATGTGAGGAAGGCAGTTAAAATGTAGATTTCCAGGTCCCACCCGGAGTTTCTGACCTCATAGTTTTTAGCAGAGCCTGAGAATCTGTATTTAAGCAAACACTTTCATGTGATTCTGATGCCAGAAGTTCAAAATCCAGGCAAGGAAAAGCACCAGGATTCCGGTGTCACACCACCACCAATACGGCATAGTTTTTAGTAGAGCCTGAGAATCTGTATTTAAGCAAACACTTTCATGTGATTCTGATGCCAGAAATTCAAAATCCAGTCATGGAAAAGCACCAGGATTCTGGTGTCAGACCACCACCAATACAGCAAAATTGTACCACTGTCTCACCCTCCTCCAGTACTTCCATCCTTTCAGGCGCATTTTTTAAATCATTAGGTATATCCTTAAGTTTCTCTTACCCCCCATCACCTTGGTAATAACACATGCCCTGGGGAGGGGCAAACACTGATTTAGTCCAATTTCGCATTTTCTTAGGGATGGCCCAGGCCCCACTTCCTCAGGAAGATGCTGACCAACTGTACCTCTCTAGCTAGAAGATAGACAGGCAGGGTGCTGCCCAGAAAACAAATTCCCAGGATGGTGGGCAAGGCCCCTGTGCTCTATGACTCTGGCATAAGTGCTCTGACTCCCTGCTGACATACACAGAGGCACAAACTCCAAGCATACCTTCAAAGCACACTTCTTTGGGCTTTTACTTTCCACTTTCCATGCACTTCCAGGTTCCTTTTGGTCAGTCCATCTCCCATTTATAATTTCTCAGCCCTTAAGTCCAAGTTTTGCATAAAATACCATTGTTATGTATGCTTAGATACCAAACACTATTTAAACTCTGTGTGCACATGCTACCCCCACAGTAAAGGTGGGCAAGTAATTTGTAGCCAATATAAATACCAACACTCTGGTCTAGATGTCCCTTTTAGAGAGCAAAGGGCCTATGCTTCGGAGTCAAAAGACCTCAGTTCAAATCCGACCTCTGCCACTTACCAGCTACCTCTTCTTAGAGAAGTTAACTAAATTCTTCGGGCCTGAGTTTTCTCATTAGGATTAAATGAGAACAGTTGTAAAACATCTAGGACTGTGTCTAGGACCTACCAGGAAATCCACAAATGTTAGGTATCACCCTCATTTCTATTTTCTTTCTTTCTTCCTTTTCTTGTTTGTTTGCTTCTTTCCTTTTTAGGGCTGCACCCATGGCATATGGAGGTTCCCAGGCTAGGTGTCTAATCAGACTTGTAGCCGCTGGCCCATGCCACAGCCGCAGCAACTCCAGATCTGAGCTGCATCTGCAACCTACTCTACAGCTCATGGCAACACTGGATTCTTGGGCCAGGGATCAAACTTTCATCCTCATGGTTGCTAGTCAGCATCATTTTTGCTGAACCACAACGGAACTCCTCTTTCTCTCTCCCTTCCTTCCTTCCTCCCTCCCTTCCTTCTTTCATTCCTTCCTTCCTCCCTCCCATCCCCTCCCTCTTTCTTTCCTTCCCTCCTCCTTCCCCACCACTGTCCCTCCCCCCTTTCTTTCTTTCTGTATCTGAAAGAAAACAATCCTCCAAATTTCTCTCACACAGTATATTAGTGAGGATTCTTCATGGCAATGTCAGAAATACCTCTAGCCAAAATAAGCAAAGAGGGAATTTATGAGAGGTTATTGGATAGCTCACAGAACTGCCAAGATGGCTGAAGAGCCAGGTGTAGAAAATGAGCAGGAATCCAGAGAGGCTACACAACCAAGAGCAAAGCCAAAAATCACACCATAGCAGTCTGATGGCCTGACCTCTGCCACCCTTGGCCTGGAAACACCAGACGCCACTGTTCCCCTCAGAGGCAAAACCTATTCTCCCAGCTGGCTCTGCTTCCTGCACCACGTGTTCCTGATTCCAAATGGTCTGAATGAGAGGGTCGCTGGTTGGGGAGAAGACTCTGGATTTTTTGCCTTTCATAGTTGGAATTCCTTTAAAATTAGAAGGGAATTCGGATGTCAGGCAGCCATGAACGACCATTGTCTAGACTCAATTCTCACTATTTTTGATGTTCACATCTTATCCCTGGTTTCACATATATGTAAATTCAATCTTAAGTGTGTAGAGTCTCTTTAGGAACTCTCCTCAAGCCTATGATCGCTCTGTTTCCCAAGGAATTTTATACCTTTCTGCCTTATCCCTTTTCTTTCCTCTGCCCAGACTTCCCCCTGCCCTGTCTCCCTTCCACCACCAATCCCTCAACAGACCACGTCTTGCCCGATCTGCAAATGCCAATTAAGACATTACCCCTTCTTCAAAGTGGTGCTGCCTACGCTCCCCCACCCCAACTAAAATGCTCCTTCCTTCATGTTCTGAGGGCACTTTCTAGATATCTCCATCAGTGCATTTGCTCTGTTTTACTACCAGTTTGTGTTTTATGCTTAATGGTCTGATCCTCCTCCCTCTCCTGTACCCAAAATGAGGCTTCCTAATGGCAGGGATACATCTTCATCCTTGTAGCCTTAGTTCTTAGCACCTAGTAGATGCTTAATATATATCGGCTAACAGATGTATTTCTCAATCATCTTGAAACACATACATTTAGAATCCTTTCCTACATACACAAGCCAGATCCTTTAAAAAAATGGAAGTAATCCATGTGAATGCGCCCTGCAAACTGAAAAGTGCTGGACAAATGCACTTGATCTTAGCCAAAAGGTCGAGGAATAATGATTAAGTGTTGGACAACTGTAAGCAGTGTAATTGTTCATTTCATTCTAGTTTTACATATTTTCTATTAAAGAGCTGTATGTCTTTATCTCATAATGTTTTAACAGGAGAAAGTTATGATGCAGTATTCCGGCCTACATTTTAATTCTGCCCCTCGGTCCCTTGCACTGTCAAAAAGGGAACCGCACTGAAGGGCAGGGGCGGGGGGCTTACAGCGAAAGCACACATCCGTGCCCAGAGGACTTGCTAACAAGTTGTGTCAGGTCCCCATAGATCCTTCTGTCCCTCTTTCCCAGGTCAGAATGGCTCTAACCACGTGTGTACCCAGACTCTCCCTCCTCAAGTCTCCAACCCCGCTTCTGGCTCGGGTCCCAAACGCCGGCTTCGTTGGGAGCAGCCCGATCACTCCTGGCTCCGCGCAGCCTGACTGACCTCCACCTCCGCGCGCCCCCTGTCCCGTGTACTTTGTCACTCGGCGCTGACCTCGAGGTCGCGGGGGTGTGCACGTGACCGAGAAACTTTGGAAGCCCCGGGGCGGCGGACGGCGGGCGGACGGCGGGGCGGGGAGCCGGTAGCCGAGCTCCCCCGCGCGGCGCTCTCTGCGGCCGCAGCGGTCGGCGGGCTGCGCTGCCTGGGCGTGCGGGTTCGCCAGCCGGCGGGGAAGGCGCCACCGAGCGCGGCGTGGATCCCAGGAGCCCGCGGTAGCGCGCGTGCCGCCGCCGGCGCGGTCAGCCCCGGGCCCCGCCTGCGCGGCCGGGCCGGCGGGCGGCGGATCCCAGGGACGCCAGGGGCCCGCTCGCGCCCGCCGCCGCCTCCGCCACTCGGTTACCTCGATCCTCCCATCTCTGCCGCTTCCCACTTTCCCTCACTCTTTAATCTGGATGGGAAGTTGGGGAAAATGGACAGGGTCGTGCTGGCGTGGATTGCTTTCTTCTGGCTAACAGGTAAGAGACATTTTCTACCGACACGGATAACTTTGTATGTATTCCGGTACCGGTACTGTTTTCACCCCCCGCCCTTCCCCCTGATTGTGTTTAAAGAAGCTTAGCAGGCTAGTGGTAAGTGGGGGAGGGGGCTGTGTGTGTGTGTGTGTGTGTGTGTGTGTGTGTGTGTGTGTGTGTGTGTTGATGGGGGAGGCGGGGAAGAAGCCCTATATCAAGTGAGACGGATTGAAAGGCAGGTGTTTTGACTCATTTGAGATAAGAAATTGTTCTTTGAAATGTGCCTTTCTCCTTCCATACAACGGTTCTTCTTCGGTCTTATCCTGAGTTTGTAATGCTGTGAGTCCCGAGAAAAGCGTGGTTGGGGGTGGGGGTTGGAGAAAGCTCGGGGGAGACTGATTAAGAATGTTTTTCTGGAGGTTGGAGGTAGAGGAGTGTCTCCTTAATTCCTTCCCTAGAGAAGCCGGGAGCTCCAGGGACATTCTGTAGCTCACAGGGTGCATGGGAGTGGGGATGAGGAAGGAGATGGGGATGGAGGCTTGATTAGTTGTGGAGTTTAGGACCCTTCTCTCTCTCATTTGGTACCATTTGGGGAATGGTCCTATAGAAGAGAAGAGCCTTCCTTCCCCCAGTAAACAGTATAAACAGGTGAGAACCCTCCCTAATAATGAAAATTTGCGGACATATTCAGAAGGCAGGACCTCTCAGCATCAGAGTCGTCTTCTGGAGCTAGGACCTCTGTTATTTCCCCCTCTCTGTGAACTTTGTCCCTACCCTCCTGGGGTCTGGAAAGACTCAGGTTCCTAACACGTTGTCGCGTAGGACGATCTTTGAGGTTGAAAGCCAGGCAGTGTGGGCACCTCTGAGAGAGTCACAGAGCAATGGGTTGGCGATAGAGGGGTTAGGAAAGCTTGGGTAGTTTGGACTGGGTCTGAGGCAACAATTTAAAGCAAGGTGGAAACCAAGTGATGGAAGAGAGGAACAAGGGAGCAGAAAGGTTGTGAGGACAGGACAGGACAATGAAGGGCAGGAGAGAAAATGGAAGATAGCACCAAAAATAAAGTTTTATCCCCTCTAGGGGCATTGGGGTGAAAGTCAGTAGGAAAAGAGGAACAAGATTAAAATAGCTAAGGCAAGTGATTCAAAGAGGGTAATATACATTTAAGAAGACAGACAAAAACACTGTTTCCCTTAGCTTCAGAAAACCATTATAGATTGTCCCAGGTTTTTTTTTTTTTTTCTATTGTTAATGAAGGGCCCCTAAACACTGGCTCTTGCCCCCTGCTGGGTTTAGGTTGGGGGGGGGCATCAGCAGAGTTAGCCTCTTCTCTTGGCTGCTCTGAGTTCATCCCTCCCACATTATTCAAATATGAATCATCTCTAATTTCGGGCTTTGGCTGATCCGTGCCTCCCCACTCCCCTGGCCTCCCAGTGCCTTCCACTTCCGCCCTCACTGATTCTCAACGTCCTTAATTTGCCTCTGTTTCTCAGTCATTGTATTTGAGGGGGAACTTTGGCCTTGAGCCTTTATCACTGCCTCCCTGAAGTCAGCTAGGCATTTGGGGAGGGGTCCCTGAGTCAGAGGTGCTTTTCCAGACACCCTGGGGTATGCCCAAGAAAAGCTCTCTAGAGATTTGCAGGGAGCAGGACACAAGGAGAGCATATATGCCTTGGTAGATGGCTGACAGCTTTTTATGAAATAAAATTATATCCCTGAAAGGGACCATCTAGTTCAGCTCTCTCAGTTTATGCAAATGAAGGTCTAGAGAGGCAATATGCACACAGCAAGTTTGTCCTGGAGCAGGGAGTAGAACCCAGTTCTCCCAAACCCCAGGCTAGTCCAGTTTGCACCCTCCTAAGCTGCCTCTCTGTGTTGGGGGTGGGAAATGCACCTTTGTCTATGCCTTCTTCCCTTTGCACCTGCAGAGCAGGCAACAGGTTGGTTATCAGGGGCATCTCACTTGTCAGAGGGCTGGGACTGCCAAGCTCTGCAAGTGAGGCTGGTGGCAGAGATCCCAATGATCACCCCCTGGCATCCCCTGCATCCAGCTTCCGCTTCCCCTCACCCTACCTGGACTAGCCTCTCAGCCTCAGCAAAGTAGAGGAGCTAACAATGGCGGTTGGGGAGGGGAGGGAGGAGAGAGGAGCAGTCAGGGATGAGATGGCTTCAGATTCCCCGTTCACAGGGCAACCAGGAGAGGAAAGGTAAGACATTTTAGTCCAGCCCAATCAATGAATTCTCTCTTGAGGGGGTGGTAGAAGGGGAGGGAGAAAGGAAAGGACAGATTAAAAATGAGTCAGAGAGCCAGGAAAAAAAACGCATTCATTCTCCTTCTCCCTCCCTTTCTCTCTCCTCCCCTTCTTTTTCTTTTTCTCCTCCCATCCTCCCCACTCCCCTGTTTTTCTCTTTTAATGCAGGCTGAGTAATTTCTAATCAACACTTCAGGTTTTTTTCCTCAGGCTCCAACAGCTCCTTCTTCGTCTCTCATTGCAAACATTCTGTATTTCTCTTTGCTGTATATTTAGCCTCATAATTTCTTCTTGTCATTGTGATGCTGCTTCCTGTAATAGACTGTTTTGTTGTTGTTGTTGTCCTTGTTGTTTTGAACAAAACAAAATGCTTACCAGCTGCTATTTTAGCAACAGGTGCTATCTAGCAATAGGACTTGAGGAGGGTTCACTCTGTCTTTGTTCTGAATATGGATGGCGGTTCAGCCCTTCCTGGTAGCAGACGCTGTGAGAAACGCCGGAGCTGTGGCGACACTCTGGGAACACACTCTGGGAGCAGGCAGTGCATTTTCCTGGAGACTCTTTTGAGTCTCTCTGTGACGAAAAGCGATTTCTCTATTAGCATTTTTTTTTGATACCCTTTTGGTTGTATTCATTCATATATTCATCCTTTCTACAAACATGTATCACATTCCTGTGGTTTCTAAGTATTACGATAGGTGCTGAGAATAAAGGGAGAAAAGACATAGTCCTTGCCCTCAAAGAGTTGTTAGTCTAGTCAGTGACTCAAAAGGGTTTTCAAGTAATGCTGGCATGGAGGTAAAAGGTCCTGTGATAAGAGCCATGAGAGCCACACAGGTGCTAAGAGAGCACAGACAAGGCATTCCCACCCCAAACCTGGGGAAGGAGTGGAGAGGCTCTGAAAGGAACTCCCAGAAGGGATAATGGCTGAGTTAAGACCTATATTCATGTGTAGTTGGCTGCTGAGTTACTGAGTTACAGCCCTGGCTTCTGGGGGTTTATAGTCTGGTGGTGGAGAAGCCACTGATAGAGCTGTGAAGTACCCTGGGCAAAGGGGATCCTGGAACCGCCAAGTGTTGTGGGTGCCTCCAGGTTGTTCCTAACCTAGCCTGCAGCAGGAAGGGAGGTATCCAGGAATGGTTGTTACCTCGTCTGATTTGCATTCACATAGATGCCTGGTGACAGTGTGAGGATGGGTTCCGGCATAGAGTTAAAGTGTTATTAGCTCTGGAGAAAGAAGAGTTGTTTTTAGAGATTCCTGATACCTCAATTCTATTATCTCCTTTCCCATCCTGCATATCTTTCCATTCCTCTCGCTCATCTGTTTGACTTTCCCCCAGTGGAAGAGACCTTTTTCTTATCTTCTTTAAGCACTTTTCTCCACTGCCTACCATCTTCAGCCTGGATGCTTCTCTGTGGACTAGGAGAGGAGAGTTGTTTCAATATTCCCGTCACTTGTTAGATTTTAGACTCATATCCTGATTCTGTTGAGTGTCTAGTTTATACAGACTTGGGTATTAGTTCTAGTAGTCCTGGTACAATACTATACCAGTACTATGCTATGGTCTTAGTGCAAGTACGTAGTGCTCAGTACCGTGTTAGTAGTACTAGTACCAGGACTAGGTTAGTGGAAAGAACCCTGACCTGGGAGTTGAGGATTGGGTTCCAGTCTCATCTTCTCCGCAAATTAACTGTATATTCATGGGATCTGGATCTTGTAACTTTTTTTTTCCTTTTGACATGTAATTTTACTATTTTTTTATTGAGATGTAACTGACATTAAACTGTATTAGTTTCAGGTGTACATCATGATTCCATATTTGTGTATATTGAGAATAAGTAAGTAATAGACTTACTTACCACAGTAAGTCTAGTTAACGTCCATCACCATACATAGTTACAAATTTTTTTTCTTGTGATAGCTTTCAACATTTATTACCTGTAGTCATTATGCTGGGCATTATAGCCTCAGGACTTTATTTTATAACTGGAAGTTTATACCCTTTGACTCCCTTCGCCCATCCCCCACCTCAGGCAACCACCAGTCTGTTCTCTGTATCCATGACCTTGATTTTTTGTTTTTAAGATTCCACGTAGAAGTGAGATCATACAATATTTGCCTTTCCAACTTATTTCATGCAACATAATGACCTCAAGGTCCATCCATGTTGTTGAAAATGGCAAGATTTCATTCATTATCATGGCTGAATAATATTCCATTGTAGTGCATGTATATAAATAATGAACAAACAATACTTAATGAATGAATGCTTAGGCAGTTTCCATATCTTGGCTATTGTAAATAAAGCTGCAGTGAATTTTGGTTGCATATATTGTAATCTTTTGAATGAAGTCACATTTTAGATCATTTTCAGCTCTAAGATTTGATGGTGCTGAACTTCCTTCCATTTAATTTTGATGCGATGGAAGTCAAATTTACAGAACAGCAGGTCCTTATTGAAGTGCCACGTGGGAGCCCCTGTTGTCTTCAGCCTTTTCCTGACCACCGATGATTGGAATAAAAAAACAGCAGCAGGAAAGGGAGATCTCTTGTTAGCATTTTCAGTGGAACAAGTGGAGTAGCACCTAGTGCTTGGTGGACAGAATAGGGTCCACTCTGAACAATTAAATGTGGTCATAACGGGGACTGTTAAAGTGAGGCAAGTGCTTTGGGCCAGATGGGATGTATCCTACTCTAGCCACCATGGCCCTAGAATGTCCCTTTCTTTCAACCTTTTGTTCCAGGATGCACTCACTTCGTCCATTTTTCCAGCTATTTTAACTCTTATACCAATTTCCCCCCCCAATCAGGAATGTAAAGAAGAGTATAATCTGATTGTTCTTGATTATTTACATGCTCTAGTGCTTTTATGTGTTGCAAGTGGCTTTCACATACATTATCCCTTTTGATCCTTCTAAGTAAGGAAGGTTGATATTACCTACCTAGACTTATGAAGAACAAGGCTTGGAGTCGATGACTTGTCTAAGTCCATGGTATCTTCTTGATTAAAATAATAAGAAATAGTGTCACTATCATACATGACTTGGTTGTTTCAAATGCCTGAATCCAAGGAAAACATTATTTTCTGGTTAAGGTGGATCAAAATAGAACTCCTGATTTACTTGAATATACATGGTATCTATTTTGGGACACTGGATAGTGAGGCTCTGTTCTTAGAACAAGAGAAATATTATAGGGAAAAGTGATAAAGAATAGCATTTAGTATTTCTAATTAAATCTGAAGATCTACAGGAACAGAAAGAATGAGGAGTGCTCCAGTGGGGTACGGGAGAGCAGCGGATGTGACCCTGTAACAGCAGACACTGCTGGCATATCAGAGCCCATCTGGGACTAGGAGCTGTTGCTGTGCACCCAGGAGCCACACAGGATATAGCTGTGGCATGTGTAGGCTTAAAATCTTGGTCTTCAAGATAGTTTCTGGCTTTCTGAAAATGAAAGAAGGCATTTTGGATGACTAGAGTTCTTTATGGGCCAAGAAACAAGGAAGACCTCAGAAGAACATGCTGCTTCCCTGTTCTCCTATAGTGCCTGGAGCTCTGCAGGAAGTGGCGCTCTGAATTAGGAACAGAACCTTCACATTCAGCTTCGATCCTGCATCACTCCTTCCATGCCCTTGCCTCATCAGGAGGCAGTTAGGGGAGAGGGATTATACTCAGAATGACCTGGATTTGAATACTAGCTTCATATTTTACCTTAATTTCTTGAATTTTAAAATGTGGGAAGCTAACTTACCTTATAGGGTTGTTGTGATAATTAAAATGAAATTATGTATAACTCCTAGCACAATATTTGGCATATAGTAAGCTCTCAGTACTTATTATGAACTCAAAATAGTAATATTAGTCAGCATTTTGATGCAGCAACAAGTAACCCCCAAATCTCAATAGCTCATAGCACCAAACATTTAGTTGCTCATATTATGTGAGAGCTGCAGTCCGTTGCAGGTCAGCTGTGAATTGGCTAGAATTGTTAATTCCAAATGTCTTCTTATTTCAAGGCCTAGGATGAAGGAGCAGCCACTCTCTGGGCATGCTGCTCTTATGGCAGAGGACTCAAGATGTGTAGAGGGGAGACACAGAGCCAAACTACACAAATGTCTTTCAAGCTTCTACTTGGACAACAAGTCTTATAGCACATTTGTTCACATTCCATTGGCCAAAGCAAGTCACGTGGCCAAGCCCATAGTCTATGGAGTGGACTCTGCCTTCAGGGAGTGATATAAGAGTGTAGGGGAAAATTAATTGAGAACAAATAATACAATTTATCAGCTGGGTTAAATGATTCAACAAATGTGTTGAGTACTTACTATGTAGAAGTGTCTTTAAAAGCCTGTAGGAGAGAGCTTGTTATTAATGACAGACAGATAACTAGGAAATTCTTCAGGCCAAGTGATGTGATTCTCTAGAGCACTATGACTGCAGTAAGATCACTTCTATAGGAAGTGATGCTGAGAAAGTTTGTAAGGATAAGTAGCAGTTACTAGGGGAAGAGTGGGATGGAGGAAGGGAAATTCACAGAGGAAACAGCATGTGAAAAAGCCGAGAATCAAGAGTGGAAGACAGTGGCCCCATCTGAAATGAGCCCTTCTACTTCTGAGTGCCTGGAGGGAGTCTTAAAAAGGGTGAGAACAAGGGAATGATGTGATCAGATGTGCATTTTAGAAATATCCTTTGGACCTCAGTATGGAGGATAGATTAGACATAGGCAGTTTTGTGGCAAAAACCAGCTAGGACACCCTTGCAGAAAGAGAGGCAAGATGTGATGAGATCCTGAACTCCTGTGGAGCAGCAGGGATGAGAGAAGTGGACAAAGTGATCAGTGATGGAGGAACTAGTCCTGGCTTGGTTGCCTGTGGAGGTTGAAAGACAAGAGTGTCAAAGATGCCTCCAAGTTTCTGGCTTGGCATTGCTGGGATGCCATTTATGAGCCTGAACTAATACAAGAGGAGAAACATATAAGAGAGGGAGATAGAGGTTCCATTTTTGCATTTTATTAGCTAGAGTATAGCCTAAGATGCTATAAGAAATAGACTCTAAAATATAGTAACCCACACAAAATAGTTTTTTTCTCTTGTAACAGTAGAGACCTAGTGAGACTGAGTCTACCATTCCCATGTGGCTCCCAAGACTGCTCCAGTGATAAGAACTTTTCAGCCAATAGAGCAAGGAAAGCAAGGGGTCAAGGCAAATAATTTGTGTTTAGAGAGTTGATAGAGCATTACACATATCACTTCTCCTTACATACCTCTGTCCTCAATCTTAGTCCCATGGCCACAGTTTCACTGCAAGAGAGGCTAGGAAATGTAATATGTGGCTGGCTTGGCTGACCAGATTAAAACCTGGGAAGTTCTGTTGCTAAAAGAAGGGAACAGTTGGCATCTCCAGCTATAAAATGATGAGTTTGGGGTGCTTGTGTAACACCCATATATTTGGGTCTGGAGCTCAGGTGAGAGATCTAGACTGGAAATACAGATAATAAGGTGATAAGAGTGGGTAAAAACTTTCTTAAAGGAACTTTCTCTGTCCAAATGGCAGGTCCCGTCCTAGAAGTCTGACCCACATGAATGAATCAGGACAGCTTCCAAAGTACCTCTGCCTTGCAAGGTAGAGACTGACCTTTTTTAGTACAGCTTTAGTTGCATTGGAACAGCATGTAAGCCAGCTTGACATTGCCCATGAACTCATTTCAGATCTCTGGAAGACAAGGCAAATCAGACAGAAAGGGGATAGTCTTCTCTCTTTCATCTGCACAGTGGTGGCAGAGAAGGGGAAAGCATACCTCCATGAGACATGCAGGACATACACATATCAGAGTTATTGGCAGCAAATAATAACTAGGGCATGAGCAATGCCCATTTGGGCAAGGGCAATGTTGGTGTTTAGCCCCATGGAAAAGGGAGAGATACTCATGCCTTTTAGGAGTCTTAGGAAGAAAACATGCAAGATTGCTGTCATTTTTTTTTTTCCCTCTAAATCTCAAAATGGCACATCTGGTTACCCTAACCTAAAATGGATCAAGCCATGAGGTACTATGGTAGCAAACGACAGAAACTGATTCTGCCCAATTTAATCAGGAAAGGAATTGATTGAAAGAAAACTGATTAACTTACAGGTCCAAGAGGCAAACTGGAGAACCAGGCTTAGCAAATGGGCAAACACCAAGGGGATGTCTACTGTTCTCAGTAAAGTAGTGAATGGTTACTATTTCTAGGGGGAGAAGATTCAAGCTGTGTTTTCTTTTCTTTTCTTTTCTTTTTTTTTTCTTTTTTGTCTTTTCTAGGGCCACACCACAGCATATGGAGGTTCCCAGGCTAGGGGTCCAATCAGAGCTGCAGTCGCTGGCCTACACAGCCACAGCAACGAGGGATCCGAGCTGTGTCTTCGACCTACACCACAGCTCATGGCAATGCCGGATCCTTAACCCACTGAACGAGGCCAGGGATCAAACCCGTGACCTCACAGTTCCTAGTCAGATTCATTAACCACTGAGCCATGACGGGAACTCCAAAGCTGTGTTTTCTTTGTCTTTAAAAATTGAGCCTATGGTTGAGCATTTCCCCAGATGCTTTGCTTCCTATGCTGACAGTTCTACTAAAGGATGGATGTGCTAGGACCAAACCTGGTGGAGATGCTCAGACACTCCTTATTTATCTCCTACACTTAGAAAACCTGCCCATCAACTGTTCCTAAAAATAATGTCCTAAGAGATTGGGACAGTGTGTTAAAAATGTAAAGACAAAAAAGATGAATTTCTTAAAGATCTAACTTAAGGCAGGTAAAAGATGTGTATTTTCAGACCAAATGGAGAAAAAACTCAGGAATCTGAAAGCCAAGATATGCTGGTGAATGGGCAATTCTGGGATCAAATCCCACTTCTGGGACTTCAAAAGTGAAGGAATGGGTAAGTTTGATACAAAATTTCTAAAGATGCCTCTCTGAGGTGATAATAATTTTCCATGATCTTTAGCAGCCGTCTTTGATTCTCTAAAATGGGGCCATGCTTATAGGTTAGCTTCTCAAAGATGCTGGCAGGAATAGCTTACAACTAGTGGAGAAAAAGAACTTGCTTTGAAAAAAATGCAAGTGCTAAAATAGGAATAGCACTGCCGTAGATACTGCTTTTGTTATCCTGGCAAGAACACTATTCGTCATGTATAGAATCCTTTTCTTTACATGAGAATTAGGACAGGAACTTATTTTGCCACATGCAGGGAGCCACTGTCTGCACTTGGAGCTGATGCTCCCTGGCCTGGTGACCCCTGGGGCTGCTGCTCTGAGGTGTCACTCGTCACTCTACTTTTAGGCAGCTTTCCCAGTGATTGGCCAGGATCCATTCTCTGCACTGAGGGCCACCTGCTAAGAAAAGCCCTTCAGTCACTCATTCATTTGTTCATTCATTCCACATTTTGTGAGCTTCAGCTATATTTTATGGCCTTGCTGTATACTGCAGATATCAAATCATCCAAATCCTGTTCCTTGCCCTCAGGGACCTTAGAGGTAGAAACCAAGTTTATATGGAATTTCTCATGATCAGAGACTGGTCTCTTCAATCTGTTTTCTTAGAACTTAACATTATATTATAAAACATACTTTTGGGTGAATTTGAATTAGATAGCCAATGGCAGTTTTCCTGAGGATCGGGGATAATATAAAAACTGAAAAAATGGTCTGGTGGTCAAAGAAGGATGACTCCCTCCTCTGCAAATTCAGAAAACCACCTATCACCTTCAATCTTCAAAATGCCATCGGGTACTTCTTCAAGTCAGGAATCCTAATTTTTACAGATGTGTTCTTTTTAAAAATTTTTAAAATTATTATTTTTTTTTCAGTTCCCATTTAAATTATTTTTTAATTGAAGTATTGTTGATTTATAATGTCATGTTAGTTTTCAGCAAATAGCACAGCAATTATATATACACTTATCTATTCTTTTTCAGAGTCTTTTCCAGTATAGGTTATTACAAAATATGGAATATGGTTCCCTGTGCTGTACAGATGTGTTCTATAGAGTATGATTGACCCTCACTCAGTGCTTCTCTCTGTCCACTCCCCAGAAACTCCTAAGTTACATGCCCTGATGCTTCCCCAGCTGGGGGAATAACATATAGTCAAAGAATGGAAAATATCTTGGTGTGCCTGGAGAGGGTGTGGGCCATATCATGGAGAGGCCTCACATGCTATGTTAGGCTTTTGAGTTTTATCCTGGAGGGAATGGGGAATCATTGGAGGCCACAAAGCAGGGGACTGACGTGATTGGATATATCTTTTTTAAAAAGAATATTCTAGATAGAAAAAATATGGAGCGTGTGTTGGGCTGGAAGTAGGGAGACCACTGAGGAGGCTGTTGTACAACCAAGGAGGAAATGAGGACTTGTGAGCTCATCCTTCAATGGGGTTCCTAGTAGGCCTGGCCAGGACAGGCTCAGGACCTGGGTGCCATTCATCCTACAGTTTGAAGCTTCTAGACCTAAAGCAGAAATTGGCATTTCCCACTTTCTCTCTAACTTTGCAGTCTCATGGTCCTCAAAGATCCAATGAACTGACATTTCCTTGAAATTCCTAGTTCTATCCTCTCCAGCTACCCAGATGTGTATCTCAGCTTAGATCCCCAGGGTTTCTATGACACCTGAACATCTATATGTGGCTGTGCAGGTGCACACACATGCAGGGGTACCCTGTTTACAGCTTTCAGGATGTGCATGTGTGACTGTGCAGTGATGAACCCACCCAGCCACTGCTGAACATCTAACTACCTAATCTAGCATTCCTGTACAGTTTCTGCCCATCCAGTCCTATACACACTCAGCATCTTTGTTATCGGTGCTAACCTAGCTCTAGGTTCATGGCTTCCCAGAAGTCAACAGACTCTTCTTGACAGCAGCAGCAACCATTACATTTATTGAATGCTTGCTGTATACCAGTACTGTCCTAAGTGCTTAGGATAAAATCTTATTTAATCCTGGAACAGCTCCATAAGATAATTACTATTAGTCTGGTTTTACTGGTAAGGAACCAACTTGTAATTATTGAGTAATTTGTCTTAAGTCATGCAACTTGGAAGTGGTAGGGCTTGTATTCTAAATTAGGACTCCTTCTGAAATCCATGCCTTTACCTATCATGCTATAAAAAGGTAGAGATTTCTGAAAATGTATTCTTTTCTCTTTGGAGCTAGAGCTTATGTGTACATCATAGAAGAAACTGCAAATCAGCTAACCTCTATTAATAATTAAGGAGGTCCACAATTTAAAAAATAATAATTAAGGGAGTCCGATGGCTTGGTCAAGTGGCTAATCTCATTAACAGAGAAGAGAGCCGAGAAGGGGGTTATTCTTAGTAATTATCTAATGAAGAAAACCGCATACTTAAACTCTCAAAAACAGCAAAACAAAAACAACCCTCCCCTCAACACTTTTGTGTTGCCTGCACTTGCCTCTTTTGCTGGTTTCATTTATTCGAGAAGGGCCAGGAAATATGATTTCCCAAGTAGAATCTGCATGGGCAGCAGAGAAGAAAGGCACTTGGTCAGCTTCACAGCATTGTACTGGGAACAATGCCTGTGATTAGTTATCCAGCCTCAGCCACCGCTAATTGAAGCCCCTTCACCTCTCTGTCCCATTTTTGTTACCTGGAAAATTGGAGTGTGAATAAGGATTGGAGGAGAAATTCCAAGGTTAAAAATTAATGTGATAGATTTTAAGGAGAAACTGTAAAAAAAAAAAAAGTCTCTTCCTCATCCAGGTGTGTGAGTTGGAGAGAATGGAATCAGTCACCTCAGCATTTGGGGGTGGGGAAGGGAAGCAGTAGAGCCTGGGCACTGGGGTTCTTAGCTTCCAGATGAGAATTATTTGCCCCTTGATGGGGCTAATCTATGTAACCTGGCTGTAATCAAACCTTTGGTGGATGGTCATCAAGATTCAAGAGCCTCAGGACAGGAGGTGAGGGAAAAAACAGAAAAGGTGAGGGAGGATTCCTATTTGAGGTGTCCTCTCTACTGGTCACAGTCACATGGCTCTGCCATAAAGTCCACTCAGGCACCCAGGGAGATAAAGTTTGTTCACAACTCTGTTGGGTAAGGAATATGAGGCTTATTTTACAGGTGAGGATTGCTTAACAGGCTTCCTTAAGGCCTCACCATTAGTACATGACTTCATGAGATTCAAAGCCCTATTTGATACCATTGCTATTTTACTATCCCGTGCTCTTTGAGTCATTTAACCTGTTTCCTTTGCAAAGTCCTGGAAATTCCCATATTAATAGTCATTCATTTGCTTACCCATTCCTTTATTTGTGCCATAGTAACTATTAAGCCCTTAGGTTCAAAGCAGTAATCTCAAATATTCTGTTGCATTCACTTCCCAATTCCACAGAATGCAGAAACCTTTTCTTCCTAACAGGAGTAAGACTCTAGTTTTCAAAGTGCTTTGATAAAGAGAGGCACTGATCTGGAAATCAGAAGATGTGTGTACAAATAGGATATCTTGCTCTTGTTAAGAGAACTTCTATAAAGAGACATTCATGAGTAAGCACAAGTTTGAACTGTGAGAGTGAGTTTGCTTTGTGGGATGTCACTGTGAATATGGGCAGTGATAAAGGACAGGAGGCTCCCCATGGACACTAGTTCTTTCTTGTATGTCTCAAGTCCACCTGCAATTCTAGGGTGAAACTCTTTACTTCAGGCTATATGAAGCTGGCATGGCAGGTTCTTGGATTAATTCTGAATCTCTTTATCATGTATTTCTAGTCATATTTCCCTTTTTTCTGCCTCTCATCATAGTTCTGGTTCTGCTCCTAACCTCAGATCAAGCTAGAAACTCTTAACTCTCCCATTCACCTCAAAAAGTTATGTTCTCTTTGCTTGGAATTTCTAGATCTTACCATCGAGTTCATAGAAGCCCTTTGCTTTTCAAACACTCCCTGATCTCTCATTCACTGAAATTTACCCCTCTGTCTCAAATACCAAGCCTCAAATCCATCTTTTCAGCACTTAAACTTCTCATCTGCTTTCCAGCCTCCCCCCTTCTTTTTGGATTATCCTTCAAAGCTTTTAAACTTAGTCTACTTCTTTTGATCTGAAATTCTCCATTTCTCTCAAAGCCTTCTTTCCCCCTTAATGTCTGTCTCCTTTGCTTGGTCACCAGGTGGAAGGGAAGTCACTTCCTCCTGAAGTCATACTTCCTGGCTTCATTGTCCTCATTTATCAAATATTTGTTGAGTATCTATGGGCTTCAGGAACCAGGACAGCAGGATAAGACACATTCCTGACCTGACCTGACAAGTCTAGAGGCATAAAAATAAGTACTTTTACAAAATTATTATAGTACATGTCTAGAGGAGAATGCTGGGGATACTGATGGCACAAAGTGACAAATGGATTGGTCAGAGAAGGCTTGACAAGGAGCCTTTGAACTGGGTTTTGAAAAATGGAAAAGGGTTTCCCAGGGAGGGAAGTGAAGAAAAAGCATTCAATAAAATAAGAAGCATCATGTGCCGAGAGATTTAGAGGTGTGAAATGGCACATCCCTCTTGGGGAAGCTATTCATTTGGTTACCTTGAATGTTGGTGTGCAAATAGAGATGCTGCAGGAAGAGAGGCTGAGGAAGAAATAGATGATAGAATACCCAAAGTTCCTGAAGGCCATGGAGGGTGAGTGAAGGGTTATAAGAAGGAGAGCCATAATAGTCAAGTTTAGAAAGATAACGTGAACTTATAGCAAGGAAAATGGACTGCATGTGGGCAACAGCAGGCAGGAGCCCAAATAAGAGATTATTGGAAAATTTTAAGCAAGAGGTGAAGAGGGCATATGCAAAAGCAGTGGTGATGGCAGTAAAGAGAAGGAAGGAAATATTCAAGATGTTAAGAGGTCAGGTTGCCATGACTTTATGACCAATTAGATACTGGGAGTGTGGGTTTCTAGACAAGGCAACCAGGTAAGACATTGATGCTATTCATTGTAATGGAGAAAATAAGGGGAGGGACAGGCTAGGAAGGTAAGATGGAAGGTAAGAGGAGGTAAGGTCCAGGATACAGACACCCTTTGGACACATTCTTTCTGTTTTGCAGCCATGACTGAAGGCCTTCAGGTCACAGTGCCTGACAAGAAGAAGGTAGCCATGCTCTTCCAGCCCACTGTGCTTCGCTGCCACTTCTCCACATCTTCCCATCAGCCTGCTGTTGTGCAGTGGAAGTTCAAGTCCTACTGTCAGGATCGCATGGGGGAATCTTTGGGCATGTCGTCTCCCCGGGCCCAGTCTCTCAGCAAAAGAAACCTGGAATGGGACCCCTACTTGGACTGTTTAGACAGCCGGAGGACTGTTCGAGTGGTAGCTTCCAAACAGGGCTCGGCTGTGACCCTGGGAGATTTCTACAGGGGCAGAGAGATCACGATTGTTCATGGTAATCATGCCTCTGGTTGGAATCTAGGGAATGAGAGGGAGGTTGGTTCCCTATTTCCCAGGGGCAAGAGGATGTCAGCCTCACACCCTTTCGATCCCTCAAGACTTTGACTTTATGGGATATGGGAGCATCAATAACCTAGCAAATTGCTTTAATGGGATGGTGTGGGGAGGAAGAATGGAGGGGTGTAATAGCCAGAAGACACATAGATAAGCTTGGGAAATAGCCTTTCATGAGCTTGACCTCCATTCTGAGGAGTTTATTATCAGAACTGAACTGAAATGGGTTGTAGGGAAAGCTTTATCAGTCACATACCTTATACCTTGACATCAGTCTGTATTGCCCTTTCCCTAACTTGGCAGACCTCCCTTGAAGTTCCTCTGCTGGGAGAAGGGGTGTAAGAGTACAAGTTGCAGAGCCAGGTCAATGCCGTGGCCCAGGTGGTTTTTTATCAGTTTAACCTTTTCACCTGGTCCCTAAAGCTTTGAACAAGAAAAGTTCCAAAGTGTGGTAGGACCTATTGGATGATTTGAATTTTGAAGAACTTCTGTCAAGCCAGCTCATTTCCAGTAGTCCAGAGTAATTCAGGAATTTATTTGGCTTTCAAGGGACCCCTGCAGGCCAGGTTGAAAGCAGTCTTCTATTCCTGAAGCCAGACTGGAATTAGACCAGTTTCTGGGAGTGCTCTAATTCTCTCACCTTAGGGATGCTAGATTTTATTATTGTTCGGTTGTTTGTTTCTTTGTTTTAAAGCAGACATCTTGTCAGCAGCCACCATCCAGGTAAAGAGATAGAATACTACAGACACCTAGAAGGGCCCACCTCTCACCCTCCATTGTTCAGTGTTGTCCTTCCAGAAGACAAGTGTAGGACCAGGTCCTTCTCTTTGTGATAACAGATGCGGATCTTCAAATTGGAAAACTCATGTGGGGAGACAGCGGACTCTATTACTGTATCATCACCACCCCTGATGACCTGGAGGGCAAGAACGAGGACTCAGTGGAACTGCTGGTGTTGGGTAAGTGAAAACCCTCAGTGACATTTTCATCGTAGACCGCTTGCACTGTTCCCGCCTCTCACTTCTCCCGGCAGGTTGCATACACAGGCTTTATCTTCTGTACACAGACAATCCAGTTATGGAATATGTTCTTTATGAGCAGTAGCTGGACTTATTATATTTTGTTTCTTGGCGGCTGTGGCCCCCTTTTTATAACATTGTCCTGAGGGTTTCTTCTGCTTTTTCAGCCCCACACCCCTTTCCACTTGCACCTTTAACCCTGACTTCTCTCTGCTATTATTCTTATCTTTTTATATGCTAATTGTTGAGAAAATGCCAGGCACCTTTGAAGCAGGGTAGAGACAGCTGAGAGATAAGGATTCACTGGTGTGGTGTGTTAAGATCTCCTGAGACAATGGGAATCTTTTCCCATTCAATTATCTCCACTTACGCCAATCTTAAGGAAAAATGGCTGTAAACTGTTAGTAATAAAAGGTGCCCTGTGAAAAGAGCTATTGGGAAGATAGACTAGTGTTTAATTGGAAGGCAAATTTCTTGAAACCTAAGTGTCTGAGTTATTCTCAAAGCGAATATAATCTAACCCTTATTAATATTAATTTCTTCATAAATGAAAACTCATTACTTTTGGCTACTATCCTCTTTTGTGAATTGGAGGAGTGTTAGCGGGCGATGACCTCCCTGTATGAAACTGAAAATTGAGCACATATTTCGTGATCTATAATTGTTGGTGGAAACCAGAAAATTAGAATAAGACATACTGAAATTGAGAAATGATATTAATTGGAGGAGGAAAGGTAAACCTTGAAGCCATTTTTCAAAAGAAATTACATCTTTTGTAGTGTCTAACAATTTAGGTAACAATTTAGGGGAGTATTTAAGGTGCTTTCTTTTATAGGCAAGTGAGGGTGAAGGTTAATTTTTACCTGCTGTAGGGAACTCCATGCCCAGGGAGGAAACAGAGTTTGCTACTTAGGATATTTAGTTTTACTCTATCATGACTTTTTCAAATCAGTTATTCTGCTGCCTTAATTTTGTAGTTTACAAAATGGATTAAGGTAATAATTATGTGTTAATGATTAACCCCTTAATTAATAATATTAGCCCTTTTTAGATGGTTGACTTAATTCAAATACATATTTCTTGAATCTAGTATATAAAGCATAACTGCTGTGATTTGGAAAAGAATGGGAACTATGACAGATATTCAAAAGGAAATTAAAAAAGTAAAAGGTTTATATTGACATTGTAAAAGAACACAGAGCGATCATATTTGAGATCCACTGTGACCCTAAATCTGAAGAGAATAAAAAGATAAAATTCTGCCTAATCACACAACTCAAATGGCCAAGTTGGAAGGAACAAGTGGCTCATTGAGCCTGCAATTAGCTAATTGTGAACACAGTTATTTGGCCAATGCAGTCATTTGCAGGAAAGTAATTGCCTGTGCAGGAAAAGGAGGCCAGGTAAAAACCACTTTAAATAATTTGGTCCTAGTTCTGCAAATGTGGAGAAATAAATAGAGTGAAAGCCTTGTCATCTGAGGATGTACTGAAGTGCACAAAGGGCATTGCTCTGGATGGAAACACACAAAGCAACCTGGGCAAAGATGCTGTCCTCGTGACTAAAAGGTGGGTGAAAGGAAGGCTCAGATGAAAGTGGCCAACAATGATGGAAGGAGCGAGAAGAACAGAAATCAGCGTTACTCTAAAAAGAATCATAAAGGGAAAGTGAGGACACTGCAGATCAGCTTATCACAGTAGAAACAGCATATCTGTGAGATCAACAAATAACGTTCTAGGGTTTGTGAGGAGGCAACAACATGCAATTCTGCTATGTTCCACGTTAATTAGGAATGTTCAAAGTGTGATAAATTTGCCACGTAAACTTTTTAGAGCAATACTTTCTGTGTTTGTTAATTAAAGAGGTTAGTTTGAAGCCTGTGACAGTTTTCTGGGTGCAGAAAGTATTATATTTACTTTCCAGATACAGCCTTCTGAGTCTTCTTTATCTGGATTCTCCTTTATAGAATTTTATGGAATTTTTCAATATACTGTCACAGTTTTAAAAACTCTAATTATTTGGTCATTATATCCTGTAGGCCTTTTTGTTAGGTATTCTTTTTATGTGAGACGAGGAGAGCAGCCTGATTTCTGAAGTCAACCTCAGGGAGATAAAGACCTCAGTGGGAAGGTAACTGGGTCCACAGTTGCCTAATTACAACCTCCACAAACCACTGGTTCAGTCATTGAACTTAACCTGAAGAATGGTTGGAGGGACTGGGAAGATTTGGTCTAAAGAAAGGAATTGGGAAAGGGAGCATGGCACATGTCTCCAGATATTCTGAAGTGAAATTATATAGAAGAGAGACTGGAAACTTACTCTGTCTGTGTGGCTGGGTAAAACCAGAACCAGGAGTGGAAGTTACATGGGGGATGTCCATCTCGGGATAAATAAAGAACTGTTAACAATTGGAGAGACATCTAAAGATGCAATAAGTGTTCTTAGGAGTAGTCATTTCTATATCCTTAAGAAGGTGGAGGATTTGTTATGAGTTATTATGTCAGGCACTTATGTATAGGGAAAGGTGTTCAATTAAGTCACTTTTGAGCTTTATTTCAATTTTTAAATTCTTCGATTAAAAAGTAGATGCACATGAGTGATGTGACAACCTTGATAAATGAGAAAACGACCTCCCAGGAATTCGATCCTCATGACAGAAATAAAAAGTATTACAGGTGGGTTATGAGAACATACAGGGTGATACTTACAGGAAGCCAGAGGGAGTAAACTGTGGGTCAGGGTTATAAGGACTAATTCCACAAGAATGAGAAGAAACTATTGATGGAGACTTGAAGGAGCTGAAATGTTAGCTGTTCTTGGAAGATGATTGCAATGGGGAGTAGAAAACTGGTTGGAATTACACATGACCAATTAGTAAGGAAAGATAGTTTAAAGGGATAAATCAGAGGCAAAGTTAAGAAGAATTGGGTTTTTTCATTATACGCATAAAGGTGAAGATGGAAAAGTTGATGCAGCAAGATGTCTTATGTGTCAGAGTAAGAAGTTTGGACTTCATCTGAAGACTTTGGGGAGCTAGTAGAGAAACCATAATGGAAGAATGAAATTAATCTCAGGGTCAGAACAATAACTAGCAGCAGGGTAGACAATGTGTTAGAGTTCTAGAACAGAGGGACTGGTTATGGCACTGCTGCAGCAGCACAGATGATAACTTATGATATTCTAAACCAGAATAATGATTTGAGAAGAGACAACATAGAAACATTTCTGAAATGGAAGTGGTGGATCTTGGTGACTAATGCATTTTTAAAAAATGAGAGAGAGGGCTGAGTCAAAGAACACCATAGTTTCTAGCTAGCTGGGTAGCCAACTGTTCCACCACCCAAGAGAGAAGCCACAGGTTGGAAAGCAGGTTGAAAGGCGGGAGAATGCGTTTGATCTTGACATGTGGAATAGAGATGCCTCGCTGACAATTAGAAATATAAGTCTGTACATGTACGTGTAACTGGGTCACCATGCTGTACAGTAGAAAAAAATTGTATTGGGGAAATAACAATTTATATATATGTGTATATATATATATATGTGTATATATATATATACATATACACATATATATATAGAAAAGAAACCAAAAAAAAAAAAAAAGAAATGTAAGTCTGGAACTTGGTGAAGAAATAAGGGTTTGTGATAATAGATTTGAGAGTCATAAGTGATAGTCACAACAATGAAAGAATAGATGAGTCACCAGGAAGATTATATAAAGTGAAAAGGGCCAAGGACAGAACCGTATCAGTCTTCTGTTCTAGCTCAACTTCATGTGAGTGGTAACACTGGTACTGCATGTATACTTGTCCTGATTTCCCCTGCAACACTGGATGCTTCTCAATAGCACTGAACCATGAACTCTTCAGAGGCAAGGACCAGTTCTCATTCATCTTTCTATCTGCAATGCTTGGCAGAATGTCTAGAATAAAGAAGCTTGAGAGAATTTTTAAAGTGATAAATGAACAGAATCTGTAACTAATATTTACTTTGTGCCTCTTCGTCAGTGCTGAGTATATATTTGCTGACTTATGAAGTGTTAATACAATAAACATCTACAGTTTTCCAGTGAGATATAATGCAGTTTAATCTCACTGGTCATGATTCTTTTTTTTTTTTTTTCAGTTTTTTTTTTCCCACTGTACAGCAAGGGGATGAAGTTATCCTTACATGTATATATTACATTTACATTTTTTTCCCCACCCTTTGTTGTGTTGCAACATGAGTATCTAGACATAGTTCTCAATGCTATTCAGCAGGATCTCCTTGTAAATCTATTCTAAGTTGTGTCTGATAAGCCCAAGCTCCCGATCCCTCCCACTCCCTCCCTCTCCCATCAGGCAGCCACAAGTCTCTTCTCCAAGTCCATGATTTTCTTTTCTGAGGAGATGTTCATTTGTGCTGGATATTAGATTCCAGTTATAAGCGATATCATATGGTATTTGTCTTTGTCTTTCTGGCTTATTTCACTCAGGATGAGATTCTCTAGTTCCATCCATGTTGCTGCAAATGGCATTATGTCATCCTTTTTTATGGCTGAGTAGTATTCCATTGTGTATATATACCACATCTTCCGAATCCAATCATCTGTCGATGGACATTTGGGTTGTTTCCATGTCCTGGCTATTATGAATAGTGCTGCAATGAACATGCGGGTGCATGTGTCTCTTTTAAGTAGAGTTTTGTCCAGATAGATGCCCAAGAGTGGGATTGCAGGGTCATATGGAAGTTCTATGTATAGATTTCTAAGGTATCTCCAAACTGTTCTCCATAGTGGCTGTACCAGTTTACATTCCCACCAGCAGTGCAGGAGGGTTCCCTTTTCTTCACAACCCCTTCAGCACTTGTTGTTTGTGGATTTATTGATGATGGCCATTCTGACTGGTGTGAGGTGGTATCTTATGGTAGTTTTGATTTGCATTTCTTTTATAATCAACGATGTTGAGCATTTTTTCATGTGTTTGCTGGCCATCTGTATATCTTCCTTGGAGAAATGTCTATTCAGGTCTTTTGCCCATTTTTCCATTGATTGATTGGCTTTTTTGCTGTTGGGTTGTATAAGTTGCTTATATATTCTAGAGATTAAGCCCTTGTCGGTTGCATCATTTGAAACTATTTTCTTCCATTCTTAAAGTTGTCTTTTTGTTTTCTTTTTGGTTTCTGGTCATGATTCTTTATCTGAGTTTTTACTATTATTAGAGGTAGATCCATCAGGGATTGGGTAGACAGCAACAGAAGCGGACTGGCTAACTGAGGCAAGAAAAGAATGCATGTTAAAAGAGAAAGTAAGAGTAGAAAATCAGTCTCCAAAAAGGGTAGTATATTAAGGTGACACTTGTTGGCTTCTGTAAACAACCCCCGAATCTAAGTGACTTACCACAATGGAAGTTCATTACTTCATCTTGTGGTTAGGAGGCTTACCCAGAAGCTCACTTGCAAGTCATGTGTAGGTGTCTAGGCTTCTCCATTGTTGAGCTTGCCGTATTGGAGCATTTCACTTCCAGCTGCACAGAAAGAAAAAGTGAGGAAGGTCATGTGGAACTTTTTAGGGGTCAGGTCTATTCAGTGACCTGAATTACTTCTGTTGTTTTGTTTGTGCCTCGGAAGAAAATAAAAATGTTTTGATGAACACAGCACAGTCCCTGCCCTGCCAGAGGTGTCCCAGGGTCCATGTAATAAGAATTAATAGACAATATCTTTAGGGGTCCATGGACATAAAAAAGAAACTCAATTCTTTTATTCTTTTTTTTTTTTTTTTCTTTTTAGGGCCGCACCTACAGCATATGAAGTTCCCAGGCTAGGGATCGAATTGGAGCTACAGCTGCTGGCCTGTGCCACAGCCACAGCAACACGGGATCCAAGCAGAGTCTGCGGCCTATACCACAGCTCATGGCAATGTGGGATCCTTAACCCACTGGGCAAGGCCAGGGATGGAACATGTGTCCTCATCTATATTAGTTGGGTTTGTTTCTCCTGAGCCACAGTGGGAACTCCTTCAACTCTTTTTTTCTGATCTTGCATTTTCTCACTCAAGAATCAGTCTCAGGAGAGAGAGTCCCATTGGCCCTATTGGGCAGGTGCCCACCGCTTGGCCTTTGCTGATTAGAGGCTTTAGATGGCTAGTCCATCAAGTTATGGAGAAGAATCAGTTCCTCAAAGTAAACTGGGTTACTGTTACCAAAAAAGGAAGAATGAATTTTTTTTTTTTTTTTTTTTTTCCCACTGTACAGCAAGGGGGTCAGGTCATCCTTAGATGTATACATTGCAGTTACAGTTTTTTCCCCCACCCTTTCTTCTGTTGCGACATGAGAAGAATGAATTTTTTTGAGATGCCCCCCAAAAGCAATACATACCCACCAAAGTGATGTTATTACTAAATCTACTATTAATATTAATGTATACAGATAATGATTTGAGTTCACAAAATTTTTCTGTAATAACCTTGTAAGAGAGCAGGCATTATTTTCTTTGTTTTCCAAATGAAGAAATTAGTGTTCAGGTTTTGAAACTATTATCCCAGTGGCGGGGGGGGAAAGGGTTATTGATCTAATGCAAGTGTTTGATTCCCAGCCTCATCTCTATCCATGATACCACATGACCTATCTATATTAAGCCTTAGAATGCTCCCCTGCATAAGCCATGTTTTAAAAAAATGTGGTTGCTGCTTGAGGCCATAGATAATGATTTTTACTTGTCCCAGATTTTCTTTAGTATTTCATTTTATTTCTCAGTGACACTGCCTGTAACCATTGACCTAGGCCCTCACTTCAAAGACAGAGTTGTTCTTGCCTAGGTTGCATACCTCCCCACTGAGCATGCTTTTTCCCATACATCTGAAGCATCTACAAATCACTGCGGATGCTTCTCTTAGAGGTTTCAGAAATATCCAAAGATGTGGTTCAGAGAAATGGGAAGACAACCACTGATTCCAAATTAAACACAAAAACTATACAGAACACTCTTTAGTCTCTTTTTGATGATTCAGAAGGTAGAGTCATTCTGAAGTTGGAAATGCACGTGGTGTTTTGGGTGCTTTGAGATGACAGTAACAGATACCTTAGAAATATTTAGACAGGCGTTTGGGATCGTAGGGCCATACCAGCAGAGAGACCCAGAAGGTGGAAGTGCTCAGAAATCTGCCACCCTGAGATTAGGCATTGGTCTAGGATTAGTGGCAGGAACGGTCTGTTTATAACCTGGAACCATGCCACTGTTTGGATAGGAATAAAGTTCTCTCGGGCAGCTCCAGCTGGCAGGAAAAGAACTTCGCCATTCAGGAAGGCTCAAGTTGGGAAGTTGTTATTTTAAAATCTAAAAGCAGCTCGCCTTGTTCTTACTTTTCTCTATACACAATATAAAGGCCTGACCCCTTCTTTCTGATGTCTGATGTGGTGGCTTGTTTTTAAGGGCCAAGTAGAAAAAGGAGGGAAAGGGCCCCAGTGGAAACAAATATGGCTGGATGAACACTTGTACCTCAGGACCAAGAAAAGAATAACAGGATGTGAGCCAAGAGTGTTCAGAATTAAAGCTAAGGAAGACTTTTCTAATGGTAAATAACAATTTTTGAAATTATAGAGACTCCCTTTCTGATCAGCTGTCAACCTGGAACTTGTTCTCTTGTCCAGGATATTGGGACAAACAAGATGGCTTTAGAGTCCTTCTATAATTGTGAATTTATCTAAAAGATCCCCAAATTGCAGAATTAATTCTCTGTATAGGGTGATGCCCCAAAGACTCTTGTCTTGTTTTGTTTTAATATTGTTTCTGTTTTAGGAAAAAATGATTCCTGTTGATTATAAATATTTCAAACAAAACAGAAAAATACAAAATAAGAAAATAATTTCCTAAAACCTCACCATCCAGAGCTAACTGTTCTGCAGAACCCTTTTAATGGCAGGGAATAGATTCTCAAACTGACTTAGGGGAAATTCTTGGCTTAGGTAGCCAATAAGTCCAGGGGTATCCTAGTTTCAAACATGGCTGAATACTAGTGTTCAGGTTATGTTCTAAAGAATCTCTGTCTTCTCTGCGTCAGCTTCATTCTCAGGCAGTCTGTCTCCACTTGGGCCAGACATGGCCTCCAGCAGGTCCAAGCGTCCATGGTCTTTAACACCTTCCATCTCAGGAAACTTAGTTGCCTCTCTCCATAGTTTCAGCAAAAGTCTTCTTGTTCAGGGTGGGCCCTGCATTGGGATAGGAATGTAAGGTACACTAGCTCAAAATGAACCCAGTGAATTGAAGGGAAAAGGAATAGCTTCCTAAAAAGAAATTGGGCATTTGTTTCCAAATGAAGAAGAAAAGAATGCCAGGCAGGCAAAAAACACACACTGTTAATATTTTGTGGAATTCATCAATTTCTGCATCTTTATAGGCCAAATGCAATGCTATTCCAAGGAGGCCTGAAATAGGCTTGCTCCCAGCAACCCTTGTGAGTAAGGTGCTAAGTTGGGATTGATTCTTCTCTATGAAGGTAATGCCACAGAATTACCTTTGTGTTTCTGTCATGCTTCTATTTTTCCTCCCATCTTCTCCTGTGAGTTCCCCAAAAGAACGGCTATTACCTAGACAAGAGGTGGAGAAACAGGCAGCACTAATTTTTTTAAAAATCAAGTCGTTCACAATACTGTGCCTGAAATTGTTATTCTGGTCTAAAATCAACCTTTGCACCCATTATTATTATTATTATTGGTCTTTTTGTCTTTTTAGGGCCGCACCACGACATATGGAGGTTCCCGGGCTAGGGGTCTAATCAGAGCTATAGCTGCCGGCCTACGCCAGAGCCACAGCAATGCCAGATCCGAGCCTCGTCTGCGACCTACACCACAGCTCACGGCAACACCAGATCCTTAACCCACTGAGTGAGGCCAGGGATTGAACCCACAACCTCATGGTTCCCAGTCAGATTCGTTTCTGCTATGCCACGATGGGAACTCCCCATTAGTATTATAAAGCCACTAAGAATAAGAAATTAGGGAATTCTTGGGAGGGAACATCTCAGAACTTGTGATCAGCTTTAGGGATTTTTGATGGGAGTTTGTTTCTGTAGCTTTGCAGAAATACTCAAGCACTTACCTCTGTGTTAATGCTGCCTCAGTTTGACTCCATCCTACCCTGCCACCGTGACATGAGTTCTGCCTGTTTTGAAAGGCTACTTGTTGCCAAGACTCCCCCTCCCCCTTCTCTTCCTCTGCCAGCCTCAGCCCATTGCTGCTAACCAAGGAGATTTACCGATTAAGAAGGGCTTCAGCTCAGAGAGTTCCCATGGCAACAGCCTCCTCGGAGGTCTTTGTTGCCTGCTAAAACTTTGATCTCTGATAGTGGCTTCTGCTGTTTCTCTCCGAAGATTCACAAACAGAGGAAGAGGGGGAAAGAATTAGAGAAGAAGAATGGAAAGTTTACTCTTAGCAGAAAGAAGAGAAGGAATTAATTACAGAGCCACACTCTAGCCATAAATCGAGGGTTACTCCTTTGGAACATCGTTTGATTTGGAGACATATTTTCGTTTGTAGACTTGATTATACTTCCAAGATCTTGGCTTCACTTGAAAGACTTCAAGTGGAGTTGATTCTTCTAGTAGGACGGGCCTATTCTATCCTTGGATTTCCAGAACAGCACTGGCTCCCATGAAAGGAGAGACACAGAACTAATAACGGGAGGGAGCTTTTTAGACTTTATAGCCCCACTGTCTTTTCTTCTAGCCCTCTCTCCTAGTTCTGGCCTACTCTGCCCTGAGTTGCCTAGATGTCTCTGTTGGTCTTGGTTTTAAAAAGAACCAGAAAAATGTGTTGAAGGGATGGAGGAGAAGGAAGAGCCAGAGAGTGAGCCAGGCATCAGGTGGAATCTAATTCTGGTTAATGGCCGTCAATAATGAGCTTTCTACCATCTGAGGAGTGAAATGGGGTTTGTGGTTGTTGTAAGGATCATACCTTTTACCTTTTGCAAGAAGCCCCCTATGGCCTTCAGACCTTCCTAGTACATTATCACAATCTTACTTTTTGGTAGGCACCATGGAATGGAGTCAGTTTTACTTCATGCGTGATTTGTATTTAAATTATGATTTAACTTTTAACCAGTCTTTTTTGCCTCTTATGTCTTTAGCAGAGTGAGGATACAATATAAATAAATGACAGTTTGTCCCTCTAAAAATTACTGCCTTTTGGTAAAGTATTGCATTTCTGAAGCAATGAGAGAACAATACAAGAATATATTAAAACTGTGTTTGATAGTAAATATCTAGGCTATTGATTCTCAAGAGGGTCCTATTCCCAGCACCCCCCCACCCCCGCCCCAGGAGATACTTGGCAATGTCTGGAAACATTTTGGTTGTCACAGCTTGTGGGGTGCTATGGCATCTAGTGAATAGAGACCAAGGAGACTGCTGAATATCCTACAAGGCAGGGGATAGCCCTCCTGCCCCCAACAGGAATATCTGGCCCCAAAAGTCAATAGTGCCTAGGTTGCAAAACCCTGATCTTGGCTAAAGATCAGTTTGGATACTGGATACTCTTCTACCGTGAAGAGCATGGTTTTGGGGGTCAGATATCTGTTGACTCAGTGCAGCAGTATGACCTTCGATAAAGTCAATGTTGTTGAGTCTCCATTTCCTTATCTGTAAAAATAGGGGAGGGGAAAATAAAAGTTACAAGGAGACAGATTGTGAGGATTAAAAAGCGCATAATATGAACCGAGTGAATATCAGTTCATTCTCTTACCCCTTCCCATCCCCCACATCTCATTGCCAGTGTGTCATCTCTAATCCGAGGGAACCCTCTTTAGGGAATTCTGTGTTCCTCTTTAGACAGCTGATTTCCTTTTAGCCCTTTCCATAGGCAGAGGCTTTAAGGAGCCATCTGTGAATCGGCAATCCTATTACTAATAGATTCATGTTTTCTCAGTCACATCTGTGCAGTGCCTTGCGAGTGGTGACCCTAATCAGCCCTGTGGGAATCTTCCTGCTAGTGGGTTTCCGGGCATTCTGTCCCAGCATGATATCTTTTGGTTGCTATGTTTTGGTAGCTGTTGGAATCCGCAACTTCTCAGTTAATGTCGGGGTGTTTACACCCAACCTGAATATAAGGATTAGGTCACACAGGACATTCGAAGAAGTCTGGAAGGGTTTGGGGAACACCCAAGTCTTGGATTAGAATCTGCATTGGCCTGGAAAGACTGTAGATAGGGGGACTTTAAAATTTATCATCCAAACTAGGATACTTTTGAGAGTGGAAAGGGTAGACTTTTAACACTCTATGTCAAGACAATAGCATACTGGTATGATGGTCACTCCATCTTTAGAGATCACCTGGAAAGTTCTTTTTTTGACTGAAAAAAACAGAAGATCCAGGGGAGCTGGGAGCAATTTAGTTTCAGTTCACCTTCACCTGCTAAATCCTAGATGTTAGCTGGCATTCTGTTCAAGGGGACATAGGGATGTGCACATCTCCATTGTCTTACTAGAAGCAAGCAAAGAGGTGGTGGTTTGCGGTAATAGTTGATTGAAAATATGCAGTAAGATTTCTGAAGGGTAAGGGGGGTCCTTTCAGGCTCTTCTTCCCTGCCCTGGGTTGTAAAGAGAACAAATGAGGTCTTGAAGGCACTGTTCGCCCTCCCTTCGCGCCCACCCCCCCATCCCGCCAGCCACCCAGTCCCCCCAACCCCCCGCTATAACTGCTCACCCCTCCCCCGCCCCTGCTCCCTCGCAGCCTTTATCCCGCCTCACTATTTTTGCTTCACTTGTTGCTCATCACTGTGGGAGGAAACTCGGCCTTCAATTAGCCCGCATTCCTGAAGCCCGCGGTTGCCTTGGTTACCCGGGTGGGAGCTGGAGCAGCTGGGTCAGCCCGACAGCCTCATTGTAGTTGACGGACCCAGGCGAGAGGCAAAAATGCAAAGCCTGTGCGGGAGGAGGGAGGGGACCGGGCCCAGCAGAGGGGAGGCACTGGGGGCCCACAGGAGAGTGGGTGTCACCTAGCAATCGGCTCAGCCCTCGAAAGAAAGAATGGCAGCCCTTCAAAGCCAGCCAGGAGAGAGTCATGGCATTTTTTTTCTCCAAAGCCAGCTGCTTCTATTCAAGTGTTCAGGTTTGCCTTCACACGGGGGCAGTGCCTCTGAGTTTGCTCTGGGAAATGCTCCATGCTCAAGCCCCTCATACTAAGAGGGGAGGACTGGCCATGGGGGAGAGGGCAGGAACTTTGACAATCCAAGACCTAACAAGCTGTGTGCTCTTACTGGCCTGCCTCGGACTACCTGGGTTTTTTTAGTTCAGGAAACTAGCCATTCTTGATATCTTTGCATCTAAGGTGTCTGTGCCCGTCTGATGGATGAGCATGGTGGGCTCAGGAAATCACACCGGGCACCAAAAAACTCAATTTCCTCCTTCCATTAAATCCTACCCTCCTCCACATCATTTTGGAGTCAAATCTAGCTGTCTTTGGCATTTCATCTCAGGCCAACTTGAGCATGTTGTATTACGAATAATACTTTGCATCTATTCACTCTTTGGGGCTAGAGGCTTGATCAATTTAGCACTTTGCAAAGGCAGAGTGCTTTGCAATTGTTTTTATTATTGTTTATTAGTTTATAGCAGCATGGTGAATGCCTTTTAATTAGCTCATATTGTGTTATATTCAGTAATCATTTTCTGGTCACATCTTTAAAAGGTGCTGAAATTGTTAACCATCTCCGACACTCGTATATTCAAAAATCATACTTTAACAATGTAAGTAGAGCAATAATGCCACAAACACAAATTTCCAGATTGCTCACTGGAACTACTGGGAGACTAGAAGTGCTGCCCATTTCAAACATTTCTAAATTAAGAATAAGCAAAGCTTGAGGAGGAGTGAGATATCAGGAAGAAATACAGGAATGGGGGGAAGTAGACTCAGGTTCTATTTCTGGTTGGATTATTAGTCAGCTGTGTGCCTTTGGGTAAGATTCTTAAACTCTCTGAGAGCCTCAGATTCCTGAAAAGATGGAGTGAATTCTGGGTTACATGACCTCTGAGATCCTTTCTAGCAATACAATGTGATTCTAGAATTCTCTGTAAACAGAAAAAGTCAATGCCTTAGGCCAGGCTTATAATCACTACC
Source organism: Sus scrofa (assembly GCF_054392235.1). Classification (NCBI taxonomy): domain Eukaryota; kingdom Metazoa; phylum Chordata; class Mammalia; order Artiodactyla; family Suidae; genus Sus; species Sus scrofa. The sequence continues at coordinate 88,441,618 of NC_139386.1, forward strand.
CCAACGCCTGAAACATTTATTAACAGTTAATTGCAGATGGTCTGATACTAGTCATTTTGTGGAGAGAATTCCCTGGCAGAATTATTCACTATATTTGAAGGAAAATGTAAGGGACACAAGAAGAAAAAATCTACAGCTGAAATGCTTAAGTACATAGTTTATAAATAGATATAAAATAAAGGGAGGCTATCTCCACATTTGTGATGGATAATCATAAACTATATTGAATGCATGGTTGCCATGGGAATATAGAATAAAAGCAGGGATATGCATGCCCTTGGGAAATTTCCAATCTATTTGGGATTCCAGATAGCCATAGAAACAACTTTACACTTAAAAAAGCCAGAGAAAAACATCTGCTCTCCTCAAAGACTTAGTAGAGAAACATGTTGGAGGGTTAGGAACTGAGAGAAGAGGAGTGGATACAGTACATCCCTGAAAGTGGATCCAGGGCATCTTAGAAAAGCTTGGGAGCAGGATGAAGCCCAGATGTACATTAAGCAGAAGGGGAAAGAAGGGAGCCTCAGGGAGCTGGGGAAGAAAAGCATTCTAGGCCATCCTGAACAGAAGGTTCAATTGCATAATATATTGGCAAACCTGAGGCTGACTCCAAGTTAGTATGTTTCAAAGAAATGAATGGCGATCACTATGCTGTCAAGTGGTGACATCACAGGGATGAAGGAAGTAATGTTTTCTCTCCTTTTCGTAAGTTCCAATGCACTAAATAATGTGTCTGTTGTCATTCAAGTAATTGAGTAGCAGATCTAGGATCTGAAAATAAGTTTGTCCTACATCTAGAACTTCGGAACATGCCATTGTACTTTGAAGGCTTGGACTAACAATCACAGCTTGGATTTGACTAGAGACAAAAACTGATTTGGGGGGCATATTGTATCTCTCTGTAATGGCTACCTTAAAAATACTGTAGCCTGGTGGCTTTTAACTGGTGGGGTACGTTGGTGCTTCAATCCCCAAGATGGCAAGATGGCATTGGGGGATGTTCTGGTGACTAGTGGGTGCTCCTGATATTGAGCCCCAAGTCCAGGAGTGCTAAATATTCTCCAATACATAGAATAGTGCTGAATGAAAGATCAGTTCTTTCATATTCTTATCAAGAGTCTATTTCCATCTGGGATGGATGAAAGGCACTATCATGAGCAGTAAATCAGACTTCCAGCCAGAAGTACAGCACAGCAAACACTGGGGATTTACTACCAGAACTTCAAGGTCCTGATGGGGGAGGTGGCTCCTCCTGCTGGCCTGCAGGGGATGCAGCATAGAGCGGTCCCTGACCCAGAGGGGTCTCCACCTTCCTAGTGGAAGCACAGATAAAAGAATCACTGCAGCTAAGAGATAAGTGCTCTCATGAAGGTGTGAACAGTGGTGTTCGGGAACATGGAGGAGGGTGCATTTTCTCAGGGCAGTATTCTTTTTTTGTTGCTGTTGTTGCTTTTATGGGCCACATCTGTGGCATATGTAAGGTCCCAGGCTAGGGGTCTAACCGGAGCTACACAGCTGCCGGCCTACACCACAGCCATAGCGACACGGGACCTGAGCCACATCTGCGACCTACACCACAGGTCATGGCAATGCCAAACCCTTAACCCACTGAGTGAAGCCAGGGATCGAACTCAAATCCTCATGGTTACTAGTTGGATTTGTTTCCACTGAGCCATGACGGGAACTCCTCAGGGCAGTATTCTTACAGGGCTCTGTCAGAACGTATTTCAGAGTCTTGTTTGTGGTAAGGATTTGCACAAAGCAGGAGATAGACTAATTCACTAGTTTATTTTCTTAGTAAAGAAGTTAAGTACATCCTGCTTTGGGGGCCTGGCCGGCCAAGAAAAGGGTATTAGCACTTTGGGGAAATGTCACTAGGACATAGTTTGCTGTAAAATATGGAAAGATATTGCCATTGATAGGAGAGAAGTAGGAAACCAGGCAAGGACTGCATCTCTGGGGGAAGGCCTCATGAGTAGGTGAAACATGATGTCAAAACTGCAAAAAAAAAAAAAAGGCTGATTAAAACATTGGATTTGGCAGGAAGAAAGTCCTTTGCCCTTGGTAAGTCTTGTGACACAGACACAGATACGTAAAAGTGAGTTCTTATCCACACACCATTGGACAAGCTGCACGGGCTAGTCTGAGGCTTTCAAGCCTAGGGATCACGTCTTGTTCCTCTTTGTGTCTCCACCTGGCACAATACACATTTCTTTGTTAATTGAATGAATGAATGATGCATGAATTGGAGACATTCCAGAAGTGAGCTTGTTCTGAGGAATATGTACAAAGAGTTCAGTTGGGGATAACTTCAAGGTTGCAGAGGCAGAAAACAGCTAAAATGAGGAATTGTAAAGGTAAAATCTGTAATATGTTTTGTCCACAGTGATTGTTTCTGCCCTCATCATTCAACCCCAAATGCGTGAATGTTTTTGGCTTTGAAGTTTGTGAGGGTGTGGTATGATACTGGCATTTGCTTGTGTGTGTGTATAAACTATTAGTATGCCTGATTCGTTTGGTCTATTCATGTGGAAATTTCTTAAGAGTAATGGATTCTACAAGGTTGGGGGAAAACTGTTTGAGTGCTTACATGAAAACTGTGTTTTCTACTCTTAGCTTGAGCTGGAGGTTGAAAAGAGTAAACGTGGTCTTCTTGCAGGGTCTGTTTTCCATCCTTTTCTTAGACATTAAAGTGACTAGTAATTGCCACTCTAACTGAATCCTGGAAGAATGACAGTGATTCACAAGTGTTGGTAAAGTGCTCCTGAAATCTGGAATGTATTTACTGCAATTGTTTGGACTTTCTAAGATCAGGACTTTCATTGGATGTGTTAGAATAGGAAGACAAGTTAGAGCATTTCTAATTGGCAAAAGCATTTCTTAGGAATTGTTAAGCAAGAAGCTGGAAGCAAAAGGACTTTGAGAAATACAGGATTCCAGTATAAATCCACTTTTTAAAATGCCTTTAGCACCAGGAAAATATGTCATGGTATAAAAGCTTTGCTCTCTCTCTACTGTTAGTTTTTTGTTTTGTTTTGTTTTATTTTCTTTTTATAGGGCCACACCGGTGGCATAATGGAGGTTCCCAGGCTAGGGCTTTAATCGGAGCTATAGCTGCCGGCCACAGCCATAGCAACATGGGATCCAAGCCGCATCTGCGACCTACGTCACAGTTCACGGCAACTCTGGATCCTTAACCCACTGAGCGAGGCCAGGGATCAAACCTGCAACCTCATGGTTCCTAGTTGGATTGTTTCTGCTGTGCCACAGTGGGAACTCCATTCTCTCTCTACTGTTGACATAACATAGTGGTATTGTCTGCTGTCCCCAAACTCCTACTGTATTCCAAATTCTGAAGACATTTAATTTTACCCACTTTATTGCAAAAGTCTGTCACCCACGCCACTCTGGGGCTAACACTACACAAGTGCATCATGGGAAGCCTTCACCATCTTCTGAAGCATTAGCTATTGTCTGTTGCTTCAGGGAGAGTGAGAAGCTTGGTGTATATCTTTCTGTCGGAGTGACAAGCTTTGTGAATCTCCTGTCCATATTTCTTATTTTAACCTTTTCAATTACATGTATAAAAAAAATCTAAAAAATGAAAGCCCCTTCATTGTTCTTCTGCCCATTCCAGCTCCCCAGACATAAGAAGGGCTAACAGTTTGGTATGTAATACTGTTGTTTTCAGATTTTAATTTGAACATAGGTGCCTAGAGCTTATATTCACTAACATTCTGTGTGTAGAACTAGTGTCAGAAATTCATCAAGGTGTTGTTCTAAACAGCATGTGGGGAAATTCAGCTTTTGTGTTTTATCTGTTCATAATTGTGTCTGTGTGTATGTGTGTGTGTATATACACACATATATATGTGTGTATGTATATATATATACACATACACACACACATACACATACTCACACACCCCTCAGTGGTTGCAAGCCCATGATGGATCCCTGGGCTCTATATAGCCCCCCAAACATATTTTGTTTTATATGGCTTGCCCAGTGATTTTTTTTTTTTTAATCTATGTATCAGTTGCCAACATTTGAAAATCAGGATAGTTCACATAAAAATCTGGGGTCTGGCTAATCTTGAAAAATAGGAAGACTTGCAACCCTGAAGGCACATTTCCGTGAGGCAACAATTGGCTAGAGGTGAGTACTAGCAGCCCCTACAGACCCAGTATGCCATTTGCCATACCCCCACCTGCTCCCAGTTGTATTACATTTGGCCAATGCACTTATTTACATTATCTAGTGGTCCCTATAAATATATAGATTTGAGTTTATAACTCTAATCATTAAATATCAGCTTGAGAACTGAAAATATTGTAAAAAATATAAATCATTGTCCAAATTAAAATACTTTAACATTAAAAAGGGGTGCTACCCATAATTATACCAGTACAACAGGCATAAACCAGGACTGTCCCAGACAAAGGAAGATGTTTGGTCTCCCTATTTATGGATCTCTTCATTCAACCACTGCATTTGACTTATGAGAAAATTGAGTCCTAGAAAGAGGAAGTAATTTGCCTATAGTGGTCCCCAAGTGAACTTATGGCCAAGCTGCCTCAGATACCCTGACTCCCAGTCCACTGTTTTCTCCAATGGAACATGCTTTGTGTAATATGTGTGAGCACCATATCCTCCTTGAATGTATGGATATTTTTGTGGTTAATGATTATCAGATAGCTAATTTCCTGTGAGAAATTATATACAATCAGCAGCTTATATCATCAATAATATTTCTCTTATGAATATAGTAAATGATTTAGGTTATAGCACATACAGAGATGTGTAAAATGTTAGTAGGTTTGAGAACCAGAGAGTAAATGCAAGAAAAGCTTCTCATTTTACTGGATTCAATAAGATATAAGTGCTAATTGTCCATATTAAAAATGAAAACACCATTAAGTAAGCATCTGATAACTGCCTTGCTAAAAACACAGTATATTGACTTTTGATCATTAGCTATTGGCTGGTAATTAACGTTAACTATGCCTTTAAGAGATCTCCAAGATCCCAAATTCCCAATTCTTTGACCACCTGTCTGTTGCCTTGTTGAGTTTCCAAGAGATATCTGTACAGAGAACATGTTATATGAGACCAATGCATGCTCTTAATCACTTGCTCAAATGTTGGCACCAAATCCCTGTCTGGTCTCCTATCCTAAGGAACTGGACTAGAGCACCTGTAAGCCTTAGAGGCTTGGGCCAAAGGCTGGCTGGGGACTCTCCTTCAGGATACTCTTTTCCAGTGGCCCACTTGGCTCCCATTTGTCTTCCTCAGAGACCTTGCAAGCAGCGGACCACTCTTACTGTGTTAGCTGAACAAGATGGAAGACTCAAAGAAGGAAGCCCTTCTTATCAAAACCTAAAACGATCTAGCCTAGTCACCCACTCCATGCTTCCCTTTCTTTGGGATGTACTCTGGTCTCAACTAACTTTTCAAATGTGTGGGCATTGCCCATAAAGGACACATGACCAGGACACATTTTACCACACTGGCCTTGTATAGCTGAGCCAAGAAAGAGCAAAGTGAGCAAAGAGCCCTTTTACTCCACTTCCTAACACTCTGCCCCTGCTACAGTATCCCCTCGAGTGTCCTGGAAGGGCTCCTTTTTCCTTGACCTTGGCCAGAGCTGCTTTTCTGTGGGGTGATTTGATAGAGGAGAGGACCAGTGACCAGCCATGACCTGTAGGCTCAAAGTATAAACCACACACATGGGTAACTCTTTCTCTGATGCACTTCAATAAACTTTAGCAGGAAAAGTTGTTTTCTAAATGAGCCAAATCCATATACAATGATCGTGCTTTCTAATAGCGACATGTGGCCATTGAGCCTTTGAAGTGTTAGTATTTTGGCTACATTGGTACAAGTAAAAATATTAAGTTAATTTCATCTTTAAAAAATTATTTTAATGTGATTACTAGAAAAGCTAAAAATTACCAGTCAGTCACATTGTATTTCTACTGGACAGAGCTGTTTTAGAGGAATATGTGGTACCTATAAATGAAGTAAGATTCAGCTGCAGGCTTAGGAGTCACAGTGACCTTTTGCCATCCCAAGTCTGAAAGGAGGGCTGTTTCCTGGTGCAGCTTGTTTGTTAGCAAGACTACATTGTCATAGAAATACCTCATACAGGGGCAGAAATCTTATCACAGTCTTTATATTTACCTGAATATAAGAATATGGTGAAAGCATTCAACACTTATTTCTATATAAATCAAGCTAGTTTTTAAAAGGACTAACCTCTTCCCCCACATCTTCCAGTGTGTTGTTTCCTGTGCATCTCTTTGGGCAGGGCACCTGTTCTGACACCAAACCTTAACTTCTATGCCATATCCCACAGAAGGCACTTGGGTGCCATATGGAAAAGCCATACCATATACATATGTACAGAGTATTTCTGAAGCCAGAAGGAGTGTCGAAGAGTGTGTAACTGATCTAGCTTTATCTTTTCCTTGCCTTTGAAAACTTTAATCATTGAAATATCTTTAGGCGATAAATAGAATCATGTAGGGAGATAATTCTGAGTTAAAACCAAATATGTACTTTTGTTTTTATATGGACATAGGACTGTGTGTGGATGTATGAAAATGTAGGTTGAACGTTTGGATACAGATGGGTTTGACTTTCCAGTAAAATGTGTGGAGCAGGATGTATAAATGAATGGAGATGGTATATGTCAATCTGCTCAACCAGGGTTTTTCATATTTGAAGCAGAGATTTCCTTCTCCTGTAATAGTTGGAGAAAAAGTTCTGTTTCTGCTTCTGCCTAGTTTAGATGCAGAGTTCACTTCGATGGCTGCCAAAGATTGACTCTCTTACTGAGCAGCCTCTCATGACCCAAAGAGCATGGGTCAGTAGCCCCATGCAGGAATGGTGCAATTGGAGCCAGGTTTAAGGCTGTATTTTCCTTTGCAGTAACCTCTTTCCTTCTTCTTTTCCTTCCACCTCTTCTAGGCAGAACAGGGCTGCTTGCTGATCTCTTGCCCAGTTTTGCTGTGGAGATTATGCCAGGTATTCAGTCATTTAACTCTATATTTGCTTATTTTGCTGTCCTTCCATCTGTCTTGCTTCTGCATTAGTTACTAATTGCACCTTTAATTTATTTGCACATTTGTCTATATATGTCTATGGTATTTTCCAGGATGAACTAAGCCCATTGGAAGAGTCTCTAAATTGTATTTCTTCTGTTACTAGGCCCTAAAAGAATAATGTTAATTAAAAATAGGCTGAGATGGGGGCCCAGTCCTTCAGTGTCAGGTATGCAGGCCCTTTGGCAACCTCGGTATCTCAGCGGCACCCAGATAGCTATAAGTATCCTTAACGGAGTCATTATTTATCTGCATTCCTTATTCCCTAAGTTTAATGTTTACCCATTCATTGCAACCATGTTACTCTGAATTGCCTTTTATAAGCTCTATCAAAATATTTTTTCAAACCTTATGAACACTGGGCACCCTTCATCCCTTGAAAAGTATACATTTACAGATCTACATTGCTTTGTATACAATTTCATGGGTTTCATGGCCCCCTAAGTCCCTGGGGTCTGTGGACTGTATGTCAAGGACACTGGCGCCAAATGCCCACTTTTGTCTTTTTATGTAGCATCCATCAAATGTACCAGCTAGACAGGCCAACATCAGTTTGATGCTGGACCATAGTCCATCACAGAAGGAGGCTAAGAGAAAAACAAGAATGAACTCTAGGAGAGGACATACCCAAACACAGGAAGTAGGAAAGGGTATGAGTCAGTCTTGCTGTGGAGGGCTCCTGCCAAAGTGGGGAAATAGCTGCCTAATAGTTGAGAGCAACAAAGAGATACAAAATATTTATGGTCATTGGTTTAGATTTGAGTTTTAAGAAACATTGAAGAGTCTTCACAGTTATACTTCACTAATGATTCTTCCATAAATTCTCCTGGTCCATTCCCATTAGTTGGCAAACCCAAATACAGACATTTTTCTTATTGATGTTGATCCCCAAGGACACAAATAGATATTTCTTGGAATTACCTGGTGGCCTAGAGGTTATCGACTTGGCATTATCTCTGATGAGGCTCAGGTTACAGCTGTGGCTCAAGTTCGATCCCTGGCCTGGGAACTTTCACATACCTCCATTGAGGTTAAAAAACAAACAGACATTTCTTTGTAATCCCCCTTATCCAGAGTTCTGTCAGTTTGTACCATTTGTTCATCACGAAAAGACAATGTTACATTGCATTGTTTCAAACTAGATATTATATCCCCTAGTCCTAAAAAAGAGTTACTGTATTTGTCATATCTGGTTCTGGTCTCCTGAATTTCCCTCCCTTTTGACTCCAAGAATCCTTTCATGGATAACAGTCTTTGTTTCTCCAAGGTAACCTGCCAGTCTGTTACCCTTGACTGCCTGACCCAAGTTGCAGCCACCACACTACCCTGCTCATCTAATCCTCAGGGCCCATATTATCTCAGGCCACATTGTGTTACTATGTTATTACTAAGGCACAGGCCAAAGCCCTCAGTTATCTATTGTCCTCAGCAAGAATGCTCTCCACAACATTCTAGCCAGGCACAAGGCCTTCTCACTTCCTCCCTGAAGGGAGGGTGACCAGGTTAATTGGAATGTATTTATGATGGGTGAGTGGGGAGGTGCATTCAGGAAAAATAAATTGTTTGTTTTCTCTCTGAGGAAATTTTGGTCTAAACAAAGGTCCAGTCCTTTTTATCATTATCACAAAACCCTTTCTGTAACCAAAATGTCATGTATTCAAGCTCCAATTGAATATCCACTTCATTGAAGGAATATTTAATAACTAAGATTCAAACAAAAGAATGTATGCTTGAAGTTGATTGCAAAGAGATTTTTGGTAGATGGTTTTCAATCAAAATGAATCACTTTCACCTTTTGCTTTGAATGGAAATCATGGCTTACTCCAGTTTGTCCTGGGCCTTCAGTGGAATGCTGGTTCCTAGAGGCGAGTCCCCAAAGCATGACATCAAGACAAGTCATTCAAAGGCCACAATCATTTTTATCTAAGCCAAACGGAATGTGTTTCCTTTCTGTTAATCTTTTGGATGGGCACCTAAGTTAAATTCATGTTCAGCCTCTGGCAGAGTTAACAAACATGGTCAGATGTACACGTGTTAGCCTTGCCAGTCATCAAAGCCCTGAGCCACTTTAGTCCATGGCTGTGCTGGCTGTATAGCATGGTCAGCCTGAGAATGAGCAAGCCATTCTCAGGGGACAGGGACAGCATCTTCTCTATCTGAGCCTCTGTCTCTAGTTTTCTCTAGTAGACAGTTTAGCTCTCAGCCCCAATGCTGAGCACAGGAATGGTGTTCAGGGCAGTCAGCAAGCAGAGCAGATGAATACATAAGGGACCTGGACCACCTAAATATGTTATGATTTAGAACGTAACACTTTTAGGGACAAGAGTACCTTGACTACAGAAGATATGTATTCACAGAACCCACCACTTTATAGCTCAGCAAGCAAAGGTCCCCCCTCCCCATCCAGGAGTCCCTCTACTCTTGTCCCATATTTATTCTGACACTGGAGCTGATAAAGTAAGCCCTTTCCCCAGGAAGGAGCCCCGAGGCCCTCCACTTTGTATAGGCCATATGTGTGCTCAGTATGACCTGGGTACCTTCCTTCCTCTCCATGTCCCAGCCCTGGGAGGGTCTGCACTTCTCATTCTTAGGGTTCCTCCTGAGTTTGGGGGCTCTGTGCCCTGTTAAAAGATGCTTTCTTCCCCCGGGTCCCTCCTACTCATCCCCCTCACAGGGAGATGCTGATGAGAGGGTGCCTGTCCCGACAGGGGCCACCTCGAGTGTGGGTTTCTCTGTGCATCCTTCCAGAATGGGTGTTTGTTGGCCTGGTGATCCTGGGAGTCTTCCTCTTCTTCGTCCTGGTGGGGATCTGCTGGTGCCAGTGCTGCCCTCACAGCTGCTGTTGCTACATCCGCTGTCCATGTTGCCCAGATTCCTGCTGCTGCCCACAGGCCTGTGAGTAAAGTGATGAATGGGGAGATGGCGAGTGATCAGAAGAAACGTCACCTTTCCATCGGACAGCTCTGTGCCCTGAGTGCCTTCTCTGCCTCCTTTTCGTTGCACCCCCAAAGTGATCGTTCCAGATTCTCTCCTTTCCTGGGAGCCCCCAGCTTCCCAAGAGGACCATTCTTGTTTGCCTTCCAACCTGCATGCACCTCTCCATGCTTTTTATCCACACTTGTCACCCCTGCATTTGAAATTCTCATTGACATTATTGATCAAAGGAAGGGCAGGTTCAGGATGGTGAGGTTGTGGGGTAAGGCTTTTACCCTCTCCTCAGGCATCCAAACTAGAGGAAACCTTCGCTGGTTATGCTTTTTGCAGACAGAGAACTCCTCTTTTTACCAACATCATATGCAAACCACAACCTTTGGGTCCCATCCAGCCACAGATGAGTTGCATTTTCTCCTAGGACAAAATGGTCCACAAAAGAACTAGTCCTCATTTGGGGTTCACAATTTTACCTCCCAGACCTCCATAGAGGCGTGAAGTTTGGCACCCCTGCCATAAACCAAAACACATCTTAAAGGAGAGAGACACGATGTGCATCTTTAGTATCCTTAGGAACAAAGCAGTTTCTGGGAGGAGCTGGGTTATTTGCTCTGCTTTTGTGTCCGCAGAGTGGGGGCCGTGTATAAGCCCATCACTAGCTGTGCCTCTCTAGAGGAGATTAGGAGACTCCTGGGAGCAGCCCGGGCAGCCCTAGTGCGAGGCCTCCTCCAGAGGGGCTGAGACAGCCTACAGACAGTATGGTTAAGAGTGGGCTGCTGCCGTCACAGGGGAGGCTGCTGTGACAGCTCCCGGCACCGCTTAATTACTCAGTTGCCAGGTACTACTAAACACTGTAATTCCTTATGTCGTTGCCTTTTGGCAGAGCTGGAGGAGCCTGAGAGAGTGGGGGTAAGTGGTGCCTGTGAATCGGTTCAGGCCTAGTAGGGCTCACATGCGCATGCATGCACGCAAGTGCACATACGCCCAGGAGCTCCCTTAAGTGTAGCTTAAGGGACTTTGGGTGTAAGGGTTGTGGAGGGTGGGGTGATGTAATCTCTCTTGCTCTTCATCTCCCTCCACAGTGTATGAAGCAGGGAAAGCAGCAAAGGCCGGGTATCCTCCCTCTGTCTCCGGTGTCCCTGGCCCTTACTCCATCCCCTCTGTCCCCTTGGGAGGAGCCCCCTCATCTGGCATGCTGATGGACAAGCCGCATCCACCTCCCCTGGCACCAAGTGACTCCACTGGAGGAAGCCACAGTGGTAAATGTAGTTCCAGACTTCCCTACCCCTTGCTCCTATCCGGCTTCCACTCTGGTTCCTTGCCAATTAGAACCAACAACTCAGTGATGCTTCTTTGGACAATGATTATCTCCATTCCGGAAATGGGATCCTGCCAGCTGTAGTTATCTCCTGGCATGTATGTCAGGCTTTCCAAGGGCTGCAGGACATAGCTGCCTCTTGCTTTCTTCCCAGGCTCCTCAGTAACTAAAAGGATAAGAAGAAGAGGCAGGGTACCCCATGAATTTGATCATCCAATGAATAAATAGTTATCTCTTCCCTACCTAGCACTCAGCACTGGAACAGGTACTGTGAGGAACACCCTGAAGTGTAGGACATGGTTTGTCTAACAAGCAGTATGGCCCAGCCAGGGAGGGAGAGTGGACCTTTATTAGGACATTAAAGCGTATGGTACCAGGAGTTCAAAGGAGGAAGAGCTGGAATGGTTACAAAGTCTTAGAGAAGAGGTGAGATTTGAGCTGGGCCGAGAGGCATGAGAAGGAAAGCAGAGACACACACGGGCCAGCATAGTTGAAGCCCGGAGCTAGGAGAGCACAGTGTGTGTGTGTTAGTGTCCAGCTTGTCTCTCTGATTGGAAGACAGTGGAAGAAAACAGTAGAGCCAGTTTAGAGAGGGCCTTGAAACCCCTCCAGAAGAGCTGGGGCTTGGCACCACAGCACATGAGGGCCACTGCAGGCAGGCTGCTGAGTGGGGAGGTGACAGGCTGCCACAAGTGGTAAGTAGGAGAAAGTAGAATTGGAGACCTTGAGCTGAGGGTGTGGTTGAAGTGATTCAGGTAGGACATGTGAACATCTGGATTGTGATGGAGACAATGGGAGCTGAAATGAGTGGGTGAATCCGAGAGATGCTTTGAAAGAGCAATACATTAGATGTGTGATGGCTTCAAGATGAACCCAAGCTGTCCAGTGATGTGTATCCTATACATAAATGAAATAACAGTAAGGACAGTTTATTTGGATGGAACGTAGCTCCACTGAGGGCATGATGGAGTCAGTTTTTGGTAGGGGTAGAGTAGAGCAGCATTAAAATGTAGCTTTCCTAGGGGCATCTGAATAGGATTACAGAGTAATCTTGGTTAGAACTCTGCGAGTAGTAAATTTAGGAGCTGATTTTTAAATCTCTAGATGTGAATGAACTACTAGGGTTGATAAAACAGACATTTCTGGAGGTATCTGGACTGCCTTCAGTGGGGAGCAGGGAAGAATATCTAGTCCAGTTAATTTGCCATCAATGCTCCACCCTGGAAAGAGTAGATATACTCAGTGAGTAATTGGTATTTATGTTTTTTCTTTCTCAGGAACTATTAGTAGAATTCTGACGTCTGAGATTGGGAATGAGTCACAGACTGAGAAGTAAAAGTTAATGATCAAGGACACACAGGGAATTAGAAAAAGACAATATAGTCCATTTCCTCAAAGGATGGAGTGGGCAAAAGAGACATTAAGGGGACTTGTCTCATGCTCTATTTGCATCTTCCATTTTTTTTTGCCAAATCTTCTTTCTCCTTCCCACCAGAACCTTTCCCCCTTACTTTTTATTGAATGGATTTTCATAATAAAATTACTTCTATTCATAGACTGGCACATACTTCTTCTCTCCTGTTTGTAACTTTTTTCCAGTTCCTGCTAGTTGTAGTTCAGTCATTTTGGCTCCACTCTGCCATACTAACCAACTTCAAGTAGAAGTGGCTGGAAAAATAGGGGGGAAAAACCCCTTATTTCATACAGCAAGATATCCCAAGGTAAGGTGGTTCTGGGGTTGGCTAATGGAACAGTCAAGTTGAATTACTGAAGGATCTAGTTCTCATCTTTGGTTCTGGCATCCTGAATGCATCCTCTGTCCTCCTGGGCTGGCTCCCCTCCTGATTCCATGATGACTGCCATAGTCCCAGGTCCCAGATGCATTCTAAGATGGGAAAGATATGCTTCTTCCTTGTGCTCCTTTTCTTGAGAGTGAGGAAAACTTTTCCAGAAGCCTCTTTCCCTTTCTATAAACTTCTCCCTGTAGTTTGTTGGCAAGAATTGTGTCCCATCTCCATTTCTAAACCAGACTGGCTTGGACCAAAACAAAGACTCATCTCTTATGCCAAAACATCTATTCACCTTGGAAATGAACAAAATCAGGGTTCTGTTAGCAAGGAAAGGGGGGAGGATGCACAACCTTGTGTTAGCCACAGCTAGTCTGGCTCATGTTATCATTATCTGGATCACTGAGTCAGGACAGAGTCCCTCATGAGCCCCACCAGGCACATTTCTGTACACATGGTCTCAGGGTCAGAATTATGATGGTATTTGGCTGTTTCTCCTTTAAGAAAGGTGGCTTAAGCCAATGTCCCATGTAGATTGTTCTTTAAAGAGTTTAGAAGTGTTAAGAAATGCTGATTTATAAAGATGTAAATTTAGCCTATTTTATATTTTTATGCTACTTCAATTTTAGGGTAATCATCTAGCAACAGTAATTTTTCAGATTACATTTGTACACAATACTCTTTGGAACACTCTGTGTAGTTGAAAAGGCATCTTTGATGAGTTATGTATAATATATTCAGTTAGTTACCAAATGGGAGAGAGAGAAAAGGCACCCTGATTCCCTCTCCCATTCTTCTTAGCAGCTATTTGTTACCTCTGTTAAAAGAAGCCCTTCTCCTCCTGCCCTGCTCTGGATCCATCCCCTTCAGCCTTGTCAAAGTTCTCTGTTTATTGAATCTCCACACCCCACCCCATTCCCACCTCACATCTCCAGCCTTCCCTTCTTTAGTGACTCCCTATCAGCATTCAAAACATGGCTAAATCTCTATTGCAAAAACCTTATCATTTTCTGGTACCACTTCCCTATCCATTTTCTCCTCTTCCCAGTTAAACTCCTTGAAGGAGTTTTGAATGTTTACTATCTCCATTTCCTCTGCTCTTACCAACTCCTCAACTAACTTCTGTCTTGCTGTTGCTTTTGCCACTCCAAAGACCCGCTCTCGCCAAGATGGCCTTATTGCTAAAGTATCCATTATGCTTCGCAGAGTTTGCTTCTCTGGACATCTCAAGCACATTTGCCACCTCTGACGCACTCATATTTCTTTGCCCTCCTCAGCACTGTACTTTGTAGTTTCTCCTACCTATTTTGCTAAGTGCTGGCTGTTCTTCTGCATACCCTCCAGACGTTGGTGTTCCTATTTTGTCTGAGGTCCTCTCCCTGGGAAATCTTATCTGGTCCATGGCTTCAGTCATCATCCATATGTGGATGATTGCCAGTCTTTATCTCCAACCTCTCTCCTACTCCTCAGTCCCAGATATTTAACTGCCTTCTGGATGTCTTACAAGCATTTCAAACTCAACCTCTATCTAGGGAATGGAATTCATCTACTGTTTCTCAACCTCAAACCAACTCTGACATTTCTTATTTCAGCAGATGGCACTGCTGTCCACCTAGTAGCCCAAACCAGAAGCAGGGACTTCATCCTCAACCCTACCTCACTTCTCACATCCAAGTTGGTCACCAACTCCTTCAGATTGGACCTCAAAATAACTTTGAGAATTGATTTACTTCCTTCCATCTCTACTTAACTATCCTTGTCATTGATGCCATCATCTCCCACCTTGATTAATGCAGTTATCTCATAGCTGGTCACTTCCATACCTATTCTCCTCTTGTTCCAGTCCACCTGATTTTCACATCTACCTGGCTTACACTCATCCTTCTTACAAAAGGATTGAGTAGGCAAGTAGGGTTTTGAAATGTCATTTTTCAAACTAATAAGGATGTGTGTCTATATATATGCCTACTGTATGTATACAGAGAATATGCAAATTTTAAGCATCGCTTCTCCCACAACTGAGCTGCTGTCACCCTGGGGGTGGAATCTGGCAGCTGTTCCATTATCCATAAACAGCCTTCCATAGCTTATTAAGATAGGATAGGAAGAACAAGGCTATATCCATGGGTATCATCTCTTTTTCAAGTTTTATAAGCTGGATTTGGCTGTAAGGGGGAAATTAGCTGAAAAATCATTGAGCCTTAATTGGGTCAAAAGTATCAGCTTAAATCTTTTAACAATAAGAATTTTTGAAAGTATAGTTTGACATAAAAATGAATATCCCAGTATTCTCTCTCCAGTAAAAATCAAGTTGCCAAGGCTAATAAATTAGAGGAACTGAAGTATAAAAAGCCACACCAAACAAAGGACTTGGAACAGACTGAACTTCACAAGAGAAATAAATCACAGTTCCTGTTGTGGCTCAGCAGGTTAAGGACTCTACTAGTATCCATGAGGATACAGGTTCGATCCTTGGCATTGCTCAGTGGGTTAAAGGATCTGATATCGCTATGAGCTGCAGTGTAGGTTGCAGACATGGCTTGGATCTGGCATTTCTGTGGCTGTGGGGTAGGCCAGCAGCTGTAGCTTTGATTTGACCCCTAGTCTGGGAACTTCCATATGCCACTGGTGTGGCCACAAAAAGAGAGAGAGAGAGAGAGAGAACTCATCCATCAACCCTAAACTGAAACATAACCAGGAAAAAAAGTCATTTTCAAAAAAAATGCAGGACTTTGGCCAATACTATAGGACATTTCTTATTAAAATATCATCACAGGAAGTTCCCATTGTGGCTCAGCAGTAACAGGCCCAACTAGTATCTTTGAGGATGTGGGTTCAATCCCTGACCTTTCACAGTGGGTTAAGGATCCAGTGTTGCTGTGAACTGTGGTGTAGTTGCAGATGCAGCTCAGATCCCATGTTGCTGTGGTTATGGCATAGGCTGGCAGCTGCAGCTCCAACTTGACCCCTAGCCTGAGAACTTCCATATGCTGCACTTGTGGCCCTAAAAAGCAAATAAAAATGAAATATCACCACACATCAGAGAGTTTTGTGATCTTCAGATAAATTATGGATAAAAACCTGACACCAATCAATTTGTTTTTAAATTGAGAAAAATTTAATGAATGCCTACAAATTTTCTCTCAAGGAGTTTACAGTCCAGCAGAGTGGTTTCTGGGGGATTGTGGATGGAAATAAAATGAGGGAAAAATAGAAAGGAGTATTTGGTAAGACTGTCTTTGATGCCAGCTCAGAGAAGGAAAAGCCTCATCTGCTGGCAGGATCAAGCTCATATGTGACACAGAGCCAGGTTTTACCATGATGAGAGAATTTGCTACTGAGTGCTGCCGAACTGAATTTACAGCTTTTGATGGTGGTGGTGGTGGGGGAACCTTTTAAAGGGAGAAATGCCTAGCTTTTTAGCTCCTGAAACAAAATGGGTGTCACCTCTAAAATCTAAATATCAATACTCTGCCTCTGTCCTTTTTGACAAAGTAGAGGGATTTGTACTTCGGAAGTCATGAGCTGGTGTGACCGAGAAATCAAAGCTGAAAGTATCTAGCACGGTGGAGTCACTTACCAGTACTGAAAGGTGAAGCTGCTATCTTCATTTGAGGCTGTACATAGTTATTGTAACTTTTCAGGGGCATGAGAACCTACGCACACACGATCAAATCTGTCTCATGGTGAGGAGTGTAATTTGTTATAATGACACAGAAAGCAATCTAAGCTTTAGCCCAAGTTGCAGTTAAGGGGGAGATTTTCAGCTGTCCTTTGGGGTGGCATTCATCTCTCAAACAGGATAGCTGGTACACTGTTTCATATACCAATACTTCCCCTTACCGCAGTATTATTGAATGCTTGCCATAACAGCATTTCACATATTAAGAACACCTAGATAAAGCCGTAGCTGCAGGTAGAGTAGACCCCCTTCTCTGACGCCTATAAACATGCTAGTTTTCTTTACTAAAAAAAAAAAAAAAAAAAAAAAAAAAATCATCAATACAAACAAAACTTACCTAAACCTTGCTGCTCCCTCAAGCTACCATTCAAGCCTTCCCCTTCCTGGTCAGGCTTCTCCAACAAATCCATCACATGGTCTCTTCTGCCTTACTTTGTAATTCTTTGTAATATAGTTCAATTCCTGATTTCCTTTCATTCACTCACTTCATTCATTCATTCATTCATACAAACATACATGTTTTGAGTGTCTGCAACGTGCCAGGATCTATGCTAGGTGCTGGATATGCAAAGATAAACAGAGTGAACAGGTCCTTGACCTCAGGAAGTTTATAGTCTAGAGAAGGAAACTCTACTGAAAATACTCTTTCTAAAGAAAGCATTAACCCAATCCACCCCCATCCCCAGGCTGGCATCAATTCAGCTCAAGGAAACATTTAAGTACATGTATGTATAGAACATTGTCCTGGGTTTTACGCCAAGCTAGAACGATAAGCATTCTTTTCCCTTAAGAATTTTGGGAAGATTAGACATTTATACAGATAATTTGAAACAAACTGGAATGTATTAAGGGCCATGATGAAAGTTCAAAGTAAATGAGAGAGAACTTTTCTAGCCAGAGAAGAAGAAAAGCTTTTGGATGAGGTGACATTTGAGCTGCCCCGAATAATTACAAAGAACTCAAGGCACTCCACTGATTTGGTCTTTCTTGTCTCCTCTGCTTTCTTTTTTCATTTTGGTTTATATATTTGTCTTCTCTGCCTCATGAAATTATTTAAAAGTTGAGAAGTATTAATTGCATTTTATAGACATGAAAACTGAGTCCCAGATAGGTCACCACTTACTTGAGGTCCCTCAATCCACCAGCGGCATACCTACAAGATGCCCAATTCCCCACTTCCCAACCCTGTGTTGCATCCATCAGCAGTAACGGCCTCAGAACAGACATAGCAGTTCCGTGGGATAATTGCATTTTAATTGAACTGTCTGTACTACTCTGTAAACGCCTCTGCAGAAATGGAAGAGTGTGTAGCTTGATAAATAAAATCATTTCTGCTAATAATTGCTCCTGTGTAAGGATTATGGATCTAACCTCCGAGAGAAGGTATCACTAAAAAGCGTGTGCTGAGATTCATTAATTTTTTAAAATAATTCCACAACTGGAACTGAATGTGGACTGCCCAGCAAGCTCTCTTATAGAAAACCAATGCACCTGCAAATGGGTGTGTGGGTGTTTTTCTTAGTCTTCAGTGCCAGGGCTGTGATTAGAGTCTGTGGAAGATGATATTTTAATCTTTCATGTACATGCTTGTGTGGGGAGCTTTGTCCATGGCCGGGGTAACATGACCAGAGAGCACAAAGGATTTTTTTCCAGAGGCACATGCAGTCATGTGGTTTCTCTATGGTATTTGCCCTACTCTGGAAACAGAGATGTTGGAGGTGGGTCACTTGATTTTGTCCCATTGGACAGTCCTGACCGGCTGGAAGGTTGGACATGCCTCAGATGACAGCACCCATGGCACACCAAGGAGCATTTTCTACTCTGGGCTCTTCCTTTTTGTCCTGTTCTCCTATCTCTCCATACTGCCTCTGCTCCTAGTCTCCAGAGAGGAAGATGCCCCATATGACTGGGCTTTAATCAGATATGTAGTTCCAGTCCCAAGGCTGCCATTATTTCTGAGCAAGTTACAAAACCTTTTTTTTTTTTTTTTTTTTTTTTTTTGCTTTTTAGGGTCACACCTGTGGCATATGGAAGTTCCCAGGCTAGGGGCTGAATTGGAGCTAGAGCTGCCCACCTATGCTGCAGCCACAGCAGCACAGGATCTGAGCTTCGTTTTGCCACCTTCAGCACAGTTTACAGCAACCCACTGAGTGAGGCCAGGGATTGAACCCGCATCCTCATGGATGCTAGTGGGGTTCGTTTATGCTGAGCCATGACGGGAACTCGGAAACCTCTCTTTACCAGTTTCCTCAACTGTGAAAGGTGGCTACTAACAGTAACTTCCTTAAGTTGCTATAAGGAACCAAGGTCATGTAAAGCATTTAGCACAGTACCTGGCACATTTCAGTGCCCAATAAGTGTTGTCTACTACCCTTATTGTTCTGTCCCCATCCCATTCCTTTCTCTCTTTCTTGTTTTCTTCTTTCTGTGAAGATAGACCCACCCATGTCTGATCACCCTTCTGGCTTGTATTGGTCTAGACTGATGCTTAAGTGATATGTAGCTTCAACAGCCTTTTTCCCTGACAGTAAGAATGATGGGAATGTAGGAGATGGTATTACCTCTCATGCTTAGGTTTTGTTTTTTATTAAGCCCTGAAAATAACACCTGCCTGAAACTACACAGCAGCAGGTTGAATCAATCATGTCTAAAATACGGTATTCCTTTTCCTAAGGGGAAAATGCTAAAGAAATAACAATGGAACCATAATTAGGAATCCATGTATTTTGCATTTTATTTTGTATTAATTCATATAAAGCCT
This sequence comes from Sus scrofa, assembly GCF_054392235.1. Lineage (NCBI taxonomy): Eukaryota > Metazoa > Chordata > Mammalia > Artiodactyla > Suidae > Sus > Sus scrofa. The sequence continues at coordinate 88,461,203 of NC_139386.1, forward strand.
ATAATCTAATATTACCTCTTACACATCACCTAGTTATGGAATTTTTTTTTTTTTTGGCACCATCTCCCAGGCAACTAGAGGCTTTCAGGCCACCTGTGTCAAGGTCCCTAACATTTGAGTATCTGTTTAAAGCTATGTGTGCTCCCACCAGGTGAAGGTGTGCAATCCTCAGACTGTAGAGTGACGTGTGCCTCATCTAAAAAGTGGTCTTTTTTTAGTGTGAGTATACTCCCCTAAGTTTTGAGAAGATGAGCTTTAAGTGGAGCTCTAAGAGGTGGGGAGCTAGGAAGCAGAGGTTAACAAAGGACTAAAAATATACTATGACAGAATTTTATGGTTGACCTGCTGTTCCTCCATTCAAGTGGAACCATCTAATAAGGGCGATCTCAGGTATGGTTCCATACATATAAACAAATTTACTATTTCTGGGTGATTTCAAAAAGAGTTGCTAGAAGTGGGAATCATATTTTCTACTTAGTAAAATAAACAAATGCCTCCTTCTGAATTTTCAGCTCACCTTCTTGTCCTTTTCTCAACAGTTCGCAAAGGTTACCGGATCCAAGCTGACAAAGAGAGAGACTCCATGAAGGTCCTATACTATGTGGAGAAGGAACTGGCTCAGTTTGACCCAGCCAGAAGGATGAGAGGCAGATGTGAGCATCTGTTAGCTTTATGTGATCTGCGCATCATGCTAAAGGGGATTTGGGGGTGACCAAAGGTGGGCATCCCTGAGCTTTCAGGGTTGGAGTTAGTAGGGGTGCTGGTGATACCATCCTAAAGAAAGTAGCTTCAAATACACAGAGGGGGAGTTCCTGTCATGGCTCAGTGGTTAACAAATCTGACTAGGAACCATGAGGTTGCAGGTTTGATCCCTGGCTTTGCTCAGTGGGTTAAGGATCCCGTGTTGCTGTGAGCTGTGGTGCAGGTTGCATACTTGGCTTGGATCCTGCATTGCTGTGGCTCTGGCGTAGGCCAGCGGCTACAGCTCCAATTAGACCCCTAGCCTGGGAACTTCCATATGCTGCGGGAGTGGCCCTAGAAAAGGCAAAAAGGCAAAAAGGCAAAAAAAAAAAATACACAGAGGAAAGACAAAAGGGATTCTGATGTGAAGAATGGAGCAGTCCTGAAACATGTTGGTTTATGTAGTATCTATCTCTCCAGGAGGCAGTCAGCATTGCTAGGGCTGTGCAATCCTAGGGTTGGAAATACTTCATTAAAATACTTTCTCTATTATTCCCTTTAAAATATATTCAAAATAATGATATAAGATATGGAAGCTTGAGTATCAGTTTTTTCCAACATGAAAACAGTCCAGTTGCCGACCTGCCACATCAATGAAAGCGAAAGAACAAACCTGCCAGAAGAACCTTATAAAGAAGAGGCCCACACTGCTCTGAGAGGCCCAGCAGCAGAGACTGAGGGGCAAGCAAAAGACTGCTCCTCTTGTCAAAGGAACGTGGTAATTACTGAATCTGTAGGTGGCAGGGCCCCCACCCTAACTCACCCACAGCCCTTGCAGCTGACACTGCTGATTCTTTAGGATGGATTCCAAATTACCATCTATCATGAGAGGCAGCACAGGGCAGGTCTGCCATGGATAGGCTAATTATCAGAGCGCGCTGGCAGCATGGGAGTGAGGTCACCACGTTTCCCTCTTTGAACCCTCCTCGCGTTGGAACCAATGAGAGACTCAATGGCATTGTTGGGAAAACAGTCCCAGACTAGAGGAGCTTTATTCAGATTAAGGACAACATATTCCTCCCAGTTTGCAATTCTAATTTCATCCTGTCTGAGTTGCATCCATTGCTGCCTCCTCCCACCACACTGACTATAAAAAGACCATCTCCAGATTGGAATGTCAGGAATGCAGATGTCATTGCACTTGACAAGCTAGTTGTAACAGGGTAGTCATGGATCCCTGTAAGAGGACAGAGACAGAGATAGATAGAGATCAAGGAGAAAAAGCCTGTGGAGGAAATCTGTGGCTCTCACAGCTCAGAGAAGAAGTGAAAGACAGAGGTTAAAACTAAGTGGACCCAGGAGTTCCCATTGTAACGAACCCACCCTGGCCTCGCCCAGTGGATTAAGGATCTGGCATTGCCATGAGCTGTGATGTAGCTTGCAGATGCAGCTCAGATCTGGTGTGGTTGTGGCTGTGGCCAGCAGCTGCAGCTCCAATTCACCCCCTAGCCTGGGAACTTGCATATGCTGTGGGTGCAGCCCTGAAAAAAAAAAAAAATCAAAAAAACAAAACTACGTGGACCCCTGTTTAGGTGATGTCTCCTGTTTGCCTGGATTAAAGTGGTCTCCAAGGGCCAGCTGGTCATAAAGTAATGACCAAGGAATGTTAGAGTCCAAGGAGACTTTAGAGGTGGCCTGGGTCGACCTTTGCAGTGTACTGATGAGGGAATAGAAGCTCAGAGGGTTGAAGTGACAGAATCAGGACTAGAATTCAGTTCTCCTGATTCCCGTCCCATGCTCTTTTGTTAAACTAGAAACTTTGGTGCCAATTGTGGATGGTGCCATGGCTGCAGCAGTGGTTTCTGTTCAGAGACAACAGTCTTCAAGCTTGTGGGACTTTAGGATGCTGGAGCTGGAAGAGACTGAGGTTTTTGAATCCACTTCCCTCATTTTACAGAGGAGGAAAGGGAGGCAGAGAGGGAAAGTAACCAGTGCTAGTACTCCATGCCGATGCCAGAAATGGAACCTGCAGGTTGACATAACAATAACTGCATAGGGATGAAGTAGGAACCTAGTTCATTTTACTTTGAGAGGTCCTATATCTGGAGAGTAAAGTAAACTCTGGGATGGATCATGGACATGGGACAGTCTTGAAGATCTCATCACAGTCTTGATAGTTTCAGGTGTGGCAAAGGGGGTGATAGATTCTATAAGAATTGGGAGTTTCACGGGTCAGACCCATGAATTTCCTAGTCAGTGTGATCCTCATTTCCCTGCCTCTTGTAAGTAGATAGTTGCTTGGGGGATGTTTTCATCTGGAATCCCAGCGCTAGGTGTAGCGCAAACTACACCTCCCCAGGCACTTATGTTCCACCTCCTGTTTTTGGAAGTAAATTTTCTTGGAACACAGCCTGCCAGTCCACCTCTGTATTATCTTCGACTCCTTTCATGTTGCAATGGTAGAGCTGAATAGTTGTGACAGTATGGCTTGCAAAATGGACTGTAGTTATTATCTGGCCCTTTGCAGAAAAGTGCCTATTCCGTTCTAGAGTTGTATTATTAGGTGTCTGTGAAGTGGGGGATGTTGATATTCATGTTCGTTGTGGCAGAAATTTGAGAGCAGCATGCAGCCTGGACAGTCTATCATGTGAGTGATGAAACAGAGACAGCCCTCACTATCTGGAGAAATGGAAAATGTCCATTATCCTTGAAGTTGAAGGAAACTTCTGAGCCAATAATGTAATTTTTCAATAAACACACAGTGCATTTTACAGTTTTTGTCTTTATGGTTCTCTGGGAGATTGGAATTCACTGGGATCAGGAGAAAAGGAAGCTTCTAGATTAAACAATAATGTCTGAGATTTTTTTCCTTGGCACTAAGTCCATTCTCCTTACAGGGGGAAAAAGGCTTAGAATTAGATTATTATCAAATTCAAAACTGATCACATGACCAAACTGAATGGCATTCCTGGTCAGCACTGTGTCCTGGTAAAGCAGGACAAGGAGGCTGTGTTTATGCTGTGGAAGGAGGCCCTCCCTCCCCTTCATGGGTAGGAACCAGCAAAAATTCTCTGCTTCTCCCAGGACCACTGGGGATAGGGAGGAGACAAGGTGGAGGGGAACCTGAGACACAATTTTGTGCTTCCCACATCCTATCTTGGTTTACCTCTTGCTCCGCAGGCAGGACTTATACCTTACAAATGTTGATTTTGATAACAGTTTGAGGTTCAAAGGATTTTAGAAAACAAATGGATTCAATTTCATTGCAAATAGATTCACTAGATTTATTTTTTAAGTAATGTGAAATTCAATCCATTTCAAAGTTTTATAAATAAACAGTTTTTTTTTTTTCTTTCCAGATTGTGATTCTGGTCCTTATTCACAAGTGCATTTGCAAAAAGCTACTAGGCCACCCTAGGAAATGAGGAGGCTGTGGCCATCGCTCCCCCTTTCCTTTATTTTTTTTTGGTCTGGGGCAAGAGTACAATGGAGGCCCATAGGCCTTAAGTGTGGCTCAACCCCCCTTTTTCTTCCCACACCTCCAAAGAGCTGCCGTGGCCACCTATGGCGACATACACCTGGAATACTCTTTGGAGAATAGAAGAAGTCCACTTAGGCCCTGGACATGGAATTGGTACTGTATGGGGAAGATATGCCAGATCCTAGATGACCATCCAGAAAGGAGGTGGATGGACACTAGGTGTGCACATCCCCTTGGCCCTGTGGACTCCTTGTTCTTGTTGGGGGGGGGGCGAGGGGAGGGGGGCAGTATAGCTGCAGGAGGATGGAATGAGGTGCCTCTAAAGCACGGGGCAGTACTGGTTCTGAAGACCCCATCTTGGGACTTGGCCAACAGTAGGGAAGATCCTGTGATCTGTGGCTTCTCTCTCTTTTTGCCCCTTTTGGTGCAACATACCTGGGATCATCCGGGCTCATCAGAATTAAACAAGAAGAAGAAAAACACTTGAGCAAGGATGATGACATATCAGGAGGAGACCAGCTGCAGAGAGCCCAAGTTCTGGGAAGCCTGCCTTAGGTGGAACAATAACAATTGTTTTTCTAAGAACAGATCATGTAGGAAGCCTCTCTCTCTGTAGGCAAGTAGGGTTCTAGCTTGAGCCAGTTCCTGCTGAGCTAAGAACACAAATACTGCTAGTTCAGATCTACAACTCACCCTGGACAGGATTGAGACCCCAGGATATGAGTTTCCCAAAGCCTCTAGCCTCAGTCCTTTAACAGCATTCCCATTCTATTCTACAGGTAGAAAGCTCTGTCATGCCTGATTTTTGTCCCTGCAGATAACAACACCATCTCAGAACTCAGCTCCCTGCATGAGGAGGACAGCAGTTTCCGCCAGTCTTACCATCAGATGCGAGGCAAGCAGTTCCCGGTGTCTGGGGACCTGGAGAGCAATCCTGACTACTGGTCAGGTGTCATGGGAGGCAGCAGTGGTGCAAGCCGGGGGCCCTCGGCCATGGAGTATAACAAAGAGGATCGGGAGAGCTTCAGGCACAGGTGAGGATGGCTGTGGCAGGGCAGCTCTGGTGCTGGGTGTGAGGGGGTAGGAGCTTGGAGGCAGGGTGGATCTGAGGATGTTACGACTCCATAGCATCTCTGTCTGCCTCTCTGGGTTATCCTGCTGCATCTGTCTATGAGCTGTTGAACATCCCTTTCCTACCTGCATTAAGCAAAGGCACACTTGGGCTACTGTGTCTAGAATTAATCCCTCAAGGCTCTTTGAAGAGGATACTCTAGACCCCTTAATGAACTGCATTAACATTCCTCTGCCCGTCTCTAAAAACCCCACCGTCATCGCCATCTTTTTTGATTATTTGGTGAATGGTCAAATGCCAAACATGTTATATTGTTGCATTTGATTCTCATAATTCTAATGTCCCCATTTTAAACTGAGGAAACTGAAACTTACACATGGTAAGGAATTTACCCAGGGTCTCATGGCCAATGAATGGGCAGGGGAACCAAGATATGTGTCCAGTTCTGTGTGGCTAATCACCACTGATGGCACCTTCACCACTCACCTATTCTGTATCTTGAAGGGCAGTAGACATCGCTTTTCTCTCGGTACCAACTGCAGGGTCCCTCTGGCCTGCTGCCCCAAGAAGTCACTTGGCCTCCGCTCTAAGGAAGGAAAAGCCCTGTTTATCACTAAATGCCACAGGGACTCTGTGGGTCACACCACCTATTGCTTTTCAGGGTGTGAGAAGTGAGTCAGGAGGCTGATAACCAGAAGTCACAGCATAATAAAGACTTCACGTGTGTGTTTCAGTACCGCGTAGACCACAATGTAGTTTTACCCAAAGGACCCCATTTTGATACTTAAACTCACAAGATGGGCACGACGGCTTTGACTTTGCTCTTTGAGATTCAGAGGAATGGGAGGTGACCAAGGTGCCTCATCCAATCAGGAGCGGAGCTGTGGCTCGGCCGAGGTCTTCTGATCAAGGCCCAGACACTAAGGGGGTGGGGGTGCCCTTAGATCCCCTCTCAAGCTCCCCCACCTTCCTCACGCCAGGTGTTGGGGACCTAGGCCTTACCTGAACTGACCAGCGCCTCCTCTGCCCGCAGCCAGCAGCGTTCCAAATCCGAGATGCTGTCGCGGAAGAACTTTGCCACCGGGGTGCCGGCCGTCTCCATGGACGAGCTGGCGGCCTTCGCCGACTCCTACGGCCCGCGGGCCCGCAGGGCGGAGGGCAACAGCCACGAGACCCGGGGCGGAAGCCGCTTCGAGCGCTCGGATACGCGGGCGCATGGGGGCTTCTACCAGGACAGCTCCCTGGAGGAATACTACGGCCAGCGGAGCCGCAGCCGGGAGCCTCTGACAGACGCCGACCGCGGCTGGACCTACAGCCCTCCGCGCCGGCGGCCGCCTGACGACGCACACCTGCCGCGCCTGGTGAGCCGCACGCCGGGTACCGCGCCCAAGTATGACCACTCGTTCCGGGGCGGCGGCCTGGAGCGGCAGGCGCGGCCCGAGGGCGCCAGCCGCGGCGGCAGCCTCGAGACGCCGTCCAAGCTGAGTGCGCAGCTCGGCCCGCGCAGCGCCTCCTACTACGCCGCCTGGTCGCCGCCGTCCACCTACAAGGCGGGCTCGCCCCAGGGCGACGAGGAGGATGCGCCCGACGACGCGCTGCCGCCCTACAGCGAGCGTGAGCTCAGCCGGGGTCCGTCCTACCGCGGCCGCGACCTGCCCTATCACAGCAACTCCGAGAAGAAGAGGAAGAAGGAGCCCGCCAAGAAGACGGTGAGGCCCGGGCGGCCTCCAAGGGGCTGGGACACCGAGGTGGGGGCGGGGGGAGCCAATGGGCAGAATCGCGGTACAGGGGCCTCGGGATCAGGGAGTGAGGAGAGCCCAGGTGGAGGGAACGGACGCTCGCTCTCACCCACCTCTGTTCAGGACCAGGTGAAGTAAGTGAGCGTGCGGCTTGGGAGAGAGAGAAAAAGGCTGAAAAGTCAGGTGTGTAGGGTGTAGAGCAGTAGAGATCATTGATGACCAGCTTTAAGAAGCCTTTAGAAATGCCAAAGATTTGGCATTGTCGATCTAGCAGGGGGAGTGTGAAAGCTATTTTATACACAAGCCATTTTATGTTAACCTCCAGCTGACTAATGAGCGGCCTCGAAAATCAGGCAACAAGAACCAACAAGAATCCCTTATTTGCATGGCGGGAACTGAGAGAGGAAGGCAGTTCCCTTAATAAAAAGCTCAAACCACTATTCCAGGGCAGACAAGCTCTCCTGCCCACTGCTTCCTTTAGCAGTATATTCAATAAATCTCTGCTAACCTACAAGAAAGGGAGGGAGGGAGGAAAGAAAGAAGAAAGAGGGAAGGAAGAGAGAAGAAAGGAAAGAAGGAAAAGGAAGAAGCCTTTAGCATGAGGGATTCTAGGGGTCATTACCACCACAGGCCTTTAGGTGGGCTTGGAAGTCTTTGCAGGCCTGTAATATGTGCATTCCTTCCTGTCCCCACCCCCTTTAGAGTGAGGGTTTGTAACTTGCATCAGATGCCCCAAAGAGTCCACATTCCTGAGAAGGTTAGTAGCCATCTCCATTTATGAAGGGCCGCTCACTCTTTTTTCTTTTGATGTTTTCTTGAGGGTAAACTGTGTACAGTGCCCACTGTATGTGAAGGAAATCTTTCCACCCCGTCCAGCTAATTGTCTCTTGTGTAAGCAGCCTTGTTTTGATTTGATTGTTCTCCATCTAAATGCCCAGAGCAGCCCATTCCATCCCTCAGCCCCCAAATGTGAGCTCTGGACCCCAGAGAAATGTTGGTGAACAATCACAGATGTCCAGTGTGGGTGTCCAAGCTACCTCTGTGCTCTGGAGGCCACTCTCCAAGCCAGGGTGCTTCTGCCCCCTCCCCAGTTATCCTGCCCCTCCTGCCATTTTGTTTTCATGATTCCAAGGGAGATATTTCCTTTACTGTGTAATGTGGGGAGAGAACATGAACAGAAAAAGGTTCTGGCATGATAATTAACTCCTCCAAAACAAAAACTGTGATGACCAGAGTACTGTGGGTAGGCAAGGAACTCTCAGGTGATGTTAGGTTTATGGTATATCATCCACACTAGCTGTTGTGGAGTTACTTAACCCTAAAGGGATGAGAATTCTTCTGTTGTCATGGAACTAAGCTCTAGCAGATGTATGTTGGCTTTAGGATCAATTGAGGCTTAGGGACAGTAGTCACAAACCCAATGAAATGTCCTGAAAGTCAGGGTGTGCCAGGCTCTGAACAGGTGTGGATTCTGCCCAGGGAACCATCTGTTGGGTTGGGGTGGGTTTCTTTAATCAGTGTGTCAATTCACATCAGGATCTTTTCTGCCCTTCCCCCAGAGTGACTTTCCAACCAGAATGTCCCTCGTGGTCTGATGTTTGTTCTCAAGACATCTCTCTGGATGACTGGAAATCAGAAGCAGAACATGGAAACAAGACACAAATCCAAGAGCCATCAGGCCCAGATCTTCTCTGGCCATCACCTTGGAAGATTTGCTGATTTTTGCTTTGGCAGGGGTTGGGGGGACAGCCTTTAAGGGAGGCTGATTCCAAACCTAAGTGCCCATCTAACAAGTTTGAGAAACGTATCAAGAAAACAACTACATGTGAGCACATTCCCGCACATGGAGTTTCTCACCCAGAGTTCATCCTGCACAGTCTCCTTCCTTAGCCAAACCAGGATTCCTTTTTCAGTTCTGAATGGGAGTTAGCTCTGGACTGCTAATCTTCAGAAAATGCCTATACCTACAGTCTGCTTTTCTATACCTCCTGTGCTGTGCTGAGAGACAGAGGAATTTATTACTGCTGTTAGAAGGCCTTCACCGGCAATGGAAAATAGCTTCAGGCAAAATATATGTTTTAGCCCCATCACCTCCCAGTCACTAGTCAATGACTGTTGTTATACTGAAATCAGGCGTTTAGTGAGCTCAGTGACAATGACCTACTGGACAATCACAGAAATGACTTCAATTTGCTGTTCTGAATGACAGTTCTTGAGTGGCTGGAACAACACAAGTGCTGTCAAGGCACTGTTTCTTTTCCATTCTGAGAACATGAACTGCTTTTTCCCTTTGGGCACAGCAACATCTGAGTCTGGGACATCAAGGGCTCTCCTCGTCCTCCCCTTTCCTGGACCCTCCACAGAGCCCCGCCTCCCTCTATGCTGTGATTAGGTGGTTATCAGGTGCCTTTTGACAAATGCTTAAAATACACCCACGAAAGAGAAGAGGGAGAAAAAAGAGGAGAAAACGGTATTGTAAAATGAAGAATGAGAAAGAATCTAGGAGGAAAAGAGTACACGTTCTCATTATATTCTGAATATGGGCCATTTTCCTCACAGTCTCTACTGGATCTTCTGTGTGTTTGGTACTTCGTTTACCATGAGTCGTCCCTGCCATCCTAGCTTTGCCATTCCAGGATCCCTGAGCGTGGAACAGGCATCCCTGGACCTCACCAGGCTGCCACTCTAGATACTTTTGGCAGATGAGGAAAACAGCTTTCTCAAGAAGAAGATCTTCCTATTCCCACTCTTGCCTAAATGGTAGATGTTGCCTAAAATCCAAAGCTAGATCCCTCTGGATTTTTGGCATGTGTATAGATTGTGAAAAATGGCCACAAACTCTCTCCTTCTCTTCAAGAGGTGCAGTCTGTTTCTCTGCCCCTTGAATCTGGGATTGGCCATGTGATTAGATTTGGCCAGTGACCCATTAACATGTGTGACACAAGCAGAGACTTGACAAATTCTGGGGCATGGGGCTTGTCCTCTTTTGCTGCTTTTGGGAACCCTGCAGACACCACCAGGTGAATGAGCCTGGGTTACCCTGCTGCATGATGAGAGGAAAAGGCCTAGTTACCTCCATCACCCTATCCAGTAGCCTATCAACTCTCAACTGATTGCACACCCATGAGTGAGCCCAACCAAGACCAACACAACTGCCTAGCTGAGCCCAGCCCAAATTGCTGATTCCTACTCAAGGCATGATAAGTCGGTGCCATCTTTAAATGTTCATTCCTCCTCAAGGAAAAACTGACCTTTTCTTCTTGTCTGAATGTTTGGCCCTGACTCTCTTTAACCTTAGGTGTTTCCCAGTCTCCCTTCTTTGACAGACTTTTTGTCAAGGATTTTCAGCCCACACTGTTGTGGTGGGATACATGATTGTGTCAGATCACTGGAGGACAATCATGCTTGGTCTCCCTACTGCTCCACTCCCAGTAGTGGTCCGTCCTCTATCAGTGGATCCATGGACAATCTCTGAAGACAGTTTCTTCTTCAGCGTTTCCAGAACCACCTGACTGGAGCTTGGCCCTTTTCTCAGAGTACCATTCCACTGGTATCCACTTAATTCATGGTGTTGCCAAACCAGTCCTCTATGTGCAATGAAATAAAGAAGTCACTGGATGAGGGTCAGAAGGTTGAGTTGGTATGATTGCTTGGGGGAGAGGTGGCCTTCCAAAGGACTTCTCAGTGGCCCTGGCCTGTGTGAGAGAAACCAGGAGGACAGTTCAGCCCAGTGCTGGCACTTCCAAGGCTGGAAGACACAAGCCATAACCCTGGTGCTGAGTTTTAGGCTTGCTGATGTTCCTGGCCTCTGAGAGCTGAGGTCTAGTCTGTCTGTTTGGGCCCCAATTCCCATGGAAAAGATGAGTAGGACATCATTTCTTAGTCACCAGCTTTGGAGTTCAACTTGCTCAGGCAATTCTGGAGAATATTGGATGGCTGCAGTAGCTATTATCTCTTCATATTGAGCACTGTGTCAGGCTTCTCACCACCAAAGAGCCCATAGCACCAGCTGCGGAGACCAGAAATACTGCCTTTATTAGCCGGGGGCAGGTATGCTTTTGGTGAAGGTTGAAAGGAGCCATGAGAAAGGATTATTAGAATTGGAAACCTGCAGTTCCAAAGACAGCAAAACTACAGACAGACCATAAAAAAATACCAAAATGATAACAGGCTACTGAAATAACCTGGGGAGATGGAACCAGGTTGTCCTCTGAAAGGCTACATCAATCACCCAAACTTCCAGGCCTCCAGTCAAGAGGGGAAATAGTCCTTTCTGAGTATGTGGACCAGAGATAAGACTGACTGGACAAGTAAAGGGAAAGCTGGCCATCCTTGGCACCCCACCTTTTCTCAACACATCCTTTCATCTCCTCTGTCCTGAATAGCGTGTCCTGTGTAGGAAGTGCTTATACATATTAGCTTCCTTCCTAGGTTTTATTGGGGGTACAAAATAAAGTCTTGTATAAGACATGGTCTCTGGCCACTGGAACTCTGCAATTGAATAGGGGCAATAAGACAGGCCCAAGAAAGAATGGGAAGATTTTATGCATATAATATGAAATACCACTATGGATAAATTACAACAAACCCAGAGAATTAAAGGTTTTTTTTAATTTAAATGAGTATATTTTGATATTTCAGTGTTGTGTGCATTTGTCCATCCATCCTATTTAATGATGTGCTCAGTGTTCTGAAAAACCCATATTTAAAAGTCAGATCTGGAAGGTGAGTTAGGATGGGGAGGGGTGAAAGGCAGAGGGCCCAGGGTGGTGATGCTGAGAATGTCGGTCTGTGAGTTACAGCCGAGTCAAGGATGTGTTGGATGAGGGGGCATGGATGCAGGTGGCAAGAGGTGTCCCCGGGTAGATGAACTTCTCACGGTCATGCAGAAACTCGTGAGGAAGCTAGGAACATTTGCCGTGGACCTGGCAGTTTGTGCCAGCTGTTCCACCCCAAGCATGATCACCAGGGAGCTCTCCATCTGCTTCTCCAGAGATTCAGCTCTGCAGCTGTGAGTGGCTAACACAGAAAGTCTTGCAGAGATAAGGGGCCTCTCTTCCCCCTTCTCTGTACCTGGCGCAGGGCTGTGCAAACTGAGCATGGAGAGAGCCTGCCACTCTCTTCCAACATACTCTATGCTAAAAATACCTAGCTACATCTGTAAATATTTCTAAATAGTGCAAAAAACTTCATGTAGGTAATCTGATTAGACCTTAGGCAGCCTTTGAGAGAGGCTGAGGTCAGTGTTGCAATCCACCCCCTCTATAGATGGAGAACTTCCCATTAGGGAAGTCACACACCTAATCAGGTCTTTAGACTCTAAGGGCTTTTCTGTTGGATCAGTGTTTCCCCAAATTGCCTAACCATTTGAATCACTTGATTGCTGTTAAAGATGTATCACTGGGGGAGTTCCCATTGTGGCTCAGCAGTAATGAACATGACTAGTATCCTTGAGGATGTGCGTTTGATCCCTGAATCTGTTCAATGGATTAAGGATCTGGTGTTTCTGTGGGCTGTGGTGTAGGTCACAGACTCAGCTCAGATCTGGCGTTGCTGTGGCTGTGGCGTAGGCCGGCAGCTGCGGCTCTGATTAGACCCCTAGCCTGGGAACATCCATATACCACAGGTGCAGCCATTTAAAAAAAGCAAAAAATAAAAATAAATGTATTGTTTGGCCCTGCCTTGGAGATTGATTGGGTGGGTCTGGAGCTAGGATTTGTACTTTTAACATATATTTCAGGAGACTCCTATGATCACATGTATTTGGAGACTCTTGCACTGGATCATACCCCATTGTATGCCCCAAATACTTGGTCCTGAGGCTTCCTTGGGTGTAGAAATTTTTTTCTTCAAATGTCTTGTGAAGTCACTCTTATTCCCTTGGGGCTGGCAATGGTGAAGCCCCCTGCAGTGTGGCTGTGACAGTGGGGACTGTCTCACCAGGGTCCAGGAGTAAGAAGACTGCGAGGCAGAAAAGAATGCAAGGAGCACTCCTCAGGAGGCTTCCAGATGTTTCCGGTCCTAGAATAGAGATCTGTTGTGACAATCTCAGATCTGACAACAAGAATTACAGGTAATTGTCTCATTCCCTTGATGTCATTCTGAGCAAAACTTATTTCAAGAATAGAAAGAAAAGAGCCCATTGGGGAAATGGCAAAAATAAATTGTTTTTTTTTTTTTTTGAAGCATTCAAATTATCAGCCTGGGAAGTCAACAATTACTTCCATCTCAAGACCCAAAGTGGGATGGGCAGGAATAGTAAAATCTATGTTACAGGTCCTTCCAACATCCGATGTAAATGCTGCCAGAATCTTACAGTAACTTGAAATTGATTTATAAGATTTAGAGATTCAAATCTGCTAAAATAGGGGCCGAGGTACTTAAAGAGAAAAGTGCCTAGTGTTTTCCTGCCAGAATCCTTCCTCCTCCTCACCTGGGAAGCTGATCAATGAAGCTCAAAGTTAAGGAGCTTTTAACACCAGAGTGGAGGAAGGATAGTGTTGAGCTGCTTTAAGTAGAAGAACCCTGAGCTTTATCACTGCCTGAGGGTGATAAGAACAACGTGTGTCATTTTATGGCATCTTACTATTTACAGACTACTTAAACATGCATTATCTCATCTGATCCTCACAATAAGCCCTTTGGTAAGAGGGTGGATATGATGGTCCCATCAAGCAGAATATAAAACCGAGCCTGAAAAAAAGCCTGATTTGCCTGCAGACAAATGATTATTTATTTATTATTTATTTATTTATTGTCTCTTTAGAACCAAACCTACGGCATGTGGAGGTTCCCAGGATAGGGGTCGAATTGGAACTGTAGCCGCTGGCCTATGCCACAGCCACGGCCATGCCAGATCTGAGCCACACTTGCAAACTACACCACAGCTCACAGCATGCCAGATGCTTAACCTGAGCGAGGCCAGGATACTAGTCAGGTATCCTGCGTCTTCATGGATACAAGTCAGGTTCATTTCCACTGAGCCATGGTGGGAACGCCCAAATGATTATTTAAATTATAGAGCCAGGCCCTATAATGACTGTCTGTTTAGGGTTCTTTGCAATTTCTACAATACCTGTGGGACTAGAATCAGCCAAACATTTGGGGAGAAGAGTCCTTGACGAGATGATGACTCAAGGCATCACTAGGGTGTAGCTATGGAGACAGACACTGGTCACTTCCTCTTCCTAAGCACTGGTCCTTACACGCGGCTCTGAGAGGGGGTCAGCTCTGCTCAAGGGGAGTTTCATTTTCATTAGCTGTGCTGTGCGGGGGAAAGGCTTTGATAAAAATGTGCTTCAGGTTTTAGAATCCAGAGTTCCTGTTGTGGCTTGTCGGTGACGAGCCCTACTAGTATCCATGAAGATGCAGGTTCTATCTGGCCCCACTCAGTGGGTTAAGGATCCGGCACCACCATGAGCTGCACTGTAGGTCGAAGATGCAGCTTGGATCTGGCGTTGCTGTGGCTGGCAGCTGCAGCTCTGATTCGACCCCTAGCCTGGAAACTTCCATATGCCACGGGTGTGGCCTTAAAAAGAAAAAAGAAAGATTTTAAAATCTTTCCTGAAGAGGAATTTCTGAGCCAAATTAGACTTGCATGTAGACTTGGAATTCCAGGGCTTGGAGGTGACCTGCCTGGAGCGAACCATCTGGCATCTTCCCTGCATAAGGGGATTTTAGGTAGAACTCAGAGGATGGTTCTCAGGGGGGGCATATATAGAGGGAGCCAAAATAGCAGTTTAGTTAAAAGTTTTGTTGAGATCTCTCAGTGGGGCTGGACACAGGTCAATGTGGTCTGGCCCACTTCTTCGGGGGGTGGGGGGAGGCTGTGCTGAATGAGACACAAATAGCTTGCCTCTCATCTTGGCTTTGAGAAAAGCTACTCCATTATCAAAGGTATTAGACACTATCCAATGAGAATTTTCCTTGTGGGACTAAACGAAAAGGGAATAGGAGGAGCCACAGGACAAAGAAGGGTCAGAAAGCAGCTTCATGAGAGTCCCCTGACCAGTGGTTTTTGTGCCTTGTCTGTGGCATCAAAACTGAAATGTTTTTGTATTACTGTTGCCCATGATTTTCTTCAGTGTCTAACATACAAGGTGGATTCGGTTGTAACGTTTGAGCTAAATAAAACATTTTCACCTACATTTGTTATCAAGAACTCATGATTTTACACAACTATGTTTAATCATGATCTGACATTAAACGACCTCAGTAGAAAAAGAAACCATACAATACATGACCTCCTCAGATTGTTTTCAGTACTGTGATGAGGAATAAACTCCTCATGGGACTAGAGGCAATCCTGGCAGAGCATAATTTCTGTTTTTATAGATTTTAATAAGCTATGGCCTGGGTACATTCTGTGGCCGCTCTGATTACTCTCCACAGACTAACACTCAGGAGATGAGGAACAGAAAAGGTAGTTGGATAATGAGATGAGACTGAGCTCATTTTCAAGAACACAGGCCTCTGCCTCCTAGAAGCGGCACGTGGGAAAGGAAGGAAGGAAACTATTTGTGGGAAGACATTTTACGTTCGGAAGAGATTTGAAAAATTCCACAGCATCATAATTTAGAGGAGGCGACCTAAAACCTTTGTTAGCAAAGGAAGAGGTGAATACCTCAGAGGACTCTTCATCCTCTCTTTTGGCCAAGCCCTCCCAAGGGAATTTCAGACTTTAGGGTCCTGGTTGAATGGAAATTTTGTCCTTGCTCGGAGTATCTGGACTCAATTTTCTCCTTTAACTAGTTAACTTTAACTTTTTCACATGTGGATTTAACTTAAAGATAGACACTAACAGTTTAACTCTGTTTACCCCTTGTACCTTGCTGCTGTTTCATCCGCTGTTTTAATTCCATCTTGCTTTGCAGCTTTATAAAATACAGTGTTTTTGGAGTTCCTGCTGTGTCTCAGTGGTAATGAACCTGACGAGTATCCATGAGAATGTGGATTTAATCCCTGGCCTTGATCAGTGGGTTAAGGATCTGGTGCTGCTGTGAGCTGTGGTGTAGGTCGCAGACATGGCTTGGATCTGGTTGTAGCTGTGGTGGTAAGCTGGCAGCTGCAGCTCAGATTCAGGCTCTATTCTGGGAACTTCCATATGCCATGGGTACAGCCCTAAAAAAAAACGCAAAAACATTTTTTTTTTTAAAAATATGGTGTTTGGAGTTCCCATTGGGGCTCAGTGGGTTAAGGACCTGACATTGTCTCCATGAGGATGTGGGTTCAATCCCTGGCCTTGCTCAGTGGATTAAGGATTTGGCATTGCCCCAAGCGGAGGCGTGGGTCTCAGATGCAGCTTTGACTTGATCCCTAGCCTGGGAACTTGCATATGCTGAGGGTAGGGCTATAAAAAGAAAAAAAAATACAGAGTTTGACTTATGTAGTCAAACCTACATATTTTTTTCTGCACATATTTTTATCCTGCATTTAAGAACTGCTTTTGAAATCTCCTTTGTTTCTGAAGGAAGTTTTCTTTAGTGATGGTCTATTGGTAGGATTAGTCTGTCAGTTTTTATTTGTTTAAAACAAAATCTTTACTTCATTCTTGTTCTTGAAAGATAATTTCACTGAATATGCAATTTTAAATCAATAGTTATTTTCTCTCAGTGCACTGAAGGTATTATTCTACTTCCTTCTGGCTTTTATTGCTGCTTTGGATTTTTGGCCACACCTACAGCATGTGGAAGTTCCTAGGCCAGCCACCAAACCCGAGCCACAGTGGTGACCCATGCCGCTGCACTGACTATGCTGGATTCTTAACCCGCTGCACTATAAGGGAACTCCTTATTGTTTTTGAGAAGCCAATCTCAAAATCTAATTTCCAATCTAATTAGCCTTCCTTCACACATAATCTGTCTTGTGTCTCTGGCTGTCTTTAAGATTTCTCCTTGGAGTTCCTGCTGTGGCAAAGTGGCTTAAGAGTCTGACTGCAGCAGCGGCATAGGTTCAGTCCCCAGCCCAGTACAGTGGGTTAAAGGAGCCAGTGTTGCCAAGTTTTGGTGTAAGTCACAGCTGCTGCTCAGATTCAGTCCCCAGCCCAGAAACTTCCATATGTGTGGGCGCATAAATAAATAAATAATTTTAAATAAAGATTTCTTCTTGTTTCTTGTTTCCTTTGGTTTAATCAACATGTGACTGTGGATTTCTTTTTCTTTACTCACAGTGGGACCTGCTGTGCTTCCTAAATGTGTATATTTTTCATTAATTATGGAAAACTCTCCACTGTTAACATAGCAGATATGTCTTCTCTTTAAACTCTCTTTTGAGAGTTCCAGTTGACTGTTTGTTAGACCTTTTCATTCTATTTTAGATACTGCTTAACTCTATCTTTTGTATTTTTCCTCTTTTTATCTTTCTGTGCTCTATTCTGTGTAACTCCTTCAACTTTATCTTCCGTTTCACTACTTTTCTCTTCGGTTGCCACTAATCTCCTTTGAGTATTACTTTTAATAAATAATTTAATAAGTTTTTTCTTATAAAAATTCGATTTAGTTATTTTTTAAATCTGCATGGTCATTGTCAATAGTGTTTTTCTCCTTACTGCTGTATACAATTCTCTCATTTCTTTAAAAGCATGAAATGTAGTAATTTTGTTGTTGTTGTTGTTGTTGTTTTTGCTATTTCTTGGGCCGCTCCCGCGGCATATGGAAGTTCCCAGGCTAGGGGTTGAATCGGAGCTGTAGCCACTGGCCCAGGCCAGAGCCACAGCAACGCGGGATCTGAGCTGCGTCTGCAACCTACACAACAGCTCACGGCAACACCGGATCATTAACCCACTGAGCAAGGGCAGGGACCGAACCCACAACCTCATGGATCCTAGTCGGATTCGTTAACCACTGCGCCACAACGGGAACTCCAGTAATTTTTTTCTCTATACTAAATAATTCTAATATCTGCAGTCTTTGTGGGTCTAATTTTGAAGTTTGTTAACTATCACTCATGGTTTCTCTTTTCCTTATATGTTTTGCAGTTTTTGATTGCGAATTCCTGTTTGGTAAATACTGTATTAAATTGATGCCAGTCAAGAAAGACCTTTCTTGCTCCTCACCTGTCCTCATTCTCTCCATAATCTACATCAACACACATGTACACAACTTGGGGGGGCGCAGGTCCAAGAAGAATGAGTGATTGAAGGAAGAAGGAATGGAAGTGCTAAGTGAGGAAAATCTAGAAGGTACATGCATTTCTCACTAATGCAGTCTTCTAGACTCAAATGAGCCTACAATAGGAGAGAGCAAGAAGCTTTAACTTTACAAATTTGTCCAGAGTTTGATCATTATAAAAGAATCATTATTTTACTTACAGAGATAAAACTATTTGAGGGTGTTAAAAATGAACAGAAGGTCATGTATTCTTCAAGAGTGACCAAAGAAATTGGGGATCTAGATTTCATTCAAGAAGAAAGGAAGGACTAGACCCATAGGATGGACTAAAATTAGGCAATTGTGGGTAAAAGTCAACTATTTTGTGTTTTCACCCTAGTGATTTCCATTTATATTTTTGTATACACTCAATTCAAGAAATAAAGTAGGCTGATTTCAGGCTCTGAAAAAATCTTGGCAAAGACATCCCATTAATGCTCATCACATCATTTAGGTGAAAATTATATTTGCTGCTGAACTGGTCTTAAGCATTGCCTGAATATTTATTGGGTGGCCTGAAATGACTCACCAAATATGGCAGAAATTGGAGAAGTAGCTTGCAAGGTGCTCAAAGAGGGAAGTGAGTTAGCCTGACCCGCCATCTAGTGGCTCACATCTAAAGGAGCGCCTCTGGTGTTAACTTTCCAGCACTCAAAGTATTGGATAGAGGTGTACCTCACATTGTCTAAGAGAGGTATTTTTAAAAGCTGTGTATGAGTTCGCTTTTGGCTAATGAAATTAAGTGCATTAGGAGTTCTTTATTTAGAAGTAGTGAGTTTTTCCCTGTGTTTGGCAAGTTTAGATCTTGCCATGTTGTATTTTCAGGCAGACTTCTGCGAGTACCATTTGGGGAAAATTTCATGTTTCTTGCTTGGGGCCAAATGGACATGAAGCACATTTCTCCCTTGATCTAAAGCTATTTTGGGAAGTGTTCTTTTTTAACATCATCGAGGTACAAGTACCAAGGTCAGGTCAGACTCCAATGCTACAGAGTTTCGGAGAAGTCAGTTTCTCATTAACAAGCAACAGTTCTGACAACTGAACTGTGCAACCAACGGATCTAAATAGTCCGTTCCCTGGTGTTTGGCTGTAAAAGGATGACTATCTCTCCCTCCCTCTTACTCTGTCTCTAAAAAACAAGTAGAGAGGATTCCATAGTCTCTTATATTAAAATACTTTTAATAAAAAACAATCCTTGCTCTCAGGAGATGTTTTCTTATATTTTGTTTACATATCTTGTGCAGCAGCCTGGCACCAATGTATTCTTCCTGGCCTATTTTGTTTTTTCCTGAGAAGTTCAATCTCCAGTAGAGCAAAGCCAGAGAGAGAGAGAGAGAGAGAGAGAGAGAGAGAGAGAGAGATGCCAATTTCTGTTTAGCACTGTTCTTATAAAAGCCTTTTGTTCAATTGAATGGAATTCATTTATAATGGATTACTGTGATCCCCTCTCCCCCATAGCCTCTTGGTGTTGCTGCTATGGTGCAGGCAACTGGTTTTTCTTATTCCTTCATGTCAGGAAGACATCCACTGAAGTTCCAGCTAAAGTTGCTTTCGTTTTGCAGCATTATTAGTCAAAAATGTTTTGGTTGAAAAATGACAGAAAGCCAGCTCAGACTAGTCTAAGGGGGAAAAAGAAGACATGGAGGTTGTTTATCAGAAAGATCCTGGGATAGATAACGGGATGGAAGATGAGTTTTAAGAACTGAGGGAAAATATGGGTTGTGGGGTATTAAGAGTCTCTTTCTGTCTATCACACACACTCGTGTCTGTGTGTGTCTGTATGTTTTCCCATTGATGGCAGACCTT
This sequence comes from Sus scrofa, assembly GCF_054392235.1. Classification (NCBI taxonomy): domain Eukaryota; kingdom Metazoa; phylum Chordata; class Mammalia; order Artiodactyla; family Suidae; genus Sus; species Sus scrofa. Next base: position 88,481,129 of record NC_139386.1, read on the forward strand.
CTCTAAAAGGCAGAAATATAACCACTAGAAGTCTAAGAGTTACAATTTTCCAGCTCATGTGGCCAGACAGGTGAAGAACCCTTACTTATGGGAACAATCCAGGGGAAAGGCTGTGATTGACCCATATTGAGTCCTTGGCCCATCTTTGAGTTCATCCTTATGGCCAGAGAGATGACAAGTTCATTTATGACCAGGAACGTGAGATTGGGTGATGGGATTGATAGTGGGATAAGAATATTTCTCCCAAGAAGAGAGGCTGGTATTATTAATAAAAGTGGGGAAAGGGATGTGGGAGAGACAGAACACGATAACAACAGGCATCCACTACTTCATCATAAAAGTTTCCTCTCCTGTAGTCATAGAGCCTTGAACACATCTCAGATGAAATATTCTTGTCCAGGACATTAAGAAGCTATTTTCTTTGCAATTCAGTGAAAAAGCCCACCAAAGCCTTCCATATACCTGTATTCCTTGGTTATACTCTCTTCATTCTAAATTCAGAAATCTGCCTCTGTATCACTATCTTAGTTAAGACTTTTCATCTTTTTCCTGGATTAATCAAACACCCCCTTTCTTCTCTGCCATCTCCAGTGTTGTCACCTAATAATTCACCTTCTACTTTGCTGTCAGAAGTCCTAGGCCGTCTCAAGAGAAATACTTGATGTTGAGCAAAGCGTCTTCTCTTTTCCTCTTCAAGCTCCATAGAACTGGGGATTTCTTGCTTCCTAATCTACTTCTTCTTTCTTCTCTGTACCAGCAGGAGAGGAAAACTCACTAACTTTCTGAGAATCTGGGACGCTCACTGTGTCACACTTCATGCACTGCACACTCTTTTCTGGTCCTGTGTCCTCTTTCATTTCCTGTTCTCAGGATGCTCAGCATCTCTGTGCCTGCTTCCCTCAGGGCAGGGCACACTTGGGTAGAGTCATCATCAGGCATCTCTGCCTCAGACCAAAGCTGCATTCCCCCACATGGGTACTGCCAGCCCTGCAACTAGGGAGATATTTGTTCCTCAGAGCCTAATTTGACTTGTGGTCTTTATGTGTACATGTAGGTGGCCTTGGTCATGGGAGAACAGGTCTGGGCTACCCCAAAGCACTAATGCTGGAGAGGACACTTGTGAACCAAAGAATATTTTTGCATGCCATAGAAAGTTTATTGAGGGAGTTCACATTGTGGCTTGGTGGTGGTAAAGATCCCAATTAGTATCCATGAGGATGCGGGTTTGGTCCCTGACACGGCTCACTGGGTAAGGATTTGGCATTGCCATGAGGAGCAGTGTAGGTCACAGATGCAGTTCAGATCCCACGTTGCTGTGGCTGTGGTGTAGGCAGGAAGCTGCAGCTCCAATTTGACCCTTATCCTGGGACCCATATGCCACATGTGCACCCCTAAAATTATAAATAAATTAATTAAATAAATGTTAATTAAAAATAAAGTTTATATCCTTTCAAAAAAATTATTAACTGCTCCCAGGCAACCAATATCTCATGTCCATCTGACCATTCCAGCATTTGACACAGAAATGCAAAGAAAATATTTTGAACAAGTTTTAACGAATCTAGGGCAGCTGATTCTTGAGGGGAAAAAAAATCAATTTATATCCATTTATTAAGACATGTTCCCTCAAGAGAGGTGACCATCACATTCAAGGCCTCCCTATGAGGAGAACTTGGAGAGCCAGTGCCCATAGAGATTCTTCAGATGTAAATAATTCTGTCTGACGAAAGTGGATTTTCGCAATGATCCAAACTCTCATCCCTCAGAGCAGGTCATGGGCATTCATCAGAAGGAAACCTCTCCTCTGGGTATTTGAGGGCTCTTGTGTCCACTTTCAGTGTCTCAGGACAAGTCTTCAAGAGTTGGCAAACAGCTCTTCACCACAGCAAATGCATCTCTCATTCCAAGAAACTTATCAACACTTTTTTTTTCTTCTCAAGGAAATAGAGACCAAATAAAATGTTTTAAATTCTTGACTTAAGGAGATCTAGATTTTTTTTATAAAACTGCCAAATGCTCCTCAGAATATAAGAAAGAAAAAAGTCTACCAAAAGACTCTCACTAAAAGAATTGCAGGGGATCAAAGGGAGCTACTTAACTCTGGCTTGTGGCAGAAGGCAGCCTGGCAGTAGGCAGTGCTGACCCACACACAGAATACAGGGTGCTGGGGCACTGGGCTGGGAGCCATGGACTGGATGGATGCCTGAGCCCCTGCATCCAGGCAAAAAAAAAAAAAAAAAAAAAGTAGCAGCACATATATCCAAGAGGGACAGCCTGAACATTCTCACCAGGCAGTGTCACACCTTCATAATGACTCTCAGTTATAAAGTTCCAGATGTGCAAATATTTTCTAATCAGAAAACTCAAGTAAATAGTTCAGTTGAAATGAAGATACCTGCCAAGACCAAAGTCTGACTCTGTCACTCCCTGCTTAAAACTTTTATGGCTCCCTAGTCTTTTGACACAAGGTCAAGTGCCTTAGAAAGTACATGAGGCTCTCTGTGGTCCAACTCCTTTCTGCCATTGCAGCTTCACTGCCAATTTCTACTTCAACTTCTCTCTTTTTTCTTTGTTTGTTTGTTTGTTTTTTGCGTTTTTAAGGGCCACACCCGCAGCACATGGAGGTTCCCAGGCTAGGGCTCAAATAGGAGCTGTAGCCACTGGCCTGCACCACAGCCACAGCAACGCAAGATCCAAGCCACATCTGCCACCTACAGAGCAAGACCAGGGATCTAACCTGCAACCTCATGGTTCCTAGTCGGATTTGTTAACCACTGAGCCACGATAGGAATGCATGACTTTTGTTTTGTTTCTTTGCTGTGCTCTCTTATGCAGAAACATTTATAGCACTTGGATACACTGTGTTGTTTTGAGTCCTCATGCCTTTATTGCAGAATATTTTCCTCCTCCTCTTTGGGGACCTCCTTCCACATGTTTTCAGTTTGGGTGTCACATCCTCTAGGAATCCCTGCTCCCACCAGGCTGAGCTAAGAGCCCTAGTTCCATGCTTTCACGGCAGTGTTCATCCTGGCACTGTATTCAACATGAATTCAGAAGGATCCCTTTTTGTGTCTGTCCACCCACTGGAATGCAAGTTCTTTGAAAGTAAGCTTTTTTAGTCGCCTTCAAATCACTGTGCTGTGTGATGCACAATAAGTTCTCCAGCGTTTGGCGAACTAAACTGAAGTGAGATCATGTTATGATATTTTGGAAGCTCTGATCCTAGGAGCTCTGGAGAGCAGTCCCTTCCATGCTGATTGAATATGCCCGAACCCTTCCGTATCCAGGTTGCTGCTCAGCCAGGGCAGATGATCTTGGTCACCTTGAGGCTTTCCTCCTAGCCATATGCTAAAGTAGAGGTTGGAAACTTTTGAAAGGGACTTTCCAAGAAACTTGGCTCTTTTTCCATGCCATGAGCCTGGAAAGGTTTGGAGGGCAGGAGATGGGGGCTGTGTTTCCTTATAAGCCATGGGCACGAGGCCAAGGATAGAAACATCTGAGGCTCTACATGGGCTGCCAACCTCAGCTCTTCACTCCAGCTGACAATTTATATCCATAGACGTTTTTTGTTTGTTTTTGTTGTTTGTTTTTTGCTTTTCTCAAGGCATATGGAAGTTCCCAGGCTAGGGGTAGAATCAGAGCTACAGCTGCTGGCCTATGCCACAGCCACAGCAACTTGGGATCCAAGCCATGTCTGCAATCTACACCACAGCTCATGGCAACACATCCCCAACCCAATGAGCAAGGCCAGGGATCGAACCCACATCCTCATGGATCTTAGTCAGGTTTGTTAACCTCTGAGTCATGAAAGGAACACCCTGTTTGTTTGTTTTTAATGAGAGTTGCAATGTTTATTTCTCTCTTGGTTTTTTTTTTTTTTTTTTTTTTTGTATGTATTTTTTTCTTTTTTGCCACACAGACAGTAAGTGGGAGTTCCTGGGCCAGGGATCTGACCTACACCACACAGCAGCAACCAGAGCCACAGTGGTGAGAACGCAGGATCCTCAGCCCGATAGGCCATCAGAGAACTCCCTATATCCATAGAAGTTTTTGATGATGCTGTGACTGAGACACAAAGGAAGCAAGCAGTCCCTGGGTCACATGCTGTTTTTGTGTGTTTTCATGAGCACCTAGATTAGCTATGACTATCCCCAACGTCAGGAGAACTGTGAAAGAGTATTAACCATGGATCTGAGACAGAAACATCAGGATAGGACAACTCAGGTGGACCTGGCAGACATTCCATCCCAGGAGTGGGGAAGATGAAGCAGTGAGTATGAGAGAATTCTGCTCCATCTCTGACCTTCCCTGGGTCTGCTCCCTGCCTCTCCACCATACCCAAGCCGCAGTTTCTCTTAGTCTAAAAGCCTACCGATCAGTGAGATAGGTAGGAAATATCAGTGCTATGAGAACCCCTTAACCTCTTTCTCTTTCACTCTACACCAAATTCTGAACAGCCAGATCAGCACCTGCAATTTTGATATAAAACAACGTAATGAGTAAGGGCAGACCCTAGACCATCCTGGCCTGGCTTCGTGGATTCATATGGAATGAGCAGAGTGTATGAGAGCAGGTAAAAGACAATGGTCAAGATGAGCTGGAGTGTTTAAAGAGAGGGAAAAAAGTAGATTTGGGGTGTAAGATGTTAAGGGAGATATAAAAAGAGTCTTTCAAAGATTTCATTATTTTCTTGTTGTGTATGAAATCCCCTCTGGCATTTTGGAGGAACTTTAGTATCTGCCAACATGGGGCCTTGGGTTAAATTGGTTATAAAAGTTTTTATTTGTTAAATTTTTAAAAAATTATTATTATTATTATTTGTCTTTTTAGGGCCACACCCATGGAGGTTCCCAGGCTAGAGGTCCAATCAGAGCTACAGCTGCCAACCTACCCCACAGCCACAGCAACATGGGATCCGAGCCGTGTCTGTGACCTACACCACAGCTCACAGCAATGCCAGATCCTTAACCCACTGAGCAAGGCCAGGGATCGAACTGCGTCTTTACGGATACTAGCCAGGTTCATTAATCACTGAGCCATGGCAGGAACTCCAGTTTTTATTTATTTTTTTTAATTTTTAAAAGTTTTATGGCTGCCCCTGAAGCATATGGAAGTTCCCAGGCTAGGGGTTGGATCGGAGCTGCAGCTGCCGGCCTATGCCACAACCACAGCTATGCCAGATCTGAGTCACATTTGTGACCTACACCACAGCTCATGGTAACACTGGATCCTTAACCCACCGAGCAGGGTCAGGGCTTGAACCCACATCCTCTCAGAGACAATGTCATGTCCTTAACCCACTGAGCCACAATGGGAACTCCTATTACAGAATTTTAAAAGTCTCACTTCATGTCAAGGCCTCTTCCTTGTCTTCTAGCACAAAGGGATTCTTTGTGCCGTCTTTGAGGATGTGTCTCCATGCTTGGCATGAAAACTGGGAGAAGAAATGACAAGATGTTTTATTGCTTAAGTGAGGGCAGGAGACTGATGACTTTGGATATGAGCTCTAGAGAAATAGCCTCTGGATCCCCAACAATCCTCCCACACTCCTGTCATCTGGCCCTGGCTGTCCTGGAAGATCACCTCATATTTCAATACAATTTTAGATTGTTCCATGGTGTGTTTATGTACTTACAACGAGTCATGAGGAAAGCATAACAGGCATTCTTTTTCTCTATTATACAATTGGGAAAATGAAATCACCAAGAGGGGAATGGCTTTCCTGAGGTGACTTTTTAAAAAAGATAATAGGAACTGGAGCTAGCACCCAGCTCTCTTGAATCCAAGTTCATTAATCTCCATGACACTTAATTCTTGCTCTGCAAACAAGTGTAGAGGTTGTGGAAGCACATATGAAAGGGGAGGTGCAGTGAAAACACAGCACAGATTAAAGAAGCAGGAATGCTTAGTGTCCATTAACAGAGCCAGAAGCTGACACTTGCATGGGAGGCTGGGAAGGACCTGCAGACCCAATGGCAGTCGACAGTCCAGAATCAAATCCTAAGCTAGATCTATAGACTGGGGCAATGGGCTAGGTCTAATGGAATAAAATTAAGAGGAGTAAATGCAAAGTCTTAAATTCTGATATGAATGATAATTGCACAGGATGAGATTGGGAGATATTGCTTAGGGTCATTTTATCCTTTTATTCAATTTTGTTTTATTTTTGTTTTTTATTTTTTGGCTGTTCCTGTGGCATGCAGAAGTTCCTGGGCCAGGAATCAAACCTGCACCACAGCAGTGACAATGCTGGATACTTTAATCTGCTGAATCACCAGGGAACTTGTCGATTGAAAAAGACTTTGTTGGGCACTCTTCATGTCTATGGGATGTTTTTGACCAAATATCCCCGGTAAACAAGAACCAGACAAATAAAGCCCTATCCTCCTGGAGTTAGATTCTAGTGAGAGAGGCAGCAAAGACAGAGATAAAGAAATGATTTCATAAAATAATCAGTTTTGTGAAGCGGAGTTATAGACATTAACTATTAAGAGGTAGGACAATATTAGAAGGGTGGTCAGAGAAGGCCTCTCTCAGGAGGAGGAGGCATTTTTGAGCAATTCCCTGCACAGAAGACGGAACCTAGCTTGGGAGGATCACTGGGCAGTGTTCCAGGCAAAGGAAAGCAAGTACAAGGAACTGAAAGTAAAAATGACTTCGGGATGTTTGAAGGACAGAAAGGATGCCACTGTGGCTCAGAATTAGTGAACTAGGAAGAATGCAGGAGATGATGCTGGAGGGGTTACAGGGGCCAGGTTATTTAGGCTTTGAAGGCTGCAATAAGCATGGCACACTGCTAGTCATCCTCCCCAGATCTATTCTGCTTTTCCTCCTTGCTACAAGATCTGGTCACCCAGCCAGACATAGTTTCCAAGCTCCCTTTGTGGTGGGGTCTGGCCATGCCACCAAAGTTATCATCAATGGAATATGAGCAGAAGAGAAGTGTGCAACACCCTGCTTGACTGAATGGAAAATGCTCATCTTTAACTTTCTGTTTCCCCTGCCCTTGAGTGACCAACCATGCAAATAAAGACAACGTGCTAGCTTACGGGAGCGGGGGAACAAGTAGTTGGAAGGAACCCGGGTCTCCCGAGGACCTCATGGAGCAAAATTGTTCTGCCAGCCTGGGCTTTTTTGTGAAAAAGAAATAAATTCCTATCTTACTTAAGTCACTGTATTTTGAGATCTTTTTTATAGTGATGTAGTATTTTCTGTAACTAAATCAATGAGATATTTGCTTTGTTGTTGTTAGTTTGTTTGTTTGTTTTTTCCAAAGTGAGAAACCATTAGAAAGTTCCTGGAGTTCCCTGGTGGCCTAGAAGTTAAAGGATCTGGCATTGTCACAGCAGAGGCTGGGGTTGTGGCATGTGTTCGATCCCTGACCTGGGAAATTCTGCATGCCATGAACGAGGCCTAAAAACAACAACAAAAAAGAAAGTTTCAAACAATGAGTAACATAACTTATGTTTTCAAAAAACTATTCTGAGTTCTGCATGGATAACAGATTATAACAAGGCCGGCATGGAAGAGGGGAAAACAGAAGGCTATTGTAAAGTTTATGTGAGAGACAATGAAATGAGATGGTAGCATTGGAAATGGATGTATAGGATGGATTATAAATATATTCTTCAGATTAGAGCAAGTAGCTTGCTGATTTATTAAGTTTTGGAGATGGTGCAGTAAAAGGAAAAATGAACATGATTCCTAAATCTCTGACTTGAATAACTGACATGATGTTGACAGGATTTCCTGAGGAGGAGAGGATGAAAGTAGAGTGGTGTGCTTTGATTGCAAAAAGCCAGAAATCTTGACACAAACTGGCCCCCCCTCAAAAAAAGAAACCCCAAATATATTAGCCTACAAAATGTAGAACCGGGCCATAATGGTTTATTGTTTCAAGTGGCTTAGGCATGTTATCATTGGCCTCTTTCTTCTTTGTCATCCAAGTTTAGGCTTCATCCTAAAACTGATTCTCTTTGGGGTCAGCCACTGCGGCAAGTGTTTCTATGCTCAGACTCAACAGGAATGAAGAGAGATGGCATTCCTCTAAGCATATATTACAAGTCCTTCCTGCTAGCCTGAATTTGTTGACTTAGGTCTGCCATGTTCTGATGGAATAAGGACTGTTTTTAAAGGAATAAGGATTAGAGTTGGAGCCATTGTCCTCTGAGTCAAGATTGATGCATGGGAGTTCCCATTGTGGCTCGGCCGTAACGAACCCAACTAGTATCCATGAGGACTTGGGTTCAATCCCAGGCCCTGCTCAGTGGATTAAAGGGTCTGGCGTTGCTATGAGCTGTGGTGTATGTTGCAGATATGGCTTGGATCCCTCGTTGCTGTGGCTGTGGCTATGGCAGATACAGCTCTGATTTGATCCCTAGCCTGGGAAACTCCATATACCACAGATGTGGTCCTAAAAAAAAAAAAAAAAATATTGGTGCATGGAGAGTAGTGCATGACACCTGGGAAAAATCAAGTTCTGTGGAGAAAGACAAGAGAAAGGGTTAAGAGTTTGTGTTTGGGAGCTTTGGCTCTTTATTTCTTTCTCCCCATCTGTGAAGTGGGACAAAGATGTAGGTGCAACCTCAGCAGACAGAGGAGGAGAGAATTCTGTATCTGTCAGAAGAAAGAACACTAGAGCTGGTGTCTCTCTGACACTAAAAGGGAAGGTCTCTTCTAGTATCAAGGGACCCCAGGGTAAAACTGCTGCATGGAAGATGAAATGCAACTATCAGTGACTTTATTTTTTAAATATTTTTGTTGAAGGATAGTTGACTTACAATATTGTGTTTCAAGTGTACAGCAAAGTGATCAGTTATATATGTATATATATATATTTGGATTCTTTTCCATTATAGGTTATTACAAGATATTGAATATAGTTCCCTGTGCCATATAGTAGTTCCTTGTTGTTTTTCCATTTTATATATAGTAGTATGTCTATGTTATTAGCAAACTCCTAATTTATCCCTCCACCCACTTCCCCTTTGGTAAGCATAGATTGTTTTCTATGTCCTTGACTTTATTTGTGTGACACAGATGTGCTGTCTGAGACTGATGAGTCCAAGCAGCCCTGGGGAGAGCCAGGGCAAAAGACAACAAAAGAAAACTCTTGCTAGTCCTCAGGTTTTGTACTTTAGAAACCCAGTTTTTTGGTCTGGAGAATGATCATAAAGAATCCTAAAACTGTCTCTCTTTTGTGAGTCAGGTCTCTGACATTTTCGGAAACCAGAACTTGACTATGAAAAACATACCGTGTCTGTGCCATACAGGGCAAAAGCAGCCTTGGTCCAGGATGAGGGAGGTACAGGAAGAGAACCAGTAAGAATGCTGTGGCATCAAAAGCCACACCTGCTGGCTAGGGAGACTGATTCGGAGGGAGGGCGTGGGGAGTGAGGGAAGCTTTTTTTTTTTTTTTCTTTATTTTCCCACTGTACAGCAAGGGGGTCAGGTTATCCTTACATGTATACATTACAATTACAGTTTTTCCCCCACCCTTTCTTCTGTTGCAACATGAGTATCTAGACATAGTTCTCAATGCTATTCAGCAGGATCTCTTTGTAAATCTATTCTAAGTTGTGTCTGATAAGCCCAAGCTCCCGATCCTTCCCACTCCCTCCCCCTCCCCCTCCCATCAGGCAACCACAAGTCTCTTCTCCAAGTCCATGATTTTCCTTTCTGAGGAGATGTTCATTTGTGCTGGATATTAGATTCCAATTATAAGTGATATCATATGGTATTTGCCTTTGTCTTTCTGGCTCATTTCACTCAGGATGAGATTCTCTAGTTCCATCCATGTTGCTGCAAATGGCATTATGTCATTCTTTTTTATGGCTGAGTAGTATTCCATTGTGTATATATACCACCTCTTCCGAATCCAATCATCTGTCGATGGACATTTGGGTTGTTTCCATGTCCTGGCTATTGCGAATAGTGCTGCAATGAACATGCGGGTGCATGTGTCTCTTTTAAGTAGAGCTTTGTCCGGATAGATGCCCAAGAGTGGGATTGTGGGGTCATATGGAAGTTCTATGGATAGATTTCTAAGGTATCTCCAAACTGTTCTCCATAGTGGCTGTACCAGTTTACATTTCCACCAGCAGTGCAGGAGGGTTCCCTTTTCTCCACAGTCCCTCCAGCACTTGTTATTTGTGGACTTATTAATGATGGCCATTCTGACTGGTGTGAGGTGGTATCTCATGGTAGTTTTGATTTGCATTTCTCTTATCATCAGCGATGTTGAGCATTTTTTCATGTGTTTGCTGGCCATCTGTATATCTTCCTTGGAGAAATGTCTATTCAGATCATTTGCCCATTTTTCCATTGGGTGATTGGCTTTTTTGCTGTTGAGTTGTATAAGTTGCTTATATATTCTAGAGATTAAGCCCTTGTCAGTTGCATCATTTGACCCTATTTTCTCCCATTCTGAAAGTTGTCTTTTTGTTTTCTTTTTGGTTTCCTTTGCTGTGCAAAAGCTTTTCAGTTTGATTAGGTCCCATGGGTTTATTTTTGCTCTAATTTCTATTGCTTTGGGAGACTGACCTGAGAAAATATTCATGATGTTGATGTCAGAGAGTGTTTTGCCTAAGTTCTCTTCTAGGAGTTTGATGGTGTCCTGTCGTATATTTAAGTCTTTCAGCCATTTGGAGTTTATTTTTGTGCATGGTGTGAGGGTGTGTTCTAGTTTCATTGCTTTGCATGCAGCTGTCCAGGTTTCCCAGCAATGCTTGCTGAATAGACTTTCTTTTTTCCCATTTGATGTTCTTGCCTCCCTTGTCAAAGATTAATTGACCATAGGTGTCAGGGTTTATTTCCGGATTCTCTATTCTGTTCCATTGGTCTGTCTGTCTGTTTTGATACCAGTACCACACTGTTTTGATGACTGTGGCTTTGTAGTATTTCTTGAAGTCTGGGAGAGTGATGCCTCCTGCTTGGTTTTTGTTTCTCAGGATTGCTTTGGCGATTCTGGGTCTTTTGTGGTTCCATATAAATGTTTGGATTGTTTGTTCTAGTTCTGTGAATAATGTCCTGGGTAATTTGCTAGGGATTGCATTGAATCTGTAGATTGCTTTGGGTAGTATGACCATTTTTATAATATTGATTTTCCCAATCCATGAACATGGAATATCTTTCCATTTCCTTACATCTTCTTTGATTTCTTTGGTTAAAATTTTATAGTTCTCAGCATATAGGTCCTTTACCTCCTTGGTCAGGTGTATTCTGAGGTATTTGATTTTGTGAGGTGCAATTTTAAAAGGTATTATCGTATTTTTGTATTCCTTTTCTAATATTTCATTGCTGGTATACAGAAATGCAACTGACTTCTGAATGTTAATCTTATATCCTGCTACTTTGCTGAATTTATTAATCAGTTCAAGGAGTTTGGGGGTTGAGTCCTTGGGGTTTTCTAGGTATAGTATCATGTCATCTGCATGCAGTGACAGTTTTATCTCTTCTCTTCCTATATGGATGCCTTTTATTTCTTTTGTTTGTCTAATTGCTGTGGCTAAGACTTCCAAAACGATGTTGAAGAGCAGTGGTGAGAGTGGGCATCCCTGTCTTGTTCCAGATTTGAGTGAGAAGGTTTTCAGTTTTTCCCCATTGAGTATTATATTTGCTGTGGGTTTATCATAAATGGCTTTGACTATATTCAGGAATGTTCCCTCTATACCCACTTTGGCGAGGGTCTTGATCATGAATGGATGTTGGACTTTGTCAAATGCTTTTTCTGTGTCTATTGAGATGATCATATGATTTTTGACTTTTTTTTGGTTAATGTGGTGTATGATGCTGATTGATTTGCGTATGTTGAACCATTCTTGTGAGCCTGGGATGAACCCAACCTGGTCATGGTGTATAATTTTTTTGGTATGTTGTTGGATTCGGTTGGCTAAGATTTTGTTGAGAATTTTTGCATCTATATTCATCAATGATATTGGGCGATAGTTTTCTTTTTTGGTGGTATCTCTGTCTGGTTTTGGAATGAGGGTGATGGTGGCATCACAGAATGTCTTTGGGAGTATTCCTTCTTCTTCAACCTTTTGAAAGAGTTTAAGGAGGATGGGCACCAGTTCCTCTTTATATGTTTGATAGAATTCGACTGTGAAGCCATCTGGTCCTGGACTTTTATTTGTAGGGAGTGATTTTATGACCTCTTCAATTTCATTTCTAGTGATCGGTCTGTTCAGTTGGTCTGTTTCTTCTTGATTCAGTTTTGGCAGGCTGTAAGATTCTAGAAAATTGTCCATTTCTTCCAGATTGTCAAACTTGTTGCCGTATAGTTGTTCATAGTATTCTCTTATGGTTTTTTGTATTTCTGCTGTATCCGTTGTGATTTCTCCTTTTTCATTTATAATTTTGTTTATTTGGGTTCTTTCTCTCCTCTTCTTGGTGAGTCTAGCCAGGGGTTTGTCAATTTTGTTTACCTTTTCAAAGAACCAGCTCTTGGTTTTATTAATTTTCTCTATTGTTTTTTGAGTCTCTATTTTATTGATTTCTTCTTTGATCTTTATAATTTCCTTCCTTCTGCTGACTTTAGGACTTTTTTGTTCTTCTTTTTCTAATTCATTTAGGTGGAGGGTATAGTTGTCAATTTGGGATCTTCTTTTTTGAGAAAGGCCTGTATCGCTATAAATTTCCCTCTGAGCACTGCTTTCGCAGCATCCCATAGATTTTGAGAGGTTGTGTCTTCATTATCATTTGTTTCAAGGTATTGTTTAATTTCCTTCTTGATTTCCTCATTGACCCATTGGTTTTTTAGTAGCATGTTGTTTAGTCTCCATGTAGTAGGTTTTTTCTCTTTCCTTTTCCCATGGTTGGTTTCTAATTTCATGGCATTGTGGTCAGAGAAGATACTTGAGATAATTTCTACGCTCCTAAATTTATTGAGATTAGCTTTGTGTCCCAATATGTGGTCGATTCTTGAGAATGTTCCATGAGCATTTGAGAAGAATGTGTATTCTGATTTTTTTGGATGTAGTGTCCTGAAGATATCAGTTAAGTCTAACTTTTCTATTGTTTCCTTTAGGATCTCTGTTGCTTTATTGGTTTTCTGTCTAGAGGATCTGTCCATTGATGTGAGGGTGGTATTTAGGTCTCCTACTATGATTGTATTCTCATCAATATCTCCCTTTATGTCTGTTGTATGTATCTGGGTGCTCCTATATTTGGGGCATATATGTTGACGATAGTAACATCCTCTCCTTGGATGGATCCCTTAATCATTAAATAGTGTCCTTCTTTGTCTTTCTTTATGTCTTTTGTTTTAAAGTCTATTTTGTCTGATATGAGCATTTCGACTCCTGCTTTTCTGTCATGTCTATTGGAGTGAAATATTTTTTCTCACCCTTTCGCTTTCAATCTATATGTATCTTTTGTTCTAAGGTGAGTTTCTTGTAGGCAGCATATTGAAGGTTTTTGCCTTTTTATCCACTCAGCCACTCTGTGTCTTTTGATTGGGGCATTCAGTCCATTGACATTTAAGGTGATAATTGATAGATGATTATTTATTGCCATTTGAACCTCGTGTTCCAGTTGATTCTATGGTTCTCCATTCTTCCTTTTTTTTTTTTTTTTTTTTTTGGTTGGATGGTCTCCTGTTATTATCTGCTTGAGTGTATTTTTTTTTCATTATTGGAAATGCAATATTTGGTTTTGGCTTGTGGTTGCCCTGTTTTTTAAGTATGCTAACCCCTTCCCGTAATTGTGTGTTTTAACCTGATGGTCCTGTAAGTTCAAACACTTCATTACTGTATTAAAATTAAGAAGAGAAACATACAAACAAACAAAAAGGGTTATTTACTTCCTAACATCCCTTGCCCACATTTTATGGTTTTGATGACTCTTTTTTATTTTTTTCTTTTTAATTTTATTTTGTTTGAAGCATGTTCATGATTAAATCTGTATGCTGGCTTATTTGAGTGACTGCTCTCTGATTGCAGTTTCCTCAGTCCTAGTTCTTCCTCTTCTTCTTTTTTTTCTTTTCTTTTCTTTTTTCTTCCCTTTCCTTCCTTTCTTTTTGGTTTAGAGAAGCCCTTTCAATATTTCCTTTAACCTGGGTTTTGTGTTGCTGTATTCTTTAAGTTTTTGTTCGTTGGGAAAAATTTTTATTTCCCCTTCTATTTTAAATGATATTCTTGCTGGATAGCGTATTCTAGGTTGCATATTTTTTCCTTTTAGCACTTTAAATATCTCTTGCCATTCCCTCCTGGCCTGTAGTGTTTCTGTAGAGAAATCAGCTGATATGCTTATGGGGGTTCCCTTGTAGGTAACATTCTGTTTTTCTCTTGCTGCCTTTAGGATCCTCTCTTTATCACTAACTTTTGCCATTTTTATTATGATGTGTCTTGGTGTGGGTCTGTTTGGGTTCAGTTTGTTTGGGGCCCTCTGTGCTTCTTGTATATTGAAGCCAGTATCCTTTAGATTTGGGAAGTTTCCAGCGATAATTTCTTCAAATATATTTTCCATCCCCTTATCTTTTTCTACTCCTTCTGGAATTCCTATTATGTGTAGATTGGCCTGCTTTATATTATCCCATAGATCTCTTATATTGCTTTCCAGTTTTTTGATTTGGTTTTCTGTCTGTTGACTGGATTGAGTGATTTCCATTATTCTATCTTCCATATCACTGATTCGTTCTTCTGCATTATTCATTCTGGTTTTTATTGCCCTTAGTTCAGTTTGCATCTCTGCAAATGAATGTTCTAGTTTTTCTTGGCTCCTCCTTATATTTTCTAGCTCCTTTCTGAGGGTATCTGCATTACTGTTCATATCTTCTCTTAATTCCTTCAGTATTTTCACTATTTCTCTTTTGAACTCCAGATCTGTCAGACTGCAGAGATCTGTTTCATTGTTGACTGTTTTAGGTGAGTTCTCCTGTTGGTTTGACTGGGGGTGGTTTCTCAGCTTCTTCATCTTGCTTGTTGTTTTCTTTCTCCTGAGGGAGTTGTACTGTCTGTGACTGGGCAGTGTTTGCCTTGTCACTGCCGTGGAATATTTCCTGAGGGCTGGCATTGTTGGTCAATCTTTTTTGAGGCAGTGCGGCTTTTCTGGAGTGTTGATGGGGCTACCAGTGTTTCTTTGAAGCAAAGGAGGACTTCCTGAGGGCAGACAGGACTGGGAGGTCCACACCACGATGGTAGCAGATTTCACTTGGTCATGCAGAGCTTGCTCTGGTGTTTTTAGGCTGTGGGGTTCTTGCAGGGGGTTGGCGGTGTTGGGCAGCTGTTCCTCAGGAGTGCAGCACCCCCTGGGGGCTGGAGCAGCTATCTGGGTCACTGAGAACCTAAGAGGCTCTTCCCTAGGGCAGCCCAAGTCAGAAGGACGGCCTGAGAATGTAGGTGGATCTTTTCACAGTCTGGCCAAGCTTGTTGCAGCTTTTCTGGGCTGCAGGGGCTCCTCCAGGGGGCTGGTGGTGCTGAGCAGCTATTCTGCGGGAGTGGGGCACCCCCTGGGGGCTTTGGCGGGTAGCAGGGCTGCTGGAAACCCAAGTGGCTCCTCCCCAGGGCAGCCTGACTCAGAAAAACCGTCTGAGATCTTTTCCCGACTCGGCCAGGCTTGTTGCAGCTTTTCTGGGTTGTAGGGGGTCTTGCCTGGAGCTGACAGTCCTATGCAGCTGATCCTCTAGAGCTTGGCACCCTCTGGGGGCTTGGGAGGGTAGCAGGGCCACTGGAAGTCCAAGAGGCTCCTCCCTGGGGCAGCCCAACTCAGAAAAACCATCCGAGAATTAGGCAGATCTATTCACGGCCTGGCTAGGCTTCTTCTAGCTTTTCTGGGCTGCAGGCCTTTTCTCGGGGGCTGGTGGTGTTTGGTGCTGCTCTGCGGAAGTGTAGCCCCTCCAAAGGGCAAGCAGGCCTGTGCAGGGACAGTCCCTGCGGTGGTAGGCTTCAGGCAATTGTTGAGGTCAGCCCTCCTGGATGGCAGGCAGCTCCAGGTTCAGCGAGAGTGTAGAGGGTGGCGGGGGTGGGGGGAGGGGATGCACTGGGAAGCACAGCTTTCAGCTAGCTAGTGGGCCTGTAAGCTTGCTGTGGCATGGGGGTTATTCTATGGGGACCCACCCCTTCTTCTCTCCCCTCCCCAGCATGGGTGCAGACCAGGCTCTTCTCCCAGGTTCCCTCTGATGCAGCTTTCCACTTCCCCTCCCCTAGAGTATTGCTCCCTTCCTCTGCGACAGCTTTGTTTTCTAGTCTCCCAGGCAGTCTCTGCCCTGTCAAATGGTCTCTAGACCTCCCAAGCAGTTTCCGCTCAGCCCCGCCCCCCCAGCCCGTTCTCGGGGACTAACCTCTGGAGCCGAGGACTCGGTGCCCAGCCCCCACCCAGGTGGTCTCAATTTTTGGTGACTGTGCCCATAGTTCAGACGGTCCATTCGGTTCTTGATCAGCTTTTCCATACTCCAACTTACTGCTACACTCTTCTCTGCATCTGGAGATTCCTCCAGTTCGTTTGATCTTTCCCCCATGTAGGTGACTTTCCAGGGTGTAGGATCCCTTTCTCCTCTGCAGTTCCCTTTTGGGAGCACCTGTCCCACTTGGATTCACCTTCTCTCATTCTCCTCTTTTCTCCTGTTCTGCCCAGTAATGTCACGAACTTCTTGCCGTTATTGGAGTTTGGGTTCCTCTGCCAGCGATTGGTTGCTGTTCTGTGCGAGTCATTTATTCTGTAGATGTGCTTTTTTTGTTGTGCTTGTGGGAGAGGGTGAGCGTGTCCCCCTACTCCTCCGCCATCTTGTCCTCTCTCAAATAATTCTTCCTCTTTCCCTGGACCACATGTCCATACTCACATAAGTGCCAGGTCATGGTAGTGTGGGGAAAATCTTTCATATATATATGAAATATATATATATGAATGAAATATTATATTTATGAATGAAAGAATATTTGTGAAATATATATGATTGAAAGTATATTTATGAAATATATATGAATGAAAGTAATGAAAAATGCTTTAAAAATTCAAATATTTGGCATCAAGTTAAAAGCTAAAAAAAGAAGAAATATTTGATTTTCTGAAATCCAGTTTCTTCTATGGACAAATTCTTGAGAAGACAGCAAAGAGACTTATGACTCATCTTGAATGTATTAACCCCATCAGTTCTAAGATGGATTTATGTTAGGCTACCTCTTTAGATTACAGTTTACTCACATGATTAAAAGAATTTGGTTTGTGGGAGTTCCCGTCGTGGCTCAGTGGAAATGAATCTGACTAGCATCCATGAGGACGCAGGTTCAATGTCTGGCCTTGCTCAGTGGTTTAAGGATCCAGCATTGCTGTGAGCTGTGTGGATTGCAGATGTGGCTCTGATTTGACCCCTAGCCTGGGAAGCTCTATATACCATGGGTACAGCCCTAAAAAAAAAGATGAAAAAATAAAGAATTTGGTTTGGAGTTTCCATTATGGTTCAGTGGTAATGAACCCGACTAGTATCCATGAGGATGTGAGTTTGATCCCTCTCATCGCACAGTGGGTTAAGGATCCAGCATTGCCATGAGCTCTGGTGTAGGTTGCAGACAGCTCAGATTTGCAGCTGAGATTTGGCATTGCTGTGGCTGTGGTATAGGACTTCAGCTGTAGCTCTGATTCAATCCCTAGCCTAGGAACTTCCATATACCTTGGTTGCGGCCCTAAAAAGTAGAAAATAAACTTTGTTTAACATATGAATGTTCAGATTCCTTCAGACTGTAAACAATCATGTCTTTTCATCTTTATGTTCTTAACACTAAGCACATACTAGGTGGTCAGATATTTGTTGGGAGAAGAATGAATGTCTTCGGCATTTAAAAACACAAACTCTCAGAGTTCCCAGGTGGCTCAGTGGGGTTAAGGATCTAGTGTTGTCATTGCTGTGGCTCTGTTTACTGCTGTGGCATGGATTCAAACCCAGATCCAGGAACTTCCACATGCAGGCATGGCTAAAAGAAAAAAAAATAAGTAAAATAAACAAAAATAAAAATATGAACTCTCATCATGTTATACTATGCACAAGTGATATAACAAACTCCACCTAGAAGAAGAGGTGGAAGAGGTAAGGGTCATGTAGCCATATGATCAAATAAAAATCAGTGAGAGCAGGGGATGAATTGTACATAGGGTGGCAGAGGGTGTGCTTAGAGCCATCGGGTTATCCAGCTTCTCCAGATCATTAGCCAAGACTTGAGCAGGAAGGCAGTTCTGTGGGCCACTTCAGCCCAGAGTGGGAAGAGTATGAAGAGGAAGGAATAACTTGGGTGGGGTAGAAAAGACAAAGGCACAGGAATATCTGTAGAGTGGGATGGAAGTGGATGGGAGGAATGAAGAGCCTTAGAGGACAACAAGGTGGAAAGATTCCTATTTCAACCTCCTCTAAATGGAGCACCCCCCCCCCAAATCTTTGTCTCCAGCTCAGATTCTCTCCTAAACTCCAAGTGCACTGCTTTCTAGACATCTCAACCCTGAAGACAATAGAATCCTCAAAGTTGACAGTCGTAACACCAAATCCATCTTCCTTTGCTCTGACTCAGACCTACCTCTCCTATTGGGGTCCTTATATTTTTAATCTAGGAACTGTCCAGCCATCCTTGACTGGTTCTCTTTTCACCCAGTCACATAATCCTGACACTAGCTAGACAGGTTAAATTTCACAGGCTAAGGGCACATTCTTCCACAGGACGGCCCTCACTTCAGGTGTCAGCCACAAGCTCAGGGGTTACCACATCACATGCACTTCTGACCAAGTGGCTATAAATTTGAGGGCTTCCCATGACACCTTCAGTTTTGATCACTTACTAGGAAGACTCACAGAACTCAGGAAAGTGTTACCATTCTGATTACAGTTCAGATAAAAGAGTAAAAACCAGGAACAGCTCAAAGAAAAGACCATAGGATAAGATCCCAAATGTGAAGTTTCTGGGTCCTCAGGATGCATCACCATCCCAGGGCATCACTGTGCACCATCAACCATGCAGCTCACTCAAGCCTCAGTGTCCAGAGTTTTTATTAGGATTTCATTACAGAGGCATGGTTGCTGGAATTTTTGGCCATGCAATGGAAATCAATCTCTAGCCTCTCTTCCTCTCCCCAAAGTTGGGAAGACTAGCTGATATCACTTGGTTCAAAGTCCCAGAAAAGAACTCAAAGCTCCATTTAAATTTTTTTAAACAATGGCACCCTTAGTGGCAGTAATACAATTATTGGATTAAAAGACTCCAGAAGAAAGGGCAAGTGATGTGGCAGACAGATACAGACTGCATAAAGGGGGTGGAATAGAGTCATGTGATGATCATTCTAAAAATACAATCCGTTATAGATGTATTTGTACCATCACCTTTTAACTTGGAAATAGTATTTACGCTTTTGTTACAGTCCTTAAATCTCCACACTTTTAATCATATGGTTGGTCTTCCTGGCATGAAGGAGTTGACCATGAGTCACCTTATTAGCATGAATTCAGTTGTGATCCAAGGGGTCCATCATGAATAGCAAAGACACTTCTGTCCCTTGGGAAAATTCAATAACTTCAAGGTTACCTCCCAGAAACCATGGACAAAAGCCAAATTCTTCACTATACAACATACCCTCACAGCCAATCCATCACTAAGCTATGCTGATTTCTCCTCCTATTTATTTTATCAATACAGCTCCTCCATTCCATCCCTACTGCCTCTTTTAGGTCTTTATTGGCTCTCATGTGGATTATAGCAATAGCCTCTTCACTGGTCACCTTACTTCTAGTTGCACTTTCCAAGCCATCCTCCACTCTATTGTCAGAATTGTAATTATAGGAAGTTCCCATTGTGGCTCACTGGTAACAAGCCCAACTAGTATCAGTGAGAATGCAGGTTCCATACCTGGGTTAAGGATCTTGCATTGCCATGAGCTGTGTGTGGTGTAGGGGTCGAAGATTCGGCTCGGACCTGGCATTGCTATGGCTGTGATGTAGGCCAGCAGGTCTAGCTCCAATAAGTCCCTCAGCCTGGGAACTTCCATATGCTGCATATGTGGCTCTAAAAGAGAAAATAAATTGTTATTATAAACCCCCAACCTCGTCACATTTTTTTCCTACACAAAAACTATCAACGGCTCTCAACTGCCTATAGCTGCACAGTCCAGCAGAAATATAATGTGAGCTGAACATGTAATGTTAAAGGTACTAGTAGGCTTGATTTTTAAAATATGGAAGGAAATAGGTGAGGTTAATTTTAATAATATGTAATATATTTTATTTATCCAGTGTATCTAAAATATCATTTCAACATGTAATCTCTCCCTATTATCCATTTTATTTCCATTTTTTAATTTACATAAATAAAATGAAATTAAACAAAAATTCTGCCCTTCAGTGGCACTGGCCACATTTCATGTACTCAAGAGCCCTATGTGGTTTGTGGTTATCCTACTGGACCTACCATACAAGGTCAACTTCCTGCCCATGACGTAAAAGTCCTTCACGTGCTGCCTCCTGCCTGTCTTTTATTCTGTCTCCCCCACTCATGCATCTTTTCCTCTGTCACCACTTGCTCTTCCCCAAACAGAAGAAGCTCTTTTCTTAGTTTACACCTTTGCACATTCTGCACATTCTGCTGTGTCTGCCTTAAAACCTCTTTCTCTCTGTGCCAGGAAATGTCACATATACTGTCGAGTGTTAAACCCCAATTTTTCCTCCTTTGGAAACTTTGTCAGAACCTTCAGGCTGAGACCGTCATGCTCAATGCTGAACTTCCATGGTGCTTTTTGCCTCTATTCAAGCAAACCATATTTTCTGCATCAAAGATTACAACACATGATTTGACACATCAACTGACAACTAGGCAGACTATTTGAAAATCAAGGGTAAATGGTTTTTGTGATTATAGTACTTATCATGTTATATTGAAATTGTGTTTGTACACGCTTGGGTGGTAAGCTCTTCAAGGACACAGACTGCTCCTTTTCACCTTTGTATGCCCAGTTCTAGTTCAATGCCTGCCGACTGTTGGCTCCCCACTTATTAGATTAAACAGGAAAGATCTCTGTCCCTGAATACAGCAAATACTTCTGAGAGAAGAATTATATATACCAGTTAGTTATATATGTTGTTGTTTTTCCCCTTAACCTTAACCATATTTTGCTTAATCAAAGCACTCTTAGAACATTTGTTCCTATTCAAGGTATATATAATTGATGACAATGAAAATTGTTACCAATAGTACGGGTCTTTGCATTTTGACAGAATTCAAAGACTCCAACTAAAAAGATGAAACATAAGGGCAGAAGAAGAGGCATCTTCCAACTAGAGGCTGATCGGGGATTTTTTTGGAATGTCTGAAGGCATACTTGATATAAATCCTGGATTCAAGGTTAAGTCATTTAAAAATATACCATAGTACAGCTACTTTTCAAGTTTGGTGGTTTCTTACATAACAGTCTGACCATACAGTCTAGTAATCATGTTTCTTGGCATTTACCCAAAGGAATTTAAAACATATGCACAACAGATGAGCATGGTGGGTGGGGCTTCTGAACTGTGGGTTGGGCTTTCCTGCTCCCGGAACTCAGTCTGAATGCCTGGTTGCGTGACTTCTCCACCAGGTGCCCATGAGCCGGTGAGACTAGACTCAGCACAGAGGACAAGAAACAAACAGGAGAGGAAGAACAATTTATTGGTCACTAATTCAGAGCCAACAATGGCATCCTGCAAAAGACCATCCCAACTTTATAACATGTGGACAGGACTACAAGGGAACATGGGAAATTGAACATAATTAGCAGAGACAAGATTCCAGAGTAGAAGGACTCAAGATCACCTCCTCTCACAAAAACATCAAAATTACAACTAACTGTTGAACAACCATCAACAAAATATACTGGAAGATGAAAAAAAAGATATCCTATATCCAAAGACAAAGAAGAAGTCACATCAAGATGGAATGAGGGGTGATTTCATGATATAAGCAATTCCATAACTACCTGGTGGGTGACCCACAGGCTGGAAAATAACTATATTGGAGAGGGTCTCCCAGAGGAGTGAGAGTGTGGAGCTCCATGTCAGGTTCCCATGCCTGGGGGTCTGGCATTGGGAGGAGGAGCCCCTTGAGCATTTGGCATTGAAGGCCAGTGAGGCTTAAGCACAGGAGCGCCACAGGACTCAGGGAGAAAGAGACTTCAGTCTAGGAGGGCACACAGGGATCACAGGGCACCGGATCACAGGGCAAAGCAGGGACTCCATAAGAATCTGGATCAAGGAGTTCCCATCATGGTGCAGTGGTTAATGAATCTGACTTGGAACCATGAAGTTGCGGGCTTGATCCCTGGCTTTGCTCAGTGGGTTAAGGATCTGGAGTTGCCGTGAGCTGTGGTGTAGGTCGCAGATGCGGCTCGGATCCTGCGTTGCTGTGGCTGTGGTGTAGGCCGGTGGCTACAGCTCTGATTAGACCCCTAGCCTGGGAACCTTCATATGCTGTGGGAGCAGCCCTAGAAAAGGCAAAAAGACAAAAAGAAAAAAAAGAATCTGGATCAGCCCACTAAGTGGTCTTGGAGGGTCTCCTGGGAGACTGGAGGTGGCCATGACTCACTGTGGGGGCAGAACATTGGAGGTGGAGGTCCTGGGAATAATCATCAGTGTGACCTCTCCTGAGGCTGCCATACTGGAAAAATTTGGCCCCACCCATCAGGGCCGAGAAGCCACAGGCCAGACGACAAATGGGTGGGAACACAGCTCCACACATCAGCAAATAGGCTGACCCGAATCACACCCAGAGATAAAGCCCCACCCACCAGAGAGATAAGAAGTAGCTCCACCTACCAGTGGGCAGGCACCAATCCTCCCATCAGGAAGCCTATAACAAGCCCCTTTATCAATCAACTTCATCCACAAAGAGACACACACCAGAAGAAAGAGAGGCTACAACCCTCTAGCCTGCAGAAAGGACACCACACAAAAAGCTCTACAAAATGAGAAGTCAGAGAAACATGAGTCAGATGAAGGAACAAGACAAAACCCCAGAAGAACAGCTAAGTGAAGTGGAAATAGGAAACCTGTCTGAAAAAGACTTTAGAGTAATGCTAGTAAAGATGATCCAAGATTTCAGAAAAAAAAAAATAGAGGCAAAGATCAATGAATTAGAAGAAACATTTAACAAAGGAATAGAAGATTTAAAGATTCAACAAGCAGAGATGATCAACACAATAGCTGAAATTAAAAATTCACCAGAAGGAAACAACAGCATAATACAGGAGGAAGAAGAACAGAAAAAAGTGAGGTGGAGGACAGACTGGCGTAAATCACTGATGTGGGATGGAATAAAGATAAAAGAATGAAAAGAATCGAGGACAGTCTGAAAGAACTCTGGGACAACTTTAAATGCACCAACATTTGCATTTTAGGGGTGCCAGAAGGAGGAGAGAGAGATAAAGGGCCAGAGAAAATATTTGAAGAGATAATAGCTGAAAAATTCCCTAACATGGGAAAGGAATCACTCACTCAAATCCAGGAAGCACAATGAATACCATATAGAATAAACCCAAGGAGGAACACACCAAGACATATTAATCAAACTGACCAACATTAAAGTCAAAGAGCAAATATTAAAAGCAGCTAGGGAAAAGCAAAAATAACATACAAAGGAACCCTGATAAGGTTATCAATGATTTTTCAGCAGAAACTCTGCAGGCCAGAAGGGAGTGGCACAATATACTTAAAGTGATGAAAGGAAAAAACCTGCACCCAAGAATACTCTACCCAGAAAGGCTTTCTTTCAGATTTGAAGGAGAAATCAAAATCTTTACAGACAACAAAAGCTAAGAGAATTCAGCACCACCAACCCAGCTTTACAATCAATTCTAAAGGAACTTCTCTAGGTGGAAAGAAAAGGACACAACTAGAAAGAAGAAAATTACAAATGAGGAGGCTCACCAGTAAAGGCAAACTTAGTAAATGTAGGTAATCATCCACACACAAATATGCCACCAAAACCAGCAATTGGGAGAAGAGGAGGGTGCAAAAGCAGTATCCTGGAAATGCATTTGCAATGAAGAGACCAACAACTTAAAGCAATCTTGTGTGTATATATAGACTCCTATATCAAAACCTAATGGTTACCACAAACCAAAAACCTACAATAGATGCAATTCAAACACAATACTAAAGATAGTCATCAAACCACAAGAGAAGAGAACAAAAGGGAAGAAAAAAGGCCAAGAGATAAAGGGCCAGAGAAAATCAACAAAAACAAATTCAAAACAATTAACAAAAGGGCAATAAGAACATACATATCAATAATTACCTTAAATGTAAATGGACTAAATGCTCCAACCAAAAGACATAGACTAGCTGAATGGATACAAAAGCAAGACTCATATATATGCTGTATAAAGATGTGAGATTGATATATATATATATGAATATTACTCAGCCATAAAAAGAAATAAAATAATGCCATTTGCAGCAACATGGATGGGACCTAGAGATACTAAGTTAGACAGTGAAAAACAAACATCACATGATATCACTTATATGTGAAATCTAAAAAAAAGATACAAATGAATTTATTGCAGAACAGAAACAGACTCATAGACTTTGTAAACAAACTTATGGTTACCAAAGGAGACAGGTGGGGTGGGGAGGAGGCGTGAACTGGGGATTTGAGATTGGCACATGTACACTGTGGTAGATTGAATGACTGGCCAATGGGGACCTGCTGTACAGCACAGGGAACTCTACCCAATCAATATTCTGTGATAATCTATATGGGAAAAGAATCTGAGAAAGAATGGATGTGTGTATATATGTAACTGAATCACTTTGTTGTATAGCAGAAATTATCACAACTTGTAAATCAACTATACTTCAATAAAATTTTTTTAAATGGGAAAAAATACCCAAGCATACAAAACATATGCACACAAAAACCTGCACATAGGAGTTCCTGCTGTGGCTCAGCAGTAACAAACTTGACCAGTATCCATGAGGATGAGGGTTTGATCCCTGGTCCCACTCAGTGGGTTAAGGATCCAGTGTTGCCGTGAACTGTGGTGTATGTCACAGATGTGGCTCAGATCCTGAGGTGCTGTGGCTGTGGCAAAGGCCTGCAGCTGTAACTCCAACTGGACCCCTAGCCTGGGAACCTCCATATGCCTTGGATGCGGCCATAAAAAGAAAAAGCAAAACAGAAAACCTGCACATAAATGTTTGTAGCAGCTTTATTCATAATTGCCAAACCTTGGAGACAACCAGGATGCCCTTCACAAGGTGAATGGATAAATAAACTATATACATCCAAAGAGCAGAATATTCAGAATATTATTCAGTGATCAAGCTGTGAAAAGACATGGAGGGATATTAAATGCATATTACTAAGTGAAAGAAGCCAATCTGAAAAGACTACATACTTTATGACCCCAAAAACATAACATTCTGGAAAAGGCAACACTGTGGAAACAGTAAAGAGATCAGTGGTTGCCAGGGGTTAGGAGGGTAGGAAGGGGTGAATAGGCACAGCATAGAGGGGTTTTAAGGCAGTGAAATTATTCCTTCTGGTACTATAATGATGGATGCATGTCCTTATGTGTTTGTCAAAACCTATTGACTGTATATCAAGAGGGAATCCTAATGTAAACAATGGACTTTAGTGATAGGGTCGAGTCAGTGTAGGTTCTTGAACTGTAACAAATGCACCCCTCTAATGCAGTAAGTTGATAGTGGGGGTTATATATGTATGGGTGCAGGGGGCATATGGAAACTCTGCTCAATTTTGCCATGAACCTAAAACTGCTCTTAAAAAGTCTGCATATCCAGCACAAATGAACAACTCCTCAGAAAAGAAAATCGTGGACTTGGAGAAGAGAGTTGTGGCTGCCTGATGGGAGGGAGAGGGAGTGGGAGGGATCGGGAGCTTGGGCTTATCAGACACAGCTTAGAATAGATTTACAAGGAGATCCTGCTGAATAGCATTGAGAATTTTGTCTAGATACTCATGTTGCAACAGAAGAAAGGCTGGGGGAAAAATGTAATTGTAATGTATACATGTAAGGATAACCTGACCCCCTTGCTGTACAGTGGGAAAAAAAAAAAAAAAAAAAGTCTGCTAACCAACAAGCAAAACAAACACCACCGGAGAATGAGGAAAATTCTCTCCATGAGCTTCTGTGGCGTCTGAGGGAAAAGCAGCCTTCAACACTCTCTAAGGCTCAGCAGCCTCCTAAAATCCCGCATTGGGTGGGGAAGTACTCAATGCAGGGACCACCCATACCCCATGCATTTACTTGTACACCTCCTCCCTAGGCTGCAAGTCCCTTGTGGGCAGAACTGTGTCTGACTCAGTACATCATTCCTGTTGCCTGGAATCTATTAGATGCTTAATGCACATATGCTTATTCACTAAAACAGAGCTTGTGGGCAGCTCTGTAGCAGCCCTAAAGTGTGCCTACTGAAGCTGTAGTTTTGGACACCTCTCAGCACGGACCTCTGAGGAAGCACCCTCTGAATCAGTGACACTTTCTCCTGAGAAGTTGGAGCAACTGCTTCTTGTGGTATCATTTTGAGTTCTGCTTGAGAGGCCAGCTGCAAAAGAGAGCTGCAGATGGCCTCTGAAAATATATCAAAAACAAAGTTAAAACACCAGGTTGGCCTTCTTAAAGAAAGAAATTTCTCTAGGTGAGGAAAATATTGCACCAGCAAATGGAAAACTGATTAGGATCTGGCCGATTTAGTTTCAGGCTCAACTCTTTCATATACTGTGTGAAAGTGGACATATCTGTGAGTCTGGGTCTTTGTGAACAAAATGAGCAAATCCTTGGGTGGATGAGCTCTTACCTTTGTGATTCTGAACAGCCCAACAGCAAAGGAAGTACTTCTACCCATCATGGTCTATGGCTTCTCTCAAGCAATTTACCAGCTATCCCTGTTTCCTATCCTTGTTTATAATAATTTTTTTTCTTTTTTGGGCCACACCCACAACATATGGAAGTTCCCAGGCTAGGGATCGAATCAGAACTACAACTGCTGGCCTACACCACAGCCACAGCAATGTGGGATCCAAGCCATGTCTACAAATTACATCACAGCCCACAGCAATGTCAGATACTTAACCCACTGATCGAGGCCAGGGAACCTGCATCTTCATAGATACTAGTCGGATTCATTTCTGCTGAGCCACAACAGGAACTCCTACAATGATTTTTACTTCATGTATGGTGCTCATGTTCTCAGTCTGCCCTCACCCCCAACTGACCCTCGATTAAAGGACACTTTATTTCCTTTTCTGCAGACTCTGTCTTCTGTGGCCCTTTTGCCATTTGAGTTTGGCCAGTGGGAAGACTGGCCAAGAACAGAAAGCAGGAGAAGGCAGAGGCCAGGGTCTTTCTTTCCCATTCCTTCCCTGCTATACTAGTTTTCCAAGGCTCTCAAAACAGAGTACCACAAACTGTGTATCTTAAAACATTAGAAAGGTATTCCCTCTCACAGTTCTGGAGACCAAATTCTGAAATCAAGCTGTCCACAAGTTAGTTCTTTCTGGAGGCTTTCAGGAAGAATGCGTTTTTTGCCTTTCTCCTGGCTTCTGGTGGCTGCAGGCAATCCTTGAGGTCCCTTGGATTGTAGACACCTCACTCACATCTCTGCCTTCATTCTCACATGGCTCTTTCCTCTCTGTGCTTCTGTTTCAAGTTTCCCTCTCTTGTTTCTTGTGAGAACCCTGGTCACTGATATCCACCCAAATCCGGAATGATCTCATCTTGAGATCCTTGAAAACATTCGCAAAAACTATATTTCTAAATAAGGTCACATTTTTAGTACCAAGGATTAGGACTTGGAAATACTTTGCAGGGTGCAGCGTGCGGGGGGGGGGGGGGGGCGGCTATAGTTTAAGCCCCTACACCTGCTTGATGTCATGCCTCAGGTAACAGAAGAGACATATGGAGGTCAGGTGTTCCAGTCTCTGGTCACATTATTTCCTTGTCTCTTTCACCCTAGGACTGGTAATGACCTCAAATTATTGGCTAGACTCAGAGACCCTATTATAAGGGACTGAGTTATTGAATATCCTTCTAGTCCAAAGGGAAAAAAAGAGCATGTATTCCATTTATATTCCTGGAAAATAACTGGCAAGAAGTAAAAGTGAGCTTGGACAGAAATAATAAGGATGAAGCCAGGCAAGAAGGTAAAGGGTGAATTTTATGTTTCTCTCTAAAGAACCATCCTATATTTGGTTCATTTTTTCCCAAGTCTTTTTTCAGAATTCATTATTATAGTGCAGTGTGAAAATAAGAAGTTACAATCAGTTTCAGTCAAGGACTCTCCTAAAATTAATGTCATCTCCAAAAGGACATCTAGGTCAAGCATACCAGAATCACCCGGACTATTTTTTTAAAGTATTGTTGTGGTGTCTTCTCTTTAATCTACTAAATTAGAACCCCACGGGCAGGTTCTAGGTACCTTTACACTCCACTTTCAAACCACTAGAGATTAATTTGTGAACATTTGTAGTCTTGGTTTCGGTTTCCCAAGAAGCATACCCTGAAACAAGAATGCGAGGATGAGCGCTCTGTTGGAGAGGGGGTTCTAGGAACACACTGTGGGGGAGTGGGAAGTGAGACACGGAGAGGAAGGACACTAATAAGAGTGCATTGTTGGGAGTTCCCACTGTGGTGGCAGTGGGTTAATAATCCAGCTACAGCAGTTCAGTTTTCTGCAGAGGTGCAGGTTCAAAACCCTAGCACAGCACAGTGGGTTAAAGGATCAGGCATCGCTGCAGCTGTGGTATAAGTTCCAGCTTCAGCTCAGATTCAATATCTGGTCCAGGAACTTCCATATATCATGAGTATAGCCATTAAAAAAAAAAAAGTGCACATTGTTGGGGCAGTTAGCTTTTCCTGCCCTGGCACTGATGGAGGATTCTGAACAATTATACAGGAATGCCTGCATCATCTCAACTGAGATGTGAGAAATTGGGACTCTTTCCTCCTTCAATTCCCTTCCCATCTTTGGTTGAGCTGCTTCTGGGGCCTTCACTTCCCAGCACTTCCTGCATGTCCTCCTTGCTGGATTGAAGACAAGTCCTCAGGCAGAGTTGTGGATGCTCATATTAGCAGCTTGTCTTCCAGAGGTGAATGTTATGGGGATTATAGGTGGGTCATTGGATAGCATCTGCTAAAGAAATTAACATCATTAAAGAAAAAGACTAAACCCCAAATACAGACATCCTTTCAAGTTACCTGTCAGACTAAGTCAGATTGTACAGATAACCAAAGTCTTTCCTCCTCTTCTATCCTTGCCAGGGTTGAATGATGGGCAGAGTGTATTTCTCCCACCTTACTGGCTTTGGGTTGGCCACATGACTTGCCTTTGTCTAATGGAAAGTTAAGAGATATGATGGGAACACAGGCTTTAACCAACTAGCATGGTTTGGCCTGACCTCTTGCGTTCCTCATCTACTTTTTTTTTTTATTACTCAAATGAATTTATCACATCTATACTTGTATAATGATCATAACAATCCAATTTCACAGGATTTCCATCCCATAACCCAAGCACATCCCCCCACCCCCCAAACTGTGGTACATATACACAATGGAATATTACTCCTGTCACCTACTTTTTACCTAGAATTCCACCTTGGGGAATTGACCCTACAGAAATACACATATACACAAATAAATTATGTGTACATGATGTGCAAAATGATGGTCATTGCAGAATTAATTGTAAAGGCAAAATAATTGGAAGGACCCTAACAGAATGAGTAAATAAGTTATAGTATATTCTTATTGTGAAATTTTATGTGGTATGTCTTTACATGGAAAGATGTGAATGATGTATAAAATAGGAAAGGCAAATTTCAGAACTATATTAATCCCAATTTTGTAAAACAACAAAAATTATACTTGTGCATTTGTAAAGATGCACATTTGCATAGTTCTTTTATACATATAGAAAAAAATCCTGAAAGTAAAAAGTATCTCTGGGCACTGCAGTTAAGGAAAGAGGAGAAAAGGAAACTGCTGCTGACGGTTTTTTAAATGTCATATTTAAAATATGTATAAAATGAAGAATTTAATGAGTAAAATATCAAAACAAAAATGAGAGCTTCTTTCCTTTTCTTAACACTAGCTCCCATCCCACTGAAAACAGTTTCTTGAAATTCACTCAGGGAAAAAGTGCTTGATTGCATATATTCACACAATATGTGCATCTATTTATGCATTTAGTAAAAATGCGACACATTGTACTGCTGCTTGTTCTTTTGCTTTTGAAGACACAAAACTACCTTATTCTTTTCACAGAGGCATTCTTATTCCATCACATGCATTCATGGTAATTTAGTTAACTTGTACCCTGCTTTTTTTTTTTTTTTTTTTTGGTCTTTTAGAGCTGCACCTGAGGCATATGGAGGCTCCCAGGCTAGGGGTCAGATCTGGGCTGTAGCTGCTGGCATGTACTACAGCCACAGCAATGCCAGATCCAAGTTGCATCTGCGACCTACACCACAGCTCATGGCAATGCTGGATCCTTAACCCACTGAGCGAGGCCAGGGATTGAACCCGTGTCCTCATGGATGCCAGTTGGGTTTGTTAATTGCTGAGCCACGACAGGAGCTCCACTTGTCCCCTACTTCTGAATGCTGGATATGTCCAGCCTTTAGCTATCGCAAAACCATGTAGCAATAAGCATTCTTATACATATATTTTGCCAAACATTTGCTGAACTATATTATATGTATTGGGCAAATTTCTGGAAGAGGGATTACTAGTGAAAGGAGATAGATAGCTATTTTTAATTCTGATAAATATTGCCAAATTATCCTCCAGAAAGAATGCACCAATGTACATTTCCATCAATGATTTATGAGACTGCTCATTTTCCCCTCAGGCTTACAGTACTAGGTGACATCAAACATCTCTATTCACCAATCAGATCAGTGAAAAAATTCTTATCTCTTTGTCATTGTAGTTTTGATTATTTGCATTTATTTAATTATGAGTGAGATTGTACGCCTTATCATTTGCTTTCCAGATGGTTGTGTACCTTTTTCTGTTAAAACCAGTTTCTTTTGACCATTTTCCTCCTGGGTTAGTCCTCTTTTTTCATACTGACACATATAAACTCTTTGATGATTGAGGAAGTTTAGCTTTTTATCATTTGTTTTATAAGTACATTTTTCCAGTTTGTCATTCATCTTTTGACTTGGTGTAAGGCATTTCCCTCTATGCAACTTTTTAAAATGTGTATATGGTCAAATACATTAATTTTGTTTCTTAAAGACTTTGGGGTTTTATTCTTACTTAAAATGGCTTTGCTTATCACAAATTATAAATTCTCCTAGAACTTTAATTTTCTTATGTTTAAATCATTGGTGCAGCTAGAATTTATCTTGGTGAAGCGAAGAATATTTACTTTAACTTCATAGGCATCTACATTGTTTGAGTTTTCTAAAATGAGCATGTGTTTGATTCAAAAATTCAAAAATTCCGGTAAAGGAAAAAAAAAAAGAGAGAAGATAAAGCATAATAACACAGAAGACAAGGCCTGGAAACAGAAAGACCAGGTAAGAGCTATTTTAATAGTCTTGGTCTGACACATTCATTCAATACATTGACTGCCTATTATTTGCCAGGTCCAGTGCTTGGTCCTGAAGACATAATAAGGGCCTAGATTGAAGGTTTGACAATGGTAATGGGAAGGAGAGGAAGGATTGATGGGAGTGTTTTAGCTCACAGAATGATCACCGTGGCAACAGGAGCCTGAATTGTCACTATGGAGACACAGTGCTTGGAATTATGGCTAGAGGGATACTGTGACTCTGTTGGTGAGGATTTTAAAAAAAACAATTTTTTTTTTTTTTTTTTTGCTTTTCAGGGCTGCACCCACAGCATACAGAAGTTCCCAGGCTAGGGGTCGAATCAGAGCTATAGCTGTCGGCCTACCAGCGTGGGCCACAGCCACAGAAACTTGGGATCCAAGCCGCATCTGCAACCTACACCATAGCTCATGGCAATGCTGGATCTTTAACCCACTGAGTGAGGCCAGAGATCGAACCCACATCCTCACGGACACTAGTTGGGTTTGTTTCCACTGTGCCACAATGGGAACTCTGGTGAGGATTTCGAAAAAGGTAAACAGA
This sequence comes from Sus scrofa, assembly GCF_054392235.1. Classification (NCBI taxonomy): domain Eukaryota; kingdom Metazoa; phylum Chordata; class Mammalia; order Artiodactyla; family Suidae; genus Sus; species Sus scrofa. The sequence goes on from NC_139386.1 coordinate 88,513,195, forward strand.
TGTGGTACATATGTTTCAAACTGACATTGCTTCTTACTCAGTTGAGGCTATGGCCTTGCTTTCTCCCAGTGTTCTGTTTGAGGGAGGCTAGAAACAATATAGTTTGAAGACAACATAGATTAAGACAAGCACAAGCTTTATTTTGGTCATTGCTAATCATGAATGCATCAACCAGGGATGAGCCTTTTATTCATAGACACTGCTATCCAACATGACATGCATTACATAGAAAGTGTCCTATCATCCTGCACTTCTGATTCCCGGGGTGCTAGGTTGGTAGAGACTGCTCCCACACTTGCTTCTCTGCAACAACATAAAGACTTTTGTCCAACAAAGTCAAAGAGAAACTTTGTGAGTGAGTGGTTGCGAGGCTTAGTTTTAATAAGATCTTCAAGGAGGGCTTGAGCTATACCATTGAATTATTTGATTACAACCAATATGTGATGGGCTTTACCTGCTCATCAGTACAGGTGAGGCCAAATTTATCATAATGTCCAAATAAAAATGCCCTTTTCCTGTCCTGCCCAACCCTTCGCACAGAACCTCCAGATTCAGGGGCACAGGGACCTTGGCAGTCTTGGGTTTAGAAGGATTCATATAGGTTCCAAATCAGTCTGTGACAACACTGCCACTCCCGGCCTCTGGACACTGATCCTTGCTCTGCTGCATTCATGGCTCAGACCCCAACTGACCCCTTCCTGAAGTGCCCAGCCACCATGTCAGCCTAAAAGAGGTGATTGCTCCTTTTTTACCAATCCATCCTTGGACTCTTCCCTGATCCTCAAAGCACAGCTCAAACCAGCCTCGCATTTTGGGTGTGAATTTTCTTTTAATTTAATGAAATTGAAGTATAGTTGACATACAATTTTATATTAGTTTCTGGTGTACAACCTAGTGATTTGACATTTTCATATGTTACAAACTGATCACCACTATAAGTCTAGTAACCATCTGTCATCATACAAATTTACTGTAAAATTATTAACAATATTCCCTATGCCGTATATTACAGCTTGTAACATTTTTATAACTGGAAGTTTGTACCTCTTAATCCCCTTCCCCTATTTCACCCTCCTCCACCCTCTCCCCTCTAGCAACCACTAGTGTGTTCTCTTTATCTATGAGTCTGTTTCTGCCTTGTTTTATTTTGTAGATTCCACATGTAAGTGAAATCACAGTATTTGTCTTTGTCTGACATATTTTACTTGGCATAATACCTACTAGGCCCCTCCATATTGTCACAAATGGCAAGATTTCATTTTTATGGCTTGAGTTATATCCATTGTATATATATGTACCACATCTTCTTTATTCATCTATCAATGGACACTTAGGTTATTTCCATTATTTACTCTTGGCTAATGTAAATAATGCTACAGTGAACATAATGGTAAGTATACATAAGTATTACTACCCCAGCTTTCTTTTTGTTTCCATTTGTATTGAGCATCTTTTTCTATCCCTTCACTTTCAGACTATATGTATCTAGATATGAAGTGAGTCTCCTGTATACAGGAAATATATAAATCTTGTTTTTTATTCATTCAGCTACTTATGTCTTTTGATTGAAGCACTTAGTCCATATATGTGCCAAATCATTATTGACAGGTATGCACTTATTGCCATTTTGTTGTTTTCTGGTTGTTTTTGCTGTTCTTCTCTTCCTCTCTTCCCTTGCAATTTTATGACTTTCTTTAATGTTATGTTTGCATTCCTTTGTCTTTTTTTTTTTTGTATCTATTACAGGATTTTAGTTTGTGGTTACCATAAGATTCATATATAACAACCTAGGTATATAGTAGTTTAAGTTGAGCACATTCTAAAAGCACCGTATTTTTACTCCCCCACCATGTTTTATGTGTTGACTTCACATTTTACATTTTTGTGTGTATCATTTATAATAAATGATTTTACCACTTTTGTCTTTTAACCTTCATACTATCTGTATAGGTGGTTGAGCCACTATATGTTTACCTTTTCCAGTGGGATTTTTTTTTTCTTTCATAATTTTCCTTGTTTTTATTATGGCCTTTTCTTTCCATTTAAAGAAATCACTTTAATGACTTTATGTAGGACTGGGTTAATGGTGATGAACTCTTTTAGCTTTGATTGTCTGGGACACTCTGTCTCTCCTTCAATTCTGAATGATAACCTTGCAGGGTAGAGTATTCTTGGTTATAAGTTTTTATTTTTTTCCTTTTAGCACTTTAAATACATTGTGCCAATCCCTTCAAGCCTGTGAATTTTCTGCTGAAAAATCAGCCAAGAGTCTTACAAGGGCTCCCTTGAATGTAACTAATTGTGTTTCTTTTGCTGTTTTTACCTTTTTTTCTTTTTTAGGGCTGCACCTGTGGCATATGGAAGTTCCCAGTATAGGGGTTGAATGGGAGCTGCAGCTGCCAGCCTATGCCACAGCAACTGCAACGCCAGATCTGAGCCACGTCTGCAACCACAGCTTGAGGCAATGCCGGATCCTTTAACCTACCTAGCAAGGCCAGGGATTGAACCCACATCATGAGGATGTTAGTCGGATTCTTAACCCACTGAACCACAATGGGAACTCCTGTTTTTATCTTTATCTTTACCTTCTGACATTTTAATGCATCTCAGTATGTGTCTCTTTGGGTTCAGCTTATTTGGGACTCTGCTTCCTGGACCTGGATGTCTATTGCTTTCACCAGATTAGGGAAGTTTTTGGCTATTTATTTCTTCAAATAGGTTTTCTGTCCCTATCTCTCTCCTTTCTCCTTCTTAGACTCCTACAATGTCAATGTTAGTACACTTGATGTTGTCCTAGAGGTCCCTTAAACTATCTTCATTTTTTAAGAAATACTTTTCTCTTTTAGTGGTTCTGATTGAGTGATTTCTACTGCCCTCTTTTCCAGATCACCAATCTGTTCTTTTGCATCCTCTAACATGCTGTTGATTCCCTCTTGTGTATTTTTCATTTCAGTTATTGTATGCTTCAGATTTTTGTTTTGTTTTCTTGCCATGGCATTCAGCAGCTTAATATGGGATCTCAGTTCCCAAAACAGGCATTGAACTCAGGCTGCAGTGGTGAAAGTACTGAATCCCAACCATTAGACCACAAGGGAACTCCCCGTGTTCTTCAGTTGTTTTTTTTTTTGTCTTTTTTTTTCTCCTTTTCTAGGGCCACTTCCCATGGCATATGGAGGTTCCCAGGCCAGGGGTCTAATTGGAGCTGTAGCCACCAGCCTACACACAACCACAGCAACACGGGACCCAAGCCATGTCTGCTACCTACACCACAGCTCATGGCAACACCAGGTCCTTAGCCCCTGAGCAAGGCCAGGGATCAAACCCGCACCCTCATGGTTCCCAGTCGGATTCATTAACCACTGCACCATGATGGGAACTCCCTGTGTGTTCTTCAGTTCTGATTGGTTCTTTTTTTTTTTTTTTTTATTTTCTCTCTCTTTATTGAAGTTCTCACTGAGTTCATCCATTCTTCTCCCATTCTTCAGTGAGCATCTTTATGACAATTACTTTTATCTGGTAAATTGCCTATCTTTGTTTAGTTCAGTTTTTTTTTTTTTTTCTGAGGCTTTTGTCTTGTTCTTTTGTTGGGAAAGTATTCCTTTGTCTCATTTTGCCTAGCTATCTGTGTTTTTTTTTTTTATTAATTAAGTACATCAGCTGTGTCTCCTGACCTTGAAAGAGCGGCCCTATATAGATGGTGTCTTGTGGGGCTCAGTACCTGCCCCCCACTATCCCTCATCAGAATCAGGTGCTCCAGGGGTATCCCTGTGTGGGTTTCATGTGCCCTCTTGTGGTTGAACTGCAACTGCTGCAGGTGCGCTGGTGGGCAGGGCTTGCCCCCTGGAGTGGGAGCCTCTTGGGAGGGGGCCCACCAGGTAGAGCAAGGCAGAAGCTGCTTTGGTGGATGTGAATTTTCTTAAAGCTCAAGGATAACCAAAGGGAAATTTAAACGTGGTTACCAGGTCAGATTACTTTGGGGGCCAGGGCCCAGGCTCAACCTCCTCCATGTATCAGAAGCCAGTTTGCTCCATCCTGGAATGCCCTCAACATGTCTCTATTCCTTTTTATTAAATGATCCTATAGAATCAATTTCTGATGTGGGTTGAGAAAACATCTTGGAACTCACTACCTTTAATTCAGTCAGGTCAATATTCAGGCTCTCCAAGAATGTTTGGTGTCCCCAACTTATAGACCTCTATCCTGGCTGGTACTGTTGATGCTCTGAACCGTGAATCATTTATTGGGGTTTAGGGGGAAAACTATGAGGAAGGGCTGCACATCAGAATCACCTACAGGCTTTGAAAAATACTGACATCTGGGTTCCATTCTCTAGACATTCTGATTTAATCAGGCTGGGGTGTGGCCTGTACATGGAGTTATTTTAGATTTCCCCAGTGACTCTAAAACCAGACTTGAGAAACTGCTCTTATCAAAGTTAATAAATGGACAAATTAAGCAGAAATGATCATTTCTATTATAGCAATCAAAGTTCAGTAATCTTTGGCCATGTCAGGTTCCATGAGGGTAGACATCCCTCATGTCTTCCACGGCACCCCTCCCTGCCCTGGGATGGATCCCCACAGCAACCAGCTGGAATTGATCCCATTGTCCTGTTACGGTTGATTCCTAGGTATTCCCTAAGATAGTGGTGGAAACCATTGGAATAGACTAAACATGGCATGGAAACCACTGGAATAAACCAGACATTAGAATAATTTGTGTACTTATAAAGCAACTGGTAAATGCATATTAACATTATTATCTGATCAGAAGCTGACTCTACTGGGCATTAGAACACACCCAGACAGCATCCTTCTTCCACTGGCACATAGCAGAAAAGGCTGAAGCACTTGCTATTGGCATTTGATAAAAAGCTGTCATCCCAGCCTCCCAGCAATACAATAGGTACTATGAGATGTGAGGCTACTTAGCAGTCCATCATAGCAAGTAAAAAAGGTGACCTCCAATTACTGTCCATTTGGTATCAAACAGGCATGCCGTGGAAGCAGCCAAATGTCATGAGTCTGGTTTACCCAGGCTCTAACCTTCTTCATAGAGAAATGTAAGATTACAAGTTCCCAACAGATTATAATGATGGAGAAGTAGTGTAAGGCATACCTCTGGTATGTATGTATGTATGTATTTATTTACTTATTTATTTTCTCTTTACATACTAAACCTTAAGAACCCTGCTGGGAAACAGTAAGAGTAAAGCCAACTGGATCAGGCTCTACCATACAGATACAACCTCACAAAATCCATTTCAAACACCTCATCAAAATGGCAGTAGTCTTACTTCCACGTGGGTGTGACCTACCTCATCTTCTTGAACTTGAGTCAACAATTCAGATATTTTCAGATATTTATTGCCTAGATTTGGACTCTTCTATACACCTGGTAACTGGGGGAGGCAATAAACCCAGACAGACATTCGTGCTTAAAAAATAAAAGGAAAGAAAAGAAAGAAAAAGATTTTTCTGCCTAAATCTCCTAACCTAGCTGATATGCACTGGATAAGAGGCCAGTGTATTCGGCAGAGGGTCCCTCATAATGGGAATATAGGGCCTGCATGAGCTCCATCCCCACGGTGTACAGGAATTGTGGGGCTGCACCAAGTCATAGCATAATATATAACGCAGATGACTGAAAGGATGACATCAGCCACACTGGTTAGAGGGCATTGAGGAGTTTTCACACCTTCTCAGCTTGCCTCAGATGAAATTCTTGAGAAGAGGTGGGGTGGAGCGCCTATAACAGAATGAGCAAGAAAACATGGTAGCTAGTGATGAGCCCTGGGGTGGGACTGCCTGGGTTCAAATCTAACTTTTCTGGTTATTAGCTGTGTAACTGAGGGAAAATTTCTTGGTCCTCTATGTCTTAGTTTACCTCCCTATAAAATGAGTGCTAATACCATTGAATAGGATGTTTGCTGTGAATTTTTTCAGTATGACCTTTATTGTGTTGAGGAATGTCCTTTGTACAGAAATTTGTTGAGTTTTTTTTATTTAATCATGGAAGGATGTTTTAATTATTTCATAAATTCCTTCTGCATCTACTGGGGTTATCATATGATTTTCATATTTCATTCTATTAATGTGGTACATTGCATATTTGGTTTACATAAGATATATTATCCTTGCATTCCAGGGATAAATTCCATTTGATCCTGGTGTATGAACCTGTCACTATACTGTTGAATTTGGTTTGCTAGTATTTCATTGATAACTTTTGCATCTATATTTATCAGTAATACTTGCCTGTTATTTTTAAAATTAAAGTATAATTTATTTACCAAAAAAATGAGAGTGATGATAATAATACCTACTTTGTAGGGTTGTGATGAGGATTAAATAGAGTACTATGATAACTACAAGATGTATATAAATACAGGTTTCCTCCCACTTCTGACAGCAGAGCATTCCCATGAAACATGTTGTAAGCTGAACTGGTGTAAAGGGAAAAGCAATTACCTTAGGACACATCTTGCTAACGGATGCACAAAACAAATCAAGATAAAGCACAGATGCTCCCAGACACAGTTCAAAGCTTGGTGGCTTGATGCTGAGATACTGAGTAAAGTTCCTAGGGAAAAAGTTTGGTGATGCCACTCTTGCAGTTTGGGGAGTGTGCTGCCTCTATAAGGGCTTCCGCAAGACAAACGCTGAATGCTGTTGATTTCTGGCATCAAGGTGAAATTCCTCTTCCAATTTCTTTGTTAGTGAAAACGAGTACTGATGGCAAATCTGTAAATGTGAAGCAAACTTTTGAAAAGTGAGGGACACCTGTATGAGGCACTGTGATAATAACAGGGTTGTTATGAGGATAAATAAGGCATTACAAAAACATTTCACGCACTGTTTGGCAGATATTAAATGCTCAGTGGAGTTAACTTTGATTATTACGGTTATTATGGCAAAGGGAATAAACACGAGGACTAGGCGTCAGTCAGACCTGGGTTTCAGTCTTAACTTTGCCACTTCCGGTGTAACCTAAGTTTCCTGAGCCTCAGTTCCCTCACCCACAGCACAAGGACAGCAGCAGTTCAAACTTCACTGGGTTCTGGTTTGGACTAAAGGAGGTTATGTAGTAGTTCCAGCTGGCTCCTAGTAGGCAGCCAGTCAAGGACATCTATCATTATTGACCTGATGAGAAAGATCTCACAATGAATGTTCTGCTCTCTCTGTTCTTCTGGGCTCAAGCTCTCAGGCTTGGGTAACCTCGGGGCGGGGGCGGCGGGGGCGGCGGCGGCGGGGTGTCCCTGTACACCCCGGCCATCACCACTGCTGTAAGATCCCTTTGGTCCTCAGCTCTCAGATTCCCCCCTCAAATTGGCGATTCATCAATCTGTTTTTGTCAGTGACAGCCTTGTCTAGAATCTGGCAGTGATTTTGAGCCCATCTCTGCCAGGAACCTTATGGTGGCCTAAAGGCCACAGTCACTGTCCATCAATTAAGCTCGAACGCCCCAAAGGGGATTGCCCTCCAACATTTTTGGATGGCCTGAGAACTCCCACCTTTGGAGGGCCAAGGTGTGTAAGTCCAAAAGCCAGGACTTCCCAGGGCTGCCTTGTAATCTGCAGAAGGAATGAGCCTGGCTTAGGTGACACCCTGAGCTGAGACTCCGGGTTTGGGATGCCTGAGACCCACTGTCCTCTCCGTCAGTCGCTGCATCCTGGAGGAAGGGTGAGGGCGTATCACCCCCTGGTGGCGGTCGAACAGACACCAGCCGTCCAGGCGATGCAGTGCGCCGAGGCTGTCTGCTGCGGTGACACCGCGGCAGGGACCAGCTCTGAAATCTTCGCTTGGCTTCACAGAGACAGTTGCTGTGGTGCTGAGCCAGCATCGCCTGCTTCGCAGAAAGATTCCTCCGCCCAAGGCCACGAAACTGCCTCACCCACACCAGTTTCCTGCGGAAGGCGGGATTTGAAATCCTAGCGCGCGCGCGGGACGCTGGGACCCCCGGGCTCTCTCCAGCCGCCCTCGGGAGTTGGGCGCCTCTAGGGAAGGTCCTTCCTGAAGTACAAGGTCCTATCCGCGCCGGTGGGTTCTTGAACTTGTGGGAGCCCAGGACTCACCTGGTCGCCGCTCGTGAGATTCGACATATAGGCCAAGGGTGATTGGATCGAAACCAGCAGGCAGGCTGGCCTGCGCGAAAGGTAGTTGTTGCTCGTGGCTCCCCAAACCCGCTCGATGTCGCTTTCGGTCCACCTGCCCGAGGCACCACACAGTTAGCCCTCCTTGGGGAGAGGCAGGACCACTACCGGCCTTGGGATGGGGAATCCACTTTCTTGGCGCAGAAATTATTTGGGGCTGCTCGAGAGCTGCCTTTGCGGAGTGCACTTTGGTGAGGTTGAACGTAGATTTCCCAGGCAGAAGGTAGATCAGGGAAGGAGACCGGCCTCCAAACTGGATTTGCAAATCCAAGAACCTAAACTGCCTCTTTATCAAGAAGTAGTGGAAAAACTGGGAAGTAAAATTAGAGAACCCACAATCCGGCCTTTCCTTCACCACGGGACCTTCCTGAGTTTTCTTTAGAATAAAGTCGGTATAAAGTAGGCCAGAGGTAGGGGCTGTTCTTAGAGGTGTGAGAAAGATAGTAGCAACATTATCTTGTGTCCACAGAGATTCGAAGCAAGGTGCTGGTGTTAAGGGGGGGACCCATTCCCTACATAAGCCCACCCCGACCCCAGCAAGATTAGCCTAGGGTCAACACTGCACTGCTTTGAAAACTAGAGGAAATGGAAAAGTATAAAAACACCTCACTTAACAAAAACAGCTCAAGAAAAAATAAGAAAACCAATAATCATGGAATTAAATTTGAAATCTGAAAAACCTGTCCTCTTCTCCACCAGGGCAGGTTCAGCCAGTTTCATGAGAAATTTTCCCAACTTTCAAAGAACAGAGAAGCCTCCCTCCCCTTTATAAACACGGTTGCAGAGAACAGAAAAAGTGGGAAGACTCCCAATGCATGTCCTGATGCAATGTGTACACCCAAAGACAATATTCAAAATACTGAATATTTTAGATTCATATTACTAATGACCATAGATGCAAAGATCCTAAACAAAATATTATCAAGTACAGCAGTGTATTTTAAAAATGCATCACGATTAAGGAGGATTCATCCCAGAAACACAAGAGTGGTTTAACATCAGATAAAAATCTATCAGTGTAATTCACCACACCATAAAAGTAAAGGAGAAAAACCCTACAATCCTTTGAATAGATGCAGAAATGCTTTTATGCATTCAATGATAATTCTTGGTAAAACTCTCAGTAAACTAGGAATAAGGGCATTTTTCAGTATACAGCAAATATCATACTTACTGGTGAACTCAGAGGAGTGCCTTGTGAAGGCAAAGAGGTCCCCTATTATAACCATTCCTCTACACTGTAGCAGAGGGTCTGGCCTTCAGCTATTTGATATGGTTGCCACTAGCCACAGGTGGTTTTTCAAATTTAATTAAAAATTCAATTCCCGTGTCTCACTAGCCATACTTCAAGTGCTAAACAGTCATATATGGCAACCATACTGGACAACCCAGCTACTGAATATTTCCATCATTGTAGAAAGTTCTATTAGCTAGTGCTAGTTTAGCTAGTACAACAAAACCAAGAAAATTAAGTAAGAGGACTAAAGAATGGAAAGAAAAAAATGTTTTCCCTAACTGTAGACAGGACATTTAAGAAAACTATTAGCATCTGCAGATAAACTCTTATAGAGTTAATAAGAGTTTAGCAATGTTGCTATACACAGGATCAGCAAAACAATAATTGCACATATTGATATTCACTATACATTTGGCACAGTGCAAAAAGCTTTCACATACACTTACATATTATAATTCTGACAAAAAAATCTTACAACAATCCCTAAATAAGTATTATTATTATTACCACCTTAACAGAGTCAGAGTAATTAACCTGCTCAGAGTCATACAGCTAGAATAGGACAAGTCAGGATTCAAACCTCAGGCAGACTAGCTCTAGAGCTTGTACTTTATGTTATTTTGTCTCTGCACATTCCAATTCATGAACAAAACAAATCTGATTACATTAATAAAGGGAAAAAGTTATAGACACAAAAGATATCTTTATAAGAGCATCAAAAACTTTAAAAGAAATTAGGGAATTCCTGCTGTGGCATAGTGGGTTTAGAATCCCACCACAGCAGCTCAGGTCGCTGTGGCAGCACAGCTTCCATTCTCCTTGCAGGCACAGCGGGTTAAAGGATCCGACATTTGTCCCTTGCCACACCTGTAGTCTAGGTCCCAGCTGCTGCTGGGATTCAATCCCTGGCCCAAGAACTTCCATATGCTGTAGGTGTGGCCATTAAAAAACAAAACAAAACAAAACAAAAACTTTCAAAGAAATTAGGCATAAAGCTAACAAAAGAGATGCAAGGCAGAGCTCCTTACTTTGGAGGAAGCCCTGGCTCCTAGCAGGCTTGCTGCTTCTGATGGGTAAAGAGCAGGCTCAAAACTCCAGCAAGTGGAGGGATGCTCTGTTTGGTACAATTACAGCTTTTGCTTCAGTCAGCAAATCACCTCCTGGGTATCAAACAATGAGCCCTGGCCAAATCTTCTAAATTTCACTTATCAAGTTCCATCCCTGGGGTCAGGCTATTCAGGGCAACAGCAAAGAGCAGTTCATCTTTCTGGATCAGCATGTGGCTTTCCCTCCTTCCAGAGGGTGACTTGTGGAGCCTGGTCTCCATCCAGCATGTTATTAGCAACTCCAGACATAGTGGGTCAGTTTGGAATCTCCACCTGCCTCCAGTGTCAAAGATGTCTCCAAAGCCTGAGCTCCATCACTACAGGAAAATATCTTTTGGCACCCCGGAGATGCTCTTATCTACATTCTGAGTAGTGGCCAAAAGCTTCAGCCAAGTTTTACAAATTTTAGTTTGGCTGGCTGCTCACAGAGGCTTGGAGGAGTTCTTTTTCAACGTTTCCAGCTTAATAACTCATGTTTTGAAAAATTTTTTAAATGATTCTGTAAACACCTCTGATATTATGCCCAGGACTAACTTCATCCTTTATGGAAGCTTTGTCTCATTGCAGACTGTTTGTAGCATTCTTACAGCTATCATAGGACCATTGGGGCTCTTTGCTGTCAGGCTTCTAGAGTGAGAAGAGGCAAAAGAATTAAGAGCTGCTTCTGAGATTTCCTTCAAGATACAGAACTATCCTAGAGAGACTGACCCATGGAACATGCTCATGACTGACTGCTTCTTTGGTAGGGAAGCTAATTAGTGGTCCAGCTCTGCTACATATCCTACACTCTTAGCTGAAAGGTAAACTCTACAGTCTCAGCTGATGGTCCTAATTTTTTTTTTTCTTTTTAGGGCTGTACCTGAGGCATATGGAGGTTCCCAGGCTAGGGGTCGAAGTGGAGCTGCAGCTGTCAGCCTAAGCCACAGCCACAGCAATGCCAGATCCAAGCTGCGTCTGTGACCTACACCACAGCTCATGGCAACGTCGGATCCTTAACCCACTAAGTGAGGCCAAGGATTTAACCCACATCCTCATGGATGCTAGTCAGACTTGTTTCCACTGAGACACGATGGGAACTCCCGTGATTGTCCTAATTCTAAATCTTCTTTTAGTTGCAATAATATGTATACTTTTACTCATACTCCTCTAACTGGGGAAAGAAAAATTGTTAGGGTAACTTAAAAAGTAATTTTAAAGAAACTAGACTAAGCTAATATTTGTAGAGTTATTTACATTTTATAATGAACAAGTATTTTTTATTTTATTATATAATGGACCAGTACTATACAGTTGACAGGCTTCTAATTATCT